>NC_133033.1:13480000-14902500 GCF_048771995.1 Taeniopygia guttata
CAGTCTACACAAGAAGAATTCTTACCCTAAACTCACTTGCATTTTAATTCTCAGTAAGAAAATAACAGAATAAGGTTAAGTACCTTTTATCCCACAGTTTTAATACACTTGAACAGTATAGAAAAATCTGCTTTATAGGAGACCAATTTTAGTGCAGCCATCCACACCAGTTAGTTCACAGTACAGTTAAAGAATCCACGGAAGATGTAATTGAAAACATTTGTAATCCAGGCTATATCTCACAGGAACACTTTTCAATGCCTCGCATACTAGTTAGAGTAGGTCCTGAGGATGCTTATCCCATAGGCTACCAGTATTTTCACCCACTTAATATAGTCCAGAATATTTTGATTTTCAGTTTTGGCATTAGATGGACTTCATTAAACACAGCAAATGTTTAAACTCTCAGATATGTTCATATTATGGTAACTATATACAATAGTGGGCAGACTGTATAATCTGAAGGTTCCAGCACAAAAGGTCAACAGTCAGGCCAACATGCTTTATGCATTTATCAATTGCCAGTGGGTCATACAATTCATTGATAATTATATCTGTTATCAAGTGGTAACCTACATTAGAAACAGAAGATGGGTTTTAATTCATTTAAATGAATATGTATTCATAAGAGAAACAGGGTTAATTGTACATACATGAGATAGAAGTACCTTTGTCTAATCTGGGAATTATTATTATATAGTTATTTCACTGAATTACTGCAAAACTTATCTTTCATTTTCAATATACATGTCACTAGAATAAAGCATGATTTCTTAGGATGCTTCCTTTAATTAAAGTACAAAAAGACTTTTCTCATTCAGAAGCTAAGCACAATAGGAAGAAGGAAGTTTACATGCTTGCAGTTTCAAGCAAGGACCAAGACATTGTCCCTCAGCATGACTCATTACCAGGAATTCATAGTTGATTCCTGTTAGGTTGCACATCTGACTCATGTCCTTTCACAAGGTACAGTGCAGAAGATATTCCAAAAGTTGTAAGACAATAATTCTCAAATATACTAAGGAGACTTACAAAACGGAGCTATTTCAGTCTCCTGGAAATGAATAATGAGAACTGTTTCAGCCATTATTTGCAAATATTTATTCTCCAAGGCACAAGGCCATAATTACCAAGGTTTTAACAATGCAAATACTGGGTAGGTACACTTCCCAAACATTTTTGGCCCATTAATATTATGTTGCATAACGAATAGACAAGCCACTACTGCTATCTCTAGGTATATATAGATATTTAACATATTTAAAATAACTTTAAAAATCACTTTGAATTTCTAAGAAGGTTTTTTTCTCCACTTTTAAAAAAGTGTTTGTTTTTCTTTCTTTCATTTTTAAATTCTTTACTAGCACAAACACAAAACTTATGTTTTTTATTTTGCTGTGCTCAAAGTTTCTCTGGGAAACAGACAACTCAGTCCTTGTAGCTTTAACCCCATATTTAACTCTCTCCATGGACAGTCACTTTACTGTGAAAGTTCAGTTCTGTAAATTAAAATCCAGTGCCACTTCTTTGGTATTAATGGCAGACTCACTTGACAAAGACATGGAAACTGTGTTCCAGACTAAGTGAAAATATTTTCTTTACCACACAACAACAAATAGTTATTCAATACAGCTAAACAAAACTGGCTTGTAGGAAATTTTCCCTACTTTCAACTATATAAGTTTTTCCTTTGTTTTCATCACCAGAACATCATCTGATTATTTTTTTCTTATGAAAATTACCATTTGGCTTCTAACAGTCAATCATGAAACTTAAAATCAAGTCAAACCAGAAAAGAAAGTATTTATAGTAGCATTATAACTTTACTTATTATATGACTAATCATTTCAGCTCTAAAGCAAACTTCTCAGTATGACCATTCATGAGGGTCTAAAGGCCCTTTACAGCAGTGACTGTACAGTGACTTGACTCCCTACACACCCACAGGCACAGTCAGAGCAGGTTTCCCTTGGCAGATTAGCTGTTTATTTTCACAAACCCATTTCTTCAGGCACAGTAACACAGAAAGAGCCAGAGCTGGTGCCTCCCCCAGCAAAGGAAGCCCTGGGCTTTCATCCTCCCCCTCTCACCTGCCTGTGTGCAAGTCTCGCTGTTCCTCCTGAGTCTTTGGCTCCTGCTGCCTCTCCCAGAGTCTGTTCACAGTGCCTTGGTCTTTGTGCCCTTTCCCAAGGAAAAGGCAGTTGGGACAGGCAGGCAACTCTCTCCCAGTCCCAAGGGTTCACATTCATGGCTCTTGTCTCTCTGGGGTCCTACCCAGAACTCAACCTGCACCTTGAACTACAGCTTGCAAATCAAGCTCTCTGCACCAGACATGTTCTTTCACATTAACCGTACTTCTGCAAACAGAATTTCTTTTCAAAAGAGTCCCTAGAGAAAGAGATTTTCCTGATAGAGGACAATCTTTATAATCTCTCCCTGATTTCAGGTAAATAGGCATAGAAGCCACAAAGTCCTTTGTGCTTTGTCCTCATTTGTATTCAGAGGTCAAACCAATTGAATAAAATGGCAACTAGCAGGTCCATATAATGTGGTTACAGGGTGGCCCAATGGTCTCCATGTGCACCTCATTAGATCTAATTGCATTGAAGTGAACTGTAATTCACTGTTAATCTAAAAGAGCCAAGAGGATGGAGTTCTTCACACAAAGTGCAGTCAGGTAGGTAATTTCAAGCGTGCTTTGTGTCCTTGCAAATTACAGCAGAGTTAAGAGAAAGCTTGCATATTACTGACAAAATGAAAAGGCCAGTAATTGGTAGATCAGGCTGGAGAGAAAAAGGCTTAATACCTAAGCGCAATGCAATTTTTGCTGACAAAAATATCAGGGATGTGCATACATTAGACATCCATCATTTTGCTAGAATACTATTCAAATCATTTCTTATTTGTTCAAGGTCTCATCCCGCTCCCCAGTCTTCATACTCCTGAAAAAACCCAAATATTTCTGCATACAGAATATTCAGGGAGAGAGTGATGCTTCTGCTTAAAACTCCCCTGTGTGTTTTATGATGGAAACTTTATTGCCAGCTATTTGTGAAGCCTTATGTTCCTGAAGCTAGGTTTCCCCCCTCGATTATGAGAAACAAAACAAAACCAAAAACAAAACCAACCAAACAAATCAAATAAGCAAGGAAAACAAATTGGAAGAGAAGTATAGGCATTTCAAGATTAAATCCAAAATCTAGCCTTTGGGCAGCATAAATGTTTACTTCAGCTAACATCTGAGTACTGTTATAGGTTTCAGATTAGGCCTCTCATAACTGGAGCTCTTCCTGTTTCGGACCTATTAAGTCTTACTTTGTATGTCCAACACAAGGAGAACAATTTAAAACGATAATGAAGAAATAATTAAATGCCATCACAAAAGCAATTTTATGTAAGACCGATAAGCGTAGCCACCTAGAAATTTTAACCAGTCTAGCTGAATATTCATAACTCAATTCCTAACTGTACTACTCATTAAAACAGCATTTAATTTGACCACATTGTGAGGCATCAAATCAGGGAGTAGGACTATGTTGTGCTGGGTAGCATGAGGACAAAAACTGTCACTTCCCAGGGACTGCAAAACAAACTGGACAGACCAGTGTGATGCAAGCAGAGACAGGTGCACAAGGAAGCTGGGAAAGTAAGAAATGCAACATCCACAGAACACCCACAGCCTGACATTTCTTCTCATTTCTTTCATAGGCATTAAAACAAGGGAGAGTTTTAAGGACTTGAATTTAATGAGGTCATTGTTAAACATTTATGGCAACTCTAAAGTACAGGGTCAACATAGAAGAAAGCAGAAAAGTGCTTGTTTGAAAATCTAACAAGTGGGCAATGAATGTATAATGGGAGGCAGAAGCTGACAATTCCACTGAAAGGGAAGACAGACTACTCTGCATTATTATATCATACAATAGCAAGAGAGGCTTTGTTTTAGCATTCATCTGGATGTGATAAACTTGTCAAGGCCAGAAAAAAAGCTCTATTATGACAACAGAGACATAAGATGTTAGGTGCATGAACAAGAGTTTTAAATGTTTCCCTGTCAGTCCAAACAATCATTTGAGAGATGTTATTCAAAAAGTAATTGCAAGAATAATTATAATATAATAATAAACTTAGCTAGAAGAGGTCTGAGGTTATCATGATTAAACTGGGCCTCCATGAGAGGCAAGGTAGAAGAAAATGAAAGCTAAGCAGGGAAGGCCTCAGGCAGGGGAAACATCTCTAATAAAATTTTCTTTTTCTGGTTTATTCATCTACAGCTGGATCAGTCAGTTTCATTAATTTGGAGGTAATGATAATGAGAAACAAGGGTTATACTATGAAAAAGTAGAAAATAGTCCAGAGGTGACATCTTTGTTTAAATCCCTGGCATAGGAGTTTGGACACAGTAGCTGAAACTGAATTTGTACACAGCGTTACTGTGCTTTTTCATTTATTAATTTAAAAAGACATATTCTAAGAGATGGCCTGCACACTTGCACTAAAGCAGAAGGTGGAGATTACATTTTCCAGCTTTCCGATTGCTTGGAATTTTTTTCTGAAATCAGGGAAGCAAAAGATGATACATGAAAAATATTTCCATGAGCCAGCAACTACACATGTTAATGACTACAATATTGTGTAAAAACAGAAGCTTTCAAGGACAATATGTAACACTGATGCATTTACTTGACAGACAGGTAGATAATGTAGTTTATAAGAACTGCATACTCTCAAGCCATGGGAAAATATTTCAATTTACTCTATGCAAAAAATATTTATTTGTTTTACTTAATTATTTATGATAAAGCAATTTATTTGGAACTATTGGTAAAAACTTCTTCATCCCTTGTGGTGGGATATTTCTTGAGAGAAATCAAGTGAAGTTCTGCATGAAGCTTCACAGATTACAAATCACTGCTAGAAGTACCTGAAGATAAATTTCTCCGTTTCATTCAGTTTTGAAATGAGAATTAAATCCCAGATTATTTGATCCAGGGTGCGACCCCAACCTGTGTTTCTTTATTTGCGTAAGGTGTCACAAAATGTCCAAAACTTTTTCTCACTGCTTTCAATCACAGTCAAGCTAACACTGTCACCTGATTTCTGAGGAGGTCGCTTGCACTGGAGAGACTCTGTGATGACCCCTAAAAAGAATGAGAGGTAAATAGAATTAATTTCACTAATAGTAGAAGGAAAAAATATAAATGTTGCCAAAGCAACAAGCACAATTGTCTGATAGAGGAAGGAGATCCCTTCCTGAAGCCCTCCCCAGCTGCTTTCATCTGCTGTACTTCAACTGATCATCTTCACTAATCTTTCACATAAGAGGAGGATCTTTAATCCCCTCACTGTTTGCTTATGAGAGAAAAAGCATCCATATAAAGAAGAATTCACCCTGAGGAGTGTCAGATGCTGATGGTGGGAAGTTTAAATTGTTAGCATTACTTTCTGAACCTAGTGCTTCTTTAATTCTAATTAAAATGAGTGTCAATTGCATTACTTCAGGAACAACAGAGAGACGAAATTTGATATACCACTCTTGTTGTATCATACTGTAGCTTCTATATAATTTTCCCTGTTCTGATCCTTTAGGCACAGCGCTTTAATCATTAAATGTCCCTGAAGACATTAGGTTGCAAAACAGCTAAGTAGTTACCCTGGTCATACCCACTAAGGATGTGCCTTGCATTAAGCATTCTGATTACAGCCTCTATTGTCATGATTTTGTTCCTTGGTTACCAATAAGCAAATTACCAATACACAGAAAGAATGTTTCATTAATAACTCTAATTACATATAATTACAGGATCATATAATGAACATATGATTATGTTCATAGAGGATTAGCTGCTTGAGTCAAAGTAGAACACTAAAGCACTAAACACATAGACAGTGTGAAAAAATATTTTAATTCAACAGACTCATGGACTTTTGAAGAATCAGAAACAACTTGTACAAACTGTGTTGCTGGTGGAGTCATACATGGCAGTGAATAAAAACACTCTTGCTTCCTATTCCATTTAAGATATTCAAGAATTTTAACTCACATCATATTACTGTCCCAGACTTTTCTAAGGCTCTTTTTTGAAGGCCGTCCCACCTATTCTTTAGAATTCTTATTTCTTCATTAGCATATCTAGTACTTCATTTTTGCTTTGAAGGCTTGATTTAAAACAGGGAAAATCTATTTAATGGTTTGGACAGTGAAGTTTTGACAGACCCCTAAATTTATACACATCCTACAGTTGAGTGTTCTGCACTTATATGTGCAGAAGAGTAGTACAACATATAACCAACACCTATGTAGAACAATACAACAAAGATATGGAGAGTGACTATATATTAATAGAAAATACCACAGTGTTCTAAATAAAAATAACTGCATGATCAGTTTATGATTTACTTGCAAGAGACTGCTTTTTATAGTCCAAGGTAAATTCATAAATTGTTTGCTCTTTCTGGCAAAATTACTTTCAATTTAATATCTTTTATTTCTTTTTTTTTTTTTCTTAATATTAAAGAAAAATTACCCTGAAATGTCACTTGATTGATTGTAATGGCCAGCTGTTACAATCTCAATGGAAGTGTAAGAACTGCTGCCTAAGGTGCACTGAAGAGTGCCAAGCCTCATAGCAACTCAGCTCATCCTAAAAAGCACCAGTCTGGAGTGAAAACTGCAATTTAAAATTCTCCCAGAGAACCATTATTTGCAAACCATTGACACAAACAGCTCCAGTCTCCCCATCAGAGTATACCTGGGGAGCTCTTCATCCACAGAGCACTGCATGCTCTGTAACTTTACATACTAGAAGTCCTAAAGAAATTTTGGCTAAAGAGATGTTCTTACAAATGTAAAATGTTAGGGTTTTTTCACGATCCCAAGAGATCATCAATATAATAAAATGCATAATCAGTTCATCTTGATTTAGGATATTTTCAGTATAGAAAACGAAGTCGCTATTGGATAAGTATAACAAAAAATTCAATATCTAAAACAATCTTCTAAGGTAGCTTTAAAGAACAGCGTAATATATTCATAAATGACTGAAATTAAGAGGGACAAATGAATCTATAATTTTGAATCCCTGGAAACTGAATCCCTGGAAACTTAATCCCTAAGGATTTTTATTTCAGTTAGAAATCATTGTGAAAAGGGATTTACATATAAACGCTAGAACATAAATATTACTGTACAATGGAATATGCTGCACAATTTTCCTTCGTTTATACTCACCTTCTATAGAACTCAAAAACCACAAGGTATTAAAAAATCTAATTGAATAATTAATGGAAACCAACATTAAACATGAGTATCTGATGCTTCTATGAGCAATGATTCTGGAAAATACTTGGAATGCTTCATTTTCTTGCTTTTCTCACCCATTTTAAAATGAAATCTGTGTCTGTCTCTCTAGATTATTTACAAACAAAACAAATTATAATAGTTATTGATATATCATTGATTTAAAATGATAGGAAGATTCAGATTGGAGAAACTGGAGATATTTAATAGTTTGCAGACTAAAACTACACTCTTCACAATTCCTTTCAGAGAAATTTATATTTCTATATCTATCCTAAGCATTCTCATTGAGGCATCAGTTACATCTTTAGATAAGTTTTCTGTTCTTTTCTGCTTTATTTTTGGAAAAAAAAAATCTTTACAAAAAGAGCATTTCAGTATTCATTTTTAACTTAATTTTTCTTTTCAAAAAAGAGAATGTGCCTGAATAGCAAAACACACTACTTTTGCTCAGATTCTGATAAATTAGAAATTCAAAATGGTCTTTATAATGTACCCAGAATTCAGCTCAGTTCTGTAAAAAGAATATTCACACCATATGGCCTGAAGAGTTTGCATGTTACTAAATACAGGTTAAGGAATTCACCCATCCTTTCTAATGTTCTAGTATTAGTGTATCAATAAGTTAGTATCAATAGTGTATCTCCTTATATGATTTTATCAAAACCTCCTTTTTTTTTTTTTTTTTTTGTATTAGTCACACTTTATCTTCTGATGTCTTTGTAATAGAAAGGCTGGAGAGAGAGGAACATAATATCATAGTTGGTGACCCTCCAATCACTGTTCTTTCTAAAAAGAAATTGGTTTTTTTTCTTTACAGCTAGAAAGTTTTCATGTCAGCAGCAAATTTTCAAGCAAATCTGAGAAAGAGCAGGAAAGGTGAAAATAAACCAGCCAGGATGGCAAATAACAATGAGAGAAATATAAAACTCACACAGAGCCAAAGCACTGCAGCCAAATCCCACCAACCAGTGCCTATATGGCACTGCACACATGTTCTGTGGCAGCTGCAACTGCAGCAAAATACCTACTAAAATCCAACTGTGAGCAAGTATTAACAGGCTCGTTGCATCAATCCCATGGCAAAAGTAACACTGAGACATGAAGTTGTTGCTAATTATCCACCAGTCATTAATATATCTCCTCCTACTGAGTCCTATCTCCTAACATTCCATCTGTGATGCTTTTTTTACCTTATTTCTAATTCAGCTACTGAAAATTTCATATATAAGATATACTTCTTGGTTGAAGCAAAATGCAGCTCTGAGAAGGCTTCAATGCACAGAACCATGTAACAGAAAAGGAAGAATGATCATTGCAGTGCTTAGCAAATACCTTCATCTAAAAACCATCAAAAGATTTCAGATGACAGTATGAAGCTTTGCAGTTGTTTTCTCTCATCTTTTTTTTTTTTTTTTTTTTTTTTTTTTGTGTGTGTGTGTGTGTGTGTGTGACAGAATAAGAAGAAACTTGTAAAATCAGCAAAACAAAACTTTTACTGGGCAAAACCATTTTTTGCACCATAGAAAGAAATAATTTCATACTAGTATGTTTGATTTTTTCCCTCTATGTATGCAGTAAAAATATTTATTTTTTGAATACACAGACATGAAAAAAGGGATTTCTTTTATAATATATACATAAAACATAATATTAAAATTGGTTAAGTTTATTGTAGCTTAAAGTCTTTGTTGCCACTTAATGGATTTTGCACAATATATTTAATATTTTTGCTGTGTTGGGAAAACAGAATAAATATTAATCTTTTCCAGCAATTAATTTGCTCAACAGTCAGCTTATACTAAATGGGCTTTTGCACAGGCTTACAACACCATGGCTAATGAAATAGCACCCTTGGTAACCTATACAGAGAAAATACGTAAGTGATAATATAAGTTTTCTCTGAGATTTTTTTGGAGTGAAAGTTAAAAATATCTGTGATACCCCATCTCCATGGTATGGAAGGACTATAAAGGTTTCTCATCTGTAAGGCCAAAATGGGCCTCAGGCCAAGTTAGTAACTAACAGAACAATTAAATCACTGATCAGATGCAAATGAAAAGAACTTAATTTTATTTTTTAGAGCTCCAAACAGCTGATATATGAAGAATAGTGTAAGTAAAAGAACACATGTGGTTCTTTTAAAAAGCTGACACATCTCCCATGCAGGAACATCTCACAAAGGTTTGTAGCACTGATATAATGTACCACAAATTTGATCATTCATATTTAATCATAGGCGGTGCTGTATGTAACAGCTCTATTTAAGCTTCTAGAAATGCTTTCCATGCCTCTAGAATCTGTTCAGTACTTCTGTTTAAAACAATTGGCAGAAGTCATTTACCTTCCCTACCCTTCCTAGTCATACTTCCCAAATCTCCTACAGACATCTTGTTTCATGGGCACCTCTCCTTGTCTTTCTCCAAATTTCTTAACATTACTCTTCCCCCTCTCTTGTGTGTATATATACACACACAAACATTTTGAAGGATTTTTTAAAAGTTTGCCTTTTTATCATTAAAAATTGTGAAACACCCTATAAACATTTTTAGTATCACTAATACATTTCTTTCATTTCCTCTTAGCTTGTACGTATTTTTTCTTCTTGAGGTATGTGGTTTTTTTCTTGACTACAAAGTTCTTTGTAGGAGGTTTGCAGAACACTCAGGCATGGCAATAATGATCACAATGCATGGAGAAGCAGACATTCAAAACTATTTTTATATTTGGGACCATACTTTGAAAGTACCAAGTTTGTCAGAAAAATACATTCCATTGACAAGAGCAATGATCAATCAATTCTAAACCAGGTAATTTTCTCAGCTGGAGAATGAGGGAGTCTGAATATTATTTAGGTACAATATTCTAGAGCTGGTATAAAAGATCAGCACTTACAAATATTACAAAAAGTAGTGTATTGAACTTTATCAGTAAGGCTAGCTAGATGGTATGATCATGACTTTTAAAGGATTTCCATCAATAAGAAGCCTACCTTAACAACTCACAGGTAGAATACTTCTATTTTACAGAATCATGAAAATATTATAGGCGTCAAGAAGGCCTATACTGGAGTCAACAAATAAACCCAGAATTTCTAAGTCCTTGACTCTTGTCCAAATTACAAGACCAGTATGAATCATTCTGTCTTAGGGATACCATCAGAGAAGCACAGAAGAACAGAATCAGATAAAGAACAGTATAAATATATCTGAATTCAACATTTCAATATACTGAAATATTTGATATCTTTCCTGATATACATGCATAAAAATCCAAATCTCAGATTTTTCATGAGATTAAACACTAAATTTTACATTATACAATTTTTATATCATTGCATGAACTACTGAGCTGGTGTTTTCTACATCCAAGTATTCTGATTGGCATTCTACTTGGTTGTATAGTCTATGCTTTGATTTAACAAAAAAATAATACAGTATAAAAATTTGGAGTGCTACTCAGGATAGGACACTAAAAATCTTTCACACTTTTTAGTAAAACCCTTCAGTAAAATTAACTTCATCTCCACTCCATTGCCACTTTATCTCTCATTTCTGCACTACAAATATTTCTTTAGAGGAATGTTTTCAGGTTTGTCCAAGGGAAGAAAACAAGATTAATTTTTTTCTGTTTTGTCAGAGTCAGGAAGTCAATGCCACTGTTCAAACAACCCAGAAGAAAAGCACAAGAACTAATGAATGCATTTACAGTGCGCAGCAGATATACAGCTGCAGAGAGACGGTACAGGCAAAGAGGGGTAATCACACCACCTCATATAACTAGGTGCAGATTCCTTTTGAAAAAGAAATTATATATTTTTATATCAAGAGACACTGATGCTGCGATAACCTTCTGCTATTACTGATCACTGTTTTTACAAGGCGTGACAGATAAGGAGGATTTTGTTAGAATCCTTCCTCTTTGCTTATAGCACCACTGGTACCTTCACATGTGATTATAAAAGCATTCTTAGAGAATGAGGTGGCAAGGTTTTTTGTAGCTTTGCACGATATCTATCCTAACTTATTAAAGGCATAATAGACTTTCATAAAACCTGAAAAGCAAGCAAACAAATGATACACTGGGTAGCTTAGGGGTGAGATGAATCCCCCTGCCTGTGTCTGAAGTGCATCTACTCAGTTTTGTGCAGTTCCTTTGGTGCTGGTCCCCAGCTGCACAGTGAGCTGGGTGTGCAATGAGCCATCCTTGTGCCCCACACCCTGGTACACTCACATTTCCTTTGGAAGGAAACTTGGGCTCATTGGTGTGGACAATCACAGCGCCAGGACAGCACTGACTCCTCTAGAGCTCACTGTTTCAACATGTGGAAGCAGCTAAAGAAATCACTCTATACTCATTTTAGCACAGCCAAATGGATTCTGTTCCTAAACACAAATGCTGTGTATAATGTATATTGCATCAGAACAATTGCAATATCACAATCCTATTGAAATAGATTATCTCTAGTGAAAAAACAATGAACTAAATTTAGCCTCTTAATACTCTGCTTTGTAAATCCTAACCAGGGAAAAATGACCTACTGAAAAGGTGGTTTCACTGGATGTGTTGTGCCTTCTGTAAATTTTTAGGAACCTCTGAAATTAATTAAATGAATAATTACTTGTATCTAGAGCAATAGTGCACATACAACATATATGTGAAATAGAAACTGTTAGCCTGTAGTTCAGATGGTGAACTAATTATGCACAGATTCACTAAAAAATCCCTCTCTTTTCATAAGCAGAACCAGTCACCATATATACAACCCACTGAGAAGAAAAAGCCAAACTGTACCCTGACTTCATTCCCTGTCCTACCAGCTGCTTTATGGCTTTGGGAGTTGTTGGTGGGTTTTTTTTGTTTGTTTGGTTGGGGTTTTTTTTGTTGTTGTTGTTTTTTTAATTATTTGATACCAAATTTTGCAATTACATTCCTCAGCTTTCTTCTTCCTGAGTACAAACGCACTGTACACATGCAAACCTGAATCCAGACTAAGGACTTTTTATAAATTTGCCTTCTGGTTACATCCTAAAACTTAACTTTGTCTCTTAATACAAGAAAACACTAAAGGCCAAGACTTCAAACATTAGGAACTAGATACTCTCCATTTTCTTTTCCTCAATAGTTCAAATTAGCTCATTAATATTTTCTTTTCATGCTACAGAGAATATACTTTGGAACATCTGTTTGTTGTACTGGGTATCACTGAATCACAATTGGCTACTAATAGCTGCAACAAAGAAAATTATAGGAAGATTGTTTCTAAAGCACAAATGTTTGCAGTTGCTGTTTTCCAGCAGCGAATATGCTTTTGGAAAAAAGAAATAAACATTAAGAAGGGAAGCACTGTGGTCTCCCCGCTGTCAGTATCACATATTCCACGAATGGGAGCATCATTTTGTTACTGTGTAGCTAAACAACTGCTTAAGTGATCGATAAAGACCATTATCTTAAATCATAGCATGAATTCCCAATATCATACATAAAATCAATAAAACATACAAAGAAAAGGACTGAAATTTTCCACTAAAACATAGCCTGCTGCTTTGGAAAATAATATTTAGTAGGTTGGGTTTTTTTTGTTTTACTAATTATGAGCTCAGTGGCAGTTTATTCTGCAGTAAATCTGCTGGTGTGAGATTAAACCTGTTATTGAACAGAGTTTTGAATCTACTGCAAGGCACTCATCACTGCTGGAGAGTGAACATTGCTGTTATCTCATTTAAAAGTTGGCCAGCAAAGCAGCCCATTTGTTTAAAATGCAATTAAGCTGGTGTCTTGAAGAGAAATTAGCAAGGAGTACTTCATTCTGGAGGCATAAGAGGTCTGTCCATAGACACATTAATCCTGTGATTTGGGACACCACTACGATTTGGGACTGTGTTCCGAAAGGATGTGCAGTACACACAAGCACAAAAAAGAAAAGCTGTTCATTTAGATGGGGCAGCTCTTTTTCACAAGCTCCTAAGATCTTCACTAATTCATGCATCTTGCATGTGCTTTCTACACAGAAAAAATACTATTTTCTATTGTTGCCAAATTAAAATTATTGAGCATTTAGCAGTTCACAGCTCACTAGATTAGGTTAAAGAGAAAGTTTAAGCCTATTCTTTAGAAATCTACAGTAGTATTATTTCAGTTATTTAGTGTTTTATTTCAGTTATGTGATTTTTCCAATGTTATTTGATTTCTAAAACATTGATCAATATTATATGTTAAAAACTAATTAATTATCTGAGACAGCAAAGAAGCTAGAAATAAAAAAATAAACTCAAAAAGTTTGGTTTATCTGCATCCCCTCAGAAAGCAGAGTGGGACATACAGACTCAGTATACTCTTTTGAAATAACAAGTTTTTAGAAGCCTGCAAAGTGAAGGACACATTCTTCTCTAGTGTAACTTGACCAAAGTCAAATGTCAAGTTCAGTCTGTACAGAAGTCAGCAGTAGCTTTTTTCCTACTGATCTGTGTAACATGAGAGGAGAGCCCCACTCAAGGAAAGAGAACAAAGGCAGGTGCATTTTCAAATGCTGTGTGTCTAGAGGTACACACAATTCTTTCATAGAAGCAACACTGGGTTCACACTACAGAGTTTGTCTCTACATACTTGGATGTTCCTGTGGTTTCACAGGAAATATGTAGTAATCCATAAAAACGATGAATTAGAAAAAAATTTTGATGTCATTTTTCTCACCATGCCTATCACTGCAAAGCAAAAATAATTTTTGACAGAATATCTTCAAAGGTATGCTAAGTTCTGTTCTTTGTTTTACTGGAAACATCAGGTCTATTTCAAATCCAGGACTGTAGCATAAGAGCAGTATTTTTATCACTCTACTCTTCCCTCAGTACAAATAGAGTTTTAAGAGAAGGGATTCTGTATGATGTGAGCTTTGTGTCAGCTCCTTATGATACTTGCATCCTCCTCAGACAAGAAAAGCAACTCTGCTGGCCAGGGTCTGCATTTGGTTTTTGTTCTCTGCATTGCTCCATAGGGTTAATAAGTGACAAGGACCTGAGCATGACTGAAGGTTTATTTTTATATTGCTTTGGTTTCAAAGTCTCCTATAAAACTTTATATAGTATTTTCAGTAAGGTAAGAGCAGTGGGATGCTGCTAGCAGTTAGCATTTACTGCTACTGTGGACAGAAATTATTTTTTAAATTGTCAGTTCAAAATAAGCTCAGTAATCTATTATTAGTTTCTGATACCCCCTCTGCAATCTGGCTATGGGGAAAATTGATGAAGAAACTGGATCAGCAAGTTTTTTGATCATTGCCATTCATTCTCTCGTGATCATAGAGCTTAAATATGAGCACAGCAACATCTGAAGCACAGCAGCCCCTTCCTTCTATACAGCATGTGCAAACTGTCCTGAGCAGTGCTTTTCAAGTAAGTGCTGATTGGCAAGTACCCAACGCCAACAAAGCAGCAGTGTGCTACTGGGATTTAAGCAATCTTTCCACAAAATCAAATGTCTGAAAGAAATTAGTATTAAAACACAGACTTCAGCTATCTTGTGATTTTGTCTTGCTGCTTCTGAACTCAAGGAGACTGAGGAACAAGTCCTGATAGACAAGGAGCACCCACACACTTGGAAAGGACTCCACTGTACTTCTACTTACTTCTCACCATCATTGCAAACTAACACTGGATGTAAGCTGACTGAATTTTTAAAACTCCAGACTTTCTTGTACTTAGAAGAGCTCCTGTTGGGATACTTCAAAGATTTCAAAAGGTAGGAGAGACTCTGGAGAAGTCTATACCCTTCCTGTGCAACCTGCATGGAAGCCGCTCAGCACAAGGCAGGTCTGTGGTTTTACATACTAGACCTATATTCTACTTACAAGCAAAAATTAGTCTGCAGTGGCAGTGAGAAAAGATGTGGAATCAAAGACTCGCCTCAGAAAACAACTGCTTTGTCTCTGCCAAGGGCGCTTTCAGCCCCAGCTGCATTTAGTTCAAAGACAAAAGAGTTCACAGCTGGGACTCAAATCGAAAATGATACTTTCAAATGACACTGGAGGCTTTAGGTCCCCAAGGTTTTTATTCATTTAAATGAATAAATAAACAATAACAAAACAGAAAAGAAAAAAGGCTTCACTCTTTTCCTTCTGCTTTTTCCTTGGATGTACTAATTCAGCTAGTCTGAAGTAGCAATCAAGTTCCAGCAGCATCTGTAGAGGCTGGAACCTTCATTAGTTAATCAGACCATTCCCATTTTTGTATTCCATAATACAATGATTTTACTGATTTCTTTAACCTTTCATTTTGGACACAATTAATGCAATCACACTTCCAACAATTTAGAAGATGATTTCTTGCTAGCTAACTGCTACATATAGTGATGTGCTTCTTATTTCTGGCTTGATTCTCAAACAGCCAACTGAAATGGGAGTTTGAAGTTAATTTCTTTTTAATTATCTTTTCTTTCTTTCTAATTATCCTTTGATCACAGATAAGAGGAACAAATTACAAGAGTTTTTTCATTATCCTCAAAAGCTGATGATGTCTGCACGTCTCGTATAACATATTGGTGATGCTTATTGTTTCTGCAAGATGCCTTAACAACATTTTGGAAGGAAAATATGTATGCTACATTAGTACAAGATAACTTTTTAAAAAGCACACAGATACCAAGATCATGAAGCCAACTATATCCATGAAATGACTGATTTATTTTTTTATTAGATACAAGCAAGAAAAAAAAATATATTCAGTCCTTGATGCCTCATGCAAACAAGCTTAATGTGAAAGACAAAGTTAAATATTCCAAAGTTTTTTCTAGAGAAAGCAGAAACATTCTTATCTAAATGCCCCAGCTCCAAGTTTATAACAAAGTCACCATCTCATTAGAGTAACACATCTCTACAGTATTTTTCTAGATTTCCACCAGCCTCTCCAACATGCCAAGCAATTTGGCATCTACTTCTGCCTTCGGGAGACTACTTCACAATCTAATAGATCTCATTGTCAGGAAATTTTTCTGCACTGCCAAGTTATTCCCAAGAGTGCCACTTTTATTTAAGGGAGGGGAACTGATTCTGGCAGTGGTGTAGTCACTCCTTCAGTATTTTGAGTTAGTGGGTGCAAGTAGCCAAACACCATCTGGTACCCAGCTGGTACAGTATATTTAGAGGCACCTAAAATCTTTCCAACCCTCCCTGGCTCATCTTTGCTTTTGGAATCAGCTTCTTAATCATTTTTAATCATTGTATTGTTTTGCTATCTGGAAAATTCTTTTATATGTATACAATTATTGGAAGGAAGAATTTAATTATAGTTCAGAGACTATTATTATGAACAAAGCAATGTGGCAGGTTTTTTTCTCTCCACTTCAGTTTAATTATCTTTAACAAGTTTTAATTGTGTATCTTTTTTCAGTTTACAGCATACAAAGTGTCTCATGAGATGAACAAATCTATGGAAGTGGGGCAAGGTTAGTGGCCACATTTGTACATAAACATGAGCAGCAGTAGATCTTTTATGATACTTGCAATAAAAACATGAAAAGACAATTCTATATGGCAGCTTTAGCGATAAATACTTTTAAGTATTCAGAAAGCATGTTTCAAAGACATGCTTTTGAACAAGACTGTACAGAGCAAATTATTTTAGCTATAATTAGACTTAAGAAAAAGATAGACAAGTTAGCGTTATCTTTTAAATGTACAAGGCGGTTAATGACTGACCTGTTATAGTTCCAAAGGCAGTCCTTCATAGAGCACAGCCCTTATTTAGTCTTTTTCTCAAGACTCACTACAGTGAAAAATGTGTTTAGTGGCACACTCCTGCAAAATAAAAACACAACCTATTCTTTATGACCTGATCCCAAATCCCACTGAAGTCAGTGGTAGTCTTTGCACTGACATTAGACCCCAATGCATAGCTAAATATTTTACAGTATCATAATAAAAATTGCAGTAGGAGACAGGATAGAGCAGGGATCTGATGCAAATCTGCAGTAAACTCATTGGAGCGATATATCATGTAAAAGTAAATGTGTGCTCTGTGCATTTGCTATTTATGTCATTGCGAGTTTTGCCTCAGAATTAGATAAAGGATGTGGGGCATCCTCAGCAGGCATCCTCCTGCATCCTACCAATGCAGGCAGAGAGGTAAAATCTTTCATAACAAAAATAAATTGTCTGTTTCAGAGAATATAGGAAAGCAAATATGGTCTTCATCATCTTCAAGATGCGAAATGAATATGCAAAATTAAGATCAGTCACTACAGAGAAAAAAGATTATTTCCCCATATGAAATCATATAACACAAAAAATGGAAGCACACAAGGAAAACAAGATCTCATCTTTCACAGCACACACATCTTCACAGCAGAAAGTAAGTTCCAGTGACTGGGAGCAAACAAATACAATTGTCCACAAATCTGCCTCTGTAAAGGACATTTAGAACAAATACTTTCATCCCATCTGTGAAACTAGCACACAATAATAAAAAAATCTGATAAAAAGAGAAATAGTAATTCTTTATCACTTTTCAACACCGAAATCTGAATTCTTTTTTCTGCCTAGGCCAAGTAACAATCCTTAACATGCAAGCTTTTCACTTTGGAAAAACTTTTAATGACCATATTTGTATCTGCATATTGTCTGCTACATTAGAAGAAATCAAATGTATTTGGTAGACTTGTTAGATGCAAACAGTACTTCTGAGGGAGCTATGGGAATTATCTACTGATGGTCCTCCAGATATTTTATCTAGAGCAGAAGAGACCTATTCTAAATTCTAAGACAGTTCATATTGCCATGGCTGCCTACAGAATCTGCTTTTCTAATGTTTTTTTTCCCATTTCTATTAAACACAGAGACTAGCTGAGGACTTATTCACTTTCTTCTCTCTGTTCATTTTGCAGCCTCAAATCTGTCACTCAATAGGAATGTTTACTGTGTCATTCACTGTGGTCAAAAACAAAAGTTAAGGGAAGCCAACATTTGATATAATATGCAGCCCTTCAATCTATAATGCTTTATTAAACTTTCTATTAAATGGCCATAACAAAGAAACTATTATTTGAAAGCAAGAAATTCTGATACATCAAACACTTCAACCATTCCAAATGTCTTAGTCAGTCAATCAAATCAATCAATCTAATTAATTAATAAAATTCCTTGTGTCTGTTACAAAACTGACAGTAGAAAAAGACTGGGAAAGGAAACAGCATTTGGGGACGGGATTTACATATTTCTAATTGATTCTTTTCAGCTGGTACCAATAGTTTTGGTTTTACAAGAATAAAGACAAATATAAAAATTAAAAATGCCTTGATACTGCTGAGTAAGTTTCCAAAGAATATAGACCAAAACTGTTCTGACTGGGAGAAGAACATAGAACAATAAAGCAAATGAACTCTACAGAAATATATTGGGTATTAGTTGAGTAAGATTCTTATGTTTATTCATCATAAAGATTATTTGGGTTTGTAGCAGAAAGGGTTGTTCTACAGAAAAAGGCCCTAATGAATATGATTCATCATTTAATGAATGCTTAATCCTTAGCCTTTAATACTCCATACCATCATCTACACACTAGACAGATGTTATTTATAATTCCAAGCAGGGAGACTCAATATCTGCTTACAGAAAAGCAGTTCATCAAGCCTTCAAAGAAGCAGTCAAATGCGATAAATACCATAACTGTCCTGCCTCTTGAGAAACTCTGTATTTTGAAATTGCCAATAGTATCTAACCTGTGGTTACAGATGACACTTAGGCACAGAAGCTGAACTTTCTAATTGATACTTACCTCATCTCTGGAAGTGTTTAAGGAGTTAATTCTGGAATTTCCTTTGCTATTTAGGCACTAAATATGCACATAATAAATAACTAATTTCATTGCCCAACATATTTTCAGTAAGGAAGAAAGGAGTATTACATTCATCTGGAGACCTTAGCGCCATCAAAAATAAGGTCTGATTAAGTCAGCTGTAAGTCAGGTGGTTGAGTACTTCAGTTGGTTACTTTTAGAGAGCCCAGCAAGGAGGCTACACATTTACATCACAAATATTTTTCAAGATTGGCTTATCTCTGGTTTTCTTCTTCATTGTCTGTGCATGAGATTTAGCATGAATAACAATCGAAAGATGTTAATTCAAGTTTCCATTTTGTCAGCATCATGGCAACAGTCACTTAAAGCAGAGTGGTTTGAGTCTGGAAATCAGCACCATCTGCACTGAGCCATAGGAAAGATTGCATGCTCAGCAGGACTGGTGTCAACAGCTGAAGTCCACTTCTATGTGTGAATCTCATGGAATTCTAGGAACACTGGTAATTTCATATTTGCATTTTATATTTCATATAGCATTTTACTTTGATATGAAACTTACACTTTTTCTACAGATACTATGTCTGAATTGTCTCTCTAGAATGGCATTCTAGGCACAATCAGCAATCCATACATAATGCTACTTTCTGAGCTGGACAGATAGACATCATTCATCCTCACTTAATCAGGAGGACCCATACATTAAATAAATATTCTGAACAATAACGTTTTCCAAAGCAACCAACACTATTTTGCTTTAATCTGAAACAGATCTATATTGAAAACCTATGTGTACGTAATGTGTGTGAACACCAACAGCTTGCTGGTTTACCAAATTCTCAAATATAGACATCTTGGAATATACACACAGCAATAACGACAAAACAGTAGCAGTCTTTCACTTGTTTTCATGCACAACATCTACTAATAACAGTGTATGTTAGAATCTAGTATAAACCAGATGCATAAACTTTGGAAGAAGTATACACCACCTGAAACTCTGTCTGCACTTGAAAATTAGGAGCTACTCCGCATTAGCTGTTTTTATTGATCCAGTAGATTCTGAGTCAGATGTTGTGGAGAATTTTCTATTTACATTCATAATCTCTGGCCCAGAAAAATGGATTCAGGCTGTCGTCATTTCATATTCAGCATCTAAGTGATGAGTTTCAATTTAATCATTCTTTCACTCTAGCAAATAACTGTACTTTTTTTTTTTTTCTTAGAATGTATGCAGGAAGGATTGAGTCCACAAAAATCATTTAAGCATTGTAACCCTAAAAATTATTGGTAACTTGAGAGTTAATTATAGAAACAGAACAAGAATCCAGAAAATATCAGAGACAATCTAGAAAAAGTGTTACAAACTCCCCAGTGACAATGAAGTAAGGGGACAACAAATATGCATAAATGAGAATTGTTTTTCTTAAAAAATTAAACCATTAACTCCAGATCATCAAGTGATGACAACTCACCATTAGCAGCAATAAATATTTGAGTGGCATATAAATTGCAGCAAGTTTCCTCTCACAAACAGGGAGGAGGAAAGGGAAGGGAACAAAAGAATCTAAACAACCATCCTGTCCATCTTTTTATACTTTGAAACATAATGTTTCAAACAATTACTGGGAGATCTAGAATAAAATCCCTTTCACACCACACTTGGAGGAAGTGCTTGAATTCAGGACTGCAGCTACATAATGAGCTAAACAGCTCAATACCAAGGACTTCCAGATACGTCCTTGTCCAGCTGGGCCAAAGCAGGGTCCTGGAGTCCTGTATGTCAAAGATGAAGTGACTATGCAAGATACAGCAGAGGAAGGAAGACAGAAAGGAAATCCTCTGGGAATTTTGTATTCTAGAAACTTTAAATTAATCAAGCCCAGGGGCAGAACAAGCATGGCACAACCCTGCAGCCCACGAGGGCCGTGTGCTGGAGCGGGTTTTCATCTTCCATCACCCCAGCATGATCCACGAGCTTTTCCACCTTATTTTGTCTCCATGAAGAGAGGAAGTAGGAGTGGCTGCCTGGGTGTCTGGCAGCTGGTCATGAGCAATCCTTCACAGTTTGTAAGGAAGATCTGATTTTTGCTGCACATCTCCAGGGGATTACCTGCATTGGTTATGACTCTAATACTTTCTATAGCTATATAATCACATAAAAGTGAAAATTCCGACTGCCAGTGGTGTTTTTCATCTCTATATCCTGACTATAACCTTTAATTTTACTTTTTCAAGTGATCATGCTTCTCTATATGTATTTTTGTCATTGCATACTATTTATAAGGTGGCTTTTATAGTATTCTTTAATGATACTGGCAAGTCTCTATCTCAATGGCAGATTGCAGTCTTTTTTTTTTTTTTTTTTTTTTTTTTTTTTTTTTTGTCGTAAACCTAATTAAAATGGCTGTATTCCAGTGGCTTCTCTATCAGGGAAAGAAAAATTACACCTGTACAGGATAAAGATATTGGGGCTGGGACTTATGATATGTTTTATAATTTTTTTTTCTAGATATGTAATGAAAATATTCTGTTGCACTTGCCCAACACAGAGTTTTCAGGTTTCAATTCCAGATGCACTGTCCCTCACAAGAGGTTTAAGATCACTTTATGTTAAAGGGAATTTTACCTTCAAGAGAACATAAGAAGAGAATTTGCCACAAAGCAGTGGTACAACTTAGCATCAAGAGCACATCCAAAAGATAAAAGCCAGAAACATTCACATTTAAGCTAATTCAGCTGTCTTCTCAGGGAATTTTTAGAGATTATGAATAATACAGAAGAGAAAATAAAAAGTACTATCATGCTTTGTTATGTAATTGACTGACAAATATTTCACATTTCAGCTTTACCTTTGTTTCAAAAGCATTAAGGATGTGCAAAACCTATTGCAGGTTCAAGCAAACATGATGGTTTCATGAAATCCTTGAGCTCCCTCAGACAGTCCATGCACACTGCACTGTTTATCTCAGTTCTCCACTTTTAAACTCCTATACCTCTGTATAGAGTCTATGTTCTAGGATATCACAAAGATTTATTCAGTTGTACATCAGGAAAAAAAAAAATAATTTTTGGTAGAAAAATGAGAATAAAGAGTTACTGCAGGATAGTTCCTAGTGACAATACCTCATTCTAAGAGCTTTTCCTCAAAAGGCAGGATCAGAGCTTCTCTCCAGGTTACAGCTTTCATCTGTCACCAAGAACAAAATTACCAGTTAGAAAAACTTGAGAATCTTACTAAGGACAGTGCTGGGAAAAGAGCCTTTCTACACTGCATGCACTGGTGCCCTGACCTAAGTAAATGCCAAACTAATATGCAATTAATGTCTATTTATTTAGCATAAATATATTTCCTTTCTTTTGGGTGATGTATCCCATCTGGAAGCTGTCCCATAAGAATGAAAAACTTGTAATTCCTTCTTTCATTTGTTGAAAGCTGAGCAAATAATCTGAATGTATCAATACAGCAAAATAGCTTTACCTGATACTTAAAGTTCCCTGAAGGCTTTGAAAGCCTATTTTAATTAAGAAGCAGCTGATGCTTTGAACATTTCAGGTCAATTAAAGTAGGTTAAACTCTGAACAATAGCAATGGACAGTACCAGTGACAAATGTCAGTAAATCCTCACTTTAGCACCAACAAGCCACAACCAGCCGCCTACGAAATGTAACACGAGGATAAAAGTTTTAATGATTCTAGATCAGAGCGGGCCTCCTCCAAAGTGAGGGGAATTGGGCAGAGGACAGAGACCTATAAACACATAAGAAACAGAAATGTTTCACTGAAATCAGTGGCAAAACTCCTGGTAGTAGCTAAACAGATCTTATACTTACTGAACTGAAGAAGTAGAAAAAGCTAAATTTAAAAAGTGCATCAGGATAGGAGGACCAGAAATAGAATTGCTATTGTTTCTTTGTTATGCACTATTTTTAATGCTAAATTCTTGTGGAAATAAGAATGTCAAGAAGTCTTAAAATTTTATGCAAACGGTTAATCTTTCTGTGAGTGTGAAAATAAAGTTTCACAACTTCAAGGCACGATTTATAATTTCGAGAAAAAACACAGGTTACTCTTTGGATTAAAACATTGTTATTTCACAGTAATAGTTTCACTCCTTCTTTCCCAGCCATCAACAGAGATCTAAAAATCTCATTGATTCATTCTGCATGTATCCATTTGTTTAATATTCTTTTGCTCTAACTTTTAATCAGCAGCAGGAAAGTCTCATCTCTCCCGAGCAAACAAGGCAATATTTTCATCTTCAAAACCACAGAGAACTTAAATAAGTTTTTTATAAAATTGAGAAGTAGAGAGAAATTCTCTCTGGACTGATTTCTTTCTCCTATTTTTGCACCTGCATTATCCTCCTGGATTATCCTGCTGTCAGCTGCTTCTGAACAGAAAACACTGATATATGCACACCACCGACTGTAGTATTTTGCTTTTTCAAGCCATGCTCACCCACTTCACAGGTAATGCTGCATCATCAGCAGTATTTTAATATAGATACCAAAAAACATTTCATTATTTAGGCTTCTGCAACAAGGACACCCTGTATAGTGTGGCAAAAGAGATGTAAAATAGGAAAAAAACATCTGACTAGTGTAGAGGGAGCAGTGACAAAAATTCCTGCCATTGTTTGCAGAGAAGTCTGCAGCTGAATGAATAATGCCAGTGCTCAGAGGCCTCTTGTGGCACCACGTGCCTTTTAACATGAGCAAGGAATCACTGGCATCTGTAAACTTTGTTTACCTGGTCAAACTGATGGAAGATTTCATCAGTTAGAATTGTTGAGGATTACAGTGAAACTGTCCCTTTAACATGCACTTGAAAGTCTATTTCAGAACACAGAAAAAGAGTTTTCTGTAAGTAGTGTATTATTTGAAAATAACAAGACGAGAGTCTGTTTGCAGAGGTCAAAGACATTAGTGAAAATATCTAAAATTTTAGCAAAAACACTAGGTATTGCAGCAAGGAGAAAGTGTAGAGAAAGGAATAAGATGCTGGAAAAAAGAGTCCTATGGGGCACAAATAGAAGATCTGACATTTTCTGACAGTTTAGATAAATCCATTGTAATGAGAAAAGAAAGATTCTGTATGAAATCAAATCTGTTTGCAATACTTATCCTTGGATGCTCTGAAAAACCATTTCACATCTCAGAGATGACATCCTTTTCTTTAGGGCCTAATCCAAAAACCATTTAAGTTAGTGGGCTGAAAAAGATTCAGCTCAACTTGGAATGATAGCATCTGCCATAAGATTTGTTTCACATCTTTACAGCTTCAAAAGCATCACAGACATATCTCCAGGAACTGAAGAGGGAGGAGGCACATGTCCAACTGCCCCCAAATCTTTGTTTAGCTTTTCCACTGTTTGAAATATTTCCCCTATTTTTTTTTTTACAGTGGAAAAAAATTATCCATTCCATCACAGGACTCCATGAAAGAGGAAGAACACATATTGTTTTGGATTTGATACTTAAATTTAAATAAAATTTTAAAAAAACCTTCTCCGTAACTTAATGTCAAAACACAGTGCTGAAGCTGCTGCTGATTAACCCAAGGAATCCTTTGCCAAAGCAGTATGTCAGATGTCCCATAGCTTAAGATAACAAAAAAACTTGGAAAAAACCTCCCAAGGAACTGCTGTAGGAAATAGGCTGGAGGACAGCCAAAACACCAACAAATCTTTACTACCACTGATCTAAGTAAGGAAGAAAAAGAAAGATAAAGGAGAACAAACAGTACTCTCCCTTCCTTCTCTGGCTTGTATGGGCAGCAACGCTGCTGCCATTGCATCTTTCCTCTTCCCACCCTGTCACTGCACAATGTGTGTGCCCCAGTGACCCCCAGGGACAATAACAAACTCCTCATTCCCTTCAGCTGAGTGGAAATCAGGCCCAAGAGAAAAAGCTGAAGAACAAATCTCATCCCTTATACCTTACTGGTTAGGCCTGTCTTTGTCTACTTCAAATACAGCAGGCTCTTCAGATCACTTTTGCTTTTAAACAGCTGATGGCATGGACAAGGAAGAGGAATACACGGTGTGGATTGGGTTTTTTACATGACCCTTTGTTCCTTGCTTAGGTTTTAAAATTCTTTATGTTCTCCATAAGAAGAGAAGTGGCATGAGCACAACTTTCTTCTGAGATAACTACTGCAGGAAGCAAGTCTGCCTACTACTTTGTATGATACCTTGGTGATTAAAGTTCTTTCTCAGCAAATTAGAAATCCAAGTTCAATTCTTTCTTCTGCTTTAGCATATTCAGGATCACACCCTCTATTTCTCAAGTGACATACACTATGCCATAGGCTGCTAGATGACAAGGTATCAGAAACATCTTTTGATAAAGCTGTATCATTGCACTGGGAGAAGAAACTGAGATTATTTGGGTTGTAGATAATGGAGAGAGGAAGATTTTAAATTCAAACTGGTTAAGACATGGTTATATTCAAGAGGTGAATGAGAATCCTCACTTCCTATTGAGACATTAAAAGAAATTTTAGAGAGATACATGTCTTATTTTGTACTATTTTCAGCATGTTTGTTTTCTACCTTTACTAAGTCACTTGCCAGTTTTCCAGCACCTGTGGTATTCAGCTTTTCTTGTAATGGTTCTGAAGTGAAGCATTACATGATAAAAGGGCAGAATTTTTAATATCTAAGGCCACTCCAGGAAAGTATTTTGTTAGTAGGCAGTGATGACACACATTCAAGCAGGAAAAACTTCAAAAGTCTGCTTTCATTCCTATCTTTACTTCTGCACTCAGTGAAATTCTTATACCTTATTTGAAATAAATACACATATTCAATTTTCTTTTCTGTTTTCTCTGCATCTAGTATAAATTATGAATATAACTAGTAAAATCACTTTGCTCAATAATAGTTTGAGGGCAGAATCCATGTTTTGGAATGTTTCTTCCATACCCCTCTCTATTAATTGCCTGGTCAACAAAATTCCTTGAGAAAGATCCTTAAGACTTTACCAGTGTAAGACACTTAAGCTTTTTTTTCCTCCTTACTCTACATTCAAATACAACTTTGGCTTTTTGTCTTAAACTGTTTTACATTTCGTGTGCACCCATTGTTAAGTGTATGAATGTTTCTTAATAATTAATGGTTTTAAACTAGCTAAAATGCCCAAACATACACAGTTTACTCATGAAAATTTGATGTCATTTTTTTCATATTTCCTGCAATCTGTACATATTTTGTCTAATTAAAATTGGAAGTACATCTGCTTGGACACCTGCAGAATTACTGCAAGCTGTCATTTTCATTCCTGAAACATTATTTAAATTTTAAATTTGGCATCTGTCAAAAACAAACAAAAAATATTATCGGAAATTATAATAGAGCAGCTAAAATTTGCTGAATTTTACTGAATCACACAGAATGAAAGACAATGCTTTCAGACTGGATTTTTATGTCAGTACAGTGGAGCAGAAGAAAAATCACCATGAAGTGATATACTTCTAGTAAGATATATTTTATTCTGAATAAGTCCCTACAAAACTGATTGGATGAGATAACTTGAAAGCAGTGACAATATGTTTTTTTCCCCTCAAAGTAATGTTGAAAACTTTCACAGTGGTCCCAGTAATATGAGTCTCAGTAACAGGCCCTGTTTGACAGACTAGGACACGGAAAGCTGTCAACCTAAGAGTAGTCTGAAGATTATTGTTAAGGGGATTTGGTATTTCGTGTATTTTGCCTAATAGGGGAGCCTATGCTCAGCATTTCCTGAAGCAAAAGAAGACAGATGAAATCTCTGGGCACTTCATTGCTGCTGTCTCTCAAAGATTTCCTGTCAAAATGGGCCTATAAGGGAAGAAAGGTTTTCAATAACTTTTTTTTTTTTTACCTGGCAGGATTTCCAGTCTTGCTATGAAAGAGTTTGAAGGCGCTGTCTTTGTGAAAACACTGCTGCCAAACTACCATATCTAGTTGTGTTTAAAAATAAAAAAGCAATATGACTCACATTACCATAGTGTATACTACAAACCCAGGTTTGATTGACATTCTATCCATATTTTATACAGTGCTTTTTTTCTTCCGTCAAATGGAGCAAGTGACCTTGATGTTACTGTGCTTTGCAACTTAAACAGGGAAAGCATATTTGTTGTCAACTTCTTTAGGGATACAATTCTCAACAGAGTACATAGGGAAAAGGAACACAGCTCCTATTATTAATGATAGGGAGGTTTTCATGTAACTTCTTGTTCATCTCATAGAAATTTCACCCTTTTATATCAGCCTTCTCAGAAGGTTGACATGTAAATTTAAGCTGCCCAGAATTAAAAGGAACAATGAAAATGATCATCCTTTTTGGCATCAATTCTAAATAAAAAATGTTGTACATGTCTACTAGAATTCCCCAAGAAATTTAATTTGAGGTATCACAGTGCCACACCCAAGTGAATCAGCTGCATTAAAAATAGCTACACATACATAGCCACTGCAACCATAAAAACTAAGTCCTTTCCCCTGCCTCATCATTAAAAATTAGTTAACAAAAATCTCATTTTCAAAATTACCTCAGATTCTGGAGATTGTTTTGAGAAAAATAAGATGATGTCCAAAATGATCAAATCATACAAAATCTGCAGGTTAAGTATAACAAATACAATTCTCTGTTTGAGGTAAGTCATGTTCCAGGGTTGAAATAGGAACTTGGCTGTTCCACTGTTGAACAGCCTCAGCTCTTTTGGGTTTTTGTGGTGCTTTTCTTGCAAGGAAGAGGCTACTTAACCTGCTCTCATGTGAGCTTTCCTCCTAGAAGTGGAGCAGGAAATTCGAGTTGTGTAGGTCTGAGGTGTTAAATTAACTTGATTTATTACAGACTCAAAAGAGGATTTTACTCTGTGGCCTGAGAACCCCCTGCTGTCTGAGAAAACTCAAGTGATGCACATTAACTCTGTCTAAACAGACTGTGGAGGATAATTTAATTTGCTGCAGAATGATTTGCTCCAACAGGGGTCTTGAACAAGGAGAAGGGGATGTGAAGCTTGCTGTCTGTTATTGGTAAAGACAATTTATCTGGTTGGAAAATGAGTAAAAATTACTGTATTTTTTTTTAAAAAGAGGAAGAATTTGTCAAAGTATCATGGATACTTTTTCCAGGAAATGGGATCAGCAGATGTTACAGAAAAAAAGGATGGAGGTACAGGATGCAGCACTAAGAGCAAGAACTGAAACAAAGAAAATACAGTGAACCTGGGAAGAACTGTCTTTTAAAGCAGGTGGCTCTCAGACTTACTAGCAGGTGGCTAAGGAAGACTTTCAGGGTCAGGTGTGTGTATTTGCATGGTCAGACAGTCAGAGTTACAGAGGGAAATGACTGAAAGACTGGGGAGGATCAAGATCTGCAGTGACAAATGCATGAACAAACTGATCATCAAACTGAGCAGGAAACTTCAGTAGAGGTAGGTGCACATGACTTAGCATGGCCTGGCAGACAGGGGTGATGCAAAGTATATCATTCTACACACAATGACTGTGAAAAGCAGAGTTGAGAAGAACTGTATAGCTCTTGAGTCCAAAAGGGAAATCAACATGCCATCACTACATCAGGAGATGGAGGATGTGAGATGGGGTAGGTCAGAGGTACCATTGAAAGTGTTTATCTTTCCAGGACACAGCAAGGAAAGCAGATGCTTTTCTGCAGCCTCAGTCAAACACTTAGTACTCATGCAGATCTTTTTTATCCATACCTCAGTGGACCTCTTAGTGCAATGTTTTGACTTGGCAGGAAATCTGGGATTCATATTTCTCAAAGTAAGACTGCTTTAGAGGCTACTGCAAGAAGTATTTTTCAATGCATCCTCCAAGCATATATGTGAGAATATAATCTTTTTGTATGAGTAACTACTATGTAATATTCCAATAGCCCATTAAATTTTGGTCAACAGTGGCCAGGTCTGAGGTGGATAGGAACTCATGCAACAAGCCATTGAGCCATACAGGGAATGCACATGTGCAGTCGGAGCTGTTAGCTCTCTTCCTGATTTCCCCCACAAATCCATGTTTTGACAGGTATCTGTACTTCTGGGGCAAAGAGCTCATGATTTTTCTTGCAGCAACTTTTCGTCCAATGAACCTCCTGCAATTCATGATCCCAGTCTCATGGAAAAAAAAAAAAAAAAAAGAAAAAAGGTAGCTTGCTAGGCTGGAAAGATAGAGAAAAGAAAAATGTCTCTGGCAGTATGGCTCAGTCTTTAGCAGTCCATTTGGTTTGAAACTTCAGACAAAGACACAAAATCACACTGATACTCCTGAAAGCAAAGAATTGGTGCCCTGGTCCTAGACAGGCTTCTCTCACTGTATCTTAGAATTGGCATGTAGTTAAAACTCATTTAGACTAGAAGATGCTAATTCCACTTTTGATAACTTTGTCCAGATCTGAGGGGTGAGATGCTGAGCAGTGATAAGCTACAGAAGTAGCTGCAAGACCTGGTCACAAGGAAGGTTTTGTTTGGTTAGGCTTTTTCTCCTCGCATAACATGACTCAAAGTAAAGAAGACTATTCAAGGAGAGAAAAATTTTTTTAAAAAAAAAATTTCCCCACCCCTCTTCTCACCAGTCTAACAGGACTTAAAAAATTAATGGACAAAAAATGTCCTTAAAGTCACAGTTAAGGTTTTGATACATGAGCTCTCTAATACATGCCCTACAAGAAGTTTTGGATTAATAGATAAAACCAAACTCAAGTTAACTTGGCTTTTACACCTTAGTTTAAAAACCAACCAATCAACCAAAGCTAAATTAAAAAAACATTGAACCTCATATCATTTTTATACACAATTTTATATGGAAGCACATGGTCTACTGTGATTTATTTTTAAAAACCACCATTAGATTATTTGCCAAATCCAGGTGATGCAGTATAATTCATTTCTAAAAACATCTTCTATAGGAAAGACATACACAAGCTTTTGAGGATTCCCTGTCCTCATTTATCATAAGTAGAAACTTTTGAGTCACAACAATGAATTCCACCATCCCAGAAAACGACATTATTCTATACTAGTATAACAATTTAATTCTTTTCTCATTACCAGGATTCTTCTTTCAGCAGCTATTGCTAACTCCCTCTATTTTCAATGCAATATAGTTTCACATAGAACTCTCCCTTTTCCACATCATCTTGCAATATAGAGCAGCTGACTAGAACCAATCCTATAATTAAAAATTTCCATGCCAGCACCTGCTGAGATCTCAACACTTGCTCATGCAGGGAATGGAGAAACAGGGGAAATACAAGATGGGTTGTTATAAGCAACCTATGTTTTGTTTTATCTGAAGTTGTAAGGACATTATTCTTTTCAAGTATGTACACTGCTAAAAATTTTCATGTAGAGAGTCATTAAATTTGTGTCAATTTAGACACTCCATTAAGTTTTCAGACCATTCTTTCTGTTTAAGATTTTACCTACCTATAAATTATAAGCAAAACTATAACAGTATGGAATATGACTTTCTGAGCTGTGAGTACAAGATAAAGTGACCATAAGATATCCAGGGCCACGCATCACATCAGATACCTGGACACTGGACAGGAGCTGATCTCAGCACAGTGATGCAGAAGCATTTTTGTCAGGTGTTGAGACCCTTTGATGTGGCCTCATTTAGAGAGCAAGACACCAGGTAGGATCAGACAAAAAACACTTCTATTCAGCGTTAAGGAATGGCATGAAAATCTTAACGCATAAGGGTTTTAAAAAGGACTCTGATATTTTAAGTTTAGAAGGTCCACAGTTCAAATAACTTTCTCTAAATGCAAGAAAATATTAAAATGAATAAGACTGTAAATCACAAGGGAACAATAACTTTTAAATTTGCAGGAATCTGTTCAGAACAAAATGGTTGCAAATTCAGTCCTTTTTCTAGAGAGCAATATGCCAAACTATGCAAACATAATACTTTGCCTTCTTTATTTCTGTAGACTCTTAAACACTTTAATGATCTTCCTATATTGTTTTTATATAATTTCCAAGTAGCATTCATGCTCTGGCTCTGTTTTACTTTCTTCTTTATTTTTGTACTAGCATGTCTGAGAATCCATTTATTGAATTTGTGGTGCTAAAAACACTGGTGCTTCTTTAAACTCCAAACAAATAAAGTAGAGTGTGGCATTGGCAGCTTTTTTAGCAGAATCCTAAAAGTTCTAAAAATTTAAAAAAGAAGGAATCAACCAACTACTTCATCTTAAACAGCAAAAGTGGAACTTCAGCAGAGAGATGGGCCCAAACACTTAACACACTCAATTTTCCCCCATCTTTTGTTTCCATGACATTTATCTTCTTCCATTTGAATATATGCTTGACTGCTGAGTAAGGCCCAGGTAGTCAAACACTGTTATTAACTGCCCTTTTAGAAACATATCTACCAGCATTTACATAAAATATGTTTCTATAAATAGTAAATATCAGAAAATAGAATCAACAACTAGAAAAATATTTGTTAGTCTTCACCATTAAGTCAAACAGGTATTTTTACTAGGTCCTACTAGAATAATCTCCTCACACTCACAACTTCAGTGTGGCCAGCAAACAAATGGCCAGTGTTGGGGATCACTCCCAAGTCTCACTCTTTAGCCTCTGAAACCACCTACTCAATGTAATATTCTCAAAGCACTGAACTCAGTTGATTAAAGGTATTTTTGCTGTGATGTAAACAGCACAGCAACACCAAAGTGTCAACATCATCAAACGTTAATTTTGGAATTATTTTAAAACAGTCTGACTACACAGCAGTTCATCAGGGTATTTGAACTAAAACATCCTTGCTAATTTGTGCAAATATATTACAAATTAATAAAGTAATATACTGCAGGATCTGCTGGCCTTTTTTACGCCATAAGCATAAACCACACATCGTTTTCCCTAAGAAGTAAGCCATTACTCAGCTATACCCAAATTCCAACATCTGTTTTTTGAAATAAACTGAAACATCTAAGTCTGTTACAGAAGGTAATTAAATTGTTTTGGTAAGTTTCTCAAGACAATAGTGAATCATAAGCACCAGATTTCTCAAAGTTTTACTGCGAACAGCATGGGAGACAAACAGGCCCAGACTGAAACTTTGACATGAGAGTACAGAACGACAGGGATGACAAGGTGAAGCAACCCTCAGAATGAGCTGGCAGCAATTACAGCTCCATTAGACATCATAAATTTTCTACTTACCTCCAGTAGCTTGGTGGCCACTAAAATAAAGTCAGAGGGACAATTCTAACTTCGGCATTGCAAGAAGCCCCACAAATGACTATTAGAGTGTAACAGACTTAGGTCTATAGCCTGGTTTGGGTTGGAAGGGACACTCAAAGGTCATCCAGCCCAACTCCCTGCCCTAGGCAGGGATTTCTTCAATTAGATCAGTTGCCCCCAGAGCCCCATCCAACCTGACGGTGAATGTTTCCGGAGATGTGGTATTTGCTGCCTCTCCTGGCAACCAATTCCAATATTTTACCACCCTCATTGTAAAAAACTTCATCCTTACATCCAATCCAAATTGACACTTTTAGTTTAACCCATCACCTGCCTATCACAGCAGGCCCTCCCATATTTCTCTCAGTCCTCCTTCAATACTGAAAGGCCACAGTAAGGTCTCCCTGGAGTCTTCTCTGCTCCAGGCCAAATAACCCCATCTCCCAGCCTCATAGGGGAGGTGCTGCATCCCTTTAATCATCTTTGTGGCTCTCCTCAGGACCTCATCCAACACACCCCTGTGTTTCCTCTCCTGAGGAACCCAGACCTAGCAGCCAAACCTGCTGGCAATGCTGCTTTTGGTAGGGAACAGAATACACAGGCAGAGTAAAGGAGTGCCTCTCTGTTTACATGTTTTTCCTGCCCTCAGTAAGTTGTCAGGTTTCTTTTCCTATTTTCACATATCTGATGCTTATCTGATGTAGCTATATAGATACTAAGGTTCTTTAAATATTGTATGAACAGGGTGATGTTAAAAAAAATCATAAAAAAAAAAATCCCAAACAATTAGGACATCTGCTCTGGGAAAGACTGAAATATGATCTCATCTTTCCATAGGCACCAGAGATTATGTGGGACAGAAGGGACATTACACATGCCCTAATTTCAGGGAAATCTTCAGTTTCAGTTGTGCCCTGCAAGCCTTCATGGAATCCCATCACTAGACACAGAGCTACAGCACACCAGGTTTCATTAGTTTCACTGTTTGTTTAATCACAATTAAATTATTTAATAATAATTTATTATTATTTCACAACATGTTTATTTTAATAAAACATGAGCAACTGAATATAGAAACCTGCCTACCAGGTGGGTATTTTTGTTTGGTTGGTTGGTTTACTTGAAGAGCTTTAGATAAAGCCATCATATTAAGCAGTAATTTTGTCTGCATTTTAAATCACACTATCTGCAGTGAAATAACAGATGAGAGAGGTAGCTAAAATGACTGCTGATGCAAAATGAGCTGAGCTTGCCATCCCTGGCCTGGCACAGGCTGCTACCACCCTAATCAAATTTTTCAGGTTATTCTGGATTCGTGCATTCAATACTGCAAAAGTGAGTTTCCTGGTTAATGCTATAAAGCAACACTGAATAAATACAAATAGTTTCATATTTCTCTGCAGTCATATCCTCCCACACTGGTAAGTATAATTAGGAAAATGCTACATTGCATGTCTTGAATAGTGAATGTAGCTGATTGTTAATCACTATATTTACATAGTTTATATGAAAAATATTTAAATTCATGAATGCTCCAACTTTTCTTTGCCATAACATTAATACCTGAACAGCTTCTGAATGTATAATAGTATATTTGTAGCTTATTGATTCTTCTGCAATGCCCTTGTAAGAAAACTGTTAGACAATGAACTTCCAGGTCTAGAGAGCACTTGGGATTAAAAAAGGAGTGGTTTTTTTGGATAAAAGTGACATATGCATGGAAGGAGAGAAGGGAAGATACGCATCCTAAGCTGACATGAAAAAGTGCCCACATAAACAAATTGTAGAATATTAAAAGAAAATTTGAGGAACTGCCCTTTATAAAATCCCTTTTTTGCAAAAGTAATTGTGAATAATCTTTCATCTGTGTTTAACACCCATGAAATAATGATTTCCACAAAACCGCAGTGATAAAAAGCTTTATATGAAGCATGCAGTTTCATTTTGCCAACAATAACTGTCTTGTACTTTTTTTACAGAGAATAGACAAAACAAAAATGCATCACATATTTTTAGAATGTAAAAAACTAAAAACACTCTTTTAACAAATAACTCTTTAGAAATTTGACAAGGAAGCAGTATACGCTCACTGGCAATACCTCTGCTAGGATTTGTAAAATCATAGGATGAATGTATAGAGTATTAATAAAACATATTTTAAAAACTGAGCTGGGAGAAAGAGCAACTGTTATTCCATAAAAAATTTTATAAACCAGAACAATATTCCCAAAATCCCTCAACTTATTTTCTGGGTGCTCAGTCTAGGCTACCATGGTCTGAATTTTCAGAAAGTGAAAGACTTACACCTTTAAAGACCTCTTTTTACTTAGAAATTAAAATCTAGAGCATCTCAACTGAAAAAAGTGAGATACAAAGACTGATATTCACAAGAAGCCATTATCTTTTTGCCTTTAATTTTTTTTCTCTTTCTATATTGCTCAACCACAAGAGAACTCTGTTTCTAAAGTATCAAATGAAATCCTTACATGATCCCATTACAAATCTTCACATTTAGGCTATATAAATACAAACCAATGCCCATTTGATTTGTGCATTCAAATTTGGACATGTTCTAAGCATTTTTACATATACACTTATCTAGTAAAATACATGCATAAATGAAAGTAACAGTGTCCACTTGAAATAGTCTTAAGAAATGCTTCATTCAGGTACACTGCAACTTCATGAACAAAAGCTTGTAATAATCTTAGTCTTCTGTAGGCTAATCTGCAGTTTTCTGTAGTTTTTCATCTGTGTTTAGCCCATATTCCAAAAAGGCTTACTCATTAATTTATTATATACCTTCTACACATTTACTTGCTAAACATATTAAATGCAGCATTTCATGACCAAAGTAACCATGAAGATTTATTTCTTGATAAGAAGTAGAACAGTGGTAATTCTTCGGGAGTGATTAGGTAAAGTATTTAAGGCTCACAAGTGCAGTAAGTGAACTAACCCCTTGAATGATTTAAAAGCTAATTATTCAATACTTTCAGTACTTACACAATGACATCACTAGAATTAAAGTAGAAGATTTGAAACCATTTCAACATATAGACATGTTGTGCCATAATATTTCCTAGAAGAGCCCATGACAACCCAGTGTTTCAAGCAAAATCAATTACTTTTTAGTTCAAGATCCTCAGTCACTGAAACAGGATATTATTTTGTGTCCTGAACAATATCTTGTTCCAGTTTCTAAGGAAACCAGCAGCAAAAACTAAGTTTACAGTTCTGCATCCTCCAGAAATTGACTACAACATTAGTTTCTAGAGTATTATTACCAAGTGCTATTTGCATTTAAATTTCTATAAACCTTAAGCAACTGGATTGTTTGTTTATATGCACAGTTACGATCTACCTGGTATCCAGGTGCTATTCTCCAGCTCTCTGTATGGGTTAACAACCTGTTCACATTTAATGAATCAAGAAGCTAGATTTCAAGTCAGGAACATCGTTTGGTAACTTTTATTTTGGAAATTTCCTTTTGCCACCCCCAGTGAGATGTCTGTCTAAGACACAGCATGTGCTTCATTAATGGATGCCACTCATTTGGCTTCACACATGGGAAGAACCAGGCAAAGCCATGCTGCTCGGTGCTGCAAATAGCCAGGATCTAAAGGAACACTGTATTTGTTTTGCACAGAAGGTTTTGTGAATTGGTCTTGGGGAACTGGGTTACATGTTCCTAGGGGAAGTCATGGAAAACTCCAGATTTTCCCTGACAGGCAATTGTTTCTTTTTCAGAAAAGCCCAGCAAATATTCTGATGAGTTACTGATGCTTCTATAGTTGAAAACTCTCCACTTTGCTGACCAAAGATGACAAGGTCCTGACATCAAGTTTCTGTCTTCAGAATATACAGAATTATTATAAAAGCTGTTCACACAGGATGCCACAAAAGCATTCAGCTTTTTCCCACCAAAATCAACATAAATTTGTCATTTAGCGGCAAATTCACTACACTTCTGTTATGTTTTAAGGCTTTAATTTTGTAATTATTTTTTCACAAGAAAATTTTACAAGCTCTATATTTATTCTGCATTTAGTGATAAAACTTAAAGAACATGATGAAAAAAGACTTTACTAAAGAAATCACTTTTATGACTAAGAAATCACACTTATCTAAAGAAACAGGTTATGTATATAAAAAGCATTACTTTTACAGTTTACAGTTATACATGAATCAAATGAGCGATAAATATAAATAATCAAAATATGTCAAAACCACTAAAAATATTTAAAAGAACATTTGAAATATTTAAATGAACACTTTAAAGAAAAAGTTAAAGTTATGCTTAAAGGTGATAAATGCACATTTCTCATTGCTTGGATGCAATACATTAGTTAATTATATAGTGCCTAGTGTCATGCATTTATTCAATGTTATAGCTTCTTTTTACTGTAAATAATTAGCACAGGATTACTTTAAAGATGGATTACTATTTGATGACTGATGAGTTCATTGGGCATTGCTGTTGATTTTGTATACTTGCTGAACAATAAAGTAAATCCATATTACAGTCTCAGCCCAAGTAGCACTCGGCACCTCATAAGACACAATGAGACTTGAAATCAGTCAGTCAGTTAAAGAGAACTTGTGTTTTTGCATCTCATAAGATCAGTTTTCAGCTAGGAGTGAAAGGCCACATATTGTATGGAATCATTCTTTGACTTTAATGAGTATCTCTCACGCTAAAGTCAAAGGCTGTGTTTTGAGGATGATGTTTGATTACTCTGTGCTCTGAAAGTAGAGCAAATGCTGATCCATTTGCCTACCAAGTGAGAAGAAAAAGCAGAAGCAAAGGCACATCTTGACAGTATTACACCTGTTGGGCTCAGATTCCCAAGACTGCCTCCAGCACTGAGCCCCAGCACGGGCAGGCTGCCTCTGCAGCCCTGCCACTTCAGTCATCCACAGGGAGCAGAAATAGAGAGAGCATTGACACCACTGGAAATAAGACTGCTTGAAAGGAAACACTACTACAAGGAGAGGATAACTCATAAAAAAGAAAGGGAAGGTCATGGATAGAGATGGGAACAAGACTAACCAGGATTTAAAAAATAAGTCTGTCTTAGACACGAAATGAAACCCCTGAGTAATCAGCCTTATTTCTGTGTCACAGCTGAGCCATCTATAGGAAATATTGTATCACTGGTATTTAAACAAATATTAAGGAAGGGAAGAACAGGAATCTTCATTCCTGTTGCAGAACGAAGATTGCTTTTTTATTATTTCTCACTTCTTTATATCTTTCACTTTGATTTTGGCAGCTGTTATGAGGTAAGATGTCCTGCACCACGGACATCACCAAAATGCAAAGCACTCTTCAGCTACCTTCCTGTAGTCTTCTTACAAATGCCTGGCTATTTTATGTACTCATGTCAGAGCAAAATTCAAGCTCAGAACTACAAACCAAAACTGTTAAAAAGGTTTTTAAGATACTCCCTGAGAAGGGGATAATCATTTATGAGAATTGATGCAATCCTTTCAAGGAATAAGCTCTTGCCAGGGACTGAATTAATTTAGAGGGACAGTGTTGAAGCCTGCATCCTGTTAAGAATATACAAGCAGAAAATGTTTCATACATATTTTGCATTAATTTTTCCACTGACTAATTGGGCTGGAGGAGTGAGATAACTCATAGCTTATTGTTCTGGCAAGCCACAAGTGTAAAGAGAGAAGGGAATTGTTAACAAGCTAATATTAGTCCAGTAACATGACTCGATCATTTTATTTCTATCTGTTGGAGGGATGTCACAAATTTGCACGTAGAAAATTTGCTCTTTTGCCAGAAGGATTAGCTACAACCTGCAATACCAGTCCTTTGCTGGAAGGAATAGTAGAGGAGCTTCACTGCTGTGTTATTATCTGGGATCTATTATGTTTTACATTTTTCAAAAATCTTTAAGCTAGATCTTTGACATTCAACTGCCTGTAAAGACATACACCACCCGATGAGAAGCTTTGATGTGCATTTTGAGGATTAAATAATCTAGATGGAAGGCAGTGTGTTTCCAGCCAAGAAGAAAACTATGGAGGAAATTTTGCCTCCTGCTGTTCAGCGCTGCTGGCAGTCAATACCTTTTAGCCTACCCTCTAAATTTGATTTCATACATATTTACAGACTATTTCTCCTCTTACTACTAATTCTTTTGAGACCAAATTAAGAACAAAGATAGCAAGAACAGGCTTCATCAAATAAAAATGTAAATATGCTGCATCTCATTTTTGGATGAAGAGAGTTTATTTAAATATTTTCTCCACTGGAATATCTTTGCAGTATCATTATTGCTTGCAACTGGAAAAGTAATAGCCTTACAAGTCAGAGAAACCCATTGGGGCTTAAGCAAATTTATGCATTTAAATAATGGCATTTACCTAAAAAACCAAAAAATCCTATAATTTTCTGCACTTCCAGACAAGGAGAAAATAGAAATGATAAAACAAATAGATACTAAAGAAAACATAACCTCTCTTACTATATCCAGCATGCATTCTCACATAACTCAGTAGTTTAAACTATGAAAGAAACATTACAAACCCACTTTTTTTTACATTTTTGAAAACAACAGAAAAGACTGGAATTAAAACTGAAAAGTATAGTGCTTCAGCAAAGTGAGATTAATCTGTACTATATTTCTAATTTCCATTTCCTTCAGTAGGTTTAAAAACAATAATTTTTTTTAATAATTAGAAGCTTACCCTTTCTGTCTGGTTGACTTCACAGGTAAATAGACAAATATGGTGGATGTGTGATACTACCTTGATGAATCAAAAGAAGTTACAGCAGTGACTTTGGTGGAGTAAAAAATCTTACCAGAGATGTTTGATCTCTTTTATTTCCCAGTTTAAGTTCACTGAGAAAAAATATTATACTTTGTCTGACTGAATGTGCTGATACTTTTTTCCCTTGGTTATTACCTCTACCCACAGCCCAAGTATTCTAAAGGAGTTCTGAAAAGTCACTAGTAATAATTATTGCTGTAAACAAAAGAAAGCTTTACATTTCATCATCCTCATTGTTCAAGAGCTTTAAGACATAGTTTTCTCCATAATGACAAACTTCATTCAAGTTCAGTATAATAGCTAAAGTTACGTGCAAAGCAAGAAAAGTGTAACCAGACACAATTTTCACATGTTCATCTGGTATGACATCCATCTTAAGTAATTTTAGCCTTCAGATTTTTCTCAATTTTGAGGTTCTTCCATTCCTCTGTACTCCCCCAAAAAACCCTCAGAAAATACCACAGGGGTGGGGTGGCAGCCAGCGTGGCCAGAGGAACATTCGCTGTTTCTGAATGAGGCGGCGTCCAGAGTGCCACCAAGATGCACAGGAGAAATCAAAGGTTGCAGCAAGAAGCCCACTGGATTTTCTGGGTTGCATCAAACTTTAGCTTTCTCTGCACTCTCCAGCTTCTAAGGAGAGCATGCAAACCAAACTCACTGAGCGAAAATGTCAGGACTTACATGAGAATATGTGTATTATCCTTGCCTGCAGGTATTTCTTCACAGAAGAATATATTAGGGCCTGCTACCTTGTATCGTTTTCTTTTGAGAAACTGAATCACATTTCTGCTACTTCTAAAGTGTCAGATGTTCACAAGCACAATATTAAACTGATATGTGTTTGTTATATAGCATAAAGATATCCTTTGTTGATGTCTCATGATATTTCTATATAGGGCAAGATAAAATCTGCTTGAAAGAAGAGCAAATATGTTAACTGTTTTTCTCAAGAAAACTCATGCAGAGAGGAAGGAGAGATTAATCTCTTTGTAAATGCTGGCAACATTTCAGAAATGTATCTACAAAGAACTGTGACAAGTTTAACAGTGACATTATGTAGAATAGTGAGGAGACTAAACACAAACCAAAAGAGCCAAACTTCCCCATTAAGTCCCTGTCTACATCAATCAGTAAACACTGTGATGTTTGAGCACAACGCCTTGAGCAGGTAGGCACGTTCATTATCTGCAGGCCTGCTCCTGTGAGTCTGCAGTAGGAGTCCCAAATATTCTTAGTTCAGGTATGTCCCCTATGAGTTCACTTAATTTCTCCGTTTTTTCAGGAAAAAAAATTGCTATTCAGTCTGTGACTGCTGCAGCTGCTGTTTTCCCCTACAGGTTGCAGAGCAATGGGAAATGGGCCTGGGAATGTGTCCCTGGCTTGGCTCTGTTGGCAACTCTCACACAAACAGCCTGGAATTTCTTCATCTGCCAGAGTTCAGATACAAGAAAACAAACAAACAAACAAACAAACAAAAAAAAAAAAACCCCAAAAACCAAAAACTGTTCACAAATCTTCAGGAAATTTTCAAATTTTTCCGATGTCCTGGAGACTAGGAACACATATTCTGAAGGTTTTTGGTGTCATGATAACAATAACAAGCTAAATCTAGAAAAGGAAAAAAATGTTAGGTGGAAAAAAAAAAAAAGGTGAACACTGAGATTTAAGATTGATCTTTAAAAGAAAGTATTTAATGCAAAATAATTTTCTTAAAAGCCCTGGTTGTGATAAAATATGTTCAATGCCAGCAAGTGTTTCCTTAGAATTATATTATATAATTTGTGAGAATGAAAAAAATCACAATATTTTTCTCATCTGGAGGATTATATTCAGGAGAGATGTTTAGCAAATTCTCCTTTAAGGACTGTATGCATAAGAATTCTACATATGAATGTTTTCACAGGCTCAGAGGCTTCACCACTGTAATTAAAGGTGAAATTTTCCCTTTTATTTTGTTATTCTTGTCTCCTGGGCCTGATTTTTAACTTTTGTTATACAATTATATTAATTTATTTCTTTGTACCATGTTGTATGCTATTTCAAAAGTAACATCTAGGGTGTCCTTGCTTTAAAATGTAGATTTAGCCACTCTGGATGAAACTTGGTAGAACATCTGTGTTTGAAAGTATGAAAAATTACACATTTTCTGAGAGAACCAGGCTGAGTGCTCACATAATACTGCCTCTAAGAGAAAATTAAAGTGCTGCTGATAGCTAAGGGACTGGATGGCTCAAGGGAATCATAGTGTGACACAGTCTTTCATCTGATGAAAACCAGCATGAATTTAAGCCCATGCTGATAATGACCAAAAGTCATTATCATTTTGTTCAGTAATTTATTTAAAATGAGTTAGGGGTCTGGCTCTCATCTTCCTGGCAAAGAATCCAAATTATAACTAAGCAAATAATGAAGAAATGTCTCTGCAAAGTGATTGTATATCTTTAAATTAGTATGTTTAAACTTCTTTCTGTTTATCACCTTCTTAATATTTTAACAAACAAGTCTAGGATAATGGAGGTTTTTGAATTTAAAAGATGTATCTGCAAATTCTCATGGAAAGAAAATTCTGAATTTATGAAGACAAGTATTTGCACTGGAAAAAAAAATATGTTTTTCAGGATTCTGCTTATTCAATTAAATATATTAAAATATATGTCTTGCCTCGGTGCTCGGTCAAAACTAACATCTTCTATATTGTGAATAAGATGCTAACAAATGAAGTACTTGGAAGAAAGGTAGAGAATCACAGTTGTTTACAAAAAAAAAAAAAAAATAGCAAAGAAAAGCGTCCTACAGGTTAAATAGAAAACACATGATGTCTTCTTAACCTAATATTTGGGATAAACTGAGACCTGCTACTAATAGGAATAGAGAATCTAATTTTCTGCAGAACTGAAAAAAAGAGTGGTGTGTGATGACATTCCCACAGTGTGACCAGAGGATTAAAACAAAACCAATAAATTGATGTACAACAGATAAAAAATATATTAATAGATATGGACCTCTAATGAAAGTATCTACTGTGAAGGTGAATGCTAGTAAAAAAAGTGCAAGCATGGGGCAATCTTTCAGTAAAAGACTGATCTTAAAAAACCCAAACAAACCAAGAAAAACCCAAACAAAACCTGTAAAGCTTCAAAATTCTTAGCAGAACGACTAGGAAGGAGGACTATATCACAATTAACAGGTGCCTTTAAAATTTTTAAGCATATCCATCATATACAGGTATTTCTTTGGCTGAATAGGACTAAGGGCTGAAGACTGCACTGCATGAAGGAAATTTATTCTCATGGTTGGATATTCTTTGAAAGCAGGATTTTAATGTATATGGGATCTGGTAAGCAGGGTTATTAGTAAGAGAGTCCCAGAACCACTGAGGTGGACAGAGAACTCTGAACACCATCTTGTCCAGCCCTGCTGCTCAGAGCAGGTTGCTCAGAGCTATCCCCATCCATGCTTTTAACACTTTCAAGGATGGAGATTCCTACTGTCTCTCTGGACAACCTGCTCCAATGTTTGATCAACCTCACAGTAAGAAAGGTTTTTCTTACATTTGCATAGAGTTTCCTCTATTTCAGTTTGTGCCCATTGCCTCTTGTTCTTCACCAGACACCACTGAGAAGAGACTGAGGAGAGGGGAAGGATCACCTCCCCTGCAATGCTGGCCAGGGGCTCCCTAATGCAGCCACGAGGCTGTTACCCTGCTTTGCCACAAGAGCACAGTGACGGCTGATGGCCAGCTTCGTGCCTACCACAAGCCTCAAGCCTTTGCTACAAAGCTCCTTGCCAGCTTGTCACACCAGCCTGTGCTAAGTCATGGACTAATTATCAATTCCTTTCTAGTTTCAAGGCCTTACATTTACCTTTTTTAAAATTTTGTACAGTTTCTGTTTGTCCATTTCCCAGGCTGTCAAGGTCCCTCTAAATGACAGCACAACCTCCTCCTGTATCATCTGCTCCTCTCACGTTCATTTTTCCTCCAACACAATTTTGGATTCTCTGCAACAGATTTCCAAAAGAATGTTATCTAACTATGGTGAAACTACAGAAAATGGAGAATCAGCCTCTGAAAGCTGAAGGACTTCTGCTGCAAGCAGGAAACAGGGAGAACTTTGTGGTATAACTGTAGGGCTAAGCTGATGGCTTTTCATGGCTAAACAAGTGAAACAGACCCAAATTCCACTCCTTTTTATTAACTAAGATATTATGACTTATGGACTCAGTCTTTAAAGGCAGACAAGAGAAGTTGCAAGGGCAAGTGTTTTGTTTCCCTGTGTTCTACACTCTTGGCTGGGGTTCCTACTTTAATGAGAGCAGCAGGATTCAGTGCCACACCAAATGCACTGAAACTGTGACAAAATCATGGGCAAAGGGAAGCACTTCCAATAATTATATTTATGTATGAGTAGTGATATGGCACAAGCCCCTCAAAGGTCTCCCCAGTGAGAAACACCATATTTAACTGGAATAAGTAGTATTACTCTCTATTTACATCAGCAAGCCTGAGAGGAGAAAAACATGTGGAAGAGCTCACCATGAGAGGGGCCATAGGCTTATTTCTGTTGTTGCTAAACAGAATGTCAGCAACAACAATCTGTAGCTTGCACTGTTCACTATGTTACTCCTCATGCCATGGGGAAAAATGATGCTTAAGGCAGAACAATTACACCACAACTAGCCTGAAGGAAAATGACAGCATAAATAAACAGTGCAAGAAATAGCAATAATGACAGCAATGAAAATAGATATAAAAGCAAAAACCAAAGTAGAACTGTCACAAAATAATATATCTTCAAACTTATAAAACTAACTACGATATTTTAAGATCCATTTAGAATAAGAAAGAGAAAAATGACAAATGAAAATCTGTTATAATACTTGAAATTGTCCTTTTAACCTTTATTTAAATTAGCAAAAGTTGCATGTTCATGCCCAATGGCAAAATATAGTCCTTTTCTAGCAAAACATGGACATTTGGTATTAATACAGAGCATATAATATTAAAAAAGTCATCTATTATAAAATCTAAGTCATGACTATGCTGCCAAGTATTGAGCTTAGCAAAGAAATATTCATTTTAGTTAAACTGGTTCAAAACCTAATACAAATATTCAATGAAAATTTGGGTCAATTGTCCCTTTGTAGACCAGCTACAATAAAGGAGACAGTGTCTTCACTTGTTAAATTTCATATCCCTGTAAGTTCTGAACATAAGCATCCTCTAAGAATAAACCAAACGAGCTCTCAATATAAAATATATCTTCCTTCTCTGAAAATCTGTATAGCAAATACAGCCCGAGGGAACTTTTAACAAAATGTTATAAAACTGAAAACTGACATTAATAGGAAGTACTGATATATCTTTAGTGACAATGAGTTCAATTCTCCTGCCACTGCATAACAGAAACACCAATTGGCTCCAATTTGCTTCGATTGGATTTGCTCCTATCTGTGACAGAAGAATGAGGCCCAGTCCTGCTGAGACATCATTATGACAGACAGATTTAGCAGAAAGTATTGGCTACAGTTGAAATATGTGGCTCCTTAACATGACTCAGCCTTGGGTTGAAATCCATGGGGGTGGGTAGGACGCAGTACAAGTAGTCAATGCACTCCTTAGGGTCAATGACTATAGCTCATACAATGAGCTGCGTCAGGGAGGTAAAGCACATGATGGTTCTACCTTCCCCTTCTACTACCAATCTCAATTCTCCCTCCCTCTGTGCAAATTTTTCCTGGATCTTTATTCTAAAAAAAATCCTCTAACATCTCCCCTGGCCTTAATTTTTGCTGTGCCTTTCGCAGATCTTTCTTTTCTATCTGCCTAAATACATATCATTTTCTCTCACATCTTTGCCTCTTTCTTCCTTCACCAATCCCCACCAGCTCTCCTTTGCTTCCTGCACAGCAGAGGGGCAAGGTGGTGAAGTTCTCCCAGAGCATCCGCCCAAAGCAGCCCAAAGTTCACACTCAGCCAAAAGAATCTGTCCACTCTATTATTTCCTCTTTTCTACAGCATGCTTGCATTTTGAAGGGAATGAGGAGGTAGTGCAGTCCTTCATGTGAATGTTAGCAAGGGGAAATGCAATCTGTCCCCTTACAAAGATGTTCTGGCCAAGAACAAGCATATGCACCAAGAGAAATTGCAAGAAGGAATTTACACTGCACTGGAAATGTGTGATGAATTTTATACTGAATAAAACTTAATGTTACAATTGATTTTTTTTTCTCCAACTCAAGATTGAAAGCCTATTATCATACTACTTATCAATAGAGAATGCTAATTCATACTTTGAGTTGTCTAAAATGGGAATTTAATTTAGATTTACTTAAATGGAAATTGCATATTAATTAAATAGCAATTGATTTTTAAAATATTTTGCTGAGGTTTAGCAGCTCTACTACATAAGAAAATATGCTAAATTACTGTCCAAATTGTATTTTTAGATGCACTGCAGTGAATTCAGTGAGGTTGCACTGATGCAAATGAAAACAAAATAGTTGTTTTCTCTTGAGTTAGTGTTTATTTAACATTGTGTAAGTCACTGAGTCTAAACTGAGTGATTAACTAAAGATATTTATGATAGCTAAATTGTTAAGGAATATTATGATTTCACATGTTTCAAAGCTGTTAGTGTTTGGTACAATTTATTAATTGCCAAAATAATCTCTAGTTCAGAAAGATATCAAAGACTTTTGATTCATCTGTACGCAAGTCTGGCACCAGATATATGAAGTATAAATCCATGCCATTATAACTGTAATGCACTTGGGTCAACAGTGTGGGAGTGTGACCTGGGAAGTCTTATCTAGAGAACTGAATCAGACTCAATCACCCATCAGCAGAGCCTGGAGAAGTGAGAGCTCCTGCTGTTCCATGGTGTCCATGCACACAAGCACTAAGTTTGTGATGGTGCTGTGATGAATATTTTTTTCATTTGATGCTGAAAGCTGGGCTCAGGATGTGCATGAGCATAGCCTGTGTTTTCCCTTTGCAGCTGAGGCAGTTCAAAGGGGATGCCATAATTTGCTTGCAGAATATTCATTACCAATTAACATAATCAATGGAGATCTCCTCCATTTAGAAGGGCAAGCTAAGCCACTAGAGTTACATTAGCAGTGCCTTGTCAGAATCTAATCCTGTATGGGTAGATGTTTTCTCTGTATTTTTCCACCACTTTTTAAGAGGTTGACACCTTCAAGGAGGAAAAAAACAACGTTTTTACAGTCTTAACTGCTCGCACAGTGAGAGCATAACTGTGATTTTTATCATTTTTATATGGTCTTAGATTCTCCCCCAGTTCTTCCCCCTTAAGATAGCTCTTCTGTTCAGCAACATAACGTACTCATTTTTCCAGTGGGCATAGGAAGAATTCCCCTTTCTCATGAAGATTCCTTGGACATTTTTAAAAAATATTATTCTATCTACTCACATTCAGATCTCAATTCCTGATTTCAATGTTTTATCATCCTTCTTCATCCCCTGTTTTATATATGCTGCCTTTCAGCAGTTCCAATTCTTCCTGGTCTAGAGAACACCAGCACAAATTTCAGCAACATTGCTCAGCCCCATTTTTGCTTTCCATCCTTCATAAACCAGAAATATAACCCTTGGACCTATCCCAAGTTTTGTGACATCAAATAAATCACCATTTTCTTTGGTGTGAGGACTTCTATTTCATATTTGTATGAAAAACATAGTTATCAGAATAAGGTCTTTGGCAGTTAGAGCCACTAATTCTTTTTCACTCCCACACACTCACATAAAGCTCATGGATTGCAGAGGCAGAGCAGTTCTCTGGATGCCCTCTTCCCTCCCATCAAGTACAAATCCCCATTACTGGGGGGAGAGGGACAGCCAAATCCCACTGTCACACCCAAGCCAAAGCTGCATTTTGAGTCAATATAGTTCCTTTCTTTAAATGCTGTATGTGTGAGACAGAGATGCTTTTAGCCTTTCGCTTTCATGGCAAAATGCCCATGTCCAAGGGACTCAAAACCTTCCTGTCAGCATCACCTCTGCCTAAATTCATATTCATAGCTGAGCTGACGGAAAAAAGGAACCCCTGGTGCCCCCCAGAACTGGAGGACTCACTCAGGGTCACACCAAACGCTGCCACCAGTAATGCCCAGGCTCTGCTAACTGGAGGTGGTGGGGTTTGTTCGGGGTTTCCTGAGTTACCAGCTCTAGCTCATATTCCTCCTCTTTTTAATGCCATTCCAAGGCAGATCCTGCCTGAAACAAGGCACTCTTCCTTCTTTTTTAATCCTCCAACAGAACTTACAAGTGAAACTGTTCTGTAATGTAAGTTCATGCTCTCAGAATATTACTGTGTAGCCAGTGGCTAGTGGTACTAAAGAAAAATAGCAAAATTTAGCCATTATTTTCTTAAAGTGAATTTTTCTAGAACTGCATGTAATTTTATTCTTCTGAGCTTCTTGTGTATTATCACCTCAAAAAAAGGGATTCAAATACTTACTCTCCATACAAGTACTTAATTTACCTTTTTGGAGTGGGGGCAAGGTGGCAGGTCAAGTGCAGCTGTTCAATATTATGTTGAAATTTTCATTACTAGTTCTACCTGCTGGACACACATTACTTGGTCTTCCTAGGAAGTACAAACATTCAAAATATAAACCAAATACAAACTGATGTTACTTTTATGCCTATTTCCCATTCCTCTGCATTCACACTTGCGTGACTGATTTGTGTGTGAAATGGTTTCCAAGTTTTCAAGCAAAAAGCAGTTAAGAAACAAAATATTTATACTCTTCTAACTTGCACTTCCTGTCTAGCTAGATCCAATACAGATGCAAAGTCACTGGTCTGCAAGAGCTTTCCACAGATCTATAATAAAATAATTAAATTAGTGAGTTGTGTTTAGATCAGAGATTCTTGGCTGCCAGCTCCTAAGAACTTTGGGAATTCTGAACCACAGAAGGATCATTTGGAGTCCATTTGGCAGAAACGTCAGAAACTTGCTGCTCCTGGGAACATCCTTTTCCAATAACATTTATAGCTCTAGATGGAAGTGAAAAGCACCATATGTTAAGAGTTTCCTGCAAAGCTTCCTGGTAAGAGAGGAAATAAATTCAACTTGTCACATCTGCTCGTGGACCAGTCAAGTAGGATTTTATCACAGCTTTAAGTGGTTTACAAAACTGTCCTGTTATCAACTGAAAGGAGCTTTACTTATCAAGACTTTTTTTCCATATGCATGTTTATATAATCTCAATCATTAAATTATTTATTTTTCAGTGGAATCCAGTAATGTATTATTATTTATCTCTAAACAGCAAAGATTACTCAGTTATTCAGCTAACAGCAACAGTTCAGTTGGAAGTCAATTTGCATGGTTCAGCTGAATAAAAGCAAGCAGTCCACTTCTGCCCTTCCTTTTCCTAACCCCAGCTCTGTAAATTGTATTACGTTTTCCATTATAAAATACTTTTAATTAGACAAAAGTCAAATTTCTAACCTATAGAGAAATCTTAGGTCCTAAGCACTGTAAACACAATGCAAACAGCTAGTTTCAAATTCCCAGGGAGTCAAGGATCCCAAAGAAAATATTATGAACCACTACATCTTGTCTCTGTGGTTGCTCAAGAAATCATTACTCCCCTTACAGAAAGCAGCAATTTATTATGCAAAGTGCAAAGATAGTACAAAACAAGGCAACGATATTCTGTGGCAGGAACTTCTGCAAAAGGCACAGCTCTATGAAATTCAGTGTAGATAAACTCTACAAGCACACACACATTTTTTGGCATCTTGTCCTTTCTCATTGAAGTCAGTGGGAATTTTGCCACTGACTAAACAAAGAGGAGGATTGGGCCCAAACTATGCAGCTATTGGCCAAAATAATCAAGTTACAGGAAATTGCTCCCCAAAAGGTAGATGTGTTTTAAAATTCCAGATGCCTACTTGGAGCTGATCTAATTTATACAGACTGGGCCATATACTGTTCCCTGCCTCTGCACACAGTTCCCTTTGATGTTAATGGGAATCTGATGCTGCTTCAGGGCAGTGCAGAACACATCCCTTGGAGCTCATTCCTTCCACTCTATCACTAAAGAGTGAGCTCAAAAGAGAGTGGCAGTAACACATCACATTAAATCCAATATTCATGCAATTATTGAAGAACACTGTATGTATTACATTTGCAAACTGTCCATAATAATTTAATTTTCTCTCCTCAATTTATAATATGTTAATTAAGCATGAAATTAAATGCTTTTTAACATACAACTGATTATGCTATAATGTATCCAACAAAGATTGATTACTGAATAATAAATCATCATTTGCATAAATATTTATATAATTTATTTTTAAAAATTCCATAATGTATAAACAGATAACATGGGAAAACAACAAGTTCCATTACAGACATTGTACTTTGACTTTTAAAGACCTTTTTCCATGAGACTTGTGAAGACTTCCTCATATATTAGGGAACCAAACTGTATTCCACACCATAAGGAGCACTGCAGTCCTTCTTTACTTGTTATCAGAATTTCATAATCACATTGCATGTCATTCTTAACATGCACCAAAACTCAGAAAACTTGCCAGAAGAGGAGAAAAATACACTTTAATTGCAATGCAATCCATATTAGCTTTAGCCAATGTGGAATTTTCATTTAAAACTGATCTTGGGATCCATTGTTGCACTTGCTCATATCAATGGCAAAACCTCTTTCTGCCCTGCTATCTATCATTATCGTAACTGACACTCAAAAATTTTTACTGCAATTATTTCAGTCTAGGTTCCTCTGTGACAAAGTTACAGTTGTACTCATTACTTTGCCAGGAAATTAAAAGCTGATAGGTTTTGTTTACAAGACACTCAGGATAAGTTTCAAATACAAGGAGAAAGCTAAAGAAAATCCATTAACATAATTTCTGAGAACTTGTTCAGCAGATTTCCCAGCAATTCTGGCCCCACTCACTCTGTCTGCCTGATAGCAAGAGTCAGTTTTTGTGGACTACATGTCCTTGAGGAGCTCTTCACCAGCAGCAGCTCAGATACCTTCCCACTCCTCTACAAAGGGCTTGCACCAAAGCAGACAGAAGTAAATGGAAACATTGCCCAAGCACTCACAAGCTTTGGATCAGGTTCACATTTTGCACAATATTCTCATGAACCAAAAATAATTTACAGGCAAATTCCAATACTCTACACTGTTCTGTCCACATTGAGTGGAAAGGGAGACTCCAAATTTATTTCAGTGGGAAAGAAAAGGCAAACTTCATGTAACTGCATAAGTGCCTCTACCTTGGCTAACTTTGTTTATGCTTCTTATTGGCCTAATCAGAAGTGTCAAAGATATTAAAAAAACCCACACCATTATTCAAAAAATGCAACCAAAACAATGGACTTAGATTTTTTGAATATACTGACTTGCTGCCTATAAGCTAGGAGCAAGAAAGAGTTCGGAATAAATCACACTGGCTTGAACACAGAATCCTCTTGTAAAAAGAAAACTGGATTTAAATTCCTGATTTAGGATGACCAATTAATTTTCAACTATTCAAAAAGGAAAAAGTTTAATGAGAAAATTATTATGAGAAAAGTGCAACTGTTTTTTTTTCTGCACCTGCTTAAAAGTCACCAACTAGTCAGCAGGAAATGCCAAGGAGACATATTCCACACAGGGAACAAGACTGAAATAGAGCTCAGCTTTGGTTCACTGCTGCAAGCTGCTGTGCACCTCTTGAGAAACACTCAGCTCTATACAGAAATCAGTGGGAGTTTTAGTAACTCAGACTGCTACCGCATCAAATTTTTGGATATTAATGTGAATTATGTTTAAAAAGTCTGTTTTCTTGCCCAGAAATCCTGTGATGAATTTGCTCTTCAGTAAGTTTTCAGGAAGCCCTCATCATTAGTGGAAGGATGTGGTACAATATAAGCTTTTTTGAAAAGTTTTGAGATTATATTTCTCCTGGCTGCTACCCCCATACATCTGAGAAAGGAGATTGGAGTCCCTGCACAGCTGAGAGCTCTTGGGACTGCAGAGCCTGATGGGCTGCCCAAGAGCTCCTCCTGGGCTGCTCCCAGGGACTGCACAGAAAATGCCATAAAACAGCCTGCCAGGCAGTTTCTGCAAAGGCATATTTTTTTCTCTCCTCTATTGCTTCCCTCTTCTCTTTCTCATTCTTATTCTCAATTACTCTCTCCTTTTTATTTTCAAGGTACCGTATAAGAGGATTTTGTTTTAAGAAGTGATGCTCTCTTTGTGAGTATTCCATCACAAGTAGAGAGCACCAGACCATCCATGTCTGCTAAACCACACTCCATCTCTTAATATTGTTGTTCTGTGTTTGGCACCAGCTTCAAACTCCATTTCTTATAAATGCACAGAACTCTGCAAGCTGCAATCCATCAGATACAAAGTGGTAATGCTACTCAATTCACTGAATTCTTAAAGCTTTCTTCCATGATCTCAAAATTCTTAGAAATATCAATATTTCTTCTGCACACAGAAAACCTAGGGCATAAGTATATGACATGAGTTTGAGTGCACACCCAATCTACAAAGCTACACACTGGTCATACAGCTGACCATCAACTGGATCTTCTAATAGTCCTAAAGCAACAAGATCAAACTTTACTCCCTTACTAAATTTGACTAACCAACTCATTCTTTTTAGTTCTCTGCAAAATGGCTGTATAAAAATTTTACTGTTGAAAAAAAATTTTTGAACCCTTGAAAGCTGTTCTCACTGCACTCCCTCCTCCTCCCCACCATTTGATCCAGCTGTGCCCCAGCTGGGTACAAGAAGGGCATTGTGCTGCCCTCCGTGCCTCAGCTGCCATGCTCCACAGTCGTGCTCTTCTGCATCCCCTTTTTACTGACATATTTCTTATATGCAGCACACTGTGAAAGGGATACAGGATGTTACATGAGGTTTACTGAAATACTTTATTATTAAATATTTTAAATTAATCATGTGTGATAGTTAATTATTCATTCAAACAAACCATGAAAAATAGGGACTGCAGCAATTTCCTCTCTCCAGTATCAGATTGCTACTAAATGTATGGCACAATAAAACACTCAAATTAAAACTTCCTGATGTGACACCAAATTACTAAATACCCAAACTGCTGAAATATTAGAAGTATAACCCTTGCACAACATATTTATTATATTAATGTCCTACTTAAAAATGCATCTTATTTGAAAGAAAAGAATATTCGTGATCTCTCTTGTACAAATTGGAAAGGAATTTTCTTGATTTGACTGAAACTTGAACAGCAACATAAGCAAAACTTAAAGAAGGCACACCAGCAGATGATGGTGTATGGTGAAATTAAATAATTAGATAGCAGAATGTAACCTCTTGAAGTCAGGCTTTCCACCTGAACAAGTAAATTTTTATTATTCCTAATTACTTAGAGTGCCCTTCACCAAGAAGGAGTAAGAGCAAAAATTCACTGCCTCAAAGAACTACAAACTGAAAATCTCATTATATCCTACTTGTGACAAGGCCAGTGTCGGTGGAACTAGTCCTTGTAATAAGCAACACACAAGAGATGAAAAGTTTTTAGGAAAGAAACATGGAAGAATAAAGGAAAACCAAAACATATAAGAAAGAAATGTCTAAGAGAGATGAAGGTTAAGATACAAAGAAAAAGTTCAGCCAAATCAAGTCATGGTACATGCCCTGTTAACTCTCCAGTGCTATCTTTTTTTACACTCTCACAGGTCTCAAGGTCAGAATGAGTACTCCTCTACTGCCCTTCCCTAACAATCACCAAAGCCATTAAAAAAAATTCTGGACAAATAAAAGCAGGATAGAAAAGATGACAGAATCCATACCCCTATCTTATTTTTATTTATGATTTTACTGTAATTATTTTCATACATATTCAGCTGTATAAGTTTACCCCCTATATAATTCCTAAACCCTGCACAAAATGTAAACCTAACATTTTTGACTGAACTTAATGATTCTATTTTGAACTGCCTGGTTTCTGGCAGAGATATCGTTATAATATATATTCCTGAAGACTCAATGTAACGATCAAAGCACTCTGAAAGTACAGTGATCAATGAAGAGCTGTTTGTCTGTCAATCCTTCAAGAGAAGCAGGAGTGCCCAGCTCAGCAGAACAGCAGGAAAGCACACTGCCATCTGAGGGAATTGCTGCTTGGTCACGTTCTCTCCAAGGTAATAATATTTTGTCAGTATTATTTCTTTTCTTACTATGAAAAGAGATCCGTCTTCTGTGAACCCATTTGTTAGATTGCAATTTACAGGTTTAACCTTTGATTAGTCTCTATCCACTTTCATTAAAGCCACTAATTTGACAAGTGAATGGCTTCTTTTTGAGAGGTTTGTCCTTTGCTTCCCAAAGAAATTTCTTTTCACCTTGTCTATATCAGCCTGGCCCAGGCCCTGAGTGTCACTGCTCCCTTCTCTGCTGACAGCAAGGGGACAGAGGAGGGGGCCCAGGCAAAGGCTTGCAGAGGTGCAAACAGATGAATGAATTTTATTACTGGTCACCTCTTACTGTACTCATACTCTGGTCATCCTTTTTCCCTTTCCCCTCCAATAAAAGCCCATGTCACCTCTCTCTTTTGTTGGCGAGATATTCCTAACAGTACCTTTGAATCTTTTTCCCCTTGCACGTCCTTCTTCTCTACTTCCTTCTGCTTTGATTCTCTTTGCTTTCTTCTGTTTCATCTTTCCTCCAGTCAGGTCTCCTATTATTTGTTTCATCTTTTGTTGCTCTTTTCCCTCTCTACAGTTGCTCTTTTCCTGTGCTGCTGACTAGACTTACTTTCTTCTTTCTTTTTTCCCTCTCCCCCACAAACAGCTTTTCCAATCTTTCTCTAAAGCACAGGAGAAAAAGCAAATTAGAGAATCTTGTTAATTTAATCTAGCACCCCCTCAGTGTTGCTCTTTTCTTGATCATTCTGCTCCCTCTTGCTTTTCTACAAGCAAGGATAAGCAACTTCTAATGCTATAGGGCAGATAGAGAGGAAAAGACCATGCATAAACTCTTCTAAAGCTCTCACGATCCTTGCTGGAGCCATTTGCTTTTTTATATCTGTTATCTATTTGGTTGTTGCATAATAATAGCCTTCTCCTTTAAGACTCCAAATGAGCCAGATACAGCCTTTTACTGTTCTCTATCATTATATGGCTCTTCAATCTTTTTATAGTAAGAAACTGGAAATATATTCTGCACAGTGTTGTTTGCTAGCTTCTCTCTCTCCTCATCCTTTTCAGTTTTTTAAGTGTTATTTGACTGTCAAAGTTTAGAATGCTGTATTTGAAAAATTCTATTTAGCATGCCTACACTGGAAGACCTGTGAAAGAAAAGGGAAATAAACCCTCCTGAAAGCATTTATGTTCCCTGAGTAGCAGCACATGGAACGTCTGGGACTCATTACTTTCCTTCAGCTGTTACAATATTGGGTGAACATTAGCCAATACACGAGAGCTGCTTGGAAAGAGCCAGCATTAGTAGGGTCAGAGAGGAATGGGCTCCATTCTGTACAGTGAGCTTTGCTCCTGTGCAGCCTCTGCTCCATACTGCCAGAATCAATGGGCTGTGACAGGTTGTTTCTTCTCAGGTCCGATTGTGCACGAGGCGAGCAGTGCATGAAGGAAAAATGGTGGGGAGTCCTGAGGTTATTATACAGACCAGGCATAAGCAATTGGAAAAAGGAATGAAATGCAAACTGCCATGACAAAAGGAAAAGGATAGAAAATATAAAATGAGTTCAGGCCAGACAATCACCAGGGATGGAGAGAAAAAGAGGGGAGAGGTGGGAGGTAAGACATTTTAGCTCCTATCTACTCAGTAAATTTCCTCAGATTACTCATAATACATGAAATTATACATAATTCTCCTCAAAGCTGTTGACAGTGAAGCTACTTCTACCTCAATAATGTCATTTACTCTTTACAGAAAACAAGTAGCAATAATTTTTATCTATGACTCATAAAAACACTGTACGATATATACAGGTATATAGCAACTGTATCCAAAAAAACATAAGCCCTTCCTAAGAACACACACCCAAACCTCTAGACAAAGACAATGCATTTTATTATCTTGTTATATATACAGGTTTGTTCAACTGAAAGTGTTAAGTCTTCGACAAAGGAGCACAGAAAATCAAAAGCAAAGCTAGGAACAGAGATGAGAGTTCTGCTGGCAGAGCACCCTTCAGCCTTTTTCAAAGACATTTTGAAGAAAAAACTAAAACTTAGAGCAAACATTACCACAACTGGACAGCATGTAGATCTTTAAATGCACCTGGGATGAGAAACATGACAAAGAGATAATATGTTGGCATTTACTTGATAATTTCTGGATAGAATTTATCTCAATACTAAGGTTATACACACTTTGAAACTTAACTATACATTTCTCCACCTGGGAAATCTTAGTGTCCCAAATAGACAAGCCTGGTGCAAGAAATCTCAGGCTGTTGAGATACCAGAACAACAGAAAAGCAACAAAACACTACACACACTCATGGGAAGAATACCAGAAAGTTGCTTCACTTAGTATCTAACAACCCCCTTCTCTCACTAGATTTTGGAAATAAGTTTTTTAACAATCTAATCTGGAGATTTCAGCTATAGGCTGATTAGATTCATTTTCTAGATCCACAAACAACCTAAGAACTGGAATATGGTGGTCTGCATTTCAGTAAATACAAGATTCCAACCTTGAGCATATAATCCCAAATGATTCAAGAACAGTTAGGAAAATCTTCAACTAAATTAGTAAAGGAACTTTATGATTTATGCTGTCATTGCTGTCTTTTCCAAGGAGAATAAAGTTTTATCTTATTTTATTTTTAAATTATCAATTAAGAAAAAGTTGACTGGTGACAAGAACTCTTCTAATTACTAAGTTTTCACAGTATTAAATACTTAAAGTTAAATCAACCAGCATTTAGCAAACGACTGCTCCCCCTTTCTCCCCCTCCATATAGACACTTTTTTCTTTCTAAAAGCCCTCTACTGAATTAGCTGTTAGGTACTAATTGCAAATGATTAAGCACTCACTAGTCTTACACTTCTTGCTTTAATATTAATGTGATGTATTAGCATGGAACATGGCTTGTATTAATATTATAAATGGAAGCCTGCATGGATCACTGCCTACTGTTTTGCATTACAAGGAGCATGCAGCTAAAGAAAAAAAGTCCAATTTAGACCAGAAAAAGCCTAGTATACCATATATTTCTGTTGGCAACAAAGAAGTAAAACGACTGAAGAAAATAAAGGTAAATACTATCTATCTATTTAAATAAGCAGCATATCATTTTTTTTCATAAGCAGCAGCAGCAAACATATAGAGAGATGAATTTTGCTCATCCATCTCTGAAATAACTGGAATATATGAAGCTAAAGTTAAATTTAAATTACTCCATTAAGCAGAGCCATGCCACAGACAAATATATTTTCTGCCCTGCTCTACAGAGGTAACAAAGTTTTTTTTTTCTGTGTATATCAGGTTCAAGAATTATACTCCATTTAAACATTTTACTTGTGATCGCATATTCATAGGATTCCAAAGAGTACTTAGTGTGTATTTAAAGTTTGTATATTTGTGACTATTTATCCTTCCTCCAAGGTAGCATTCTCATTTCTTCAGACACCATGGGCATGTAAAACATAGGTCTGCTAGATTCTACAGCTTAACAAGCTTACCTTGTATTTTTATACAAAATAAGTGTTCTAAAATGGAATCCAGTTTTTAAGAAACAAACACCATTGGTTTCATTCTTCAAAGCTTTGTGCAACTTTAAATGGACATAATGTATTTAGATGGCAGGCAAATGAAAGGTCCCTGCACACACACTGTGTCAGTTCTAAAGAAAAGCACTTTCTACAAATCCATGCGTTTTCTCAGGAGCCTAAAGAGTCTCCTCCAAGATGAAATTTTTAATGCTAGTTATTGGAGAAGTATGGAAAATATGACATGCACTTTAAAAATAAATGACAGGTTTCTTCATCTGGAAAACACAATACATCTCTTTTTTAGTCTTTCTCTTGAAGTTGGCTATGAGAAAAAGCTTGTGGAAGGGAGAGAAATTATTTATGCAGTATTCTTATAAATAAGTTGGAAGGATCAATACAAATGCAACTTTAGAAAGAGAAAGCCTGAGAGCCAAAATGTGAAACCAAAAGCAGAATTCTCGGATACTTTTGCCACTACAGTAGCTGCAGGAATGCACAGTGACAACTAAAAAGAGTGATGTCAAAGCTCTGAGCTGTAATGTTCCATACACACATTGCTGCTAGTGACATCAGAGGCTTCCACAGAGAGCAAAAGGAGCATCTAGTGCTGAGATTACTCTTAAACAGAGTGAGCAGCTCAGCCACATCCCTGCTCATGACAGAGGACACCACCAGACATCAGCCAATTCCTTTGGGCAACTGCTGCCCCCACTCATTTAGAACTGGGCCTGGATCGAGGAACATCAACACACAAACAGAAGAAGTAAAAAGAACATGTGCTAATGCAACAAACAGGCTGGAAAAGGCCAAGGAGCAATAGATGGGAAGGACCCTTCCTGGCAAAGCACAACCACTTTGCAAGCTCCTGTGCACTGTGCCTTCAGCTGTCACCTTTAATTCCATGCTGGTCCCACAAAAGAGCCCTGGGCAGGCCAGCAGAGAGGACTGGCTGAGCACAGGACTGAGGGCTGGCAGCAGCTGTGCAAGACTGTGAGTGTGATCATGTATTAGAGTCAAAGACATTTATGACGCATTGTATTAGAAAAATATTCATTTTTCAACAATAAAAAGTAAGATTTCTTGGTTTTTAATCTGTACTAGGTTTACTGGGGGATTATGAAGACATGCCTCTAACTGGTCTAATGAATTTTCTTCAATTTTGTTTTCTATTGTATGTCATTATAAAAAAGCAGCAACATGTGCCCATTGTAGCTTTCCCTTTTAATGATTTCTGCTGTCACGATCCTGAAGCACCTTTAGCGTAGGGAGACTTTTTCCCAATAGTTCTTATTGCCTACCAGCCATCTGAGAAAGAGACAGGAGCTGACAGAATTACTCATGGCCAGAGTGATGCTGAGGCAGGTTCAAGAGTTAACCCAGTTCACACGAATCCTACTGAGTCATTCTCCTGTCACAAAAGTTGACATAAACTTGTTCATCTAGGAGGATGGAGAACTATCTTATACACATATGAGATGTCCACATTTTTCTGAGATGGATGTCAGTGAAAATTCTCCACCTCCCTGTGAAAAGATGAGTAAAGGATTGTTCAGCTTTATCTTCTTCATTAGTGCAAGAATGCAACATTATTAAGGCTAAATTTATGGCGATATATCTATGTAGCTATATATATAGAGAGATATAAATATTCAAAAGAGGAACCTTTAGGAAAATAGTAATCGGATTATTAAAAACATTATCAGATTACATGGATTCTGATACAAGACTGGTATCAAGTTCAGATTGCTCTCTAAACCTTGAATTCCAGCTCTTAAATTATTTAATTTACAACCTTGATAATGCTTGAGTTTTTCAATGTATATTTTTGTTTTGACTGGATATACAAAGAACTGTTAGAGAAATTCAGTGTTTGCCTATATTTATCACACACTGTCACCAAAGTTTCTCAGTCTTCTGTTTTTAGAATTGGAAATAAACCTATTGCTAAGAATATAATTTTCCATAGGAGCTATTTCCTACCAGAATCCTAATACTGGTAATTCCCTGGAGTAAATACTGCCATTTCTGCCATGCAATCAATGAAACTGAGCAGTTGTTTCAAGTCAGATCCATATCCAATTATTATTCATCTCAGCTTTAATTCCTAATGCAGGACAGGAAAACACAAAAACAGGTTCCCATCTCCACTGAGGGCTGTCCTTTGGGAATTAAGTGTTTCTCACTAGCAGTGACTAAATCCTCTTTGAAGCTGCAAGTCAACTACTTATTCCATAATATCTAATGTAAAAAACGTGTTGAGCATCACCCAGACATCATCTTGCTGAGTGCCACACTCACTCATACAAGAGTCAGCCACAACTCTTCTATTTCTTTCATTTATGTTACCTGCTGCACCACAGTGCTTTGGGATAATTGGCAGGAGAATTCTGCTAACAGGAACATTGGGGTTCTGAAATGTTTTCAATTAGCAAATGTTCCTATTGCACATTGGTGACTGCCTGTGTAAGCATTCATTCTTCAGAAATGCTACTGAGTTGCCCTCTGAAAAAGAAGGTTTGGAAAGAATTCAAAACAAAGGAAAAAACCCAACAGTAAGCAGTAAACACAAGAATTCTTGTGGCAATAAGAGAACCAGAGGAAGCAGAGGGATTGATATTGGCTTCATGAACTACTCTGTCCAAGGATTGTGCTGATACTTTATATTAAATTTTAGTTTCTGCTGAACTTAGGAGTTTTCCACTTATTTTGCTTTTGGAAAGAATGGGTAAAATTAGCCACTAAAACAGAAGGATAGTAGAGGAGTTGTATGGCTTTACTAACTTGGATCTACATCTACATTTATTAATTCATCTTTTTGGTGTAAAACACTTGCCTGAAACTACCTCAAAGTATGGCAAAAGAACCCTGCCAAAAATCCTGTGTTCTAATCCATGGGATGTCAGGTTCAGCAAACGTGCTTTCAATTTCACTATTCTTTGTTTTTCATAGCATTGACTCGATGAAAAGTTAGGGTAGCATTCTTGTTACCACAGTTCACTTCCAACAGCTGGAGGGTTTTTTTTATTTTCTTTGCAATTGCCTATTAATGCTGAAATGCATCTCCTCCCTCAGTATATTTCATTCCTTTTTCATGGTAGTAAGCAATATTGAAAGGTCTAAAATTCTCCTTTCACAGTGACAGGTACCTCACCCAAGTGAGTCATTTTAGCCAATGCATGTCACAGAAATCTAAAGATATTTTTATTGAATATTAAAAACAGCTTGACACATTTCTCATATAAATTACAATTCTTTAATTTTTAGTACACAAAACACCTCTCCAGTGCCCACTACATTACTCTGTATAGCAGGACAGTTAGAAAAGAGATATCAACCTTCCCTACTGATGGAACTGCAGTGTAATCACCTACCCTCTGCTGCCTTAGCCCTGCTGACTTCTGCAACAGGCTGGGGACATGAGAACAGTCTCTGCAAAGTTTTCTGTCAACAAATATTTAGTAACTTGACCTGATACTGATCTGAAATACCAAGTCCCAACTCAGGAAAACATGTCACACCTTGTTTAGCTTTAATTCAACAAATTACCTAACTGAAGTCCACTCACTGAATTACTTTGGTGTCAAAAGTACAATACAGCATTTAAGCACACACAAACTGCTCTTTTGATGCTTGTACTCTTAACTGAACACATCTTAACTGAGAGTCACACTTCAGAGGAACGAGAATCTCACCCATTTTACTTCCTGTAGTCCTTAACGAGAAGCATCTTATTCAGTCACCTCTTATTATATCATACCAGGTCTGCAAGCACTATAGCTTCAAAGAGGCAAAGTGCTAAAAATGAGACAGGCTGATCATATGAGATCAAAAATATACAAGAATGCAGATAAGGAGGTGGGAAAAAAAAAAAGAGGCAAGAGAAATGAAAGCATGTGCTTACAGTTCCTGAACAAGAACAGTTCTCTCCAAGACAATGTACTGTACATATGTTATTTATATGCCACCATTTTAATGGTCCTTCAATGAAAAACATCTTGTTACCATAGTAACTGCCACATTGCGTGCTGTCTCTGAGACTCCTACATCATCATACAGGACACGCACAGCGTTTCACACCAATAAGTCATGGGCACGTCTGGTATTTTATGAAAGAACGTGCACATATTTTCTCTGCTTTAACCCATTATCTTGCACACACAGTATTGATGTGAGTTTCTCAACACGGAAAATGAAAATCGTGTTCTTGTTATTTCTCGGATTGTACTGGTGAAAAGTAACATGTGCCCGTAATGGCAACTCACAATAGGAGAAAACACCCTTTTATTTTCAAGTATTATCTTACCTCTCCATGCATCCACAAGCTATTTACAAGTTGAAGAAAAACCTGTTGAACTATTTTATCTCATTGTAAAAGTGCCTACTTAATTCCTTTTGGCATTTCTGTAACACTGGTTTTTCAGGATACTTTGCAGGGAGTTATGCACATTTGCAACAGAAATTCCCTACAAAGACTCTCAGTGTGAATTGCAGGTAGAGGTCTATCTTCACCCTCAACTCCATCATTTATATATGTAAGATTTTGTTCATCTTACCTAAGACATTACACAAGAAACTTCTGTAGCCCAAGCTGCTACCACATTTCTAGCCCATGCTCTAATTTTTTTTAGCCATAACTACCTTAAATATTTAAAACTACACAAAAAGTGGACTGAATTTTTCCTTTGGGAATGGGCACAATAAAAAATGTTTTGTCATGGGCCTAAGGAAACGCTGGGTATCTGTACATAGTCTCCATGTGTAGAACTTCAGAAAAAAATGATGCAAGACATATCTTCACACTGCATACAACAGCCCTGAATCCTGTGCAACTACATCTATTCAGCAGTACAGCTGAAGAAAACACAGGTAAACAGTCTGCTGGTTCTAATTAGATGAGTGTAATATCTCCAGACAGTTTGTTCACTTTAAACAGGGAGGTTTATTCATTTTGAATGCATTATGACACAATAACTTTTTTTTATATACCAAAGGATAATTAACCCTGGAGTCTACCTGCAGGAAATATACTGTCAATATTGTTGGCTACCTTCAGGATAAAATTCACAGAAACAACAAGCTGTTAAACTTATATCATTACAATACTGCTAAATATAGTAGACACACAGTGAGCCATTGCTTAAAGATTTGTTGAGACAGAGGAAGAGTAGGAACCATCATTGCCAGACTTAAGGCTCCTGCTCTGCAACATGGCACAGATACAACCATTTCTCATGGCAAAATCCTCTCTTACAAGAAAGAAACACCAAAATTCAAGCCAGGTTCTTGCCATGCCTCAGTATTAAAAGACCCAAAATGCTCCTAATTTGAGGGCAGATGAAAGTCAGACAAGTTTACTGGGTAGTCCAGGAAATGACTACAAGATCATTAAATAGAGGGCTGATGGGAAATCCCACCATTAAAGGACTACTGCTAGGTCAGCACCAGGTCCTTAATAGGGTTCTGCCTCATAACATAGGCTGAGCAAGAAAAACAGATTGTGAATATGTAGCTTATAACCACACTAGCTTTCCCTAAGTTATTGAGGCCAAGATTATTTTTTGCCTTTTCTTTTATGTATCCTCAGTGTTTTTAGCATGCATACTTGTAACTCTTTAAGTCTAATAACTTAGCATAGTCCTAGTGTTTTGTTAGACCAGGAAAGCAAATATCCTAAAGGCCTTGTAGTAGGAGGCTGGAAAATCCTACGTTGTCTTGGGAAACCAAGGTCCTCTCTAGAACATCCTGTAAACTGGACATTTAGCCCATCCAGGGGAAATTCCTTAGATGGGGGAATATCATGCCATTCATCCAGGCCTCCCATTGGGATAAGCCAATTTGGAGGGTCTATAAATTGTATATGAGATCTGTCGTGTGTGTGCATTGCACTGCATCCCACCCTGGGCAAGGGGTGCAGTGAGATCTTTATTAAATACTGAGGTAAAAACCCCTTATCCCTTAACTCTGTCTGGCTCTCGGCAGGGAAAGGCATAATTATAGAAAACATACTGTCGTGGTTTGACACGGAAAAAGAATTTTTCTCGGAAGGAAGAGGTCAATTTGGATATTAACCAATTGAAGGTGGACACACCTCTGAGAACACAGAGGGGTTAAAAGCAGAATTCCCAGGAGAACTCGCTCTCTTTGGTTCTGGTCAGGGTGCAGTGCAGGCTCTCCTCTGACTGGCCCGTGGCTGGGTGTGGGAGGGGAAGGCCCATGGTCTGACTGAGGTAGGCCCAAGGGTGGAGAGACTGGAACCCCCAGCAGATGGAAGGGTGGATAAAATCTGGGATGTCTCCGTTCCCCCCCCCGCAGAGTCGAGAGAGAGAGAGAGAGAGAGAGAGAGAGAGACAGCGGCAGTTTTGTCTGCAGTTCACTGCGGGGAAGGAGAAGAGCGGGGGGGCCGCAAGGTGCTCAGCCGCCTGTGGGAGCTGGAGCCTGGGCAGCGAGCCATCTCTGGGAGTCGGGACTTTTAACCCTTCCTTGAGAAATGAAGGCTTTGTGAAATTTTTCTCCTCCTCGGTTTGAAAGAGAGGAAGAGAGACAGCTTGGACCCTGGGGTATTAGAAGGAGAAATTCTAGGTGGGAGGAGATGATGGAGTGGCTTTTGGCTGGACTTTTTCTTGGTAGCCACAGACTGAACCGATTTTCTCCTCCAAGAGAGACTGTATTTTAGGAAGATGCCTGCCGGTGAGCCAAGGAGACCATGCTTCAGCTGGGAAAAGACAGAAATGGAGCGAACAGAGAAAAGTTAGGGAGGTTTGTGGTGGTGCCCCCTGTCTTCAGAGAGGAAGAAGAGAAGAAGATCTCTGTTCTTGGATCCTTGGCCTCAGGGAAAAATGGGGGGTCTGTGGTCCCAAAAATGAAAAACTGAACTGTTGTTTTTTCCCCTCTTGGCAGGGCATCTTTGAAAGGAAAAATCCTAAAAGCAGTCTCTCCATCCATGCATTGGTGGTGAGAGCACTGTGCATGGAAAGGAGAGGGCCACCATGGCAAACTTTTTCTCCGGGCGGTGCCATGTGTGACATAGAAGCACAGGATGTGGCAGCTGTGTTTCTTGGCGGTTCTGTGGCACAGGAGAGGCTCCTCTCTCCCTCGATTGACTGAGTATCAATTTTCTGGAGGGTGGAAACCTGATTGGGGTCCAGATTGTGTCTCGCTGTGGTTTGTTGGAGTTGGGTGGTGGGAGGAGGAATGCTTTGGAAGGTTTTAATTTTGAATTTTGTGTGTGTTTTTTTCTTTCTTTTTCCTTTTATAGTAGTATAGTAGTAGTAGCTTAATAAAGTTTTTTCCTTGTTATTAAGCTTGGGCCTGCTTTGCTCTGTTCTCGATCGCATTTCACATCATTCAATTGAGAGATTGCATTTTCATGGGGGCACTGGCATTATGCCAGTGTCAAACCATGACACATACCTAACATACATTAAAAATGTGACTCATTTGGAGAGATATTTTTCTTTGAATATTCTGGGATATCCTGCATTGTCACTGATAGGGAAAAAACTTGTTTAACTTAAAACTTTTTAATTGAGTAGAAAGTATGGAAGCCCTGAGGCCACAAATACACATTGCACAACAGACTGTTTCTGCTTTCCCACTAAGAATCGGGAGAAGCCTTAGAGTATTTTCCTCTTACTCATGAAATTGAAACTGGAAAAAAACAATGAATTTCTCACACTGTACAGAAATCAGCTCAGTCCCAAGACAGATACCGTGAGCTTTAAACCCTCATGCCAGAAGTTATTCCAGATCTGACAAAACATACTTGTTTATAATATTCATCATTGGTTCTAGTGATGGGAGTCATTATTTTTGCACATTGTAGGCCACACTGCTGTGCAAAAATTATGAAGGCAAGGTGGGGTGGGGTGTTGTTGATATTTACTTTTTCTCTCTAGATTGCAAGGAGTCTCTTGTTACTTGTATCACAAAGTCTGTTATGGTGTGTTATTCAGTCAAAAGACAGAGGGCATGAAATCAGAGGCTAACATAAAAAAGTGAATGTGTCCATATAACCTATTTCTATTACTAAGTTTCAGACACAGAAAAATGCCAGGTAAAATTCTATCTGTAACTTCAAATTTTGCCAGTTTTGAAAAGAACAGGATGAAATAGCATCAGAGATTATAAAGCAGTTTAAACCTTCCTGTGGGCACAGAAGTCAAGAAGAATAAAACCAAAATTTTTAACTTTAAAAAACACATAGATGCTACATTAGTAGAATTTAAAGTTTCATAGCTTAATAACTTCCTAAGTTTGGCTGAATGTTACAAGCTTTGGTTTAGTTTCATTAGTTGTGATTTTACTTTGTATTCCTCAAATTCTTTAATACCATCACACTTGAGTCCCTTTTGTAGCTTTCTTCTTAAACCTCCTAATTCCCATTCTAGTGAATCACTAAGAGAACTATAAATGGTTATTGCACATCTAATAGCACAAGCATAAATTATGTGGGCTTTTGCTATTTAATATCCTTAAATTCTACACTTTCGACCAAAAGATCTAACAAACCAAAGACACTTCTGATTGCTCAGAAATCATTATTTGACTGTTATTGATACTAACAGTAAGGGACCAGTCTCTGCAGCAGCAAAACACAGATTTGCGGTAGAGTTGGAAGAAAGCGAAACAACCGGATGTAATTTTGGATTTTGTTTCTTTACATTTTCAAATTTTTCTGCATTGTGCAACAACAATATGGTTTAAAAATAATAAGAAAAGACAAGGAAGAGACCACTGTTTCCTGTATTTTTGTCAATTTAGTACATAGAGTTCTTTCAACCTATAACTTACCAGTGGCGCACAGGAGAAATAAAGGGTATGTGGGAAAGAGATAGTAAAAGGAAATGTACTTTGATTATCTTATAAGGCCCTTAATAGCTGCTAGAAAACTATCAGGGAAAAAAGTGAACCCATTCCAAACCTTCGTCTGTTCTAAAGCCAACATTTTCTTTCTCCAGGATTGGAGAGAACAAGTCAGTCATTCAGACATCCAAGATCCACTCTTAGCAAGACCTAATTGTGAACTCTGTTGCCCATTCTCAGCTACCTATGCGTCTGAAGGGCTTTTTTCCACATCTCATTGCATTGAGAGAAAAGTGTAGTTATGATTTCAAAACTTGCTGAAGCAGCACTTATTAAAGCATGCACTCAGGATTCATTTGTGTTTGAGATCTTTCATTACATAAATTTTAATGCCACCTTTCCAGGCATCACTCATTATCACCTGAAATTCAGGAACCACAAGCAAAAGAGACTGTCTGAACACATGGTTACAAGAAAGTGATTTTCCTAGCAAAGAGAGACATGCGAAAGCTTTCAGAACTTCTTTTCCAACTCTTGTGAGTTTTTAATGATTTGGATAGCGTGGGTAGTGGAAACAGATGCTATCGTCTCTACATTTTTGGCAGAGGATAAAGCAGCAAAGGCTAACATATTCATGCTGTTTGCAAACTCATGTATACCACAGATCATCTTTCCAAAATACATTTGGGCAGGACAGAAAATTTTCAGCTCTTGATGATATAAAATTATACCATTAATGTCTAAATATATCATTACATTTTAAAAGAAAATACCCCCCTCCCGCAATGCATAATCTTTGCTGTTCTCAAATGGATCAAGAATAGATATCTGGGTAGCCCTTTAGATTCTTGTCTCTCCCATGAAAGAAAATAATGCTTGCCAAGAGCTTGAGGATCCTCAGATGGAAGACACTTTGAGTAAATTCCTTTATTTATTGCTACCATGCAGCATTCAGTACACCCATAATGCTTCCTGCAGGCTAAAGACTATATTAAGAGCCAGTGCAAGCAGATGTAACTCCACTGACATCAGCAGAGCTACACACACAGCAGGCCTCAGCGGGGTCTCAACACTGCTGCCTGTGGTCCATACATTGTCTGCCCTTATCAGTGAAGCCTTTTTAATTGAATAATAATTGTCTAGATCTGATCCAAAACTTAGGACACAGAGAAAAGAAAACTAACACAAAGAAAGGATCTACCCCTGCTTCATCTAAGCTTTCCCTTGTCCTAAAGAAGCTTGGTTTGGATCCTTAAAAGTTAACTGCTTTATTGTTTTGTCATCTTTAAAGGTTAAGTGTGAAGGAGAGCTAATAAAGGGTGAGAAGTATTGTATCTTTCATACAACACTGCACCAACAGCCTCTGCAACTCATATGTATTCCTGTCCTTTGTGTTATCCCCTGTTAATTAGCTGTAGCCTGTAAAGCTAAGATGCACCTTGCAAAATATTAAAAAAAAAAAACCCAAAACATTTATCATGCAATAACCTGAAAGAATTTAAACTGCCTTCAAAGTGATGAAAGAAGAGGAAAGTAATTCCAGAATAAAAGCAACATGCTATCATCTGAGATCTCAATTCCACTTTGCACAGGCTGAACAGTGTGCAAGTGTACATCCTCCTCAGAGCCAAGGGGACTGTATAGATAAGGATACCCTGGAAGGGGATCTGGTTCCACAATGACGATTTCTAAGCATTTCCAAAGTGCCGAGTCTAAGGAGAGTATCAAGAAAACGGCCACCCAGATATTTTGGGTTGACAATTACTTAAAATTGACAATAAAATTCAGGATATTTGGGGGTGTTTCATGACAGTTAGAAAAGAAAACTCAACTCAAGAATCACTGCCTGACCTTTGATCTGATTTTGATCTGTTGCTAGAGTACTTTGGAAAGCAAGTGCTCTAGAATGAAGTTGATATCACTGACAGCACCATCAGAGATTATGATGAGTAGATCACACTAATGCTGGCTTGAACTGTGTGAAAAACATGGAAGGGGAGGGTATCAATACTTTTCCCATTGTGAGAAACAGAAAGACATGAAAAAGGCAATGGTGCTATTTTCTGCCTTCTATTAACAGTAACATGTATTAACAGTATTAATATGTATTAACAGTATTAACATGTCCAATAACAATTAAAAACAAGACACTTGCTATCATTTCTCTACAGTGTGGTAAAAATATTGTAGTATGTTTTGTATTTTGGCTTTTAAGAGTGAGAACAATTTGATCTTTCCAATTTCTTTATTTTTAGCAAAGTAATGACATAGGCTTTTTATACATCATCTTTTGAAAACAGTGTTTCATGTTTTGTGCACTCCAGGCAATTGAAAATCAGACTTGCCTCATGCCAGACTGATAGCTAAAATAGGTGGTGGAAAAAAAAATCAAGTGGGCAAAAATCAAGCCTCAGTTTTATATTATTTTTTAGTTTAAAGCTACTAGAAATCTCCCCTGTCTCTTTTAAACTGTAGGCTATTTCCATATACACTACAGGAATAAGAATTATTAGGATAATCTATCATGGATTTACAATCCTACTCAGTTACACTAAACATTCTCATTCAGTTCCAATGAATTATACCAATAATTAAAGAAGCTAATGTGTTAAGTATACTTTGAATAAAAACATAAACCTATTTTTGGTTGGCTTTGTTTTTTTTTTTAAATACTTGCAGTGAAATACCAGAAAGAGACAAATATGTACTATAGTGAGGTGTTCAACCCAAAACATTCACCTTTCAGAATAAGCATTAAGGCAATATACAGTATTTCCTTATTTGCTTTCCAATGTGTAAAAGTGGTAAACAGTCTGGAATCATGGTGGCCACCCTCCACGTCCTGATTGCAGCACTTCACTGTAAGGCACTGACTACAGCCCAACGTTGCTGTGTTTTTAACTTTCAAAAAAGCTATTTTGGTAAAAGAATGGCTCAAAGAAGGTACAGCTGTGATGGAGAAGATGGGGGGGAAAAGATAATAATTTTTTGCAAGGATTACTGTGTACCATATCTAATGCTTCTTATTCTATGTATGCTTGAGGCAATAAGCTCTACCAGTAAACCTTTCACCTTTCACATTTTCTATTCAAAGACTGTTAAGACAGATGGCAGTAAATGCCATCTTTATTGAATTATGATCCATAGCGCTTTACCAGAAATAAGCAAGTATTAATCAAAGTACAAAGGTTTGAAAAAGTTAGAGCTTAGAGAGCTTTGGGAAGGAAACAGCTTGCCAGGTTTGCTGTCATATCTCTCTCAAAAATTAAAATAAACATCATAAGAGTTAGAAAACTTGCTAGCTACCAAGCAGGGTTGAATGAAGCATTTTCAGATTTCCTATAAAGTTTCAGAATATTCTGCCCTTTGCTCTGTGCCTTGTGTATGTGCCTGATCTGTGCATGACTGTTTTCCTGGGTTAAAGTATGATTTTTAAATTTTAATTTTGTTTGTTTCAATTTAAGTGAATTCACCAAAACTTTTAAATTACATATGGTTTTCTTTGGGCCTCTTATTGGTTTGGGGGTTTATTTATGTCTTGGTTTGGTCTGGGGGTTTGGATTTTGGGGCTTTTTTCAACCTCTTTGTCTGCTCTTGTGGTCTTACTGGCTTTTTATCATCATAACTTCACGCTTCAGCAATTTGCCTTGGCCAAAGGACAAAACCAACAGTGGTCTTTCTCAGAGCAGTCCTATTCTTCACACTGCAGGTTGGAGATGGGACTCTGCAGTAAACCTGCACCCTGTGCTCAGTACAGGGCCAGAAACAGTCTGTGACTTGTTCCCCAGCCCAGAGGAGTTGTGAGATAGCAAACGAGCCAAAGTTAGAATCCCTTAGTACACTACAGCTCTGGAACTGCCAAGAAATTACTTGGAACAATTCTCTTTCTTCTCTTTATGTTTAATGGTAAAAGAACTACTTTTTGTAGTATAACAGAACCTCTGAGGCAAACAGATATATGGTGAGGTATGCTACATGCAGCCTAGGTCTAGACATGACAGCAGGGACGTCCTAATGGGGCATTACAGCCCTTACAGCCTCTCACTGCTCCCCATAAAACCAAACCCCACACACAGCCCCAGCCATCCCAGGGAACAGCTGCTGTTAGAGCCACAGAAGCAAAATGAAAAACCTGGCTACAGGTATGTGCACATATTAGAAATACCCGTGGATGACCTTTTCTCATATTAACTTTATTTTATGAGCGTGATTTAAATACTAACCAGCAGGTAATTTGTTCATGCACTTGCATGCTGAATACCTAGAATCGAAGACATCAGTTAAATCATAACTTCTTTGAGGAAGAAATTCAGACTTAAAAATTCTGTTTGGTTCAAGCTGGAGCCAAAAAAGATGTAAACATCTAATGCAGATGAAAGAGTTTTCTCTAGTCAAATCCCACTAGGTGTTTTTCCAATAGCAATTCTCATTTAACAAGTGTACTCTGCCATGCAGGTGGGACCTGTTACAAGCAACAGCACATTGGAACACAAGCCTTGCGTAATTAATATTTATTACCTACGAATATTCATTTTATTTGTGTCTTTATTGCCAGCCTCATGCTCTACTAACCATAGTAGGAAAGCAGTAAAAGTTTTCACTAGCTATATACACCTTCTAGTTTCTAAAAATAAATCCAAACATCTAAAACCTACACTTATTATGAAATTATTTGAAAATAAATAGAAAAAATATCAACTGATTTATCACTTGTCATAAAGGAAAACAAAAGAGTGAGCGACTCCAGATGATGAATACACAAAAATGTCAACATGTTGAAAATTACAGTCTGAAGGAGCAGCTCACAGAGCTGATTTACCCGTGGAGCTGATATTACTTCCCAATAAATTTGATGTGAGCCTGTTTACCTGCTGATGAAAGGGAAATGAGTCACCCTGTGAACTCAGATGGGCAAAATTATACACAGCTTATCCACCCAGGTCAGAGCAGCTGGCAGGCTCTAATTGCTCACCAAGTTACCCCAAGGTAAGCCAGCAATGTGTTTGCATTCTGGACTCTGAAGTCTGAGCAGCTCAAGGCACCACAAAGCCCCTCCACTTATTAACAGCAACTTATTAACTTGTAACACGGGGTGGTGATTTACAGTTGAGGCTGGTTCCTTTAATAGGGAGATAATACAACACCTGAAGACACTGTTATTTTATATGACCTACAGTTTTGAACCTAATTTAAATATCTAAATAGCCCCTTAACCTTCTTTGTATCCTTATTGTACTACAGTAATTGTTATTCATCTCTTTTCCCATGCTCCATGATACATTTCATGAAGAAAAATATTGATTTATCTGCACTTCACTGTTTGTTGTTACTGGTAGCTTCCTTTCACTGATAGCATTTTTTGTTACATTTGTCTAGGTTGTTGGCATTTAAAGAAACTGTGGTTTGACTCTGTAAAGTACTTAACTACATAAATTTGGTTTTGGTATAATCAGTGAAGTACAGCACTCATACAAATGCTTTGCTGAACTAAGGCATAACAAATATCATGAAATCTGAACTCCCAAATTTCTGTTTCTTTTCCAAAAGCATATTCACTCTCTGAAAGGCCAAAATAAATCTGAGATATGTCCTACTCTAGTGAATGATAAATATTTTTACTTTTTCTCATCTATATGTAAACAAAACTATATAAAAACAAATGAATATTGATATTTAAGAACCAACATTGTCATAAAACATGTAGTATTTGTTCTCCCACTAGCTCAACTACTTTCATTTCAATGCAGTTTCTGAGGATATAAAAAAAGCTCTAAAAAGTAATGCTTCTAAATTTTTATTTATTAATACTTCTTGTATATTTCAATAAGGGCTGTAAATACAATTTAGGCTTCAGAGAAATTTTGGATATCAAACCACCCAGAGAATTTCTGTATGCTTCTGTGTCAGATGGCAAGTTCTACCATGTTACTACCAGTTTTAAATTGTGAAAAATTTCTATCAGCTACCCATATTTCTATGATTATTCCTGGTTGACTTTTGCCAGGTCTGTGCTAAATATAGAAGGAATCAAAATTTGCATTATATTCAAGCCATGATTCTGCAGGTTTTAAGAAAAATATAGCTTTCAGAAATTAGATAACACCATCCTATTAGTAAGATATGCAAAGCTGGGATGTGATATAGAACTACACGTGTAAATCTCTTCTATACAGTTTTAGAATCTGTCATTATCCTTGGGTTTTTTCCCCAGGACATTTTTATCTGTTGGAGGACAATGGGTCAAGTAGTAAAAACTAAGCAGTTACTCCAATAAAAACTTCTCAGTTTTTTGCCATCTGCATTTATTTGCATTCAAGGCTAGGAGCAAGGAAGATTAGAATCTAGTCCATGGATAGATTACAAAATAAATTACTTGGGAAAACTCACGTCAGGACTACAGAAATGAAAAGTATGGGGAAAAAAATCCAACAATAAGAACTTAAACAAAATAGTTTAAAATGTCTATTTCTTTTCCTTTGTCCTTCTATTTCAGTCCCAGATTATTTATTACTAAATATGGAGCACAAAAATCTGATGCACAATAACATAAATTTACATTTAATGATACACTGAAAAATGTCCTATTTTTACTATAATCAGCATCTTTCTGGATATGAGAATTTACTGGGCACTGAAATAAAGCCTTAAATCCATAATACTTTTCCTACATAAAGTAAAGGCTGATTGCTGAGGACAGCAGTAACAGTATTTTGGTGAACTACAGACCCCACTTGTCATTAGTGGTCAGAAACCAAATTAAATCTCTAAATATATTTTTTCTGTATGTATCCTAAACAATCTTCTTGTTATTTGACCCATGTAATTTGAGAAAATAAGCTGAACACCGGTAAGTTTGACAAAGCAGCAGTAAACCAGACTGCCCTATAGTTTTGCTTCTGATATATTCCTAGATTAAAATAGCTGATAATTTACATCCAAAGATGTAAAATAAAGAACTCGTGAAGTATTCAAGTTGGAAGCACAACTCCTTCTGCAAAACTATGAATAACTTATTCACTAGCATCAAGAGTAATTTCATCTAGATTGCAGTCTTTACATTGTAAGCACTGAGGGGATATTAAATACAACGATATTAACTTCAGCCTTTGTCATCATGTAATATCTCTTACTCTTTGAAATTGAAAACAACAGCACAAAAATACAAGTAAAGAAAGGACAACACAACCAAAATTAATTCTTAAAATCCAGAGAATATGAGTAAATGTTTGTGAGTGTATTGAAATGTTTAAATGAAAACCACTGTAAGCCTTAAGAATGCAGCTAGATTGTAGCCCTACTTATAAAGAAAGAATTACATTTCTGATGCAAAATGTTAAAGCATGCTGAGTGGAATATATTACACAGTTGTTCCAGGTTGAGATCCATAAAGACTGTTTATTCTTTACTTTCCCTAGATAGTTTTGAGAACTCTAGAAAAAAAAAATCACATATTCAATATTTTACTATCAGCTGCTTGGTTTCATTTAGTGTTAAGGCATATATGCCTTGGTGCTTACAAACAGTTCAAGGAACATTGGGTGTTATTAGATTGATAACCAACTCATATCCTCAGCAGGTGGCTCATAAATACTTAAACATATGCAAATGAGTTGGGACAAGGTAGTCTTTACTTGTGGGTTTTAGGTCATACTAATGTGATTTTCTCTTTCAAACAGAACTAAACAGATGTGTCAGAAGGGGTAAAATTCTTAATGGAAGAGAACACAAATAGTTTCTAACCTGCTGGTAAGGTTAGAAGTGTCACAGGTTATGGTCATTACCATGGAATGGAGAGTTCTTCATCATTTCAAATACCTGTTCACATCCACAGGTAGTCAGATAAGTGGCCATTACCACATGTAGCAAAAGGACAAACAAATGAGATTCAGCTCATTAATTTTTGTCTCTCCTTTACATTTCTAGTGTTTTCTAAAGTTTGCAGTTGCCTATTGACTTCATGAGGGGAGTGGTTTGCTCTTTTTTTCACTGAAAAACTCTACACAGCAAAAAGTATCATGTCTTGGAAAGCTACTTTCTTCAATTTTAAACAAATATTCTCCTACTTTGAGCATGTGCTTGGCACACTACTGATGTGAGCATAGTTCTGTCAGAGACTGAAGGCAGAATCAAAAGGAAGATTTAAAAAACATCTTTGATGATGTTTCTCTACATTGTTTTTAAGCAAGACAAAAAGGTAGAATGAAGTTAAAATTTAATAAGTGAAACAATGATAGAATCAGCTAATTTATAACACTGACAGATCATAGCAGAACATCAAACATGAGTCATGATATGATGAGGGCAACTGACCTGATGTATCATTCAAAATATTTCTAAGGAAACCTATCACATTCAGTAAATCACAGTTATTAAAATAATTCCTAAGCAAAATAATATTCTACTGAATATGATTTTAGTCAACTTTTGCATTCAATTTATTCAATATGCCTCATATATACATAAATATATATAGCGTGACCACAGTGGCCTTTATAGTGTCAAACATAAGACCGCAAACAATCCATCTCTTTGCACATCTGCTTACAAAATTATAGAGCAGCGAAGTCTGGTGTGCACAGTTCATGCCTATGGTGGTTGCTGCCTAAGGACAGACAAAAACATCTCTAATCAGACAACTGGGTTCCTTTAGGCTCTAGCAGCATGTCTTCATTTAGTTTGATTTCAGTAACTGAGCTTTCAACAGTGACTGCGGTGCAAGGTTGTAATTACGTCTCAGGAGTGAAAAAGCGCCAAAGCTCAGGTTCTGCAAAGCCTTGGAATTGAGCTTTGCTTTCTGTGCTGTAAGGAAGCCCAATCATCTCCAGGAAAACACTGCTCCCTGTGCACACAAATACATTCACAAGCCCTTGCTGGACTGGGGCGCAGGCTGGAATTATATTTCTGTCATTTAACAGTGCACACTTGGCAATTTTGATCAAGTTTTATCAGTTCAGTAAAAATGAAAAATTTTTGTCACTCCTGGCTGAGACTAATGCCACAAACCCCTGACTGTTCTAAACCCAGCAATAATTCTAGCCCAGAATGCTAGGCTTCATACCACTGAAATGACAGCTCAATGGAGTAATAGTCACACTGGCACAGATGGCCAGAGAAAGGCCTAGTGCACTGTACTTACTGGGCACTGAGGTTTGATATGATCAGCTGTTGCCAAGAGCTCACACTGAAGAATATGGAGTGATGGGCACAGAATAACCAATCTGTCAGACCTGCACTGGCTGACAGAAGGAGCAGGGGAGTGATTGCATAAAAGGACAAGTGTGTGAAGTCATATAGGACTCATCTTTCCCAATCCAGTTTGATGAATGACTGTTCCACTAATGGTGCAAAGCAGTTCATCTTTCAAGCAAAACAGCAGATTTTTAGGCTAGAATATTATCTGGGAAGAAAACTGGCAATAGATCTATTTTGTCTGTGCCAGAACCCTGTTGCTGTTGTGACATCAGGAGAAGCAGTAACATTCAGGAACTGGAAGTACTCCTGACATCAGCCTTTCCTGTACCCATTGGGGAATATCACTAACCTATCTCTTCTGATTTTCTCCTTTATTCCAGATGGGTTTTCCACCACAAATTTCTTGTTCTTCCTTTTTTCTCTAGACAAATGGTGCAGTAGCAAGTACCCGGAAGGTTCCCATGTGTGAAGAAAAAAGGGAGAATCTTCTGCATCAAAATATTTACTGAGACAAGTACGAAACTAACTCTGTAGGTTATGATGCTTTCATAAACTCAAAAAAGTGGTCATGTTTCAAGTAAAATCAGATCTGCCTTCCAATCATGTTGATTCTCACTGCTGAGCCTCTCCTTAGGCCTTTCCTTACACACATGCTGCATGTCTGCACAAGCACTACACACATATTACCCTAACCCTCCCATGAAGGCAAGTTACTCCATCCTGCTGTGAGGATGTGGAATTCCATACCTAGGTTTTAGGAGCTTTCTTTATAAGTCTGGGATGCCCAGTGTCCTGAATTCTTTTATACCATTACCATATACTGAGGAGCAAATGGGAAAAAAAACATGGGAAAACTTTCTCCTAAGGAAACTTGAAAGTTTCCCCAGAGCAGCAGCTGGTTTCTACCTTCAGACACCAATGCCTGTTAGTGTCCAGGAGTTACACTGGAAACTCTGGTCTGTTAGGTGAGCCTGACACTGTAAGAGCTCAAATAGTCATCTCAGATCAGTAAGAACTCATCACAGTCACATATAAGTGAATGCACCCCTAACCAAGCATTTCACTAAAGGTGGGCATAGAAGCAGAATGATAAATACAAGATCTTTTTAACTGATTGTATAGAGGCAATGAGCTGTTCAGAGAAATGCCAGTTTTGAAATGGGAATTGCCTAGCAAGGGTACTTCCCTTGCAGCCAGGCCCCTTACCATATCCAATGTATTAATTGAAGAGCTAAACTGGAATTATTGTTCCAGCTTTCATGGCAGACAACAATATCACTACAGTCACATATAAAGTTGTCTTTAAACGTTCTATTTTCTAGAATAATAATTTGCTGGGGAAAATTATATAGGGGGTAGGGGGAGAGCAGAGGCAGGGAGGGTGATGAAATTTTGATGTTTTGCCTGGAAGTAAATTAGTTTAATTTTTGGTCTGAAATACATATCTTACAATTGCTTTATTTATATATTCACAAGAAAAGTATAATTTCTTCTGTTTCACTACCCCATCCTCCATTATACACACTGGTCTTTTAATTTTCTACTTATGGAGAGAAGTAAAGAAAAGTTATATAATACAACAACAAAAATAGACAGTAAGGCACTTAAAAAGGATAAGCAATTTAGGGGTCAGGTATTGCACTGTTACCCTGTACCAAACTGTGTTATGAGAGCAACGTGAATTTAATATCCACATAAAGAAACCAGTGAAAGTAAAAGTTTAGCAGGCCCTTATCTGTAGTTACTAGTATATTTTCATTATCCACACATTCCCCTTTACAATTCCTCTCTCTTTTCTTCCTTCCTAAGTTATATGATTTCATGCAGGCTATAAGGAATAGAGCTGAAGCTCTGCTAAAACAATCTAATGGCTTATAAGATGCTCTCCTTTTCTGTTTTACCTATCACCACTTATAAGAAAAAATTTATTTTATGCTGGTCATGTAGAACACATCTCCATAGCACATTTCTTTCTTTTCTTTTTTCTAGCTAATAACTCAGAGTAAGGATTTAAGTTAAATGGTTCAATGGTTCTACACCTTGACCTCTATCTTGATGAGCCATAGGTGGTAGAGACTGTATTAGAGCTGTATTGGGGATGTTATGCATAAGACTTCAGTGTTTATAAAGTAAAGAAAACTGTGCTTTAGTGTTAGCCTGCTGAGTACACATTATAATTCTCTAACTATTTTCAGCAAGGTATTTTATCGTATTCAGTATTTTCAGATGCCATATGTTGAGTACAAGGTGGCATTAAATTTTTCATGTAGGGTTCATTAGCAAGCCATACATGTTAAAATTAAATTTTTTCTTGTACTTTGCACAGAAATATGCCAAGTGTCTGACCAAAAATCTAAATCTTAGACCCTAAAACTAAATTATTGTTGTTTTGTTTTTTTTTTTTTAAGAAATTGTGTAAACAGGGTGATTCATTATATATGTGCTGGGAAATATATGTCATAACATAGGGAAAATATTGCCTGTTATGAACATACAGACTGTACAAAGTCAGGAAAATCTGTTAAAGCCATTTCTGTTTTACTCAATATCAGTTTTACAATATTGCTCAAAACTGTTGTAGAGCAAAGACCTCACTTTTACATAATGGATTGTAGGACTAGAGTTACTCTTTATAAAAGAGAAACCCTTTTTGAGAGCTTAAACTTGTCTTGAGAGAAAGAGCTTATCATGTCCAGCATTACTTCATCAAAACTTGTTTCAGTCATACACGGGGTAACAAAGGCAACCCTTTTCCTTCCAGAAATTTACCTTCAGTCTGTCATTACATTACATAATGCAGATGTTTTCTAGAGCTGTCTGTGTAAACCTATGCAATCTCCTGTCCTCTGGTCTTTCTTTGTATGTATATATATATACATGTATATATATATACATGTGTTTGCATGTATATATATATATATATATATATATACACATACATGCAAACACGCACATAGGTATCCAGCCAAGTACACACAAGTACTTGGAAACCCATCAAACAGCAGTTCAAAATCAGCATTGATTATAAGCCATTATGAAGAGGATTTCAGAGTTGCCAAGATACTTTTCCTGAATACAGTTGTTTCTTTGTGTCTTTTCACCCTCAGCTGTTGATATACTGTTGAAAGCCCAAACCTTCATGTACACCATCCATACAGCAGAGCTGTTAGTGCTCTGTCAAGGAGCAAGCACCTCTGCTTGCTGCGGCACTCATAAGTTTTGTAGTTGCTTTTGATTCTCAAACGTTTTATGGAGAAATGCAAAAAAAGAAAATCAGTTTAAAATTACCTTAGTTAATATTGATTTTACCCAGCTACGGGCATGGTAGTACTAGGTCAAAGGCTGAACTTGATCTGGCAGGTCTTTTCTAACCTTAATGATTCCATAATTCTGCTATGCTAGTTCAAGAGAAAAAGATAAAGAATATTTTTATTTCTTTTGGAAACGAAAATCAGAATGTTTTGCCATTCAGAAATTTAATATTTAAAAAAAATTAGATAAAACATTATTAAAAAGTTAAAAAATTTATATAATTCCTTTCAATATTCCATTATGCAACAGTGCTGAATGAAGTTTAATTTGCACGTGCTATTGACAACCTAGATGTACCAATGTCCTCTGGATCCATTTAACACACATTTGGATGGGAGGAAAAAGCATTACAAGTATGGCAAGGTGGCGTACTTGGAGCGCATATTCAAACTACCCAGAACAAGTGCTGAAGTCTGTCCCCAAATGGTTTAAACTGAGAATTTAATAGAAGGGGAACAAAAACCCCTTTTTTCTTTCAGGGGTGAAAGAAAAAAGTTGTTTTAACATTGATGATAGATTTGTCGAGCTGAAGTATTGTACTTGCATTTTGCTTTTGGTAGAATAACTCCCAACAGACATTACCCTACCAATCTGACATAGGGAAGTGGGATTATGAATCATTCCTGGGGAGCTCTAGATAGTCACCTCCATCCTTGGCCATCCATAGTACAAAAAGACCTTGGTTCACATGTTGCTAATTCTCCTTGTATGATTCTTATTTCCAAGGAACATTACCTCCACATTAATGATCTTCTTCTTTTTCAGTGTTATTTTCCATCTCTCAGTTATCGTTGTTTCCCCAACATTTCCCTGCTTTTCCTCTGTGTCCATTGTGTTCTTCCAACTACTCTTTTTTAAACATGATTGCTAGTCTGGAATATTTGAGTGTTTTATATCTAGCTCAGCCACTTCCTGGCATATGCATTTCAGAATTTCCCTGTGTCATTTTTAACCTTTGTTCAGCTTTTACTGCCAGGACATAAGTCTCAATATGTATCAGATATTTTATGTGCCATTAAAATACCATACTATGGTATTAACTTCTATCTGAGTGAGCCATTGTTTTAAACTACATTCCCCATGAATAGTAGTTTTTGCTGTCTTCTTACCTAACTCTGACTGACACATAAGAATTCCCCTCACTCTCCCAGAGTGATGGCACCTTGGGTTTGGCTCAAGTATGCACTTCAATATTATATTATCATGTTGCACTGCAATGCAGGCGCTGCACCAAGAGTGGGAAAAGTAATTAAACACCTCATGCACAACAGTTAGTAAAAAACACCCTAAATTAATATCCAAAGTCATAATGAGGAGGACCACTAAACCCTAGTCTTTAAGGCAGTTTAAGATTATCTTTCAATACCTCCTACTCACAAGACATCGCATTTCAGGGAGAGAGAGGAGAGGCATTTATGTGAATGTATGCCAGTCTCTCAGAACAAAACGGAGTTTCTAAAACTATCAGTTTTAGAAACATAAAACAGCAATCATGATTGAGATATAAAAAGTCATTTTTAACTCTTTCATTAAAATAATTGCAAATACTACACACAACAATTTACTATAATTAGCCAAGATCATTCAAAGCTCTTAATAAATGAAGATCACCTGTAGTAAGTGCCTTGGTACAACAATGGCATTCCTAATCAAATTTGGGACAGTTGAGTTACACAGATTCTCTCAATTTAATTAACTTACAAATGCTTTGTACTAATAGTAGATGGGCAAACAATATTATTTGTGAAAACACTATATAAAATAAATAAAAGAAAATGAGGCACATGATGTATTACCAGGATAAATCATACCACAAAATACAGGGAGATGAAAGCCTACAGCAACAACACTTAGCACACTTCATTTGATTCTCATCTGTCAGCTACAGCGCCAGTGGCTCAAAAAAGAATGCAAAGGTAAATGAACAGCAAAATGTGATATACAGCACTTGAAAAAGAATCACAAAGAAATAAATCAAAACTTCAATATTATTTTAGGCCAATACTTATTCAAAATATAGTACTTTCATAATAAGATGCTTCTTGCATAAAAGAACCATAGCATAAATACAGTAATAAAAACCCCAAGTAAATAAAATAAATCCAGCTCTAGATAAGCCATAAGCTAAGGGTCAGAGGGTAGATTATTTTGTTTGCTTGTTTTTGTTTGGTATTTTTTGTTTTAGTAGCTAGATCTATTCATTGTATCATAAAGAGGAAGACGCATAATCACCTAAAATTTCAACTGTGGCTCATGATGCTGACTGCCTTCTTATTTGCTGTGTTCACAAACAAGTGGTCCTCTGTCTCTTTTTTTGTTCATTCAAGAATTGAGATAGGCTTTTGATGGGTTTACATGTTGTATGCCCATGGGTCAGAGGGATGCAGTTAGAGGGATTTTGCCAGCTAGAGAGGCTTGTTAGCCCTTGCCAGGTCCTGCACAGCGTGGTGGCTCTCGCCTGTTCAGCAAAACCTCGTGCCAGAGAGAGCTTTTGGCAGGAGTTGCACCTGGCAGCAGAGAAAGCAGCGGGTGTTACCCAGACCATAGAAACCAGGAGCCATTTGTGCAGAGGCCACTCCATCCTCCACCTCGCAAATGACACCAGCTCACACTGCTGCCCTAGAAAAGTTCTTGCACATTTGCTCTACAATGCATGGGGGATGTTTTCTCCATCTCTTCTGATACTCTTTATGAGCCACTGTTGGGACATAATACCCTAATTAAATGGATAAAAGCTTCAGTAAAACCACCAGGTCTGACAGAAATCTAAAGGGAAACACAAATAAGACACATATTGCAAGTTTGACCAATGTGAAATGGGAAAAAGTGAAAATGAGCCTTTGTATGCCATGCTGTCCCAAGGTCAATCCTACCTAGACAATCCTCAAGCAGTCATGCTATTTAAGGCTTTGGGCTATTAATGTTACACAAGTATATCAGCATTCATTATCACATGAAGTTTATAACATTGATTGGTTTTGCTTTCAATAATCAGACCTCTTTCTAGGGGTTAACTCGTCTATGACTGCAGCTGGAATATTTGATTTCCTTTTTTCTTAATTGCATGTAGAAGAAATACACTGGAATGATTTTTGACCACCTACTGCTATATCTCATAAGATTTATATCAAGTTCTTTTATTAACAGGCTGAAAAGCAGCAGCAAAAAAAAAGCTTTGATGATAATAATACAAAAAAACCCTAAACTTTATTTCATAGCTGAAACATCATTCCCAGAAAGATATTTTCCTAGTGTTTGCTCCACAAATGCTTTTTATATTACTGAAACTTAAATTGTAATACGGTTGCAGGTAGGGATGAAACATTAACAAATTTAGGTTCCTAGAGCTGTATAAAGTTAAGATTATACATTTCAAATGTTTAAATAGGTGCTTGCCTAAGAGCAGCAATCTCTGTGGAAAACAAGTTTGAGAAAGAAAACACCAGTTGGATTTTCATTCTATTATCACTGAAATGGCATAGGGCTTTTTTTTTTGTTAATGACTGAATAAATCAGAATTTTAGCTTTATAGTCACAGCATTTCTCAGTTATTCTACATTTGATGAAAAACTGAACAGCAGCTGAAGAAATAACTGATTTTACAATGGCATGCAGCAAATTTGAATTGGTCACTTGGACTAGAGGATCATGCTAAGTCCTTTCCAACTAAAATGTTCTATTCTTATTAGCTGAATTACTTCCCAGGAAAAAACAACGCCCAAGTAAATGTGATTTAATTTAGCTATAACACGAAGAATCTGAAGATAGTCAATGTTCTTGTAAAGGTGATAAGGATGATCCAGGGAATTATAAACTCATGATCCTCATTTAAGTACTTAAGAAAATTGTTGGGAAAGTCATTACAGACATCATTATAAAGTACCTGAGGCACAAACCAGCATAACTTTCTGTAAGTGCAAATTTTGTTTAATATATTGGAATTCTTTGAAAAAGTTAGGGTGAGTAATGAAAGAAATTTAGATATACTGAAACCTAAACAGTTTATGATGAAGAAACTCTCAGCTTTATTACAAGGCAATAAGGGTAAAAAATTAGGAAACCAAAATAAATATTTAGAGAATGAATCTTACAGCTTTTGGCATGAAAGCTATTAAGTATCACTTGGGGCCTGAATGCACATTTCTCCTTTTTCCATTCCCGTCCTGCCCTGAAGCACTGCATGGTTGAGCCATTAGGTTTATCTTAGGTCTTTGTAACCCAGACAGCTTCCCACAAACTTTCTCTAGCAGAACTGCAAAGTCTTTCCTGCTCACTATGAATTTGAAACAAACCTTAATACAATGTCTCTCCCACCAGCAATAGCCCTCATAGTTTTTTTAAGAATGGGGCATAAAAAGCACTCTATGAAAACACACCAGCACAACACAGAGATATAAACGCAAATTTAAAGCTCATGGCTTGTGAGAGAAAGTTTTCTAGTGCTCATCACAACCCAGTATTATTTCCTGCCTGAATAAAAATGCTGAAAAATAGTTCCTGATTATGATTTGGTAGTCCTGCAGTCAGTTAAACTGGCATTTAAATATTGCATCCAAGAAAAAATGATCTATATATACACACAAGAACTAGAAGTGGTGATGTAGGTGGTTAAAATGAGAGAATTTGAAGAAAAACATCCTGAGGTGGTTAATGCAATTCTTACAAAGGTCTGCAGGCTGAAGCTCTTAAAACCTGAATCACAACCCCTCCACAGCTTTTGCAGTTATTCAAACCTACATGGCACAGGTGTAAAGCTCAGATGTGGCAGCATCTACACCCACATAGCTCAATGTCAACAGAAAGAAACCAGCTCAGGGCACTGTCTCATCCATCTCATCTCTCAATTCAACATACTGCTTTAAGACTGGAAAGATGCAAAAGCCATCAACTCTATTGCCTTAAAATTCAATTCTGTAAGAAGTTCAGAATATACTTTAATATCTTTCTAACTGTTTTAATAAAATCTATAATTAACTAAATGGGGATAATAAATGTTATGATGTTTTATATAAAATGTGACCCAATCGATATATGTAAATGACTTGACCATTTTATTCTTGGTGAAAGCATCTGAGGTCCAGGAAAGTATCAGTAACACAGCAGCCTCAGTATAGTTTTCAACAGAAAATTCTGAAGGAGGAGAGCTATTTTACATTATAACCATTAATGTGATTTACAAGGCCCAATAAAATGGGCAAACTCTGATCTATTTTAATCTAGTGCATTAATAGTCTGAACCATACTCAGAAGCATGGCAGTGGCAGTAGGAGAAGCAGAGAGATGCCAGGTTCCCAGGAGATATTGTTCTTTGGTGCTCTTCCTGCAGCTTCCTCCACACAGCTGGAGCCACTGGTGTGCTCCTGCTGACACCAGGACTAGATGAAGCTGGCCACAAGATTTCATGCTTTTCTAAACCTCTCAGCCTCCTAAATTGCACCCATATATAAAAAGCAATGAGGAGGGGAAGTGGCAAACCAGCAGAGCTCTTTGAAAGCCCCATGAGTTTCACTGTCAGGAGTTGGAGGTGTGGAACTGAGCACTGGCAGAGAAACCTTTTGCCCAGAGCCATGCAAATGATCAGAACTTAAATCAATGACACCTTCACAAATGACAAATCCCAAACAAACCACAGGCTGAACTAATAACTCATAAATTTATCTTAGTCAAAATTTTTATCTCTGTCAGTTCAGAAACTTTTGCACACAGCTTGCTATGATAACCATTTTACTCATCAATACCATCAGACTACTGTCACCTAGACCTTGCTGATAATCAACTGCATGCCCATATTTATTAGTCAGGAGTCAAAGCCATGTGCCACCTGTCCATTCTTAGCATGGCTTGACAGCTTATGTCAGTCTTAATTTTTTTTACAATAATTCTCTGAAACATTCCAGAGGGGAAATAAAGACCAAAAACAGCAATGAAAAAATCATTATGAAAACAAAATAAATATTTGCAGGTTACAAAAATTAAAGGTAAGGGCTGCCCAGCTCCAACAGGAAAAAAAAACAAACTCACAAGGGTTCCTATGAGTGGGAGAGCAGGGTACAACGAAAGGAAAAGGAAGGGAGTGAAAAATGAACAGTAAAGAAAATATTCATTAATTCTGCTCACAATTTTGGAAGGGAGGGAGGGAGGGACCTGACTATTTTAAAATAAAGAGATCATAAGGAACTGTTATTGACCCCAAGGGATGGAGAAGAAAGCAGATCAGGAAATGTTTACATAGATAAGAGAGGTATGTAAAATGACTGGTCTATTGCCCATGAGAGGTTTCAATTACTTCTCCAATCGGCACAACAGTGAGATTACAAAGAAAGCATTCATTTTCCTGGAGTTGGGACAAAATCAACAGGTTTGAAAAGACATTCTGAAGTTAGTTTAAGGAATTAAACCAAATAAAATGGGCAAATATCTCTAGTTAAGTGTTGAGAGCAGAGTCTCAAATACCCATGGCTAAAAATCCTTCAAACTGAAAAGCCCATAAGTAGTAAAACTTTAACAGATAAAAATACTTGTGCAGATTAAGTAATTTAACAGAATTCATATGTCAAACTTATTTTCAAAATCACTGAAAGTATGAGTAATTCAGTTTATACAAGATAGTTTATAACTTGTACTTTGCTTTCACTTGTTCTCATTGCTGACAGCACTTTACTCAAATGAGTAACAACGCACTGCATCGAAAATCCTGTGAAGCTGATGAAACTCTGTGCACTCTTCAGCAACAGTAAAATTATGCTACCAACCTTCCAATGCTAAAATAAATGAATGGAAGACACTGTTGCCCTAAGGTGTCTGTACCTAAGAGACTTAAACATATAAATGCTTCCAAGAGGCTCCTGTGAGCACCAACCTTGACAATATTATAAATAACACTTGGGTATCTCAGCTGAAGGCTGAATTAGTTGATATAAACTGAGTTAGTTAACCTCATGCTAAGAGAATTAGGGGCATTTATGAAATGCAGTACCCAAGTTGAGGGTGCTACTTTGCAGGGAATGACCAGCACTTTCTACCATCACTTCCAATTGAGATTCACCACTCTGTCTACTCTTTGCAGATATTTCTAAACCCAAGTTGAACAGTTCTATAAGGTTTTAATTCCATTATTTTTATTTATTATTTCAACAGGCTTTCATGTATCCATATTCTTAGTCCACCTTTCCCTCAGTCTTCTGCCCTCCACTCCTATTCTTCATCATCCCATTTCCACCCTGGATAAATCAAACTTGTACAGGCTTTCTATAACTAGGGTTATACTACATTTGGACACAAATAAAGTGCTCAATATATTGACTGAAAATTACTGTTAGTCCCAATGGGCATGTCCTCCCTAATTATCAGCCTCAGAAACTTTCCCCTCTACATCCTACTGCCTCCAGTGGCATTTTGAATGTTCATATTTTAAACTTTACTTCCAACTGAGTAGATACTAATTTCTGTCTCTTATTCCCTGCTTAGATAAACTTTGAGCATTTGTCTTTCCTAAACCTTCAACATGAGACAATTCTTTTGTTGTGGTGATTGGCTGTTTATTACACGAGCTAGCAAAGAGTCAGAAATCCATCAATGGGAAAAGACAGGCAGAAATGACCAAAAAAAAACCCAAATAAAATAATATTTTCTCTGGCTAATGCATTCATCTCTGGCAAGATATTTCACATCATAAACTGATCAATGGCCATTAGCTGGGCCACTGTGTTCCATACCAAGTTCAAATGGACATCCACTTATTGCAGAGGGAGTACTGCAACATCTTCCAGCCTTTAAACCAGATTTATTTACTTTTTTTAATACTAAACTGGGAAATCAAGGAATCTGGGTGTAAGAAGTAAAGAAAAACATTCATTTTTAAGTAGTAAAAAAAAAAAGAACAATCCTGTGTTGATATGAAACATATGAAACAATCTAACTGGTTTAATTATTAAGTGTCATTTTCCTTTCAAAGTTCAAGGCCAATTCACTATTTGTTTTGGTAAAGGGAAGTGATAAATTGTGTTCTCCTGGATTGTGGGGATACATTTGCAGTTACTGGAAATCTTGTAGTTTACAGAAACAAGTAATCAAACTCCCTTTGCCTGAAATCCTGTAAAGTGTGCTTAAATGGGGCTGTCAGGGCTTTTCACTTGGCAGCTCTGGGGCCACATCCTCACTGCAAAGGACAGTTGAGTAAAGCATGGACAATAAGAGAAATTAAAAAATTAGCCCAGCTGGAGCCCAGGCTGGGCTCTCTGCCAGGGCTGCAGAGGCTCTGAGCTTGCTCGTGGCTACGGCCGCAGCGACACTGGTGTCACATCAAGGACAGGGTGAAGGGGGCAGCTGGGGGGAGAGGGTGTCCTGCAGGCATCCCAGGTACCCCAGAAAGGTACCCCAGACCCTGCCAGCAGCGTGTGGAGAGGAGCCAGCCTGCACAAGGCCTCCAGCATGGGATGCACCCAGCACAGGGCTCTGAAAGAAGAATTTTGGGGCTTAATGTCCTGTTTTCCTACTGCCTTCTCCCTGCACTGGTAATAGGGGAATGGGGGGGGGGGGGGGCAAGATTCTCACTTAAAAATGCAAAGAATTAGATATATGTGGCTTATTTGCCCCATTAAGAAAAAACAAAACTAACAGAAAAATTAGAAATTTAGAATGCATTCAATCCTGGTCAGATTTTAAAACAGCATGAAGATTTTTAAGTCAAGTAAACTACATTCATAAGTGTTTTGGGGCCCAGACAATGACAATAAGCAGATTCAGATACAGTTCTTAGATGTTCCCAGAAAGCTGCATATACACAAGAATGTATAAGATGAGAGGCATATGCAATTTCTATTTTTTTTTTTTTCCAGACATTGCATTTTTCAAAACCTAGATCACTTTTCCAGATGTAGTTGCACCACAGACAGGAAGAAAAAACTTGTTACTTCTGTGATGGAGTGCTTTTGACCAAAACTGACCAAAACTTAAAGGGCTTTCTCTGATCCTGGTGCTCACTGGAGAGTTACACAGAATCCTCTGTTTATAACTGCACCCTTTTTTCTTTTCCCTCTTCAGAATTGCAGGAAATTTTCTGTTTTTCAAAATTCTTCTTGCAAACATATTGTTTGCATGTTTCCCAGAGTTAGTTTTTATATTATTATACCTGGTTTTTATATTTATGGGGTATGGTTTCATTATCTGTTAAATGCTATTTCATTATTTTTCTTTCTGTTATGTTTCACCCTTCCATTTTAGCATCACAACATTAAGAAAATTTAGAGTTATTTCCCTGTCTCTTTGATTAATAAAGATATGGAATATGTTTTTGCAAGAATAAAAGTCATCATATTACAGAAGTATAATTGCACAAGTATCAGTAAGTAAAACACATAAGAATTGACAGCTTTTAATGAGTGAGAAATAGCTTATAGGAAACAATCCATACTTCAGGATATCTTGACCATAGGCAGCATACAACCATCTAGTTTTCCCTTACATCTAAATGGTATTCAAAAAATCAAACAGATTTTGCCTGAATTAGGTAAATTATATTTACTCCTGCTCACCAGTTGTTTCTCACCTATATCTTACTTCCCCCACATTTCTATTTAAAATAATGCTCAGGTGTTCAACATAAGAACCCATAACAATGACTTATGCCAGTACACTTCTCACAAGCAACTGTAACTTTGATTTTTACATTATAACTTTGATATTTACATAGATAAGTTATACTCTTCACAGAGCACAAAGACGAAAAGGTTATTCATGAAAAGATGAAACATCTAATTAGGCTCAAAGTGACAATAAAAAAATGTAACAAAATGTTCCTAAACTTAAAAAAATAGAAAGAACATTAAAGAACAAGTCTGTGTCAGTGGGTTAGACAGACCACCCCAGGTGGGACTATCAGCCCAGTCTGTCCCAGCTCATCACTGAAAGGAGCCTGGGCTGCCTTGCCCATCCCAGGCAGGGGCGAGCCTGGGTGGGACAGGCACTATTGAGCAGGTGGCACCAGGGCTCTGTGGCAGAGAGGTGGCTGGGGTGACTGAGAATGTCACTAATCACTCCTGCCTCACAGCATTTCTCATTCACAGCAAGGAAAACAAAATGTGAACACCACAAGGTACAGTGAAAGCTGCTCTATCTATTCCTTCCTCACTCACAGCAGATTTACTGTGCAGTGAACAAGGACAAGGGAGTGTAAATATTTTTTAATAATATGAGGTAAAAACAAAATAAAAGTGAAGGATTATTGTGCTTGCCTCTTCTATGAAGAGGTGAAGAGTTTGCTGGTGAAGGAGAAAGATCTTTTTGTTGTTCAGTCTCTAATGGTAGTGGTTTTACAAAAATGCTTAGACAGTCTTAAAAACCATGGCCAGACAAACATCCAAACTTGCTAAGGAAGTGGAGAGAGAAGCTAAGGAATTAGCAGGCACATTCACAAGCTCATTTAGTTCAGAAGAGACCCCTGGGGACTGGAAAGTGGCTAACATAAAAAAGTTCTTTTAAAAGTGCCTGGAGACATAACAGGAAACCATAGACCAGTTAGCTTGATATAAAGTGGGAAGAAACTCCCAGAATATCAAATGGGAAAACACTTGAAGAAGCACAGCTTGATTAAGGACTGACAGTATAAAAGTAGAGAGAGGAGAGAGCTTGGGGTTCATGGTTTGCTAACTTGCTGGGATTCTTTGAGATTTCTGCCGCAATAGGCAGGAAATGCAGTAGGCACCACCAGTATAAACCCTTCTCTCTATTTAAGAAAGAATATGCTCTACTTCAGATAATTAACTTCCCCCTTGATGGCACACCACCACAGCCTCTGTGCCAAGAAACCTGATCATGTCCAGACACACCAAAATATTTCTGAAAAGTACCATCTTTTGGGGAAAGCCAGCCTTTCATAAATAAATTCCTCACACAATTATCTGAACCAAAATTATCTGAACCAAATCTAATGAACAATTTAGTGCTACTTTTCATCAGTTGTGTCTGGCAATATCAGTAGCAATGCTGCTTATCACAAATCCTTATTAATGTTGTAAAATACTTTGCAAGAAAAAATAAAAAGAGAAAAAACTAAGAATTGGGCCCTGTTTTTAAATCCTCAAAATGGAAACAGCTTGAAGTTTGATTTCTTTATACTTTACATGAAAGTAAGCACATTCTCTTGATATGCCACAGTCTGTAGATAATGAACCAGGCAGAAAAGACAGTCCTGAAATTCTGCTTTGATTCATGGGTGAGACAGGACAATAAAGGCAATGAATATGAAACCATCTACCACTCAGTAAGCATTTCAAATCAGTTTCATGATTATAAATAATTGTTACCATATTTGTAAAGCTGAACACTAAATTCCTCTTTTGTTAAAGAGATAATTGTCCAATTCATGTAAGCAGAAGTTATTCTCTTTCCTCTCTCCCTTTTTAGTAGCTGTAACTCCTGCTAAGTTTTATTTCATGAAATAAGAGACCTAAGATGCTGATCAGCACAGTTAACTGAAATGGAATGTTACCCAAAAATGAAATGCTGTTGCAAAGGAAATGTTTGGCAAATGCAGAAGTCAGATTGTGGTCATGCAGAAGCATTTTACAATTAGAAATGTCTCATTCTATTCTTCTGCCTGCCCTTGAAGAGCCAAAAGTAACTTGGATTTTTGGCTATAGGTTTTGAGCTCCTAGACTAGGATGACTGCTGCTATGCTTCAGAAGATCGAGCTGGTTGACAAGACATGCATTGTCAAACAGAAATAACCTGAGTACTACAACAGCTCCAACACACATGAGTAAACATGCCAGGAGTTTATCTGCATTACCAGTAGAAAGGCTGTAAATTATGAACTAAAATTGTTTATTTGATGATGAATTTGGTGCTATAATGCTCCACAACCAAGAATTTTAACATTTAGGGGGAAAAAAGGTTGCAGAAAGGCAGAATAAGCTAGACATGGCAGAGTTATCCACTGAAATTTCACTGCTTTGAAGAAAACTGATTTTTGGAGAACAGTAAAAACCAGAACAGAAACTCAGCCAGCAGAGACCGATAAAGAGGTCCTGGGTTTTAAGATCAGAATAACATCGAGTTGGAAACAGCTGATTTGAGAGATCAGTTGAGATCCTGTGAGGTATTTCAGCTGCCCTGAAAAAAAAGAACAATGATAGGGAGTGGATGGATTGCCAGCAATTACCTGCAGATAAACACAATAAAACTAACCATATAGCACCTTACTGAGTGCTAAAGAGGAAAACTAGCATCAAAAGCTTCACATGAGAGTTTATATGCCTTACATCATAGCTAATAAATACTACTTATCTTAGAAAAAAGTAATTAAAAATGGCAGCACAATCTGTGATTAACTTCTGCGTCTTGAGCATTGTGAACACAGCAAATGGAAAGACAGATTTAAATATAATCTAAAACATGACATTCACAGCTACTGGTATTCATGACTCTTCTCAGATTTTTCTTATTCTTTCACCAGCCTGAAAAATATCAGGTTTCCATTCACAAAGCGTCATCACCCTCTCCATATATATCAACAGCAAATTTGCACGTATGATAGATATGGAGTGCCATGGTGTGCTTTGCAACAGCTTTTTCAGCCAAATATTTTCTGCTTCGTACTCTATAGTTGTTCAGTGAAGTTCCAACATGGTGTTCTCCCCTTTCCCTTCCTCCCTCTTAAGTGAGGAACTCCATAGAGTTTCTTTTATTATCAGCATAAATCTGTTGTCAATATCTGCCAGACAAATCCTCTAAGTGATGATCTTAATGATGGACTAAAGTCACCTGTTTGTCTTCTTTTCCTTTAATAATAGAATCATTGAACTTGGACAAGACCTTCAAGATCACTGAGTCCAACCATAAATCTAACCCTGCCAAGTCCACCTGTGGATGTGACAACCTGATCAATGAGCGAGAAAATGGAATTCGTTTTCTCACAATCTGACCAGGCTATCACTTCCACATCCACCACTGGACTACATCCTTAAGTGCCACATCTAAATGTCTTGCCAATAAAAAACTAATGGAGTTTGGCTGTACCTGCTCCCAGATCTCTGGACATCACTGATTCTAGATGTTGCTCAAAAGAAATGAGAAATCTACCTCTGGCAAATCTCCTTAGAGCACGCAGCACAGTCCAGTCATTCCCAATGACAGTTTTTGTGTTTTCCATTCTCCACTGATAATTTTCTTCAGGTTTAGCTCCATGTAACACTGTGCCCCACCAGAGAAAGCATGCCTCTGTCTCGTCTTTCCCCTTACATCCAGAGATATATCCATAGCATTGTCTGTTTGCAAGTGGTCACAAGCCAGTGTCCTATTCCTATCACTGTCTGCACATTGACATAGTCAAAACTTTTCCAGACACTTCTTGTCATCACCTGCAGAAAAACAGTGCAGCAGACAGCTCTTAATTTTTCCCTGCTCATGAACATGACTTGCTAGAAGCAGACTCCCAGCTCTGCCCTGTATCTTTCTGGGATGATTCACATAGCTCAGCCTGAAAATCTGTAATTACAATTACTCCTAGGCCTGGCTAAATTGCTAGTTTGAAGGTTTCTCCCCCAGTTAAATTCCCAGAGCTCAATGTCAAATTACACTATATTATCTGAAATGTCATCTAAGACTTTGGAGGCTTATCAGAGTTGGCTTAACTGGTTAGTATGAGGCCTTTTTAATGAGATGATTAGCTACATAAAACAATGAAAAACTTTGAGCCCTTGTATTTGGCTGATAATATATATATAAAACATCAGTAAAAGTTTTAGTCCTTGTAAAGTGGTAAGTGGATAAAACTGGGTGCTGCTCTAATGAGATAACCACCTAGCTAAGATTTCTAAGGAGCATTTAAATATGGACTATGAAAATATCTCCTTTGTTCCCTCACTTCTTTCCCCCTTTTTGCAAGACTCTGCTTTCTGCCAAGTGTGACAGCAGACGCCTTTCCCTGCGCAGAGATCGTCTGCTTATAATCTTCTCACTGTGCAACTCCGAGAATAGCCAGATAGTCTTCCAAATAGAGCAAAAGGCACCCATCTTTTCACAGCTATATAAAAAATACTCCCAGGGTTGATGGGTCAGGTTGTTTTTCAACTGCTATGTAGTAAATAAAGTAGTAAATCAAACAATATTCAAACAATGTAAAACACCGCATTTTTTAGACTGGCATGTCTCATAAACACCTTGTCCAATTAATTTCTCTTACCATCCTCTCTTAAAAAAAAAATAAATACAAATTCTTTTGAGGAAGAGGAGAGCACATGAGAAATGTCTTGGCGGCATAGTGAAGTTGAAAATTAAATCAAACTCAGATTTATGGCAAAAAAGGCTAATTGCTGGCTTAAGCATGGAAACAATTGTCTCATATAATATATGGTGATGAATCAGCAGAGCAGCCACAGGTCACAGGGGACAGTGCAAGGAATGAAACTGCTGCTTCTATCACGGGGTCACACTTCATCAAAAGACAGATTATTTGGGGGAGATCAAACAATCCCAGAGCAGCTGCTACAAGGAGCTGGTCAGTCTGGAATGGGAGCAAGACAGACCTCCTTCAGAAAGGAACAGGCCCAGAGATCAGGGGGAAACGTGCTGCATCTTGTGTTATTGGCACACCTGAAGCAACAACCCTGGCCCTGCCCAGCACAGCCGTGGCACAAAGCTGTGCCAATGTGGTGGGGAGACTCCTGAGACCCCCAGCACCAAACCCCAGCCAGCAGATGTGGTGCCTGCTCATCTTGGACAAAGGAATAGACTGATGGGGGATAATCAGCCCTTGAATGGCTTACTTGGATCTAAGCTGGAAATTCATTAATTGCAACTGTTAAATCTAGCAAGGTAAAGTGTTCCTGCAGCTCTACAAGAATTTCTTTCCCATAAGACACATTCCAGGTAATTCCCAGAGCCCTAAAGGCTATTGAAGCTGCAGGCCACCCAGTTGCTTACCCTGGGACACAGCACACAGAAGTGTTTAATGAGCACACGGGGAGAGGTCTGGTGTGTCCCACCAGTCCACCCTTTCTTTTTCATATAAAAAGCAAAAAAGCTCTTTCACTACCAGTCTGTCTTCTTTCCTAAATCTTCCTCATGCTACTCCCATCTCCACTCCAGGGGCATTTTTGGGGGCTTGGTTTCAAAAGGCTAGCCACTTTTTTATTGTTTGTAATTGAACAAAGCATTGTCATCTGTCAAGGTCTGTCTTTTCCATAGTATTTCACTGGTTTTCTTTCTTTTTTTTTTTCTTTTCCACAGGTATGGTACTAAATGGGAAGCAAAAGTTCTTCCTACTCTAAAATTGGTTATTTTCTTAAGCCTGCACTATTCCATAAATGATATTTGTTCTTGTAGTTGTGTAGCATCATGAGAGACCCCACTGATGTCTAATGGCATCTGAGCCTTCCCACAGTGCAGCCCCAGAGAAAGGCTCTGGGGAGAATGGGTGAGAGGCCCAAACCTTACAGAAAGAAGGGTGTCACCCTGGCTGCACGTACACAGCCCTGCCAGCTGAGAAGAGTCGGGTCCTGTCAGATGGCCACAGCACCCAACTTCTGCCCACTCCTCAAAGAGCTGAGCACACCACATTGCCTGGAGAGCTCTGCAAGCCTGCGCAGCTTCTGCCCCCCTGCCCCTTCTGAAAATTACTTCCTCTTTATTTCTTTTTTTTAAACAATGCATTTTCATCCCTCTTTTATATTATTTTGTTTTAAAGTCTGCATAGTTTATGAAACTCAACTCAAACCTAGGACTTCAGGTTTTTTCAGGCAAAGGGACAAAAAAGATAAATCCAAAGCTGCATCAAGACCTAAGGGAGCTAAGGAGAAGCTGTGTAAGCAGTACATTGGATTTTTTCTGCATTGAATTCCTTAAATCAACCCTGACATTATTCTTCCCCATTCCATTTTATTATACCACTTAGCTTTCTTGTCACATTAGCTGGAAATTCCTATGCTTCATACCAGCACCATCAAGAAGAAAAGCTGCACTCCTCATTTGATCTGCTCCAGAGTGATCTCCCAAACAGAGACAAGGAACTCTGGGCCTTCACCTAACCAGACCTTTTTGGATATTTGTGGTATTAGTATGACACAGAATGTATGAGACAGAAAAGCTTTAATATTACAACAATTTTTGACAAAATTATAAACACCTAAGATATATTTTTAGCCATGTGTTTTGTAGGTAGAAGAAAACTTCACCAGCTTTACCATATTTTTTACTAAAAAGTCTAATGTTTTCTAAAGAATAGTCCTTCTTGACAGAAAAGTCAGTCTAAGTGTGCTCAAAACTCTAGACTTGAAGCTTCAAGGTACTACTGATATTAGGAACAGCTGCTCTGAATTAGACTTACTTGTCTTAATTAAGTGCATGATTCGACACTGACTAGCACCTGTACTTGAAAAAGGTTTTTAAACGTTTAATACTTTAAAAAAAATCTTTCTTCTTTACTTTTTTAAAGAGGGAAAAATGTTTAGAGATTACCATGGAACGAAACAGATAAAGATTTCTGAGATAGAATCCTTCCATATTGTTTTAATACCCACGTATAATATTTTTGGCTTTGACTGTTGAGGCTCATTTGGCCCATGAAATTTAACACAGACTTCTACAGAAAAATTCCAACTGTTACAGAAATACAGAAGTTTAGCTGATGACTTACTTTAGAAATTTCTTGAAGAAAATTGTACGCCAGACCTGAGTTTGGTGCAGCATGTGATTGGAAACATCAGCTCTCTGACAGGATGTCTAAAATCTAGCAAAGGATTAGATTTTTTCCCTGTGAATTTCAATATAAAAACTACCAATGCTCCTGACAGTTTCAGTATTAAATTGTTCTGGCATGTCCACTACTATATGAGCAGATGACTGTTCTGCACTCCTACATATTCCATGCACTTTCGATCAGAAAGGCTGAACTACAAGAGGGAAACAGCTTAGGCATCATCTTTCTAGCAGTCCATAAACTACCAAGCAAAAAGGGGAAGAGTTAAGAAGGAAATGAAGCCCTCTGAGGAAGGATATGGAGAGAACTAAACAATTCTCTGAAGACATATTTTTATTGAAGTAGCAGTTATTGATACAGTCTTAGAGCATACAGCAAAAAAAATCATATGTGTTGTCTATGAACTAAAGTGATCCTTTGAAGGAATTTCTCTATGGCATCCAGCATAGAGGATAAATTGAAAAGATGCCAAAAAAACATTCCTTTTTTACTCCACCTACACTATGTGATTATGATATTACTGAAACAAGTTTTTATTTGAAAAGTTTCTGTTATATCTCTAAAAAGTGGATGTTATATAACAGATTTTTTTTTTCTTTGTGGTATTACATTCCTTCTCCTTTCCTTTACTCATTTTTTTTTCTTCCTTTGACAATACTGTTTTCTCTATATTTTTACTTTGCATCTTCTTTTTTGCTTTATTGCTATTATTGTGTGAATACCATGATTTATTTTAAATAAGCCCCAGCATCTGGAATTGACTGACCACAAGATTAGCTCAGTTTCCACATACTATAAATAAAATTGATTTAATACAGTTTTGTATCCTTGTCTAATTCCTACCTGCAAAACCCTACAGTAATCCCAAGTGCTTCTTAAAACCTGAAAATATGACTGGGGAAGGTTGAGGCCAGTTTCAATATGCAAGTACTTACTGGTCAGCTAGCTAATATCCAAAAAAATTCATCAGGCTTGAGTACTGCCAGCTATCTTCTCAAAAATAACCCCCAAACTTTAAAACAGTAGTAGTAGTAGTAGCAGTAGTTCACAAGTATAACTTCTTAGCTTTTGTGATTAGAGAAACAGTTTGTAGAAAGGCAAGTTATAAGAACCAGAACCAGAATTCTGTAATATTATCATGTGAAGAAGAATTTTGGAATTACTAGGATTTATAGTATCACTTAATTTCTATATGGACTTGCTTGTGTGTATAAGGACACAGACGACCCCTTTCCTCATTCTTCCCCCAGTATTAAAAATATTCTTCTGTCTCTCATTGTCTCACAGAGAGAAAACCCACTTTCCCCATCACAGGTGAGTGCTGTTACCTGCTCAGCCTCCCAGCAAGCAAGAGGAAGCTCCCAGTATAGGGAAGGCATAAAATGGTTATGGCTCTGCAGGCAAGAGAGGCAGGGCTCCTGCCCACTGCCATGGCACTGCAGGGCTTGCCTGTATCTGCAGCAGGACTAGGACACAGGGCAGCTAAGTGATAAGGAGAGTCACAAATTCAGCCCATCAATGCTAAGTGTCCCTTCTCACCCCTCTGTCAGACAGCTTAGGTGTTTGTCCATCTATAGATCAAAATTAGGGGACAAGTCTCAGGTGAAGAGCAGCTCTGCATTGGAACATAGGATATAAATGTACCCATCATCTTGAATAGTGATAAAAAATTAATCTGCAAAATAAACTATTGATTACTGCTGCTGCCATGAAGGTTAGTTTCTCTGTATGAAGAATACTTAATAAACTCAGGAGTACACTTTGATTGTCATAAAAACAAAACAAAAGCCTGCATGAAGCTGATTCCCTTATGCTTTGGAAAGCACAGTGTAAGACAAGTTTTACTTGTTCCACTGCATAGATTTTCAATGATGAATTAATTACCTCTCACATAAACGATACTAGAATTCACAAGGGAAACTAAGTAGTCCTTAATTTTTTTTTTTTACTTTGCCCACTGACTACATATAATATATATAGATTTTGATGCTATAGTAATTCTCACAGTCAGCTTGTCATATTTTCAAAGCCAGAACCGTCCTCAGACCTATCTCAGTCTGAGCAGAAAAAGTAGGGGTTTGTTTGGGACTGAAAATTGCTGTGGAAAGAAAGAAAAAACTCTAGATAATAATTCTGAACAAAGAACATTGGGAAAGCAATAACAGTAGTAATAATCTTCTCTCATTTTTAACACCTTTCACCTTGAAACTTTCTAAAGCTCTATGAAAACTATGTATGCAGCAGTAGCTTTGCCAGCTGCTGAACAGGAGTGACACCTGGAAAGGAACACAGCTACCTGCAAGAGATGGACTTGGTGTTTTCTTCCATTTCCACTGGTAACCTTTCTTTCACCCTCCATGACACTTACCCCATCCAAACACCTTTCACAAACATATTTCAAGGCTGCTATCCCATTCTCCAAATCTGCTTTCTGGTCCTTTCCATATTCTTTGCAAGTACCTGACAATTTGAGACAGTTAAGAGAAAAAAGGAGTCTCTTTTCCTTTCCCTTGTATGTGCCAACATCACAGTGCTGATAACTTCCACAGTGCAGCCACAGCACCTTTCCCCTGAAACCTCCTGTAGCTCTCCACAGAGGCCACTGGCAACAGCAAATTCCCACCGTGGTTTGGAGTGTGGTGTCTTCCTTGGAGGCCCACGTATGCTCTGGGGTCTACAGGTGTTTTTACTGGTAAGGTCTAATTTGCCAGCTTTTCAGGGCAGGACTGATTCCCCATCTGGGCATTTGAACCAGCTCATTCTAGCTTGACATCAGATGTGATGAAAATATAACAAATATAATTAAAAATTTGATTAATATTAAAGTAACACATAGCTAAAATTTATTTAGATTGAATATTAAAGCAAGTCAAGATATTTATTTATAGAAAAGACAGTTCTATCATTCCTTTGTCAAAAAGAAAAGAGTTAATTTATGGAATTAAATACTTTGTAAAAGGTCTATAATAATACTGACATTCCTTTTGTGCAGAAGTATTAATATTTTATTTATATTCTTGTACTGCCTTCAAACCTCAGCCAAGAATCAAGTTCCCATTATGCCCTCTCAGAAAATAAAGAGACAATCACTGCTAGGAATATGTATGAGGTAATTAGTTTTTTAGGGACTTTTTCACTTTTTTTTCAGGGTGCCTTTGTAGACACAGAGTCTGCCAAAGACACCAACCTGGATTTTCTCTAAAGCCACACAACCCTTTCTGAAATTCAATTCACTGCACAACTAGAAATTCATCATTTGCATTTTTTAAAACTTACATCCAAGGACACTTCTCCTTTCCTAGTGCTTTAACCATGCACAGCCCATGATGTCAACATGCAAGTACTGCATTACCAGCCAAATGCAGATATGAAGAAAGAGTAACATACATGATCCTTCATCTCCTGTTCTGTCATCCCTGCCACAAAATTTTGGACCTTTATCAATTTTCATCAGCAGAGCATAGTGTGAGATATAAAATATACAAAATCATGAGCTAAACTAGTACGGATCAAAAGATAAATCTTCTGTAATTTTCTTAGGGTCATGCTTGGATGGAAATTCATTACATAAAGGAATCCCAATTCAGAGAAATCTTTCTGCCTTGCAAAATGCTTTTAATACTCATCTCCCCCACAGCACTGTACAGGATCATTTTTCAGGTTATAAATTTGAAAGGAGAGAGCAGAGGGAAATTTTACAGTTCTTTCACTTGCCATAAACTTTTTGGGGTGTTTATAGATCTTTTAGCAGAAACCACGATTCTCCCACTAGAATGTGACCTGTCACTTCTTAAAGTAGAAGGGAGTATAGCAATTAAAATATCCCAGTTTCCCTTTTTTTCCAGCAGTGGCTTTTCACAGCTTTCTTCATAACTGCACATTAATTACATACTCCCTTCAAAGTAAAGCTGTCCAAAAGACCACATTAACAGCTCGTGCATCTTCTTCTCTTTCACCTGCTGTGCTCTTCTTTGGACCAACTTTCACCTCCTAATGTGGTGACTTCACAATGTGACTTTCCTGGATTTTCATTTGATCCAACCTCTGCTCCCTACAATGAGATCTCGTTTTCATTAATTATCCTGAATTAACAGCAAGCAGCCAGATTGTAGTATTCAGGATCTATCATCAACAGTAATAGCAGGAATTCTGACTTCACAGCCCTGCCTCCTACAAGATACAAGAAACTAGAAATTTAAATATATTCTTTTGAAGTTGTGGCCACATGCAGCACCTCATGGTGCAAAGACCATAAGGACTGAAGTCTTTCTATAGTCAGTTGCGGCAATTATCTTTTCATAGTAATGTTACTTAATTTGACATTGCTTCTAAGATGCACTGGAGTCCTGTCAATATGTCCTACTCTGGATGACTGCTGATTACTTTTTGAATCAGGGATTTGTGGCACAACTGATTTCCACTGAATTGTCTCCATCATTGGTTTATTAAATAGTGGGCAGAAAGCAACTCCGCTCATGTGCTCCTACCTTCAGTTTGGAGGTCTTTCCCCCGAGCCTGTAACCAGGGTTATGTTAACAGTGCCACCTCTAGCTTAGAATTTCCCTGAATTCCTCCTCCAATGAAGATGGACTTCTGCTTCCACGCTATGTACTGCTACTCCACTGAGATGGGGCTTTGCCAGTGCACCATCTGCCTACTGCAGGGCCAACATACCCACCAGACATCATCAGTATCACAAAGGGAGGGAGCCTGTCCAATCTCGTTGTACTGCACTTCATCATTTGCAATGATGAGACATATCACAGACAATGAAAGCTAAGGAACTTACCTGATTTACATGTAGTGATAAAGGCTAGTTAGACTTCCTCACAAGGTACTTATGCATTGAAATCTGTAAGTTTGGAATTAACTATTGCTTTGGAAATAGGAGCATAGCCTGGAAAATAACACAGAAGATATTCTAATATGGAAAAATCAATGACAGTCACTGCACAATCATGTTTTCAGGAAACCAGCACTCTGTCCCCTCCTGCAAGGAATCAACTCCTAGATATGCAGCAACTCTCTACTTACAACATAGCAACAAATATCAAAACTAATTAGACTTGAGAAAACAGCTCACAACAAATATTTTGTGTGGAACTCAAAAAAATTCATTTTTTGAGTTCCACACATTTTGCAAATGTCACTGGTCTCCTAGATTTATAAATTTTAATTGTCTCAAAGAATACATACTTTCCTGCCAGCTAACTAATGTTGAAATTGTTAATTAATTTTGGTTTGTCAAAGAGATCATCTAAGAAATAGTTTCTTTTAATTTTGCTTTGTGGGTTTTAAACAACTCTCACAGAATGCAACTTTTAAATGAGTTTGCTAAGGGAGCTTTCAAGATGGAAAAGAACACTTTGTGAACCTGCGCACATACATCTTTTGAGTAACTGGGGTAAATGCACAGAGAACAGAATGATATTACTAAAAGCAATAGCTGTGGAACATTTTGGAGAAATTTTGTTGCATTTAATAGTATAAATTTCAATCACATTCTAATAAACAAAAATTAAATGTCAAGGAAAGGAAATACCCGCAAAATAATGTTTCTCAATTCTTTTACTGCTTATAAGGTCTTCCACAGCCTCTGAAATCCTGACAGGGAATCTTAGAGATCATCTGGAAGCCAGAGACAACTGCAGAGAAGCCCCTTATCTCTAGGCCAGCTCCTGGTCACTCTCATTTGCTATTTGACAACACATTTGCAAGCCATTCACACAACAGATTTTGCAACTGAATTGAATATAGCTGTTAAATCATGCTCAAACCAGAGAAGTACTTGGACAAGCATTAAAGCCTTATGCTGCCTACATCTCCTAGCAGACCTCATTCAGCAGAGGATGAGCACAGGTCTGGCCTCTCTGCCTTCTCTAAAAGCCGCTCCTTTCCCTGTACTTGGACTTCGGAGTCTGAGGTATGGGGAAATTAGTACACTTCCCAGAGGAGTATCCATTAAACTTGCAGAGGGGTAAAAAAGGAGAGAAAGATAGTATAATTAATAAGATTTCCACTAATTTCAAAGAAAAAAAATCAAATTCATGCCAGCCAATTGTGCCAGAGTACACACTTTAGAAACACAAAGTCCTGAAATCACAGTCCCCTTTACTAAGTACTTGACTTGTTCCAAGATTTAAATAAAAATATCTATACTGATATTTTTCTTTTCTGTTTGTATTTGAGAATAATCAGGGGCATATTAAGATTTAAAAAACTAGTTTTCAGACAACTTTAATTTTGAATAAAAATATCCTATATCACTCAGCAAAGATTTCTCCTGCACTATGGATAAAGGTTTTCAGAAAAGACAGCTACCATTTATAAAAAATAGACTCAAATATACGTATTCTTCTCAACTCCTCACATCCTAAAGCATTCTGCAATTTATTTCCCCACTTTCATCTACTGAGATTCAGAGCAGCCATGGTGTGATCATATGTTTTTTCAAGAATAGCTGATGAATACCTGAAAACTCTCCCACTGTGGGACATTCTGTTTTCTCAGAAATGAAAAAAGCAACCAGAATGACACATTTTCTATTTCTAAAAATAAACTGAAAGGCCAGAGAAATCAATGAAAAAAATCACAGCACAAAACATAGAATACCTATTACATTTTGGCAATCTGACTGATGAGATAGTCAGCTAATTGTGTGATTCTGATAAACTTTTTACTAAATAATCTTATGGATAATGCTTACTTCTCTTCTAACACTGACATTTTTCATCATGAAAAAGCATACAGACAACACATGATTAAAGGCCTCCCTACCTAGGTGAGTGTTTGATTTGTGCATTTAACCACCTGAAGACTCACTAGCTAAGGAGATTATTGCTAGATAAAGAACCTGAAAAAAGGGTTTGTCTAGGAACAGGTTGATCTTTTCTCTGTATTGCCTTAAATGAGAAGGTAGTTTATTTTATGAAATCTTCTCTGCAAGGATTTCTTACATTTCCCTGCTCTACTTTCTGGAACTCTCCAGGGAGTCAGAAAAGGGAAGGATCTCTCTGCAACCCCAATTTTTTTTTTTTTTCCCAAAGAATTTGCCTACATATCCAATGGTAACTTCCCACTTTGATAGCCAGCAAATACTACAGGATGAAGAGGTGGTTAATTCAACCAACACATGCTGTTTCAGAGAGATGAAAATAAGGGTAAGTTTCTGGTTTTTGTTTGGTGGGGCTCTTTTTGTTTGTTTGGGTTGGTTTTTGTTTGTTTCTTAGTTTGTTTAGAGGTTTTTGATTTGGTTTGGTTTTTTTGCAGGTTGCTGTGCTCTAATTGTTGAACTCAGGAATGTAGAAATAGTTCCACCAGTTGGGAACTTTTTCAGAGCACTGTGGATACCGACACTGATTTGTTGCCTTCATTTCTCCAGGTGTTGCAGCGCTGTATTATTCCAATCTTTAAAAATACCTGTTATCATGTACCCTTCAAAAGATTAATATTAATTCTTCTGACTAGTTCCTCTATCGTAGGGATTGACTCATCACTAACCCACAGGAAACTCCTTGTCCTGGGAATGCTGTATATGGGGGAAGCAGGGGGCCAAGACAAAAGTGGATTGAAATCTAAAGGCAAGCAGGAGTTCTGGAAACCTCAGTTGCAAGAGGATTCTGCATGTTATTAACATTCAATCTAACTCAATTTTCAGAAATGGCATATATTACTGCTGTGCATCCCTCTGTCTGTATTCCATTGCTGTCTTTTGGAAGTTCTTTCTGCATGTTTGTACAGCCTAGAGAACTCCAGTAGGGAGATCTAAGTATTTTACTAGTACACATCATATCAAGGCTTCTTGGATGTCTAAATGATGCTCTAATTCTCTTTTATTTCTCTCTGTCTGATATTGTACTGAGCTGGCAATAACAATTAAGAGCAGATATTACAGATCCATATACATTTTTTTCTTGCAACAGAGATTCCAAATAACTGTGCATGAAAGGTAAGGAAATTCTGTAAAAATCTTGCCCTGCACAGTAAACAAACAGCTGTTTATCGTTGGTCTAATTACCAAGCTAATGAGATCTAATTTCTATATTCATAAAGTATGCATTAGCAAGCGTAAGCATATACAAAGCAGAGTATAACGACAAATACAATAAATAAAATAGCAAGGTATTGGTAAATAAACAGTAATGATCTTTAAACCTAAGAATCAGGTGATACTTTATGGCAATGTTGCATTGGTAATACATAATTCTAGTAAGTCTTGGAGTTTCTATATTTAACAGCATTGAAGTATAAAGTACATCATTTAGAAAGGAAAAACAGCAAATATACAAATATAAGCTGGGGAATTACTGTGCTGGTAGCAGCACTGAAGAAAGGTTTGAGCAACAACACAGAAATAAAATAAGTCAAATTAATAATAATATACAGGTGCTGCAAGAAAAGGAGCATTGTCTAGGATGCCACCCATAAGCACAGGCTGCGATTGTTTTCCTCGGACGATGTCATGGCTGAAGTGCTTCATTAGGAAGGAGCTAGAGGAATTAATGAGAATCTTAAATTGAACAACAAAAATGCTGAGGGGTTTGAAAATTGTTAAGCATTGCAGAAAGTTAGGAGGAAAAGCTGAATTCTTCCATTTAGAGACCAAAAATCTGAAGACTGTAAATTCTTCAACTACATGAAATATTGCAATGAGGAGTATAAAGACTGATTTCCTCCATGGTTCCTTGAGGAATTATGAATACTCAGTGACAGCAGTGGGGGCTTAATATATTAGAAAGCGGTTGTCAATGGCCAAGCCCTGGACAATTAAGCAGTGGAACAGCCTATGTATGAAAGCTCTGACATCCTTGCAGCTGGCAGGATTTTAAGAAGCAATATGACAACCATCTCCCAAGAGACTCTTGCTGTAGAGCAGGAGGATGAGATTGAACAGAGGATGCCGGCATTTCCTTTCCAGTCTTTTACTTCTGTCACTGGCCACTCTTTGCTGATTCTCTATACGTGAAAAGTGAAGTGAAATAGTTCCCTAACATAGATCTTCTACAATGAATGGAGTACATTAGCTTCGACACCCATAAGCCCTTGTGTCTCACCTCTGAGGAAGGTGGGACAATAATTTTCTAGGAATACTGTTTGTGAGATACAATCTCCTCCTTGCAACTGCACATGCTTGCATGAGCCATGTCACTGAGAGAGCAGAGCTATTGATCCAGAAGTTGTCTCTTGCTGACTGGTGCAGGTGTATCTGTAGGATGATCACTGTATTTCCACAATTATATTGGAGAGCATGAAAAATGAATACCTTGAAACCAAATGCTCAGGATTATGTCAAATCTGAGAATGTTCAGCCAGGAATAAATATTATAAACAGCAGTTTAAAAATACTTGCTCTTTCTGCTTTCTATTCTATTCCCCCTAAATTTGTTCTAAAAGTAATATATGACAAACTTGCACTGTGCATAACTTTACAAATCCTGGCATGTCAGCATAAGCGTGATGACAGCTGGCCACCATATGCCTAAAACCAGCCTGGAGTTGTAGAAAAGCACTTCTAAACTGTGACTGGTTTAATCTTTGTAGTTGTCTTTTTTAAGGAAGGATGGGCAGACATGGGTCCTGATTGTGTGGAGATGGGAAATGTGTATCCCCCCATTCTCCCAAGCAAGTTAACTAAAAATGAAAAAATTATTTAACTAAAACTGAGATTTCAGTTATGTTGAAGACAATGGCTTTGACCTGATTTTCTCTGGGAAATCCAGAGTTCTGCATCGTTCCTGTCATCCCCTACCCAGGCTTAGCCTCATTCTCTATGACAAAGTAAATTCAATTCCCTCTTCTGCTCCCAGGGGATGGCAAAGAGAGAGTAAGTCTATGTCTCTTTTGTCACACTGAGGTGTTAATGAAACAGCAGTATAAAGGTTCATCACCTCAATAATCTATTTCTGTTTTGTTTGGGATTTTACCATCTTTTGCTTTTGCTGCTAAACTGAAAAAATTCACCATCCACCCAGATCTGTAAACTGCAGGATATGTCTTAGCTACTACTTACAAGTACCTGGATTTTTTTCAGAAATTATCTTATTTATAGTAGTTAATAATGGGATGTACGTAGTTTTTTCATAACTTCAGATGAAAGAAACTCTGTATTAAAAATCTTTTTTCTTCCTGTCAAATTATACCCTTAAAACAGCATTACATCTTGGAAAAAATCTGGAAATCAGTCAGATTTATTTTTCTAACCATCATCATCATTTCAATCAGAGGACTATTTAAAGCAATACCCAGATAGGGATTTTTTCCTAAAAACTTAGAATTTCTTTTGCATACTTATCTTGAGTCAGATAAAAGTATTTCAATGCAAAGTCCTGATACCATCCAACAGCTTACATGTATATTTTGTGCATCAGAGAAGCCACACAAATTTCTTAGAATCACGTCAAACTTCTAATCTTTATTTCATCAAGGGCCTACTGAAGTAAAATTTTAATAGAAAAGTTTCTAGACTTTATATTTTATATCTATATTTATGCAATATTTAGTCAGGAAAGTAATAACTGGATAAACACCAAAGAGCTATTCCAAATACTTTTATTTCCTTTCAACCTTTAGAATGTTTTTATCTTAAGAGAAAAATAATCATATAGAAACACTTTTTAGATCCTATCATGCTATTAGACAGAAATACTTTATAAATTTTAAAGTCCAGTTCTGGTTTCAATGTCATGGTGTTTGTTCTCTGTTTTTTCATGCATGGAAATCTTGATTTCAGCTGTGCCACAGCTCTAGTGACAGAAGTTACTAGAAAATATTTATATGCATTACATGGCAGATATGTTGATCTTCACCAATTGCTTCAGCTGCTTGGGTCTGAAGGATTTCTGCTTTTTTCTTTTCCTGTTTCAGAATGTTTCTAACTTAAGGCTTTTATTAAAACCAGTAAAGATATCTTTTTATATGGCTGATAATTTTTTCTTTCACACTTTACACTGTCTCTTAAGAGCAGAAATTACTCTCCTTGCCCTAGTCCCTTCAAAACATTAATATTATTTAATAAAACTGTACTCCAGCTTAACTGAAGTTCTAGACTTGAACATCACCTATCACAGCGTTTCACTTTATTTTCTCTTTCATTTAGTTCCTTCTCAAATATAAATAAAATGTTGAAATTATAGGGACAGTATCATTTAAAACCAAAATCCCTCCCAAACTATTTATACCATAATTAGCCTACTTCATCTTCTGGATAACAAGATAACAGAAATTTTAGAGTAGTCACATTTCCCAGTTATTTTTATGTGTCTTGCATTTCCGAAAGTTAATTTTCATCATTTTACTTCTTACTCGGACTATCATGGGGAGCAGGCACCATCTCCCTACTCAGCAGCTGTAGCTCATTTTTATTCAAACTGTTTGCTATTCAGTCTCTAAGCTTCCTGCCTCAGCTTAGCACTGTGAAGGAAGGATCCTGCACAGCCTCACTAAATCCTCCTAGCTGTTAGATTGCTTTCTGCTCCTTTTATGAAAGTAAGGCCTATCATCAACCCAGCACCACTTCCATTTCCACTGTTCCCATCCTGCCTTCAGTCAACTGTCAGCCTGCTGCCATCGCCTATAGCTTAGATGGAGCTGCCATTCTTTTCCTTATTAAAAGCCCTAATTAATCAACCAGAACCTGAATGCAAAGTCTTGCAGTGACTGTAAGTCACAGCTTAGAATTGTACATTTGTTCTGTATGTAATGCTCTGTAACCCTGGGAGAGTGACCCTGTGACTCCATGAGGCTCCTGGCACTGTGAATTGTCCTGGAAGTACTGGCTGGCACCAGGACTGGGGTGCAGGTGCCTGCTGTGGGTCTAAGCCCCTTGTGCCCTTCCCACAGTAGCTGCCAGGAGAGGCAGAATCTGGCCTGTGGCTCTTTCCAGGAAGCAGCTGCAATACTCCAGATCCCTGTGTCAGATTCCCTGCCTTGCCACTTACAGCCTGCCTCTTACAGCCCATAGATTTTGTTGAGAAGTAGAAAAGAAAGTGTGGTGCTGAGCTGACATGCTGACTGGAGCAGAAGAGGAAGGGATGGAAATATGTAGACAGCCCTTCTCTCACCCCTGAGGATCAAGAACCGCTAATGTTAAGGCGTGGATCAATATGCAATCTGCCACAAATGACTGGTGGTTTATGCAGACCTTGGCAAGCAAGAAAGAATTTCCCTCCCTTGCTTCAGGAAAGTGTTGATATAAAAACAATTGTCAAAACTTCATCATCCAACCATCTGATATCGATCCTGCCATGTCAGCCAGTGCTCTGGATGCTGCAAAAAGTCAACACTCCCCTTCTAGCAATTGATCCTGTGCAGTAGCAAACTACCACACCAGCCTGTGTGAAAACATACCTCTTCTAAAATGCACAGGAATAAAAGTCCAACTCCCTGTAAGGAAAGATGAGGGGTAAGACACTTCCTCATGCAATTTTGTCCAAAGAGTCTGATCATGTTTTCTCCCTGGACCACAGGAGATCCCAATGAAGCTACAATGGTTCACAGGGCTGAAGGAGCTCACACAGCTACAGCCTCTGACTGCAATCCTGTTCCACGAGAGGATCCCATTGATCAGCTCTTGTAAAACACCTAGTTTTCTGCTCTTACTCAACAAAGAATTACCATTTTTTCTCCCCTAAAACCACATAAAAAATTGACAGGCAGTTTCCTGATTTTAAGTCTGAGACCTCTATACAAGAGACCAAAAAAAAAGAATTCTCATTCTTAACTATCTCCTGACAAAAATTAATCTTGAGGTACACAATAACATTTAATAGGTATTTGAAGTGAAGTCTAATTCCAAGGGCTCCGGATGGTAATCTTCAAATCAGATATATTTTTCTGATTTGTTGGTACACAGGAGGGTCCATGTATGTTTTGTCTTTTGATGGCTGTTTAGCTGTGACATTCAATATCCTATTTTCTCTCTGCTTTCAGCCTTTTGTCCATCTCTGTTATATTGCAGTAGATTTTTCATAACCTTCTGCAGGTGAAATAGACTTCTCTGCTACTCTCTCCATCTCTGGTAATCTTCACTAATATTAAAATAATTTAAAGTTATATTGAAAATATTGTACTAAATACTTTGACAGCTGAGAACAGACAACACCATGCTACTAAAGAGTACCTGTAAAAGACACAGAGTCTATTTCAGGTGTGACAATTACAATTACTTATTCATAATTTAATCTTTTTTCTAAAATTATATATCAGGGTTTACTGCCAACCAATTGAAATACATTCAAAAACCTGCTTAATTTTCCAAATTTAGTGAGAAGTTTCCACAAAATGCAAAGAATAGTATCTGCAAATTACAGGTGAAGCACAGAGAAAGAAAAATGGTATGCACAGGTCAGCTGAGGGCTTGTGTTGGTAAAATGCTGGAAAATTCTCCTTAAGTGAGAGAAGAGTGAGATTATCAGGCAATGTGATTTGGTTGTGATAGAAAGAAGCAGTCTGAAAATGCTGTAAATCTGCAGGATTGCAGGTTTTCCTTCCTTCAGCAGGGAAAGTTTGGAAGTTCATCTACAGGACCAGTTTCTGCAGGGCAGGAAGAGGTTTTGAGAAAAGAGCAACATAAAAATGTATGTTTACCTGGAAAATGAAATGGAAACAAAGACAAAATTTTTAAAAATTAAAAAAAAAACCAACCAAAAAAAAAACCCCAAAACAACTTTAAGGTTGCAATTTTCCTCCCTTGATTCATTGTTAGAGTTTTTGGACTCAGTAAGAACACTTGAAATCACAGACTGCCACAACTGTGCCACAGGCAGCAATACCTCCTGGCCATCCCTGTAAGTACTGTTGCCAGAATCTCTAAGGGCCCAATTATCCCAAATGCTGAGTAAAAACGGCTCCCAGTGAAGCTAGTGGGAGCTACAGGTGCTCAATCCTGACTTGAAAGTCACTTTGAGTCACACATGAACTGGGGGGCTGAACTCAGGTAGCTGCATCTGAATATATGCAGATGGACTCTTTAATGAGATAAACACCAAGGAGTAAGTTCTGGCTTGAACAATTACAATAAAAACTCTTGCCATTTATCTTTTTTAAAAATAGGAAGGTGTATAGGTTTAAAATAATCTCTATTTATTATTTTTTTCTTTTCAGACAATGCTCCTTGGGGGCTTAATCTGCAGAGAAGGTCTGCCTGGCAGTGCTCTGGAAGACACAGAGCAGGAGAGTTGTGGAAGGTGGCAATTCAAAGCTCAGCAGAAATAACTGGCCCAAGGACACTGTCATGTGCCAAATCCCAGCAGCCCATTCTACTGAAGGCAGGTTGTGTGCAGGCATGGATTACCCAAGGGGAATTTTCTCCCTATCTGCTAAAACCTTCTGCTGCCTTGTAAACTGCTTGCACTCAGTGGCCTCCTGGTGGCTGGCTCTGCGGTGTTTACCTCAGGTACAATTTATATTCTTGTAAACCAGCCACTTGTTAGTTTGACTTCATGAAAGCTTCCTTATGTTACAATTGTCCACTAGAAATTAAGTTAACATGAGGAAATCAAGTGCATCAGTAACAATTTGGCAGCTGGTCAATAAGTTATCCATGTATAAACCATTTCTACCATCTGACATGATCCATAGATGCTGGAATGCAGGGAAGTCTATGTTCATCATTCTTTAGGAAAGCAGTAGCCTGTCATCATAGAAAATTGTGGTGAGTGCTTCCAGCCACCCTCTCTATCACGCAGGGGACTCCTCCCTATCCCTCTGGGCACATCAACAGGGCTGCCTGGGCAAACTCTTTTTTCAAAGACTGTTTATAGCCTGTCATGAGGAAAACAGCTCTTTTTCCCTGGGGACTGTAAGAAAGGAAAGACACATCTTAGCAGCCAGAATGTGAAATTTTTTTGGCTTATACATAAAGTTTAGGGAGAATATGTTTCCTGAAGTTGTCCTTTCTCCCTTTTCTAACCATCATGCCCATCATATCTTATCATATCAGTGAGCAGTCTTGTGGATGGAGTTATATTAGAAATTTTTAGGTAGAAGTCTATTCTGAATGCTATAGTACACCTGGGCATCGTTTAGGGAGTTTCCTCTGGGTTTATATTACTTCTACTTGTTGCCATATTTGTAAGTGAATTTAAAAGACAATGCTAATGAGTTACAGAAGATGATGGTATACTATTTTTTTCCATCTAACTTCCCAGAAATCTTGAGCAAGTTTGTTAAATTGCTTTAGAGCAAGCTCTGGCAATGCAGTGTTTTGTATGGGTTACCTGAACATTATCTAAACAATAGTAGGTGTCTGGCAAAAAAAGCCAACAAAGGTAATGCAGGCTGGGTCTGTCTGCAGAGTAGTAATGAGCTAATGACAAAAACTGAGAAATGCAAGGGAAATCTGAGGCCCCCAGAAACAATTAAGGAGTGAGCAGGCTGGGAGGCAGAGGAGTGACCCCAGAGGGAGACAGGCAAAAGAATGATGATTAATATCAGTATGTATTATGCTTGATAGGACCAGTCACAGCAATTACACCAGTGATTCAAGAAGGGGGGCAGGGGCATATGACTGCACATAGGGTTCAGAAGAGCTATTATATCCACATATCACCTAGGTCATTGTGAAACAGTACCTGTAAGGATTGCACCATGAGCTGTCCAAGAATACACATGCATGGAGAGCACCTCAAAGTTTGTGATGCCAAAACTGCTGCATTACTATTGAGAATGCAATCATTAGAGTCCAAGTTCCTCTCCAGTTGTTACAACAAAAGCATCTGCTCAGTGATGCTACTCAAGACAAGACTGCCAGCCTTTAAGTGAATGGGATTTTTTGGAATAAACAATTCAGGATGATTATGCTTTCCACTGCTGCAGGGATTTTTATTTACTTCTACAGCTTATTAATATAGACAAGAAAAAAAAAAACAGATAAACATTTTTTGGTTGTACTAGATGGCAAAAGTATATAATTACATTGCTCAGAATCTCATCAGCTCCCATCAGTCTAGGCTACTTTATGAACATATTTATAAACTGCCGAGTATAGAGCAATTATGGGAAAAAATTCTCCATTCTGAATGCATCTGCACATTTAGCACGGTCTGATCTAATTAAAGTCACTTCCACTAAAGTCAGCTGAAGTATTTTCACTACAGGTTAAGGAAAAGACACAATAAGAACAAGAAGACCCCAGTTCCTATGGCCAAAGCTCCAATTTTAACGAAGTAAGGATATTTCTAGAAATCATCTAAAACATGACCTGAATAAAATGTTCAGCTGAGGCAGAAAGTTATTTGGGTTTATTTGCTCAGCAAGAGTCAAAAAACATCCTACTTAGTGTGGAGTACAATGCAGGAAACTGTACTCTAAACAAATACTATTTGGGCAAAAAAGTAAGAGGGAAATAAAGGAAAATCCTTGTTCAACTATTTAAAAACAGATGAAACCAATCTTAATATTTTTCTCAAGTAATTTTTTTTCTGAGAGACACAGTGAAATATTTTAGGGTTTTCTGTACCCTAAAAATCTCAATCAGTGATAGTATCAGGGAGACAATGGAAAGAATTTAAAAGAACAAAAAAACTGCATGAGGTATGGTAAAGCTATTAAAATAGACTATTTGGTTTTAATGGAGAAAAGAGAAAATATCTGAAGCACTTAAAAGTGAAAAGTTAACATGACATGCAAGTTTAACGGGCTTAATTCATAATTCCATATTAAATTCATATTGATTTTTTCCTCACCAATACACCCTTTATCTAAACAACCTTTGACTGTCAAAAGCCTGGGGAGACTGCCAAAGACCACTTCATTAATACATTCAATGGGAATCGTTAAGTCTCACAAATATAACTAGGCTATGTTTATTTCAGGACAAAAGGCACAGTTATATATTCCATCTTGAGCCAGCTAGGCAACAAACTTAATTTTGGAGGTTTGACAAGTGGCAAAATGCCTCTGCTCACATGACTGAGAATACTTAGCAGAGGCTTTTAATAGCTGAGCAGAAACTACACACCGTGTCAAAGACTTCAAAGACCTCTCACCTCATATGAAAGGAGAAGCTTTTTCTAACACACTGAATTTGTTTTCTTTAAAGGAAAATCCAAGGAATGCGTCTATTGACCAAACAGCAAGTACAGACAGAGATTTTTTCTTTATATTTTAAGCCATATTCTTCAGTGATAAGCTTAGTTCTAAGTATAATTAGAATATAGCAGTTAGTGTCAATCATGTCCTTTGTTTTAAAAACTAGATTGGTGAGTAACTTTCAATGAAGTTGATTTGATCTTCAATTTTCAAATTAAGAAGTCAGAAAGCCTATACATATTGTGCCACGAACACAGTGAGCTTTTCTACTAAGCTGAGCACAGATATTAAAAATGAAAAACAATTTTAACAATATTAAGGAATTCAAAATTTTAAAGACTTTTGTTACAACTTAACATTACTTTTCAGGACACAACACTATCTTCCATTTTCTTTTTCTGTACTTTACCAATAAAACGTTCAGAACTTAAGTACACAGACAGAATTTGAAGGATGTAATTACCTGCCTAGCACACCAGAAAAGTCTGTTTCCCTGATTCCTACAGAAAGAAAAGGGGTGCACAACTAATTATATAAATAGAAAGTAATGAGTATGAGAAAACCACTTTAACCTTGAAATCACCACCATGGAGTGAACAAAAGCCATCACAGTAATGACACGGGTGGAACCTGTCTAAGAGCAACTGTGCATTTCACAGGGAACAAGCAGGAAAAGGGTTGGCACATGAGCACCAAGCCCCCAAATGGATACAAGTCAGTACAGGGCTTTTAACAACAAGCAGAAAAATTCCTCTTTCTTTTCCTACTTTCCTATTTATTTTACATTTGAAGGGATTTCTGAGCTTGGAGTATTTTGCCCTTCCTTCTCACTAGTAAGTGTTATATAAATTTAGGTCTTATCAACAAGCATTATGTACACAAATATGTAAATAAGACAGTGAGGAATATGATTTTCATTCTTACACAATTGCATTACACAAGCCAGATCCACATTTAAGCCTTTCAAATAAATAAATCTCAAGAAATGTGAAAAGCCATACAAGTAAAACTGGAAAGCTGCCTCCCTGTTCTATGCAGACATATATACATCCTTCTACACACCTAGTTTCTTAATAACTGAGTCATTACCTCTCAGTAATTATTTTAGTTACACACTACCATCAAATTTCAACAATTTCTGAGTATCACCAAGTTGCTGCATATTTCCACTAGAACGGGATGTAATTCACAAGTCTTTACAGAAGAGAAATATCCTATTCTGATATTGTCAAAAATTACATAAGACAATTTTTCTCCAAAAGGAAGGATATCTCATGCTTAAGACTGGATTGATAAAAGAAACCAGGTTATGTTCCTTACTATTTCACAGTCTTTCACTATGGCCTGAGGCAACTGGTTTAACCTCTGTGTATCTACTTGCTATGACTAAAATGAGTATAATAACATTTTTTCCTTTCATTTTTTGTGTGCCTTGCCTTTGGGTATTCTCCATCAAGGTATGTTTTTTCACTCTGACTTTAGTTCTGCTGAAGTGCACACACTTCAACAGAATTACCCATGTACTTACTGTTACACACATTGAAGGCAACCTGCTGCACTGGGAAAAGCAGCTACTACAACAAATCTTCAAAAACTCTGTGATGTATATAAGTAAATAATACCTGCTTATCAAAGCCATTCATATTTATTACATATTCTTATGAAAAACTTTATTAAATATTTATGCCAGTAATATTTGTATATTATAAAAAGCAGTCTAGAACAACAACAGAGAGCTGTGATAATTTAAAAGTACTCTTAAGCTTAGTTTCAATGGTTTTGCATATTGTAGCAAAATTACATGAGCTCAAAGTATGCAGGAGCAAGGTTTTAATAGGAAAGTATGAAATCTCTTAGAGAGTGACCAAATTGAAGAGGTCTAAAATGTCTTGCAAAAACAACTCTACCTCGCAAAGCAAAATTGATATTTTAGTGTACTGTCAATGTTGTCTTAATTTACCATTTCCTAGAGAAAGCACTCTAATTCCATAATGTAATATTTAGGTACTTACTGTTACTGAAATACTGTTTCCTCACTTTATTGACATGACTCAATTAATGTGTGAAAACAATGCATTGTGAGAATCATTTAGCTCCTGCAGCAGCAAAAAAAAAAGGGCTTACATGAAGTACATTTTTTCCAGACCAACAAAAAATGAATGTGTGGCGTGTCTCAAGCCTCTGAGTAATTCCTTACCCAGAATGTGCATTACTCTATTTTTTTTCTCTTTTTTTTCTTATAATTAGCTTAGCTTGCAAAAAACTGCAACATCATTATGAATGATATTAATTAAATAGAATACATTCACAAAACTGATTTTCTAATTGACAGGGACTCTATCACTGGCCACCAGTGCTGTTATTACTTTATTCCTCTAGTGTTTATCTGATGGTTTAAGCACAATGCCCACACAAGTATTTTTTCCTTGCTCTCCCCATTTTGTGCTACCTCAGATCAAACATCTTTTGTCTCCATTTTCAGTGCTCCATAAAACAAATCTGTTGTCAATCTGAGAACACCTGGCATGAACTTAGCAGTGGATTCTCTGACCTTTTTAACACATGGGGGGTCAAAAATCACCATCAGCAGTTCGAGAGAAAAATGTGAAAGATCAAAGTCTTCCACTCCCACTACTGTTCTTGTTTTCCTTTGTTGATATGTGCACTGCTGACAGAAACCAGCATTTTTTTAGCTCAGAAGTGCAAATATTTGATAGGAAACTGAGGCCAGATGTATAAACCTAAACCAAACACCAAATATGTCTGTGATTCTTTTTACAGTACTGGAAAAGGTCCTTTTTAACAAACAAAATCTTTCTCCTGGAGGGAATGTTTGTAAATCAAACACTGTAGCTTTTATTAGTTGATAGACTGTTGATACTAAATAACAGCTGACTTTAAGCCCAAGAGCAACTAAATAGACTCCTTTCATTGTTGAGCTGAGCTATGCAAAAAGTAAACACCATAAATCATGAAAACTTTGCTTTGTACAAGAATTTCATGCTAGAAATATACAACATTTTGGTAGAGAAGCAATGTTTTTTAAAAAAAAAACTTCTTTTTTAATCAGCCCCTCTGCAAATCTATATCTAACAGAAAATTATTCATTTTCATCCACTTTGCTTAAAAAAAAAAAGTTTCTTTTTTGTTTTCCAACTATTACTTTTCTCTGTTGACCTTTATGTGGCCCAAATTTTAGAGGAGTGTAATGAAAAAGCCTTCAAGCATCTTAACAGTTACAAATTGTTTATATTTCAAACTGAGTCTATCTAAAATCAAATGTCAATATACATTTGGTCTCTTAAGAAGGCACAAAATTCTTCTTGAAGTATGTTCAGAGAAGTATTGAAGAAAGAAAAGAATAAGAATACAGAATCAAAATAACATGGATTTGGTCTACAGTTATACCTAATTTGTCTTGTAAAGTCAGACATCATGTTCTCTCAGATATTCCCAATTTTTTGCAATCCAACACAAAATTGAATGAGTATAAGGTGTGAAGGCACCACTGAGAAAGCAGCAGATAAAATTTTACATCACTCATCAAAGTATCAGCAAAGTCTGATACAATTCTGACACAAAGCCTCTTATTTCCTTAAAGGATTTTTTTACACTGCTGTCACATGGAGTGTCACAGTCTCTCAGAGTGCTAATAATCTGGGAATCTTATTTAACAGAAATCAACATATGTAAATACAGTTAATCTGCCTTTTCATGTATATGAAAATAATATAGTTTAGTATTGAGGTTTGTTGAGGATGTATTGTTTGGTAGCAAAGATCTTTGGAGAAGCCAAAGCCTTTGTCCATGTCCCTCCTGGAACAGAAACTAGAAGGTGCATGCCACCCCCTGCACAGCCTAAGAAAGGGCTGCTGCTAAAGACCAAGGCCTCTCTCTCAAGTGGACCCAATATTCACACGGGTCAGAAGAAGCGTCTAATTCCTAAAAAGGGATAAAATCTAAGAAATCATCCAGTTGTTGAGTTCCCTTTACAAACTGCAAACATAATACCTAGACTGGTCTTTTAGGTATTATGTATGCAGTTTGTAAAGGGAACTCAACAACTTGAGGATGATTTCTTAGATTTTACGCTTTTCAGGAATCAGTTATAAAACACTAACTTGTAAAATTTGTGGGTTTAAGTCAAGTATCAAAACATAACACATGTTGAAAATCACTGGATGATTTATCAACTAACCAAAATATCTGAGGAAGTCCTTGGAGGATTACAAGGCAGAAGCAATTTCCACACCAACTTAATCAATCCCCACTACAATTTTAAGTAGTCCCCAGTTCATGATTTTAAGTTTTTAGAGAATTTTGATGCAGTCTTGATTCCTACAGCTTTACCATCTGCACAGCATTTTTATGAAAGGTAATTTTATTCCCTCTACCAACCTGTTAAATATTGTCTTGGGAGGATTTTTTAGTTTCCATGACTCCAGACAGTATTTTATTCTTTCTCTGTTGTCACCTGGCAGACCCAAGTTCCTAATTTTATCAATTGAAAGCACTGAAATCATCCATTAATAAAAGACTCTAATTTACCTGTTCTGTGATTCAAGAGCAACACTTGCCTTTCAGCCCAGAGCTGACAACTTCTTTCACAAAAAGAGAAGAAAGTTCTTCTGTGTGATGTAAATCTCTGCAAGTTCAGAACTCTAGGCAGAGATTCCCACTTTCTAATAAGAAAATCCTTCAGAAGTATGATCATAACAGAAGTCTAATTGCTACAATTTGGTGGAGAAATGTAATATCCCATAAAGCTTTAAGCTTTTTCAGGCCACTAAACTAATTTTAACTTTAAAATTCTGCACACAGTACTGATAATCTTTAATTATTATAGTGCAATGATTAATAAAAGTAGCGATGAGCTCAGGAGTCTGAACACACATGAACTGTTTCTGCTTTAGGGAAGCCTGAAATGCATGACAGTGGATTCCTTCCAAATGTATTTATCAGAAAGCTGTTTATCTTCTGTAGTAGAGCTTGATTCATAGTCATTCCATTTGTGTCAATGAATGCAGCACAAGGCCTTTAATACTCCCTGGTTGGGAGCTAATGCCTTTAGCTTTCCATTAGGTAATTTGAAAGACCTATTCATTTTTTTTTTCACAGTCAGCTAACTAATTCTTTAACACTTCATTTCAATACCACTAACACTTACTAAGGGATTGACTTCACTAAGTGAACAATCTCAGCTGTCTCAACATTTCATCACTGTCTGACATATATAGTTGTGTTTAAATCAATGAATCACACTGAGGTAGGTCTATCCCCCTAAGCTTTTTTATTTTTAATGTCTAGTCCCAGTGCTCCTCTTTATTCAACATGAAATCTCCAAGATCTGTGGAGAGTATGATATAAAATTGCATTTTACCCCCATTTCTATACTGTCCTATCCAAATGAAAGACCATCAGAACTACATCTCAGGAGCAAGGATTGGATTTCAAAATGCTTCCTCTCTGATGCACCTTGTGGCAAAGGTGGCAAAGGAAAAACTGATTCTTTTTTTGCAGCAAAGACAATCACATATCATAATGACAGGCAGAGTGTAGGAAAGGTGAATTGGGTTCCTCTTTTACCCCAAACTTGTCAGAATTCATTCCCTTCCAGCACAATTCTATCAGGTACACCAAGGAAGATTATCAGGCATAAACTTATGAAAAGTTTTCAAGATGAATCAGTGAACATGGAGTTTAAATTTCTGTTGACACCAGCTTAGACTAAAACATCCAAATGTTGTTTATTATTTTCCAGGTGAGCTTTAAATAAGAGAAAAAAATATAGAATTTTATCTCCTAGCAGGTATACCTCACACACAGCAGTGTATGAGAATTCCTAGCAAAAGATAAAAATGCACATTAGAAATAAAACATCACTAAATTTAAGCTACTCATTTCAGTACCTTCACTTAACAGTACAAAATGGCCCTACCAAGGTGCAGAACATTTGACTTCTGTTGCCAGCCTGCTTGAGCATGGTGTCTTTGCTGTTTCTGCTGCTCTAAAGTTACTGCTCCTCCAGTGCCAACTCCTCAGTGCCTCAAATGAATCCCCACAGGGTGTTGCAAGAAGTTACTTGATTTGAATATTTTAGAATCTCTTTTGTAATTGAATAATGACAGAATTTAAAATTTTAATACTAAATAGCTCATTACTGGCACACACAAGTAGTTTGTTACCTTATTTTTGCCATTACCAGGTTTGCATAACACTGCTTAAAAAACAAACAAACAAACAAACAAACAAACAAACAAAAAGCCAAAGAGGAATAAAAACTGATCAACTGTTGTGTGTGTCCTGGAAGGAAATTGATCAGATGAGAAAATACTTTGCTGGAAGCTTCCTAGTATTAGTTTAGTGATCCAAACCATCAAATAAGCTTTGTCTTTCCAGAGGAATGTCAGCTGAGGAAGAAAAGCTGGTATTTGCCTGTATGATGCCTGTCACTGTGGTCTCTCCAGGGCAGCTCTAAACTCCTTTATAAGTTTCATTCCTATGAAAAGCAGAAGGAACAAGTCTCAAATAATCAGTTGGTTTTGTGTGCCGAGGATCAACAGTCACCTTTCCACCCAAGTCTGAGTGAATTCCTTTGCCAACAGAAAGCAGGTGTCAACTTAAATTCTACATTAACAAAAGTTATAGCAGATATAGAATACTTTGATGTTTTACTGCCATATGAAATTATACCTTTATGAAACTCAAAGTTGGCTTCTCCACATGAAGTGTTACAACACACTATTATGATAACTAAATAATTTTCCAACTTTTGTATTATAACTAAAACCCCATTTAGGTACCTAAAGACATTCCAGTTTTCAAAGGAAAGTACAACTAAAGCTGACCAGAAGCAAGAAAGCAAAATGCAGAAAAAGTAAATAAATGCAAATAAATTACATAAAGCTTTTTCTGAGTACAGAGTAAAAGTTTTTGCTCAGAGTAAAAGTAAAGTTTTTTTCTGAGTACAGTACTGAAGAGTGGGTATATAGAGGTAATATCTTGGAATCTCATTTTTTACAGTGGAATCTCAGTTTTTACAGTGAAAAGCAATGAAATCTTTTATAAATCAGAACCAATTCACCTCCTTCATGACTGCAAAGCCTCTTGTTACTTTTACTGTCCGGAAAGAGACTCACTTCATAGGAAATGGTAGAACTAGCTACATATGATCAGCATTGGAACACAGAAATCACATTATAAGATTATTATTGAGTTCTTTTAACTCAGACAAAACCCTCTTGTTAGCAAATGATATTTTGTATTTGGCCATGATTTGAAAAAGCATATAATATTTTCCACTTGTATAATAAATTTCATCACTGGATATGAAAGTCAGCTAGTGGTTACTGGCTGCTTATGTACAGTATGATTCTTGAGTGATTGCCTGTTTTTTTGGGTAGAAAGATAGAAGCACTAAATGAAATGATATAATATCCTCAAGGCCTGTGGAAGAACAGGATAGAAAAGTCAGTCTTCCTGGATCCCAGCTCCTGTGTCTCCACTAACAGAACACCTTTCCTAACTTTAAGCACCCTTGTTAATGTTTTTTAGATGAAAAGGACAGGAGGAAAAAGAAAAGGCAGAGTTAAAAAGAGAGGTCATATATTAGTCAAAATACTAAAAAAGCCAGTTTGAATGAGTGTTGATTAAATTCTCTCTCTCCTAATTTTCCAGAGTATTCAAAAACCTAGAAATAAAAGGAAAATCATGACTGTGATTGTCTTTGGTAGCTAGACCTGCTTCAACAAAATATACCTATCTGTAGGATGAAGAATTAGAAGTCATCTACATTATTTTGCAGAAGTCCTACATAAATAAAATGGATTTGGAAGAGACTGTGAAACATCAGACATCCATCCTCCAGTCTCAAATAACTCTGTTCAGTAATTTTTAAAACTTTAATAAATTCTAGAAAACAAAGCTGAATCTCAATTAAGGACTGCTGAAGGGAGAATAGTATCCTATAACACTGACATCTGGACTGCTGCTAGCACATGTAATGTATATCTGTCACTGACAGCTTATCAGGTTATATATCATTCTGAATCATTAGCCATGTCTTTCTCAGCAAGCACAGGAATCTGCAAAACCAACACAGACATAGAAGAAGTACTTCTGAGAGGACAAATTCACTTACATGTAACAATCTTAGAAGGTAATCATAGCCATTAATATAATGCAGACCATAAATGTCAATACAAATAGTCACGTGTATGTCAACAAGCAGGGTATGAACATGACTGATCTAAACAATAAGCTTATGGGAAATGATAACTTTGTGAATATCCCCAACTATTTAATCTCCACATGCTAAAGATCCAAGAGGAAAAAATTCAAAGTAATTTCATAAGGGGGGCGGGGGGGGGGGGGGGGAAATCTGTTCCTATTTCCATAGCCTTGAAAAAGAGCTTCTGAAAAATGTCTAAGAAGAATGCAGTGTGCCCCAACACAAACTTATTCAAGATGTAACTAGCAGATAAAACCCTACACATGACACCAACCAGTTAAACAGAGGCAGACTCCACATGCCTTGTCATTCTTGTCATTTGATCATGATAGAGATTGATCATTCCTGTTACTGGACTAGACTGTAATGAAAAGCTTCATGGATGTGTTAAGGCCATTTTAAGAGCTCGCTAGAGACCCAAGTGTGGAAGGAGCACGTCTTAGCCAAGTTCTACATGCAGTCCATACACCATCATGAATAATGAACTGTTTCAGGCAAAAAAGAAGATATTAAAATGAGATTTTTTTTCTGGCAGAGTTTTTGGAGGAATTCTACTGACTTGATAAGATGTTTTTGGACTGGAGAATACATGTAACCATTTGCTTGAATCCATAAACTGAAGAGTAACTTAGTGGAAGAGGCAGGGATTTTTACACTATTAGGACAAAAAAAAAGTATGAACATGCTTTATAAAAGACTCCTGTGAAGAGCTGCTGTTTGCAAACACTTACCTAGCACAGCTGTTAAGTCCTTCTAAAATAAATTCCTTCTAAAACATGGCAGGTTTATTTGCTTTCAAAAACAGTGAAATTGCTGTCAGGAACTGTACAGCACACTGGCTTTCCCTGTCTGTTGGAAACTCAACAGATATCCATAAGTTTAGGATAATTTAGAAGACACATGTAAAAAACAGTAATTCATTTATTTTCAAAAGAAACTTTAGCCCTAAAGGCATTAATTTAATTATTATAATTTCCTACTAGCATATGAACACTCAAATATTAGAAATTACATACAATTGTAGAGGGCTGTAGCTCTGCTTAAAATTTTCTCTTCTGAGGAACATGCATTAAAAATAGAGGAAAAGAGTTTATCAGAAAAATTAGACCTCCCAGACTCAATTCTCTAAGTATCATTATCAGGCCAGGCCCATGTTCCCCAATTCTGCCAGAAGTGACAGTCTCATTATCATAGTAGAATAGTGACAAAAAATTAGACTATGTAGGGACCACTGAAAATTCTGAAAAATAAAAAATAGTTTCAGTGTGAATAGTGGTTTATTTAAATGCTCAGAATGTGATAGCTAATCTTTATTGAAAAAAATTAAGTGCTGAAAAATTATTTCAAATGTAAGTAATAATATTTTAAATAAAAATAAGTTTTTATACATCTAAAATGGGTCATTGTATGAAAACAAACATGATTTTATTAGATAGTTCATTGTAACTTATTGGAAATGCTAGAGTTGTCAAATGTTGTCTATTGCTATATAGGGGGGAAAGTGATTGATGTACAGATAATACAAATTTTGTGATGCATGTACAAAGGTGGTCTATTCCCCAGAATCGACCATATTCATAGTACCACATTTTTGTAACAAATTGTGTTGTAACTGATGGCTTTTAAGAACTGACCTGTTTCGATTAATGATCCTTATCACACTATTACACATTTGATGTGAAGCAGCATGCTTTATTTGCTGATAGTATTCAGAGCTGAGATTATGATTTAATTATGATCAGAGATCTTTCCATTTTGCCTAGAACATCATCTACAGTGACAGAAGTCTTAAAAGAAAAAAAAACAGCATATGGCTAATTGACTGGCTGAACAGACAGCTGCCTTTTCCTTTAAAGGGCCTTCCACCAAATATTCAATTGATGCTTACTAGCAGCAGGAATTCACTGAATTCTGCTCACAGCATCAAACAGAATGCAGGAAACACATGTTAACACTTGCCTTGATGCAGGGGAAGTGCCATTCTCTTAAATGGATCACATAATATCATGTGGATTAAAAGACAATTGAATATGTTTCATATCCAATGAATAGAGTCTAAACCAGAAACAGAGCTGTGGGATTTGGGCCAGCCCCTCTGGGGAGGGATGTCTCAGCAATGGCCAGTTAGAGCAAAGTGTGGGTCCTCCCAGCCAGCAGAGTCATTCATTAGGGGCCTTCAAGAGATAAGGAAAGTGCTGACGCCTGGGGAGAGCAGCTAAAATTACACACTCTGCACTCCTTGGACATTTGTCACCATGAGATATAAACATTTATGTCAGTGATAACAAACCCCTTACCTTATTTGACTATTTTTTACATCAGTGGAATTTAAGGAATATCATAGCAGTGTGATATGTTTCTGCTAGACAAAAATGATATCACAACTGCAGTGATTTTAGAGGCTGTAAATAAAATTGTACAATCTCCCACAACAAAAGTGCAAGACTCACAAATGGCACACAAATATTTTTGATCACTGCAGTGTAATAAGGTGACTATAATACAGTAATTAACTTTCTGTACAGTGGCCTTGTGACAGAAAATTCAATATTTTCACTTTAAAGCCAGCAGGAGCTGGGGATCAGCACTTTAGTTGTGTCTCTTCATTGTTAACTTTTGAATAATTCTTATGCAAATTCAAATTTTCACATTTGCCTGTAAAACAAAATCAACACTAAAAAATTGAGCACATTGCAGCTTAAGTGAGAAACTTTGTCTAAAACTGAGTGAAATAAAAGCATATCTGAGTGATGAGGTCTAAAATTAGAATAATAGCATTTGAATTCTCACATTTCAGAAAGGATTTCACCTATGAACACCAAACAGGATTCTTAGCTTTGAGGCATATAGAACAAACATTTGTTGAGGAAGTTCATTTTTTCAAATTCTTACCTATAAAGCAAGTTTGTTATCACTGTGAGAACTTGTATTTACCAGAAAAAATATAGTTCACTTTAAAAAAATCCTTCCAATTCAAAAATAAATAATGTGAACACTAAGCGTCTGTATGGTCTGGAGATGCTTTATGCCTTTAGTATTTGGTTGACATTTCCTGTGTATTTGCTTACTCCAAAGTATATTTGAATGTTGGAGCTTCTACAGTGTTCTCTTAAAATGCCACTACTCTGAAAAGTGACTTCAAAAGATAGGATTGTTTGATGTTTGTTGTTTTTTAGTGATTTTGCTGCCAAATATGTTTCAGTTCAACGTCAAAAAGATTACTCTCTCTCTGATTGTTAGATCTGCAAATTGATCCTTATTCCAAAGAGTCAAGAGGCTCCCATTGCTAAAATTCCTATAGGTTTTCCATGTTCTGTATTTTGTAGCAATTATACAAATTGAGATACCAGTGTTCAAGGAATGTGCATTCTATTAATATCATTTCTTGATGATGCAACATAAAGAATAGTATATTCTTAATGCTTTAAAATATTTTTTAAAATAGAGCCTATCTATTCTTGAGCAGGCAGATGAAATCTTTTGCACTGTGATCTGTGAAGTGAAAAAACCCACCAAACTTTGAAGTAACTAAGTGATGCAGCTAATAATTTTAGGGATCTTTTTGGAACCAGCTTTAGGCAAATATAGCACAATACTGAGAAAAAGTTTCTTACACTGTTGGTTTGTGGATCAGACAGAGGGCTCTTGAACACAAAAACTAATTAACAGGTAAGGGGGGATCCCACAGTGACAGAGAATATTTTTGCTTCACTTTTGTTTTAAGGCTGCCCCATCTTTTGCAGCCATGTCAGATTCCTCAGGGCTAAAGTGGAATACACTTCATTACAAAACATTTTTGTTGTAACTGGACAGAAGCTTTTTAAACACAGTAAAATTCTGCCTGTACAAAGGAAACCAAGTATGACTCATTTTTCACCTTGCAACTTTGATTATTGAAAACTGAAAAAAAATGTATTGACTGTAGGTTGGGCAGCAGATCATTAGGATTGTGCATTACCTCATTTGGCTTAGTAACAAGGAAAATAGTGCCAACTGAATTTACACTGTAGATGACTCTAGATCTGTCCTTGATGACTGTACCTTATCTATCATTAATGATCTGTTTACTATTTGAACAAAGCTAAAGTCCCGCATTTACATATATAGTAAACATCTCTTCCCTTAGCAAACAGATTTGACTCAGTCTGTCCTAGACTGTGCTAGACTCCTTAGTATACACAAGACTCAATTTTCTCTTCAAAAGAAAGTTCCTCTAAAGTTCATCTTTTTACTACAAAAAAAATACACCTCTTTTCTTTTAAGAACTTAAGTATTTCAATCTCTTACAGTCTCTGTCATTTTCAATATTTAATATTTGAATTCTTACAAAAGAAAATACAACCCAATTTCTATTCAAAACTCATATTAATAACACACTGCTTACCAGAGTCCTGTGTCAGAACTCCCAAACAGACATTCAAACTAAAATACACTTTACTGATTAATTCTTCTCTCCCAGCACCCATAGAGTCCTGTTAACTTTGCTCAGATCTCTGTGGCAAGGGCAAAGGCCATTCTTTGACCCTTTCTTGTAAACAGTTAACCCAGTAATCAGTCCTCTTCCCATTGGCTGCTTTTTAAATTTTCGTGTCTAGAAGCTATTAGATTTCTCAGGTACAGCACTTCCAGGTTGACTAGATGAGTTTTAGATGTTTTCCACCTAATTATACAGGGATTTGCTCTTTCTCATGAATGCCAGATATCCAAGGACATCAAGTACTCTATAAAAGAGAGAAGTCAATATGAGGCAGGTACAGTCTGATCCAAGCAGACCTTCCCCTACAAAGTAAAAACAATTGCTGAGATAAGTCAAGGCAGTTTATCAGTAATTTAAAGATAGAAGTGCTTATAAACAATTGAATCTAGAAAAAAAAAGTCTTGCAAGCAGAGTTAAACTTAAACGTGTATCAGTGTTCCTATCATCTGAACATTGTTTATCATTGTCATGCACTTGAAATTAAAATGCTAAAGACAAATTTTAGAATGAACAGCATTTTCCAGAAGATAAATCTAAAAGGAGTGAGAAGAATTAAATCAACAGGTAACATTCATTACTGCAGGCACAGCTACAGGCTGCACAGCAGTCCTCGAGAGGATGAGTGGATTGCAAGAATATGTGGTTTCTCAGTGAGACAGCATTTCCTGTAGGGTTGCTCTTATCCATTAAAACTCATGCCCATGAAACTCAGATTATGGTGAACTAGAATTCTATTAAATACTTTCTTATTTTATGAACACAGGTTCAGTTTCTTTGTTGGTGTATACTGTAATATATCTACTGACTTCAGTGGTACTATACCATCTCACTTTAGCTTAGGCTGGCTGTGAAAGTATTAAAATTCTGTAGATTTAAATTCATTAAAAGTCTAGAGGTTTCCCCATATTCCCTTTTCATCTGCTAATTGAGATAATTCTTATTATTTGTTTTTCTCTCCAAAAGCTGACGCAGCACCTCTTTCATTCCCAGCAAATTAACATTTTATTGTTGTGAATGTTGACACAGAACATATTTCTAATTGTTCAAATACCATGTCATACAGAAAATACAGAACAAGTAACTTCAGGAAAAGAAAAAGACCTTTATGGAAACTCATTTAAAATGGATCACAGCATCCTATTGTATCCTGTTACAATATCAAAGGCATTATGCTTAAATTAAAGAAGCAGAAATAAGGGAAACCATTCAGACAAATGAAAATACTTGCTCAGGAGATTAGCTTTATTCTAATCCAAAGTTGTATATATATTTATATGGAAATCTTCATTATCAATTTTATACTAGATGTTGTGACAAGGCTTACTCTAGTAATCCACAACTGTAAAGATTTCTGGTAGTCCTCTGGGTTAAAAAAAGATTCTTGGCCAAGTTATGTCACAGGAGTATGATCCAGAAAGAAAAAGGATTTTGAGGATTCACACTACTTTAGTAGATGTACTTTTAGCTTTGTTTTCCATGTCATCAGCTTCAAGAGACTAAGATTCATTACCCTCTGTTTCTTTAGTAACTGTGCTATCAAAGGCTTATGATCCCTGCATGACTTCAAGATCTCACTTCAACATCAACTTGGTTCAAGATCGATTCCACTTTTTGTCAATATTATTCAAAGACTCTGGATGTGCATCTCATCTTTTATTTAAGGCATCTATGTATTTAGTCATAGCATGATAAGTACAGGTCTGATAAAAGCAGGTACAGTTCTAACTTCAGCTGAACTGAACCTATTGAAACTAGAACTGAACATGATCAGATAGCATTTGAATAAAAGTCCACTGATGTGGGTAAAATCCATGTTTATTCTATTGTCATCTCCAAATAATATGCCATGAATACTTTTATTATGAAACTCTGTGCTATGAATAATTATAAGATGCGATCCTAAACCACCCTAAGAATTTCAGTTAATAATCTTCAATGATTGGCAAATCCAATTAATTCGTGGTCTTCTGTATTTACTAGATGATCACAAATAAATCAAAAATATCTATCATTCTGTATTAATCATCAATTTCAAATTCTTATTAGTGTTGACTGTAAGCATATGAAATTTGTTTCATATACAAAATAAAAATCAATCAAAAGGATTTTGATTTAATATACCTTTCATAGTAGGTTTTAATTGTCTGATTACATCCACACTATAGACCCTTTGCAGCCACCCCTTCCCTGCTCAGTCCCACAGGAGATCATTTCACCACGCAGATGAAGCACATTCAGGACTGTACACACAGTCTTGGCAGCTGTCCTGGACCCTCAGCTCTCCCTTTGTGCTGAGGAATAAACCACCAACTTAATGAAATCATTGATGGCATTTCAAAGGTTAAAACAGCAGTGCAAGTATTCCCTCTTACTTTCTCTCATCTCTCTAGAGAAGACACCACTAGTTCTTTGAAACAGTAAATAAACCTTAAACCTCTACGTGTTCAAAGGAAACTCTGGCTTGTCTCAGAGAGCATTCCTTTTGACACAGCCTCCAAAAGCCTGCTCCCTGGCAAGTTCATCCTGTTTCTCAGGCAAGACCTGGGTATTCCCTGCTGTGACAGAGCAAGCCCTTCTTCCCCTTCTCCCTCAGTGGAAAGTACATCTTCTTTCTAGCCAGGCTAACCTTTGACTTTGTCTAGAGCATAACAATAGTCTCTCTTTTGAAAGCTTCCTGGAGGACTTCTTCCTTTAAAGCACAGAATTGCCCTAATTGGACCTCCAAGAACGACTGTCATCTATTTTTCACATTACTTTACAAACCCACTATGCTCCCCACCTCTCTACTCTGTGGTGTTAGATTTTGTTAGGTTTCAGATTAAAATAAATTAAAGGCAACTGCATGAGGTTAAAGGCACTTTAGGGTTTAAACCACTGTTATTGCAGTAGCTCTCTCTCTAACGTGGCACTATCATGCATCCATCACACTGTCAGTTCTCTTTTCAGTCTACAATCGACAGAGAACAAGATGGAAACAGTCCATCAATCTAGTGTCACAGCTGTAATAAAAGTCTGCAGAAAACCTGTAAAACTGCTTACACTCAGCTAGAGTACCAGTGTGCTGGCTGGTGTAGACTACTCAACAGACCTGCAAAGAGGTAGTGTGTCAGATGGAAAAACTGACATTGGAGGCATTTTGCAAGTAAGTGCTTGCAGATATCTCCCTGTCACAACAGGAGAATGAGAACTGCACAAACAAACAAACACTTCTGCAGTTCCCACTCTGAAGCACAGATAATTCAGCTGTGCTTTCATCTGTGTACCTGCATCTATTATACCCATTACTATGCAAATGGACAGCCACTGGAGCCACAAAGTACTTCTCTAAGTAAACAACTAATTCATACGGATTAAATATGCAACTCTTCTCCATGAACGGATAATTTTTTATGTGTTTCCCATGTACACAATATATCGGCCACAAAATATATCTGTCACATACAACTGAGGTGGGTTTCTTGTACAAAAATACTGAAAAACACAGTAAAGAGAGGATTGAAAGCTTTCAGAATGAAGAACACATAAAATGTAAATCATTACTTACAGTTTACAATGTACAAAAATTCCATGGAAAACATGTCTCAGATACTCTGTTCACAAAATGAAGATTTCATGAGAAGAAATATGAGATATAAACCTTGCTATCTACCATTATTCACATCCTTGGAAACAAAAATACTAACAACAAATAGATAAGTGAAGAGATAAATCATCACAAGGGTGTAGAGGGTGAATAGGAAAAATAATGGAATAAATTCTACTTTAGAATACAGTAGATATCTATAAATATATATGCAGGTTATAATGTTGGGGTGTTTTTTTTTGTTGTTTTTTTTTTTTTAATTAAACCTGATGGGAATTACATTTAAAGAACCACATTCATTTTAAAGAGGATCAGAAAATACCCTCATCATCCTATTCACTCACAAGAAGAAAGCAGTCTCTATATTAAATTGCTGCTTTGCAAAGTGAAAACTAATCACAGAGTATCTTTAGGGACATTCTAACAGATTACTTTTACTAATAAAATAGACACTCTTTAAATTGTTCCTTATTTGTTTTTTAAGTGCTTGGCTCTTCTTCAGTACTAGAGTCTACCACAAAAAAATGTGGTTACAAAGCAGCTAAATTCCACAGTGTTTTCAGGCTTTCTTCATAGTATCTTTGTCAAAAATTCACTGGAGGAATGGTTTTGTTTATCAAATCATAATCAGATGTTTGCAGGGTGACCTAGAATGTGAGCAATGGCAGATGTGTCTCAGACTTTGTGTCACAAGATAATGATTTGAGTTAACAAAAATTGTTTTAGTGAGGTCACGGATCTTTCTATCATCAAATAAGAGTTCAGCAATCTGAGTAATGAGGAGCAGCAAGAAAAGCAAGTGAGAGAATAGAATGAAAAATAAGATTTCTGCTCTTTCTGGTTCATTGAAAGTAAGCCTTTAACTGTTGTAAGAAAAAAGATTTTTCTCAGTTTTGAATAGCAGTTTCACTTCATCCTTTATGTGGACCAAAAAACTGTTGTAACACCAAAAACAGAGAACTGCTGAAGTGTGGGAGTTAGAATAATTCTTACCACATTAGAAATTGATCTCTTTCTGATAGATGTGAAGGCTTTTCTGACACAGGATAACCAAGAAAGGCAAGGGGGACGTGTAGGAGTCTTTTATCATCCCAGCAAACGGAGTGGTGGCACGTTAAAAGACCCTCAAAGCAAAGGAACCCTCTGCAACAAAAACAAAGCTCACACCTGCATTATGGAGCTGACTTCTTCTCCCACCAGAGCCACACTGGAGACTGTGTCCATGGCCATGCCCTGGCTGGTTTGCACTGTTAATCACTCTTTTCATTATTTTGTCCCTGCCCACAGAAGAGAGGAGATGGAAGTTTCTCCTCCTCCCTCCTCCCCTCCCCATTATCAAAAGCCCTTAAGTGCTGCAAAAACAGCTTTATGTCACACCTCCAATATATAAGCATTAATTTTATGGAGCAATGGGGTTTAAAAGGAATTTCAATAATTTCATCTCCCAGTATGTAGGACCATATGAATACACAGCTGTGCAGGACCCTACTTTAAAAAGGGCTGAATTCATGCCCCCTGATGAAAAAGATGCAGTGAGAGAGAGCAATAAGGGCAGAACACCACCTTGTTAGTAAAGATGACAGAAAGATCCCAGTAGGTTAATACTTCCAGAGGTGAAATATTACTCATTTGGCTCCAAAACTATGGATTTGCAAAAGTAATGCACATTTTCTCTGATACTGATGAGACCACAAGAGCAGGACCTTCCCAGGTTCAGAAGGAACTATCATGCCTGGGCTTGCAGAGCCTCTGCCCAACTAAACACCCTGCAGGTGTCTACATTTGGGACCTGGCACTAGAGTGCTGTGCTCTTTGAAGTCCCCTTGCCTTGCCACTGTGACTGGCTCCAGTCTATTCAGCACAAGAGATCCCCTTTTGAGAAAATCAGTACCAAGAATTCCTGCTTTTCTATACCTCTCACAGCTGCATGACACCCAGATGTACATGTGCCTTTTACAAGTTCTTTGTTCCAATATTTTTTCTTAGAGAGCAAAAATGTTTCATCTACCTTAACTCTGAACAAATGGCATCACCAACAGATAAAAAGAAATATTAGCCATTATCCTTACAGGCAGTCATTTTTCATTACCTCAAATATAAAGGAGAATTAACAGCAATTAGTGGATATTGCAGATTGTGTACACACATTTTGCATTATTTGGTGATTTTAATTGTTAAGTCTCACCCAAACAGGATTTTGCAATTAGTCTTTTATCTATCTGATGCATTCTCAGCACAGTGTTAGGCAGGACAGCTTTGGATAAAGAATGTTCAGATGTTTGTCTTAGATTAAGTAGGAGGGTGTTAATTGGCAAAATAGTTCATAATTTTCATATTAAATATGAGTATGTGCAGCATATTTTCACGTAAGGAAGTGGCAACTACATTCTGCATGCTGTGTTTTTTTCGCTGGTCTTGAAATGAATGTGTTCTTGCTATTATACAGATGGTCATTCATTTCCATGCCAAAGTAATGGCAGGTTTTTTGCCTAGATTTTAACATCGGCCCTAGATTTATCTATTGTTGTGTTACACTTGGGTTTCCTAATTAGAGGGAGTGAGTGTAATTTGAAGGCTCTGTTGAGATACATTTTTGAAACTACCCCATAGTATTTGAGTCTCCCTGACTCTTGAGAAATCCCAAAATCCCGATGTTGTTTTGGCAGCTCCTGTTTTCTGAGTTTCCTTCTTTTTTTCAGCAGACAATGCCTTCTTCCATGTCTCCCATACAGAGATAAGTGGAATGCTAACATCCCATATGGCTTCTAAATTCTAGTTCACTGAGTTCACTGAACTTCCTTGTTCACATGTGGACACTCTCTTGTTTCCACATTTTCAATGTTTCCATGACAGTCCTTATGTCAGGACCAACTCATTAAATAGAATTGTCAGTGATCTCCTCTGTCCATTATTTTGAAGATTTACATCTTATGCTTGTCTTTTTATACAGATATGGCTTTTGCTATTTCTGTTGGTATTTTTGAAAATGGAGTTTAGTAATTCTCCCTATACTCCCTTTAGAGCATTACCTGGCACCCACCTGAAAGTTCACATTGAATTACAGATCCAAGCTGCTATAAAAATCACCCTGTGAGGACACAGGTTATTCATGGAGATCTGCATTCTGCAGATTGTTCAGTCCCAGTCTTTCAGAAACACTTTCATAAACCAGAACTGTATTAGAAAGCTCACTCTCCATTGCAGCAAATTATTTAATGCAAATTATCAAGATATTCTTGATACATTCAACATGTCTAAAAAATATTTAGGGAAAAGGAAAGTAATAGCTTTCCATCCAGCTTAAAAAACATTGCAAGATCTACTCTTGTTAAGTCTTGACACCAACAAATTTTGATCATTCATTCCAGTTCATATGTCATAATCTTAAATGCAGAGATTTTGATCCTTGTAAACCCAGTCCACTCTGAATTACTTTAGAAGTACTAAAAGCATTCATGAGATGTGTGCATTTGCTATTGCTGTTTATTACTTTATTTAGGTTTAGTTAAAGTGCTCATCCACAGCTCTGTTACTTATTTTGCTATTCATTTGCCTTAATCAGAACATTCAGTAAACAGTGTTGCTATGGCAATTCTGCAACTTTTCATATGACCAAAATCTTGTCTATTGCAGTCTGTGCAAAATAATTTTAAAACTTTACTATTACTAGTTAATGTGGTCCTGAGGTGCACCTAAAACGTCACCTCTCACTCCAAGAGCTGACTTGCATGCTGATATCAATTAACGGTACATACAGGAATTGATATTTGATGGATTAAGTGGAAGGCTAAGCATGAAAGGGGTTACTCCACCCTCACACACCACAGAGGAGGTTTCTTATTCTCGGGTCTTCAAGGACCAACATAGCCCAGTGTTAAAGGCTGGAAATAGGTCAGAAATTCTCCATTAAATATGTAGTGACCCAAATTTCTATGCAAGTGGCACAGTGTACCAGTCCCTGCTAGTCCAGAGTAGCAAGCAATGCATAAATGCTACTCTTTGGACCTAGGTTCACAGGGTAGAAATTGTTTCCCCATATTCCTTGTGCTTGACCCACATAAAGTCCTCTCAGTAAAGATTTAGTACTTGAATTAAATTCACTGCTCCGCAGTTGTATTTCTCCAGTGTGATTTAGGCTGACATAAAATGAAGTGAGGAATAAGACCCTGAGGGCTTTAGCAATGATGGGGCCTTCTGCAGGCCTTTTGGTGTGGGATGAGTTTTGCCCACAGTGAATACATAAAATAACTAGCTAACTCTCTTACTTTGAATATCAGTTACAAGACCAAGGAATCTTCATTACTCTGCTGGCTGGGGATTGAAAGCTCCAAAATTAGAAATCTACTCAAGAAAAAAAATCTGAGCATACTATAATTGAACTGGTTATGAAAAGAGCTGTGAAGAGCTGTACAAGTGAGGCAGCAAATGTACTACTCAACAGAACAGCAGCAGCAAGAGGAATAGACACTGCAAGTCATTTCTAGGCCAATGAGGCACAGAGGGGGATAGCAGCCAAAATAATGAGAACAAAGGAGAATTAAAAGAGCTTTACCAAAAGATTAATTTCAAATGTCTATAATAAAGTTACACAAATACTTCAGTCAATTTATTCTTAAAATAACGCAAATTAATCATACTTTAATTTGAGATTAAATGCTCTCTTATAAAGTTTTCAGTGTCTTTTTAATAAATTTATCTTAAGGAAGGGACTCATATTATGGCTTTTTACCTGTGCCCATTCCTTCTAGTCAACAAAGTTGTACATCCTATTGCTGCTATGTAACACACTGATTCTCTGTATTCAATCAGGAAAGGGAAGGAACAGGAATTATGCAAACCTTTCTGTTCATACTTTGTTTGTTGAAAAACTAATTTTAAAAACTTATTTTAAATAAGGAAAATGCGGAGCAATGAACACAACAGAGGCAGATGATGACAATCCAGTCAAACACATTTCATGTTCTATTCATAATTCAAATGATACAGGCCTCTTCCCCAGCTGGTTTTACTGACATAGCATTTCTGGAGGTTGTACCACAGCTTGGTAACTGGTATTATCTTCTATTAAAGAAAAAAATATATATATTAGGTGTATCTGTACTCCCTTAACATTATTAGAATTAATTATTGCATTGGAATCAAAATATCATCTCTTTTGTTGGATTAATTTCCCAGAGATATCAAAAGCTGGGTGGTGTGCATTTACCTCTGCCAAGTACTTGGCTTAGTCTAGAGTAACTCAGTTGCAGAGAAGGAGTCTTTCCCACTCAACCCTCCTACTCCTTCCCAGCTGAGTATTTTCTTCTGTGCAATAGTTTCCCTTTTCCATTGCATCACCTATTTGCCATTCTCAGAGGCTGGCTTAAAAGGCAAGAACACATTAATCAAGTCAGGATTTTCTATAATAACAATCTCAAAACATCTTCTTTTCTGGATTTTAATTCCATTACTAGTCGGTTTACATACAACCTCTGCTGCATAATCTCTTCTTAGCAACAATGACACATACAACAGCCTAAATCCCCAATTTCAGAGGCATTTTTATATCAGTTTTACCTGCCAAGATATGTGAGGGAATGTGTCCATGCTATTTATGACAGTTCATGTATGATGATTTTTCTATTTTTCTTTTACCTATTGTTATCCTAGAAGCAGTGCTGAAAACTTTATTGGTGGTATACAGGATATAGAGCAACACACACACGAGTGCAATCTGCGACTTACATTCTGTTTCTCTTTGGGATTTTAGCATGTCAACCCAAATTCCATTAGTAGTGGATCCCCTGACACAGACCCCATTGCTTGCATCTCCTGTGCACGGTACATATTTACAATGCACAAGCAGAGCAGCATCTGAGCACCCCACAACTGGCATAAGGAAGGAATCTTTTGTAATATGTGAGATCAGCAATCAGCACAGAAGAAAAAACTTATTCTGAAGCATAAGTGTAAAGCAAATCCTACAGAGACACACTGAGTTGTTACAGCTATCAGTATGCATGCAAATATACAAATATCCCATTATGGTGGATCTACATTCATATTAAATAGCTCTCTTTCTTCTTATCAGTTAAATCAATACTTCTTTCCTTTTTCTGAAACAAAGTATTCCATAGCTCTGTACTTAGTACTTAGCCTAATTTTTTGAAAATCTGAAAAATAAGTTAATTTTCAGTATTTTCTGCATTCAACCAAGTCATTGGGCTATATTTAGAATGGTAACCCTTCCCCATCCCCATTGATGCACTAATCTGTTTTCCATAAATCTCATTGCATAAGTGCTGTAAGTTCATTATAAATATAACTAATAATGAATCCAGCTCCAAAACTATAAATAAACTATGCTCTGGAGTTTTTCCAGTTTTCAAAGAATAAGAATTTTGTCTGAGAAATAGCTGAAGAACCAACCATTTAGATGTGACAAAGAAATTTAATATTGTAATAGGAAATTTCTAAAATCAATATAATAGACAGCCTCTGCTGGATGCACATAAAACCCCTGAGTTAAACGACTGTGTCACTGAAGCATTCAGAGACAGGGGATGGTTGGAAGCCCAGCATGTGTTTGCTGTAGTACTCTGCTGAAATGAAGCTTTTATTAAGCCACATATCTTACAGAAACTTTCTTTATAGCACTTATTTTTTCTTTGTCCTCTGTTTTCCAGAACTTATCTTCAAATTTCAGAGGCTAAGGCAGAATACGAGGTAGGAAAACAGGGAAAGCCCTACAAGTCCCTTAAGCAGTATCAAATGAAGCTTTGTAGTAGGGAGTTTTTTTTCAAAATTTAATTTAGAAGAGAGATTTGTCTATTTATGTCTAAAATGCCTAATTTTGTAGGTGTCTAAGTTATCTTGCAATGAATAAAAAAAAGCAGATGGTTTTGAGAGTTGCATTAGCAAGTAACAAGCACAAAGTTTGCAACTCTAGCTCATAAGTTTTTCCTTTCCCTTCATTCAGAACTTAATAATTATGGAGCTTGCATATAGTTTATTCTGTACTACTACACTTAATAAGAGATTCTACTAGCATTAGTATTCGTGGACATCAAACAAAAAACTGGCTGAGGATGGCATATTTCCCTTCTAACAGCAAAATTGTTGTGTGAAACTGTACATAGTTCAAACAACTTCAAAAATAATGTTTAATATTTAAAGAAAAATACTAGTCAAGGGTTCTATAACTTCAGTAGATTTTATCATGTATTATTTACCTATTGGAGACTTTGGAACCTGTTCTATAACAAAAATGTAAAGATGGGTGCTGAAGTAGCCCTTCTAATTTCGTGAGAGAACCTAACAGAGGGGTTTGAGTTTATGATACACTGATGAAAAGTGGTGGATTATGTTAGCAAAGAAAATATTTTATAGCATTATTATGTTTTTTATTCAATTAGATTTAATTATTTTCAGTCACACCAGTCAGAGTTAGGTAATTCAGAACTGAAGCCTAAAGAGAAGAGGAAAGAAACAAAGTTGTCCCTACTCAGTGCCCAGGTATGGTCCTGCTCTCTGCCCAGCCTAGGCACTACTGTGGCAGACTGAAACAGAAGCCCAGTTATACTGCAACCAACAGGTATTAAAACTCTAGGTATTAAAAAAGCAAAATATGTTGAATTAAAATAGATTTTAAACCCACATATAAAATTCTCCAATTAAAAAGTACTATATTTCAAAGGGAACAATAGAACAGAATTTACAAACCCTCTGGCCAGAATTGCCATAATGAAAAATCAAATGGGACAGGGATACATGTTCTCAAGAGCACAGCGAAAACCAAATAAGTTTAAACTTTTCTGCTTGGCATTACAAAGACATGGCCTGCACACATTATCTGTGAAGGAGTCTCCAGGTACATGGGCCAAAAGACACATCTGAAACAAACAGTGTTCCTTTGCTGTTTGCCTGCAATTTGCCTCCCACATGCTGGGTGTTCCTGGCAGGTCCCAAGAGCTGCCCCAGCAGATGTGTTGCACACACAGCCAGAGCAGGCAGCCCCGTCCAGCCCTGGCAGCACAGCTGATGCCGGGGCAGTAGGCAGAGGCATTCCCTGACACCCAGGCTGTTGTCCTGCTGGAGAAGCCCTCCTGAGCACCTGGTTTAGCTGCCATAGGAGCATGAGGGATACTGTAAACAGCAGATCTATCACAACACTAAGGTACACTAATCCCACCTGACTTGAAATGTTATACTTTGTCTGAAGGGGAATCAATAACACACATTTCACTTGCAACTAATCTTCAGTACAACATCAATAAAGAGTAGGAAGCATTAAGAAAGGAATGGATTTGCTATTCTTAAAATTATTCAGAAAATATCAAATACAGACTAACTTTAAATACTTTGCTATTTGTTCATGGACACCCTTTAAGCAGAAAGATTTATTCAGCATTTATTCAATGAGTAAACTGCTGTGATTATTTTTTCAGTCATCAATCTCTTTTGCTTGAAGAGTCACTCAAAGAGCATGTACAGTGAACATTTTATGAGTCGCCTTTTATACGGCCAGGAAGTCAGACAAGAGGAAGATGACCTTGCCTGACACAATTTCTTTATGAGACCATCTTCTCATTGATCTATGGCTCCACCGAGTAGAATTATGGTGTCAGTGCTGCCCTTGGAACATGGGGCAAGTCATGTCACAAACATACATTCTTCCCCGTCAAACATTTAACTGATCCCATGGTTTGCAGAGCCAGCGCTGTTACTTCCAAATTTGATTTGCAAGTTTTCAGCAAAGAGGTGACTATGCCTGTACATGATAAGTAGCTGCACCTGCCTTCAATTTGCTCTACTACATCTAATTTCCTAAGTGAGCAGTTCAAATGCTATAAGATGGCAATCAAAAACCAGCAAGATTTCAGAAGCAAAGGTAAGGATTGGATTACCCTCAGCTTTCAACTTGTGTTTCCTTAGCCTTGTCCAATTTCTTGACTAAAACTGGAAAATAAAGACTCAGCTCTGCTAAATATAGTTGTCATCTGTTCACTGGGAAGCTGCAGGGTAGACAAATGTTTTATCAAGACAGGATGCTTTATTCTGGTAACTCTGAGTTTTATGACCCTTGTTTAAACAGAGACAGAGAATTTATTCTAATTTATAAATATAGGAGTATACACTTAATTTATATTTTTGTAAATCCCAGAAGATACTTCTCCTGTTTTATTTTTAACCATTTTTCTGTTTGTGGTTATAAGAGAAATAAAAATGTTTATATCTTTTGTGCAGTTAATGTGTTGATTCAATCACGATTGTCTGTTTGGCAGAAAACATTTGAGTCCTAGTTGAAAGCAATTTCAATCACCAGGATGAACATACCTCAAAGGACCAAGACACCACAACACACTCCATGCTGGTACATTAAGCTTGGTCGCCTGAGGGCAAAAATTTACTCATGTCCATTGCTTTCAATTGGAGTATTAAGTCAGACATGTATGTGAATAAATTCTCACAAAATGAGAAAAAACTTTCCTAACCTGTACTTGTAATTTGATATAAAATTATTCCAATGAAAACAGAAAGTTCAATAAAGCTTTCCAGTATGAATATTTAAAAACCATTATTCTCTCAATGTTTTGCTGTTGCATCTGTGAATTGCTATACAAATCATATGCTCCGTTATGAAAGAAAATTCACTCTGAAATAGTCTAAAAGATAATGTATAAAGAACAAAAGCCATGATATAGCTAACTACAACATGCAGAGTCTATAAACAGAGGTCCAAATATAATTTCCTATTATTTTATACTAATGCATTTATTCTCTTTTTTTGTCGTTACAGCATGACCTTATACTGCACTTTCCCAATTTTCATATAGCATTTAGGTAGGTCTGAGCCTATTTTTCTACCTATTTTTCAAATTCTTCAGTCTTCCACTCCATCACAAAAAAAAAAAAAGGATAACAATAATAACAATATATTTTGGTGCTATTGAAAAGTAAGGTAATGGTTGTTAAATCAAACAACCTTAAATCAAAGGAAAAGATAAAATTTAAAAAATAAGTAGATAATTTATCTAATATGATTAGATATAAAACCAGGTAAAAATGCACCAATTTTAATATACAAATCTTCTGGAAAATGTAGGCGCACAAAGAGATAGAATATTTAATACCATTTTGTTAAGAGAATGTGAAAATTCTTATTATTTGTAAGTAATTACTTGATTCACTTTTCTTTATTCGGTTTAGATTTGCTTGGGCTTATTCTTCCCCATGAAGTAAAGCAACAGACAGTGTGTGTGAATAAATGGAGATGCTGCCTGAGTGAGTGAATCAGCTTTTCAAGACCATGCTTCCATTTCCAAGCTCATGCTGGCCATTTGTTCCCCTCAAGCTGGATTGCAATATACAATGCTTCTCCCTTAGAACATCTCATGTCCTGTCTAATATCACTTCCAAACTTGCAGCTGAAGTCATTTTCAGAGTATGGTCTCTAATGCAACCTCAGTGCTGATAAATGGACTCTCCTAGCAACTAGTTCTTTAAAGACACATAATGCATGCTTGGACAGCATTATCTTTAAGGGGCCTCATGAGTCCTCCAAGTTAAGAGAGCATAGAAAGAAAACCTACTTGTTAAATAAAGTCAGAGTAGAAGAATTTATTACCTCCTAAACGAATAATTGTATTAGTAATATGATTAATTTATTTCTGTTATAAGAACTGCACAATGGCTGAATGTGTTGCTGACAATATTTTCTATTTGACAAACATAAAAGTTCCATCATCAGATACCCCCCCACAACAGAATGGTACCTAAAATTTCCTTGCATGTTTAAAGGGAAAAGAAACTTTAGTACCAGGGTAAGCTTCAATAAGACTGGAGAGTCCACTGAGCCATTAGTCTCTAGAAACTGGTCCTAATCTGAACACTTACAGAAGCAATCCAACCTGTCAAGTATTTTCTAAGCCCACCAAAAATAGTGTGCTAGTATCAATAGAATAATCATCACCAAAAATAGTCATCACCAAAACCTGACATTATCTTTTTTTATATTGGGAAAGAAAATGAACCAGGTAGAAAGAAACAGCAAACTCAAGCCAGAGGAAACCTGCAATGGGCTGTGTGGTGCATGCAGGCTCCACTTGACTTTGGCAGCACAATACATGCTCCAAGAGAAAAAAAGAGGTAAGATGCAGCTCAGGAACTGCCCCAAACACTGGTGGTTCAGGGTTTTGTTTCTAATTAAAACTTCATAAAAATATATTGATATTGCTTTATTAGCAATTTCTTCTGGCCCACTACTTTCTCAAATGCCAGTTGCTTGAAAGGGACAAACTTTACACATTATCAGCTCTTTCAACAAATTAGAAAAACAAATATGAACATAGTATACCATATTCCTATATAATGAAAAATTGATTATAAGCAAAGAATTGCATACTGTGCTAGGGTTGTAAATTACTTCCTCTGTGGCTTTTACAACATTGCCTATGAACATAATTGAATGTCACTAGTTTATGTTTGCAAATACAATCCCAATGACATTGCACCTGGGAGCGTGCACGCACAGTCATCTGTTAGAGAAGGATTTAAACATATGGCCTGTTGATTAGGGTCTGGCCCCAAAGCTATCACAAAACCCTCCAGCCAGTTTTCTGCCAGACTAACCCATCACAATAATTCAGCTCCATCAAATAGGAGCTTCTCAACAACAAGAGAGAGAAAGTGTATAGCATTTGAAACAGCCACTTCAGATCTAGACACTAAATATTTGAGAAAGCAAAGGTCAGAGGCACTCCCGCTACAGAGACAAAACTATATTGGGCCCTATCCTACATTTTTAGTCATCTTACTAGGCTGGCCTGTTAAAGTACAGGCTTTACTTTCTGCTTCAATTTTCCAGTAGCACGCTTCTAGAGCAAAATTGTAACAATGAGATTATCGTTTGAGTATATGGGTAGCACTTTTATGTTCAAAGTTAAGCTGATTCTTTAAACATAATTGGACCTAATGTGCATGATTCCCATCAGCTGTTTTGGGCAAATCTGGCTTAGAGATGCAATGCACATGCAATCACTGCACAGGCAAAACATGCCTCTTCTCACTTGTGCACGTGTTTTCTGAATAGGATAGTAATTAAAATACCACAGAAATCAAACTGCTTGTGAAAATGAGCATGCATTCCTGGGAATTCAAACAGGATAAGATATTTAAACCTTAAGTCAATAGCTTTGGAAAAAATATTTTCCACTGCTAAATACAAGAGTTTGGTGTGTTTGAAATGAGATACAGCTTTTGATAATCACTAAGGCTTACTGCAGGGTTCCACACTTCAAAAATAAAGGTCTACTTGTACATTTTTTAGAAGAAACAGCAATCAGACTAAGAACGAAGCACCTGTTGGCGATGCCAGAATCCATAAATTAGGGCAGTGCCTGTTAGTGTCTGTTATTACATCTGAAATTGAAACATCTACCCAAAGTAAATTGCAGCATTTGGGCTGTTACTTTTTTCACACCTTCCAGTAAAAGCTGGCTTAATTTGATCTTGCAATGCTTTTAAATTAATAACTGTAAGTGAATGTGTGCAATGGCCATGGCTCACGCAATTTTACTTTGTAGAAAATAAAATAGTCAAACTTGGTACTGTGATAGCTTCCTGTTAAAACATATTGAAAGGGGAAAGACTCTCTTTCTAATGAGCCCTTAAAGTGAAATGTTCTGGAGGACAAAAATATTCAAGTTACTAGCTGACCTTTCGAGTCATATAGGAGAGGGTGTGCATAATGCATTATTCTGTCGGATATGCATTACTTATTATAAAATAATGGAGGCTTCAGTACTTTACATGTGACTATTAGAAAGATCAGAACATAACCCAGCCTTCGTAATATAATTGAGTGCTTCAAAAATATCTCTAATGATTAATATACCAGACATTATGCAATGTTCCTACAAGGTAATTTTGTCCTGACACAGAATAATGATTGTTACAGAACTTCTGCAGTTTAAGACACATTAGGCCTCTGGGCTACACAGCCAGTTATAAAGCTGTACGTGGGTGGAGAAATTTCTCATTAACATCCCAGTATCTCCAACATGTGTTTACATTAAGCCAACAAAAATTTTGAAAACTCATCTACAGAGAACTGTACAATTCTCCCTTTAGTGTGCAAGAGGAAGATCCTCCAAAGCCAAGAACAAACACCCTCTTTCACACAGTGCCACTCACACACAGCCAAGGCCCTGGCCTGACATAGGTCGGGGAACAGGCACATGAATCGTTCCTGCCTCATAACTTCCTTGGGAAAGGACTAGAAAAATCCGATCGTGTACAACATCTGCTTCAGCTGAGGCGGAGCAAGGTTGCTGGTAGAGATGAGCAATGAAGGGCTAGACACCAGCCTGGCAGCACTGCCTGCTCCGCAGCTCAGGCAGAAGGCGAGCCGGGGCTCTGAGCCTCGCCACACTCAGCCCTTCAGCTCTGCCACCACCGTGCTCTGCCCGCACCGAACGGGCAGGCCGGAGAGAGAGAGCAAAGGGCTGCTGTGCAACAGCTGCAGACAGAGAAATGCACAAATGCCTTCTGATGTTAAACAATTTGAGAACCAGCAATACAAGCTGATACAATGCGATCCAAATCTGTCACCCAGCTGAATTGTTCTGCTGTTTGTTTTGACATAGAATGAATTCTCGTGGTTCATATGAGGACAGCTTTTCATGAACAGCAGTTTGATACTTGCTCCATGGTTTGAGTATCTTTTTCTGGGGTGCCATATTGGGCTATCGCTTGTTTGCAAATTGGATGGGTAAGCATTTGCACGGCACACATGGCAGTCTGCTGGGACTGGCTGGAAGGGATGGCAATGTTTGTGAAGGCAGCCCTCTGAAACCACTCAGAACAACCAAAACCACTATCATAGTGGGTTAGCAATAAAATTTGACTTCATATTACTTTTATTACAAGATTAGAGACAATTTAAAGTGACCAGATTAAAAGTTCTTATTTATAAGCACTCAAAACTGGGGAAATTTTTTGCACCCATATACTGTAAGTATTATCATTAGTGTTTCATTTGCTTCTAGCTAGTAAGAAAAATATTGCTATTACTTCAGAAATTAAGTACATACCATCTTGTCATTCATTTTTAGAGACATAATCTGAAAGAAGAAGACAGCCATTATTTGTGCAAACACAGGAGCTTCAATAAAACAAAGCAAATTTTCTTACTAAAGCCAGGACAAAGGTTTTATGAGAAAGGAGCTGTGAAGAAATACCCTCAGACAGCCCTCAGAACTGAATTCTGAAATCAGAAAAGAGACAAATAATAACTAAGATAATAATTCCAATGATAATTAAGATATCTAAATATGTTACAAAAATTAATTAAATTAATTGCCCAATTGACGCTTTCATTCCTAAAGCCATATATTTTTTTCAGCAAAAGAGATGTTTCTTTTCACACTCTAATGCACAATGAAGACAGAAGAGATGGTGTAATCTAAGGTAGCTTTCTCTAGAAACCATAGTTGGAGGGAATTATTTAAAAATGGCTTAATTTTTTTTAAAATCCTCCACTCCCATACTTTGGTATTAGCTAGGAAGCACAAACATCAGATAATAAAAGGACAATGTGTTTCATAATACCAGCTAAACATAAATCAGAAGTTTAACAATATGTTGTTGAAATAGGAAAATACTGTCAAAACAACAAAAAAATTATTTTGGAAAAACTTTACAAGATCCTTTGACCAGTCAGGGGTTTTAATTATTATTTAGAAAATCAATGGAATGAAAGAAATCCTTCAAAAAGGAATGAGAAAACTATTATTTTTTTGTAAAAATAAAACCTCTGTTTCAGCCTCCAGGGCTGTAGAATATTCCCAGTGATCAGACCCAGCAATCAGAAGCAGGAAAAGAGAGCAGCCCTGCATAACCTAGCACTTCATAGCTGGATCAGCAGCACTTTGTAACAGATATTCCAGTAGTTGGATTAAATCTATAGTTCTAGAAATATTGACTTTTCGATATGCCTGGGGAATAACATTTACAGATTGTGAAATGAGAAAAAAAAAGTTATACCTAAAAGCAAAATAATAGAAAAAGAAAAAAAATATTTAATTTCTCTTTCTCTGGAACAAATTAAGAACATACTTAAATGTTGCAGTTTGGGGTCAAAACTGTCAAACAGCTAAAAGGCAGCTGACAGATTGCAGTTTCAGTGATGGCATTGCTATATGAAACTAATTCACTCCTAAATTTCTTGTGGTAGTAGCCTTTGACTATGGTTTTAACCATGTCTAATGAAGATGCTTCATACTGAAATTGTAAAATTTCCAATCCAAGAAAAATTTAAAAATACTGAAAAATCTCCACTCACCTTCTTCCTGGCTAATGGGACAACATGCCTAAATGTTAACATACTTTAGCATAGAAAGTCCATTTAGGGAGTTTTCAGACATTATTTCTCTTTCTTGTTTGTCGTTTGAAGATTTTATCCACTTTTCCCTTTTTCTTGGCATTATGATGTAGATGGAGTCTTTCAACTCTATCTTTTCATGAGCTTAAGTCACTCAAAGAAGCATCAATAGTTGTGGATAGAACTGCAAAGAAAAATGTGCAAATGGCTCAAAAAGAATAGAAAAATTAAGTACAAAATTCAGTATTTACAGAAGCCACCTATGGGAAGCAGAAATAGCTTGGGGATGTTTTTCATAGCTCTACTTTTATCTGCTTCTAGTATGGACACTAATTTATTTTATCACATTTGACCTTTTCTTCATTATCTAGAATTCACAATGCCACAGTTGCTGATTTTTTTGAGATTTATAAATAAATAAAACAAATATTAGAAACCTGCAAAATTTAGCATATTAGTAAATTAAATTTTAAATGTGCATTTTAAAGTACTGTTTTGTTGCATAACTAATGCAGAAGATGCTATTAGCATTTGCTTTTCAAGTCTGCAGTTGTTACCACATAAATAGTGGCTATAGGATACTCCCTTCTTTCATTAGCTTATTCATAGCTTCCTGTGAAAAAGCTGATGCATCTCTGCTTCAAGTAAATATTTTATAGTATCAGAGTCCTAAATTCAACTCCAGTATTGATTACAAAGCATATTACATTTTAGTTCAGTATGCATAGAATAAAACTGAAAATCTCCAAGTATTGACTGAGTTTTAAACTAAGAGATTATGTTCTGTCATGGTGACAGGGATGCAGGCACTAGAATGCAACTGAGAATATACAGTTGTATAAGAATTTTACTGTGCAAAATTTACAGATTAATCCATTTGGGTATGTTTACCTGTTGTCTTGAGCTTGTCTCCATTTCCACAATGGAAATGTATGGAGAAAATAGGATTATATATTTACATATGTATTTTCACCTAAAGCAAGAAAATTTTGCAAATAAACCAGACTACTAAATATATTTACAAAAAAATCACATTATTGAAACTTGGACTACAGCTGTTATTGCTGTTGCAGTGCTAAACCATCGTAGTCCCTTCACAGAAAAGAGCTTCACCATAATATAATTTTCAGTCAGAACTGACAGGGCTGATTTTTATTTTATGCTTTCAATGTGCCCTTTTTTAGTCAGAAATGCTAAAGAATATTGGGAGAATTGAGAAAGGAACCACAAGAATAAGTAATGTTTACTAGGTATTGAAAAGCAGGAGCACAGGAGAAGGGCTTTGGGCTGAAGCAAAATCACCAACAGAATGCAAGGGTGCTTTAGCTAATGCACAGCACAGGTGAATACAGAAGCTCCAAAAATCACTGAGTCACGTATCACCTTCTAAGAAAATCAGTATTTGTGTCACTATATCTTTGTTTCTCACTTAATGCTACACACTTTAAATTTTACATTGTTTTAATGAAGTGTTTCAGACTTCATAGTCAAATAAGTGCCAGGGAGACTTAATACAACTAGAGCTTGCCAAACCCTCTACTTCTATTACTCCTATTGCTTCTGTTACTTCTGGTAAAACAAAACAAACAAACAAAACCTCAAAACCTAACCGACCAAACAAAAACAAAAAAACAGAAAAGATACTTTGTAACATTTGGGAGGAAAGAAAAAAGACCACAAGAACCAGAAACCAGAGGCAGAAAAAGATAACAGAAGACACCAAATATCTTATTAAGTTGGGTCACTCAGTGTTTTACAGGATCCAATTATGTAGCTAATCCCTATGCTGCTGTTTTATCATTGTTATTTCTGGACCACAGAAAATCTCCCAGTGGAAAATTTAGATAAACAAGGGTATGCTAAAATTATAAATCATGGTTTTGATCAATAAAACAATAATTAATAGTAAAAACAATGCCTTTTTGTGGCATTAAGAAAAATATTTAAATATATCAGAAATTTATTATGGTATTAAGAATAAAAACACTGGTCATAAGACCTTAAAATTCAATCTAGGCAGCATATGTGCATATTCTAAATTTATAGTATAAATTACTGAACTTAAAGCTAAAATTTTAAGAGAAATTTAGTAGAGAAAAATGTCACAGGGCAGAATCATTACTTAAAGTAACTCCAAAGTGAAAAAGAGCAATCCAGCTAATTTGAAGGCTGGGCTAGCTCAAAAAGCACTACTATTCAGTAGTGTCTTACTATTGCTTAGCAGATGGCTAAGACTGCATTAGAGCTCCAGAACATTAGACTGAATGCCAAGCACCCCAAACAAAACACCAAATGCATTTATTTACTAATTTCTAATCTCTGCCACAGTATTTTCATAGTGCAGATATTCAGTCATCCTTGATGGAGTCACAGGCAGATGAGACTTCAGAAACTGACTGCCACATGCATTTAGCTACCACAGAGGCTCAGCACTTTGGTGAGTACCACATCAATAGTACAGCTACACTTTACCAGCAAGTGCTTGAGATTAACAGGCAATAGCATTTACTAACCTCCCCCTCAGAGAGCAAAGAAGGAAAGAATGCAAATTCCACTGGAAGTCTGCTTCTATTGCTTTATTTCTTCAGGCTTTACACGGAGCGGCAAACTCCTCCAACAGTATTCCAGCCCACCTGAAAAAATATTATCATATCAGAACAAATGTTGCAATATTAAAAAGTTAGCTCTAACATTACTTGGAACATTAGGAAAATATGCTTTTACCTATATGTGGGAAGATAAATAATATTACTTCTTGGAATTACAGTTGCTGATTTGGGTTACTCTGAGTTGCTGTATGTTCATCTCTTTTTACCTGCAGGCTGCTCAAATGTTCCAGCTTTTCAGTGCACCCCTTCAGCTCCTTACATGCACTGCCTTTATTACAAAAAGAACCAAAATCATCTTGATTTTATTCAATGTCATGGAGTAAAGGTGGTCCCTCAGATGTTCTGATCACTTAAAACAGCTTTATGCATTATGTATATGTCATGGATCCTACCACCAAATCATCAAATTAGGCGATAAAACTATGTTGCCCCATTGAGATTAATGAAGATGTAACAACATGTTACAAGAATTAGTGAAGAGCAGAAACAGAATTATTTTCAAGTCTAGTAACAGTGCTTTGAGAGAGTATCTCCAGGTTTTGGAGAGTGGAAAGAGATTTCTAAAGGAAGCACATTTTAAACCTTCAAGATTCAGAAATGGGGAAAAGTGAAGTGGAGATTTTTAAGATCCATCATGACTGTCAGGGCACTGGAAAACTCATTTGTTTAGCCCTTTCAGAGCACCACTGATAACAGTTTATAAAAGACTATGAGTGAAATACAGACTTTGTGAAGCTGCCATTGTACATGAATTTAGATTCACTGACATTCTCATCGCAGAGCTCAGTCACATTTACTGCTTAGGAAACTAGTCTGATGAATTCAATTACTGAAGGAAGTCTGGTTTTAATTCTTAGAACTACTACTTTTTTCAATTTAAATTGATTAATAATAAAAGTTACAGCATTTCAGAGGAACAGCATATAAATTAATTATAAATTGAAGCCCTAGCCCGTGGCAATAAGATACAAAGCTCTCCTTCATGTCAGCTCAGATGCAGCTTTCAAGTATATTCTAAAGGTACTTCTTCTGGATAAATATTTTACGTTATAGATATAAATTACAGTTTATTGCCAGCTGTTTAAAATATCTATGATTTGGTAAGATGAGTCTTGCTAACCCCCAGCTGTCTCCCATTTAGCTGAATTGGAAAAACACTGGGTAAATTGCTGCCCATGGAGCACAAACAGAAGCAACTGAAGTGCCCATAATTTGTTAGAGTTTTAGATCATCCTAATTTAGATATTTTTCAAAAGACATAATGTAGAGTAGACTCTACTTAATCGCCACCCTGATAAATAGCTCTACTGGGAAGATAATACAGTTAGTAAAAGGGTAAATTAAAAGCAAACTGTAAGAGCCAGGCTGCATCCGTGACATAGCCGATGTGTTTGGAATTAAGCCGTTTGATGCGCTGATCACAGCAGCGTGCACCGTACTACCACCATACATGGCACAGCTGCTTGTTATCTTCAGGGCGCTGCCTCATGCTCCTGAATTGATATTTACAAACTGCACTGGTATAATCAAAGAAAAGCTAGAAAGTTTCTTAATTCAGTGTACTCCTGGGTACACAATATAAACACAGCATTCAAGTGCTCTTAATGGGGCACTTAAATATCTTTTTTCACAGGTTTTATCATATGAAAAACTATAATAAGTGGGGATGCAGTCAGGAGATGTACTTGAGTTATATGTCAAGGTAGCCACAAGAAGGGACCCTCAACAGAAGAGAACTGACAGTACAGAAGAGTCTACTATGTCTCAGCAAGTCTGTACCAATGTCTGACCATTTTTGATATGTTTTGTGATTCTTCTATATGTTCAGCAGAGAAAACATATGGGGTGAATACTAGTTCATACTACACTCTGTCAAAGGCAGCTGTCGACTGTTAGATACTGCCACCAATAACCAAAAGTTGTAAACTCAAGAGCCAAGAAATACATAGATTTTCAATGTCACATACAGAGCCAAATATTTCATTCTCCATTAAAAGAAAAAAAAATTATTTCCTTTTGAAGTGTATTTATAACCACAAATGCAATTTTGTCCTCTTTGAGTAGTTAAAACCTTAATCTCTGGCTTTCTTGTTCAGAAGATATTCTTCACAGTGATTTTTAACTGTTACAGTCCCTTTCTATGATTCTTAACTGGGGCTGGCTGAGCCTTTCCTTTTTTTACAGGGTGCAGAAATGTCCTGATTAGAAAGAAGCAGAAGGCAGTGGTGGCAAGAGAGAAGCAAAGGAAGGAAAACATGCAAGGAAAGGAGACAGAACTGCAGAAGGTAGAAGTGTGGCTGACAGCCCTGGGATCCCCCAGGACCACAGTCAGCAGTGAAGAGAATTACCTTGCGGAAAAGACACAGCTGGCAGGAAAGATGTCAACCGCAGGAGGTAAAGAAAAATGCAGGCAGGAGGAGAAAGTAGTGAGACACTGTGTGGACAGGAGTGCCTTGGGAGAAACACCATGGGGGTAAAATGGCCGATGACTTACAAATGTGCACGCAGCCCACAAATTAAAGTAACATTTGATTACCCCTATCAATCCAAAATGGTTTCCTTGGACACCAGTCCAAGAGAACATGGAAATTACCTCTTCACTCACTGACAGGCATGGTTCAAGAGCACATACCTTCTACCCTCACGCCCAAGGGTATTAACCAGTCATTACCTCACATTTTCTTGTTTCCCTAATGGGCCCCATTTCATCTCCCTGGGTAGTGAGAGCTGCTTCACAGCACATCCACGGCAGCAATCTGTAACAGTGCACTTAGCCAGGCAGCAGGGGTACTGAATAATGAGCCCATCTGTACCATCCTTCCAGCCCTGTCCTAAAAGCACTGGGAAGCTCCAGAAGTAATATTCTCCAGGTACCTCCCTCTAACCAAATTTCTAAGTAGCAGAAGATTACTCTTATTGTTAGGGTGCTTCTTGTACAGTATAAAAAATGAGGTGGTTTTTTACTTTACTGTTTAGGCAATAAAATTATTTCACTCTTTTTTTTGCGTTGGCAGACAGCTAATAATAAAATGTCTATTTGGAATACCACTGTTATGAAAGGGAACATTTCCTCTTCCATATAAGGTCACAGGACATACCCAATTAGTTGTAAAACACTTGATAATCCCTATGCATGCCCTCAGATCAGAACAAAAATATGAAATAGCAATTTGGTGGAAAGCATTTTAATATAGGCATCCTGAGTAAGAGCATTCTGAGTCCTGTAATGGAAAAAAATAAAAAGAAAAAAGAGGGAAACGCATTCCTCTGATTTCCTCTGATGCTGCAATACCTTTCCCTCCTTTGTTCCTATAAAAAGAAAATTCATTTCTTTTTCATTCAGGAGTAACTGGAGCTTTAAACAAATTAAATGCTTGGGAGTGAAATCTATCTTTTATTCTGAATCAAGACATGGGTCAAGCAGATTTTTGACCAACAGGAAATGATAAGTACAACCATATTTTTGCCTGCCTCGGTTCCTTCTAGGATCAAAGCTGAGGCTGTCAGCCTTAATTTATGTTTAGATATTTAAAATATTTCCAGTATAATTCTGTATTTTTAAGGAGTTGTCACTGAGCAACACCTGAAACTGTCTCACTGTAGTAAACTATGGCAGTATTTTTTCCCATCAGGTACTAGTTCAGCAATCCTCTTCATGTCTAATTCTTTGACAGCAATTCAGTTTTAAAAGGCTTATAATAGGTGCTGCCTGAATTCTGCCAAGATTGAATTGTTATTGATTGGTACGAGGCAATGGTGTAGAAGGGTGCATTTCCACAGCCTGTATTTGAATGGGTCAGATCTTTTGACAGCTGATTTTGTTAGAAAACCTGGGGTCATTGTGGGCACTGATTATTACACACCCTTTGCATTGCTTCCATGACTGCAAGTTCAGCTTCTTACCCTTAAAAATACACAAGTAATTTTCTTTCTAAGGTCTATATAGAGGTTCTTTTATGTAGGAAAGGACCTTATAATCAGTACAATAGAAATTGTACATAACAATTATATAATTGTTATGTTCATACAATTGTATGAACAGTACAAGATGCCAAGTACCAATTTTCTACCTGGGCACACTCTACCAGCCAACATGAAGTTTCCTTGTAAGCCTATTTTTCTCCATCACTACAAGCTCAGTTTCTCACTCTGCAGAAGATGTTGCAGATCTCAGCACTGTTGTGTAAGATAAACCCGTTCTTCTTCCTTTTTTATACTTATAAATGCCAAAATACACTAAGTCAACAAAAATTTATGGATTTGACTTCAGAAGATGAAATTATGTAATTAGTAACATTACACTGATTTTATTACTGTTTCTTTGATTTAAGTTGTTAGTAGTTCAAACATCTTAATTTCAGAGTGAATTATATAATTGTTTTTTTGTTGCTTGTTTATCCATTTTTTGTATAATTAGGATGCAGTAATTTACTTTATATCTCTTTAACTTAATTGAGTTAATAATATCTGCTGAGAAGCATGATGTCACACTCCCAGCTACTTGGCTGGAAAAACCAGGAAAGAGCTTTCATTGGCTATAAGAATTTCAAAGGGCAGCTTTTCTGCTAGACCTGTAACTCTGCAAAAGTTAGGTTTTTTTTCAAATTACACAGCTGCTTCCATATTTTAGTGCTTCTTTTGCTGCTCTTTTGATAGATCGTATTAAAAAGTCTTTCTTGACATAGCATGATTCTCCCTGATGATATTGTTATCACAAAACACTATCTAGTGCATCAATAAGAGCAAACAGGAGCAAGGACAACCTGTATTGAAAAAGGAAAACTTTAGCTTTCAGGTAGTGTCTAATAGCTGAAACTGCCTTGCTTGAACTCTATCAATGCAGTCAGTATAGCACATTCATCTCCATTTTATCAACCCTTCATCTTTTCATGAGCCAGCCAGTCTGGAAAGGACTCCACCTCCACTTGGACCATGTCAGGCAGGACAGGCTTGCCTGCAGTCTGAGTCCCACAATAATGCAGGATGTCTTTGGCACCAGGCTGCAGATGAGAAGGACACATTTGCCAGGTGCTGTATGACAGGTCAGGATCTCACCCAAACTGAAAGTCCATTTGGCATGCAGCACTGATCAAGAGATCACAAGAAGGCAGCTGTGGCCCTGGGCCACAGAGTATCTCAGGCACAGTGAATAGGATTTGACTGGTCTGGTGTCATTGTCATAAATTTATTATGGAAAATCAAATAAATTCTATATTTTGGGATATTAATGACAGTAAAGTAGCATCTACATTAGAGGTAGTGCCACAAAAAGTCCTCTGAAAAACAGAACCATGAGTATAGTAACTATAAACATTGAACAGCCTTAAGACTTAAATCTTGATTAACCCTAGAAGTTAAATCCCAGAAAGAAAGATCACTGCTAATAATTCCTGGAATCCATGGAGTTACTCACAATGAACTTACAGAACGATAGAAAAATCCACATCTGTCAAAAAACATGTATCTAATCCTGGCTCCTGAATGTCCAGTGCATGTATAATCCTTTCTATCCTCAAAGTTTTCATAAATATTAACTTGCTGGTCTTTATATGTCACATAGAGGGAAAGTTATGTAATTGCCATTTTCCAGCTGTAAAAACGGTGATGTTAAAAATAAGACAACAATGAATGAAAATGCACCAACCAGTAGCGTAGCCATGGAATGCTATACATAAAACAGTGCAACAATAAAAGGAAAAACATGGTAAAACTGATACTATAATCTTAGCTGGGAAACATGGCACTAAAAATGTAAGTTTGTGTACGGACCAATTCATAAATGAAAAGTCAGGGGGGAAAAAAAAGAAGATACATGAGGTGAAGAAAGAAGCTCAGTACAACTTCTGTCATGCCAAGACAGAATGACTCTCACAGCACCTCAGACATCAGTCACCAGATAATGCATCCACTCTGCACCGACAGCCCACGATGCTCTCTGCAAACTCTGACTTGCCAGCATGGGACACCCAGGTCCAGCGTTGTGTTCAGAGCAGGTACAGACACTGCACAGCTGCTGGTAAGAATTCCAAAGGATCCAGTAAGTGTAGTTAAAGTAGTTCTTTTAGAAGGTGACTGGTGTTAGCTCTTTCTGCCCCACAAACTGTTGTGAAGCTCAGAACTATTGTCCAAGCAGAAACAGGACTCATGGGAAACTCGGGAGGGGGAAGAAAGGACAAAAGTCTGTAACAACATGCAAATGAGGGTACTCAGAGCAGACCAGCCTTAATCTGGACTAATCTATTGCAGAAAGAACAAGCAGTTTACCCCTGAAAGAGCCATGGCTTTTGAAACTTAACATGACTATAGTCTGAGGCTGAGATATGGCCATTAAATGCAAGGGAATACTAAAGTCCTGTATTCTGACTTATTAATTTTGAAAGTATCTGTACAATTTAACCTTCCAGTGCCACAGCCAGCAGCAAGACTTCCTAAATTAGCAGAAGTAATAAACAGGAGCCTCATTAAATCTTATTCTTCCCTGATTTTTTTTATCCTTCTAATTAAGCTCTCTGTCCTGTAACTCCCCTCATTTCCTTAATTCTCTCTTCATCATTGATTTCTTTATCCTTTGATATGACGGAGTGTCGTGTCATAAGGAAAGGTAGAGCTACGTTTTCTAGAGGGCAGAGCATGAAAAGGACAGGAAGGCATGTTGTTCTCAAAACTGTGTCCCAGCAAGGCAGATGGCTCATTAATGTACCAGTCTTGCCCTCTCAGCAAGGAAAAAACACACACTTACTTACACAGAGGGGTCAGCCTGCGAGCCATGCTCCCTCCGGCAGCTCAGCTCTGTCTGCTTCTGTTCAAGCTGTCTTCTGTACTACTTAGGTTCACCTTTATGCAGCAATGAAGGGAAAGGCTCTTTAAAAAATGTTGGGACAGCTCTTAATGCACTCCTTATAGCTTTGAGTCTCTAGTCTGAAACTCTTCAGAGCCCCTTGAGAGTAGGAAAAAAACCCCAAACCCTTAGTATCATGTTCCTCTGCAGACATCATTACCTCAATTAAACTAAACAGAAATAAAGTAATTTACTGAGTGCTAATTACACACACAAAAAAAATAGTTTAATACAAACAGGCAACAACAAAAAGCTAATATAATTCACTCTGAAATTAAGATTTTTTACAAACACCCCAGGCTTCTATCAAAACAAGTAACAAAATAAGTGTATTTTTACTAATTATAGCAGTTCATCTCCTAAAGTGACATACATACAACTGTGATGACCTTATATATTTTGACAAATGAAACTTGAAAGAACAAACACAGCTTATCAGTTCAGTTTCCCCTACAAGGAAACAGTGTCAACAAGGCTACATGCATTTAGCTTTCCCTGCTTTTCTAACTTTAAAGAAAGTGTCAAAAGCACATTGACAAAGTCTGACAACCACAGATGATTGCAGGAAAGACTTTGGCAGGTTTTTTCCATTCTTATTGTCATTTGAAGAATTGAAATAAAATTCTGTTATGCCATGGATTGCCTCGTCAGGACTCCGTTGACTATTTGCTAATGGAAAGTGCATTGCTCCTTGCACAGCTGCCCCTGAGCTCTCTATCTGCAGTGCCTTGGAACCAGGTGAAATACTTCCATACTCTAATACCACCACCTTTTTACACAGGATTTTTTCCTTAAATAATGAGCCTTATTTGAGGTAAGCACCTACTGCTGTCACTCTCCTACCTCTGCACACAGTAGGTACTTCAAATCTATTTCAGTTGTGATGAGGACATAATGGCAAACTGATCTATCCCTGCAAGGCTAAGGAGCAAATTATGAGGGAAAGCACATGAAATGTAGGCAGGAGAAAATCTCAACGACTTCTTCCATTTGAAGTAAACTCTTAGATCCCAAAATTACTAGTGGGCACCCAAGCACACCCTGACAACTGTGATGCATGAGCACTCTGTTTACTACTCCAGACGCTGTTAATTACTATCTTGCATCCTGGTTCACAGTATAATTTAATACCAATGTTTTTCTAGATTTTGTGTATCTTTCAAACATTCTACTTTTCAGAAATCCAGCTGTTATTTAATTTCAACTGAAGACAAATTCCTATTTATGTAGGCTTCAGCAGTCATGGCAGTTCAATAAATAAAGCTTTTGCAAATGTCTCAAAAATTATGGATCTTGCTGAGCTATCTTTGTGATTCTGATGCCTTTAAAAATAGAGAAAATTATTCTAGTTTCTAATGAGAAATTCTTCTGAAGTCCTAATGAGAAAAGAAAAGAAAAGAAGGTATCAAGGTCTATGATCTGTGTTTCTTACACGTGTTTCTAATTATCTTTGGACCTGATCTCAAAGGGAAATGCCCAGAATCACCTGAGTTTCATAGAAACTGTGAAGTTTTACAGCATTTTGCAGAAAAAGGCTTCTTGATTCCCTATTTATTTTTAAATCAGCTCAGATGACTAATAAAACCTATACTGTCTACCGCAGATCAGAACACAAACATGTTGATAGGGCTCTGGGTGGGGAAAAAAGAGAAATTGGAAGTGAGCTTTTCCTTTAGGGTCACACAGATCCTGCGGTCAGTGGATCCCTGCTGAGATCACTCCCCTTCCTAATTGATTGTCTTGCCCAGGAGGAAGCTAGAGACTCTCCAGGAGCTAAAGAAAAGAGAACTGCACTTTCCAGCAGTAATAAGTGCCATTTACAAGGCAATTCTGCCAAGAGAGTTGAAGACATCAGTTATTTTGTAAAATACTTCAATGGATGTTATATGCACTGTACCTGTTTAAGTATATGCACTGACTGCAGCAAAATTACTTGGTAGAATTCTTGAGCAACAAGAAAACTGATCTTACTTAACTCTGAGTTAAGCATAGTTGACTCTTTGTCCATTAGTGTAGCTTTTGATGTTGTAGTATAATTAAATTTCAACCCAATACCCTCAACCAACTTCTGCAACAAATGATACATATTTCTCTTTCTTCTCTTTGTGTTGAAAATATATCCTGGCTAACTGGAATCACTGTGGCAAGCTGTAAATGATGTATGAAATGAAAAATCCCTGCTCACTGCAAGAAGAGGATATAGACAGGGCTCAGCAATTGCTGCTGGGCTATGCTATGTGCTGAAATATTCAGCTGAAATGCAGTCACACAACCTTGCCAGTACTGACACTGGGTAGCAAGCTGCATATATCATTTTTCAATCTTATTCAGGACCAAATGACTAAGTGATAGATGGTATGATAAAGTCAGAAAAAAATTTACAAAGATCCTAAACCAACTTCAGTTATTGGATTTTTTTTTTTTTTTTTTTTTTTTTTTTACTTAAATGACTGATGTTCAACTGCCTTTGTCTCACCAATACTCTGAACTGCAGAAACTTATAGTGACACAAAGAGCAGCTAGACTGGAAAATTATTAAACAACAAAGGGTTTCACCACTCCAGAAATATTTATAGACACTATTTAAAATATACTGAATGACTGCCATGATTATTATGGGCTGCACCTTAATCAGGAGTGTCTACTGAACACCTTTGACCAAAGTCTAAGGCAAAGACTCTCTCTGTGCTTTGGTATAGAGATCCAGAGATACATCTGCATTTCAGCACAATAAACCTATTTGCATTCCTGCACAAGACTGTTGGTACATCAGAGATATTTCTATTAACTGTTGGGACTCAGGCTATAATTTAACAATATACAGACTTCTGCAGATTGTGGAGTTCCTGCTAACCCCACAGCCCTCATTTGCTGTCATTCCACAGCTCACAGTTATCCCTATTTTACCCAGGCAACTAAAGCATAGACATGTTATAAACTGAATCAGGAATCTGGTCTGATTTTAACAAACTATGTTTAAAAAAAGCAAATGAAAGGAGTATTTTTGGTAAGCCAGACAAGTTTTCCCTAACCTAGGAAAGGGCAAGATGAAATGTGAGATGGTACACAAGATTAACTTGAGGCAAGGCTGGGGCTCATTTTGTCATTAGAAACATCCAGGGTGGATACCCTAAAAATACCACAATCTGTTTGGAAGAGCTGTCAGTTACAAACCTAAGAGCTGGGAAGGGGAAGAGAAAGACAAGGCAGCTGAGAAGAGGGATGACTGTGCTTGCAGTAAATCTGTGTCTCCTGTGGCAATTGTAAGTCTGACTGACAAAATGCAGATCATGTAGCACCTATGGGGTTCTTTTTAAATTTTTTTATTCTTGAAGCCCTTCAAAGATCACACAACAAGATGAAATTTGAGATTTCTTTCTGCCTCTGTGTTCTTCCTTCCCTCTCTTCCATTGAGATGGTTGCAAAGGTTAGAAACTTGTCTCACCTCCCCTGAAGGCAACCAGCAAAAGGCAACCTCAAAAAAGGCTTTAAAATTTCCATACTTTAAAATGTATCAACTGTTAAAGTTTGGGTTTGTTCAGACATTTTTTACATACATATTTTCATGCATTAAGGAAGTTTGGAGGTCTAGCTTTACATACTTAATGTTTAACCTTCCAGGCACATTTTTGACTTCTTACCCCCTCTAAGTGGGAGTTAATTTAAACTAGTCAAGAGGGCATAAGCTTGAACAGAAGATCTCCTTTTCAATGTCATTTTCTCCAGACCTTTCAAAGATAAGGTTAGATAGATGTGTGTGATCCAAATGTGGTGCAAACAGTTAATGGCCCTCAGAGCACTGGTGATGAACTGAAGGAGCAGGGAAATACAGATGTCTCTACAGAAACAGCACAGCAGTCCCACATCAGAGCTGCCTGCCTTTGCCATGCAGCAGGGAACAGAGCACATATAAGGGGACTTGGGTAGAGGTTGCTGTTATAAGCATACAGAGAGAAGACTACACTATAAAATATATTTAAATCAATTACACCTGTATAGATATAAGCCCAACTAACAGAAAAGAAGAATGTTAGAAGCATCATTGTGTTAATTGTCCCTTGATCAGGAAATGTGTATTTAAACAGTGACTAGTACAATGACAGCATGGTCTGCAAATAAAGCTGCTGTGCATTACTAGTCTGAATATTTTCCCTACACATTATTTACTCAGAGCAGTGTTCTAATATTCACAATCCCCAGCCATGGGGCAGGGCCCCACTGAGAAAACAAAGTCTAATAAAACAGCAGCAACAGGCAACTTCAGCCCTCTGTATATAAATTAGATTTCTTAATATTGTTACAGCCTGAAGAGGAGCAGAGCTCCATCTGTGCCTGGCTTTGTGTGTGTGTGTGACCAGGTGTTAATGCCTGAGCCATCCCTTGCTGCCTTCCTGCTGCAGCGAGGGCCAGCTGGGAGCTCCCACTGCGACTTCAGCGCAGCTTAATGGGGAGATCTAAAAACAGAGATGCAGCCTCTGTGGTTAGCAGTTTTGGACAAATCCAACTGAATGTTCTGAGAGCCTAGGAAAGTTCAGAAGAGGCATTTTTGAGCTGACTGCTGTGGGGACATTATTGCCTTTATTCAGGGCCAGCAAAAAGAGCAAAAATAAAATAGTTCATACAGAAAGATGGACCCAAGGAAATTAAGATCAAATTTCAATATTGAAAGTAAAAGATGCAAAATAAAACAAATTCAAATTAAAATATTAAAATATTTAGTTTTAAGACTCAGCAAGAGAAAGAGACTGATACATTAGAATATTAAAAAATAAAATGCATCAGAAACAGACAGAAGGTAAGTCCTAAACAACTGAATTACTTTTGGCAGGAGTACTGCACTGAGGCAGTACCTGGCCCAAGTAACTCTCCATAGAGTACCTGAAGCAGGGTGCACCTAATGTGGGAACATAAGAGGTGTGTCTGTGGTTGTGAAATGTCTCTCTCCTTTTCTTTTCCTGTAAGAACAGGCATTTGGCTACACAATCCTTCCTTGACAGAAAAGATTCCCAGTGGTTCCATGAACCATTTTAGATTTTCTTCCTCCCTGGAGGTGACAGCACTGTGACCTCCCTGTTAGCTATTGCACTGGATATGAAAGGTCACAAGTAAAAGCCAATTTTAGACTAATTTGCTCCAACTAAAGTTTTATATTTACTGATGGAATATTTTTTTAATTGCTTACTCTCAATACATGGGATCTCAAGATGTATTTGACACACTGGAGGCAAAGGTTAAGGTTAACAAACATAACCTCTCTTCTGAATGTCACTGCCACTGATCAGCAATTTTACCCTGACCCAAGAGTATGCTCACTTTGAATTTATGAGATTCAAATGTAAAAGTTCTTGCAGGCTTTGCTGACTGATAGCCTTGAATATCATCTCCACTCTGTTACACCTATCAGTCAGAAGATTTATGGACTCTAAGAAACTGGTGAGTGGCTTCTTCCTGACCATTTTGTAAAGGAGTACAAAAAGGTGTAAAGGAGTTATTCCCTTCACACACCTGCCAACTGTTTATCCTCAGTCTGATGTGTTCATTTAGTACAGGTTATTGATTCATTCCTGTTAAGTATCATGAGATTTATGATACATTCTCTTTGTTACATTATTTATTTCACTAACGTATTCTACTAAAAGATAAAAAATTATAAAAGTGCAGAACAACTGAGTCCCATAGTTCTGGTCCTCATGTTCTTCAGAGATTCCTCACCTACAGAATGGTGCATGTCTGCTCTCATTATGCATCAAGGACTTAATCAGCTAACATTGTGCATCCTCTCAGAAGTAGCCATATCCCCAGATTTGGCCTGGTTACAAGAGAAAATACATATTAACTGCAATAACACATGGAGACAAACTAATCTTCATGCAGATATCCTAAGGGAATTGCAGAATGAAATGGCTGAGTAGCATGTAAAAAAAGTTATCTGCCTAAAATTATTTACTACTTCAGGGGACTTGGGGACATTTTAATTTGTGCCTATCCTTCAAAAAGGTAGTGGGGTGATTATGGAAGCCAGGCTCTAGTAAGGTTTAAAAAAATAGTGCTGAAACAACTGTAACAAGAATAAATTATACATGTAGGGACAGGCAAGCACAGTTCCTACAATAGAAGATGTGTCACTGTCATCTATTTAGCAGTTTAGGGATTGTAAACAAAAGTGAATGAGGGAGAAACAGCAAATATTTATATGGGCTTCTAAAGCTTTTGACAAAATAAACAAGCTCTTGAAATCAAACAATGTCATAATTTAGATACTCATTTGAAGACAAGAAACTATAAACAAAGGAACAGTTTTTAGTATGATAACTAGATGAAATTGAAACCTACTAGTTATTGTGTTAGTCGTGTTCTTAATTATCTTGTAAAGTCTTCAAATTAGGGATATTATTCTAAAGCACCTGACTAAAAACATCGCCTTCTTGATACACTCACATGAGTGAAATTTAAATAACTATCTTCAACCTAATATTCTACAGATAATGAATTTTTGTGCTGACAAGGAGAGATCTCTGGCTATGAAAGTCAGCTTTCTCCTTTTGGAAGCGCAGATATGATATGTCTTACAAGTAAGGAGTTGGGGGAAACAGAAAGGAAGAAGTACTGCCAGTTAAAAACCCAATGAACATTGAAAAACAAATTTCCAGGTTTATTCTAAGCCCTGAATATTAGTGGAGAGACAAACAGCTAGGTAAAAGTAATCTAGAGACATCACAGTTTGACTGAATTGTTTTAGACTATTTTGCTAATCTGATGATTTTTAGTTTTTAGTTTTTAAGGTTGCCTTAGGTGTCTATTTAAACAGGTATTGGACAATGGACTTTGTGAGAAAGAAAGTAAAGGATGCTTTTTTGAGGAAAGAGCAGAAACTTTCCCTTTGCTGCTGTAATCACGCCCACTTTCAAACATAAACCAGTGACAAAAAGCCATGTGCCAGTAGTATAGTCTCTGATTATGTACTAAGCCTTTTATGATAATTGATCATTTTGGTCCCTTGAGGTTTACCATTTATTAATTCATTTGCATAAAAAAACTCTTAAAAGTCTTTAAAGAGTTTTTAAAAATTCAAACCTTTGTCAAAACATAATAAATCCTAAGCAATGAATTCTTCTGTATCTCAAGCAGAGCACACAAAAAAGCTATTCACTGGACAAAAAGCAATCCAAGAACTGCAGAAAAACTGAAAATCTAAATGAAGAGTAAACAAGATCAAGCAGCAGAAATGGCATCTGAAGGAAGGAGATAAACAATAGGGGTGCTCCAGTGCTGTTACTATTAATGCAGCAATAGAAGATTTATGTTGTATATTTTACTACAATAACTATTTAATCAGCATGCCTGAAACTTTCACACCAACCATATGACCACGCTGCAATTACCCAGAATGTGCACTTCTTTACAACAGAAGTTTTAAACAGTCAGGAGTATATTTTTCTTCTCTATTTATGCAACATCAAACTTTTCTTTAGAGCACTGTCTCTTACACAGTAAGACAACCCTCAAGACACACTACTATTACTCCCAAAATGGGCAAAATGTGGAAAAACTGGCAAGCTCTTTTCTGCATCAGTATTTTGGCTTGTCAGCTCTGTCAGCAGTTGATACTGACTTTTGAGAAGAAGCTAACTGTTCATTACACCTCTGGGCTTTACAAAGATCACATATCAGAGCTTCATGACCAAATTAACGTACAGTCTATCCCCTTCCCTGAGGCCCCTTCCCTGGTATTATTATTGCTGGTAATATTGTAAGTGTAGTGTGAAATGGCCAATTCACACATACCAAGTTTTACACATTGCCTGAATCTGCTGGAACATGATTTTCATAAGAATGATGAGAGTAATAAACATCTTCTGGCAGAGACTTGCAAAATCTGCACACAGTTTACTCATGCAGTAATGGGCCATAGAACTGCAGGAGAAAAGCAATGTACATACACATGAATAAATTAAAAGAAGAAATGTGAACCCAATGGAATGCTTCTCTTTTAGATATTTACAAAAAGCACGTATAGAGTGAAAAAGCTGCATACATTCTCAGCTGCACTCACAATAGTCAGAGAAATTAGAACATATTAGTTTCTAAAATGAGACTTTATGGGTGAACTGTCAATGATCCAGTCTCAGCAGTTGCCTCAACTGATCCTAAGTTTGAGCTCTTCACATGGGCTGTAGGCAAAAAAGGCCTTACAAAGTAGTCTCTCTTACTAACCTGTTACATGGATTACTTCAATGACAAGAAGAATAAAAATATCTGTGGATTTTATGAAGCTGAGAGAAAAAAATTCAGCTTTTATCCTTGAAGAATTTCACCAGCTGACCAGGAAGGTAATTTTTGTGTAGAACACAAACAAGAGTGGGGAAAAGACTTCAGATTTTTTTGAAGTGAAAACTCCAATCACCTCTCTCAGTTATTCAGATTACTTATTTGCATTGTCAGTGCAGCAGGGCAAGGTTTTCCTTACAAAGGAACCCATTTGAAGCCTGAAATTGTAAATTGACATTCTGCATACGGCTGCTGTTTCAAAGAAACTGGGGTACTTCAGCTCCTGGTGTTGCCAACAGCATGTAGCAAGTATTTCCTGCATCTGCTGAGATACTGAACATGCAGAGAAACGTGACTGGATGATGGTTTAGGTAACTGGTGTAAAAAGCAGTTTTGTCATGAAGGCAATGAGAGCAGTCTTAAGTGCACAGGAAAACCAGCTGGGATTTTTTGGTTTTTATTTTAGGAAATTTATTCAGATCATGAAAGTAACATTTAAACAGGATGAGCTCTGAGTCAAAAACAATAAATTAATGGGAGAAAAAAAAAAAAAACCAGAGGAAAAAACCCCACATTTTTGGCATTGGCAATCAACGAGACTTAACTAAACAATAGGATGTGACCTGTTGTCTCATTCTCCTGTTCTGTGTTAGAGATGTGGTACAGCCACAGCTTTCCTTCATTGGTTTTCAACAGCTTCTAGCTTTTGCTGTTTCTGTAGAATTTTGCTTTGAGAGTTTTTATCTACTAGTGACTTGCATCAGATCAACTAAATGACTAATTCCTGGTGTAAAAACAAACTGAATGTGCCTACTTCAATGAAAGGTCAGGTAGTATATAAAAAGGGTTTGACATGTTTTTTATCTTGTCCCTCCTCAAATGTCAACTACATTAAAGTCGCATACCAAGTTTCACTCTAGGAACTTCTAGATGAAGGAACTTCTCTACCCATCCATTTTCCAAAGTTCCTCCAACTGCCCAGTGGCACGGACTCACTACTGCCAGCTACTGAGAATTAGATATTTCACTGTAGTTTTGCTGAGATTTTCTTTGCCTGGTTTCCATTTATTTATTTGCACTTTCTCTTTTATTAAAATAGAGGGCCATGCCATATAGCAGAAGCGACACAATGCATTCCTGATTGACACTAGCATGACCCTAAAACATGGGTTCCTTCATGTCCACATGAACTGGTCATTTTATTTCTCTATTACATAACAGCATTTAAAAAGTTCAGTTATGGCAACTGTGAAATATTTTATTTAGATCTGTGAAATGAAGAGGTAAATTTTGTCTTTCAGAGTGCTTTCAATATTATTCTTAGAGTAAAATTGAATTAACATATGCTCTCTTGAAGTCCAATATATCCTCCTTTAGCTTCCCCTTAAGGATTTGTCTTAGTTCAAGATGATATTACAAAGAATAAATTTCAATTAAAAGAACTGCAACATTTCTGCAATCATTCCAACAACCTGGATTAACTTCTATTCAGTACTTTGACTACAAGGACAAGACATTCTTCAAATAACTATTTCCAGCCCCTTTCTTTATTGAGATGTTCTGGAACTTAGCAATGGTCAAATTATCTCAGAAAGTAAAAATTTTCCCAGTGAAAAGTCTTTACCTGCACTTTTCCACAGTTTATCTTTTTATTGCATCTTACAAAACCAAGCAAACAAACAAAACCTTGCTGGAAACCAACAGGAGTTGAAAAGTAAAAAGGTTGGCAACAGTCTTCCAGAGAACACAGTTTATCTTCTATGGGGCAGATCTGCTCTGTAATTTATCATTTTGCATCTTCAGAAATCATTTCCTCACCAGCTTCAGTATCCTTCCCTACAAGAATAGAATACTTTTGGGGGAGCTGAGATAGGCAGTTCCACACACAGGAGCTTCCCAACAATTCAATTATAATCAGAAGCTATCTAAAGGTAAAAAATAACAAAAATCAACCAGGTTTGAAGACTTAAAGACGAGAATTACTTGGTTATGACTAAAAATCTACCTGATCATTACCTACAATACCAGCATAAGGAAGAAGCAGATTGACAATAAAAAGAAGGGGGGGGAAAGTCACTTTTTTCAGCATACTTTCTCCTACATTTTCTTGCTACTCTATAAATATTTAATAATAATAATTACCATGTTAATCATACACAGAGACACTATTCTGAACATTAGGAAAAGGGGGGGGGGGGGGGGGTTGGTTTTCATGCTCTGAGCTTCTCAGTTTCTTGGTCTTTCTACTCCAAAGTACTCTGCCTCTGAGTCTCACATTCCATTTCGTAACATAAGAAAGTTCTGTCTAATGGAATTTCCAAAAGAAAGGCATATATTATTTACATCTGTAGCTACCATTTTAAAAATGGTGGGCTTTTTTTTCTGGTATCTTTTTCTTTAGTATTTTTGGTGCAAAGTTTCATGAACAAGTACACACTATGAAAAAGACCCCTACCAGAGGGGTAGGGGAAATACCACAAGAAAGCAAGATGGTCTTTTTATGTTAACTAACTGTTAAGCATGTTCAGTCAAAAAAAAAAAAAAAAGATTAAAAAAAAAAAAAAAGCCCACAGGAATGCTTTTTGTTGTGGCATTCATTAAGAACAAAGGCATGAGCCAGTCTCTCAGGCAGCCCATTTTGACAGATTTGAAACCCATGCAGTTTCATTAACCCTGGCTCTTGTGGATTTCCCGGTGCAGTAATACAGACTGCAGTTAGAGACTATCCATCAAAATGATGATATGTTGAATACTGGATCATAATTTCTTTAGATTAAGAGGTTCCTTTACATTGCAAAGTGTTCCAAAATCCAAAATGAGAAGTACCTCTGCAAGTGGATTTGTTCTCAAGTGCTTTTAATGACTATTCCTGCTTTATCTAATCATCACCAGAATTACTGAATCTCAACACATTTGATAAAATGAAGCCTTGTAGTAATGAACCTGAGTAATGTTTCATTTAAGTAAGAAATCTTGCCAAAGGGCAGTATATTTGACCATTAATTTAACAATAGGGAACTTAATATATTTTCCAAATTTGCATGTTCAAAAATAAACAGAGAGAACGCTCAGATATGCAGAGTGAACTACTTAGTAAAAGCATCTGTTACTGATTTCTACAGAGGTAGTGAAACAAAAATACTTTGAATCCATACCCATAAGTGTGAAAATACAATTGTCTAGCTACTGGTTGAACACTAAAATTGAGCCAGCTGCAAACTTTGTGCACAGGTGTCAAAAGTCCAAGAAGTGGCATTGACTAACCCAACATACTCCTGCTCTGTTCAACAACAGCCAAGTTGAACTGGAAACCTTAGTGGCCTAAACTGTGTGGCATCACTGGAGATATACCAGTGGTTATGCAGGATCAAGTCCTTAATGCTGTAAAATGGCAATTTCATCTCACAAATAAGAAATACTTCCTCCTTAGAATTGCTGGGAAGGAGAATATTGGGTCTACAGTACGTATGTAATATAGAAAGGCCTGTAGTCACATGGCCCAAATTCCTTTTAAGTCATTGTATCTAGCATTTCCCATGGGCTCAGCACCTTTTGTGGTCTAGATAAGAGCCAATAGGTAATGTAAGGCACAGGGACAAAGTGAAATTTAAACTGTGTGAATGTAGGCACTACTGAAAACAGGTGATATTATTATCTTCTTTTCACCTGTGTAATAGAAACATTTTCTATAGCTTGTTGTTTGACATTAATGGATATCATGTATGAGAAAACCCACTCCATCTGTTCGAGAGTTTTCTTATTATTTGTCCCAGAGGTAAGAACTGAAAGCTACAGCGTTTACTCATTACAGCTGCAGTGACTGGAGCACAGCAAAGTGTAGAATAGAGATTTAAGAACAGACTCCTAAAAAAGAGATACACTGGATCTAAAATACAATATGGCCTAATTCTAACACTGTTGAGTAAAAGAATTTTCTTGCCATGAGACAAATAAACAGAACTATAGACAGTCACAAAACCAGCCCATTTTGAAACATATGTCAAGTATTTTCTTAAGCTTTCAAACTATGAAAATTTCTAAATACGTCTGAGGAAAAACAAAATTCAATACACATCATTTTTTGCACAGTAAATTTGCAAGCTGTTACTTTTTATAAATTTAGATGCCTTTCTCCAAACACAATTGTTTAAGTTTTTTGCCTGTATACTTGTTCCTGAGAGAGGTGGGGAATACTTGAACTTACTTCTGGGAAGGGCCACCCTAGGTTTTTATAAGTACTATTTACTGTTAACACATAGCATGGTTTTATTTTGTGGTTTTTTGCAAAACATGAATAAGTAGATTCTTGTTTCAAGGAAAATATTAATTGCTTACAAACTTTTTCTGAATATAAACACAGATCCCAGATTATAACGATGAACACTTTCTTTAGGGCATTGTGGTTTGTATGAGCAAAAAAGCATTTTGGATGAGACTAAAGATATAATTAAAACATAATCACAAAAAAATTTAATGAATGTATGAGTATCTGATCAAATCCATAAAAGTGAACCAATATCAGCTACCAGCTTCTCTCTGGCAAATCACTGATGTGAAGACAACAGCCTGAAGAAGCTTTATGAACCTTCGCTGTCATACTGGCAAATCACAATACTACACTAACTTGCTGTGAATAATGCCTTCCAATTCACAAGGGAATATGTCCCTAATAAAAGGATCCTATCTCACTCTTTAAATCCTTTGAATAAAAAAAAAAAAAGCCTATACCTTGCACAGTAACTACTAAAATCTTTCTGTATTAGTCTGCATTGCCTCCCATAGCTATGTAGTTTCCTTAACGTGTCATTTTAATTTAATTTTCAACATTCTTTTTATTTTAAGCACTATTTCTATGGCTAACATTTTTCTATGTGCTTAAAACATTAGCAGGTGATTGATTCCCATCATCATGGGACTCTCTCTAAATACATTTGATATTTAAATAGGAAGTAGCCATTGACTCCGTAATCCTTTGTGCCACACTTGTCCTGTGAAAGTATAATGACAAAAGGCAAGTACAGTATTTGTCAGGATAGCCTCGCTGTCTCCTCTATCCCCACAGGCAGTGACTGCAAATGTCTGTGACTTCAGGTTGGTGCTGTGATATTACTGTGCACATTCCCAGAGGGAGCCCTGCAAAAGGACATTTGCATTCATGTTAAGAGGAGAACTCAGCTGCCTTCCACAGGCACTGGCTGCCCACGACAAAATGCCTGACTGCTACATGGAGGGAATGCTGAGGGACATCAGCATAGTGCAGTCTGTTTGGTCAAAGATTAAGGCTCTTTTCACAGGGGATTCAACAAAATAAATAAGCAAAATAAGGGATGCAAGTGCTGAGGCCTCATTGCTCAGGTAAACGCAGATTCAGTGTTTCAAAACTTGCCAAACTTATAACCTTCATTTTCTTTTTTTTTCTTTTTTTTTCTTTTTTTTTTTTTTTTAATCATAGAATCTCATGAAGAGTTTAAATGTGAATTTACAGACTACTGATGTTGATAACTGGTGAAATTCTCGGTTATTGTGGTCACAGGCATAGGCACTGTTCTCTTTGCCTCCACAGAGCAGTTTGGTAGCTGAGCTGTCAAATATGAGGACACGTTTGAGTTTGCAAGGCTGATCACACAGCAGGATCAATTCCAGGGTGTCTGGACTGCCCTCTTCAGGGTCATAGGTGGATGAGAGCTCAGCACAGCAGGATACAGGGAACTAGGCTGTTTTACCAGGAAAATTTCTGCATGCAGTCAAGACCTAAATATCTTAATTTTTAGTATCCATGAAATCTCAATAAAACAAATGCTTTATTGAGTTTTTTAAAAAATATCATTAAAAAAACAAACAAACAAACAAACAACCACCTAGCTGATGAGTGACAGAAAAAACTAACACATACACTCACCTAAAATCAGGCATCCAAGCACCTTCCAGTATCCCACAGTGTGGAAATAACCAATATGCTAAAATAGCACAACTATATTCAGTTTCGATCCTGTAAATGCTTACAAATCTATTTATATTTTACATACAAAAATTTGAAGGAAGAAAAGCCTTGATACTAAAGTTGCAAGCACATAGAGCCAGTAATAATTTCCATGATCATTTGATATTTGTTTGTTATTAAGAATCATATCAATATCTACCTTGAATTCTGACTTACTATTTAGGAAGATTCCATTTTATTTCCCTATAGAACATAAAGACTGATGAGAAATTGCTTGAAAGACCATGTCCCTCAGTAACCAATTCCAGACAGCTTGTATGACATTTCCCTGGGAATGTAAAGGAAAAAAATGAGAAAGAGAATAAATTCACTTGGGGCCTCTCCTGTGAGCTATGAGCAAATGAATCCCTGTTTGTGGTTCTGCTGCAGGCTTGGAATATGGTAAAGTTGTGGGATTAGCAGAAATCAGACATTCCTGTCCCTGAAATGAAAACTTTACTTACTATATTCAGAGGGAGACACAAGTAGAAAAAGTTATGAAAAATACCATTTTGTAATTTAAATCTGTCTGGTGTGTGTCTAAATATACAGTTCTGGCCATTTTCAAAGAATGTCATAATGGGTATTTACCACGGGCACATCTGCATAAGATTACACATAGACAGAACATCTTTCTTAACTAAAAAAAAAAAAGTGTTATTATTGTCCTTTAGATGTATTTTTTTCCTATTTATTGAATGAACGTGACAAAATATTTATAAAAGCTTAATAAACATCCACATTTTTGATATAGAAAAAAAATATTGTATTAATTAATATAGTAACATAAGCCTGTGGAAGGAAAAATACTGCTTTGGAAATTGTTTTCTGAAGGACAATCAGCAAGTCATTACTTTTAAATCCCAAAAAGTACCGTTAATGCCGAATACAACTGAATACTGAACAGCACAAATGACACTACAGAGAACAAACAGAAGCATAAAAAGCAGCTTTTACCAATTAGTCAGTCTACATAAAAGCATACACTGTGATATGGCAATTACAGAAGTACTTCTGGTGTGCAAGGCATGCAATAGGGAAAAAACTAACTGAAAATGCAGCACTAGAAAGTATGAGGAAAACATCTTAATGTGTACACCTACAGAGAGTAAAACATAAACCAGAAGTATGTAATCAAGCACTGTTTCCTTGAGACAATGAGCTGAACACACCAAGGAAGAAAAAAACCAGGAACTAGTATGTGTAATCTGACTATACAATAAACATAATGACTAGGGTATTCGAGATTTGCTGTTATTATCTCTAATTTGCTAGCCACACTGTCTTTTCTCTAACACATACAGTATGTGACACTACACTGGAAGTATGCAATACTGAAAATGCTTTCATGGACTTCTTGAAAGATTCTTATAAAATCAGAAACAGGGAACTTGGGGTTTAATTAATATAGCATAGGTGTCATATCTTCCCCACAAATTCAAGCATTGATAGGAAATTTAAGATGACATCTGGATGAGTTGGATTCTTTTTAGTTCAAGCTCCGTATCACTGACAATATTTGCGTCACAGAAGTCTCTTTTTTTCTGGACAGCAGAGAATTTCCTTTAAAAAATTAGTTTTAAACTCTTCCAAATAGTTACAGCTAAGAGAAAACATGTTTTGGTCATGGCTTTCAGCAAGCTAAGCCGTTTTGAATTCTGCAGGCTTGGTATGTCATTGCAAAGACACATGAGATTTGATTATGTTGTCGTGTTGCATCCCTCAGCAGTTCATTGACACGCTGCAGGCTCTTGATCCAGTTTTTGTGCTTGTTTCTAAGTTTCTCTTTGAAAACTCTTATGGCCAAAGAACTATGGATCCTGACATTGTTTATTTTCCTGTGACTACCCTTCACTTTACTTGATTCTTAGCCTGTTTTGTGGAAGACACAGGACAGGAAGAGCCAGCCCAACAGCACCACACAATAGTTACATTTTTCAGTTCTGCTAGTATTTTTTTTATTTGGTTTATATCAATACTCAATACAAAAAGTCAGACATGAAATATTGAGGGTGAACCCCCACCTCTCAGTTAAACCAGTAGTATAGAAGCCACTTTAGCTAAGGATTTTCATTGTGACTTTAACTACTGTCTACAGAAATCAACCCTCCAATATGCCTGTGTAGGCTATTCTAAATATTTTTGAAGTTGCAGTCAGTTTATGGGCAATTAATTTTCCGATGCCTTCATATGAAGCCAGTGGGGATCATCTAAACATCCACACTGATCTCTAAGAGAAATCACTTGAACTGTGATCACACACAGTCTCTTACCTTCTCCCATTTGAGTTATATAATATAAAAGCAACATACCTAGGTTTTAAAATTAATTTTAGCACAGTCATGGCATAGAGTCAAAATGTTGCATGGTCCTGGCATGGGTGAGACTAGTTTAGCCATGTCCCAAACACAAGTATACTAAAATTTTAAGACACAATTTACTCCACGTTAATGTCTCAGAGGCTATTCAATAGAAATTAGGGACTGATACATTCCTTATGTTTCTTTTTTTACTGGGGAATACAGCTGATGGTATTATATCAATGTTATTTTTAAGATCATTCCATAGGAAAAGATGCTATATATCTCCCAAAGATTTTTCTATTACAATATGCAGGAACAAAGAAATCAAATATGTCCAATGTTCCCTTAGATTTTAAGATCATTAAATGAGCGTGGAATCCTCATACAAATTCCTCTGTTGATTAATAACGGGTTCTAAGGAGATTTTCTTGAAAGTTACTTTCAGGTTTCCTCCCATGCTGAAGATTTACTCAGAATCTAAAGACATAAAAGCATTAAGGCCCTGCTATATGGCCTTAATATGTGTCACTTTAGCTAAGCAGTGTTATCACACATATGTTAGAATGTGCACTTAGACAACAGTATATTGTCTTCTGTCTGCTAGGGCCTGGATATTGTTTGTGTCTGTTAAAAATAATTTTGCCAAAATTGATGTTGAATCCCAAAAATTCTTAGTTTTCCTCTTCTTCTAGATGACAATTTCAGTTCTTAACACATAATGTTCAAGAGAGACATAGCCCATAATATTCTGTCAGAGTTCATTATTACTGCAGAAATCTCTTTTTTCTCTTTCTTTCTTTTTTCTTTTTATTTTTTATTTTCATTTTAAGGGCAGATCATCATATCACAACTGATTCCCAACACTGCGCCTTGGACCACTCTGTACTCAAAGTTAAAGTACTGAATGAGGCTGGAAGCACAACTGTATGTTATCTCCAGAAATTATTTAGAAGTCTCTTTTGTTGTTAAGCAGTTCTAAACTGCTTAATAGATATTAAATCAATAAACAGGGAGGGAAATTTCAAGTAGAAAAAATTCTGAAAATATTATCTTGAAAAAATTAATTTCTTCTGCCAGAATTTCAGGGCTCAATGTGTCAATTTAACTAAGCAAACCATCCAGTTCATTCCATTGGGATACAACATCTGTTCTTCTTTATTTGGGAGTCTCCTATTTGGCTTCTCCACCTCTTTGCTACAGAGACTATGACTACACTCTCAAACAGGTTAAGTCAGAACATGTGAATGCAGGGAGTCCAAATAAATTTGAGTTCATCTCAGAGAAAATGGTTTGGAATTGTGAATTCATTTGGGTAAATCACCGTTTTTTTTTTGCTGACATACACCTTTATTTCCATTAATAATTATTTCACAGTACCCTCTATAATCTGGGTTCTTATCCTTCTGATCTCCATATATTATGGCAATATAAATGAAAACAAACACAAAGATTTTTAAGGTTAAAACATGTAGCATCCACTGATAGGAATGAAATCCACTTTAGAAATCACATATATGTGTGTACATATGTGTAAATGTGGGAAGAGAGGGAGATGTATGTATACGTGCATTGCCAAGTATAAATACTGAGCTGGTATGTCACACATCTCAGAGCCCTTCTACTTTATGCAACATAAAGAGAGCATTTGAAATACTTAGTGCTTTGCAAGTCCTGACAAATAACAAGAAAGCATGTTTTCTTCCTGCTTCATTAGAGACACTTGTAGTTAATGTTTGTAGAATATCAATAATGCAGTTTGCAGTTCTGCATAATTAAAGACACCCTATGTTAATAAAATAACTTGGAAAGAGATGCAAAACACAAGACATAAATATTCTGATGCCTTTGGCCTAAACTTAGATGAGTTTAATTACAATTGTGTTGCTGTACTGTATACTACAAAAATATTTTTTTTATCACTTAAAACCTATCAAAGTGTACACCCATTTATGACATTTGTGAAAAAGAGCAAACAATATAATGGCCCACAAGTGGATACTTAAAGTTTATGGATTACTAGAATACACATTTGCTGTAGAATCTCATGAAAAGGAAGGAAACTTTCTGACAGAAAAAGCTACAATCCCTTACTTTAAGGATCTTCTGATAAATGAAAAAAACCAGTGTTCTGCTACTATTGAGAGCAATTTAATGTAGCTTTTGGATCACAAATTTAACTTTAGTTGGGGAAGCTCGGTGTTGGCTTGGGGTTTCTTTGAGGGAGGAGGATAAAAGCAATAGAACACAGGTTTCTGCTCTTACTCCTTCTCTGCTTCTCTCAAAAGAAATGAGGAAAACTATCCACAAATAGCGCACCTGAAAGCAAATTCTTATAGGCTATACTTTGTTCATGTAGACCTCAGTGTACAGTCTCCATAAATACAAATAATCAAACTTCACTGAGAAAGTGGAAGTCAATTCTAGTGGGAGGTGTCCTTGCCTAGCCTGGGGGGTTGGAACTGGATGATCTTTAAGATCCCTTCCAGCCCAAACTAGTCTATGATTCTATGAAGTGTCACAGAGCCAAGTCATACAAAGCAATATGATGATGATAAAAAGGTAAAGCAAAGGTAAATACTGTGGCGATGTCATAACCTCTCACATGCATCACCATCAAGAGATAAATAGTAAATAAGGTCAAAATAAAGAAAAGTGACATGAAGAAAATTACTGTGCAGATGGGGGAAGACATGAGGGAAAAAAACATGAATAAAAAATTATTTACTCATGAGTAGGAGAAAGAAATTTACTGAGGATGTGAAAAAATAAAAAACCTGCCTTTTGGTAACTTGCTCTCATAACCCTCAAACTGTAAAGTAAGTTGTCTGTACAGGCCAGAGTTCTTATAAATTACATCCTCATTCTCACTTTCCTAATTTCCTCTTACTTTTTGTTACACTCATTTATTATATTTGTACTGAGTTAGCTTTGGCCCTACAACTGAGCTTAACTCTACCTGCTCACTGTCAGATGCAGGCTCTAAAGCCCAGGCTGTGAGATCTTGAGGTGAAAACTCAGGTCTGCAGGAAACTTGAACAGTCTCACAAGGTCCTGTCTGCAGCTGGGCTTTGGGCAGCACTTTAATATGCACAAGGATAATGCTGCTTAATGCCCATGGGCTGGGACAATGTGTTGAACCTGATGCTCCCCTACCAACGTGATTCCACAGAAGACAGGGTTACACTGTGGTTTGGGGGTTTTATCATTAATCCATAAAGTTAAAATCTTGTCATAATGTAAGGGTAGATATAAAAAATTCACTCAAGAAATTCTGGACAAAATTTCACCCTGGCAAGCCTTAAGGATTTAAAAAAATTCTTCTTAAGAAATCAAGACATGGACATGGTAAGTAAGAGGAAACAGACTAAAAAACAATACTACATGACAGATATTTAGTAGATAGAAATCTATTTTGACACAAAAATTTCTACAAAAGTGGGGATCTTAGCTCTCTTTATTGGTATGTACAATCTATGAGAGCAATAGAATTTTTTGCATTTTGGACACTGTGAAAATAGAAGAGGTAGAGATTACAGAATTACTCATTCAGGTCCATGTCAAATTGTAGCTTTTGCCAAACAAAAGGTTTAGAATCAGCCTGTCTATTTAAGTTGAAAACACTGGAGACTAAATACATGTTCCTTAGCAGATAGGTCAGATGTCAGGTACTTTTCCTCTTAAATGCAGGTCAGTCTTGAAAAGGTGTTACTTTTGGAAGGGAAAATCTATAAATTTATTCTAAATATTATTACAAAGCTTTTATCATTTCCCCCCATTTGCAATTTTCTGAAACTATAGATAAATTTGGGTAATATTTAATACTAGCTTTATCTATCTGAAACTTCATTTTCATTTTACTTTTTACAATTTAATACCTGCTGAGGGAGAAAATTCTCTTAACTGTATTTATGAATGGGCAATGAAGTTAAGTCTTTCATATTAATCCACCTTCCTAATCTGCTTGCTATTCATAGATATCCTTGCTTTCCAAGAAGATACACAATTATGGTGGAATACCAAGTTCAGATTAATTAACCTTCTACACCACAGGTAGAGCTACATAACTTTTCCTGGTGATTTCTCCACAGAACCAAGCTAAAGTCATTAGAGGTTTGACAGTGAGAAGAGCAGCCTCTAATTTGGACTGGCAGCCTTAGCCCAAATTTACCCATGGCTTCAAGAGCTATTTCTGAACCATCTCCAGCTCCATCCCATGGCTCTGTCTGTCTACAAGAATGAAGCTGCTCTGTTCCACCTTCATCTAAGAACTCTCCTCGGTGTATGGAGGCACTAGGCTGAATATAGGGTTTATAAAAGACCCCAATCCAGGCAGGAAAAGGTTACACATCAATTAGTGCTAAGCTTGTACTTTTACCTTCAGTAAAAATTTAGTATAATTTTTCTACCCACAGCATCCACCTAGGCTCAAATGCTACTGGGGCTTTGTCTTAAGCCTGGAAAAGAAAGAGCCCAAAACAGCATTAAACATTCTTAATGTCTGACAAATACTGATAATATTTGTCAATATTTCCATATTCACCGAGTGCCTGTGGGAAACATAGCTATTCCCCAACAAACACTGATGAAAAATTATTTGCTCACTTGAGGCTTCAATTGAGAATTGAAATGATATCATGTCATGGAAATGTAATATATAACAAGACATCCATCCCCTTCATTATATATCTATTTCTAAATCAATTTTTGCCAGAACTAGAATAAATTCCTGAAAATAATATAATATAATATAATATAATATAATATAATATAATATAATATAATATAATATAATATAATATAATATAATTTATCATATTATAATTTAGTGGTTCAGAATTTTTTCTCTATTAATCTCTAGGGGTTTTTTTCCGCAGTGAAGTCGATTTGCATAAAGTACAATGCTAGGGAATGTATCCCTTCCTGACATTAGAAGCACCAGTAGCAGTGATGCTAAAACTGAAATTAAGGACAACTGCATTCTTGATAGGTAGGAAAAATAAGCTTCTAAATGTTTGAGCAGCCTTATTTCATTGAGAGAATATATGTAAACATAGGAAGGGATTAGGAAGATATATTTCCTTAAACTAAAATTATCCTAAAGCAGCCTATGTCAGTCTAATACTAAGCTATCTAATACTAGTTTTTCTATTGATTGAAGGAAAGTTTCAAATTTAGCTCAACTGAACTGTGTACATTGCACTAAAATGATACAGTGCATAGATCAAAATGCATACAGTAGCATACAAAAATCAGTGGAATTTTTCTGTTACTACAGTGGTTTTTGTATCACTCCTACAAAGTCTCATGCAGCTAATACAAGAGTCTGTCGTGAACCAATCAGGATAAAAATGCAGACTTAGAATCCTGACCTGGGGTTTTCTCAAGGGTGAATCCCCCTTGTCATTTAAGCACTGCATTAGATGAAAGCTTAGCCGTATACTGATCTAAATAATCAATGTGGCATTATTCAGAGTTCTGTCACAAATCTGTATGATTCTTTGCCAATTCTTGTTCTTTTCCATGCATGGCATGTCAGGCTGACGAAGGAAGGCTTGTATACTGGGAAAAGATTTTAATTAATTGCAAGATTAAAGTGTTGTCATGAAACAGATGAATAGTTCTCATGAGTCCTCACTAGGCTTCCAAAGCAGCAGTGTCAAGCAGAAGCTTTCGTATCTTCAGCGCTTCTGCTCAATTTCCCAGAAAACAGGACCCAGCAGCATATCCTACTTGCACTGGTACCAGCCAGCATCCTGCAAAAAACCACCAGGCTGCAAGCAAACTCATACCCTCGGCCTCTTCTGGATTCTTTGTGACAAGAACCAGTACAGCATTTTTCATTTGAAGGTATAGTACAGTTAAAAAATAAAAATTTGGAACAGCCAGCATACAGATGTCTTGTATTACAGTAAGTTTGCTCTAGCTACATTGATATAGTTCCCAGAAAAGCTTTTTTTGGATTTACACTATCTTCTTGGATATATGCCCTCTTATGTAACATATGGATTTTTTGCCATTTTTTAATCCACCTATTTTATGTGTTTTATTATTAGATGAATAACTCAACTTGATAGAAAAGGAGAGAGAAGAGAATTTATCTAAAAAGAACTAGAATCATTGCATCTATTGTGTGACACAGGACATTGATGAGAAGGATGGAGTTTCTGCAGATGAATGGAAAACAGCAGAGCTGCTACTTCATTATTTGATATTTTTGTTAGGGGTGTGATAAAGACTACATCAACACCTTTAATATCTTGAGCACAAGGAGAAGGATATTAAATTATAGCAAACAAATTAATTCATCAATTCTTCCCTACCATGGATAAGCTTAACAAAATCAATGGTATCAATGGAACCTATATTTTATATCCTTGTAATTATGTCTAAAAAGATCAGAGCAGCTCTTGGATTGGCTATTTCTGCCAGATCTATCAGCTGTGAAATAGTTAACAAGAATGCTTTCTCTAGGCTCTCTCAGCAGCAGCACCCACAATGAAGGGGGCAGCTCACGGTATCATTTTCTTGAAGCTACTGTTTCAAGCTGTCTGCAGATGCAGACAGAAATCAAGGCAACTGCTTAGGCACATTTGACATTTTGAAGGTTATCTTTATAACCATAAGGAGAAGAAGCTTAATTACTTCTTCAATGAAAGCTCAGATTCTGAAGCACTATTATATGGCACATTCAAAGTGAACTATAATTGTGTAGCAATTTAGGTGACTGTATAATTACATTACACACTGGCCCCTTGCAAGATTCTGAATGTCTAAGGTTGTAGATAAAAGTGGGTGGTTCCTTTATGTGCAGGGGTGTGCTGATCCACTCTCCACACATTAAAACAGCAAAGGACTATGGAGCTAAACATGCTGCATTCTGCATTTATACATAAAAGTTTCCAAATCAGAACATCTCCTATGTATTTTAATGTGAAAGCTAAATTTTCTATGATCTAAGCACTTCCTATGGTATTTTACAGAAACTACTTCTGAGACTCATTCTTTGGAAACCTGGAAAGGCTCAAGAGGACTCTTAAGTGTTTCATGACAATACTGTAATTGTACAATTAATTAAAATCCTCTCATCAAAATAAAACCTCTTCAGCATGTTTTCTAGCTGCTGAGTTTCCAAAGTACACAGGAAGTCTTTCCCCAGCCTGTCTGCTGGACCCTCAAACCCTCGGAACTTTTCTCACCTCTTTTAGGAAGACTTTGGGTGCTAAGTAACAGTTCAATTTCAGTCAAGCTCTAAGGAATGGACATCCCACTTCAGCAACCTGTGCATCTGCTCCCTTGCAACCTCTCCCTAGGACACACATCCTAGGCATTCAGAAAGCTGTTTCTGTGACACACTGACCATGGCTGACCAGAGGAGTTTGATCAAACTGCATACATCATTGGGAAGTCAGCTAGAGTTTTCCACAGTCCTCAGGTGACTGAAATCTACTCTGTGATGGGAGCCAAAGTACAGTAAGTGGAGATAATCCAGAAATTCTATTCAAAAACACACCAAAACTGAAATCTTATCCAAACTGAAATGCTAAAATAGGCATACCCATTCAGAAGCTAAAGTCTGGAGCCAGTTTGAGATCCTCTCCATACAATAACACTTATTGTTTTTCCCAAGTGCGATACTACCAGTAATAAAATATTAGTAAGAGGAACAGAGACCAACTGAGATTTACTGTAGGACAAAGGCAAACATGGTTTGCCAACAGTAAAGAATATAGTTTACTTCAAATTGCAGTCTTCAACATTTGTTCTAGCAATACTTTCTATACTATTTTTTTTCTCTGTATTTATTGTACTTTAATATATAGCTATTGGGTTCATAAAGTCATCAAAATTCAAAATTAAACTTTTAACAATTTCTACAGAAATGAAGAGGGACTTAGAGTGGAAACTGTCATACAATCTTATTCTAAACAGCTCCTAATGCTCTTGGTAGAAGAGGAAACACTATTGATTTTGAAAGCTATCATCTCATATTCCCTTAGCGTCACTCTAAATGTTCCATTAGGAATTAGGTTTGATGCTAACAAGCCACACTTCCCGATTGTGCTAAATGGGTTACCAGGTTCAGCCACAGGCTTCTCAGATAAGTCCATGATCATTCCTCTTTATTTCATTTTCATATTAAGTTAAGGTTTTCTAGAATTAATACCCACAGTGCATTGTATCTTAAAAAATCCTACGAGAAGATGAAAGAGATGAAGTTGAAATAGAAAAAAGTATGGGGCAAGAGATGCTAGTTATTTTAATTCTTATATGCACTGTTTTGCTTTATACAAATAAGTCTCGATCCTACATTTTTTTAATGCAGCAGTCATAAAATTACCACATTCATTTACAACATTGTAGTAAGTGGTAGTTTTCAGTCTATTCTTTTAACTAATGAAATTATAAATTACATTACATTAACAAGTTACAATACTAAACTGGACAGGAATCTCCTTCTTAAAATCGTTATGTTTTTAAACTCTAATTTTTCATTTAGTCATAATAATTAATACCTAAAGAGACGGTGGTGCAAACTGCTATTTGCCAAAATACAGTGTAAAGTTTAGTTCTCTTAAAGTGTATATAAACTGTTTAATTTGAGTGAATTTTTTCCACAGAATTAAAAACATTACGCTTATATATAATATTAAACAGATGTCCAAATTTTTGCAAGTTCCCACATCTTGGCTGGACTTTGACTGACTCTTTCATTCTGCTATGATATGAGCAGAACAATTATAATAGCACAAGAAAGCCATGTAAAAGACTGAGAAGAAGATCAAAGGAGATTGATATGTAAAATAAGATGGAAGGCATCTAAGGTTTTGTATGCTCTGATCATTCACCAATATTGATAAATTTTTTAACATTTTTTATGGTCTTTTTGATTTTGTGTATTCTATTAATTTCAATAACATGTGCTCTAAACATTTCACAGGCATTAGGAAGGCACAGAAATATTCAGCCTGAAGCATTTGCAGGAAGAGCAGCATTTTCCCAGGATGTTCGGTGTGCAGGTGTAGAACTACCATTTCTTGGTGTAGCCAGAATGCTACTTCTTTTGATCTTCAGCTTTGTTATAGGTGAAAATTAAATGCAAACCTTCTACCTTTCAGAGAGCATCATTTTTATGTCCTGGTCAAAGCCAGGCCTCAAAAGATAAACACAGGGTAAAAATAATTGACTGTGTATTTGGCCAGCTATGATATTAGTATTATTTAATGTTCCTGTAGATGCAAGAATCCTTTTTGGGGGTTGCCCTGTGATATTGTTCTCACTCCCTGCTTCCCTTCAGATCTTCCATTTCTGTTAGCTTAAATGTCCTGCATTTAACTCTGGGGCTCAAATTTCCATTACCTTGTTCATTTTTACAGCATATCTGCTCATCACCTTCCCCACTACTGCTTCAAGAGCCCAGATTCCTCAATCAATTCATTATGTCCTTTAGAAGAATCCCACATGCCCTCTTATGCCAAAACTCTGTGAGATGCAGAGAGCTTGCAGCAAAATTCTAGACGCCTTCACAATACTTTGAAGTAAGAAATTCTCTATTGTATACTTCATCACAGAGAAAGGCTTCTTTTCTAGAGGAAGGGTAACACCTCTTTTATTCACAGATTGACCTTTTACTGAGGTATGATATTTCCTCATTTTATTCTTTGTATGAGAAAAATTCTGGACACTAGCTCTCATACCTAATGGAATCCAATACAGCAGTTTTGCAGAATATGGTTCATTACCAGCAACAGCTCAAGAGAGAATGGAAATGTTATTAGGAAAAGTAAGAAAAATCACAAAATTTCAGCTTGACAAGATTCTTTTCAGCCATATTTATTTTAACATATAATCACCACATTTTTTGTTAAAAAAAAAAAAATAACCAAAACCTTGCTGACTTCTAAGCAGATATTGTGGAATTTATTTTCTTCTACGTGGAGGTAGAGGCAAGTATTACTTTTCATGCTTCGACCTTAGAATAACTAAACTCTAAAGAGACCTAAGGAGTAGGCACAAAGGCCAAAAGAAAAGTTTTGTCTTTGAGGAAAAATTACACAAACATGAAAAATAGGCAGATAAATGCCCCAGACAGGTCCCATACCTGTGCTCCACACAGATTATCTGTGTATTTTAGAGATTTATCTGCATCTCACTCTGGTCCCATTGTATAGCCAAGAAGGCAAAGGACACTTATTACTTATTTTCTTTACTCCACAAAATCCCATATATTAGAACATGTATTAGAATTAGGTAAAAAAATATCTGGGGATACTCTGTGATTCCCAGGTGATATACTGGTCACTGCAGTGGGTTGCAAGTCTAATCCAAGAAAACATATTTTGCACTTCTGCTGAATGAAACCTTAGACACCTATGAGCATCTTAGAGCATAACAATAAAGTACGTTCTGATCATACCAAGTAAATTCCTTGTATGCACTAACATCAGTAGAAAGAAAATTGAAACAGCAGGATGTGCTAGAAAAGACTCAACTTTAATTACAATGAATGTAATACATGGGAATCCTAAATTACTACATTATTAAAAACTTTAACCCAACCTGCTATCTGACTACATAGCCTTCACACTGATGACTTTTAAGCCTTCAAGGAACCAATAAACCCCATTTCCACAAAATTGTGATTAGAAAGTAGCTTAGCAAAAAATTCTGGAAATAGGCTACTTGATTAGAACATGAAATTATACAGATTTAAGGACTTGAATTATGGGCTAAGACACTCCTTTCAAATTACTTTAGAGGGAAGTTCTATAAAGAGCATCTCCTCCATTCCTGTAGGCTTTAGAACTGCTACTTAAAAAGGTGCCATAACAATATACACCAGCAAACACAATATGAGCGGTTTCAACAGTTCAGCATGGCAAGGAGAAAAGGAGAATGGGGAGGCAGATGTACTAGTGGTGGAAAAATTCTTGTACAGCCTTTTGAAGGCAAGAGAGGTAAGTATCAATTAGCCTTTGTGAGGAATGTAGAGCACTGTTACAGATCTAATGAAAGCACCAACTACTTAAAAGAGAGAACAGACCAACAAAAACCAATTAACTATGCAGTACCAGGATGGAGTTGATGTTGCTCTTACGAACTTACATTCTTTTCCACCTAGCAATGTAGGCTTTTATCAGCACTAACATCTGAGCATTTCAAGAATATGATCTCTTCTGATACCCATCTGGAATATGAGAGGAAGGAAAGCTGCCTTTGGATGTAAGATGATCACCTTATCTTAGGATATCCAGTAGTAGTCTTGGTCTTAGAAGGTAAATCAAGAACATCAAGCCCTGCTACTGCAATGGTTTTGTTCAGGCAGAAGCTATACTGATAACATTGGAAATACCTTGTCTGGTCTTTCACAGCAGCTTGGAAATTAGAGGAACAGATATCAGCCTGTAATAGAGCCAAGGCCAGTTAATAAAGAAAGCTCCTGCCAATGCTCCTGGGTCTTGAAGGAAATTCAAGGCAGTAAAAACACAGGGAACAAAGACACTCTGAAACCTAGTGTGAAATGGAGCACAGTAATGCACTTTCTTCTTCAGCTGCCTCCCCTCTAAATGCAGGCTTTGCCCTTTGGACCACTGGTTGAAGGTAAAATGAGAACTGAAGATCACAAGGAACATCCTTTATAACTGCTACAGCAGCTTCCCCTAAATAAGCCATGCATATTGCACAACTTCTGCAGGACCCCAAAGGATAAAAAGGCAGAACCCGTACTACCTCTGACAATTCATTAATGAAATAATTACAGAGTTGGTGTGGAAACAGCTACACTGGACCTGTTTTACAGCAGGATAAAATTTCTGAAGGACTTCCTAAAACTAAATTTACAGTCAAGGTTAACAGAAATCATAAATGTTTTCTAAGTAATGGCTTTTAATTCCCTGAAAATTACAAACTTAAAGATTTACTATGTTTCCAACTTAAACTTTGGTTTTTGCAAATATTTACTAGATTCATTCTTGCAAATTCCATAGCATGGCGTCTGTGGACTTTTGGAGTAACTAAAACATGCCATCACCCGGAAATAAAGCTTGAGCGCTTCACCTGAGCTTGCTCTGTATAAGACCCTTTTTTTCTGCACTAACATGACTTATTTTTTTTATTAGTTAAAAGGTCAGCAAACATACAGGATACTCTGTCCAGTGACACGGAACAACACAAACATACCAGAATTGATTCGTAAGGTGTCTCATTTACCAATGTTCAGTGAACCAGAAACATTGTTTGTTAAGTGATGGATATTGACAACTCCACAAATGGCCATGAGGATGTCGTTTCATAAGAGCCCACATGCTCAGGGCATCACTCACTCTGGAACAGCCCTTTGCCTCTTCCCCTCAGCGAGCTGTAAATCATGTCATTAAACAAGTGCTTCCAAAGCACAGTGATCTGTCATGATCCAGTGAAGATACCAGTTATAATGTGGGCACTTAATCTGTCAGAGCTTGTGGTGATGCATTTGAGAGCAAGGATCCCCATGTTTAGCAGCCGCCCATAAGTATTCAGTGACAGAAGTTAAATGGCAACCTGAATTATTTCTTTCATCATGTGAATATATGGGACCATTACAGGCATTATTCTGAAAAATACAGAAGGTTGTTCTCAAGCTTACTTTCCTCCTTCACCATGAAGCCTATTTAATATTTCTTTTAAAATTATATATCCATCATTTCATGTGTTCAGATTACACTAATTGTTTTATCACTGTAAGCAAAACAGATTCTTTAAAAATGCTAATATCTGGATTTATTTTAGTAACATCATATGAAGGTTTACAACTGACAAATCAGATGTTTTTCATAACTTTGGTAGTACGAGGGCATTAGACAATTCATTTGAAATAAAGAAAATTCTGTCAGCAGCAATCTTTTTTTTTAACCATGTCATACTCCTGCCTCTCAAGTCCTGATAAAGAGGGGAAGGAAACTTGTCAAAGCAGCAGTTCAGATAAAGCTCCCATTTAGATGGAACCACTAGAGGGATGAACAGGAGAAGCATCATTAAAGGCTCCTTGATTATCATCTCCTGATACCCCAATTTAATTTTGTCAAGCCCACTCATTTCAGTTAAAAAAAAAATTAAATTCCAGAATAAACATAAAATACACCTGCTCTCTATAATAATCTTACTGTGTCATGTAAAGAGAAAATTATGTTAGATTACAGTATATCCACTGATATTTTTACTACTGTTATAGTTTTAATCTGTACTCTGAAGAAGCGACTTCCTACCCTGAAACATGTAGAGCTGTTTTTCATAAAGAACACTGTTGAAACATAAGATAACTAATAGAATTTGGATTTATAAGCATTAATATGCAGACTGAAATATGAAGTAGAAAAACCATTTCTGGTCAAATTATATTGGTATAAGGCAAAAAAGAATGTCTACCAGGTATAAGAGGAAATCAGAATTCAGGGAGATGTAAGAAGTATTAAATGATATTAAAGTATTGATTTTTGGAATCCTAGATCTTTAAATTCATGTGTTCTGTGCAATGAAATTGTAATTCACAGAATCACAGAAGAGTTAGGGCTGGGACCTCCGGAGATCATCTATCCAAACCACAAATACTATACAGTTGCTACAGACTATAGGATCCTGCTAGGATTAATCAATACAGAGTATTCCTTTCTACTAATACTATAAAAACATCCTAAGAATTACATAAAATTATTTTGAATAATTAGGATTACTATAAAATTGAAGTGCAAATAAGCATTACAGACAAATATCTTATGCCATAGTCACTAAAACTGTAATTACTGGAGAATCTACTTTGGCATACAGAAAAAGTAAGCTCCATTTTGAAATATAATCTTCAATTTTTATGTACATGAAATTATTTCTGTAGAGACAGTAAATTTTTTTTCAAAACATTCTTCAGGTGAAATATAAACATATCTTGTTATTTCTTGAGCTAGAAGTTCACATTAACTTAATTTGGGCAAGGATATAATCATCGCAAGGTCAGGACTATACTTCACTATGAATTTCATTTAACTTATTAAAGCTATTTGAATTATTTTTTAACTTCCATTTTCATTTTAAAGGATAATTATTTACACTCATTTGAATGTTTCACTACATCAAAACTGTATTTTCTAAGAAGGAATTCTCACAGAATTAAATGTGGGATTGAAATTGCTTGTGGCCATTGCTGAATTTGACAACTTTTTTTGACTAAAGGAAAAAACAATCCCTAGAAATAAAATAACCTTATTTTTGCTATTTTTAAGATAAAATATTTTATTTTCAAAATAAAGATGTAAACACCTAATTCATTTGAATTAAATCTTAGTACATATATAAGAAGGCTGAAGAAAGCAAAGAAAAAAGATCAGTTAGTCATTTGAATGAAAATGAAAGTCAGGAGTTTCTATATAGATGAAAAATTCTAATTATTTTTAAGGTGATCACAAGCAAACTTATTTTAAAGTTCTTAATTAATCTATGAAATTAAAATTTAACTACTTGTGTTATTCAAGTTGGGAGGCTTAGTTACTTTTTTTTTTTAATTTCCTAATGGTTATGAAATTTAGTGCAGAAGCTTTTCCAAGTCATATTTTCAGTCTCATCATGTTTTATCAGAGTCAATCAAATTGAGAGAAGACAAAAGATCAAAATTTATTTTTCAGATTCTAATTCTAGCTTATGTTAGGGACTTTCCAGATTTTAACCCCAGCTCACTCTCCCATACAAAGATCAACAAAATTGTTCAAAATAGCTGCTAGTAGGTTTTTCCAGGAGTTCTACAAATACCTCAAGTACATAGTACATCTGACTAAACTGGAGGCGCAGCCTTCCCCTTTTGAAACCTCTCAGCACGTTTCTAAACCTTTCCTGCCAAAGGGAGACGTGTGACACACAGCGGGTGTGCGGTGCCATCCACTTCAGCACAGACTTACAAGGCTCCTCCAGCCTCAGTGGAAGGGATGCACCACTCTAAGTCACTATTTCTTCTGTGAAAACATGGAAAAAGCAAGTGTCTCTGGGGAGCAGGTAGGTGATAACAAAAGATCAGCAGAAGGACCTTGGTCTCTCCATTGACCACAAAAGGTGCCTCGGTGCCCAACTGTAAGTGCTGCCTTTTGATGGCTAATGAGTGGTGAACCTAACCCTGAGCATCTGAATCAAACCCAGTGTAGCTTGGAACTGCAGAAGTTAAAACACAACTTCAAAGAAGCTGGTGTTCTCCTCAACCTTTCATTATGTTTCTGTTTTTTTCATTCTGCCCATCCATAAATCAATAGTTATAATATATTTTAAAACATTTTAATAAATATTTCCAAGGCTGCATGGTTTTTATTATATAGAATCAAAGACATTTCACCATTAGAAAAGTTCAGCCATATCATAATTGCCATGGCCATAGATTTTTTTTTTCAACAAACAGGGTTTTGCCTTGTGTGAATCATTGGCATAGTGTACTTGAAATCTGCAACAAGCATCCACACATGCTCTTGATTTAGATAAAAGAAACCCACTGGCATGGTGTGGATGACTGCTAAGCAATATGTACCTCATGTGATGTCCTTTAACAGAAAGAGCACTCTATGGCACATAGACACAGAGCAGGTAAAAAATTAGAGACAGACTGGGGCTGAAACACTAGACTATAATCAGAGTTCACACAGCTCCAGACATCAGCCCCCTACTTCCGAGACCCCACAGTCTTCCCCAGTTCTCCATATATTTGTCCTGACAATCCATACTGAGTTATCAGAGAATCTAGGCAGTGACTGCAAGAACTTACGATGACAATACAGCTTTAGAATTTGACATATAGCCTCATGCGTCTCAGTTAACAGCACTGTGATTTACCCAGTTCTGACTCTCTACTTTCTAGACAAACAATTTTTGTTTTATTTTGAATGAACCACAGCCAGGTCATATCAGAAGACTTGCACAAGAGGTTGGTCTATGAGTCATGATGAATTTCAAATTAAGGTACACTCAAAGGAATCATAAATATTTAGTCAAAAAAAAAAACAAACCAGACTAACCTTTGGAATTTTTAAACTTATATATGTCACATCTTTTACAGAAAAATTTGTCTTGAATTCTGGCAAGCAAGTCTAGTGCCAGATGAGAACCACGTTGAAATCTGAGCCTGACTGTTATAATTGGGCTAGGGATGTGACAATCAGAAGGTGAGTTGTATAATTCGCCTTCTACCTGTATGAGCTCTAGCATGACATGAGATTAAAATCTGAGAGTTAAGGAGTATCTGTTTGTTTTAGAGAAAATGGGAAGAACTCTCTTTGTCATATACTACTAAAGCATTCAATAGCTATCATGGTTGTGCCTGGGGCAGCTCATGAGGGAAGAGCTCATGAAATCAAAGTGTCCCTATATATTTTTGCATATGATATACTTACCTAATTAAGAAGGAGGGAAAATTCTTGTTTGTTACTTAAACCGGTTCAGTAACACAAAAGTGAAATTACAAAGAATATTGTTGTTAGGGAGTTTGTTCTGTTTGAAAGCAATTTTCTTTTCAAAGTCAAGTTTTAGAGGAAAATCTACCCTTCTTTTCTCCCAGATACAACCATTTGCTCTTCAGGCTGCTACTGTCAGTTTTTCCTGCCCCTTTCTTTCAGTTACCCAGTTGGTGTCTCTTAATTCCTTTAAATATGTCCCTGAGGGTATTTAATTCCATGTGTTAAGTTTTCCTAATACTTTCTTAAAAATATTTTATATACTCTATGTTTTTCAGTCACCAGATAGTTATCTTTCCCTTATCATACATCTGTGTTGTCCATTCTTAATCACCCATTCATGGTACTTGGAGTTCACCTTGGTGGTGGTTCACAGATACATCTCCTGTGTTTTGGCTAACACAAAGATTCTATAAGCTTTGCAGATGAGTATCTCCCTTACTCATCTTTCTGCCTCTTGTCTTTGTCCAATAGGTTCATCTTATTTGACCCTCCTTTACTCTGGGTAATTTAGGATTTTGTTCTGTCCTTCAAAAGGCACTGGCTCTTAGCATCAAACTAATTTTTTTTCCCTCTCTGAGATTTTGTATTTTATAGCATTTTTTTTTAATCCTTTTTCTTCACTTTTCATCTATACACTTTTCTCTTTCAGGACTCAATTTCCTCATTCTGTTATCGAATTCAGTCTTAATACAGTTATTTTAATTTAGCCTTCCTTCTTTCTCAAGTAGCTCATAATTAAAAATAAAAATAATTTTTAAAAATAATCAGGAATTCCTAATATACAATTTCTAATCTTAATCCAGCATGTCGACTGACTGTGGGTTAATGATACAAAGAGCAGTATCATCTTATTAAACTCTGAGCTCACATAGCTTCATTTACCACATGGGGCTCATACAGCATTGGCTGCCCAACTGAGTTTTCTTTAAGAACCTTTTCACTCAAGAATTATGAAACAGCATATGTCAGGATAGAGGATTTTATTCCCACATGAAGCAAGGACTGCAAAAATATTTAGGAGCTAATCATCTCATGCACACCTGCGGATAGAAATTTCTCTCCCAGATGCATGTGCTGGGCTATTGGAATGCTTCTTTCTGAGTGAGCACATAAACAGATTTCAGTTACACTCATTCTTTTGAAAAGAGCTTTTTTTCCTGTGTGGTACAACATCTGATTTACAGATTTTTTGACATACAAAGGACCATTACAAACAACTGTTCTTTGTTAAAGTGGCCCACCTGTGGGTTTTGTTTTGTATTTAGTTATAGTACTTATAACTGCTGGGATGGTACATGTAATTTTTCTGCTTAGAATTACAGATTCTATTATTTTGGGGACGATAAAAGGTAAAGCCATATTTGTGCTCTAATTCTTTTCAGCTACAGTTTGCATGCTAGGAAGTCCAGTGAACTCTCTGTGCCTCTTGTGAAGATACAATCTGTTAAGTATTCATCACTCTCTCAGTCAGCCAGCACCCAAATTACTTGTTCTGTGTAATTTTGTCCTATCTTATAAGCACTGACATATTCCAAGTATTTTTAAACTTAGGAGCAATTGTCTAGGGAAAAGAGTGATTTCTAGTGTCATTTCAGCTACTTGCAAATGAAACCTTAAGAGGTCCCTCTACTACTAGTGATAAGATAAACAATGTGACCTTGGAAGCATTTTTATCAAGAGAATCTTGATGGTTACTTCATGAATCCTTAAGATCCAAGTTATTCTGATAAGCTTTTTCAACATTTATTGCTATTTCAGGTCTCTGTTACAAGTGGGACATCCTAGTTTGTTATTCTGTCTTTTTATCTCTCACATGAATAAATTACAGGGTTCTGCTTCTTATCACAGAAAAAATTCCACTGATCATCTGGGGAACACAAAATATTTTTTTCAGTCTATAAATTATTCTTATAGTAACTCTCATAACTAGCAAGACAGTTGGTTTTGTTTTGAGTTTTGTGTGTGCCTTTTTTGACAGCATTTGTCTAAAATAATCACATGTGGTCTATCAAATTTTAGTTTTGTCATTAGAGCTGTCAGTCTTTCATAAAACATATTTTTAAACACATATGCACACACACAATAAACCCTTTGCAGTGTCTTGGCCAAGGAGTGTGAATGACAAATATACCTGACTGCTCTCCTATGGTGTTTTCTTACTGTTCATTGGCAGAAAAAGTGATTTCATGGTAGAAGGTTGGAAAATGACCTCTTGTAATGATGAAATTTGCATAAATAAATGCTGATTGCACAAAACGAATAATGTGCAGTGAGTATCATCACAATAAGTTGTCTCCTACTGACACAGAGTCTAAGTTAGAAGCGTACAATTATGCAAATCAAACTAATGCCAGTTTCTCATTACTGTAGTGGTGGAGGCAAACACATATCCTCCACAGACAGCTTGATGCTGGGACACAAGCCAAAATGTTTGGTTTTGCTGACACAGCAACTGAGTCAACAAAAATAGGATATAATAGTAATACATCAGAGGAATCCATATCAGGACAGACCTGAAACTTAATGGACTGTGAATCTTTTGTCTGCAGAGAGGCCTTTCACTGGTATTGACCCATAGTACGCCTGCCTCCACTTTTGCCAATTTTATAGGAATAGATTACAAAAGCAATTGCTTTTTGGAGCTGAAATGTCTGCAAAACAGTCTATTAGCTTTCCTTATAGCAGATGAGATGACATTTATAAATACTTAAATAATGCCATGTATCCCATGTTTAAAAACTTCCCAGAATAAGTCACAGGCTCCTTGTGGTTGCTTGATCTAATGTTTATGTGAAGTCTTGTTATGACACCACTGGGATTTTCAAACAATGCCACTCTTCTTGTGCCATTTTAAAAATATTCAGACAAAGATATTCTATTTTTCTTAAAAAAAAAAAAAAAAAGGCAGCAGCAATTACCATTACTATGAGGGACTGAATATAAAAATGGATTGATAGCTCCTTTCAGAGTGGTGCTAACCCTTGAGAACATGTACAGCATTGGTACTATGAGCCAACGAAGAAGAATCTAGTGCTTTATCACTTCAATTTCTCACCCTTCTTATTCAAGTAATTATTACTTGTTTGAACTCATCTGCATGTTTGCCTTCCATATACTTGCTGGAATGCAATTCAGATATATCAAGTTAAGGCTGAACTCACAGTTTGAAATTAACACCACCCAATGCACACACAGTTCCAGTAGAGGAGTTTGCTGCTCAACAAAATTCAGCCTTAAAGGAGAAACATGACTTTGTTCAAGGTACTCTAATTGACTTGGAATAAAGGAAAACTAAACAAACAAACAAACAAGCCCCAACAACATGCGAAACCCCCACTAAAACGAACAGTCATTTTATAAAACAAATCAGATCAGCTGACCTCAACTGAAATACATTGTATTCTGTGAAAGCAGTTTCTGTGATCACTCCTTCTTGGAAGAACCACTCCAAACTACACAGTATGTAAAAAAAAAAATTACATTTCAGCTGCAGATAATCACCTGAGTCAGAGCAATTAACCACAGCTGTAAGAACTGACAGTTCAAACACTTCCTGAGGTGACTTCTGCATTGTTGTTGCCGTAACAGCACCAGCAAAAAAAAAAAAAAAAAAAAAAAAAGTGCAATTGTGCAATACAGACAAAGGAGTCTCTTCCATGTTATTTCAGGGTACTTGTACAGGTTTTTCTATAAATAGAAACAAAACAGGTCCTTATACCTCCTCCTTGCAAATTCACTACAGCTTCCAGTTAAGCACCCTGGGAAAGTTGATGAAGACAGAAGGTTGGCACTGTTCTGCATAGCTGCCTTTGGAGGCAAAGATGCTCTGCTGGACATCACTTTTTAAGAAGTGAGTTAAGTAACAGGAGATTGGGATATTTCCTTGCTGATAATAGTTTGGTCATTTCTGAGATGCTCCTCAAATTAGAGAAGTTACACACTGACCTTTAAAAATACTGTTGGTTTGCTTTGGGAATATCAAAATACATTCAATGTTGGGTATTTAAGAAAAAATCTGATGAAAGGACAAAACCTTTCAGAAGAAAATAGAGAATATTTTAAACTGTCTTCATGCATCATGCTTCTTTGAACTAACTTAAAATGAACATGGTGCTGTATTATCCAACTATGACTAAGGATAAATTTTCTCCAAAGCAAATTATTTTTAGCAAGATGATTCATCATACATTTATTGCTCTATTACTGATGCCTCATTTTATGGCTGCAATGCCAGGAAAGCAGAGCTATGTGTGAAAACATATAAACATCCAGTTCCTCAGCCTTTACTCAGCTGTGAGTCCACAGTTTAATGGGTTTCATCTCAAATTGAGAAATAAAATATAAAGGGTAAAGTCCAAGATAAAAATTGGTGCCAAACTTGTGTTAAAATGGAAACTTGGTGATGATGAGGGACAATATTATACATATTAGCAACAGAATTTTATCATAGTAGGTGTGTATGTGTGTTCCCTGACAATCATTTTTCTAACTCTTGCCAATTTCAAGAAACTGACTAGGAATGTCATAGAGATTTTTTTAATATTTCATGAAGCCAGGTTACTAAGCATGTATTTCTGTGAAGGAACCAATATTAAAGGAAACCTTCATATACATCCTAATTTCAGGAAAAGCTTCAAAGATAATTCTATATTTTTCTGATCCTAAAGGCAGCAACAGAGCTCTAGGAGAGCAGCCTTCACAGGCAGTGCCTGCAGCCTTGGGCAGATGTGGTCTGTGGTGCACCCAGCAATCTGTTCCTGCCAGCACCTGGTCTCACAGACCCACAAAGCTTTCCCTCCTATCCAGATCAAAAAGTGGCCCCAGGGTATTGCTTTATTCTGTTGGACAGCTTCATAGGAAAGATTTTATTATGGCAATTTCCATCTGTTCTCAGAAGTTTTGAAGTCTCCTCACAGAACCCATAGTTTTCTTTATTTTTATGCTGTCAGTTTAAAACTGTCAACTTTTACCTTGGCTTATAATAAAGTTTATAATAGAGCACGCATACTGCAATTTTCTCTTGTTGCAGCATGGACATGTCATCACTCCCATCTACTGCCTCTTTCTCACAGCAACTTCTACTCTCCCCTTTCAAATCTATTTTCCTCAATTCAATGATGTTGAAGGGCCAGGAGGATCCCAAAATAAAAATGTTCAGGTAGTAAAGTTGGAGAGAAATTCAAACTAAAAAGAAACTAAAAGGAAACTTGGGTTTACTTAACAGGAAAGCAGCATTGATGAGGCTTCTGGTGAATGCCATATGCTTTGTATCCCCCCAAAAATATTTCCTAACATCCCAAGCTTATAATAGACATGTACATCTAGCTGACCTTTATCTTGCTTGTGTCATATTGATCTATCAGTGAATCCATACTAAAAGATAGCAGTCTGAGACAGGAAAAAGTAAAAGCCATTGAGATGGATAGCTGCAGCTAAAATGTAGTTTCATGGGGACACTTAGTGCAAAGAACTGTAGATTTGTGTCAGGCAGGGCAGAAGTAACCCCTTCAGAGCTCACTGCTGCAAACACCCCATACACACACAACCTCCTTCAGAATGTATGTCTCAGTATTGATTTCCACGGTTTCAGAACAACAGGAAAAGCAAAATGAAAGTTTCTTTGCAGAATACTAAAAGTAATTTATGTTCTTCTTTTGATACCATCTCTGTATTTTGCTTTATGGTTCACAGTACAAGTGCTTATTTTAAAAATTCATTCCTGACTCAGAAAGAAAGCACAGAGTTGAAGATCTTTGGGAGTACAGAGCAAGAAATGAGCCACAAAATGAAATGAAACAAAACAAAAATGCATTAGGATTTAGTGGTAAGTCATTACACAGAGAAGTTTGTATTTTAAACACAGACACACTCCTTGTTCTGGTAGCTTACAATGCTATAAATCTAGCAGCAATGTGAAAAGGAAAATGAGTTGTGAAGATACTCTTATTACAACACAATAACATTGACTTCTTATGACCCATGTTCCTGAAGTCTACCTAAAATAGTTTTCCTATGTGATAATAAAATCATGATTTTATGATTCTTCAGGGCTATGACCAAAGGGCTTATCTAAGTGAAATAAATGCTAACACCCCTCTCATTCAGATCTATGCTTCCAGGGCCATACTTCCATTTCAAGCACATAGTTTTCCTTCGCTGTTTAAAAATAAAAAATTTAACAGAAGGGGCACAGCACTTATTCTCTGTGAAATGCCTACAGGTGTCAAAAGGTCCTGTCTGTCTCTGCCTCTTCACTGGGATGTCACTGGAGCTTTGGGTTGGACAAAGGCAATCAAGTAATGGGACTTGGGAATTAAATCTCAGCTACCTGGTAAACACACTTTTTTTCAGGACTGTTATTTAAGGCTATCTCAAGAGTCAAGCAAATACAACCTAATTTCTCATAGTTGCTTTACAGTTTCAAACATTCCTTCATTCCCATGACACTTATTTGTATTTAATTGTACTTGCAGTGCTTTGGGTTTTTTCATTTTTTTTTAATGAAAAGATAAGACAATCTTTGGATATCATCAGCTGGAAGAATAATGTCTCATGTCATGACAGCAATCCAATCTCCCTTAAATGCTCACAATTTCTCCAACAGCTGAGACTGTGTATAAAGCTTGTGTTTCCTCTGCCTACCACCAGATGCCTGATTTGTTGCAATAACAGAGCCAGTTATATTTCATAGCCAATAGACTAGCTGCCATCTCTGAGCAGAAAGATGACTTTTCAAAAGACAATATTTGAGGAAAATTTTACCTACCAGTTCTCAAAAGACCATTTAGTGTGTTGATCTGTCAGCAGTTTTTGCCATGTGAACCTTATAGAACAAACTAAAAACTTCAGAAGAGCAATTTCTCTTGAAGCTGCTAAGGGAAAGCATTAATGAAATGTCTTCCAAGGCAAAAAAGTGTGGGATTTTCCCTGATTTCCTGCTTGCAACGGCAGAGGATTGTATGTTAAGCAAATTGTAGTGTTTGCAAGCTAACATTTTTACAGCTCTTCTCTTTCTGATGGCTTAGCCTTTAGCACTCAGAAACACTCAAACACATTACTCCCACTTCTGTACACTACTGAGATCTACAAAATACCTTTAGAAAGTGTTCATAGAAACTGAAACTCATAACCTTATCACAGATCCAGGTGAGACACTGGTTTTGGCCCACCACACTCTTCTCATATACCCTCCTGCTGACAGCCTCTCACTTCTCTGCTCCTCAGCCCCTACTTCCCTTCCCTCTGGCTGTCCAGCTGGCCCATGAATCAAGGAGCTGATGCCCCATGGCCACAGAGCCCAGTGAAATGCCTGAGCTGGCCTGACCCTGGTCACTGCTGAAGCTGCCCAGTTGTGCTGGTGCCCTGCTCCCACCTCACTGCCCCTCCTGTCATCCTTCCTCTCACTGCCCGCACGGTTCACCGACCATGCAGGGAGCCAAAGCAGCTCAACAAGACAGAAAAAAAAAAAATTACTGTCAACTACCTAAGTATTCTTCTGGCATTAGAGTGAGCTGCCTCAGCTCACCAAGGGATTCAGGGGAGCTGAGGAAAGAGGCAAGGCCACATGCCAGTGGAGGAGAGCAGGACCTGTCCATGCCAGCGGTGTTACGCTGCCTCTGCCAAAAGTTGTGTCTAATAATACTTCACTGGGGAATTTGTTTCCTCTTTTTCAGACTTGATAAAAAGCTCAAATAAAATCTATTAATTCTCCTTAGAACTTTTATTTCTCTGGAGTACTTCAGAACACTTTTCTAATAGCACACAGTTGTTGGATATTTGCAGATTTGGCCATTACAACAAATTCAGCATCTGAGAGCAGGAAGAGGGAGAATAAGCCATGCCAAGAGACTCCTGGAGTAGTTTTTGGATTTATAGAATTTTATGGCAAGCTGTGATGGTGTGGGATGATTTTTTCCAACTAGTCATGGCAAAATATCTATATCATCTATACTGATGAGGACAGTGTCCTCATAGCAACCGTTTAAAAAAACAGTTCACGTATTTTGTGCCAAACTAAATTAATATGATCACTAAAAAGAAAGAATACTGCTATTAGCAGAAAAACATTTTCACAAAATGGCCCCTCCCCAATGATCCTTCAGCCTTTACCCACACACAAGATTTACTGAAAACCTTCCAGAGCTAATCCAGGAATTCACTAACTAATGGATACTAAAAATCATGGACTCAATAAAGACATTAGTTTTATGGCCCATTACAGTCCTCTTACTGTACATCCTACTGATCTCTCTCCACGCACTGGTGCTAAATTGCAGTTTCTGTCTCCACTCCACAGGAATTCTCTCTAGCTAACACTCATCCATACAAAAACCCCTTTCTTTCAAATTGTCAAATCAATTAACATAATTAAGTTACACTAAAACAATTGTTTCTGTCATTAGCTGGGAGTTTACTGCTTCTATAGTCATACTTCTACTTTAATTTAGTCAAAAGAAATGGTGTACCAAAAGGAGATTTTTCATAGTTTTTTATCTTCCTCCATAATTTCTTCTCTTTCTACTTGTACCACAGAAATCAGCTACTCTGGAGGAAAGCTCCAAGAGAAGATGAGACAGTTCACAATAGCCCTGTCTGGCAAGGGAAATACATAGAAACCAGACAGCTGGTCAGACCAGTTAGAGAGCACCCTGAGCCAGGATGGGAAAGGAAACAAAGCAGTGACCACAGCAGCACTGCAGGCCTCCCACTGCACCGGGAATGCTGAGGACATTGCAACCCAAACCTCCCTCCTAAGAGGCTTTCCCCACCGCACTGGCTAAGAAATAAATGACACAAGTGCGCACTGAGAAGGACTGTTTCACTGACCTGGATATTTGAAGTAATGCCTTCTCTCTAAACGACACACTTTCATCAATTTCAATGAAAGTTTATTTTTCATATCTCCTCAATTTGAACTTCAAGCTGTTCTATATCCAATTATTTCCCTAAGTGCCTCTCAATAAAAAATTGTCCTCATTATGACATTAACTCTCCAGTATGTTTGCCACCAAGCTAAACTAGCCATGGTCCCTCCAGGTAAAACCCAGAATCCTTTTTTTAGCAGATGTATCATGAAAACATTGTGTAAAGTGTTTAAGGTAGCACATACTCACACAGTTGAAACATATACAAAAAAAATTTAAAAGGGGGCAGAAGAAAGAAGGCAAGGGAGTGTAATTTTAAGAGAAGCATTTCAGCTGTTCAAGGAAAAAAGAAAATTTGAATTAGTTTTTCTAATTAAAAGGGGATTGGCTGAAAGTATAATTTCTAAAGGCATAGCCCTAAAGATAATGAAGTCATGTCCAAAGCATATCAAATCATAATATATTGGCAAAATCTGTGTCTAATCACATAGGTGGTTATCACTACCTCAACATTCAGATAAATCTGTCAAATGTCAAGATGTATTTTGCAAAAAAACATGCTAGAAAACTTCTAATTAACTCTGAAAGATCACACGTAGTACCACACACAGAATCACTAGGTTGCAAGAGACCTTTAAGATCATCAAGTCCAACCCAAGTCCTAACACCACCTCAACTAAACTGTGGCACTGAGTGCCATATTCATTCTTTTTTTTAACACACAGCAAAAGTCGCATAATTTAATTGTCATTGCTTTTCTTACCAGGTCAAAAAAAAATCTCTTCATTAAAAGAAAATATCTGACTGATATATATACTTGTATCACTGTGACTGAAGAACAACTAAGGAAATAGTTCTTGCCTATCTCCACTTCTATGAATAATTACACAAATATTAAATTTTTAGCATTTTATTCATGAGAGAGGTACCACTGACTTATGAGTTCAGCATATCAACAGAGATAAGAACAAGCTTTTCAAGAACAGGGCCTAAAAGGTTGGGGGTTTTTTAATTATGGTACATATACAAAAAAAAAAAAAAAAGAGTACTAAGGCAGCAAGATATGCAAAAAATCATGTTATTAGAAATCCAATCTTTTTGTGATAAAATATTGTTAATGTCTCTCTTTCTCAACATTCTTCTCCTCTAGGGAGGAAGCAGAGGCCACAGAACAAAACATTTTGCATGTTAAAGCTACTTAGGGACAGAGCATTTTATCATCTGTTCCCTGCTCTCTCAGACATCACACGCAAGTATACCTCCAGCATTTTCAAATGGAAATTAGGAATCGGTTTTTCTACTTGTAAGTCTGGGAAGCACATTGCCTAAGACCAGTTAGAAATTATTCACAATATAGTCAATATATTGTCACTATGAAAATTAGCATTAACAGAGCTTTAAGGCTAGACTTGGTGCCACTTCACTTAAAAATATTTCTTTACTGCTCTAAAAGCCTCAAGAAGCATCCAAGCATATCTATCAACATCTACACCCAACATACTCTGAGAATATTACCGGGAGCACTGAATTCTTGACAGCAATGCTGAGAAGAGCAGCACCCAAATGACCTTTTGTAAGATAATGTATTACACCCTCCATCATCATCCTCACTGCTGGGATTTATCTCAGATGATGCATCAAAATAATGAGTCTGTGTCTCCACACATCCATGCTTTCAAGCAAGTTAGTTAAACTATTCAAAATTAAAAATAAATTTTAAATTTAGGAGAAAGAGACCAAGAACTACAAGTACTGCTCAAAGCACTGAGTGTGCATATTTGCATGGAATGTAGTGCTTCATAATTTAAATAATTTTCTTGCTATCCAAGCACTCTGAAGAGGTGGTGCTATAACTGGCATAATTCAAGCTGTTATTAATGAAAGGAGCTTTACATGATACACAAAATCCAAGATGGGATCCTGAGATGGAAGGAAGAAGGAAACAGAGACAAAGAGAATACTACATATTTTTTCTTCAAAATAAAACTGGTTTGATCATATAAGTGTAATTTTTGTCTTTTGAACCTGTCCTGGTAATCAAAGTATAGCTTAAAGGACAATAATACAAACTAGCCGAAAAAGAATATCTCGGCCCTGTACTGCCTCTTCCTCCCTCACTTCTTTCCTTCCCCTCTCTACCAGCTTTCACAGTCACCTGAATTCTTTTTCCTGACTCATGTGATCATGTGTTTTCATTAAACTAACTTCTTTTTGCTATTCCCATGGTCCATTACTTTCTGCCTGGTTCCTGTGAAGTAATGATGAGTCAGTAGGGAAAGAGGAAATAAGCAATCAAAATTAGAACTGCAAGCACATGATGAGCATCATTAAGAGCTCACTTCTTCCTTTCACTCTCCTGACAACTCTGTTACTTTCTCATGTTCTAATTTCACTGGATGATCAAGGCAACATATATTTAGTTAGCACCCAGGCCACTGTAGTCCTGAAGATCCCTGATTCCATTCATTTCAGTCCTTCACAGGATTCATATTTATTTCACCCATTTCCCTGCACATTTTCCCAACCATTCAATTGTGATGAAGGCAGAAAAGAGAAAAAACATCTCCATCTCTTCTAAAGTTGTTCCACATAATGAAGAATTAAAGATTACTTACGCCAGAGCAAGACAACAAGAGAGAAGGAGAATGACCTCCCTCCATTTATAGTATTCATTTAACACTCTCCATTCTAGGAGCTGGGACACTACCTAGCAACCCATGCTCTAGAAATTACATGTATTTAAAAAGTGTCACGTAGTGCTGTGAGGGCCATGGAGCAGTGACTGAAACCAAGAGGTTCCTCTCTTCCTGGCACCATCCAAATCCCTAGGTAACAGAGCTATAATCTCCAAGGCTCCCTTTTATTCAGTCTTTTTTAACCCTTTTATTGTGTTTTTGTTGGGTTTTTTTCAGGGTTTTTTTACTTACTGTAACAGCCTTACTAGATATCTGTCTCTGGAAGAGGGTGCAGTCTAAAAGAGTCAAGTTACAGGTATGTAAAAAGTCAGATTCACACTCTGCATATGTATATTAACCAGTGATATATTATTTAAAAGGGAATAAGTGACCATCCTAAAAAGGAAAATACATCTTGACAGAAAAGCATAGTCATATATCTTAAAGTCAGCATTCCAAGCTGTAAAAACTATGGAAAAAGAGGTTTTTGATACATATCCAGCATTAATCACTTCCCTTATTGGTTACTTTGCATGAGTTCTTGCTCCCTCTGCAACCCTTTTAGGACATATCTGACTGCAGTAATATAGAATTTGTGTACTTTCTTAGAAGACCCTAGCTAAGGGGATCTAAATGGTTTATTGCATTTCATCTTCAGTGTTTTGCTGCTGTCTCTTCATTGGCCTGTCTATACTTAATTATTTTGTGGTTTTATTGGTATTTTACAATCTGTATTTCTGGATCTCACTATGTCAGATGAAAGATGCTGAAGTCCTTGCCTCAATGAAATTATTGCAAATTCCACTTAGGAAGCTTGAAACAATAGCTGAGAAAATATGTCAAAAGGATAAAAAAAGATTGTAAGGAAAATAAATTTGAGATGCAGGTTTTAGTTCCACAACTTAATACTATGATTTGAGTGCAGTTTTTCTTGGTTTATAACAGTATAGGAAAGGCAAGATATCATCTTATAAAGGTCTTTTGGGGCAATACTTTTAGGATCTGAAAGCATTTCAGGATTTGATCTCATTAACCTCCATTCTAAACAGAAGATCTTGGCAGTACGTCATAAAGGGGAAATTACCTGCACTGGCTTGTGTGTCTGTTTTTCAAAACAGCCTGACAGCTGCAGAGAGAATGCTGATCCATTTGACACACTGCATATTAAGTTGGTCAGCTAAATATGTGAACCATGAAATACTGATGCCTGTTAAAAGAAGCAAGTGCTTCAAATTAATCAGCTGAAATCTGAAATATTGTACTTTATAGTATTAACACTTTATAAATAACAGCCATTATTTCTAGTCAGTTCCTCCACGCAAATAGAAAATGTCATTAGCCATGTTTTGGCCGGGTTCTTTGTCTAATTTCTACAGCTAAGGTGGCAAAAAGGTTATTACAAGTAATAGCAAATTTAAAGTTTTATTAGCAGTAAACTGCAGAAGCTAATGGTGATGCCAACACTAGATAAAATCATTGTCACAGTTAATTTTGAACTCTTTATTTCAAACTTAATAATAGGAAACTCAATGGAGAGGATATTACACGGCCCATATCACTCACGAGTGCCGCAGGCCTGAGTAACTTGTTATTTTGCTCATGAGTGAAATAAAATGCAGATTATACTGCCTGCTATCAGGGGCACTGCTTTAATTGAGGGTACATGCATGGTGATGAAGGAGTACCAAGCAGGTTTCATTTTCTCAAATGTTAGAGGAATGATCTTTGTGGTTCTGACTGTGACTTGTCAAATCACCTCTCCAGTACTATTGCATTTTTAAAGTTCTTTCTGCTCCCTCTTAGATCTTAAAGAGCGGTTAGGTATGGTGTTCACTTTTGTCAGGGATTATGTGAAACAGCTTCTGTAACACCCAGGTGCCTGCAAACATCTGCTGTTCATTTGCTACACAAGGAGAAAACAATGGAGTATCTGTGTCTTAGTTAGTTAATCATGTATGCCAGCCAATACAAAAAACTCCTTCACCCTGAGACATCCTCACAATCAGAAATAAATAATACAAGATATACTTCTCCTCCTTACCTTAGATTTATTCAGAAAATAGGTGTTTCCAAGAACTGGTAGCACATAAGATTTCCTATTCTTTTACTAAAGTAGATTTTTTTTCTATTCAACCATTTATTGTTCTACTCCACTGGATGCCACAAATCACAATGTTCCCTATCTAGATTTGAGAAAGTTTTCTCATAATTATCTGAAATCTAACTTTTCATCTTTATATCCTGTACTACTGTACAGGTATTACATAAAGATGTACAGGTTAGGAAGGTCTGGCTTCTAATCAGATTACATTCTAGCATACTTGCTAGACCTTGGAACTGCTTTTCTTCAGCCAAAACTACCTGGGCAGTTACAAACCAATTACTCACCTACCACTGAAATCAACAGAAGGATTTTTTACTGATCTTAGCAGGATTTAGTAAGGTCTTTAAATAAAAAGGGCTGTAAATTCCTTTTTGTTTATTAATGTGTAATAGAAGAAAATGTCCTACACTTTCTAATCAACCATAGTCAGGACTATCACTGTTGCAATTCTAGGCAACTGCTGACAGCATTCTTGTAAGATTACTAATGATGAATTTATCAGCTTTCAATACCAAGCTCCATATCCAGCACAGAATTAACAAGAAGTAAAAGCAGCATTATGTGTTTGACAAACTGAAATCCTGACAATAGGTGACTGTAAGCACAATGCATTTCCATGTAAGATGTTCAGACAAGATTTTTCCAGCTAGATCAGTGTGGTGTTCCACTGAAGCTGATTTAGTCAACCAGAAAGAGGCAATAGCTGCAATCATAACATTGCATTGCTCAGTGTAGACATATTGTGAGGGATCATTTCTGATGTTCTGAGAGTGAAAACTGAAGTACTGAGCTAATGAGGTGGTTTTTTAGTTTCAGAATTTTTACTCAAAATATTTCTTTAGTGCAACTACCAGGAGAATTTAGTGATCAAATCTCACACAATACCGATACCGCACCTACATCTCTGGGAGCCTATGTTGAGCCACTAAGTAATTAAGTGAGAGCTAAATTTGTCCTAAAATTACAATACAGATATCTCCTGAAATAACTACTTAAAGCTATTTTTACTGAGGAGACTATTTAAAGCCCTGTACTAAAGAGACCATTAAGGATTTTTCTACAATCCAGCACATGTGAATTTATCCAGGCTGACAATCATCCCTCTAAATAAAATCTTCATTTTTCTAATGGAACGAAGGACCATCCTTCATAGCCATACTACAATGACTCACTCACAAATGCCTCAGACAGGATGGGTCTATGCTCATAACTCAATCTTTCCTAAAGAATACTCTTTCTCTCCCCATAGTGTGTAGGAGATGACAAAAATGGCTCCTCATCAAAATGTCTTTCTTCTAAAAGTAGACAACATATTGACACACTGAAAATCAAATTTTTTCCACCTTCAAAATGGGACAGAGTTTAAGAGGTTACCATATCTTCATCTCCTTAAATTAAGAGAGAATTTAGTCAAGAAAAAATGTAATCCATTGTTAGAAGTTTATTTTAATTTTCTTTGGTGATATGTGCTTTTCTTTGGTGCCAGGGGCTTGATGCTTGCAGTGTTTCATTTCTCTTGGGACCTCTTGTAGGCTTCAAAAGATAAAAGACACATATTGTTCAGCAAGCCACTGAACAACGTAAAATTGTATTGTAGTATAAGTTTCTTTGACAGGTTGACCTAATGAAGAGAATTTAGCTATTTCTTTTCATTTTCCTTACTGTGGCTTTGGTAAATTAGGCTAGGATATTTATTTTTTTGGCAATACTGAAATAATAATGGCTTTTAATTTCAAAGATGCCTGCTTGTCTTACTACATGTCTGTTTCTGAAGAGTTACATGAGAATTTAAGCCTTACTACCTTAAACTTTACATCTGCTTCCCACTTTCATGCCTAATAAAGCCTTTCAATTTGCTTTTTTTTTTTTTTTTGTAATCTCACCTAAACATGTGCTCAAGCAGGGGGCTGCAGATCATTTCCTCCTAGTTCTGACTTGGTTCAAAGCACTTTCCATATGCATCTATTCAGCACCAAACATACTGTCCCCCGCTTTTACCAAAAGATTCAGAGTCTTGGTCATCAAAATACACATGAAATGCTTAACAGAATTTTCCAGCCATCTTTGATCTGTGTGCAACTCAGAATGGATGAGGGGAGAGAACAGAAAACGGCAGCATTTAGAAATACAATAAGGTCTGGTGGTAATATTCAAGCACACTGATTCCTGTGCTAGCGTTAAAAGCTAAAGCAGGGATTATTTTACTTCAGAATTCCTCAAAGTAGTTCATATTGCAATTCATAAACTTGAAAATCCTAAATTGAATTGAAAGAATAATTCCAACTAAATAAGAAAATATTATATAGCATTCACTAAACATTTCTGCTTTTTCTTTAGAAATATTTAGTGCTTTGCATTGTTTTTTATAATAATAATAATGTAGCAGAAATTTTTTAAATGCTAAATTCTGTGGTTTTTACAAGGACCATATACTAACTGGAAAAAAATTCAAAAACACAGGACATCTAAGAGAGAAAAAGAAACCAGTAATATCAATCAACCAAAAACCTCAATTCATTGGTAAAAGCACTGAAATTCTTTTTCTGACAAGGATATTTCTGTTCTGAAAGATTCAGGAAGTGACTTTACCTCTATCCACAAATGAACGGAATGATTACTAAAAACAAAAATGCTCACAAAGGTCTTCAAGTTGGGAGTAAAATAGCAAGTAAAAAGGACATCAATTTCTGTTACATCAACAATTGCATTTAAATGCAAGAAAAATCCAGATAAATATATTATTATTTGGTATTGCTTTTATTTATTATTATTATTATTGCTACACAATATTTTTAAGCAATGAATTGTGATAGATATATGCTCAAAGTTTTAACTGATTTTGGACTGATATCTTTCTTATATTTTCTATTCAGAACACACACACAAAAGAAAGATATAATTAAAATACTAGCATTACTTATATTAAAAGTTAATTTGTTGAAGGTGTCTGTCTTATCTTTCAATTTTAAGTACAAATTATTCCCAGTGGACATTTATTAAATAATTTAATCTAGTCAAAGAGATAAAAAGAGAGAGAACTCTTTTTCTGTAGTTATATAGAAATACTATAAAACAGATTTCACAACCAACTATTTCTTCAATCAATGCCTAATTTAATTACTATAGTGAATATTTTATATCATTAAAAACAGGGGAATAACTTTAAATGTTTATGTCTGTATTTCAGTTAAGTTCAATGTGTATTATGATAACTTTTTTTGCCTGAGGTTCTTCCACTGCATAGGAAAAGAAAGTTTATTTTTATTTTATCACTACAGTTCTTCTGCATCATTTTGCATTAATATTAAACATAACTGTCCCAGTTTTCTCTCTACTATTTTCTACTTGCCAATTTCAGACTAATAAGCTAGGATTTGGGGACCGCTAGAGGGTTATATGAGCATTCTACTGAATTTTAAGTCAAGTTAGTCATATGAATCTTAATTATCATGTGTAGGAAACTGATACCTCCCTAAGAAGCCCTTTGTGATAGAAACAAAAAGGAAAAGTCAAAAGAAAATTTGCCACTCATAGATCATGAAAGCTTTTAAGTTCTTGACAGCAAGCATTTTACTATTTACATCCTTAAGTTACTTAGATGTGTTTTGAGCAAAATAAATACACCCTTCAAAATATCAAAACAAAATAAACAAAAAAAAAGCAAAAACAAAAGATTGGGAAAAGAAAGAATCATTATCACATCCATTTTACAGCTGAGAAACTGGGACAGAAAGTTTGGGGGATATCAGTAACAATGCAAATGTGCAGAAAAAGAGCTGAACCCTAAATCCCACATCTCACATTTAAATTGGGCCCACGTGTGTATACGTGGCCTGAATTACAGGGGAAAATATCTATGTTTGCAATGAAGCGCAGAGGTTTGGTTTACTCTCTAATGTCAATGAACAATCAAGTGTCAACTGTTTAAAACAAGATGTTCACAGCTTCTGGGAACACGTGACATTCATATACTTTACAGAATCCTGTGTTAGTGGGTTAAGCAGCAGCTGAGAAAAATGGGCAAGTTTCCTGTGTTCACAAACAATCTTAGTGGGCCATTATTTTGTTGCACCAATCCCCAGTGTTAGATATCTATGTTCTTTATACTCAATTAGAATACCCTCTGCATTCCAAAAGTATATGATTTTATTCTCTGTAAATCAATAGTTTCTGGGTTTTCAGGACACTGTGCCTTCACAGCAATAGGCACTGTTGAATTTCACTCTCTCACACTTAAAACTTTATTCAGTCATCAGCCCCTGGGTAACGTTTGTGGATTGGAATCCTGACAAGTAAGAAGCTGATCTTGCTTTCCAGTCTGGTCATTATCACATCCTTTGTCAAGAGCCAAGAAATCACTGATTCATGCTCTGATTTTCAGGCAGGATTGGTTCTACTCAGACATCAATGATGGCCAATTCTGTGGCAGTTTCAATCACAGCTATCCATCTAATATCCAGCAGAAAAAAGCCCAGTTCTGCTACTAACACAGTCCTTAAGTGCTGCTCTCTGCAAGGTGTCCAGACCTGGATTCATCTTCAAGTGACTCTCATCTGTGCTCAAATACAGCAGTTGACCTCTTGGCAGTGAAATATCAGGGAGTCAGCATAAACGATGCTCAGATACTTACTTAATGGAAACTCAAATCATTTGTCATGATGGAGGAGTCCCTGTGCATTGCTGCAAGTTCCAAACAATCCAAGGTCAAGAGTCATCTCCCCTCAGCCCATTTCAAAGGGTGCCTTCAATTATCTTTGATGCATGACTTTGCTCCTCCTCAGTTCTGAGCTATATGCCATTTAAATTTATTGTGCCTCTTTTTCAAAAACAAGTTTACTGGTTTTAAACTTCCAAGCTTCTAACTATTGGTCCACTATCATTTAAATCACTTTTTTTTACAGTTCTGCCTGGTTTCAGTTTTCTATTGCAATTTTTGAACAACATTTAATACCTAATTAGGATTTTCCCTCACTCTAACCTGGAAAAGCCACCATCATTTCTGAATACTCAGTTTTTTTCTGTCTTCCATGTTGAGCTCCACAGCAAGTCTAGAAATACACTGTTTTAGAGTTTAGATAAACTCTGCATTTTCAAGTATCGTGTGGGCAGTATTAACTGCATACAAAAACTGGTGATAAGCAAGGGAATCTCAAGAAAAAGATCATTCAAAGAAAGTAATAAAATCAAACACCTAATTTTTTCATCTGTTGACTTTAGCAATACTAGGTAATGCGAAAGTTTCTTATTAAAAAGTCAACATTTTACCAATTTTTAAATACCAACTTTTCTACCCATTTCTTTTTCCTTCTAAGGTAAACTTTGATGTTAATTTTAGTCACTCCTCCCATTTTCTACCCCTCCAAAAAAACAATCATTCAGCAAGGGAAAGCAAGTCCTGTGCCCATAGACCATTTACATGATAGGACTAACTCAGGACGAAAAGCAGTGAAATTTCACTATGAACAGTCAATCTCAGATAGATATAAATGCTGACAAGTCATTATTTAAGTGCCAGAGCAAAGCCAATACCTAAATAAAAGCTTGTACCAGGACATTATCTTGGTGCTGGGTTTGTCAGATATCCTAAAAAAGACTGAAGAATACACTGCTGCAACATGAAGTGTTTAAACCACATGAGGAGACCTGAGTTTGCTGTCTTAAGGTGGGAAGTAGAGTGGGAATTGACTCTTAACTTTTTACCTTAACAGGACAGAATGCATTCCCCACCCCGAAAAAAGAAAAAAACAGGAATGCCAAATTAGCAATGGTAACTCATGCAAAAGTAATGCACAACCAACCTCCAATGAATAGAAAGAGTATATGCAAATATTGGTGGCAACCTTGAAGGACAAATTCTTGGTCTTTGGGAAACACAAATTCATTGTGACCCATTTCAGCTATTAATCTGCATACTTAGACAATGGGCGTTTTAAAAACGTTGCTACTGTACAGAAAGATATGACTGCAAAATATTCCAGAGAAAGATACTCCTAAAAATGCTTCTGCTTAAAAGGTGTTATTAGATTACCTTAAGCAGTGTCATTGGAGCTACTTCTTGACTCTTCCAATTGATGTCAGGATAGGTGAGGGGCAAAAGTCAGTTTTAAGATTATGGCCTGAACCACAAAATAGTCAATAAACCTTTGGGATCCTTAATCCTTACTGGATGGAAAAATTATGGATATGTGAAGAAAAGAGACTGAGTAAGACTTAGCTAGTCCCTCTGACTTCAAATTTGAAGCCCAGAGTGCATTGACAAATACATATTTTTTCCTCTCTCCACAGATACTGCTTTCTAATGACCATGGCATTTCACAGAAACTCTCCCCATCATTCTGCTTTATGGGAGACTGGAGACCAGCACAACTTGATTCCACTTCTCAGTTTCTATGAACTTTACTATGCAGCAGCAGAACACTCAGTTTATTTTCACCCGAAAGTAAACTTTAGCACAAAGAAAAATCCTCTGAGTATTTCAGCCCCTTTCAGTGTTTCAGTAGGTTTAAAAAGGCTATAGATTTCTCCAGGAATAATATATAGAATGCTGTATTTTCACTACAAAATTCAGTCCTACCAAAAATTAGATAAAAAAAAAAAAACCTTAAGAACCAAAAATTTTATCCTCTTTTCATACAGAAAAGATACATGTTTACACAATAATAGAAATACATAAAATTTAACTAGTAAATATGAATTTACAATGATTCATTTCCAGCTTCTCTAGGTTCACTTACTCCCAACAGGGATTTCTTCCCAACATCACATTCAATGTTACAAAATCCTTCATCCTCTGCTCTCAAAATCTGTCCTAGCTGAGAGCTGGACCTTATGATGCCTTTTCAGCCAACTCATAATTTGGTTAACTTTCCTTAAGTCTTCTTTCCCACACACAGAGCACACAGTCATAAGCTTCCTGCATCTGATTCACATGTTTGGTGGTTTTTGAGGCACTGCCTAACACGCTGTCCTGAATGGACCTCAGAAAACACCAGGGCTGCTCTCAAAAGAAAATGTATTCTAAATTGTGCAAACAAGTACATCCCAAATATGATCTCCTTACTATACAAGAGTAGAAAATGGACTTACTGAAAGATATCTCCTGCACAAAATCAGTGTTTCTACTAGTCCTAGGCTTCTTTAGTAGTAATTATTGAATGGGGATATTGAACTATATTCTGATAGTTGACATGTTTTGTGAGGATCAGAACAAATCCATAACAATAGAAAAAAGCCTGTAAAATTTGAAAGTGTTTTTGTGTATGGAGAAACTCTGGATGAACTACCAAAAATCTATACACTGAAGAAGTATCTCATAAAACAAAATAAACTTCTCTCAGAATAGCTGGCACTCACAGCACAGTCAAATTGAACTGGAGGTCTCCAATGATTATTTCTCCTAAAGAATACTTAGTATATCTTGACTGGAGTTTTGAAATAGAAATGTATACTATATTTTCATTTTCTTTTAATTTTTTAAAAATAAAAATTAGATAAAATCACTATTTTACAAGTAATGAAGAACAAAATTTACTCATGGTAGGGCTTGCCTTTGTTTCAAATTATCAAATTTTGTTATTATCAAAGTAATAACAAAATTTTCTAACAGATGTCAGAACATTTTAAAGCTGCAAAACCTTATTTGGATCTGCACATTCTGCACAGTAACATTCTGTGGATTTATTTCAAGACGTTTTATTCAGACTAAAACAATATTTGTATTGGCAGACTTCATTAGTCAAGTGACAATGGACATTCCTTTGTGGAATTGTATATTTCAAGATCCAAATGTTAACAGTAACTATTACATTAGACAAAAAAAAATAAAAAAGTTTCTGTACAAAAGCAGAGGTTTTCCAAAGATAAAACTTTACCTAAATACAATTCTGTCATTTCCATGACATTTGAAGGTTAAGTGGAAACTGTTTTCAGCATCTTTAGCAAGAATTGCTCCTCCACAATTTTCCTCTCCCTGTATCTGAATGTAATTCATATCATAACCTAATATAAATTGTAAATCGTGCAGTTTCCAACAGAACTATGATGAATACACATTCAAATAAAAGAAAAAAAGTGGTGCAGCAATATAGTCCCTGGAATTTAACACTCTGCGGTCAGAAGGTCACATATGTTAAGTTTCTTATTTATATCCCTATTAAAGCTCTGATCTGTGGGAAGCAGGATAGAAGCAATATGACTCATTTTAAAAATAAAGAATGCATTGTTGTTGTACTGTACATGTTTTGTTTCTGGGCACTTAATGATAACAGTGTATGAACTGCAGGTGACTATAATAAGTGGAAAAAAGATCTTCATCAGGAGACATAAATATTTGTTCCTACTACTTCTCAGGTAAGTGCTTCATTAAAAGTGTAACAAAATATATATTTTATGAATGATTCACGCAAATTAAAATTCTTCATTACTTTTCCTGGCTCCTATATACCTTTGGGCATCAAATTATATACAGGCTGGCCAGATATCTTGACTGCATTTATGTTGAACAAACAGCATATAAAGAAGTAAGAATAAGGATCTACATTGCATTTTTCAATTCAAAAGAGTGGGTTATTCGGGTCTGCAGATCAACCCAGGTAATTTGAAATCAATGTGGCAAGAATTTATTCACTAGATAAGCCTTCTCCATAAAATTCAGTAAAAACCATGTCTTGGCTTACTATTTGTCCCAACTAATTTGGCCTATGATATTAATATTATTTTGCTCTGCATCACATAGGTACATAAAAAAATGACATAATGACAGTTTTGCTTCAGCAAGGTATTAATCTCCACTCCAAGAATTTTTATTTAAGAAATGATAAAAGAACGCATGTTCTTAATGACCCAGAGATTATGCAATAAAAACAAGCAATGGTAGAGAACAAAAGAAGACAAATGATAAAGTGTTGAGCATTTAGAAAAACAAAACTAACTAAAAGCTGAAAGAAAACAAAAAAAGCTGGACTCTTTTTAATAAGTGGGAATTATTTGGGAATATGGGGATTAGTTGCTTTGGTGTTGGACTGTTTTGAGGCAAGTGTTCTACTTCTAGCCTAGGATACTAAAAAATTCACTATTATATGTACCCAGATCCATAATATATACACAGATTTGTCATAGCCAAAACTCGTTCCAGTGTTGTTTTGGTTTTTATTGAAATATTGGCAATGGATCCTGAGGAAGTGGGTTTTTTTCTCACAGTTTCATACCCTAGTTGTGAATGTGCTTAGATGTTTGATAGGACAGCATTACCCTGGCTATGGCTTCTTCTTTCTGGCATAAATATGTTCCCTTTGAGCATACTCCTTTTTAGTTGCAATAAAAAGTGTGAGTCTTACTGTTGTTTTCTTTAGGAGAAACAGCTGGAAAGTCATAATTATGTTCACTTCCCACATTGGCAAAATTGGGAATTTAGTTTTTATGCATTTTAAATTATCTATAAGGATAGACTAAGCCACTTCCACCTTGAGGCTTACAAGTTTCTCAGCATCTAAATCACATTGCTATTAAAAAGAGTGTATGTTTCATTTTTAATTATATTGAGAGTATCTAATAAATCAGTTTGCAATATGTTACATAAGCAAAAGTACAGTATCACTGGAAAGAGACAGTATTTTGATAAATTCAAACTTGAAACACAGTAAACAGTTGATGATTGCTTTCTGGACATCAGGAGCCAGTTAGTGGTACCTCAGTCATCAAATGGTCTTTCAGGAAAGTAAAAGAGAGTGGAAAAAGGAGAGGTTGCAAAGAAAAAGAATTGTATCAGAGACCCTGGAGGGTCAGAGATGCTGTAAAAGCTTCAATGCTCACACTTTTTGTACGTCATATACCTCCTTACACCTTCTGTTTTTCTTGCCCACATAAAGCACTGTTTTGGAACAGGGCCCATCTCTTGACAGAGTACCTAATAAAAGTTTGTGGCCTGCCTATTCCTTTATCAAGAGCCAATAAGCAAACATCAGTATTGAAACAAAATGCCGTCACCTTTTTGACCTAAGCATCTATGCAAAATTCAGGCACTGAGTCCTTGATTCTCTCAAGAGGAGGAAATGATGATGGAGTCCAGAATTTCTTCAGTGCAATCTGCAGTAAATTGCATGTTAAAGCCCAATTTTCTTGAACACAACAGGGATCAAGCAGCAGGAGATAGCTTCCTTGCTCACAGCTTTGCTTTTTAGCAAGTAGTTTACGTAAAACTCTTTGCTTTCAGTATAACTGCTTCTTTGGTTGCACCTGGAGCTTTCTTGTTCCTTTCCTGTGCAGTCCTGGAGCATGTCTGCCCTTTTCCTCTCATGTCCTGACACCCAGTTAAAGCCAAAATCCTTTCTAAAACTCTCCATTTAACTGTATTTAACTCTATCTTTCAGCCCACTAAGAAACTGCTCCAGCAGAATAATGAACAGCATTATACACATATGGAATTTTTAGGGGTTGTTTCAATATTTTCAACTATCTCTAAACACAGAAGCATTTAACTGTTCCCTTATACAGCTTGAATAGGAGGGGGTTGTTACATTTAGCAGATGTCTCCCAGGTTTCTTCCTGTCCCTAACACAACCATCACAGTACCACCCCACTAGTTCATTCTTTGCTGAACATTTGTATATTGCCTTTATATTTTCTGCTCTACAAAAAGAGTACAGGTAGAATATTCCTTTTATACTCATTTTCATAAGTGGAACAATCTTTCAAAAATGACAGGGTTTTTTTCTTCTCATTTTTTTTCTCTGTGCCATTAGCATATACAGAGAAGCTCAAAGCATTTTCTGAGAAACTAGAAATAGCTTAGAACAGATCACCTCTTTCATGGGATAATCTGTCCACAATCTGTCCACCAAGTTATCTTCTAAAATTGTTTGGGAAGTATACTGTCACCCTATGTCCTACCAGATTTACACAGCTACTCAGGGAGTCTCTCCAGATCACCATCCTCTTTGGCTTTCATGCTGCACACTGAGCACCACATCCCAACTGTGAGTAGCTCTCACTTGACAGACAGGCCTTATCCCTCTCAAGTACAGATTTTCTAAATTTAGAAACTCAAACAAGGGCAAAGCATCAGTGTTTGGTGAGAATCCATGATCTTGCAAAGAGAAACTAATCTTGTTTAAAATCCTTCAACCAGCATGTGGAAGCCAGCCAAAAATACTATAAATCAGCATTCTTCACTTTTATAGGGCCTTTCAGAAAAGTCAGAATGGAACTACATTATTTATGTTTTATGGGGAGATGTATTTAATGTTTATAAATCCATTTGGATAATAACACTGACTTTAATGCACTGATAGATGTCTCTTCTAATGTACATTACAAGAATGATCACCTACAACATATGAAACCTTTAACATTTCCATGTTGATTAGTCTTTGTTATGTAATAAAACTTTTCTAAACCCCAATAAAACTGGTTTTCTTAAATGTGTTAACAACCAGGAATGTCAGAAAAGTACTTTCTCTTTGAGCTTTGAGAATGACATATTTGAAATGGCATCTTCAGTCTTTTGGATTCTAATAGTTCTCAGAAGAATGGCTCTATAGTCAAATAACAGCAGGTTTTGGCAGCAGCAGTTTCAAGAAATCTGTTACAAAAGGGAGTGTCCATGCTGATGACATGGTGCTAATATGAAAATTACTTCTAACTTTAAGTCTCTGAGCTCTGTGTGCTCTCTGTTTTCCATGGTAAAGGTCTAATGAACTGGCAAATCAGGAAGTTAGTAAACACTGCAGCTTTAGAGAGACATTCGGACCTAGAGAGAGGCTTGTAGAGCGCTAAAAGCAGCCAACTCTAAGCTTGACTGAGAAGCTGCAGCTCTGCAGGCTGGGACTGTAAATAAATAACTAATGCCTGCCTTTGCAGACCATGCTCCAAGCAGGACACCCAGCACCAGCTCTGGCCCAGCAGACAACCCTGCCTCCTGGGTGCTTATTAACTGTAATAAAAGAGGAAACTGAAATCTAAGTTTTATATAATGATAGGAAATACAAGACACCTTTATTGTGACCTCAGTGGTGTTGATGTCTTTAATTCAGCAAGCACAAATATGGGACTGCTATTTATAGTACAGTAAAATAAGGCTTATTAAGAAGGATGTTTGAATGCTGTATTTAAAATATGAGAAATATGAAAGATTTTCAGTATCATAAATTCCTTTCTACTTTGATACACTGTGTATATGGCACTACTGTGGATGCATGGTGCTGCCAAATAGAGAATTAAAATTACCAACAAAACCCACAACGATATTCAGAGATACTAAACTTAATCTCATTGCTCCATTTATTTTTTAAGACAAAAACAGCATAAAGCTCACAGACTTTGAATTTAAAATATATAAAGCAAGACAAAAAGAGATGTTTCTATCAGAACTGGAAACCAAACAGAGAGCTTGGTTAGAACATGTATAATCTCTGCTGTCATAACAAAAAACTAATGGTGACAAGCAATCTATACCAGAAAAGAAACATGCTGAAATGCATTCCATAAATATATGTCAAGAAGGATACAAATGAATTGCAATTTTAGAAAGAGGACAAAATCTCTGCAAAATAATCCAAATTGTCTCTGTGCTAGGAGTGACCCTTTCTACATCTGCTAGCAGATCTGACAGCTCCAGTTGCCAGTATAATACATCTAGCATAAGGAAGGATTTTCAGAATCATAGTAATAATCTTTTCACAACTATCAACACCCACGGAATTCACTCTTTGACATCCACACAGACAAACATAAAGGAAATAGGATTTCCTTATAAGTAAAGTGGCAATATCTCTAGTTATGATGGGTTCCATGCTAAAACCATCCTAAGAGAAATTGTGAGAGCATTATAAAGTATTCAAAACTAAGTAAAAAATAAGTCTCTTCTATAATTTGACAAATCTTATCCACAATATATCTTCTGGAAAACACAAACATAACATTGTTTGCAAGTCAATCCCTAAGAACCCTGTACCCAAAAGTTTTGAGATGCCTAAATCAGTAAATGGTTTAATTCTCTGTATAAATACTAACTTTTCGATACTGCATACCTTTCATTATAGTAATTACTACTGGTATGATGACTTGGCTTTCTCTGAAGAATATATAGTACACCTTCCTACATGTATTTCCATACATGCACTGTCATAACAATTCTGCTGTTATCATGGCCTTAAAGCATATTTTGAGACTTCAAACAAAATCCTAAAACCTGTTTTATATTTACAGTACATCTTTCACTCCCAGAACTTGGCTACAACAGATCATTACTTACACACAAACAAAATATTACCTCTCTCAGGCAAGCAGCCACTAGAATAACTCATCAGCATGGAAATATATGTACTTATTTTCAAACAGGATAGCCACAAAATTAATAACATTTTACTACACCTTTGTTTTTAAAGTAGACAATTTCTTCAAAATGGTACTAGGCCATTTCTATTACAAAATTCACTGTTCAGTGATCACTACCTGTTTTTAAGACATCATTAATTAGAAAGAAACCCAACCAAAATAAAACCAAAAAACAGCAAAAAACCCCAAAATGCTGTTATTATCTAAAGTCTGAAATTTTTTCAGTCTTCACTATGATTTGTACTGCAAATCCAGATGTACCTTCAGACACACATAAAACCAGCTTATTTTCAGTAAGACTCCTTTTTAAGACCTTTGTCTTGTGATTCCTAGTGTCCCCAAACTAGAACAAACAATAGGAAGAAGCAGTTCCTTCACAATGCAAAGGGCTCAGGAGTCTGAGATCTCCACAAGAAGAAAACCAGCAAACCATGACTACTTCTAGTGAAGACTTGTCTGAAAGAATCAGAGCTAAACTTAACTAAATAAAGTCTCCTCAGGAACTAATCAGTTCAGTAGATAACATTAGTTGTGTTCTGGCAGACTAAGCTGGAAAAGCCTTCCAGCATGACGCTAACACAGTGGAGACATGGAGCCACTAATTTTGGCCAAGGCAGGCCAAATTATTGTGCTTAGACTCAACACAAGGAAAGAGTGGGAAGCTAAGTGATTACCAAGACAGCCTTGAATACTTGTAGAGCATGTGATCCCTCTCTCTGTGCCAGAGGTAGTTTCTGAACAAAGACAAATTATCTTATGCCAGTGGAATATATCCAGTACAAAGACTCTTGACTACAGATAGTCTGAAACTATTAAGCAGACATTTTCAGGCACATTAAGAGCTTTAAGAGATATTCTGTGACCTTAGAAGTACTGAGAAGGTCCCAGAAAAGCTCAGCATTTTGCTAATGTAATATGAAATCGCCTTCCAAGAATATTTAATATCATAAAGCAAGAAACAAATGAACAAAAGTCTCTAAAAGAGGCATTTAAGTGATTATCATGTAGACCTTAAAACTGTTTAACATGAAATTAGTCTATTTCAAATTAAATTAATATGCAGACCCCTTCAAAATTAAAGCTTCCAAAAACCCTAAGCTATGCAAGATCTACCATACCATGAACTCTTTCCAGCAGATGATTTACCAATCTATCACAATTTCTTAACCAGTAAAGAATAATTTCAAATCATGGATCTTGAATGCTGTTTTCAAGGACCTACATAGTGGGGATGATCACCAAGCTGGTTTTGTATAAATAAATCTGAACAGATGAAGATCTAATTGCTTGTTATCTACCACCATTCCATTAAAACACATATGAGTGGAAAGGATGACACAGGAAAGACAGGAGAAGAAACAGCAGCTTAGAGACAACACAAAAAAAAAAATTATCTATAAAGACCAGGAAAGATTTAACAACAGTGGAGTTTTTCAATCCGTATACACTGACCAAACAGGTACAAGTGGAGAAACTGATGAAGTTAGGATATTTTTTTTTCTTTCAGGGAAGTCCTAAGTTTTCCCATAGGAACTCCAAGTTCTTTGATGACTGCTGTAACAGGCTGAGGCCATACACCCTCAAACCATAGCATGTACATACAAAGAGTGCTGCTATTGAAAGAAGCATAACTGTGGGCAAAAGTAAAATCTGTGAGCATTCTTTTTCAACTAAATATAGAAAGAAAAATTTAATAAAATATAGCTTTCATAACTTCCATGGAAACAAGTATACAGTACTCATCTTGAAGGACCTGTAACAAAACTTTGTAGCACAATATCCAGCACAAATCCTTTACCATGTCACATGCATATCTCTGCCTGTATTTGCACAGCATGCTCCTAGTTAGTCTTAAAAAAACAATGCTTATGACAAAAGTATACAGAGACTAAAAATTCTTTTAAAAAATTAAAATCTCATCTATTCAGAGATTCTTTAAATGAAATAGAAATCTGAATTCTTCCTCTGTTTTGGAAGGGTACACTGAAGATTTTGAGCCAAAAAACCAGCATGGAAATTATCAAACTGAAACAAAATTGCACTACGTTTCCTTTCACAAAAATTTCAATTGAGGTAGTGCAAGAGTAACTAGCATTAGGCTTTCCTACAAATTTCACAAAAATTTCAATTGAGGTAGTGCAAGAGTAACTAGCATTAGGCTTTCCTACAAATTAAAATATCCTGAGGGAATAAGTCACCACAAATTCTTTCTCCAGAAAAAAAACCTCTTTATACAAGAACACAGAATAAGAAATTCACAGATACAGCCCAGAAAGATTAAGATATGAAGCCAAATTCAAACCTAACAGAAGAAACATCGGTGGGATAAAACCATATGAAAATTAATTTTTTCAAGTAATTTACAATGGGAAAAGACAGCAGTGATGATTTCAATGTATTTGTCTGAAACAACAGAGTTCCCTGAAGCCACAGGAAGGACAGATGCAGGTACCTTTTTCTTCCCCAATGGATCTTTCTGTAAAGAAGCTGATCTATGTCATGTCTGCTTTCCAGAAATGGATATAAACACAAGACATATGGACAAGATGAAGGCAGCATACACATATAGCAAGGTAACCTTGAGCTCATCGTGCTTTTGGATCCCCAATGACTGCAATGCCTGAACAGATTCACCTGATAAAACAGAGATTAACATGGGTACTGGTCACCAGACAAAAATCATTCACACCAGCTTTCAGCTGCACTTACAAGAAATACCTGAATTTTGGGAACTTTGTCAGCCAAATGATACTTTATCCTGAAGAGAGCTGTTAAGAATAAACCACTATAGAAAGCTAAAACAGTGACCACTGAGCAGAATCTGGGTAACTTCAAAAACCTTGGGAAGTACTAATTAGGTGCACCAAACACTGAGAAATTACTGTTAAGGATAAAATGTAGATACAATTAAATCTAATCACCATGATGTATATTAGAGACATCAGACTAAAGAATGTAAAAGTAACTCAGACTTTAAAATCTGTACTCAGATATGAATGTTCAAATAATGTAAAGCACTTCCATTTAGAAACTAAGATAAAAGAGAACCCACTTGCACAGAGGGTACTTTAGAGTGGCTTACAGATCACACACTCACAGTGAGCTACTCTCAATAATGTGTTTACAGAGCACACACTAGAAGAGAGTTATAGAAACTAAGATTTTAGATCTAAATTTAAAAATATGTTTATTGTTATTCAAAGCTAAGTTATTCAGTACTCAGCCAACATATTAGAGCCGACAATATTCTCTCGCTTCCTCTGGGTTTTCTCTAATCTTATCTGGATTTCTTTCTGTGCATTTCTGAGAAATCAAAAGTTATAATCTTGATATGAGTTAAAAACATCCCTAGTGTTTCTACTGTTCCTACTGTTTCTTTTTGTATATATTCTTTCTTTTAGTGAGTCTCCAAACCAAGGATAAAAGAAAAAAATGAAATAAGATTATTTCAATCAGAATGAATCAGCAATTTGATTTTTTCCAATGTATTAAGAAAACATTCCTCTTAAGACACCAATGGATCCAAGCTGGTGTTAATAAGGATAGGCAATTCAATGCAGGCATTCCTTCAGCTGATGTGAAAATTCAGGACTATGGTAATGAAGCAAAATTCAAAAGCATTTGCATCATCTTTTACTAAGGAAAATTATTCAGAAAACTTCGTTTGAATTGTACAACAAAGAAATCTGAAACCTAAACATAGTCACAAGACATTCATAAATAGAACTGTTCAAGAATTTTCTGACTAAACTGAAAAGGAAAGTGTGTCAAAATCTAAAGCGTATTCAGAAATTCAACACACTTCCAACACTTCCATCAGTGCACTGGTGGAGTACCCCCCAGGGCCAGGTGGTTCCTGGCTGGGACCCAGGCTCCTGCAGCCCTCTCCAACCATACTAAGTAAGGTTTCCTAAGAATCAGGGGCCTGAAAGTCCTCAGAACCCCCAAAACCCTGAGTGGAAGCTAAGCTAAAGCATCAGAGACTCCAGACAGAACATTGCGGAGTCAGGAGCCTGGGCAGTAGGAAATGCCAGCCCCAACACCAACTCTCTTCCTGCACCTGAAGTGATGCAGAGTGAGGCCCCAGGAGCCTCAGCTGAATTCTTTGCTGTCAGAGCTTTCATATTTCGTGCACCAGTCCTGGAAGCCTTGGCTTTCCAGCTGTGCTGGCAACCCAGGCTGCACAGACATGTAAATTCACTGGGAAATTTCTTTACAACGGGAATTTCTTTTTTGTGGTTATACTTAAAAAATAAGTCACATCTTGGCATCATGACTCCATAGCATGGTCTAGGTGTATTTGTATTTGATTTATACTCCCCAGCTCAGGAATTGCTAAGCAATATAGCTATGGTGCCACTAGCTGACCATGCAGCTAACTACCATCTTCCTGGGTGCAATTCATTCTGCTGCACATCCATGAAGTGGTTAACTGCTCTAACACTGATGTGACCAGATAACTGCTTCTTCTGGGCTGGATTTCTCTCTTGTTAATTAGCACAGTGTAGCTAAACCAAGAATACATCACACCTACCAATAAAGGCAAAACCTTAATGTATAAAGGTGAGGCTATTTTTTTTCTTGACAGAATAAAAATACAGATGGAAAAAACATGGAATTTTCAGACAGGTGTGAGGGGAAATGAGTGGTAGCTGCACTGTTTAATGCAGAGAAATATATATGATGTGTCAACACATGGCAAAGTGTGAAGAATGTATGCCTGCATGTATAAAAAAATACATGTATTCACAGTACTAAGCAATTTGCAGCTAAAGAGTAGCTATTGTGGTATCTATTAAATCCATAAGAAAATCTGCAGTTGCTGGAAGGTTTGGTTAAATTTTAACTTCAAATTAATCTGCAAAGATACTCCTTTCAATCCTATCAACTAATTTATTGTAAAGAAGGAATCATAACCTTATATTTATGTTCTGTGGCACCACTGCTAATGCTCTAAGTACTTCTGGTTTACAGATCTTGCTTAGGATGTGAAATCAGCCTTTATCAGTGAGACAAATAACAGGCATGGAGAAATTCCATTAAAATTCCATTAATTAGTCTATGGAAAAAGAATGTCATTGCATTAATAGCAAACAGAATTTCCTACTTATCCCACGCTGCTTCTGTACATTTTCTAAAAATCATACATTTAAATCAGTATAGCAATATAAAACTTGATATCTTGCTCTGATAGGAAAGTTGGGAGCACTATAGTAGTGTCTGGGATTTAAGATTATTTTATTATTTTAGGCAGGTAAAGTTTGGGGGTTGGTTCTGTTTCACTGAGTTGTTTTGTTTGTTCTTCCACTTTATTATTTCCTAGGACCCTAAAAGTGTGACTGCTTGACAAAGACACTTAGTTCTGGGCATTTGCTTTCTCTCATTATCTCTGAAGAGAAAAAAAAATACCTCTTTTTTTCCCCTTATCGGTTCACTACCTTATCCAAATACTCATTTCTCTTTTAAGAAGGAAAACACAACTGAAATCATGCAGAAACTATGCCTTACATATTAAGAAAAACATTATCATTCAGGCAAAGTGCTAAGTACTCAGATAATAAAACTGAATAATTCTATTTCTAGGGTTTTCAATTTCATGTTTTTTTTCATTTTGAGCTTAGCTCAAACAATTTAGGACAGACTTTTGTGACATAAAAGAAACACTTTCTGCACAAAACTTTGGAATTATATTACAAATAATTTATCTGTATTCAGTTGCGATGTTTTTATACAATATCATTAGCAAAAATAAAATAAATGGTGACATTTCAGATGGTGTGAACCAACAGAACTCTTCTGAGCCCTATGGAGTTCTGCCAATTTCCACATTGGCTGACAGTTTGGACATGAAACTTATACCATAAAATCAAAAATAAATAAATTACAAATTCTCTCTCCCTAAATAATGAAATCCCAAAGAAAGAAAAAGCCTTTTATCCAAGCAATTTTAAAAGAATTTGATAAATTATATGTATTTGCCTGTTACTGCATCTGAGAAACATTACTTTAAAAATGTATATTGCAATAAATTCAACGGGGCTTTTTGGTGTGAGAAATAGTTTCTTAAACCTGATTATTTGATTAATTTTTCCTTTCCTCTTGTTGATAATGAAGTGAAAATTCTACATTCCCCTGAAACACACACAGTTTTTTTCTTTCTTCTTCCCTGTCCATATGGTATGACAAGCTTGGATTCAGAGCATTTTCTCATGAGTGAGGGTAAATGCCTGATCATTACTTTGAGCATATGGTAGCATTTTTTTATTGTTCTTCTATTTATAAATACTTTTTTAGTGTTTATTAAATGATATAGATCAAATATCCAGCCTCGTTCATATACAGAGCGATCAAGCCTTCTACGTGCTCTGCTTGGCCAAATTGCACAGGTATAACAATCATTAGAGTGACCCACAGCTGTGATTTGTTCAAAATAAAGTGTATCCTACAATCTTAATTCCTTATTAAATTTTAAACCAGGAAATGTAATAATTTTGATTTCTAAAATATTTCAATACTTCAATATTTCAAGCAAACACTGCATGATATGCACAGCATTTCTCCACCAGCTCTGCTCTGTGTCACTTATCTGAGCTCATCACCTTTCACAGGAAAGAACCTGGCCAAGAATACTGAACCTTGGTATGGTAAAGATCCATGTGACAAAAGGGTATAAAAACAACAAGATGTATCCTACATTACAATGAAAAAATAACAAAGAAGAAAATCCGACACATAAACCAGCAAGCACGAGTTGTTTTTCACGTAAAAAGTGTATCAGGACTCCTCTTCAAGGGTTCTCTAGTCAAACTGATAGACAAATAACTTTGAGGCTTTTTGTAAAGGCTCTGAGATGATTCAGTGTAAACTCTCAAATCAAGTGACATTTGTTAAATGCCAGCAACAGAAGCATCATGTGATAATCTGGAAAGATGATAATCAGAGTTACTGCACATCATGAATAATTAGGCACCTCCTTTAGCAGAAGACTCCTTGGTTTCTGTGCAGTCAATATAAAGATGCTGGTAGGCCCTTTGGAGACTGTCCTTTTCTCTCAGCTGGCAGTAAAAGGAACCTGGGGCACAGGTTAGCCAGCTGAATTAGGTCGATCACATTGGTTGTGTGAATTTTCCTTTTACATATAAAATTTTATAGATTTTAATTTAAAGAGCAGCTGCCAATTTTTTTAGAAATCAGGCAGAAGGCAAGAAAAATGGTTAATGGTAACGACTTGGGAAAAGCGATTTTGATGCTGCAGGCAAAATTGTCAGCTCATCTAAACCAACATAGCACTTACTCTTTCAGAGAGCTCTGCAGACTTGTGAAAGCCCAGAATCTGGCTGTATACACAGCCAGGGAAAACTATGATTAACAGCTAATCTGGGAAGATACCTATCTGGAAGAAGTGCCTGTAGAGAGGGTGGATCCACTTTAGGTAAATTCTAAATTGTTCCTCTTTAAGATAAATGAGTTAAACATTCTTAGCACTGAGGACCAGGCAGTGGTTTTGGGGCTGTCCTTCAACATCACTTTTCTAGATACATTCAAAGTGCAAGTTCATTCACAAGAATGGCTTTTGCCTGATGGATTTCATGGGTTGCCATTCCATATCTATGCCTAAGCAAACAGTGCTGCAAAAGAAAACTTTTATAGGCTAAAGAAAAGCACCCAAAGAAAAGCATCAGAACCAGTAAATAAGCAAAATGGAGATACATCAATGCCTGGTGTAAGTACTATGCATCATAATGCAAAGATACAAATTGTCCATACAGGATGACCCAAATAAGCTGTGTGAGAGAAGGAAAATATCTGTAGAAGTAAAATCAATTTTTCAGGTATAACAAGGGAACACAATGCACTTACTCCCCCCTCCCAAGTCTTCATCTGCTCTCTGCAACAATGCAATGTCATCAAATCAAACTAAGTCATCTAGAAGGCTATTCCCCCCCTTAATTTCCTTCTTTTTTCTTAAGTTAAATTCATGCCTTTGGGAAGTATATCTCCATACCAAAGGAACAACAATTTCAGGAAGCATATTACAGATAAGTAACAAAGATGCAATTAAACATCTACAATCATAATGGAAAGAAAAATAGTTAGATCTTTGAAATAATATTTTTAAACAAACAAAACAAAACCAGTTAATTTTTCCAAAGGCCTACAGCAATTTCAGAGTAGCTGCCATCAAGAAGATTCAGACAGGCTGTCAGAAAGTAAATGTATGTTCTGGCTGTGAAAATTGCTGGTCCCTGAGGAAGCCATGACTCCAAAATTATTTATATTTGAGAAAGAAATTCTTTTTTATTATTATCTTTCATTAAAATGGCAATTTATCATCGCAACATAACTGTGCAAGTCCTTAGTGATTCATTTTACTGAATCTCATAAGGAAAAACCTCCAGTAGCAAGACAAGTTTTACAGGGTGAATTTCTCAAGAACTTAGTTGACTGGTTTGATATCTGCAAGCCAGAGCTATTTAGGTTTACACTCAGTGTCTGGCATGTTGAAGATTTTATTGCACTCAGAAACTGGCACAGTACATACTGAGAAAAATGTGCAAGAGGCAAGTGGAGAGTGTGCTGGCAGATCCTTAGTTCATTTAAGGCTACAAGAACAGCACTTTGACATCTCAGTCAACTTTGCAGAATTCTTAACTTTCAATTCAGGCAAGTATTAGGAATGACCAAATGTAAAAGACTTAAGAAAGTAACTTTTTTCTCTTTTAAAGTATGGGCTTCTTTCTCATCCTGTTTTGCTTTACATCTCCATTTCTTGTTATAGTCCACTGCAGTTCTATACCTAAATGCTAAATATACAAATAATCTTACTATTAGGTAATTATGTTAACCACATTAGAACTGGCACAGGAAAGGAAGGGAAATTGTTGTAAATAATTTTCTTAAATTATAAACAATTGCTATCATTACTGAAATAATACCTGAGGATTTTCATTTTTTGTAAAGAGTTATGCAGTATTTTGACAAGGAAAAGTTCCCTCTTAAGTTTTGTGAAAATTTTTTTCTTGTAAGCAGGCCAAAATATACCACACAAATATTGCCCCTCTTTGGTACAGAACTCCAGCAACACATAGCTCACATCTTGGACAGATCCTGAAACACAGAGGAGCAAAAAAATGAAAAGTAATAAGGGTTGTGAGGGGGGAAGGAACTATTCCAAACTTTTCAAGCTTCAAGAAATGTTAAGATTGGGTCCAGTTCAAGTTTTTGGCGAAGATTTAACTCAGTTTTTATTTTCTTCAAAATGCCTGAGCACCCTCAGGGAGTATTCTCTTCCTAGAGAGCTCTTGGAAAACTGTATTTTTTCACTGACAAAAGGATCACCAAATGAACCCTGATGCAAAAGTTGGAAGTTAAACCAGTTACTGTGGCAAATCCTATTCTCATGTTTGTTCCTCAGAAAGCCTTTTTTTCTTTACAAGGATTTTAAGATATTATGCAGAACTTGTATATTTAGTGATGCCTCATATTTCCAAATGAAAGTGACACTTTTCTATTATACCGCATGGAATGAAGCAAAAATTATTTCTCTATGCTTTAGTTTCAAAGATTCTTACACACTGAAGTTGTTCCTTTAAAACATATTTTCTAAAGACATTTACAGCTAGAAATGTGCTGCTGATCCAAAACATCAAGAAAAGGAACAGAGGAAGAGGGAGGATCTCTGAATAATTTAAAGCAGCCTCCTCATTCAAAAGTCATTCTCTTTTTAATCTCTCACACTTTGTAGCCAGAGACTTTATGCTGGGTTCTGGCAGAAAGTCAGGAAACAATATATCTGCAGCTTTAGAACAGGATGAAAAGAAACAACAAAAGGACAGTAGACCCACTGCATGTTGTACTTCTACACAAAGTTTGTTCTCCAGATATTTGTCTGCATCCACAGGTAGAATCCACTTCTTGAGGGCCAAATATCTCTCCACCACACCGTTACCTACACAGGGCATGAGTATGCGTGTGCATGAGGACACACAATGTGTTGTGCTAGAACAGATGTCTTTGATTAGCCATTGATATTTTTCATATATATATTTTTATAATGAGTTCTACTGGAACAAAAAATTGTATGAAATTAAATTATCTGCATCATTAACAAAGACAACAATAAACAACTGAGCTGGGCCAAAATTTCCCTATCCAGAATTTATGAAAACAGGCTTTTCTCTAACAAATTCTAATACTTCCTTTTTCCATAATCACTTTTCAAAAGTCCAGAACGGTCCATTTTAGAGGATCTCTTAATGAAACCAATAAGGATTCATCCACTTGTCTTGAAGGAATACTTCACAAAGACCCTTGGAAGAATCAGATAATGTGGAGAAGAAAAACTTCCCAGACATTGTCAATTTGGACGATGAATACAGAAAACTCATCCAGTATTAGTAGTGCATTAGATTATTGAATGTTTCAATCCTTAAGTTCAAAAGTATTCTCAAACTTTGGCATACTATTTTACCCTTTACAAAGGACTTTCTGTGCGCCTCTGCTTCCCCCTCAATTTTCCTCTTATTCCATGATATTTTTAAAATACATTCATGTGAACAAATGCAATATAACAACCACAAATTATTTTCTTTTGCTTTGAATTAGCACTTAGAATACAGCAATATCCTATCAGCATTAAGCTTCTGAGAGACCACCAACATTCATGAACCACAGTGTAACAGTCACTAACCCCTTCAGTAATTGTTATGGAATTCTGTTTCAGTACAGAAGTGATGAGATAATTATTTCCCAAGGAACCTGCAACTTTTTTCTCAAAATCTCTATCTTCCATTAGAGCTTTCAAATAACTTTGGTAAATGGCTAACTGTGAAGTTCTAAGCACTCAAGTCACTTCTGAGTGTCATTGCTCATGACAACAACTAAAGGCTCCTCCACAGACAGCCATAATCAACATGAATGAAAAACAGAGAACTGGATTTCAAATCTGTCCAGGTGTCATTTACTTTGTACAGTTATGCCACAGGAAAGAAACCAAGAAATTCAAAATATGAAGGAGATAGATAATTGTAGAAAAAACATTCTGGCAGCTACAAGCGTTTCACAGGTATGTCTGTGGTTCCTCAGCACATATCTGAGCTTAACCACTGCAGTATAAGGAGATACCAAAGGAGAAAAAAAAGCTTGCAACCTGACAAGCCTCCCTTTAAAAATAAAGTAACTCTGATTGTATCCTTTCCTAAAACTATACTGTCCTCCCAGCCACTCGTTTTCTTAGGCACACATGTATGTTTTTAACCTGAAAATTCATGGCAAACAAATCTCTACAAACCAATATAGAAAAGTGCATTACAGTCAGACGACATATTCCCCTGAAGCCATGGCAGTCTAATGTGACTAATGTGACTAATTTGGAGCACTCTCCAACCACACTCCAGTGGAACTTCCACTGCCCAACAAGGCAAACCAGTAAGAATTGGGAGAATAATTTAACTGCTCATAGTGCATGCTATTTTTCACTGCATGGCCATTGAGAAAGTAAAGTCAAGTAGGGTTATGTAGTCTCATAAAAATTATAGTTGAATTGAAAATACAGTGTTATTTAATCACTTTCACATCCTTATACACTTTGAGATGGAGACAGTGACGGTGTATGGTAAATCTATGAACAAAGAGGAAAAGAATAAATTAAAAGGCTTGTGTGAGAAACAATTTTCAGTGATTACTCAATTGCTGTATCAAATTTTAAAAACTTGTACTGCTTTAAGGTGGCTCACTCAACAAAAAGCCAAAAAAGTATTATGTTGACAAGAATAAAGATTACAAATTTTCACTCAATATATAATGTAAAGCATTGTGTAGAATATAAAAACTACTTCCACAAAGGTCTTAGTCCCTACATTGAAATCTAATATAAAGCTGAAATTTTTAATCACATTCTCAATAATTAGTAGCACAGTTTGGGAAAGGAAACTGATAGCAAGTGCAACAATGTAGGCCTCAAATATCCAAAGTATCTTGCTGATGCCATCTTGTCTACTATTTTATACTAACTTAATGACACGGAATAACAACAAAAACTTATTGAAATTGTTTAAATAGAAAACAGAAAACCTTTGACATGGAATTAGTACAAATAAAACAAGCAAATCAGCTGCTATGTGTAGTGTAAGCAGTTTAAAACTTTTACACTTGCAAAATATTTTCTTTCATGGTAAACTTGCTGAAAGTTTAACATATTAAAGTTTTAACAACACAGGAAATTCAGGGGCAGCAGAATGTGGGCTGCACATCATGAACTACTATCCAGCATGACATAACACTACAAAAAAAAAAAAACAAAACAAAATTAACAGGGGGATGTCATATGATAGTCAGTAATGATCAAAGAGGGATAGATGGAACTCTAAATTTCAGTTGAAATGTTCAAATAACAATTTACTTCCAAAGCTGCATACAACAGGGAGATACCCTGATCCAAAGGGTAATTTTGCCTGAGTGAGGTTCATTCATTGCTCCTAGACATGTTGATCCCTTCTGCACAAAATTCCTCTGTGCTGAGTAGTTGAGAACTACATTTTTGTTATTCTCTGACAATCAATAAGAAACAAAATAAAACCACAAGTTGAAAGAACTTGAGTTTGCAGGGGATTTTGTGGGCACTAGAAATCTGAAACTGAACAAAAGACTAGAAAGAGTTCCAAGTCCATATCCTTCCCAAAGTAGTTCCAAACACTACAGTGGTGCAGTCAGGCCCACAGTTAGGAAATAAAATTAAAGTAGCTGTTAAAGACTTACACAAAGAGTTAGCCCAGTAAGACATACTCTACTACACATGTTTTTAGGTTCTACAATCAATAATACAATAAAAAATAATAGCTTCTTCACTAATAGCCATGCTACTTAACCAGACGACTCTATGTCCCATTCATCTTAAAACACATAATTTGCTTTTCAGACTCCATCTGTTTTGTCAAAAACTAGCTAAAGATTTTATAAATAGAGCATTAAGTTGCTAATTGTAAGCACATCCACTGAATTTAAAAATATCTGTATAGCAAAAATTCAGAAATATTATTAATTTTCTATTTCTATTTAAATGATCATTGCCTTATGTGTAAAATGTAAAACTAAGTTACACTCCTGTAACAGTAGAAAGATTGTCTTTTAAGCAATTCATATCCATCTCACATTGTGGATTCTCCTCATCACAAAAAATTTATTCATATAAAAATATTAGTCACAAATTTAAGAGTTTAAAAATGGCAGATTTTCAAAAATAAAACTCTCATACTATTGGGCATATGCAGATGAAATGAAACTATTTATTTTTATTATATTCTCAAAACTCACAAGTAGTAAATAAGTCAAAGTGTATATTCATAAGAAAAAAAAAATTAATTTTATGGATTGTTTGCAAATATTACTTTTATTAAATCTCTAAGTGACTTTTCCAACCACTGGTAGAATTCCTAAAAATACTCAAGGAACTTCTACTGGAAATACTACTAGACTTTTCAATGTTGATTTGCTGAAATTACAAAATTACGTATTTTTTCTGTAGTACTCTTTCTCTCCACATATCACTTCTCTGTGTAGATGATATTATGATCAGTATTTATGATTAATATTGTTATAAATATCAATTTCTAAGGTATATTAACACACCTTTTGGGAATCTATGATTTTCAGAAATACAAAATGAGCTGCAACAAATAGAAGTAAGCCAAAGTAATTTTAAAAATTCTAGTCTCATTTAAATAAAAAGCAAATAAAGAGATACAGAAGTTTACACCATTTATATTTATGCAAAATATGTTTGCTAACATAAAAATTAGTACAAAATATGTTGTTCAATGGCTAGAAATACAGCACAGTAACACTGCAATTTCACCAGATGTTTAAGTCAGTCAGTGTATGGGTTCCCAATGAGTCCATCTGCCACGCCTACCTTTTCCTCCTGCCCCTTGCCATGGCTCCACTGCATATGGCCATGACATCAGTACAATCATCTGAAAACTATTTTCTCTTCTTTTTGGCACAATAACTTCTCTGACAGATCAGTGGGTAGTGATGTAGCCCACTCAGCAGTAACATGACCAATACAGCAATTTCAGGAGAGCAGTAGGAGCATCTAGCTTAGAAAATGAGTGATTACCCCTTGGCAATGTGGTCTCTGGTCAATAGGTAACCTAAAGCTTACTGGGACACTGCATTTGTGGAAAAGGAAAAAATTATGTTCTTTATAAAGAGAACAGCAAAAGTATCTCTTGAACAACAAAAATGTAGGTGATTTCAAGAAGAAAGATTAATTTTATTTAGACACCCTTGTGGACTCCAAATGGATGAGGTTATAAAAACAAATACATTTCACCATAGAGAATTTCCTCCAAGCAATGAAATGTATAAGTAATAGATGAAGAAAGATGCACTCACTTTACACACTAAACAACATAATCCACCTTCACATAACACTATCCCTGTCCCCATGGTCACCATTCTGCAGTATCATCCCACATGATAGCTACAGTGCCTAAAAAGTCAATACTGACTTCTAGCCCCAATGCATTATCAAAACCATACGCTTTACCTCATCCAGAACATCTCTTTCAGCTTCCTGTGTTCCCTATAAACCCTATGAACAAGCACAAGCATCAAAACTCCATTCTATCCCTGAGTCTCAAAAGAAAAGTGAAAAAAAACTCTACACTTGCCCCAAACAATCTCAGGACATATGGATAGAATATTTACTGTTGGGACTAAAATGTAGACTCCCTCACTGATCTGCATCACAAATTAATAACTAGTGTTAAGCCTCCTCCATCAAAATAACCCATGGCTACTTTTGCATCAACATTGTTGAAGAAACAAAACAAGACAAAGGCCATAATGAAAAATCAATATATACCACACTCGAATTAACTAATTTCTTCAAATAAAAAAGTGAGTAAAAAACCCCAACACAATACATAAGCAAGTATTCAAAGAACACATCTCCCCTGGAAAAAATACCAGTCAAAACACATTCATCAGTCCAAAGGTGACGAGTGCCCTTTCTGCAGTAAAACTATCCCTCACTGATCTAGAACACCTGGTTGTCACAAAAGGTACTGAAATTTAGACATAAAATTATAAAATATGTAAGAACTGCATAAAGATCAAACTTTGAAACCAATCTTCCCTAGACTCTACTTGTTTCTGAAGAGTGACTAGCCAAATAGCAACAGAAAGGGATAAAGAAATAGAGTAGAGGATCAAAGCAGAGAATTAGTACACATGTGCTGGGCAACTATAGGATCACAGCAGGTCTGAGATGAGTCTACAAATGCCTAAGTAAAATACAGAACATGGTGTGCTCTGAACCACAGCTACTCGAGCTTCCTCGAGAAAAACTTCATATACTTTCCTTTTTAATGACTGTGCTGGAAGAGTAAATTACTTCAGCAAATGGTGAATAAACTGGTGTAAAGAAAGGCAGGCCTGTGCATTTCAGATCTTGCTATAAAATGTCTAGCTTGGAAATCCAGCATGAAATGGTTTCTGATGCAAGCAAAACATGACAAGCCTAATCTTGTCACATTGTCAACATGCACAAACCATATGCCCAGCTTGCCCAAATTTACATAGCTAATTTTATTAATTATTTTGTAAGCAGCCTACACAACACCCTTGTTGCAGACTATGAGTCTATGCCTGTATAGAGTAAGAAGCACAAGGATCACAACACAGGTTGTGTCACAGCTAAAACAAACTGAGCTACAATGGTAGAGAAGAATAAAATAGCTATGTAAATTTAGTAGGCAAAATTATTAACTACTCGTTAATAAATAATAAATAACAGTGTATTGGCATTACAAGAAAACAGCATTGTTCATGAGTGACATAGCATAGCTGATTAATTTTCACTTATGCACAACACCTGAGTCATGATGGATCATTTTTTGACACAAATATTTCAGTAAAAAATTATTTTCTTCATTACAAGGGTTCCATTTCTTAGGAAATTTTCCTTTACCCAAAGGGTGACCTACTTTGAAAAGACTTTTGCCTCTTAGTGTTTCAGTTATGTTTTCACCAAATTCAGTTATATGATAACAAATAGCTCATTCAGATGTTTTAAAGGACTACAGGAAAGCATTGCTAAATAAAGGTGCAGAGGAAAATATAGTCAATTTCTGGAATTCATTGAACGTGAAAGATGTCATTTATGAATACCAGACAGCATGAAATAATACCCAAGATACAATACTGCAATATAAATGGCAAACAAGTTCATGATAAATTCAAGCTAGATTTTGACCATACAATTCTTGTTTGGCTATTTAGGTAAGGCTGAAAATAACATAATATTAGATATTAGAATGCTTTCATGTCACTGGCCTTGGTGACATAAAAGAGGAAAACAGCAAAAAATGAGTGCAGTGTGGTATCTTACAATTGAGACATCAATTTCAAAATTACTCAAATTATCACTGCACTAAAATTAAAAAAAAAAAAAGAGAGAAAGCTAAGATATTACACAATTGTTAGAAAAGGTTTGTACAGAGCACACAGTTAATGAAATGTGGCACTTCCAGCATGCAGCTGAGGTCTTTAACAACATTAGCTGATATTTGAAAGTTTGTATGGCTCATAATAAGATCTGGTGTTAAATTTGCCCAAACTGCTACTGCAAAAACAAATAATTTTTCTTAGCATAACATCTTCAGATGTGTACTGTCCAAAAGCGCATCATTATTTATAAGTTACAATGAAAGATCATTAGGTTATGTACATTCTAGCAGATTTGCACTCCAGAGACCATATAGTTGAGTTCAAATGCATACTCTTCCACTAGTTACCTATTTATTACACTGAAGTATTTGTTACACTGAAAGTTATCTATTTATTTGCAATTACTGTGCAGACACGTGTGCAGACACACACATATATTAGACTTCCTGTAATATATGTGAATTCAAAAATATCACAAATATTAGGAACTTAGTATTGTGAAGGAAAAAGAAGATATTTCTTCAGCTTCTGTTTTGCCCCTAAGATGCAACTTTTTCATGATGCTAAGAATCTTTGATTGTTTCAGACAGTACAAATCACAGAATACAGATTATGTTATTATTACAGTATACTGCTGGATGAAAATCCATATTCAAAGTTCAGTTATAGATGTGAGACATCCTCATCCTAGACATAAACACTTGAATCCCTTCCAGCATTTTTGAGAATTACAGCTTTTGGGAAAAAGCTCAACCCTACAACAGTGTGATGTAACACAGCAAATATAGTAAGAGGAGACCTTATTGAGACGCTGATTAGCAGAATGCTGCATGGAATTTTCATACACACTTTACCAGAATAACACAGTTATTAAGGTCAAAATCATCAACAGATTGTGGTGTGACCAGTACAAAATGGGCATTAGGGGCCACCTTGTATATACAATTCTCCCAGAAGCTGTAGCCTATAAAGCCTGTAAATCCTTATTCAAAGCCAGAATATGTAGGTTACAACATACAACTAGATCAATGTGCCGACAACACTCTTGCACTAAAGTTATTTCCAAACGGCTCAAGATTCCTTGGATAGTTTCAAGCTAAAAGTAGGATGCAAGTGAAAAGAACTATCATCAGTTTAAGGAAAATTCAAATGCTGACACAACTTAAAGCCATTCTTGTCCTGAGCTACATATAAATATGTGAACTGAAAGAAAAGTTGTATCTAATTACAGCATTTTATTGACATTTTTATCATCTGGAATCCATATGGGTCACAATGTCTTAATAAACAATAACACATTCTGTTTTGGTTTACTGAAAATTAACAGGGCATTTGGGAAAATATTATTATTGTAAAAGCCTGTTTCACATTTGTTTGGCAATACTAGAGCTATCTAAGTGGAAAACAAGAGAACCTTTTTCTTTCTTTTTTTCCCTCTGTTGTTGATATTAGGAGAAAACAATGCAGCTGGTAACATTAATATATCCTATATCCTCAACAAAGATGAAAGAGGTCAAACCAAGTTATGCTTAAGCACGTGAAACAGCCACACTGGATTGATTAACTTAGTATCCAGACACAGCAAACCCATTTTTTTAAACAATATTCCATGCTATAGTCCAATAGGCCTGCAGAGTCTCAGGGCTTTGCATAAGGCAGTTTCCTTAATACAGTCAGCCCTAAAGCAGAATGCAGTGAAGGGCTGTTTCTGCGTTTTGCCTGCCAGACTTGGAGGGGACCTGGGAGAGGGGAAAGCAGACTGGATGGTGCAGCAGCTATCACAGCATCACACTGGCTACTCTGTTGCGAGCATACTGGCAGCAACCTTGTTATATAGCCCTGTTTTCTGAGATACACATTTAGAACTCCATTATCATATCTTCTTGGCAAAAAGCAAGCAAACAAGCCCTTTCCAAAAGGGATTTATATTTTAATTAGAGAAAAATCAGTTCAGCTGTCTTTTTGGAGAGTCAGAGAGGCTGGCTAAGGAAGACAAACAAAACCAGATTTTTGGTGGTTTCTGTAGTTCTTTTGTTCTTCTTGAGGAATCAGTACCATGTCAATGTAATAACCATCATGTAATAAGATCCATACCAAGAAATGAGGACTTCATTTGACAACTGACAACATTGTCGTTAAACACAGTTAACATTATTCCTATGTAACTCTGTAATCCAGATCCCTGTCTTTCATCTCTTACATTTAATAAAAATAACAAATAAAAAGTCTATATTCCTAGAACATAGATTTTTAGTTTTCTTGGCCCATTTAGGATGTTCATAACTTTACTGTTCCCACCAGTGCTCTGCTCATCAGAGCACTGTAGATGCTAAAAGGCATGAAATCTCAGTAATCCTTTCCTTTTAAAATCACACAATTCCTTAGCAGTGTGCCAGTACAGCTGATTATACAATTGACCAATTAACCAGAGGATAACTCAATAAAAAGGTGATATATAACATGTAGTGGTCCAAAAGGACAATGCCTGAATTTTCTTACATACTACAGTACTGAAACTAACTTGACTCAGCTCTGTTCTTGAGACACTTCCCCTTATCCTGCAAGAGAAATTCATGGCTAGCTGGATTTAAGAGCTTCAGATAAATACTACCTTGTACACAGGACAAAAATAGGACAAGAAAAATACAGGGAATGCAGCTTTCATTTTGATGTCATTATACCATGACTTATCCCATGTCTAGAATACAATCTGTGCAGTACACACACCTACACCTCTGTCTCTTTAAAGACCTCTGAGACTATTAAAAACATCATGAAGGCACCTGAGAAACACAATAACATTAGACTGTTCAATTTGCAGCTTGCAAACAGGCTCCTCTTCCAAAGGCCAAATGGTCAGAAAAGTACATTAATCATCAACATGGTAAGCCCAAGAAAATGAAAGGTTTTCAATAGAAACTTTTCAACAGCTATCAATTTTCACCGCTCTTTTTAAAAATACTTTTTTAATGTCCTCCTGTAAAACAGCAAAGTACTAACTCTTCTTTCAGAGAAAGCAAGGTGCATAGAAATAAAATGGCACTGAGAGTAAAAAGAAAGGAAATTTTCCTGTAAAAGATGAAGTTTAATTGATAAATAGAGGAAAACCCATCATTGACATTTAAAGAAATAACATAATGCATCTTCTCAGAAGTTCAACCACCATAACATGGGCTATGCTGATAATTTGAAAGAAAAGCTGGGAGGGAAGGTGATATGCCTTGTAATCCTCTTCAGTAACATAAAGGTAAGAGGAAAAACAAGGCAATAAAAACCCTTACAGACTACTACTAAAGAAAAGCACCATCTCACTTTATTTACAAAATAGCTAAATATATTCATAGCAAAAGCTGACAAATTACAAGTAAAACTTTCAAAAATAAATGTTCATTAAAAAGTTTTAAGCTGGAGGGGTTTCTTTAATCCTTTTGTCATTTGAGCAATATGTGATCAAAGCCATTTCAGTTTCCCATTCCTCAAACATTAAGTAAATATGCGGGCTTAGAAAAGAAATTCATGTAATTCATAGCAGGACAGAAAGTAGTACTTGTTACAGAAAATAATTAAGGCTAGAGTATTAGAGGTGGGAATGAGGGGCACAGAGCCTGATTTTCTAAACAAAGACATGATTAATTTTTTTTTCAAAGACTGAAAAAAAAAAGTCCCAAAACCATTCCTCTCTGTGCATCCATATGTGCCAACTTTTCATCACATTCATTATTTTTATTTGCCAGCATGTTTCCCATCTACTTAAGAATAAGCAGAGGGGAACTAATTAATCTGTTTGCTCTGTTTGGTGCTGTTCTTTCTCCAGCCCACCTGCACAATGCCACCAAAACTCTCCAGCTTCCCATAGGGCTGAGGAGAGACCCTCTCCTGAGCCGGTGGCTGCCGAGCTCCTGTCCAGCTGCCCTTGGCACTCAGGGCCGCAGTGGCCCTGACCTGCCCATGGCCAGGGACCCGCTTGGCCTCACTGCAGAGCTGCCCCTGCCTGCCCACGGAGCCGTGGCTCCTCACCTGTGCACTGGCATCCCACCTGGACCTTGGGGCTGTCTCCTCCCCATGGACCTGCCTCACAATCATGGGGCTGTGCCCAGCCCTGGAGGCCCAGCTGAGACTCAGTCCTGCCCCTGGCCTGCAGAATGGCTTCCCGCCTGGCCTCCAGACCTGCCTCCTCACCATGAACTTCGGGTGGGCTTTGGGCTGCCCCTGGCCTGCCCTGCTCCTTGGATGGGGTGGTGGGATTGATCCTGGCTGCCAGGCCCCGGAGAGCCCCTGGTGCTCCTGGGCCAGGTCCCTCAGGCAGCTCAGGAGCAGCCAGGGCTGGGCTCCAGGAGGAGCAGTGAGGCTCTGCCCGCAGCCCAGGCAGGACTCAGTGCGCTGGGATGACTGTGAGTCCTTCTCACCGCACAGACATGAGTGGAAGAGTGCCTTTCACTGGGGGCTTGAGACTCCCCGACCAGAAAAGAAAACATTAGGACAGGCTGAGCTGTCCTTGGAGAAGCACCAGCAGCCCCAGGCAGCTCTGCCTAGCTGTGCACCTACTTTAAAAAGTTCCTCCATGTGAATATAAATGAGGTTTACCTCACCTCCACCTGCCAACTGTGCAGGCTCCTCCCTCTGAACAGGGGAGCAGAGGTGAGACAATGCTTGAAATAATGTGGCACCAGAGCTAGTCATGTGTCAGCTACATCTGGGTATACTCAGCTCCTTTTGTTCTGGTAATTATTTCAATTTTGAATCCAGGAGTCCTCAGGTGCTCTTAACTAGGCTCCAATTCTACTTCTCCCATACCAACAATATTCATCCTATTTTGACTCTCAGCACATAATGTTTCAGAAAACCAGCACTACACAAGAGACTATAGGAGTGTCCGTGGAACAAGAAGAAATCCCAGGCTGACAGGGCATAGAAGAGCATGTATCACCAACAGGGTATTAAACCATAAGTCACTGATATCCAAATGACAGATCAGATCGGTAAGACCTGGAAGAAAAGTACATCAGGACAGTATTTTACAAATAACCCCATTCTGCACATCTCAGCAGATCCTGAGACGGTTCCCATTCCACATTCAGTGCAAAACTTTGACTGTCAAAAACTTTCAATTGATGAAAATCCTACAGATTTGGGGGAAAAAAACCACTCAACTACAGTTACACTGAAGAAGTAGCCAGGAAGGAGTGTCTAAAAGCAAACCCAAAAAGAGATTTTAAGAATTATCCTGAATATCATGAACAGCTATGTGAGACCAAAGTGAGAGCAAAAACCCCAATACACCAGTAAGAAAACTCAACTAGAACTTTAGCAGAAGCAATTTCAGCCAAAAAAAAAGAGCTGTAACCAAGATGGAAGAGACCCAAAATGGAACAAGTTTGGATTACCAGAGAGGAGCTCACTGTGAGAGTTGTGAACATGATGCTCAGTGAGTTTGGATATGTAGCCTAGGACAGAAACAGCAGGATAATTGGGAATGTAGAAGGGCCTTCACCTATTGAGCACATGAGAGCAGGCTTCATCTTCTTTATGATAGGAAATAATCCAAAATAAAGCAAGAAAACTGAGCAAGACTGGGGCAAGAGAGATCAGATGGAAAGTCTGAATGTAATCTATAGCTGGAATAAGATCTACAAATTAATGAATAAATTAAAAACAGAGAAATCTCAAAATCAGAGGCAAGGTGGAAAAAAAATACTGAAGAAATATTTAATGTCTGCCATCAACATAAAATATACAGACTAGTTACAGCCAGAATATTAAAAAAAGCATCATGTCAACCATAATTAAATGGCAATAAAGGTAACAATAGGCAAAGGGATAGTAAAGTTGAAAAACAGCACAAAGAAGAAAATAAAATCTCTTTTTAATTAAAATGGATTCATAGTGTCACCAAGTAACTTGTTCTTTAAACTTTACCAGCCGTGCAATAATAAAGTGCAACACTAATAGATCTCTACTGTGCTTCAAGACTTTACTGTTCCTGCTCATCATTGCAACCTGGGAGAGATGCTGAAACAGACCATTATAGCTGAAGTATTTAACCATGCTTTCCTTTAAGCCTCTCTTTTTGACATTTAAAAAAAAAAAAACCTACTTCCCTTAAATTCTAATGTAATCAGAATGTCTATTACAGGCATATATTCTCCTCTGCTGCTGAACAGACTGAATGTTTTCTCGCTTTCAGCTTTTACAGATTTGTTCTTCCTTCTTATTTTCTCCCTGAAGCAATATTAGCATTGTTTTCATTTCCTAGCCAGCCTACTCTTGAATTCTCAACACCTCCTTCTCAGGCAACACCTCACACTGTTGCCTTCTGCAACACTGCAGCATTAACCTATTTTCCTCCTTGGCAAAAGAAACATTGGAGCTCTCTGGAGTACACTGATTCACAAATTTGCCCTGTGAATGACTTCCTGGGGTTCCTAATTATATATGTTGAAGAAACCACTGACATCATGGACCTGTGAGTCCCAGAGAAAACCAGACCTCTCACTTTTCAGCCCACAGAAAAACCCCCATGAAATCCCAAAATAAGCAGCTCAGAGGAAAGTTTTTTTTCTTTTTTTTTTAGCCTTTTTGGTTGGTTGGGTTTTTTCTGTTACTACAGAGATATATAGTTTAGGTTGTTTGGCTAATACAGCTGAAAATAAGATGAGAATTCAGCTGAATTGAGACTGACAATTTTCATAGTCCTCTGTGAGTATTTTCAAAACAATCACAGAGATACATTAGGACACTGTGGTACGTATTCTGCATCAAAAGACCAACAGAAGGATAAATATGACTCATTTTGCAAGGAAAAATGTTGACCTTTTTTTCTTCAATAAAATGAGTGCCTGTAATTTCATGGAAGCAATAGGGTATATGAACACTCAAAGACTCAAGAGCTCAAACTGCTACCAGGAGTTATAACAAAGAAAATTTTAAAGTAAACAAGCTACAATACAGCCAGTTCTGTTGGAGAAATACTGCAACAGCAGTTAATCTCCTGAAAAAGTTGCTCTCTCTGAGACTAATGCAAATAGCAAAATCGGGCAGCTTCACACAGAATTTACTATAAAAAGCAGCTGTGGCAGGCGAATCTAAAGTTACTGCACAAGATCAATTTTTTCCCCAACGTCACCAAGGAAAACACCGGTTAAACTCATGCCTGTTCATGCAACACCTTTGGTAGTCTTGTGGCTTACTCTGTTTTTCTTTGTAAGCAGATTAGGTTTTCTGCTCCCAGACACACTGGTAGGGATCCTGCTTCATGCTGTGAGAAGCTGGTAGGCAAAAGACAAACCTTCCAAACAGTTCCTGGACAAACTGCATTTCTTAGCTGTTCCTAAAGCCTTTGGAACCTCTGATTAATCTTTGAGCAAAACTGCAGTCAGCACTTGTACCTCAAGGGCAACAAACTCTGTTAATGCACTCTTTCAAGAGACCTATTACAGCCTGAAATCCCAAATCACAGACCTTCTCTCTGAGTGGCTCACATTACGCTCAGCCTTTCAGGATCTAAGGGTGTGGTTTGGGGATCAATATAAATTGATCTAACTGTGGACCACTGCCAGACAGGCAATCCTGCATCTCTGCCTATCAGGCTATGGAATGAGTTAGTATAACTATCTCTTGTTTGTTGGAATAATTAGTAGTCAGATCATTTCCCAGTCAAAGCTATGGCATGACAACAAAGAGAATGGCACTAGAGAAGAGGCAGAAATTTACAACTTGGCACATGCAGCCCAGACTTGAATCTGCTTGAACTTCCTACCAAATAACACACTACCCAGGCATCTAGGAGGATTATTAATATGAGATTGAACAAAACATACAATAAACACTAAAATCCATCCCTCTCCTTCTCCAAAGGATCCTTAATGATTTCACAGAAGCTTTCAGCAAAATGAGACTAGTATCAGCTGACAACGCAGACCTGGTTTTCATTATATGCTTCTTAATTCAGTATGCAAAATGCCTTAAGAATCTCTCTTCCATGACAACCCTGAGAGAACCTCTACCCACAGAACACAATCACACTACAAATCACAGCAAATAGTACCCAAAAGTTCAGCTGTCCAGAATCTGTTTTGTGAGTTTCTTTATTTGTTTGGACATATCATCTTCTTTTTACTTCATATAACTTTTGATTTTTTCTTATTTTACCATGAAATAGAGACAATATAGTAAAGATCTTTAGTCTGTTTTCTACTTGGGACCCAGTAAGATAAAGACAATAGGAAAGCTTTTGAATTACTTCTTTGCTAAACTTTCTTCAAGTATATAGAGAATGTTCACATTGTCTCTAAGGAATGAATAAATGAGATAATAGATATGTCTTCTTCATAACTAGATCACAATTATCTAACTGACAATCACATGAAAATGAAGCTTATCCATATTTTATACTATTTATTTAGTATATTGTTAGGATTTTTTTTCCTAATGCAGCCAAATTATTCCAGAAGCCATTGCATATGGAGTTAACACATTGCCTGACGACTCATCAAATAGAAACAAGTAATAAAGCTCCAAGAGTTTAGTTAAATTTAATTTACAGCTAAGCAAAACGGTGTTTATTGGAAAAAAAGGTCATTAGTGTCTTACTAGGAAGCAATTAAAATAACAGATCAAAGCCATTCATCAAATCACAAAACAGATGCTAAGCTTTACTGTAAGAGATTTAGAAGCAGTTGTGCATGTAACAGTATAAGTCCAAAAACTATGCTATACCTTCTGTGACCACAGAAGTTGCTGAAAAACAAGATTTATCACATCCCAGATTTAACTGTGATTCTTCAGCTCCTGACATGTTCATCTTACTCATCTGGAGACTCAATATGAAGGCACTGAAGTAACTGAAATGCAGTCTTTATATTTTTAAGGTTAAAATTATTTTAACACTATGAAAATAGTTATCATGTTCTTGGCAAACCATTCAGTCCTCAACACCAAGTACTGTTTTAACAGTACAGTGAAAATCTCAACTGTCACTAGAAAATAATGGCATTAAAAAAAAAAAAAAAGGAATAAACAAGTTTTCAGCAGTTTGAACAAGTAACCTGTACTTTACATACTCTCTTCAGTAGTGGACTGAACTGAAAGACTCCTGGCCTCCTAAAAGTCGGGTACACCAATTCTCTCTACAAATTTTCAATAAATAATGAAAAATAGTTGCATTAAAAGGCAGGGAAATGTGGGTATGAGAATTCTGTTTGTATTAGTTTCTTTGTTTCATATAGGATTTGCAACATATTGTTAAAAATCCCTGATAATTAAGTGATATTCTCATGTCAATTTAGGAAATGAGTCCATAAAATCTTACAATCTCTGCTTAGATAACTCAGACACTCCATATATGTACATCCATGTCAGACTGCAAACCCTTTTATTTTAATATGTAGCTCAACTATTGTCTCCTTGCTACCAGATTTGTTCAGAAATTACAGTCTCTACCCAAGGTGAACCAAATCAGAGCTGGAACCAGAACTGAGTTGCAATAAAATAGCCCCAGCTCACTGTGACAGAAGTAGAGCTCCCCAGAAGCCTGCAGTTGTTTTGTTTGGTTTGGGTGTTTTGGGAGGGGAGCAATTTCCAGCCCAAATGCCCAGATATAGCAGAGGTTCAGCTAAGGTCCTGTTAACAAACCCTTATGAAGAAGTATCTGAATGGCTCAGTAGGTATTAGGCCAAATCAATGACAGATATGTCAGGAGGAGATTTAATTCATAGAAAGCCTCTCAGGGTTTGTTTTCCACCACTGGTTCTCTCTGGATTCTTCCATTATACAGTGTATTCTAGACCCGACTACCCTGAATAGAAGGGTTGACTGCCTAAAAGGAGAAAGAGACTCCAAAGAAGCAGTTATTACACTTGAGGAAATTATTTTTCTCTTAGTCTGTGATCAACACACAGTTAAAAGCAAGTTTCTTGACTTTCCCTGCATTTATAATGCTAAGTATAAATATTGCTACTGGTCATAATGTTAAGTGATAGCAACTGTCACTTCTACCCTTAGGGCACCTCCCCTGCCTGCACCAACAACCAGCTCAAGACCCTCCCAGTGATGATTCCCTACTGATGATTTTCACCGATTCTTAAAAATGAATTGGGAATTTGTTGAAGAATGCCCTTAAGCGCATCAAGTGGGGATTCTCACTAACAAATAACAAAGGCAAATGCCATATGCTCTGCAAACAGCTTTTAACCAAGCTCAGGATCACTGACTAAGAGAAAAGAGTAGAAACTACCTAATTCCAAACATTGCCTCAGTTTTCTCTGAGCAGTCATCATCTATATTCGAGTCCTGCAGAAATGAGATTGACCAACTGGGCTACACACACAATGTAATCAAAGGACACCTGACCAAGTCATGGATATCTGTGGGAATTAGCTTGCACATCAAAAGTAATCTAAACATGACACTAAGTTCCATATAAGCTAATGTATTCTATTTCTTAGAAAATTCAATTAGACTGTGCTAAGCTGAGTGCTGTCACAGACAGACCACTTATGGTATCCACCCTGCCTTGCTTCAAATTAACTTGGGTATCTGTATACTAAATTGTGCTGTGTAGCAAGAAGAACAGGTAATATAGTTCAACTGTTATCAGTGTAATGAGATATTAAGCTTTTACATCACGGGTTCTCAAGAACCTAATTAATAATAGTCACAGTTTTTAAATTTCATTTTGTAACAGTAGGAATTAATTTTGGTGCGCATTAACGTAATCCATAGGCAGCAGATATTCTTACCAGTGTATCTTGTTACCTCTGAAAGGAGAAGATGATACAACAGAAGAAGAAACACCTTGCAGCAACCCAACTTGCATAATGATCAACTGGAATGAAAGCCAGTGGTGAAGGAAAATGCTAGAGAAAAAGCCACATAATTTCTTTGTATGGAATCTAGCTTGACACTGCACCCCAACACCTCACCCCAAGATATATTTTTAACCCACTCACATATTGTTTCCATGTAGGATTTGGCAGCTTTGCATCAGTCCTGTAACCAGCAGATTCAATAATGGTAACGAAAGATGGATTAAGAAGAAGAAAGTTTGTGTTGTTCTTCTAGAAATGTTAGCATATTTCTAGTTTCTTAAGGATTTTAGTATTTTCTGAATGCAAGAGAATAGTCTGAATTACTTTGTTATATCTGTGGGAGTTCAGTCCTTTTGCTTATTGGCTATCATCTTGCATTTTAGCCCACTGATTGACAGAGTAATTAGAATATACAAGCAAAAAATCAATAATTCAGGACCTCCAGACAGACCACTGCTGCTCTTAAAAGTAACTGGTTTATGGGTTGCAGTGCCAGTCACTGATCAGAAAATAAAATACTAGCCAGCCACAAATAGAAACAATGTAAAGACAAATGCACTGTTTCTTTGTGTGAAAGGGGTTTTATATTAGATCCCCGTGTTTAAATTCTATATTTTTATTTAAAAGCAAACCGGGGAAAGGATGAATGGAAAAAAGTGGAAGGGGAGGGAAAAGAAAATTATTTTTAAAGCTGCGCAGATTTGTGTGCTTTTGTTTTCCTATGACCATCATTTCTGACTTCACCCCTCCTTAAACTTTAGGGATTTTATAAGTAAATTTATTCTTTAACATAACACTTTACTTGTTCCTGAATGAGTGACACTCCTGTAGCATCCAGGCTCACTACTTAAGAGTTACGGCATTTTACTGCTAATACCTTCTGTCACACTCTACCTCCCAGTTTTACGGTATTCTAATTGCAGGCCGTGGGCCATCAGTGATGTTCTGCCACTGCAGCTGGAGGTCAGCTGCAAGACACCTCTGCCTACTAAGACCTCCTGCTGAGTTACTGGTTGTTAAAGTAATGGAACTTTAGTATAGAAATAACATAGAAGTAACATAATGAATAGCTTTCATGGAGGGAAGAGTACTTCACTCACTCAAATGCATCTTCCTTAATAATGTTTCTCTAATTCATGTGTTCCTTACCTCCTCTTAACTAAAAAATTATCTGTAGTGCTTCATTGAGAACAAAAATTGGTTTTTTTTTCTAATGAATATCAAAACAAAATGGTAGATGCAGAAACATCTTTTAATTTTCTGATATAAACATATTCTCTATGGATTGGTATTTAGACAACATCAGTGCAAACACCTCTCAACAGTTCTATTTTATCCCTTTATAAGGTAAAATAAGCAGTGACCTTGGTATTAATAAGATATTACACTTATGGATATTCAGTATGTGTAGCAATGAACAAAAGAGACCAGGAACTAGGGGCACTTTACTACTTAGAAAAAACAACTCTGCTGAACTAGAGTAGCATTTCTGACTTCGCTCTGTTAAAGCCACCATCTATGAATAGCAAAGAGGAAATTGAATTTGGTGAGCTTATAGCTGGTAAATAAGCCTTTCATAGAGCCCTGTTATTCAAAAAAAAATTTACAACTGTGTTGGCTTCGAATTTTCAAATTGAATGTTGGAAGCTTTCCCACCATGAAATATTAACTAATTGAACTTGAAAGAACATACAGTCAGTTCTAAGAAATCTACTATTATAAAACAGTTTTTGACAAGCTGTCCCATTCCAGTTCTTTCACACTGAAAAGTTGTGGGTCCCTTCAGCTGGAAAGCACTTTGTGTTTTTAAATAGATATTTTTAAATTAGAAATTAGTTATGTGCAAAATTCTTTGTTATTAAAAAAAAAAACTACAGGAAAACAAAGTATTCAAGTACTCCATTAAAATTTATCAATAGTTTTAATTTGCATGTCTGTATTTTCATTTAAAAACCCACCAGACCATACTTCTTGAAGAGAAGAAGGAGGACACTTCCAAACTTCTATCTAATTTTAATTTTTAAAGAAAGAAAATTTATTTTTTAATAACCTTTACTAAAACACACACTAGTCTTTGTGACACCCCATCTCTTCAGAGAATGTAAACTTCTCTGCATCAGGAGGGTTCAAATGCATATTTGGTTCAGTGTTTAGGCAAAAGAACCATTTACATATTTGAATATGATAAGCTGAAAGAAGTTCAAACTACTTGAAATAATAATGGCTTTCTGAAGACTGTAAATATTAACCTACAGACATATCAAAATACTGATGATCACATCTGTAGGCCTTTAAGAAAATTATATACTGGCTGCTCATTCTAAATTTTTTCCTTCTTATTCTACAATACATACCATCACATTCACCACAAGTTGAATACAATAAGTAAAAATTATTTAGAGATTGAAATTCACATGACTGTGGAATATAGTGTGGTTGAAACCATTTTTAAATATGAAGATCCATTAAATCATTTCTATGATAACTGGTAAGAGTTAAAAATATTGCATTAGATGCCACAAAATCCATAATCAAGGGAAAATTAATCAACATTAGTGGAAAAAGACTTACAGGGAAAGTAAGGGCATGTGTAAAAATAAATAATTAAAGTAAAAAAGGGAACATTGATAGCAATTAATATAAATTAAGAGTCAGGAGATTGCTAGAATGCTTGAGGCTATTGTCAATGAGAAATCAATGGCTGACACAATTAAGGACAATAAGGATTTTTCAAAGTACATTAGCAACAAAATGCATTCTAACAGCAGTATTAGTACAGTAATAGATTAATATAGTAGAAAGGCCATTAAAAACAAACAGCACTGAAAGGCTCACAAACTAGTTTCATTCTAAATTTGGGAGAATTCCAATACGATTCAATACTGTCAAGAAAATATACTACCAACCAGAAGTGATTTAGGGAAGCAATACTGAGAAGCTACCAGACTAAGATTTCTTTTCAGATCAGCAAAAATAGAAAACTCTGATAGAAGAGGTGGAGAAAAGCTTCTTTTGTTGCTGGTAGTTCATGAAATTCAGGGAACTTCCTAAAGAAAACTATTAAAAATAATGGAGTACTTGTAATTTTAAAAGTTGTGGTATGACCTGATGGAGTGAGTTAATATGACTTCAGACACAGGCACAGGTCAGAGGTTAGAGCTGCTCGTGTGTCATTTTAAATAAAGATTTATAAAATATCAGTGGAATATTCAAAATACAACTACAAGTGGATAATCCATTGTAGATGTTCTCTGAACTGCTACAGAGACCAAATTTTGGTCATATTAGAATTTATTATTATATTATTTATCATATTATTATATTATAATCATATTATTTAGCATTTTTATCAGTCCCTGTAGGAAAATAAAGACTACCTATCAAACTGACAAGCAAAGAGGATTTTGGCACAAGTTGGTAAGGAATTGAAGAGCTCAGATCACTGCAGTGAATGAGGCAAAAATTATATTAATTTCAACATGATCAAACATAGGGTAATAAACCTAGGAACAAATAATTATAGGATATCTCTGCCTACTTCTGTTGAGTAGGCAGAGGTACAACACAATCCCCAGCTGGAAGCTGAGAGGTAAATCCTAATTTTAAATAAATTGCTGATCTCAACTGCCAGGTAAAAGAAAATAGGGTAGCAGTCTTCCACCAGTGATGATGGATTCTCCACTGCTAGAACTAGTCAAATCACAGCTGGACACTTTAAGACACACTTTATTCACAATGAAAATTAACTTAGGGAACATTTATGCTGTGCTGTCAGTTTACATATTATCCTGTTCCAAAAGCAAGATGCAGCCATGAGCAGGAAGACTCCTTGCTCTTCCTGGGCATACAGCCAATTCAATGGTCTTGATAGGATATAAATGGTCATCAGCTTGTAGCACTGGGCCAGCTTTTCCACTGCCAGTTTTACTTACAGCCTTGCCACATTCATTAAACAAAGTCATAGAACATCTCCAGCACAAGGGAAAAGGACGGAAAATTTGAATATTAGCCAATGTAATTTTGAAAGTTTCTTTCTAAACCGTTGTAATGTAACAACTCTGGGGCAAAATCCTGCCCTCTTCCCTGAAACCGGGGTCCCAGAAATAATGTCACTAATGACAAACGAGAGCCAGTGGTTTATACACACTCACCTAAAACCCAAACACCAGTGTACTATGAGTGCTGACAGATGTGAATGAGGGTTGCTGCAGATACAACACCCATACAGCCTTAAAGCTTACAAGGCTTCTTTGAAGTAAATTTGTTATTTGTTAAGATCTCTTGCCTTCTGAAATCCATATGACTTATAAGCTAGTCAGTAGAAAACACCAAAATATCCAAACATTCTAAAATCAGGATCATGACACATTCATTAATGAGGAGTAGCAAAAGAGCAGCCTTGTATGGGGCAGAACAGTAGCTGCCCGTTTCCTCTGTACAACAGCAGTATTAGACATTTTGCTCTGCCAACAGCTTTGAAAATATAAACTGACATCTACTCCATTGTAATGCTTAAGTATTTTCTGAGGTTCACAACTGGAAAGTTTATGAACTGATTGAGGAAGACAAATTTCTTTGTTTTACAAAATGTTATTCAGCAGTCTTCAGGGTAAACACTCTCTAATGACAACATTTCAGACCTGTTGCTCCCAGTGCACTCTGTAGACAATCAGACACCAGCTCACAGAACCAAAATATTCTGTGTTGAACAAGAGTCATCTGATCAGCTTTTTAACTTTCTGTTTCCCACACAATCACGAAGCATGCCTAATCCAAATCTCTCTTTTATTTTAAAGAGTCATCACTTCAGCCATTCACTGTTCAGACTCTGTTTAGTACCTTGACATTAGATTGCATCCATGGGTATGTGCCAATCAGAATTACAACATGGGAATGGATAAATCATAAATTAAATACTCACAATCCTTTTTACTGTAATTATCATTGTCATTGTTTTAACAATATTAAAAACAAAACAACCCAGTAAGAGCTGGAAGAGTACAAAGATTAGGTTTCACAATATATTTCATATTCACATAATAAGTAGAAGGAAGGCAACAGAGGATATAAAAAAATACAAAGAAAAAAACCATTCTAAATCCTCACTAAAAGAGAAAAGGCCAAAAAGGAACTATCCTACTACAGCTTATTTGTACCTGTCACTAAACTTTCATCCATTTTGAATTCTTCTTGACCTCTTCAAATAGCATGACATTTTTACCATTAACTGCAACAGCCTTTGTTCAACTGAAGAAAGGTAGAAACATCCAGCAAAAGGCTTTCCAAGCATTCTCCTTTCTTAAACAAGCCCAAAGGATTATTCAAAACTATTGTACCATCCTCACTGGCTATGGTAACAAAACATTTAATTCCCCACAGTTGTTAAACAACATGTTTAAGACTCATGCAAGCAATGGATGTTAAAAAGTTCTTTTCCAACAAAAGGAAAAGCTCAGCTGTGAAGATCTCTGAAGGAAATGCTGAACCTCAGTGCTACTATCTTTGATCTATGATTGGTACCTCTAACAGAGGTTCACTTGACACTTTAAATATTGATGAGATATTTGCTGAGCTGCCATTAAAAGCCAAGGCTTCACTTTCTAGTGAAAGAGAAACACAAGCTTCAAAGAGTCTGTAGAGGTCCTGATCTCAAGAGCCTTTAAAGGAGCTGAAAGTATATCAAACCAAGGGAAGGGGGATCACCCTGCCTTGGTTTGATATGCCATAACACCACTTGTTATACACAATGGATTGAAAGTATTATAAAGTATGAAGCCTCTTTTGTAGTTACCATTTCCCTTCCTAGGGTGCTGGAAAAGAAAACCTTCCTCATTTTATAAAGATAATACACATTAACAGATAGTAGATATACTACAAATAACTTTGTATGGTTTTGTTCTTTGAGTGTGTAGATAATTCTGATTTAAGGTTTACTATTTCTGAGACACATGGAAAAATGCATCTGAATAATTCTGACAGATTAAAGTTCAGCAACCCAGCTACATTGTATCTGAAACAGCCAGTAAAAGGGGAAATTTCAGTCAAATGCATCAGCTCACTCTATACAGATGAGGTGAAAGTGATTGTCAGGGGTCAATAAAGCATTCAGCTAAGTTTTCTTGCCTGTTCCACAGTGATTTCATCCATATGTCCATCCAAGCTTCATTATTATTAGTATAACTGTCAGGAAAGGCATGTTACAAACAGAAATAACTATCAATATAATGAAGAAAAATTAAGCTTACCAGCTATCTTTTTGTAACATGCATGTAGACAATGGCCTTAATAGATAAAGAAAGCACACAAATGAGCTTTTGATCTTTGGTCTCAACTCTCTTAGAGTCTGTAAGTCTTTTGAAAGAAGTCAGGGGTGAAACACTGCCCAAAAGGTTTCTGCAACTGGACTTCCTTATTGCTGGCCAGGGAAGGCAGAGGGCTACAAGATGTTCCATTGCTATTCAGCATTCTGATCAGGTGAGCAGTAAAAAGGGTGATTTTGTGGCTATTGTCCTGCTTGTAAACTGAGCAAGGAAGAATTAGCAAAAGAATTTGATAAGAGAGGAGAAAGCTAATCCAGCTTATTTTTCCAAAGAGTAAGGGAAAATATGGGTGATCTGTAACTCTGCTTTATGAGAACAATGCAAGGTGCTCATTCAGCATGCATGATTTTCTTCCAAAAGAGAACAGAGAGCAAGACTCTTTCAATATAAAAGACAAAGCTGCAATTGAAAAGCACAACTCTTTAGTTTTTGATTTAGATACAATAAGGAAATTTTTTTAAAAAAAAATAAACGGGGGAAAAAAAGTCCCACATTTCAAAGCCAGTTGAAATATTGGGAAGTACTTCTCCAAGCATTGCAAAGTATATTTGGCCAGGAGAAAGTGCCATTTTCAACACTGAGAAAAATGCAGCAAAAATGTCATATTACTTCCCAAAGTTTATTTTCACATATTGTTTTTTCTATCTCAATTTTAAAAGACAAAAGAAATCAGAGCATTGGCAGACAGTTAACTTAGAGACTTGCCACTTCACTTTTTACTATAACTTTAGGAATAGAATCATGGAATAAACTCTGAAAAAAATATATATCTGAGCAATCACAGATGGTATTCCAAAGACTTCCATCCAATACCCTGCATGTAAGCCCAGACATTATGTGTGCTTTTGCCGGCAGCAATTTGCCCAAGTGCTTATGCATAGCACTGCTGTATATTGTAGTCATGATAGGACAATAAATCATAAATAAAAACACTGTCCTCACCATTAGCATGTGCTAGAGGATAAAAGTATGAAAATTAAATCTTCTTTTTGACTGTCATTAAATTAGAGGTGAACTGAGAAAAAAGCTTGAGTGCAATTAATAACTGACTTGGAGATTAAATGAAGATTACAACTTATTTAAAATCATACTGAAGAAGAGACAATAATATTACCTGCCTTTGATATCACAGTGCTATAAAAAGTTACCTGAAAGAGCCACTATAGTTAATTTCTTTGTAGAGTGGGAGAAAAATATGATTTAGTATAATTAGAACAATATATTATGAATTTTTGCACATTTAGAAGTGAAACTTGTTGTTCTGTTTTCATATTCATTTTATCCCTAAAAGCATTTTCTCTAAAGATATTGCAATTTACACTATGTGTGAGAGCATATTCCCATTTACAAAAGGAAACAAAGGTATGTGTTATTATAAAGATCTGCCAAGGCATGTTGAATGTTTTCTTCACAATGTAAACCAGCTGCGTTTTACTCAAGTTACCCTGAGAATGGCTACTCACAATAAAAGTTTCAATATAAGCATCTCAGGATTTTTGAAAGGGCATTCATACAATTAGCTTTTCAATTCCAATCGAGTTAATAAAGCCAAAAAGCTTTGGTGCCACATCCTTGCAGACAAGTGGGCAAAACTCACTTTTATGTACTAATCTTATAAACTAATCTTATTCCAACACAAGACTATGCATTTTGGTAAAGAGCTGAAGTTTTTTTTAAAAAAAATCACATGCTCTACACTGAAGAACTAACTTCATTAACTCCGCTTAGTGGAGATTTAAAAATTTGGTCTCATGAAATGGATATCAGCCATTAGGTGAATATTAGACAATATGTGCTCAGCAGTACTCCAATCTAATAGCTGCCCCAGCTGAATCAGTATAATGCTTCCTTTTCACTGTGTTATCTCTTCAGTAATATTACATTATTATGGCCAGATCATCAAAGAGTAGAAACTGGCAGAGCACTATTGATTTCAGGAGAGCTATACTAACTTGCACCAGCTGAGATCCTGGCTTTCTTAACACAAATGCATTGTAAATTTAAAACCATAGCTAGAATTGCATGGATCAGCTAAGTGTAGACATTATAAAAAGTACCAGAACAATGTCAAGAAATACATATGATGAGGCTTACAGTGAAAAACAGACAAAGCAGATCAGGAAGGTGCTGTTTTAAATACAGAGGCCATAGTTGGAATGGCTGAACGTTGCTTCAGATTGCTTCAAAATATTATCTTCAGATAAAAAGACTGATTCAAAGTCACATTCACCTGCAGCAACAAATTATGAAGCAAGCAGTAAGCACCATTGATGCAGATCATTCAAACAATAAACACAACTAAAACTACCTGAATGCCATTCAAATACAGAGAATAAGCATCAATTCTGCTGATATGGAAGAATTTAAATACAGACATTCAAAAGAAAAGTTGCAAACATTTTTTAAAATAAAGGTGTACACTATGCAATTTCAGAAGATGTCTTCATTTCCATATTAATTTTGAGTGATTTGGTGGAACTTGCACAGTAGCAATACCATTTAGATTGTATAGAGCACTCAAATCCTTCCTGAAATAAGCAGTATTGTTCAGCTTCCTCTGTGATCTATTCTAGCACCTTTGCCCACCTTAATACCCAGTTTTGCAGAAATTTCTCTGGTGCTCTAAACTGAGAAATCATATGCATCAACACATTAATGTACAAATTCCCATCACTACTGCTGGACCTTTAAAATATAAATAAACTCTGTGAAATTGGTGGGCCCATTTCCACAGATTTCAAAAATGCTGGATTTCTCATTATAATTTTCACTGTCATACTCATCACAGACTTTGTTACACAATACTCTTTACAGTATATACATGAGATTTGTATTTTGACATTACAACATGATCACTGCTTTGAAAATGTGCTGTATACACAAATAACAGTAGTTATGAAAAAGTTATAATTTTGGGTCTCCAGTCTTAAATCTGAATCACATAATCCTGGGTGACAGGAGAATTCTTCCAGACTCTTGCAATTCTCTTGTACAGGTAAAATAGCAGAACGTATTTCATACAACTGTTAACATCTCACATGTCAAGAGCAGCAGATGAGGCAAGAAGCCAAAAGATGAATCAGAACCACAGTAGCCACATAGCAAAAGTATGCCCAGAACTTTTAAAGGTTTGCTTTTTTAAAAAGTAGAATATTGTACTGGGAGTACTGTACCGCTCCAGGTTTCTGTATTAATTTAAGCTCTACTTTTGGGGAATAGACTCATGTAGACTTACACATACATAACTTTTAAAAAGCCCTAAACTTAAAAAGCCCAGAAGTCAGCTCAAATAATGATCCTTCATTCTTCTACACACACACATCCAAAGGATTTCACATCAATTCATGTTACCAAAAAGTTCAGCTCAGAATGGCCACATCTTAACAGACATATAGGTCAGTTTGGTTTGCAGTTTTATGGCTTGATTTCGCTGCGGTTTCGTTTTCTTAAGACAAGGAACATTTCAGCACAAACACAGATGTTTTTCAAATATCCCTAAGAAAGAGTTTGTTATTATTTTACTCAGGTATGTTAGGCTCCGTATTTTGAACCTTGGCTGTTTATTCCTTCCTTTAAATAAATATACTTCTGTCTTGAAAAGAGCAGATGAAGTCAACTGGTTTAAATGTTTCTCATTTCCATGCAGCATATACAGTATGATAAGCAGTTAAAGCTAAAATTAATATTTGGTATGTCAACAACATCTCTTCCACTGCCAAATACTTCAAAGTCCAACAAAACAAGAAAATTTAAATGGGTTCCAAGATGTAAATATCTTGGGACAAGGTCAAACAAGGTGGCAAATATTTGTGTGTACTACACACTTCCATCTGATGAAAAACAAACAAGTGTGGATTTTTATTTTTTTGTCAATGCAGTAGTAAAGGGCAAATGTGGAAATCCATCCTATGCACAAATATTTCTAGCATTAAAAATATCGATGTTTCTTTAACCACTATTCCAAGGCTCCTTTACGGTTAGTTCAATACCTACTGATGTGCTGACCTACCTAATCCAATGTCTTGTCCACCTCCAAAATGAAGGCAGGCAAGGCTATGTGCAGTCTTTTAGTTCTCAGATTCTGGGAAAGATCTATATCCCATTAAAGTCCACAATAGTAACAGCACCTTCAATAGCAGGGTGAATATTGACGTGCTTTAAGAGAAACTCTTGTGTATACCAACATAATTCTGTGAGGGACTGCATCAGGTCCAAAAAAAATTCAGGCCATCAGTTTTTTTAACAACATAGCAAAAACACTGTATCTAAGATACCTAGTACAAGTGGAGGCATCCAACAAAGGAAACTAGTCACTACGTGTTGTGTGATCTACGGTTCAAAGAGTTATTTATTCAGCAGACATAAAACAAAACTCCAGACTCATAATCCATTAGTAGAACTACACTGCAACAAATACAATTCTTGCCTGAAGTAGGAAAAAGCTGAGCCCCACAATCTTTTGAAGCATGACAGCTTCTACATGATAAATACTTTATTTATAAACTGGTGGACAAAATATTAATTTTTCAGCCATACTAGCCATACTGCAGTTTTCAACTATGAACCCACAGGTCATGCAGCTAGTTTAGATGTGTTTGATTTCAACACCTCCAGAAGAGAGCAGGAGTTGTAGAAGTGTTACTGTGAATCTGTTCATACTGAAGATCTTTGCTTCAAGTCGGGTTCCATAATCACAGTAAGTTAACCACACCTGAGTTAACATTTCTTCAATTAATTAATCTTAATCAAGATACAACATGTCAAACTTCAAGGAATTAGTTTTAATAATAAATTTTATAATCAAAAGCTGCAGAATTAGATTATTCAATTATTAGAGTAACTAATCTATTAGAAGAAAATATATTATTTTCTGAATTGCCAAATTTTGCTAACTATAGCTATTGCCTTTACTCCCATTCAGATGGTTAACTCAAAAGAAAATTATTAAAGCATTCAGCATCAAGCTTTCATGCTAAAACAAACTCAGAGTTAATACTCAGATAGTAAATGGAGTCTGTATTCAAGAACAGGCTTTAAGTAATGCAACAGCATCTCTAAAGAGAATGCTAAACAAAGTCAAAGATATCTTCATGTAGTCCTCACCAACACCACACTGGTAAAAATTACACACTATACATTATGCTAAGCCTTTCAATCTGTATCAAAGCAGAGAAGAAATAGTCTGCTGAACAAGTTCTCTAACATGTTTCAATGAAAGCCAAATCAAAGCCATGGGGCAGCTTATGGAACTCATTCCTAATGCCTAGCAGACACCAAAAAACACATAAATCTCTGCTGAACCAGAACCACCTGCTGGTGTGCACGTCCTCGCTGCTCCTGGGATGTGGCAACCAGTAACAGCCACTTGGGGCTGGTAAGGAAACCTGCCCGGAGCAAAGAGAGGAGGCACACTGAAACAGCTGGTTTTACACAGCTGCCAGAAGGCACCCCCAAGTCTAACACTTTTCAGCAGAAGGGCAGCAATGCCACCAGCTGCTGTGCTCTCCAGAATGCTGTGCCTGGACAGAGGCATGTCTGGCCATACCCCATAGCTCAAACTTAACACAAATTCCTATTTACTAATTGCCACAGGAAGAGGATAACCCTCAATGTGAATGGTGTGACAGGCAATTACTTTTAATTTTCAAACACAGCACAAGACCACACATATTGAAAAAAACAAATTGCAGGTAATTTGGATTTAGTGTAGCCAACTCATAAAACACAGACTAAATCCCCATAGTAAGCAACACAACTAGACCCAGCTAAACTACATGTGTGATGTTTAATCATTTAGCAAAATTTGGTAATTCATTTCTCAATAGAAACTGTGATAAATATTGGCAAGGTGTCCAAAATACATTTATGGGATACAGTTTTACTTTGGCATGAAAAAGAAACTGAGTTCTGATGCATCATTCTGGTTACAGTACAATCCAGACTCTAAACTGCTTCTGGATGATCAAAATGCCATGTTCTTACTGCTGCTGCATAATGCTAAACACAAACCAAAAGTGCCTTTTATAATTTTATTTGTAAGTCCATATTCCATATGTATTCCAAATTATAAGTCCATTAATAGCTGACTTCCCTGCATTTACAGAATGATTAATAAAATCATCCTGATACTACCCTGACAGGAAAATGCTCCTTATTTTTTTCAGACAATCTGTTTACAAGTACTATCCTGTAGTAAGTGAAGTTGCAAGTACATTTGTCTGAAACTATGTGATGGCGATTTCATTTAAAATAATTTAATTTATTTTTCTTGGATTCACTTTACTATTTCTAGTTGGAAGAGCCCTCCTCTGCAGAGGGCAGAGAACTTTAAATCTAGTCAATACATGTGCACCATTTCAAATCAATATCTATAGAAGATATATTAACCTTCACTTGAAAAATGCCAGTAAATAGAGCCAATTATCAAATTAATTTCTCTTTTATATTCATGAAATAGGAATAGTCATAGTCAATATAAGCAATCCATTAAGTGAATGACTAGTAGCTGAAAAGATTTAATCTTTAGAACATAGGAAATCTATAAAAGCTGCAAAGTCAACAATATATGCTTTCCACAGAAATCCATTATTTTTAGGGAGACAGCTATTCCACAAAATAGCAACCTCATACAAGCATTCTAGTTCACTTTATTAATTAATGAAATTGAGCTTGAGATGTTTATGATATCCCTAAACTGTGTTCTAAAACAGGATATAAAGTAACAGGCTACAAAAATAATAACCCCTAGTTTTGAAATGGCTAATACATAGTGCTTAGATTTATTGGGGGGTCAGTGGCATCCCCTAATTCTAGATCATTAGTCTTGCTTTTCCAGGTGTTTTGTGACAAAAAATGTTGGGTTGATGACAATAGTTCTGGTGCCAGTACTGGCACCAGAGAGAATCCAAGCAGCAGGAGATAGAGCTGTTGTTATTCACCCTCTCAACATTATTGTCCTAAATCTACCAGTGTAGAAGCCTCTCTACAAGGACTTTCCTCATTTCTCTGGTTTTGTGGAGTGCATTTCAATTTTTTACCAATACTGAAGAAAGAGAAAGGAATGAGAATTTTCATTTCTCTGAGTAATCAGCTGTTCAATGCTACTGATTCTGCTACACCAAATGCAACTGAGCAGCATTTACCCAGCATTCTCAAAAGTTGTGGCTCTCAAGGAAGATGCTTCATAAATGCTCGCAGTTTTAAATAGTTTTAAAGCTCTCTTCATAATAAAAGAGCTGCAGTGTTGCTTACTAGTGGAGTCTTTAGAGTGACTGAAGCATGAAGACTGGGCTTTTGCATTGTAACAAGTTATTCTGTACCAGCAATAACAGCTAAATAGAAGTCACCCGTGAGCTTGAGGACAAAGGGTGGGTAAGACAAACTCTCCTCTTCTGCACAGTGCTAAACCAAATTCCTTCTGGGAAAACAGCCAGTGTTTCCAATTGTGCTTATCTACAGTAAGGACTCACATTTTTGAGGTGCTGAGCAAACACAGTTGCCTTTGAGTCACCAAGCACAAAAGGTGCTTAGCACCCTGGAAAATAAAGACTTAGCCTGCATTTAACAAGTGCAGAGTGCCTGTATTTCCTATTGGTTTCACTGGAAAAACCCTTATGGAATAATAATATCAGAAGTTAAAAAAGGGGGAAAGGACACACCCTGTCCCTCCTCAGGGGCACCTAAATTTGCAGCATGTACTCACACTCCAATAATGGAATTACTTGTTCAGACACTACTGCCCAAGACGGCAATATTATATCAAAATCTCCAAAGATCACAGGTATTTCCTATTGAAATCTGGGATCAGTGACAAGGGTATTTCTTTTGAGTTCACCATTATATTTATAACAATGTCCTATAAAGCATATTTTATTTTAGTTTACTTTAGCAATCCTTTACAGAAGCCTCTGCTGTGAGCCAGACAGTATAACTGGTTTCTAGAAACAGTCACAGGGAATGAGTGTCCCTAAGTAGTAAAAGCCTGACACCAGTTTTTAGAGAAATAGTCTTGTCCTCACATCTGAACCTAAGCACTACCACAGGTGAATTAGAGCTGAAAATAAACATATTCATAAATAGAGAGGAGAAAAAATGTGAAAGCTGATCACTACTTCTCACCTTGGGGTTTTGACTGGAGAGAACAAGACTCAGATTGCAGATAGTTACATACGAAACAGCTCTACAGATACAATATATTTTTTGATGTCCTACCTTTAGGAAAAGCAACCTTCCTATTTCATGCAGTTGACTAAACTTTAGTTCATACATTTAATCAGACTGTGTTCAGCTTTTTCCAAGACTCCTATACTTCTGTTACTTTGGGTTGCACTGTGCAGCAGATCACAATAAATGTTTACCTGAGAAGTTGTTATATTATGCATTTTAGTTGATGAGATACTACACAGTAACAAGAAATCATTATTTAATTAATAAATTCAAGTTTTCCTCACAAATGAACTGAATGCAAAGACACTTTTCCTCTTATTATTATATTTCCAGTAACAGATTTTTGTGTAAATGCTCCATCATCAATTTGAGTTCCAGATACATGACCTCTTACAGAGGAACTACATATTAAGATTGTTTAAGAGAAATTAAAAACTTCATCAGTCAAGACATTTAAAAGGAGCATTCAGAGATCCTGCTGCACTGGAACTGTTTGCCCTCATAGGTAGAAGGCAGATACAAACCGATGAGATACATTCAATTCAGCTCTTACTAACATGTAAGAAGGAAGAGAAACATCACCAAAACAAAAAGTCACTTATCAGAAGCACCTAAAATTCCAGTGCTGAAAGTGCATGACTAATGCCTTGAAAGGAAAATAGAATAGGATCTCCCTACTGTCTCACTGCAGAGATAATTGAACATAGCATGTGAAAAGAGACACTGTAATAACGATTATTAACTCTGTATTTTACAACCTTCAAAAAATAACACAACAGCCTTATTCTATTTGTGTCAAAGACAAATGTTGGAGCTATTGCAGATTGTTTGACCCAGTCTGGCATATATATATTGACACAGATCGTAGCAAAAGCTGTATTAGGACTATGGGAATTGCAGCTCCCTTCCTGCTGCTTATAACCATCTTTGATGTAGCCAGAATTTTCTCTTTAGAAAAAGTGTTGCACAAGTAGAATGGGCCTATTTTATACAGAATTGGATCAGCAAGATGGCTGCTTCCCAGTACTGCCAAGAACATCATGTTTATTTTGTGAACCATAACTGCATAAATACTGAAAATGTCAAAAGTATCATGAAGTGAAACATAATATTTAAGTACAACAATCTGTATAAACATAATGTATCAAATACAAGTTTTTAAAAGAGTTAGGGCTCGAAAAATTCCAACTTATACTTTCTAAAGCTATGTTGAGGACAACCCGTTGAAGCGTCCCAGTGGTGCTGTGGTGGCCTTTACAAACAACATGTAGTGGAGCATGCAGCACCGAAGTCTGAGAGCTGGTTTGGCTCTCAGCAATGCAAGACTCCAGTCTTGGCTCAAATCTGTCAGGGAACACAGGCCTGTAAGAGTTAGCACAGACCCTCCTTCTAGATCTAGCAGCATCTCTGCCTCAGTCTTTCTACAGATTCTGATTTTTGTTTACATTCACTGTAGGAAGAGAATCACCTTATAAGCCAAAATTCTTTGATATTTGGACTGGCATTGTCCTGGTAATAACTAAGGTGTATCTGATAGAAAACTACAGCCAAAAGTTTGTTCAGTGCTCCATATGCCAGCTTCTTACCATTACTGATATCAGGTGTTTTGTAATTCAACAGCTACAGTAAATAATTTCTATGTGCTCGTTCACTGAGTTACAATGTTTAAGACATTGTACACTCACAAATGCATTACATCTTCTCAAAAATGTTTTAGGCATGGCTGATTTGCCTAACAGTATGATTTTAATATTATTCATTACATGGGGGACCCACACACATTCAGTTTGCAGTGTCCCGCTGTGAACATACAGCTGAGCCCTGGTAACTCACCATCTGCACTTGGAAAATATGAAATAACATGTAGTGTCTTATACTTTTTTCCAGATAGCTTCTCAAAAAAAATGAGCATACTACAGTCCAACATGTTGTACCTTGCAGTTGTTAGGAGAGCACACATAGCACCTGCTGCTTAGTTGGCGTATAACAATTTCTGGAGGTGAGGTATCTTGGGTTTAGTCACACACTATAAATTTTCTCTGTGGGTGCACTTGTTTGCTAAACATTATCAGATCTCTACTTTGGTAAATATTACTCCATGATTTAATTTTAAATAAATTGCCGTTTTTAGACAATTAATCACTTTCTAAGTGCAAGTTCCACAGGCTGTTCAGCTTTCAAGAAATTCTTCCCACTCAAATCCAAAATGTCTGACCAAACACACAGCTAATTAAGGATTTTCTATAGGAACAGAGCTGAAATAACCATCATTTCTACCCACAGAAATACAAGTATCAGGATTCAGTTGTCTCAGCAGACACATCCCATGGTAATGAGTTCACAAGTTGGCCTTTAACGCCTGCATTTATTTTCAGTACCTTGAGTACTCCTTTCCTAGAGACTGACAGACTGCAGACTCACAAGGCAAAAATTGCCAGTGAAAACTTCAATAACTCTTGCCAAACCAGTCTCTCATCTACTACACACTACTCCTGGCTTCCTCTTTCTAAATTGCTCTGCAGACAGTCTTCAAGCCAACAGAATGATTCCTTCCCATTGCTTCATGGAATCAATGCTGCCATAAAAAGTATGTAGGTTACAGTTACATTGATTGCAATGATTAAAATATTCGTATCTTTACTCAACATTTTTAATCAGGCTAAGCAAGATTTTAGAGCAATAAAAGCAATCTCTAAAGACTAAGAAAAAAAAAAAAATCTGTTTTTACTCCTGGCACTATTTATTTCTATAAATGCCAAATAACCAGCACTTCACACAAGATTTCAAGCTCAAGAAGAGTGATGTGGAGGTGGCTGTAGCTGATGTGGAAGTGGCTGTAGCACCTCTCTTTTCTAGTGCCTCAATTTAATGCAATGTACAGCATAGCATCAAGGCCAAAGCCTGCCAAAACTTAAAGGCTATATAGCAAGAGCATATCTATGTGAATAAAACTGTAACATAGAAGCTGCAATTCAGTCAGTGTGTTCTTGGAGGCTGGATGAAGGTTTTTTCTATGGGCAGCCCTATAATTAACATCTAGAAACTGATTTGTGTTCTCCCTGATTCATTGACTTAGAAAAGAAATGAATGAAATGTTTTTAACCACTTTTTAAAATATTTACATTTTACACATTCAGTTTTGAGTGCTCCAATCATTCAGGATGAAAAAGAAATAAAAACAGTTGGAACAGGGTGAGGTTTTTCCTTTTATGGCTGGTACATTCTCAGATAATCATGGAGAAATTTAGATCTGCACTATCAGTATTCTGACAGTGTTCTCACACGTTGTCCCTCTCCTTGAATATGACAAGCATTGTGCCACAGAGTACAGGATCTGAAAAAAATTTAAAAATCAGAGAGAGCAGAACTCACTCATTTGTTTCACTATTTTTTTAAAAGAGATTTTCTTAACTGTATCAAGGCAAGCAGAACCCCAAACAAATACAGATTATATTAAACTTCTCTAGGAAAAAATTCCCTTTGCTCCTACAGGAACATATCAAGTACATTGTTTTTGACTTTTAAGCTTCCTAGTCACTGACCATCAAATTTTTAAAATGCTGACTTCTGAGGTGAGGGCTCATAACCTTGTTGACTGCTTTTGGACCTGTGCTTAGATTTTTCTGAATCTATCACCTTATTTTACATTGGCCATTGGCTTTTCACCTGTCTCCACAATTTGCTTTCTCAGCTATAAGGGGGACTTACCTCTGCAATAAAAGCAAATGGGAGTTATCTAAATTTCATAATCTATTCAGAAAAAAAAAATAATTTTATATACCTTGGAGTTAAGAAACCTGTGCCAGAAGTTAAGGACAAATTTCTCAAAGCATGCTCTCCTACTTCTGGGATTCCAAGAGAAGAGAGCAAACAGTTCTTCCCAATCAAATGAGTGATGTGTGTAGCTGAAATTAAAAGTTCTCTGTCACTTCAAGTTGGGTTCACAAAAACAGAACTGCAAAATGAAAGGCTATAAACACTATACAGTTTACTTTCTCTCATGGACTTAACAAGGTTGCTCAGGTGCAGGTCAAGAATGGAAACCTGAATCTCAGATGTTCATTTTTGTGTCTTTCTTACACCAAACTATCAGGCCAACAACAGAAGAAAGCATCCACAGAAATGCTTGCAGCAGAATGTAAAACTCACACAAAGAATCTATTTCAGTATTGCCATGTGAGACATAAGGCTGGGCTGCTTCCTTTTGGTGATTCCACCCAGTAGAAGAGGTGACAAGAGTGGGAAAAAAACCCCAGAGCTGCTTTGGCTTGTGCTAAGATCCAGCACGCCCTTTTGTCAGAATAAAGCTTTCCAGAGTATGTGATGGCAGCTTCCTCCTGACTCAGTTCCTGAGTGACATTTAACTTCATAGGGGCATGTAACACAAATCCATAACTCTGCCCTCTCACTTTTATTCATTTTAGGCAAAAACCATGTTTCAAGAAAAATGCAATCCTTATTCCTCTATCTCAACTCCACTAGGTAACAGAACTTCATAGTCAAGAGAAAGGGTTAGAATTTTTTTCCTTTGCTTTGCAACATTTAAAATCCTTCAGAAATTCCCTAATTTCATTTTTCTCCTCTATTTTAGCCATACACTTTCTGCATGCCAGATGGGTTTTCCCCAGGCTTTCACACCACTATGAAAACTGCTGCATTGTTTGTTAATTCATCACTGTATTAAAACATAATAGGTGAACCATACCTAGATAAAATGAATTATAGGTATACCTCCCATACATTCTGTACATCATGCTAAGCAAAAGCTGTGTTGTGCTAACTGTCAAGCTGAGAAATAGCTGACATTTGTTATTTTAATTGTTTACTTTGCTGAAATAAGCTTATATGAGAAGCTATGACTTACATTAAATCTTCGCTACAGCACTATTTTCACAGATTGGGAAGCAAAAACTAATTTTCAAAACTGCTTTGCCCTACAAGGTCACCGCCAACGGCTTGAATGCACATGTCAAGGAGACATCTGCTTCAGAGATACCACTCTATGTTAAATGTGCATTATTTAAAAATGTAAAGATACTTTTACTTTAAAAAGTGCTTATTCAGTAATTATGTCATTTTTAACTGGTGTTTATTAGCAAAGAATTTTATCCCCTGTGGATTGTTTTACCATTTCATAATAGCCCCCTAAATTAGACCTCAGCATTTGCTTTAGAAATCCCAGTAAAGCATAGCCATGGATGAATTCACAGACAAGCTGTCTGTCACTGATCTAAATCATTACAGAATTACACAGTAAGTTTATACATTTTCTTTGCCCAAGTGCTTTGAAGTCATTGATGAGACCAGGAAATTTCTCATTTCTTTTTTCTTTGAAATGAAAAATCTTGTTCTCAGTTAATCAATTTTTTTTCCATTTCAAACAAATGCAACTATGCTTGGCAAAAAAGAAAAATTCTTGATACATTGCCCACATGTTTCTCTGGCTGTAGTTCTCAATTTAGCAGTTTCCCAGTCTGTACTGTCACTGACTTCAGAAAAGCTTCATGTGTAAAGAAGACACAATGTTCTGGACAGAAAGACCTTTTCTTATCTTTCCTTCCTGTTTCTTCATCTACTTTGTAACAGGATACAGTTAAAACCATAGCTGTTTTGATTTTGTTTGTTTGGTTTTTTTCCACATGGGTGTTTGAGGATCAGTGCATCAATTGATTTCTATGAATTATATTTCACTTTATTGAGGTCTAGCCTTTCAATTAATAAAACTTGTGCTCTCAGGATTGATCTCTTGCTTCATATTTATGGAGAGATTCCCACTGACTTTGAGCTCTGAGTGCTAGAAATAACAAGTACAAATGTTTGACTGTACAGTGAAACAGTCACTCCCCACTCTCAAGTGATTAAAGTTTCAATATAAAAATAGGCCTAGAAATTTTTTTATTTGTTAGAATATATATACTATGCTTTGAATTTTAGAAAATGGAAAGCTCCACTTATCTACTTTTTTTTTCTTTTTTTTTTTTATTTTTAAAGAAGGGATGATTTTTAACTTTTTTGCTGCTCAAAGTACAGTAGGAAAGTTACTATATTCAGCTTTGGTCTTAAGGATCCAAGAGCAGCACAGGTTATGAAAAGAAAGGAAATTAGACCAATACTAGAGAAACAGAGGTCTGGGGCTAAAAAAATTTAATTGGAGCAAATACATACAAGAAAGGCATATAGACTTGCTTTGATTCAGATTTCCTTACAGACATATGCAAAGGAATGTCTCTTTCATGCTTTCCTTCCTGGGCCATGAATTCTGCTGATCCTCTGTTCTCATTTCCCAGGGTCCTCAGGATTCTACATTGACCCAATGGGCCTTTCCAGCAGCTGTCAGTAGCCAAGACTGGGACATCTTTTATGTCTGTTTATCGTTTCTTTGCTTACACCTGTCTTTCTTTACACATACCATAAAAATAACTTTCAAATTCTTTTAAGTAATGCACCTTTCAATGAACAGGATTATTTACCAGGTATTACCCAATTCCCATTTGTGGGGGAATTCTGGGTTAAAGGAGCAAGCCAGATGGTGCAAATTGCCTGGCTGACCTGTAACTGCACGGCTCCACCAATCTGTGCAGCATCCCTGTTGCACACATTCGTGGGTGAACTGCAGTGGTGACAGGTCTGACTCTGTTTCTGCAGGAATCAGCTCTGCTGTCCCACCTCAGGCCTGAACCTGCTGCACATGAGTCAAACATTTGCTGAGCCCAGGGCTGTAACCTGCTGCTGCTGCTGCTGCTGCTGCTGCCTTCATTTTTTATTTGATAACTGCCTGATGCCACCTGTCTGCCCCACCTCATACAGCAACTGGGACCAAAATCCCTCCCCAGAAAGCTGGAAATATGTGTCCCCCAGTGTGTTTATAACTCCACCAATTCTTTCTTGTGGAATTGAAGGAGCATAAAAATGCTTCTTCAAAGCTCAAATGGAACAACTTTTGTTTAATTCTAATATCTCTGGAAAGATAGAGAGATCAGGTTTCCAATATATTAGGACTCATTCATCTGAGTTAGATACACCCCAGGGACAAAGAAGCCATAGGATTTCCTTCCAGACAAAACTGTGCGACAGTTTCACAATTTCCCATTAGAACCTTGTTTGTCAAATGTACATATTGCATGGCAGCAATGCAAAGAAGGAACTCCAGAAGAAGGTGGGATCAAAACTAAAGATTTGCTGAATCCCAGCAAACCGTCTGTCCTGACCTCATCTCCACAAAACTGGGATGCACCAAAGAAAGATTGCAGCCCTGTTAAATTGGCCAGCCCAAGGAGTTTGAAGGAGTAGTTGTGCAATTCATTTTCTATTTAATTCCTACAGTCTACATTCTACTATTTTCCACAAATACCACATATTATAAATCTCTGAAAGGACATGAGTTTTTTTAATAAGAAGTCAGAATTCTTTTTTATTCAGAATGTCAAATGATGTTTTATTTAGGTGTCTATGTTAAACTAAAATATCTCAACTTACATGGAAACCATGGAAACACTGTATGTTGTCTATATTCATATACAGAGTGAAAAAAATAATAATGGAAATTATAAAGATAAAATAAAAGTTTCTGTGACTTGTATCAATTATAGATCTAAATTTGGAGTCCATTATGAGGTTTAAATAAATAAAAGGAAGAAAAGGACTTTATCATGCAGGGAAGCAGTTACTCTAGTATTTTAATTTTGGCCACTGAACAATATATATATTTATTGCCTATTAACATCTGCTAACAACAAAACAAGATTATATCAAGAATTTTTCTAAGGTATATAAAGATATTTATTGAAGTTGTGTCATTTTGTACCTTTTGGAAGCTCATTTTCATTTCCTGGCATTTTATAAAAATTTAAATCATACATCACTGGTTAGTAATAACCCCAAATACTGGGAAACAAATAATACAAACCAGCACTAAAGGAAAAGACAAGTCTAATAGCAAACAATTCTGACTTATTTTTGTATAAATGCTATGTGCTTTCTAATACGATTAAAGGCAATATACAATATATAACCTTTCTAGTATAAAAAAGCAATTACCTTTTAAGCTTTTCTAAGAGACAACAGAGTGGTAAGAAGCAAGTGCATAGCTAAAAACAGGATGCTTACAAGATAATATTCAAACTGAAGCAGGGAAAACAAACAGCTGTTGAATGGTTAATCTCACGTATTTTTAAAGAAAAAATATTTACTGGGTGTTTTCTCCACTTCTATCATCAATAATGCAACTCTGCTTTGTTTTACATATTCCTTACAAGTGACCTGGGCTTTATTCTCCTTCCCTTCCCTGCTTCACCCTAAGCTTTTTTAAGCTCATTTGTTTGGAGGGGAAAAAAAACCCAAAACATAATATTAGGAACTTTTATGGCTGAGAACTATTAGGATAAATGTAACACATATTAAACATAGGAAAGTTGTTAAAAATGTGCTAACACAAGTGAAATCCAAAAAAAAAAAAAAAAAATTACAGCATGTGAGAAGCAAATAAAATTTTTCTACACATGTCCTTCAAAAAAGTTTAATACATAGTCAGGTCACATTATTGCACATCAAATTCTCTAGGTCTCTAGCTGCCAGTAGCAATTATCTGTAAGAGAACATATTTTCCCTTGTGACTAGCTATCGGGAATTTTGACTATACCTAAGCATAGCCTTGAGCAAAACTCCTACAGGGCATATTTGGAAGAGAGTATTTCATTTGGATGAAATATTAAGATTTCTGTGCAATATGTCTATCTATATATTTATACATCTGTTTCAACATATTGATCTGTTTATCTGTTTACTTTAATGACATGAAATAGTTGTATTAAAATGTAAATAGTTGTGAATCTGTATATTGCTGTGCAGAGTTTGCAGAGCAGCGCTCTGCTGTCTGTATCAGCACATGCCCAGCGATGGCTCCCACCCTGCAGGGCTCTGGGGGTGCACCCCAGGGCTGCCTGCACCCCTCACTCAGAGCCAGCACCCCTCACCCAGAGCCAGCTGGTGCCACTGGGAGTGCCAGCGTCCTCATGGTGTGACTGATGGGCGGGTGGGGAAGGGTGGAGTCACTACAGAATAGGAATAAATCCCACCACTGCAGAGGGAACAGAAAGTAATATAATTGATTATCTTTAAAAATGTATGAGGCAATCCAGCTTGCTAGAGGATTTTAAACACTGCCTTCTGTGATGGTTTACAAACCTTTACAGGACAGATTGCCAAGTTTGCTACCACAGGTCTTCAAACAAGTTTCCAGTGTCAGCGTGCTGCAGATGGACAGGAAATGAAAACTGTGTAGTTGGATGATAATGGTCCATCCCACAGCACACAAGAATCACTGGACTCTACTAACAAGAAACACAATGCAAATATGAAGTAGAGTTAATAATGTATGAGATTAATTTAATTTCTGTCCTGTAAACACAGATGTAACCCCTGCATTCAAATGAAATTATGTTGGTTTCGTTTTGATATGAAGTGCGTCTCAACAGTACATAACTATAAGAATTAGTATTTGGTCTCATACTACACCCTCTGAAGTCTACAATAATCTTTCTATTGATTTCTAGGCAGTCAAATCAAATCCTTTACATTTATGCATTATGCATGTGTGCATGACCACACTTAAAGGTATGACAATATAGAGGTAAAAATTAACAGATTTTTATTCAAAAAGACAGAGCAAGTGAAAGAATGTTATCAGCAGGTTAGGGATTAAAAAAAAAATCTAACAGCAATAGAAAATCACTGATTTTCATCAACACAGAAGCTTGAATAAATAGCAGAGCAAACACAACAAAGATTCCAAAAGCTTTTACATATGCCTCTATTACTGCAAAAGGAAACTAACATTACAGCTTTTACAAATGGCTTATTCTGTGAGTCTTTATGGACCTGGTAGAACAAGAGTTGATACTATTTTCAAATGACCATGAAATATATGTAAAAGCAAAATAGAATAAATTTTCATCTCTCCTCTTAATAATACACTCAGAATCATAAATTGTATTCTTTCTTCCTGGATTTTTCCAGATCTATCCTATTTATCTGATTGGATTTCTGTCCCATCGTTCCACATATTAGAGCTAATTAGTACCCCCTGATGAGAAACAGTCCACCGATGGAAAAAGCAGTTGGATAAGATCTACATTAACAAATGTAGTTCATTTAATATCATTTGTACTGCTGCATTATTAATAATACATAATTACCCTGTGCAGGCTGCAAAGGGGAAGAATAAAATAATTCATTAATTTCTTGGTCTTTACAAAAGAAGTGGTATATTTGCCACAGGCTGGAAAAAAGGTATTGGCCTTACAGAATGTCATTCATCAGTTTTCCATGTCATACTAAAATATTAACTATTTTTTTTTTGTATGGAAAGTACTGCTTTATTTAAATGAGAGCCTTACCCAAGCCCAAGATATGATGTGCCACCAAGCCACTGGAATCCTCAGCTGTTATTCTGAAAGCAACTGAAATAAGCAGCAGGACAGACAACTATTTGAAAGCTGAGATTTCCAGACAGTTACTGAAGGTTGTTATCAATGCATACAAATTCCAGACCAAAACCCATTACCTACACATGGCTGTATTTATTGTACAATCTATTACTTATCTACCAATCTAATATTTTTTTCATTTACATATGTAAGTTACTCCAGACTTTGAACACTGCAGAAAGCAAACACAGAAGTGCTTTAATTTTACCCACACTCTTCAGTCCAAATCAGTACAATAACACTTTACAACACTTACAGAGCAATGTCAGATCCTGCTAAATTGCAGGCTAAAAGTACTTTTTAGGATATAGGATAAGTTCAGCCTACCATGCGTCAAAATCTGTTGTTCTCACTCCAGTAATAGTGTCAGGGCTGCTGCACATGTTCTGCTAAAAGAACCTGTGTTTTGGGGGAGCTGGTTTGACCCTTGCAAGAATGTTACCAAACATACAAAGCTATCCTGCCTAATGACCCCTTCTAGAACTCTCATGCTCTTTCAAAAGAGAGAGAACATGCATGCTAAAACCCAGAAGTTCTTTATTTTTCCTGGGAGCAAATTCTGGTTGTTTACTTCTGCTGTGAATAATGGACATGTCCACATTTATTCAAACAGGAAGGGTCTCCAAAACAGTTTCCCACTGAACATGAGTGGGAGATATAAGGCAGGGACACACAAAGCAATCTTCTTTACCAAGAAGATTTTGGATGACAATCATACTTGCTTTCAGAAATGCTTAGCTCACGTCTGACAGTACCTCAGAAATTTTGGAGTATTCCTAGTACTTTCTACGTACTTCCTACAATAGATTGTGATTTAAAGAGTCAATTCAGCTGTGTCAAACTGCTTTAAAAAAATCAAGAAATAGAATAGTAAAATAAATGCGTGAGACAGAAATCTGGGAATATCTAGAAATTTTTAGGTACAAGAAAGACTGAACAAAGAGTTGACTCCAGAAGCCAGAGCTGAGCTCATCTTGAAGACAGGGGGGAAAAGCTAATTTTATATTAATTACCCTACCCGCATAACAGAGCATGTGGGAAGGGGCCCAGCACAATTAAATATGATCAGCTGGTAAAAAACAAAGCACAGGTAACAACTGCTTGTCCCCTCAGTTAACCACAGAAAAGAACAGAAGTCATTGAGTCTGCACTCCTGTAATGGAGGGGATAATTCACATTGAAATTCTTAAATGTTACAGATTCTTTAATGAAATATTTAGAAACTCACTGCCAAGCAAAACACTACAGTGAAAATGTTTTTTAAAGGAATGACTGGACAGCAAACACAAGGTCACTTGAAACTTTTGGTATCATTTGGTACAAGCCTGAGGAAAAAAAACCCCACTAGTATTTATTACAGCAAAAGGATGTGTGGGGGTCATGTTTTACCCTGAGAAGTCAGGGCACTGTCCTCAGGTCTCCAGTCAGAAATGAGACATGCAGGAACAAAGAACATATAGGAGCATCAAGAACTCACATCCATCTGAACCCAGTAAAAGTTGCACAGTTGAAATTATACTCTTTAGAGACAAAGTCAGCAGCCCTCTGTCTGGCAGTGCTGAGGAGGGAAAATTAACCCACTTTCTGGAGGTACTGCAAACCCTTGAGCCACCTGCATCCTCTTCAAGAGTCCTACATCACCTCCCTCACAAAAAACCAAACCAAATCCCCTCACTCACCTAACAGTGATATCCAGTAACACAAATTCACAAGAAACTAAAAAATCCTGTTAAAGGAGATAAAGAAATACTTCCAAAAGATGACATGAAGGGAAGCAGGGTAATACAAACTAACTAAAAGTTTGAAGTACAACATGCATTCCAGAGAGATCTGAAGTGTTTGACATCAAATTCTTCTTTCAGTTGACTTCTGAAGCTACTTGTTTTAATCCTATGAAGTGTGAGCAATCCTAAAGGTTTCAAGTAAATATTCAGCATTTTAAAGAAAATAACCTAATGAACATGTGATCAAACAGGACTTCTAGGATTGCTCAGATGAATGTGTATATTGTAATGATCATTTATTTTTTCTAATAACTAAAATATTAAGACATTCCTCTTGTTTCACAAAATCTATACAGCGATATGTGTGTGTCTCTAATTCCACTTTAAATTAATGAAACAATATGGTCTTAAATATGTAAATTAAGGACTCTCTATATTCAAAGACTACAAATTGGGAATTATTTGAATGCGACTATCTCACCAATACAACAAATGAAAAAGTTATATTTTCTTAACTAATGTAGGAAATATTTTTGTGAAGCATTTTTCAACCTTAATTTTGAGAAGTCATGAAGTGTCATTAAACCCCAAGTATTTTTTCAAAACATGTTAATTCAATATACTATATATGTTCAATGTAAATAATATATATTTAAATATATGAAAACAATATACTCATATATGAATAATGCCATTCTAAAAGACCAGAACAGACTCCTAATCCATTTAAGTCATACAACACAACTGAATTCAAGGTTAACAGCAATTTTATCCTAAATCATGTTTGCTGCCAACAAGCCCTAGTTTTCCTGTACTTACTACAGGATGCCACACTGAAAATATATCACAATATAAAAAAGATGTTAACAAATAGAAAAAGCCAGAAAACAAGACAGCTAACACAAAATGGGAAAACTCACAGACAACAACAGACATTAACCTGACAATCAGTCCACATGCCTGCAATCTATCTGTCCCATAACTAATCCATCAGGATTCACTGATTCAAGAAAAAGCTTGGAGCAGAGGACACTACCATCACCAATATAAGTTGCTTCCTCACAACCAGGGCTCCAAGGCAGCAGAGGCTCTTTTTCCTCATTGGAAAAAACAACCAACAAAACAAATCTTTAACATAGCTGGGCATTTCTCACCACAGTCTTTCAAGGGTTGGAGATCTTTATTCAGCTTAATCCACTTGCTGTGAATGATCACAAATTCTGGGAGAGAGGAGACTCGTGGGTATAAACTTGAAGAAGCTGAGTGTATCCTATTCTTATCTACTTGATTAAATATTCCAAAAGAATATTCAAAGGCAAAACCTGAAATTATTATCTACTCCCTAATGATCAGAAAGGCTTTGGAAGAAATTCAGAGCAACAGGGGGGAAAAGGGGGGAATAAAGTGGTTACCATAATCCAGGAGTGTTTTCCACCTCCCTTATTTAAGAAAAATTGAAAGAGAAAGTCAGAAGACATTCAGCAATTTGACATTGTCTCCCTCTATTCATGCTAGGCTATGTTGAATGACTTGCAGGTTTTTTCAAGATTTCTATAAATTTAAGATTCAGGCAGGTTGGGTGCAACTCAGGAACATAGATCACATTGCAGTTTATCATTCAAAAGTTCTTGACAAAATGGGCATGTCTGTTTCTACAAATTGTAAACACCCAGCACTTTACACAAGCAGCTCTAATAAATATTGAATATAAGATCCATCAATGAGTAATATTTTTCATACTTTCCCTTCAGGTATGGCTGGGCTTTTGACTACATCCCACCTCACTGCTCAGCCTTTGCTTTGTGTCAAAAGACACAGAGAGCCCAGAGTGATTGCTAGCACGTCTATATTGATCAGATTTGGGGCATCAGTGCTGACCTCTCAGTAGTGATTACACCACAGCCCTGTGTGCCAATGAACTACTCTCCCCACTCAGCAAGAGTGATTTGTTTCCTTCATTGCAACTGCTGCAGCAATGTACCCCAGCAGTAACATGCTGCTGAAGACACTGCAGGGAGTAATGCAGCAAAATGTCACACATGGATGTGGATAATACAGATTTGCTGAGCCCACAGAGCTGGTCTCTGGGCTATCATCTATAAGTCCCTGTAACAAGTTTCTTCATTCTCCCTTCAATGAGGTACAACTAATTCCTGCATTTGTTGACTGAAAACACTTTACACCGGAGTTTTTGCTTTTCTAAAATCAGGAGGAAGAAAAGCAATGCAAGACCTAAAATTGCATTAATTAACCTAAGTCCCATAACACATAATGGACTTCATTCACATCATGAAGTCAAACCTTTTGTACATTTGGTCATGTTTTTTTAATTCCTGCATTAACCAACTGGGATGACAGTATTTTAATGCCCTTGAATTTTAAACATATTTTTCACTCTTTAAAGCTGTCACATATCTGACACATCTGACAGCCCTGGTCAATCCATTTTCCCTTCCTCCCCACCAGCTTGAGGGGCAATGCTCAGTGCTCTGCCCCCAGCAGCTCCTTGCTCCCCCTCTCATCAACACCAGAGAGCAGCCAGCATCCTTCTGACCGAGGCTTCAGACCAGCAGCTTCTAATTCTAATCTATCACACTGTAATATCATTTCAACAGGCAAACTATTACACAGAAATATTTAAAATGAAGGATTTTTAAAGAAAGAGGGCAAAAAATATCACTAAAGTTTGCATTTAATGAAAATATTTCAACAAGTGAAGCATAACAATGCGATATTATGTCTAATATTGGTGACATCTCAGAAATCTCGTTAAAAACTAGAGAGCAGGCTTTATTTGAACTTTGCTGCCCTTATATTAGATTCCTTTTTTAGAATTAATTTATTTCCTTGTAGTTCTCATTATGTTTTATTGCATTCATGGAATAGTGCAGCATTTCTCTAACTAATTTAACACCTGTAAATTCCCACAGCTGCTAATGAAAGACTGTGTAGACTACCAGATAAATTCCTAATTCATATTTCAAAGGTGGTGAGTTCAAATCCTATTGAGGTTGTACTTATTAATGTTTCTATTAACTCTTTTCCATCTCTGAAGTTACAGATTGAATTAATACTGTCAGTTTTTGAAAGGAAGGAAAATACATCTGCTCCAAAATGTCACACAAAGTGGGGATGAGGCAGGAGAAGGAAACAGACTTAGGACAATTCAGATGCAATTTCTATGCTTTTCAAAGTGATGGCATTCTTGCAATTAAAATGAAAAGCAATGAACTACACATTGTGACTACTTCAAGAAACAGTGAAAATCCAGAGGTTTCTCCATACAGTGCAACTGCATTGACTAAAGCTTTGGCTTCCATTCCTGTCTTTCTAACATACTTTTCTTTACATTTATCATTTATCTCCCACCACCTCAGTTTATTCATCTCTAAAATAGATGCAATGCTGACTGACCTCCTAGTTAAGTAATCCTTAATCCTTTGGACATCTATAACTACTTCCATTAGAATTTTAAAGCCAATAAATTAAATGCATCTCCAACGGGATTTTGTCAGATTTAATTCATTATTAGTTATGAGAAACTTAATGGAACAGCTATAGATGTTCAAATGATTAATTATAGCTAAAAAACAAGCACTTGGAAAACTATTTAGCCATATCAAAAAAGAATACATCACTGGAAATAACCCTGCCCAAAGAGACACCAGGAGCCAAGCAGCCTATGACTGACATAGCTTTAAATGCAGCAGCTTTCTGGAACAATGCTCTAATTTTTGCTGCTGCAGATATACATCTGCTATCAGAAAATATTATGCAAAAAGTCCAAGGGGTTTTTTAAAATACATTGTTTTGCATATTAGATAACATCTGAGAAGCTGTGTTTTGTGCAGACATTAAAGAAAGTCATTTAACTGGTGTACAAATACACAATACTTGATTAGCAACCAGTACACAAAATTCCCTTCTCAATTCTTGAGTGGTAATTGCTTTTTTTCAAAAACACATAATTTTATCATAATAACATCATATTCTCCTCCTGAATTTTCTATTTATAAGTATTCACTGTACTGTAATGTTGACCTTCAAGTCATAAGGCTAAAAAGTTTTGTTTAGTTTGCTTCTCAATCTATTCTTATATAACTGATCACACATATTTCCAATTATGCATTCTATTGAAATTTAAAAGAATTCATTTGGACCCACAATTTTATATCTACAATATAAATGGGTTCAAAAATCCCACCAAAAAAATTCACAGGAAGCACTCAGGAATTTTTGAGCCAATCTGACTAATTAGTTTAATCTGTTTGAAAAAAAGTGGATATATATGTATCAGAAACACCATTCTGACAATTTAAAATTAAAATTGTTCTCTTATTTGGCTTTCTCCAAACCAGCGTATAACTGCTCAGACACGCTGAGCTCCAGTTCTCCAGCAAAAATACCTATTTTTCCCACATACACCATGCTAGCAGGAGTAACCAAAGCTCCCAAGGTGTGCAGTCTCTGGTGGAAAGGCTTGTGAGCAGTACACCATAACTGACAGTAAGCTCATGTCTTGACTCACAAGAGTCACTGCACAAGGGCAGAAACTTTTTGAACAATTTCTTTCATACATTTTAGCACTGCTTTACACTGTGCCTCACATTTGGGCCACAGTTATACCCTTAGCCAAATGACAGATGCAGACTCTAGTTTTCCTGACAGAATTTGCTTTCAAAAAGACTGACAAGTCCCTATTTGTTCTTTTTCTGGGGAAAAATAATATTTTCATATATATAACTGAGGGTCATGCTCTTGGTATTTTCAGAGCTCTAAAAGCTCCAGAGACATAAGGGAGAGAGAGCTGACTTCTTACTGTTGATCACAAACTCTATCGCAAGGAGAAAGAAGATTGAGACCTTGATGTGGGCTGTCAAGATTTATACCAAGGGGGGCTGTCTTCAAAAGAAGGATAAATAAAAGCCAAATAACAGGCTCTTCAGACAGAGCTTTAGAATCAGGGTGCATGGGCTGAGGAGCCCCATCAATAGTATTTCTGCAACACAACCTGCCAAGAAAACTAGGGAGGCTCTGAAAAATGAGTGAACAGGGAATGGGAGAGTTTATTTATCCATATGGTAACAACATTCAGACAGCTCCTAGTAACATGCAAGATGCAGTAATGTACTTGAGAGGAAATAATTTTAAAATATATTGTCTCCAAATTCTTATGATTCATACTAGCTTGTACAATCCTTCAGGCCAAATACCACAGTCCCTCCTCAGCTCTCATTCAAGGAAAATCTCCTCAAAATCAATAGAAGTTTGCTTATATAAGGAAAAAAGTGAAAACTAAGGATAAAATAAGGCTATAATTCATGGTACACATGAAAATTATTTTGGTTGCTCAAACATGCAGAGTATAAATCATAATAAAAAGATGCTGTACCACTGATGCCCTAGTTTTCAAAATCTATGCACAGTTAGTAATGGAACTAAACAAAAACTCCAGCACACAAGAAAAGCCAAAGTCTATCACCTGGCTGAAAGTTTTCACTCCTGAATGTCATGGTCTGTTCAGAAACTGTCAGCCTCCTACATTGCACCAGCTTTCTTGTTCACACAATTACGTATGAGTATTTTGAGAAAAAACTACATGCTATTAGGATGGGAAACATTCTACTTTACTTATGGTGCCTCTGCATAAAAATAACAGTCTTATAATTTCTTTCATTTTACCTTCTAATAACACAATCTGGGATATATTTTGGAAGATTTAAGTGCTTTAGAATAATTTATCTCTCACAAAAACCATTACCATGACAAATATTTAGCTATTATTTAGGTCATGTTTAATTCATTTTACTAACTGAATAGGTTATTAGTACAGATGCTTATGAAAATAAGTAGGATTGTTTTATTATTTAAAATTATATAGTGAAATTTTACAAACAAACATGAAATGGACAAAGACATTTCACAAGATATGTGAATCAAAAGAAAATTTTTTTATTTATTCCTTTTTATTTTAAAGGAGGCAGATCACTGTTCATTATCAGAGACCATGATGCAACCTTTAGGGTTTGCCACATTTAATCATCTTTGTTGTGAAGATTGAGCCAATGGTCCCCAGATTTCAGCTAGTTCCAAACTTCTCTTATTTAATTTTCCAATTTTTTATTAATTTTAATTTATTACTCTTACTGTTACCACGTTCTTGTTTTAGACTATGAAATACATGTATACACACATTATACAACAAAGCAAAGCTGCTTAAATATTACTAGGATGTGTATGATTTCTTTTCCTCCTTGGTTATACCCTTTTATTTTGTATTCATGCTCTTCACTCTATCATCATTTTCTGCTTAGACACACTATTGCAAGCCCCTCCCCACCCAACCACTTTCTTGCTTTTAATTTGCTTATGCTCTCAGTTTCTCCTACCAGATCTTTCTTTCAATCTGTTTCATGTTACTTAAGGCTCTCCTTCCCCCTCTCTTCTCCCATCTTATTTCCACTCTGCTTTTTTTCCTAATAGTCATCTCTATTACTTGCATTCAACACGACACATTTAGGAATTTACCTCTTCTCTCCTCCTTATCTTTCTGTCAAAGTACCTGTTCTCTCCCCTGCTGTAAAATTTCTCCAGAATGTTTTGTGAAGCCAAAGACTGATTTCTCATCAGCTTCTCTATTGACACGTTAGCACATTGCCTCCTCCACTCTGCAGCAGAACAGGCTGTGTGTGCATGATGGGGTGTGCATTGCAGCAGATTGCAAGGATGGGGGTGTTAGAATGCATCAATGTGTGTGTGCCTGTGTGCATGCTCATATATGTGGGCTCATGTATAGGTGCCAGTTGCCAGCTATACCCCTAGACCCTGTGAATGACTGCAACTAGAACTTGACCATTATTAGATTCCACTTCCAAGTCATGCTGTAAAAATATTTTGCCTTAAGCAAATTAAAACAGATGAAGAAGCTCAATACGAAATAGGAAATGCTTCCACCTCATTACCTTTCAATCTTTTAGAGAGTCTGAACCAAACTAGAACATGGGGGTGGTACAAGTGGCAGGATTATTATATCTTTAAGTGTAAAAAAGAATTGCTGATTGTCACCGTATCATATCCAAAGGAACAAGGGAGCTGCTATTAGACTGCAAAGGGCAGAGAAGTAGCTCTCTGCAGATATGGGGCAGCCAAGAGCACAGGGAACAGGAATCCATGGGAATGATGCAGACTCTGGATAAGAAGAGAAAAAGGAAAAAAAAAGTCCAGCTGAGGCAAGGACAAGCATGTGAATGTTGAAATCACCTGAACCTGAGTAAATTTCTTAACTGAAGAGCCCCATGGGTACTTGTTCTCTTCAGGTAAACAAAAGTATTCTAATTATTTAACTCTTTCCTGGAACCAGAAACTGAGATATGAGCACACATGTAGAATTTATTTGGATGTTTCTAACACACACACATGAAAAAATGCTTGTTTTCTGAAGCTAACTGTAATGAGACAGGAATATTGTATGTCATTTTATAGATTCTTGAAGCTCCCTTAGAAATTTCAAGCAACACTCAAACCACCTCATTTCTACAAAATTGCTGACATATCTGTTTTTAAGAAGTACTGAGGACACTATGCCTGCTGCTAACCTCTCTCCTCCAAATTTTGCTGTTGCCTCTATTTCCTTGTACACCTGCTGTTTTTCAGCACAGACTGGTAACCCAAAGGTCATGCTAATCTGCATTTATCCAGCCAACTGCATTGTATCTGACTGACCAATACAGGAGGCACCTGAGTGATACTGCACCTCTTAACTAAGTACTTGGATGGTTCTTTGCACATATAAGAGGCAGCGCTTCCTATTCACTAAAAACCAAAAGCATGCAGAAAAATCCTTAAAAAGAAAATCATATCCAAACCCAGTCGTACACTGTTAAACACCTGCCGTGTCTCATGCTGAATTGTCATCCCTTTGCTCTCCAAGAACTTGACAAGGCAAGTTCACCTCCCAAACCATCTTGATTTGAAAAGAAATAAAACATTCACCTTTTGAGCCATCCAAGATTTAGAGACCAAAGGTCTATAGTAGGCAAACAGGTTAAAAGGACAAGAACAGTTTTACAATTAAGATACACTCAAGTGTGCTGATTTTAATCTAATGCCCCAAATACAGAAAAAATTTTTGAACTCCCACATCTCATTTAGAAACACACTTCTCTCTTTTTCTCTGTCTCCTCTCTTTCAATGAACAAAAAGTAATAATGACACTCACTGATGACACATTTCAAGATGGGTAAGTGTGATAACAAGAATTAAATACAGGACATTGGCAGAATAGTGCCAGCAACAGGAATAATTTCTCTAATCATCTCACATTTATCTACCCATTGCTTCTACTATTTGGAACTTCAAGCTAAGCTTTCTATATTGAAATAGCAGGTCTTTGTTTCAAAAAGAAAAAAGACATACATATAAAAGCAAATCAAACATCTTTCACAAGATATGTATACATATAATGGCAGTTTTTTTCATTACTACAGCTATGTGCTGACTATATTCAATTTAGTCCTGTCACCCTCCTTCAGTTTCACAGTAATATAATTGCTATTACATTTTCATCAATATTTCATTTACTTTGAAAATAACAGTCTCTGTCCACCTCTAGATAGGAAATTATTTTTTGTTTCTTATCCACCTTTGCTGCAATAATGAAATATCTCCAGAATTATTGTTAGATATGTTTCTTTTTTGAAATGCCATCCTTACACAGAGCACCCTGACAAGCAGAGACAAAAAAAGAATAACTTTCCAGAAGTCACATTTCTCACTCAGCACAAGCTTATAATTTGAACAGTGCCATCAGTCAGATGGACATAGAAGTGATTGCGTATTTCAGAAGGTTTTAGAACTACTGTCAGCCAGCAGTTATGTGTAACATCCATACAAGAAAACAACTTGAAATATAAATTTTCCTTCTGTCTTCTGTAATATATTTACTAACTCTACTGAGCAGCATATGATGAAGAGACTCGTGACTAAGAGAATACTAACACATTCAGTATGTGGAAAATCAGACAGAAAAGGATATTTTTGTCATTTTCAGAAGTAAGGGGACATCTAACTTCACCTGCCACTTTTCCCTATTTTGTCAGAGCTGAACAGAACATTTCAGGCCACTCAAATGGGCTTCCTTGTTTCTTCAAGCCATCAGCAATGTGTCACAGTTCAAGCAAAGGACACGGTGCAAGGAGCGCACACCGCAGAACTGCAATCACTCAGTGATGTCCCTGCCACGGCCACTAGAAACTCTGGTGGCTCAAGGCCAGACAGCTGGTAGCTCTAAAAGACGAAAACATCACATCAACTACTCCCACGTACTGGGTGAAATGAGTCTTGTCATCTTGATGCATTTATCCACTATGTGCACTTCGTAAGTTACTGCTACCAAGAGATGAGTGGTTATAAACACTCTATGAAACGCAGGAGTCAATAGAAATAGTGGTTAACGACTAGCTCAAGATGAGAGTCATTACTATTTTGGTGGAGGTCTTGGCCCTTTCTGATACTTCCCTTGTACACTCTGTGCCTCTGCAAGGGTTTGCTCCCCTAGGCACTGTAAACCGTAGGCAGAAAACAGCAGAATTTCTAGAGACAGCAACAGAAAACTCTGTGTTACATGACCAGATTTCTGCATCATTCCTACCTGGCCAGGACTTTGACCACAGTGCATTAACCCATGACTGGTCTCTAGGATGACCAACGTCTTCCCCCTTCACACACATTACTCATTTAGACTACACAGAGTAAATTGCAGGATGTACACTGTAACATACAATCACATCAAAATTAGTATGAAAAAGTACCTATTTTTTTTTCTAGAAACAATTAATGGAAGTAGTACAACAGAAGAACTTTGCCTATAAAATGCTTCAAGTGGTGAAGATCCCTTGTGTTTTGCTTATCAGATGAGTGATAGCTGAATAGTGAAAATTCCTTTATTTCACAGTTAGTAAGTATCAAAAAATATATTTTCCCCTGAAATCAATGTTTGGATTTCCTGCAGGAAAAAATATTGTGTGTGCCCAATGCAGTTCTTTATAGTTGCCTGCAGAGAACTAAATGTTGACTTTTTTTATTAATGGAAGCGAAGGAAGGGTTTTTTCCTTCATCTTGTTCTTACCAAATTTATTGCCATTAACCTTGCAGATAACAAGTCTTCCATCTTCTTTTCTAATGACAGAAATGAAATAAACTCAAGCCACTTCAGCACTGCTTTGAAACTCTCCCTTCTGATGTGTCATCAAAGCAGTCCTGAACAGGCTTTAAAATGAGATGGTTAAATGAGCTGCAGTTCTGCCACGCTCCCTCCTCCCACCTGTTGGATCCCATGACCTAGAAGTGAAGAAGCCACCTGCACCCCTCCTGCCAGCTCAAACTGCTCCATGTGATTACTGCAGCTGTATTCACGATGCTACAGAGGGATGCAGAATCACAAAAAGTATTACTGAGACAAGAGCAATACTAAGTAAAATTCCAAAAAGAGAGCCCTTGTAAGCGGGGGGAAGCCAACTGCCACCTGGACAGCCAGAACTACCTTCCTCAATGCACTCACTGTAACTGACAAGGCACAGCTACAGTCTTGACCTGGTAGTGTTTCATTTTATTAAAATATCACTGTTCCTAAATTCAGCCAGAATGATCTCAGATCTGTAATTTTTCTTCCACTTGAAAGCACACTGCTGTTTTGGAAAACATCCCAGTCTCCAAGAAGATTATGAGTAATATCATTCCATTAATACTGTTCCTTAGGAGTAATTTCATCACTATGTAAGTCTATAAAAGGGTTCTTACAAGGAGGGCAATAGAGTTGAACTAAAGCTGTGCAAAATGTACAAAGAGTCACATGAAACTATATAAAACTCACCAGGTCTAAGAAGTGCACTAATAATTTGAACCAGCAGGGCTTTGCTCTAAATTTTATTGAGCCAGAAAACCTTTCATTAAAATCAGAAATGTAATTTTGGTCACTATCTGGAATTGTACACATTTCTGGAAGCTAATTATTTCTCTTTCCTCCCCTTCTCCCCCTTCCAGGATGAATGCTGTGAGTGTTACACAAAGCCACAGGTATAAGTTTCATGGTTAAACTTCTGGAAGGCTAATTGGCTCCATGTGACCAACATGAAACCTGCTACTGCTAAGCAGAGAGCCTCTCTGTACCTGACTTACATGATTCCGGATTGCAAAGAGTAGGAATTTGGAAAGACACACTTTAAAACACCAGCAGGTTGAGTCGCTGTCTGTTGCTGCACTGGCCCAAAGAGAAGCACCGGCGCCGCTGCTCTCGGCGAGCGCATCACTCTATTACTAGAATAGAAATTCAAATTTGAAGCATAAAGTAATCCTTAGATGGCTGAGGCACTGCCACATTCATGTCTGAAGTCCACAATAAATCCAATGGCAGTGACCTAGGAAATGCTGGTTTGTTTGTTAAGTCTTTTGTTAACAGCTCTAGCTAAAAATGTTTAAGTATAACATATACTCTCCACTCTCCTGATCACACATACAGCAGGAGCAACTTAACACCCAAAAACATTTACAGGTATGCAAGTTCCATATCCACACATTCTGATGGGAAAAAAAAAATCAGATATACAATGTATTTGGGGGAAACTAGAGCTTCATCAGTATTTAATATATATAAATCTGGTTTCTATAGCACTTACATGACCAGAAGTATAAAATAACAGCAGTATCAGAAGCAACTTCTTCTATACACAAAAATTAATGAAAGTGGAATTTACTCCTTAGGAAGGGAAGACTTTACACAGAAACAGTAACCAGACCAGATGAAGTGTGAAAGTTAGGGGATGAGCTTGGCATATTCTCAACACTGTAATTCTTATTTAAATTATCACAGCTGAAATTGCAAGACTTGTTCTGTTTAAGTATGTTGAAGTAAAAATTTTGATAATAATTGAGCCTTTTAGACAAAACAGGATCAAACATTTGAAAATACTAGAATTTATTTTAGTGATTAAAAAATAAGATATCATTGGATTTGATGAGGGCAATCAGAGCAAAAATATGTAAGACCTGAAAACAAATAGACATTAAAATTTAGTAAGAACTGGATGACCTTAACTCAAGTAGCAAGAGAGAGGTGAAATCAGATAATAAGATGTTATTAAACTAAAAGCATGGAAAATAATAATTAAAAATGACCGTACCCAACAGATGACCCTTGGTAAAGTTAAAAAAGCATGCTGTGCTGCAAAGCTGTGGTGTGATGTACTTTTCAAATTCATGTATCAGAGGAAGGCTTGCTTAAAAAAAAATTTAGGAAGTTTGTTGGCAAATACAAATAATGACCTTTATCAATCACAGCCTAACAGTAGATACATAGCATTCTGTCTTGCCTCCAGAATATTTGTAAGTAGCTGACATAAGAATTTACTTTGCTTATCTTAAGGGTAGAACAGTCAGCATCTGTTTAAAAGCACAAAACTGTACTAGTAAACAGTTTGTGATCAAAAAAACCCCAACCATACTGTACTGTGAAAATGACCCTGAGATCCACCAATGAGGAATACATAATTATGGAGCGTAATTAAATTCTCCTTTTTGTTAGCATTTGGAAGTGACTTTTTCCCCACAGATATAAAAAACACTGAACTAACTTAATTTCTGGTCATTACCAGTGTTTCTTTCTTTTTTTCTTTCTTTTCTTTTTCTTTTTTTTTTTTTAATGAAGTCTTCCTTTAACATGAACAACTGCTCATGGTCACCTTTTGAATCTGGGTGTTGTTCCTTTGTTTACCAAATACCCCCTAAGACAAAAAAGCAATGTTGAGAACCAGGCCCAAAGAGCATATGGGTTAATCATCATTATTTCTACCCCTTCACCATCCAGAAACAGATTTTTGCTGTATATCACTGAAAACCAAACTCCACAATGTCTACTTTCCTTCTACCCACATTTTCATTTCAAGCATCAGCTCACAAAAACATTTTGCAGGGGGGGAAAAAAATAAAAATCAACTTTTCCCAGAGCCTTTTTTTTCCCAGTTGATTGCTATTTCTTGGCACCAATTATAAGCAACTGCTTCACAGCTGAGCCAAAGCAGCACAGTCAGCAAAATCCCAGCCTCTCCATTCACAAGCAATCAGAGAGACTCGATGCAGAGGAGCAAAGGTGAGACAGACACCAGCCTAATAGGCCAAGGAGGAATATGGCCCTTGCTCTGCTCAGCCCAGGCACCCTGGCTGGTCAGAATGTAAATCTCTGGTAAACAATTTCACTGCCTGTCTGATAAAGAACTGCAAACTCAGTAGGAAGCACAAAACTGCTGGGACAAGGGGCACTACAGATCCTGCCACTAAAGCCAGTGTTAAAAATAAAAGCGTATAATGAAGTCACTGCCCAGCTGGAGCAAGGCATCTCTGGTCATTGGTCAATAGTGACAGAGGTAACAGAAAACAAAGAACATATTCAGTGCCTCTTCTTAATGACAGGAGACATCAAACAGCTGTCTGTACAAGCAACCTTGTGGGAATTCACAGGCTGCCTCAGTATCATGCTTCACACCTTGATTCCTGGCTCTAGTTCTTGATCTTGCTTCTCACCTGCTGAGCTGTGGTTCTTTACTCTGTCCTCCTTGTGCTACAGCTTGTCCCTGGCTGGCCTGCTTGACCAAATCCAGCTCTGCCCACTAGCCACTGCCTTGCTGCCTGAAGTCTTTGGCAGTCTCAGACTGAAACTAATCCCTCAGCCCTGAAATGATGTGTTATTTAATTACTGTGGGTCCTCTGTCATGACCCCAGAGTTGATTTCTTAGTCTATCATCAGCCTGATTATCTCAGTAGCACAGCTATCTTACCCAGGTGGTGCAGGGTGAGGTTCTTCAGCTCAGAATTTCTTTGAACTCCACTAGAAGTCAGCAAAATAGCACTTGTCAGTGTGTTGGGGTCTCTTTGCATCTCTACTCTTTGCCAGCTTCAGCAGAGAAGTCAGCTTGATTAGATTTAACTCAGTCTTCTGGAGACTGAGTCCTGGATGATCATGTTTAACTAATAAGTACCACAGAAGGTGAACACAGAAGTGATAAAAACAGATATGCATAACACAGAAAGCAGCTCTGATCACCTTGGTACCACACCCTGCAAGCTGTTGGCAAGTGCTACGGCTTTAGCAGTAATTTTGGATACAGTTGTGTGATTTTTTGCATTGATCACTATAGAAGTGCCTGGTTTTACCATTAAGTAATTTCCCTGGCTGATCTTGCAATAGTATCAGTGGATACTGAAGTAGATTACATTAACCTAGCTCTCTGTATTCATAATGAAGTCCTATATGATCTTAGTAGAGAGTGAAAAATAGCAATCAGCACACCAAGACAGAGCACAAGCATGAAATCTGCCTAGAGCAGCAGGTTAGTACAGGCAATAGTCAGAAACTCAAGTGAGAAACCCCCACTGCTCCCACAGGAGCACAGGTCTCCTCCAAGCTGGCACTGCACCAGGGGGGCACAGGCTTGTTGCAAACATGCCATAACTCTCTGAGAAATGGATGGTGACCAGCCCTCACCCCTCAGCCCCACAGAGCTCCCAGGCTAAAGGGGAGAAGGAGCTGACAGAGCAGAATGAAAAAAAACATGGCCAGATGTGGGGTGAATACCCACTTCTGGGGAAGGATCAGCACACCATACAACCAAGAAACTTTGAAACCATTTGTGGAAAAAATAATGAGGGAACAGAATGGATTTTATCAACAAGAATTCACTTCACTCCTGGCCAATTCAAACTACAGTACCACTAACCTGCCTTTGAGTGACCAAGGACCACAAGATCCTTTCTGGCATTAGGGCCAGCCTGCTCTGCAATCCTTCATCTCTTGGTTAATAAGTTATTTTTTGGGTGCATATACAGCTCAGAAGTCCAATAGCTGGTGCAAGCTTTTGTCTTACTCACTTTCTGCTTACACGCTGACCTCGCTGACTTTGCTTGCTCTGCTACATATGGTACTAGCTGTGAACTGCTGCAAACCGTAGAACTCTTCCCATACACACACACAAGAAACTCCTTCATTTCCCTGTTTTAACTCAAGCAGACAAAAAAGCCACTTGCACTACTCCTCAGTTTGTATGCACATAATTTTCTTACACTCCTGCCACAAAGCTAAGCAGAAAACTTACCTAAAGCCTACCAAAGACTTTTGTCCACTCACCAGATCCAAAAACAGAAGTTTGGGGATGATGAGTAGGGAAAAGCAGAATTGAAGCACTATGTCATGCAGGAAATCTTGGTAGAGACTGAGAATAAATACTCTGAGAATCACACTTCCTTGCAAGGGTAGCCATTTGTAGAGGACACTCCTTCAACACTCTCAACAGCAGCTGCATTGAATTATTGTAAATTTTTTTGTTCAACAACTCATCATAAGAATGGGATTTGGAATTCTTTTTAAACATTCATATCATTTGACAAAGAAAATTCCCATTAATGCAGAAGTCATAAGCCCTCCTGAAAGTGATGCTCTCTTTCACAGGTCCTCAGTTTTCAAAAACATGCAAAACTACATAACAGCCAAACTAACAAATAGTATTTCATCACTTTTCTTTCACTTTCAATAATTCATAGCCCTAATATTTACTCTATTACCTGTGCAGCGTAAATATTAATGCCATGCCACTACAAACTTTGAGTACTTTCTGACTAGATCAACAGAGAACTCTTGCCCTTGGCCTAAAGACAAAAGATTGTCACTGTGATTAATAAGAAAAGTGACAGAACCTTGTAACTGCAATCAAGAAACATATTATTCTAGAGAAACAATTCATTACTTCTTAAATGCACTTCACAAATGTTGGAGATGTATTTTAAAAAAACATCAGAAAACCCACCCTGAAATTACTGTATTGCATGGAAGGTTTTGCAATCTTTTGTCTGCATTGCAATGTTCCAAAAGCTCTAGGTCTCATATTTAACAGGTTTTCCATTTTGAATGTTTAATGTTACAATGCAGTAGTAAAAACGAAGGTTACGTCCCAGTTTCCCTGAATGATTAATTTCCACATACTTTTAGAGGAAAGAAAATTTAATTCTTTCTTAAGGAGGTAGAATAGAATGCACTGTGTGGCCAGACTACTCACCTATACAAAAATAAATTAAAAAGGGCTCTTTCCCCCAGTTTTCCCTGAATGCAAGGCAACACTCATTTATGATTTCATGGAATTAATCTACTCAAAACTTAGAAACTTCTGATGACACAAATCTGTTGACACATTGAAAAGGTTATTGCACTTTCCTAATGTTACTATTACTAATAAAGCTTTATGTAAACCTGTTTTAATGCACGAAAGTTTTAGTGCTGTTCAGCCACTTGATGAGCCAAGGTTAACATTCCCACTGTGCTGACACAAAAAATAGATAATGAAAGTAGGAATCTGCAACTCAGTGTTCTTTAAAGAGTCATAAGAATCTGTTGAGAGACTGTCACTGTGTATGGGCAAAGACAATCTGGACTTCCTGGATTCTGAACTAATACTTCTACTTAGTACAGACAGCTCCTCCCCTCTCGCCCCATACTCCCCACATAATTTTCTGTTTACTTCAGGAACAGAATAGGCAGTTACCTTTTTTTCACCCCATTCCCTTGGGAAGCTATAAATCTTGAAATGCGTTTCTGAGATCTTGACAACTATGGATGCTATTAACTGGGGACTGCCTGAGATGGGGAGAATCCTATCATCTCTCTCATCCACAGCCATCAGGAAGAGCTCAAAAACCAAATCAGGTATTTAGTAGCAGATCAGTGAAGTGCAATGTTTTGGCAATCTTCACCATTCTTTGTTCTTCAGTTCTGTTCAGCTTTTCTCTCCTATGTTTGGCTTGCTGATCAAAGTCCAAAATGTGAAGGCTACAATATGCCCAGTTTAGCACGTAAATGCAAAGATCAAAAGCAACCCTCCTTTTTACGAGCGCACACGCACTGTCTTAGTCAACAACCATACACCTCCCACTTCTGGTTTTGCCCCTGGGAATATGAGATCTGAATTAGATTCAGAGGACAGGAGAGAGAAAATTAGTGGTATGTCATTTCCACCCATTCCAGCAGTTAGCCACAAGTTGTGGCATAAGCAATAAATTATATACTGTGAAATTTAGAAGAACCACAGTCAATCAACATGAGATTCAGTGTTTGCTTGTTTCTTTACTTTGGCCTTTATTTAACTACTACTCTGGGTATAAAACAATCTTCATGGACTGCTCAATTACATGGAGGCAGGAATATCTGAACCTACATAAGGTAAAGACTTGTGCTCCAAATATACACAGAGAACTCACTTTGAGCAGAGAGAATGAGCTAACCAGTGCTATCCTCTAACTTCACTTAGCATACAGATTTAAAACCTAGCAATTCAGATGTGAACAAGAGGAACTACTGCGCCACAAGGACAAGATTTTTCTCTTTACTTCCCTGTAATTTATAAACCATCCATAACAATGGCCCTTCTGGTTCAGAGAACCCATCAGTAGCCCTCCTCTGACATCCATCAAATCTGCCCAGCATTATCTTCAGGTTCAGTGTGTGATAGCTTTTCTAATAACACCAGCTCAACTTTGATGCTTTTTTTCACAAGGACTTCTTTTTTTGCTTTATGCAAACATTGTCTCTGTGTTGCTAGTGTGACTGCTTTTCCTCTCTTTAACAAAGAGGAAATAGAATAGAATATTTCCACTTAAAGGGACCTACAGTGATGATCTAGTCCTAGTGCCTCATCAATTCAAGGTTGATCAAAAATTAAACTAAGGTAGTAAGGGCATTGTTCAATTGTCTCTCAAACACTGACAGGTTTAGGCCATCCACCACCTCTCTAGGAAGCCTGTTCCAGAGTTAGTCTACTCTCTCAGTAAAGGAACTCTTCCTAATGTCCAATCTAAATCTTTCCTTGTGCAGCTCTGAACCATTCCCACGTGTCCTGTGTCCTATCTCTGGACAGCAGGGACAAGATTTCTACTACAGGGAGAAGACCACAGCTTGGATCAAGTGAAGAAAAAGATTAAAAAGTGCAAGATGGACAGTAATCCACCATGGAGAATAATACGATGTTTAGGTGTTTGGATCACATTTCTGCCCTCCTTCCCTGCCAAACGAAATTGAGGGAATAGAGCAGAGCTCCCCAGCTGAACATTTTCACAGGTCCTGAGTCAGAGTTCATACTTAAAGAGGATGATACACAAAAGAATTTCCATAGAAAAGCTGAAGACTTAGTGTTACTTTAATCTTATCATAAAGCAGGATGGATTGTTCAATATCTTCTACAACAGAGCCAAGAAAAAGAGGTCTTAGCCTAGTTTACCAGTTAGTGAGTATCTGAATGAGTAAATAAGAGGATCAGAGCATTAGGGGAGGAATAAGGACAGTTTCTATTGAACCACCCAAGGCTATTTAATTATTTATAACCTCCTTGATTACTAGTGAGAGGGGTCAAATCACTTTTGTAACACATGATTTTTTTATATCATTTTTCAGCTGGCAAGGTAAATGATTATGGCTTTTTCCCTCTGGCTCCAGATGGGCTATAGTTGTTAATGTCTGTTATGTTAATAGAGTATGCAATATTAAGGAATATAAGATATTTATAACAAGTTATAACAGAGCTATGACCCTAACAAATCAGATATAAAATTTTAATGAATCGGTCCCTCAGTCTATTAATTTAGTTGTAGGGTAGAAAGCTAGCATACATATTTTCTCTCTCAGGCACTACAACTGGAGAAAAACATTATCCAGGGTCAAACTCTGTTGCACACTATTAAAAGGGAAGAATATGTTTGAAAGTGAAATAGAGTTTAATTTCAGGAAGATTTCTCAGTAACATCACTAATTAGAAACAAAAAGTAGAACTATTTTTTCCACAAGTTGTTTCACTATGTCATATAATGTTGACAATACACATCTATAAAAACCAAGAATTTAAAAATCTAGAAAAGATCCTTGATTAATTTACCATTATTTGTAATGGAGTAATGTATGCACAATGGCAATATTTTCAGTTTCTTCTGGAAACCAAAGAATAACCTTTTGCATATGTGTATACATGCATGTATAATCACTTACTGGGAATATTGGGATACGTTCTTCACAAAATCCTCCAGACTTTAAAAACTGCTTAGAAAGTGTACCATGTTTTTTCTTAAAAAAATGCATTCAACGTCTGCAGAATTTTTCTACAGCATTTTTATAAAGGTATCCCAGAAACACCTAAAGAAATTAATTGTGGTTTAAAAACACATTATATACATCATATTGTAAACCCTAACTTATTTTCAGAATCAATAATTTAAGGGGAGTTTTGTTTGAGGGTTTTTTTTTAAGAATTGACTTGCTATCTTATGTCCAGGAATATGTAATAGTTACACACAAATTCAGTTACCTTACTGTGGGAATCCAAGGCTTCCCTCTGGCTGCCCTGGCAGGTCTGGGACCCTGGCAGGGGTCAGGAACCCCCTGTACAGAGCCCCCAGAGACACTGTCTCTGATCTCTGTCCATGGAAAAGAGTTTTCAATCTTACAGGATGAATTACAAGCTCTGAGTGTTTGATATCAGTAATAATTAAGTGTGGCACGGGTGCAAAAGTAAAATTTTAGGTTTCTAGATTAGGGGTTCAAAGGGGACAAGATGGAGGAAATTGGGAGTGTCTTGTGCTTTTTCTCCTTCTTCATGCCCTCCATGTTTCACTGTAGTGTTGGCATTTTTCTATTCTTTTGGCTGGGGACACACTGTTCAACGTAGATGATAGATATAGGCACATTATTGTAAATATAGCACAGGTAGTTTCTGGTATTTAATGTTTGTAACATCCCACTGGGGGCAGAGCCCCGCACGCTGCCCTGCAGGACAGACCTGCAGCAGGGCAGCAGAACATGTTAGAGATAAGCAAGAATAAACAACCTTGAAACCAGCACAGACAAATTATGGCTTCTTCTTTGGCAGTGGGGCAGAAAGACAGAGACTTTTTACAATCTCGGAATCATCAATACCTGCAGATTCCGACACCTTACAAATATCAGTCCAACTACATGACTTGCAGTTACTTAAGTCTCCAACCCAGATGTTTCATGTTGCTCCTTTCTCTCCATCTCCTTCACTTTAATATTCAAATTTCTCATTTCATCTTTACCTGACTCAATTACCCTTCAGGATAATCTGCCCATACTTATCTATATACCCACTTAATTAATAGCACTGCTACTGCATTATGACTCTCAGAAATGTTACACTGGAAAGTGTTGGAGGTTATTTAATTACACAGCATTAACCATTCATTCCCATGATAATTATATTCCTGTGCAGCCCCATGCCCACATAAATAAACATAGAGAATTTAATTCTCTCTTTTCGCTGGCCCTTGATTACAAGCATCAGTGCTGCATAACTGAGATCAAACTGACCCTGATCGCTCCGGCTCAGCTCAGCACTGCAGGGGTGTCAGGACTGCATCACAGCCAGGTCTGAGCAGATCCCCTCAGCCCCCTGCTGCTCCTGCCATCAAACAGCTTCAGGAGCAGCCCTCCATGGGGCACAGCACCCACCTCTGGGGCCTCACACAGCCTCTACAGCGGCACAAAGGAAAAGCTGTGTAAGCAAAAGCTTACCCAGAGAGTTGTGCCTCAGTTTGCCCTGTAGTTCTGGGTGCTTTTTCACAGAAACTATGTGGCAGAATGTCACATCCAGACCAAAATGGCTTTCACCTGTTCTTTATGATACTCTAGAAACACAGCACATTATCCTTTACAGCCTAATATATTTGTTGTCCTTTGTGATTCTTGGCCATCTACAGGATTTTAATTTTTTTTATGTTTCAATTGCCAAATAAACCATTAAAAGCTCCAATAAAAATGAATATTAATGTACTAATAACACATACTCCTTTACACTACAGAATAACTTACTTTTACTACAGTTCTGCTTTGTACAAGGTGCAATAAAAACAACATCTTGGCATTTTATATTCACATTCTTTCAATTATTTTAATACCATTAATTAAGTTTTAAGTTTACAAGTTAAGCGTTGTTTACTTTTCTGCTTGCCAACATGCAAATACAATATCAAATCTGAGAGTCAAGCTAGGTCATCTTCTGCCTCATGAACAAGAGCCAACAGAAGCCAAATATCTCAGCTCTTTGCTAAATGTGGCCTGTGGAAATTCACAGAGCTTTTCCCAGTTGGGAACACTGTACTAAAGATTTCTGTTTGGAGAAAACTAAAAGGCAGGGGGAAACTCCTAACATCTACTTTTTTACTTGGTCAAAAATGTATTAAATAGATACCATGCTTTACAAGATTTGGAAGCCTTGTGACTGCTTTCTGTGAAATAATTGTTTATTGATATCTCTGTGCTCTGTCTCCCATTTCTCTTCAAGTATTTCCCCAAGAACACAAAGGATCGATCCCCAGTGTAATCAAGTTAAAATCTTCCGAGAAATGCTTGGAAACAATCTCTCAGTCACTCAACATGGAGAATGTTTTTTGGGGTGAGGGGCAGATCTATCCTTATTTGTACTTTATAAGGACAATTTATGAATATTTTCCACCATAATATTTGAAAAATATGAGAAGAAGGGGGATTTCCAGCAAACTGTCAGTCAAGCTTGTTGTCTGGATGCACCACCTGCAACCACTACCTCGGTGAAGGTTTGATTCAGGATGCCAAGATCCAGACCACTATGAAGAGATGAAAAGGGAAGAGAACCAGAAACTAAGGCATATGGCAGGGGTCTGGCACATGTTTTAAAAATTGCTGCATAACAAACATGCTCTGGAGACGCTTCTGGCAGCAGCCACAACCCAGAAGCATAAGATGACCAGCGAGGAGAACATTGCCTCTGCTCAGCACACAGGAGTGGGCTCAGAGCACCACACTTAACTCAGCTGCTTCCACACAGAGGGAGCGGGAAGTCAAAAGTCACCCTTAAAATGCTCTGGAGGAATGATGAAAAGATGTTACTCATGACAAAACCAGAGCACCTTGGCTCACGCTGGGGCTAAATTGATAACATTACACACATCATGTTACATATGGGAAATTTTAAAGTATCTTGTAAAATCAATTTCTCTCTAAAAAATACCATAGAATTCAAAACACTGCCTATATTTCACAAACAGTTTACTGCAAACACAAATATTTTTATCTGATTACACAGTTTACATTCTTCACCATTCTGAAGCAAGATATTTAGCAAGGAAAAAATTAATTTTGTGAATGATGAAATAAAAACAACAACCAGTTGCATTAAAAATCTCATTTAAAATTTTATACCGTGATGAAGTAGCAGAAAGGGAAAACATCTGGATGACAACTAAATTTATCCACGGCTTTATATCCATTCATCTCAGGGCCTTTCAAATCTACTATAAAGTTCACCTCTGGACATTAAGTAATTTTACTGAGAGGTAAACTAGGATACTGAGATATTTTTTCTGCCTCAAGTCTCTTAAAAAAAAAAGGAAAAAATAATGTCAAGGAAAAAAAAGCAGAATGAAAGCAACAGTTTCTATTCTCTTAGCTGTCTGACCACATTCTCCCTCAGCTCTCCTTCAGCTTTATCTGAATGAAACAAAAAGATATTTGAAGTTGTCCTCACCAAACTACAAAATGATACGTGCAGAGTTACTCCTGCCATCCCTTGTTCTCTTCCCAGTCATACAAGTACTAGACCTGCCATCACTAAGTAGATAAAGGCTGCATGATCTCCACTGGTTTCAACAACCAGAAAATCTTCCCACTGAGAAGATCCTTCCAAATTACAATAATCTTTTGTCTTTTCTTTTTTTGTAAGTATTGCCAAAGACAGCCAGTGTACCTTCAGATCTGCAATCACCTCTGCATGACAGCACACACAAATACCCATACGTAAAAGCAACTACCCACATGCACAAAGCTAAGTCACACCATAAGCTCTACATAAAGAAATAAATAAATTTTTGTTTGTTTTTATTATGTTAGTAAAACACTGAAGAACTTCAGGACAGTTCCTAATGCCTGAAGATTTAGTTCTCAGGGAATACATACAAAAATGGGCAAGGAATTCTATTTATATAAAATTTTCAATATAAGTACACAAAGATTTCCAACCTCTTTTTGATAAAATGCACCTCATAGCTAACAATTAAATGAAAACTAATAAAATGCTCCCACATTAGGCATGAAAACCCAGAAAGGTACATCTGTACTCTTACAGCCATTTAATAGACCAAACACTAGTCACTGGTTCAGCAAGTGGAAAAAAAGAAATCAATGCATATGTACAAATCAGAAGCTCAGAGCCACAGTGTCTGCCCAGGAATGCCAAATCCTACAGCTGACACTGCCTTTCCTCCACCATCCCATTCCCAGGGATAACCCTGATCACTTGGTCAACTTCCCCTCTCTGTGACTGCTGGGGTACAGAATAGAGAGATAAAAATAAAATACTTTTTTCTCTTTTTCTCCACTCAGCACTGCCACTCACATAATCACTACCTACTAGACTTAGGTTTAACCCTTATTATAAGGAAACAAACAGTCATAATCTGAAAAAGCAATTTTACCATATTAATATCTATTAGCCCAGAGTCCATTCTCTTTTCTCAAAAAAAAAAAAAAAAAAAAAAAACCCAAAAAAGCCAAACAAACAAACAAGCCTAAATACTATGGGATTTCTTAACAGCTCTTTTTTCACACTTTACAGCAAAAGAGTACAATGCTACAGGATGTTTCATTTTAAAAGGTGTTTTGTGGGAAAATGGTAAAGAAATTCTACATTTAATCAGCAGGGGAAAGGATTTAGAAGCTGTATGACACTATTTCAAATAACCATCATTTGCAGAAATAAAACAGATTTTTTTATTTTACCTCGATAAAGTAATCCAAACCTTTCTAAACTGTACATTGTTGAATTTTGGATTGAAGCATTACAGCAAAAACTTTTAGTTCAGATATACAGAAGATGATGAGGCTCATTTTTAATTTTCCATGTATCAGAAAGCATGGTGGAGTTAAATAGTGCTGGATAGAAATTCAGGCTGGAAGCCAGTCACAGAAACATGGCCTTGCTTGTGTAGAGTCTAGTGCAGTGCATGTATACAGTGTGTCCCTTTGCATTTTGAGATCATCATTAAGTTTTATGAGCATAAGTCTGCTAAAAAGCTGATTTTTTTTTTTTTTAAGAAAAACAGACACATTTTACTTCTGAGCAGGTTGCTTTGCTCATTTTTTATACAGCCTTTCAGCCTATCATGAGGGTACTCTATGATTAAATACAAAGTGATAGCTCTCATTTCTCTCTTGTTTACAGTGACGATGCCACTTTTTAAAAAACACTTGACTTGCACTTTACATCACTCTTTCATTAGCTCATCTTGCTCCTCTATGTTACCCTAGCCATTCATCACCCTGAATTGCATGCAGAAATAGTCCTAAACTCATCTGATTTTCTATCTTCTCGTACTTTCCCAGCTTCCACCACAAAACATATGAGATTATTCTTTTAACTATTAAGGGGGTAGAAGGGGAGGGAAGACATGGGCTCAATTCTGGTTCTAACTAAATCTTTCACTCTTCTTACCCTATAAGGGAATCACCTACTATTTTAAGACATTTGTTTACAAGTGGCTTGTATATGGATGTTAGAAAATTAACAAGAAGTTAAAAATTATCTAAAGTGATAGATGATGTACTTCCATCTGAAACCTATTTCTGTGGCACGAGTTAGCCCTGAAAAGGGTGAGCTCCATGCTCTGACCTTGGAGCCTTCCAAACCTCTCAGCAGGGCAGCTGCCAGCAGAGTCAGACTGGGGAGCCCAGCCTCACCTCTCGGGCAGCCACAGCCACGCCATCACCTTCCCATCAAACACAACAAACCCTCTCGATACCCCTGTCCATCTCAATAAACATTACTGAGTGAAAAGCTGCTCCCAACCAGCTCAGCTCTCTGCAAGTGGATCAGCAAATGATCCAGCTGCCCACTGATGCCTCACTCCTCCCTTGCAGATGAGCTATTTGGCACCTACCCTGTCAACCCATGTGATTTCACCTTTCTACAGAACTGGTTTTAGTTTTGAGATGCTCAGTCTTTTCCTCTTAAAGTCTGTCTTTACTAAAGGGGGTTTTTAATGTATTTTTTGCCAGGTCTTATAAAGTATTTCAGGCAGCACCATGACTAACATTAAGAAAATACCAAGCATATCCACTATGGATTCTAGCCAGCGTAGCTTGCAAGAGACAGAACGTGTTTGCAAAATTCAGCAATGTCTAAAAGAAATAAAAATATCTTTTCAACCAGAGTTAATAAATGATGCATATTTCCTCTGTCAGCAAGCCGTATTTTCTCCTTTTAAGCGTTTATAATATTCAAAAAGATATCTAAAACGTAACTCAAGTTAGAATACGTGAGGGGCCAAGGAAAATAGTGACTAGAGGCAATATGGTGACTTGAAGCTCATGACAATGATGACTGCCTAAATGCAATATTTTAAAATTCAAGTGTTCTGCAACTGTTGCATATTTTTCACACTTTCAACAGCATACATTTTTAATGTATTTAGCAATTCTGTAGGAATCAGAAAAATATAATTGAAGGTTAGGGATAAGTTCATTTGCATCAAAGTAACTACAGATTTCCATAGATTTTGTATTGTCAGCTTTTTTCCAACAACACTATTTTAAATTGTTGGTAACATTAGTGAAAACAAAACCGCACAAATAGGAGGGAATAAAGGATGGACCAGACTATCTCTCGCTGAGTTCATATAGCCTCTACAGATGCACTTACCAATGATACAATGATCTTGATGATGCCTACATTTGCTGAATTATATTTCTTTTCCAAAGATATACACACTATTTATACATAAATATGAAATAAAAATGTATTAAATGTGTTTCTTAATTTTTCAGAGAGATATAACAGCTACATTAATATTGACCATATTTAGAGGAAAAACCCACCAGAACGTTATTTTTATTTGTTGCACTTAAGGAAACTTGGAGTCAAGATCAAAGAGTACTTTGATTTGTTTGAAAGTTGTAAATGATCCATTTCCAGATTTTATAAAGTTAGTGTGCAATCTGTGAGTACTTGTGCCATAATGGAGAAGGAAGGCTCTTCAGCTTCACATGTCAGTGCTGTAAACATGTAAATCTGGAAAATATTTTCCAAGCAGGCAGCCATGTGTAAAATTTACAGAACCTGTCATGAAAGAACTGCAGCTGCAGAAGTGAAAACTTCTCACTGCATCTTGAAGAATCCAGATGGGGGGATGTGAGAGAATTTTTTTTTCCACCATGGAGGGTTCCAGCTGGATTGAGTTGTTGGTGCCATCAATTTTTAGAGCAACACTTCACCAAATAATGAAACACTGATTATCCAATCACAAACAACAGAACAGAGGAATCTCTTTAAAAATAAAATAGAAAAATATCTGAATCTAATTACACCAGTATGTGGCAGACTGTGGGCTAATTTATGACCGTTTTGAAACATGTCCAGATGTCACTGTGCTGAGACCACCAAAGTTACATTACATGAAACCAAAACAAAAAAAAAAAAAAGTAAGGAAAAATACCAGTTCATAATTAAACAACAATCCAGACAGGCTATTGAAAAACAAAATGTACAAACCTGATATTCGAACTATATAGATATACTATATATTCATATTGTGAATGAGGATACATGCCAACATGTACATATGAGGTTATATAGAATATATACACACAATCCCACTCAGCCACAAAATCACATTCACTTTACAGTCCTTCTATGGGATCTTAGGTAAAATAAAACTTTGAGCACCTCTTCACTCAAGTGCTTTCACCACTGCAGAGAAATGAGAGTGTAAAGCCATGTTCCTCCCTTCCCAACAATGAGGCCTCTGCCACTCCCAGCATGTTTGACAGGACAGCACCACCACTTGCTATAATTAGACACAAAGGAGAATTTTGGGAGGAGTGGAGAGAAGCAATAAGCACACCACACCCATTTTACTGCCCACTAACTGCTCATCTTTTCCAGCTCATCTTCTTTGACGATGCCAGGAAATAGAGACAGATATGCAGCAAAAGCCTTTGTGGCTCCTTATAGCATCACTCTACCACGCTACCCAGCAAAGGAAGTGCACTAGGAACAGTTATGAATTAAGAGTTCATTTTCACCTGAGAAAAGCTATCACAGCCACGATGTTGTTTTACATAAGTGAGAACATTATGGAAAACACACCAAGGAATCTTAAATAAAAATCACTGTTAAACCACATAGCTAAAAAGATACAATTGTCAAATTTAAATCCAAGACCTCCCTACAATAATTCACAAACTGTTTGGTCCTTTGATTTAAGTGCATCCCTTGATGCTGAAGCCAATTGCGGGAGATCATCTGTGCCAACCATCTTTTAAAATCTCCAAAAGGCTGTGGTATTTGCTTTCTATTTATAGATATATTAAAAACTTCTTAGGATATATTTAAAAATTACATGTATAAACTACCAGATGGCACAGAAAACAATGACAATTTGATGAATATAGAAATCAATGCAACTATTTCTAACACCACCAGTATGTAATATTTGTGATATGCAATATTCTGATATAATAATATACACTATTTCAAAATGAAATCTGCACTTAAATGCCAATATCCTCTCCTTCTGGCTTCTCACTTTATGACACTAACATAGGATCTCATTCACCAAGCCAATTGAAATTTTAATAAAAGAAAGCTGGAGTTTCTAATAAACTCCCGCAGCGAGCAGATAATACTAAACATCTTTAGCAGCATGCTGTTTTTTATTATTATTTTAGCTGTATATTAATATGCTAGTATTTGTAAACTCTCTAGTGTCACCAGATTTATTTCAAAAGGCTTCTCCGCATTATTCTTTAGTGAGTAGCGTGTGTGACAATGAAATAATTTCAGTGGGTCTTTACTATACAGATGTATAAACTGAAGAAAATACATCTTACCTTAAAAAGGACATTTTCAATATTACTTACTTGCCATTTGGGAAGATGGTATATTGAATTTTCTTGTTAAGGGTAAAATTTTAACAGGAAGACTGGCAGAGCTCACTGTGTGAAGATTTATTACCAATTTTGATATGGATAAATACACATGCTTTGTCCTGCCTCGGTGCTGCATACAGAGCCATGTGAAATGCACAGGATACGGTGTCCAAGCACTGGCCAGGACCCACAATTGCTCCCAGTCTACAGCAGGCCAGGTAGTTTGAAGAACAATTGCTTTAAGCACTTTTTCAGACCTCATCAGCTTACTTGCAGCCCTACAAAAGCTTCCACCAAAGAAGCACTGGAAGGCATCACAGCCTAGACCCAGATTTTTGCTTTCCATCCTGGCAGCAAAGAGCCTTTTCCTATAGGATCCAGGTTACTGGTGTGCTCAGCTCCTTTCCTGTCCCATAGGCTTCCAGGAGTTTAATGCCACTGGCATCAGTGGTTGCAACCCCAAAAAGCCTTTGAAATCAATCCCATAATGGCTCTTTGTCCTCAGAAAATGTTAGGGTAAGACATCTAGGAATCAAATTCTCCCCTCTTTTCAGCACAGTCTGTCTACAGTGCTTAATTCAAGCAGGTTGCCTCAAGTATTTGTGTGGCAAATCAATTAGCAGCATGTTTAACAACATATATATAAAACCTTGTACTAATTTTCATAGATATTAAATTTAGCTTTCAGATGCTGAAAACACACATATGCAACCTTCTTATCTCTTTTCAGGATAATAGCTGTAATTTTCAATGACAAAAAAAAAATTAGTTATTTGATTCCTAAACTGCCTCTACACTACCATTAATTCATTATCTCTCCCATTTTATTAGTTATGTTCTCAAACTCTACAGTGCACAAACATTAATTTGAACAGTAACCTACCCTTAAAATGCCAAAGTTTGTATTAATTTTGGCAACTTAAAAAAGAAATACATTCATTGGCTTGCAAATGAAATGTATTCATATGAAAAAAATTCCTCCCATACGCTGAAGCAGCTCATCATTAACATTCAAGGAATGTGAACAGAGGCTTCATAGAAAACCATTAAAATATAAGGCAGCTTTCAGCCTATTTTAAGAATTTCAGAGAAATTTTGCATTCTCCTTCCCATGATGCCATGGTGATGTCAGGCTGCATTTCAAATAAAATGACAATGAAATCACTTCATTTCCATGCAATGTGCAAAAAAAAAAAAAAAAAAAAAAAAGTCAATTTTTCTCTTGGCAAACTGAAGTCTGAAGTAATTAAGCACTGCTGTGTGGGTGGCAGCTTCTTCTCTGAAGTCAGCCTGAGATAATTACCATGTTAAAGTCAAAACATCATGTGCTGTGCTGATAGATAGATGGATGGAGAGATTGGGCATCTATTAAATGATCCATTTTGTTATGCTCCCTGGGAAATGTGCCATTGATGCCAATTAAAAATATATATTCCAAGTATTTCTAAGAGATAAAACTTCTATTCAGTAAATTGAATTTATTATTTACTGATCATGAAGTACTTAAAGACATAAAAATCTGGACAGATAAAATCTAGGAGAACTATATACTTTATGAAGTTTACAAGCCCCTCATTACCCGATTGCCAGTCACAAAATGTGCTCTATAATACCACTTTCAACTAAGATACTAAGCTATTTCCACATAAAATCCCTAAATAAGGTGGAAATACAATAGATAAAAATTATCTTAGGTTTCTAAATTCACATATATTCTATTGCATAACAAAGGTCTCTTCCAATGTTAATAATAAACTCTCTCTCAAGTCTACATTTTTGGTGTCAGAAAAGTAAATGGACCAAAACTAAGGCATACCAGCAATGATTAATCGGTGCTATTTGTTGAGATGCCTCACAGCGAGGCTTAGCATGATAAAAACACCAAAAGAATTCCAAATGTAACAAATTTTACACACACATTACCAACACTGTCTTTAGTGCCTACTCCCATCGCTCCATCAGTGAAATGTTTCCACTATCAGGATGTGAAGGAAATGCTTCCCCTAATATTTAAAGGGAGCAGTTTTTATGCATTGGATTTGGATTTCGTTTGCAGGGAATTCCGAGCACATCCCCCTGCACCACTACCAGTTTAGGTGCTATTGGAACATATTTGTGTCATGCTTTAATAACCAAGGGCTAAAGGCAAGGGTTTGCTATCAGAAGCATTACAAAAAGAAACGACTTTCCATTCTACTTCCTCTGCAGGTTATGTTTGATCTCATTTAAATGCTTTGAATAAGATTTACTCTTCACTGTTGCTATGATAAAGGTCATAGAACTGAAACTGTGTCTTTTTAAAATTAAGGACAGGAATTTCCGAGACTCTGAAGAAGGTTTTTTCATATTCACCAAACATAAATGAATGTCATAAGAAAAAACATGTAATAATAAAACACTAATAAGTTTTCTCAGCAAGAAATAAAAACAATCAATATTTTGTCACTAATATTAGATTTAGGTCTTGCTCTGAAGCACCTTGCTCAAGGTACTCAGATTCCACAGCGGCCAGCATTTGAGTAAGCCCCGTATTTGTGTTACTGTTGACAGAAAACTCTAACAGACAAGCTTAAGACCTTTCAGTTTAACAGATTTAAGCTAAAATCCCAGGCTGAGTGAAGATTTAAAATTATCCTGAGAAAATTTTAAGAATCTGTAAGGGCTCAGCCTCACAGCAACTATAATCCAAATATATGATTTGCAACAGCAGAATTTATTCAGAGTTTGCATAATATTTTCAACAGACAATTTTCAATACCAGCATAATTCAATTTTTAATGTGTTTCTAAAACATGAGGCTTTCATCATACTAACATGCACCTATCTTTCCCAGCTCTTAGGAGATATTAAGCACAATGGCACAGAGCTACGAGAATTAAAAAGAATCTACATGTTAAAAAAAAAAAAAAAAGGGGGGAGAAAAATGGTTCTGTAAAATAGTATAAGGGGGGAACACTCCCAGCCTCAGACTTATCAAAATTTCCTTCATTCTCCATAAACACAGCAGTCTTGACACCAGGCCTCTGGAAAATAATCCTGTAGCATACTATAAAGGCAAGCACAGATACTATGCAATTATTCTCAAAGCAATGCTACTTCATCTCTAAGAAAGCTTGAACCCTAGTTTCACATCCCCCCAGCTGTCTCCACGCAGGGATGGGGGTGGTGGGTGCACAGACACCTCCACAGCTCTCCACAGGTGTGCAGAACAGCCCAGGAAGAAGCCAGGTTTGCAAAGCCTTCCCAGAGCAGCGTACAGTGAAGACAGAGATCTGGAGAGTTCTAAATCAGAGAACTACTTGCTCTCTTGAACAGGTTAATTTTCATTTTCTTTATTTTTTTCAATAAGCACAGCTATTCATCAGTTACTTGAAGTGATATATTATATGGTTTTAGAACAAATGTAATATGTATTTGCTAAATCATCACCATAACTGATATGAGGACCTTTATAGTGCCTGCACAAGTATTCGTTCCTACAGCATTCTGCCACTGAAACATCTTTTTTTAAATGCAGAAATACTTTAAATTTGTAGAGAAGGACACCAAGGCTCAAAGAAATAGGATAATTTGTCAACTGTCGTAAAAGAAAAGTCAGTGCATGAAGCAGGCAGACAGCAGAAGTGTCCTAAATACCAACATCCATGACCTCTTCCAACCTTAGGCCAGGGTTCCTTCCCTCATTTATCCACCTGACACCCTCCACAGTCACACCAGCTAAGTGAACAGCTCAGCAGATCCAAGGATCTCTTTGTGAGCGTTGCAGAGCACAGACATGTAACTTCCTCAGCTGCCACAGGCACAATTTTACTTCATTCTGTCTTACAGTGCAATACCTTTTCGCAGAGGATAACTTCACAAAACAGAGAATTCTCCAAAAACCCAGGGATCAATTTCAACCATGGCAGTGGAAATTCAGGACAAGTAACAGGTTATCAGGTACTAACTTGCCTCTAGCACATAACTAACCATTTCAGGGTTGAATAAGAGATGAGAAAAGTGAGGCAACAGACGTAGCACGTCCAGGCTGAAGACTGAAGAAATTCTCCTGCATACTAAAGGGGAAGACCAAGAGCACACGCACATGGTAAGAAAAATTGAGAACTTCAACTGAATGTACTTTTACAATAACCAACATTGTACATTATTAGTTCTATTTAGAATAGCGACACTACAGGTGCTCAGGAGAGTGTTACTTTGTTATGTTACTTGCAATTATGTTTTGTTGTAACCCATAAATCTGTCAAAACAAAGAAAGCAATTAGGAATTTCCACATGAACAGGCAAAGCTGCTCCTTCCCACACAAATGGTGCAAGTAAACACCTTAACCCATGTGCCTGGTGGGGATTAGGCACCGAAACCTCCTCCTGCCTACTGCTGCCAAGTTTTGTGCTGCTCCATGTGTAACACTTTTATGCCAATTATCAAATGAATGGATTTGCAGTTACAAATAATCTGCATATTAACTAGGAACTTTAGTACAGACAAGAGCAATAAGCAATAAGTACAAAAAAAAAAATTAAAGAAAAACATATGAGAGAGGAACATATGCTTATTACAGAAAATTTAAGAGTAAGAGGTAGCTGCAAGGAAAATGTCTCGAGGGAAAACCGAGGTACAGTCAAAGGTCTGTCACCATCACCGTCCCTCTCATGAACAAAGTCCCTGTTTGTCCTTGGTGCCTTGTCTTCTCCCCTTGCAGCTTCCAGGGGAGCAGCAAGAGGAAGAGCAGCAAGAAGTGGCCATATGGCTCCCAGCACACCAGGCATCAGTGAGCTCCCGATGGCAGGCTGCAGGGATGGCAAAGCAGCCAGCTCATGAGTTCCCTGCCACTGAGACAAAATGCAACTTTCTGGCAGCACAGCTGCAGGAACAGAAAAGTGATTATTTTGCTATTGACAAAAAATAATACATATGAAAACGTGTGCAAATTTTAAAAACCTGACAGCCTGGGAGCAGGGAAAGCAAGGTGCTTGAAGGCAGTAAGAGGTGAGGTACAGGGGGATAAACAGAAAAATGTTGCTTTGCATCCATTTTCCAGGTATTTTTTAAAATTTCAGTTATTAAATAGAAATACATATCCAGGTAGTTTCATCCATTTATAGAAAGGTCCATATCAGTTCAGACAGTCAAATTTTAATTTGAAAACATTTTAATAGTTAAAAAAACTGGACTCAATACAATTCTATTTCTTACAATTAGCAGTTAAAAATCTCAGTTAAAAAAGTATTTCATTTTGATGACTATAATTTAGCTTTTCCCTTGCCATAAATGAGGAAAGTGCTCAGAAATGTTTAGAAGTACTGTATCTTTTATATAGTACAAGGCACAATATTTGTATTCTTGAAGACAGAGTGACATCTAAAGGGATTCTGAAATACTCAAATTTTGCACACAGAATCTAAACTGACAAAGTCAAGGGCATGTCATATTTTTGCAAACTGATGAGTTTTCAGGTTTGCTGTGGTTGATTGTCCCAAGTAACCATGAAAAGAGGATCAAATTCCAATTTTAATGACATGCCTCAGGGTGCCCTCAGGACAACTGCCATTTTTATCTTAGATTCTGCAGGTCCTCGGTGAACAGAAGAGGGAAATCAGCTTTGAATGGATTCCTTGCACTGTTGTCAAAACTAATCCAACTGTTCTAAATATCTATATCCTAAAATATTTTCTTACAGCAGTTCTTATGAACCTGAAGTATTAGGAAAGCAGAATATGTAAATGGCATTTTTAGCTGCCAATTCTCCAAGCAGATCCCATATTTCCTAACCAATAAGTATTATAACTAGAGTCTTTCATAATTGGAACCTCTCTCCAATACAGTCACACACACAAAATAAAATCAAAATACAGTATCTATGTCTAGTTTTTGGGAGCCAGGGTGGTATTTCCATGCATACAAATATTTCCACCATATGTTAGAAATATTTCCTAAATTATATCTTTCTGTATATATTCCTGAACATTAAAACCGATTTAGGATTTAAAAAAATCAACATCAGTTTATAATATCAAAGACAACAGTGCAGCAGAAATGTGCAGCCGCCTGCATGTGGTAATGATGAGTTAGGTACCTTTACAATGGGCCTTTATTTCATTTTCCCATTAAGCATCTTCCTGAACTAACAGCAAAAAAAAAAAAAAAAAACCCTACATTAAAAACATATTTTCCCCTCTTGAGCTGAAATCATAGTAAACTCTTGTGAATTTCTTTCTAGGAACTTGCCCCAATGAACTACTTAAATGTGGATCAGCAGCAAAGCACTAGCAAGCTGACTTAACTCTTTCTGGCTAAAAAGAATTTACCTCAGCTTTGAAGACACCTATTTACCAAAGGAGAAAAAAAAAATATTTCATTAGCAAAAACAAAATAGTCATAGCAAACTTATGTTAGGACAACAGCACAGAAAACAGCTCTGGAAACCTATTCAAAAGAATTCATGTATCAATTAGGCAAAAATAGGCAAGTGGGTTCTTCTGCCTTAATCATACAATCACATAATTGATTTAGTTTTCTGGTTTGTTGTTTGATTTTTTTAAAATAAACTCAGTTATGCTAAACTTTACCACAACTACACTAATCCCTTTTCAAGTCAGAAGTAGTTGGCAAGGCTAATGTAAAACAAAAAGTGGGACCTGAGGCACTCAGACAATAAATAGTGACAGATCCTTTCAGCAAGTCTTAATCAAGGAGATTAAAGCAACATGTAACTCTAGATGCATGTTAATAAAACAACTGGTGAAAAATAATAAATGGAACATACAGAAAGATACATATCTCTGTGCTTCAATTACTCTTTGTGAACATTGTCTTTTTTCTTCCTCCCCCAGCACTTTCAAGCATATTGTAACTGACTTCATTTTTTGATGATTTTCAAAAGAAGAGTTCACATAGAGAGGAACATCTGAGTTTTTCTTTAAAATAATTTTTTTAATCCAGTACCTTTTTTTTGGTAATATATTTAAAATGGCCTGTGGTTTGTGCTGGTTTTGGGCCCCATACAGATCCTGACCAACTTCCCAGGGTGATGCAGGTTCTCATCACCCCATCTGCTACAATACTGATAAGAATTCCCAGACAGGCAGACACGGCTGTAAAGCCTTGAAGAGAGAACAGAATTAGAATGGTCTTTATTAGACCATGGATCAGTGTCTATAGCTGCAAAGAAATTCATTTGCCCTATATCTACAATGCAGTTTGAACTTTTCCTTCGTTTGGCAAAGCACATCAAGTCTGATTTAACAATTCTCTTTGTGGCTTTGCTTTTCTGTCTACACCTTCATATATTTACAAAAGGATAGATACATGAAGACTTCTGATAAAGTATAAAAAATAACTATCACTATACATGCTTGTATACAATTGAAGAAAACAGTATTAATAGAAAGAACAAGTTATAAAAGTCTCTCTGCACATTAAAGTCATGACAATGTCAGCTGCTAGCATTTTATAAGTCATGCTCATTTATTGCACTAAAGAAAAATACAAACCTCATTCTGCATTAATAAAGTAGCCTTTAGCTCTCCAAGAAATATTGTGAAAGCAAAAGCTGGTATCTACAAAGCTGAATGAGAATGGTTATGAACTGCTTACAAGTAGCACACACTACACAATTCACCTGCTGTCAATAGTGACATGACATTTCATTCTTGAAGTATTCCAAGTTAATAACATTCACAAGCAAAACAAAAGTTCTGTTTGTTTGGCAGCAGCAAACTGGAGTCTGGATAGAGAGAGAGGAGAGAGGCGCTCTCAGATCACCTCCTCTGAACCCTTCAATGTGGGATTAGAAGCAAGCAAGGAACAGAAAGCAGAGCAACCCAGATCTGATCCAGCTCAGTGGCATGGAGAGGGTTCCTGGCTCCCCTGTAGGTCACACAGCTTTATCTTGGATCCACAAAGGTAACACAGGGCTCATCCAATAGAGGCAAAGAAACAGCCATGTGGGCAATGCAAAATGCATTGACATTGCATTGCATATACAGATTGAGAATATTTTTTCCAATTCAGAACTTTAGTTTGGAAGAATCGTTTTTTCTTTGATTATTCTTTCTCTATTAAAATGTAAAGGTATTAAGTTGCTATGGAGTAGATCAACTGGTGCTCCTGTTTTGATTTTTATGACCATGTCTGCAGGAAAGTATCTACCCCTAATTCCTTGCAATTACTGAATTCTGAAATGTAAAAAAATTAGCCACAGGGTTGTTATTTTAATCAAACATTCTTTAACCAGATGTGAGGTTTGTTCATTTAATTTATTATATATGCATATATTTAGCAATGCTTTTGTAAAGGTTAAAAAGTCTAAAACACAAAATCTCCAATATTCAGCTATTACTCCTACAGCTTATGCATGTATCAGTTTCAGAAGAAGGAAAAGAAAAAGTTCAAATAGCAAAATAATTGATTAGGCAACAAAGGAATATAGAAAATGAGACAACAGCAAAAAATAAATAAACACACCTGAGAACATCTCTTGTGTGCATAGCAGCAGAAACAAACTTCATTTTTTTGTGAATGTCTAGTTTTCTCCCCTGAGCACTCTGCTGCCACGGTATCTCCCCCGTTCCCCAATTTTTCTAGATAAATATTCACATTATAAATTACTTAGAGCCAGGAAGAACTACTCAGTTCCTTCCAGCTACACATCCCTGAGTCTGGATGTGCAGAGAGAGTGGGCAACAAGGACAGGCATGCAAAATCATTATACTTAGAAATATTTGAAGAAATGAGACAGAAATAGACACTCTGCTCAATCTCCCTCTGCTTCTGCTCGGTATGTGCTGTGTTCCTGGAGCATAAAGAGAGAAAGGCAGAGGCAGAGGGTACTCACACATTTAATCCATGCTCCAAACAGCCACAGCATTCACTGCCCCAGCACGCTCCTGCCCTGTCCTTCTGGAGGGACACCCAGGAGCAGGACACAGGTAAGGACAATGTCCAGCCACTGTCAGAGCCACAGACCCTCTTCCTAAATATCCAAGACATTTTTACCTCTCATCTTGGTGCATAATTAAATAAACAGAACTATCAGGAAGGGCTGTGAGAAAGCCATAACAAAACACCATACAACAAATGATAAATGATGGTCATCATGGAAGGTCTCCAAGCCAGAGACATCCCAGTTAGACAAAGAACTTTTCTAACACAGAGGATGAAGGTGCCACATTTCTCCCAATTCTGTGTGGAGCTCAGTTCAGTTAGTCATCCCATATCAAACACAAAAACCAATGTACATTTGAAATCAAGATACACTCCAACAATTAATTTAATAGCAATGGGTTAAAAGGGTATATTAGAAAAATTCAAATTTACCAGTATAACTTGCTTGTAACTATATTAAATTTGAAGTACAAGATAGATGATTCTAACTTCTCAATTAAATAAAAGTAGTGATTAAGTGATGACAGTAATTTTTTTCCTAGAATTTCATGCAGCTCTTTTTATGGTAGGCTCTGTAACTCTGATGTTTACAGATCAAGAGAAAAGTTAACCAAAACCAGATATTCGAGTATTCCTAATCCTAAAGCTTGTTTTAAATTACATATGTATTTCAATTCACATGCTCACTCATTGAAAACTGAGAGCCCAACATGTTACTCTGACATTTCAGACAATCCAAGGAAAAGACATGAACACAGCTCTTTAGGAACACCTCCATATAGGAAATAGACCAGAAAAGACCACCTAGATTATTTAGTGATTGCTGTAACACCATACAGATACATGTACATACCAACATACAGATACGTGGCACATGATGGGAAGAACTTTTCATTTCCAGTTTAATTGCAGATCAGTCATATATGCTGGTATTTCAACACTGCCGTTCAAGTTCCATAACTTCCTTCTTTTGTCATAAGATTGGCCCTCCACTATCCTTAGCACTCCAGAAGGATTCTCTCACCTGTCCTACACTGAATTTAGCATTCTTGATAAGGGCTGATCAACAATGTACATTAGTTTTAATACTTATTTCCTACAGAAAATGTGACAATGCAAAATCGGATGACTACTATGACCTCTGTAATTGTTTACAATGTCAGTACCCCACAGATATCCCTGCAACTGATCCACATGTCTGTAATTTTCTTTTCATTTTTTCCCTTTTCTATAATCTCTTTATTTTGAAGCCCTTCAATATTAAAGCAACCTGATGTCAAAAGAAGAGCATTTTATATCTGAATGCTAGGCCAGGGTTCCTTTTCCTTGTGAAGACAATCGGCATGGAGAGGTAAAGAAGGAACTCAATGACCAAATGTAAAAGGCTTTTAACTGGAGGGGAGGGTGGGAAGGTGAAAAAAAAAAAAACAAAACAAAAAATCAAACCAACAAAAAAACTACCCACAACTGTATAAGAAACTTTGGCACTATATTAAAGAGATTAGCTAAGAAATCATTTTTAGTATCAGAGGTTTCCAATGCACAGCTTTCACTATATATAGTGTAGTGCTAGAATACACTAGCTTTGTCAATGCTTTTACTTCAGAAGCCAGCTCAGATCTTCAGAGTTGCAGTATCCTCCAGCCAAATTCCTCATATTAACTACCTGCTAGTAAATAGAGCCTTTCTGTATTAATAAAGGATATTTCTATTCACCGTCCCCACCCACTTGCAGGCATTATAGCAGTGGTTTTTGTCTCTTCTGAAAAATATATCAATAGGAAAACTCCAAAGCTCACCCCCTACCCTCCAATCTCTTTCAGTGTTATGAATTGAGAAAATTGCTTTATGTAAAAAGTCTGGAGTATTCCCTCTTGTTGAGAAAAACAGAATATAGATAAATGTTCATCTGCCATAAAAAAGAAGGATGGTCAAGACAAAGTGTGCTTTGTGAACAGCAAGCTTCAGTGGCCCTCTGAATGGGGAATGGCCCTTCCCAAGGTTGGAAGGCATCCTTTTTCACTGTGGGTGATCCAGGATTAATCTCAAGCAATGTAGTAATGATTACAAATTACAGACCAATTTCTATCTTTCCTGCTGTGACAAAGATTACTGAAAAATTGGTTCACTCACCAATGATGAGCTGTCCAACATTGTGCACACTAAAATTACACAGAACCACCGTCCAGATTTTTGGCCCCTGATGGAATTCAAATGGCCCTAGAAACATGACTGGTAGTTTCTTCAAGCACACAGATCTACAGCCACATTTCTGGCCCTGTGATCATGAATTCCAAAGCCTTGCAGAATTTCCTTCTTTTTAGTTTTACTTTTTCCTGTTTTTTTAACAGTATACTATAGCAATGAAATGCCAGTTCATGTGCTCAAATTGTGGGACTAGTCCTCAACAGGTGCTTCCTCCATTTGCTTTTTTGCAATGTTCAGGTGGGTCTGGGACAAACAAAACAAAGAATGTTTCATTTCATGTTTAAATTCATTTCAGAGTGTAACTCTTGGCAATTAGGTCTATTCATAGAACCCCATAATGGAACCATATTTGTTTCTGAAGTATATATCCCTGCATTGAAAGAGATGAATAGTACCTCCTCCAAGGAGAAGACGGATACTCAAAGGTTGAAAGGATGGAATGGAATATATAAAAACTTTAATAAGAACAACACACAAAACCCACTTCTTTAGAAACAGGTCTTACTAGTCTGAAATAAGGTTCTGGATCCTATGATGCTCCAATCTCTATTCTAACTGGTTTATATATTGTTACCCTTGGTTGTTTGAAATATGTTTTACAAGCTATGGGGCTTTTTGAGTCACAGAAAAATAAGAGCAAAATTCTCCCACAGAAAAGAGTAAGAGAAGTCTCTCAGCCAGCTGGAGAGAACGGAAGGCAGATCATATAAACCAGAACAATTGAACACGTCTGATAACCCTAGCACCAGCTGAATTCAGAAAAACATACTATAAAAAGCAGGTCTAGACACAAATAATGAGCTAGCGGGTCAACATGGGCTGAAATGGTGAGCCAGCAGTGGGATGGGGCAGCAGCCTAGGGATGAGCACATCTTTGCCAGAACCAGCATCTTCCAGTTGAGAATTTTAAAGTATTTTAAGAAGAGCAGTAAAGCATTATTGTCTCCAGTTTATGAATAAGCAAACAAGAATGGTAAGGCAGCTTACTCAATGTCACACAATAAGATGTAAAGAGGGAAGAAGCAGACCCCAGGTCTCCTGATCACAAGATCTGTCCATTTCATTTAATGAACTTGCCTCCCAGATGCAGACAGATATTATAGTGCCTTAGGGCAAATCCAGATTTTCATAACTAAGCAGAATCTGAATCAAAATGGATAAGGAATTGCATCTTAAGTAAAACTCTTACTTAAGATATAAAAATGAAAAAATGATCTTTTAAACGTCAAACAGTTTGGAAAAAGACCTTTGTTCCGCAAAGGAAAGGAGTTTACCTTCCTGCCTCACCCTCTACAATCTCAGTATATACATTCAAGATGAGCTACTAATTTGGGTACTTGAAATTTTATAAATTATGGAAGATGCAGTAAACTGGAAGCATGGGAAATCTGGGGGGTGTGAAGCATAAATAAATGGGCACTTTCAACATTTGTGCAATTAGAAACACCTTCAAGAGTGGCACAGTGGGCTGGGCAGGTGAGTCCTAATATGGAAATACACGGGAGGAAGTCAGAAAAAAGATGCAGGACAATTTCCAGTCCACATTTCATGGGTAACCCTGTACTTGCAAAAGGCGTCAGTACTGTTAATAGTCAAGAGACATTAAGGCAAGAGTGAGCACAAAGGAGAGCAGAAGGCAAAGCATGATGCCGTCCACAGCACAGCACTTGTTCAGCACTGCCGCCAGCAGAACTGCAAAGACTGGAAAAATACTGCTCTAATTTCATTTGGCCCACTTAAAGATTTGGAGGAAACAGAAATACAGCTTTATTTAATGTTTTAAACTGCTCTCTGTGTATGAGGAGATTGGACAGCCATGCCAGTTTGTGTTCAATCTGCACATTATGTTTATGTGAGCTTACATCTTTTTAAGGCAGCACGGTTACACTTACAGCAGTTTGCAGCTTCCCTAGGAAACCATTGGAAATGGGACCTGTGCCCAACTGTTTTTATCCTAGTTAAGTAAATAAATGAAATATGCTAATTAGCACCCTATTAGTTCACAGCAGGGAGCTTTTATTGGAAATTATTCTGTCATTCAGGAAGCTGCTCTGTAACAGAATGCAAACTGGCCCAATTTCCTCTTTTTACCAACAGTGGATGTCATCCAAATAATGGAGATGCCATAAGCACAATATGTAGGACACAGTGGTGTTGCATGAAACCTCCTTTCAGTCTCCCAAGAGTCTGGCCTAGAGAAATGCTGGCAAATCCCCCACTAGAGATGCTGTCTGCATTTAGATTGAGGGACTGCTTTGTCAAGCACACTTTTAAGCACATAGTTTATTTTCCTCCCTACAACTGCCATTTCAAATATTGCTCCAGAATACTTTCTGAACTTATTACAAATCCATATTAATGTTGACTTTTTTTGGTCTTATTTGCCAGAAATACTGAGACTAGGACACACCAGAGGTATATCTCCATAGAACAGGAAAATCCAGCATAAAAAAAAGTCATAAATTCCAAACTCAGTGTTGGTTTTACATAATTTATATTAAAAATATAGTTTAAGTGGATGTCACTATAGATATTTTACCTCTTTGCTAACAATGTAGAGTTACCAGCCTGGTTAGTGCAGGTCTTTAAAATCAGCCTGGCAACAAGATGACATTGGAAGCAATGCAGGCACTGAGTAAAAAAGCTTAATAAAAAAGTAGCATGTTTTCCAATCCAGTCTTTCAGAAACACCCATTTTCAAAGACCTTTGGGGCTTTTGGGGATTAGACACTGTGACACATCTGTCAGGTTGCCAGTAAGCATGTCAAAACCTCCATCATGGTTTGAGTTATGCAATGAGGCTCACTTATGTTATAGAGATACCAGTAGCATACCTTTCTTTTGTTATCAAATTTATATGAAAAGTTATGGGGATTACCTTGGATTTTCTGACTGCCATTTCAACCAGAGAGGGACTTCAGTTTTTATTCTGCTGAACAGAAAGGCAGTTTCGAGTGAGTCCCTTGTAAAACTTCTAGGTCTTCCCTCTGAAAAGGCCTACATTCAAGCAGTACTATATTACATATATTTAATGCTCAAAATACAATTTTTTTTTTATATTAAAAATGTCACTATTTATGACAAGCAATTTTGGTTTTATTTAAGCAGTTGAATCTTTCAATTGACATAGGATCCAGTTTTGTACGAATGACAGTCTTAATTCATTAATAAAGTTGTGCTGCTCATGTTCACTATAGATCCTGCCAGAGTTATTTCATCCTGATATCCCTTTACACCATAATTGCAGCATTTATATACATGAGTGCTAGCCACTGGAACCAGTATTTCAAATTTCAAAGGGTCAATTTTAAAGTTGGGAAATTCAGATTAAGAAAAGGAAAGCAACAAAACCTTGGGTAGCACACCACAGTCCTCTAGCGTTTCAAATCTACAGTAAATACCCCTTCAAAAGGGAATTTTTGTAACATAAAGAAAGGCCCATACTATCAAGTGGCTAATGTAATATGGGTCTCCTGCCTTCAGTTTAGCAGTGCCAGTTAGGTCACCCAAGGATCAGGTCCTGCTGATGCTGTCAGGAAGGATAGTTTTACTCTGTATGCTTGGAATCCCTGACATAATGTGGCTCCAATTCTCAGGATCCTCTCCTTTAATATCTAATAATATTGTGTGTTGTGTACCCAGGACTGTTCACAAACATGCCCAGTGGATTTGATCAACATAAGTTTATTTTATTTTTATTTTTCCTTTACAACTGAGATGCTAGGGTCTTCACTGAAAACTAAAGAGGTCACATCAGTGACTCGCAGCATGATGTGACTGGACTCAAAGGACTGTCTACAGATCTGCAGAGAATATATAACACATAGATCTTTCTTTTGGGAATAACACTTTTTATCATTAGAATGCTTTCCCTCATGCAGAATAAGACCCTGGGATGTCTCAATACAGAAGTAAAGCTCAGAGCCCTGTGATGTGACACAACAGAGGGTGGTATTTAGGCAAATGGAGCAATTAAGATAACTGCAGCCCTCAGACCAGCACTGCTCCTGCACACAGCTGCACAAATACCCAGGGAGGCAGCCCTGACACAGAACCTGCTGGTGCAAAACCTGCCTGTGGAGCACCCTGTAAATACCCTCATTCTACTCTGAGCTCAGAGCAGACTGAGCCCATCTGCTCCTTCACCACGGGCAAATGTTCACCAAGGGAGAACTAAAAGGCTGCATCTGTCTCACCAGTGGCTGATACCATTGACTCAGCATCAGAGAGTACCAGAACATCCCCAAAGAAGTCAGGAGGACTGAAACACTGCTCTGCTGGCAAGGAGACACCACGGTCAGTTTAGCATTTATCTGCTGCAGTAACTGTGGAACACGTAGTGGAGTACGTCTGCTACATACATTTATTTAACCTGTTGAAAAGTCATGCGGAGAAGAGAATGAGCTCTGAATGCTTTTACACATTTACAGTTGCTGGGAAAAACATTTGCCTTTAAATCCACATGTTCAATATATCCATCTCACTTTGAGCCTGGCCTTCTGAAAGGAAAATTCACAGCCTGGCATTGGGGATGAAAAAAAACAGAGAGAAAAATCCCTATTGACACATTAAATTAGACATGTTTGCAGGGCCGCCAGAGACAGCAATTACTCTGCTGCAGCTTCTGTGGATAGATTACAGCAAAAAACACTGACTGCTACCAGGTAATTCTACCTGCTAATTACTTGGGAAGACTCAGGTACTAAACTGACCTGAATGTTTTCACGGGTCCTGGGACCCATTAAAGGAAAGAACTTTCAAAAGCCACATAGTGATGCTGACAGGAACTCTGGAGCTGTTGAAAATCCATCAAAAATATTCTTGCAGTATAATGATTAGAGTTTCAGTCAGCCCCAATCTGTGCAGGCATTCACATTTCTCAGCAGTTATAACAAAAAGAAGTGCTTTAATGGGGTGGTGATTTTTTTTTCCCCATATTTTTTTTCTTTCAATTCTGACAAAAAAAAAAAGTGCCCGCAGCCCCTGATGTGTGTGCAGCAAGAACAAACTAACCCAGCACACAGGTGGCTTTGCTCCTGCAGAATGGGCTGGTTTGCCTTGCACCAGCAGGATGGGTGGGCCCTGTGATGGGGTATCCCCAGTGGCTCAGTGAGCTCTGGCACGACTTCTGAGCCACTGGGATTTGGGCAGCACAGAGGGCAGGAGCTGGAGCACCCTCACTGCTCAAAAGTTCTTGCTGAGGGGGAAAAAACAGATTGCCATATCCAAACCATTAACTTCCCAAAGAGGTGATGACTTGCAATTTTTTTGATGCCATGCTGACAATACCTAAAAAGGTCAGAATTGGGAGCCCAAGTTACAAACAGCTTTCTCCTGTGGCAATAAGCTCCCTAACCCTGCTACCAAGAATGCTCTGGTTAGAAAATCTTCTTTTTTTGACAGCTATTCGCCAAAAGAACTGTTAACCATGGAATGTCCAAAAAGAACCCCAGACCAAGGTGCAAGCACCTTTCTATCTTTAAAAAGGTTCTGCATGCAATTACCAAGTCAGAAAAAAAAACCACACAGAAAGCATAAAGAAGCTTTGTGTAAATAAATCTGCATCTACCAGCCAGCACACGTACCCCATGGGGGACTGGGGCTGTCCCGTGTCAGGCAATAAATGAGGCTGAGGTATCCTGGTCAGGAGGACACAGCAAACATTGGATACACACTGTTAAGTTCACATATATAAGCAGCATTTCTTTCAGTGTCTTCTACAGTACAAAGGTAAGTGGAAAATTTTGTCAGAGCTCCAATACACAGGCAAAGCCCACATAATCCAGGACCCAGAAAATCTGCATTTCACATCTAAAAATTCAAATCTTCTATGACAAAGACAACCTGCCATTTGCCATTCTGTAAGAATTTGGGTATAATTAAATACTGCTAGAGATGCAAGGAAAGATGTGTTATTTCCTGTGAGGAAAAAAGGGTGACTTAGAGGTTTTTAATATTATAGTTATTGCTTTTCAGATAGTCTCCTCAGGAAACATCAGAAAATCCCTTCGCTCCAAATAGACAAGCCTAAAATTACAGATTCATTAAATCAGTGTGTGGGTAAGAAGTTTCTTCATATAGTATCACTATGTTTAAAACAGAAAAAACACAACCTCCTTTCATCTGGTGAGACTGAGCAATCTGTAACAAAAAGAGAATATATAAACAAAGCACACTGCTCCCTGGCACCGTCTTTGCTGTCAAAACTTGCTCCTGCTCAGGGTCCATTTCCCAGTCCTACCTATATTTAAATACCACCATCCCAAACTGTTATTTCAGGGTTGCATTAAACACATCAGGATGTACTTATTTGGTGAGCAGTGATGCCATCAGCCCTTCAGCTTGACACCAAAACCATCTGATCAAGGCTCTGCTACAGTTTTTAATCCACTAGGCAGCTGCCTAACATGTGAAAATATTCTCTACAGTGTGTCTTATGGCACTTCTGAACAAAACTATTCTCTTTACTATATCCAACAAAGAGTCCATTAATATTTTTTGAGATTACAGCATACATGAAATTATTAATAACAGTGCAGCAGAAACATTAAATAAACAAGTTGAGAATTGTAAGATATATATATAATATATATATATATATAGCTTATATGGGTTATCATGTAATGAGTGTAACAAAACAAGTATGGAGTAAACACTTCTATAAATACTTTGAACTGCACAAATCTTCCAATTCCATCAGACTAATCTAATTTATCTGAGCCAGTAAACCAACAAAAAATGTGAGCTGCTCACATTTTCCCACAAATAATATCCCTCCACATTGTCTGTGACCACCAAAACTCTTGGCCACATTTAACCAGATTTTGGTAAACATTGCCATTATAATTTTTTTTCTCCTCCAGACTTTTCTTCTCTTCCGTAAAATGAGAAGCTATTATCAACATGGGAGTTCTCCAGCTAGAAAGGGAACCAGGTGTCCAAATCAGGACTCAGTGGAAGCTGATAATTATGTATGTCAAGAGATTCTCTGGTTTAGTGGATGTTGCTACCTCCAGAGCCAACACACAACTCCTGCTAACAAGGCACAGAGGCAGCAGCTGCCCTCTGGCTCTGTACTTCTGTGCAGATGCAAACCACTTGATGAGAGCTTTGTTAAAGCTGGATTTTTAGACTCTTGCTTATGACCACACCTTGCCTCAACAAGGTGCTCAGATCTGTATGCTGTTTTCAGCAGGACAACAGTCTCACCAGGAAAAAAGATCACAGGGCCTTGAAGTCACAGCTACGCTCGAGACCTTGCTCGGCGGCTGCTTCTCACAGCGCTCTGCAAGCCAGAGCAGCTCCTGCAGAGGTGCAGAGGGAGCTGCACATGGGCTCCTGCATAGGGCTGCACATGGGCTTCCGCAGAGGTGCAGAGGGAGCTGCACATGCAATGGGCTGGTGTCACACTGCAGATACGCTGAGGAAACAGGAGGATTCTCCTGGTGCATCTGCAAGTACAGGACAGGCAGATTTGTTTCCCTAAGAGTTGCGCCAAGTTCCAGCAGAGATCTGTAAGAAAATTATTTTGTTTCTAGGCTCTGTTGCTGATATATAATCAGCAGATAATATTTGCACAACATTTCACCGACTTGTGGGATATTGCAAACATTAATATCCATAGAGCACAATGAGCAGGGGACTGAGAAGAGTTACTAATGCTACTCCAAGACCACCCCAGTGGCTCATTAGCAGTTGACTTTACAGTTATACATGCAATTTTCCACACAGGCCACCTCCTAGGGAAAACAGATGGTGAGAAAGAGCCTTCTTTCCCCTTACCACCACCCCTGCAAAGAAGTAACTTCTCTGTTTTGACAGGTATTTTCCCACGATTAACATTTAACTTCACAAAAAGTAGAAAGTATTCATGTGTCCTAGGCAAATAAACAGTTATACCCAGGAGAAATGAACACATTCAAAAAAGGAATATTTCTGTATTTGAAAAATTACATATCTATTTTTGCCTTTTTTGTTGTCCTTTCAGGAAGCTTGCAAACGTTAGAGACATATTTGGTCAGTGCTTCAGCTGGACAGTAACATGTTTCTGTATAGTAGATGACAAATGAAATTACCTTTTATATCTCTCATTGATTTATGTATTTCTTGTTGTTACCAATTTTCTTCTCACAGATGCCCAGGAATGCAAAAGAATTAAAATGCATAGCTAGCTAGTTCCAGCAGCACAATTCTGCCTTTGACACAGCTCAAGTAAAACTGTGTCATATATAAATATTTTACTGAGTCCATGGATAACTTCTGTTCCACATCATGGCAGTGGTCCTAATGTCAGGGAGGGCAAGTAAGGCTCGTGATCCTCCTTTCACTATGCAATAATATTTATCTGTGAGGTAAAACTACATCTCAATCACTGAGCCTTACTTTCACCAGACGCATAAATTTAGATAAAGCCACAAAGGCAAAGCTTCCTTCTTCAACCTTGACACAAAATATTCCAAAAAGACATTAAAAGGAGGGACTATCTTTTTCTGAAAGATAGAAATGTTTTTTAGAAGTCAAACATGTCTCATAACTGTTTCTGTGCTTGCAGTGTAACTAATTTAAAGGTATTTCTAAAAAGACAAAGATCTGGATATTTTATTTTCTAAAGCTATTGCAGTTTTCAGCAATTAACTGCTGATGCTTTGAATGGAAGGATGCAAGAGGACCATCACAGGTCCATCACACTCTAGAAACCCTCTGCCTCTAGCAGCAAAAGCACACTAATGAACTGGATAGCTCTTCAATAACAGCTGATTTATATAAACTACAATGGTTTCTACTGAGTTAAATGTATTTATAACACATTGCAAGATATAAATATGCAGCAGGAGGGGACCCCATGCTTTGCATGTCTTTTGATCAGGCACTGTGTTTATTGTCACTCATTTTAAAATCAGATGCCAAAGTAGAAGGGACTTCAATCACAGTAACCCTATCTCATGGTGGTTTCAGAGAGCACCCTCCAGCAAAATGCCTAATTAGCAGCATTTTCTGAAGATTTGGGGCACCCAACTTGAGACAATCTGTGTCTGATTTCCAGAGATGCTGAACATTCATAGCTCATGTTGGATCAGAAACAGCACAAGGTAGTTTGCCTGAAGGGCAGAGATGCTTCACAAGACCAGACATTACAAGACACGGGATGGGTGGCCACTTCAGTCTGAACACACACCCAGCAGCAACAGAAAACATTACATGTTGCCTGATTCCATCAGCATAAAATTAAGCTTTTTTAACAGACAAGCAAAATTAAAAAGCTCTGGTTCGTATTTGAATTGCTGTTTTGAAGACTGTGACATCTGTTGTTGAGTTAAGCATAAGCAGCATCTCATATACAGACTCACTTATCTTGGTGCATAGTCTCTATACTTTAAGTTGTTCTTAATTGTTATATCTTCGACTCAGATTTTGTATAGAACTGTGATTTTTTTCAAATATAAGATACATCCAGGAGCTGCTTGAATGAATTCCTTGCAGCAAGAGTGAAACTCAAAAAATTCAGGTACATTTACCAAATGCCTCAATAATAATGCTAGAATTAAAGGGATAGAGGAAAAGAATCTCCTATGCCTCCAGAACTCAGAATACATGTTTCTCTAGCTTTTTCTGGGGGTTTTTTGTTTTTGTTTTTGGTGGGTTTTTTTGGTGTTTTTTTGGGGTTTTTTGGGTTTTTTTTTTTTGGGGGGGGGGGTTTGGGGGGTTTTTTTGTGGTTTTTTTTTGTTTTTGGTTTTTTTTTGAAAAGAAGGAAAAGAAGAAGCAAAGTGTACAGACAGCTACAACTACAGAACAAAACCAGTCACATTTCATCTACTCAGAGTGTCACACAACACACAGAATATTTATATCATCAAAATTTCCAAATTTAGAAAAGTCAGACAAGAAAGTTCTTGGTTTAGAGAGAGGACAACTTTTTCCTGGTGAGGGAGTAATATTTGGGTTTGCAATTTTTGCTTTATAGTTCTGCTGGTTATGTATCTGATGTGACTGTCATCGATAGGAAGATACTGCACTGATTTTTATTAAGGGCAACAAGCATCTAAAGGCTGACCTAAACAAAAACATCATGCTTGCAAAGATTTGAATTCACATTTGAATTTAAATGCTTTCAATTACTGAACCACATTTTTATGTTTTGCCTACAAGGTGATGTGGGCACAATGATAAAATCGACCCACTGAGGGGGCTCCAGATACCAAACCCTCTAATGGTGGTCTCCAACTGAGAACTATTTGAACTGTTTCAGATATGTGCTCTAGGGAAAGTGAAACAAGCTTCAAAATTCAGATAAATGTTTCTAAAGCTATTGCTTATCTAGCAGAGTTATTGCTTTACAGACAAACATTTTCAATCCATGGAAGGATGTGGACACTGAAATATCAGAAGGGAAAGCTCTCAATTCCCCTGAGCATAAACTAGTCCAGTTGAAAATTTTGCACAGGGAAAATTTTAGCTCATTGTGATTAACAGGTTTCATTGCTACAGCAAGCAACTGGCAGTGAGTTTATCCGCTCCACAAATTATTAATATCCTGTGTGCCCATTGCAATATGCTGTTACCAGGTAAGCTCTTTTACTCCCTCTAGAAGGGGCTCAGGAAGGATAAGCAGCACTGCCTTCTGCAATAAATAAATTTGAAAAAAAAAATAAGCTGCCAGCACACAGAGGTGTTAATCTCTTCCACTTGAGAATTAGGAAGAGGAAAGTTATATGGTCTGTAAATTGTGCAGGCAGCCCAGGAAGCTCAGTTCAGTGTCTCCATACCACTGACATGGTCATGGTGTGGCTTCCTAACAGTCTGTAGGAATCTTGTGGAGGAGGGTCAAGATGAGGGGGGTGACTTGTCCATGGAATTCACAGTCTAAAGGTATTTGGCATTTCATTCCCCATATTAAACAGGTACTTTATAAATGTTCCTGCCCAACCACAAGGGATTTTCTCATGAGTTGCCAATATATGTTACAGGTCGATTCTTGCTTAGAGAGCAAGGGAATAGAGAGAGCACCCATTCCAAAGGGCTGCCTTAGCAGTGTCACATAGATGTTGAAGTAAAACAGTCAGAGTCACATAGAGAAAATAAGGATCTCCAGTCAGCCATCTCAGACAAAAACAAACATGATCCCTACAGAAAACTACAGCAGTCTGAGAGGGACCCTACAAATGTGTCTCTCTACTTATGGCTGCATCTTTCTTTGGATTAATTCTTCAAATGGACTTCAACTTGACATGTTCCTGCCTTGAAAAAGGTTTCCCTGTACTGTCACCCTACTAAAATGAGAACTATCATGTTGCTCCACAATTTTAGAGGAACAATGTCTGACCTAGGGCAGAATCTTCAGGTTTAGAGTCAGTAGAAGTGCAGACTGTCAAATTCTGCTGCAACAGTTCTGCTTTGCCTTCAGAACTGACCCACAGAAGTACCTGGGGTCCACTGGAGAGGAAGCCCAAACAGTGGGATGAACATGACACTTGCTGTTCAGTCTCAAAGACTAGACACAGGTCAATTCTATTTGGAGGGAGCAAAATATTTTCGGTTACTACTACAATTTGTAAAATGAGCACTTAGATTTCACATTAACAACTATGCTCTGAAAGAAATCAAAGAATGTACAGTATTACCCTCTATAATGCACAGATCCAGGAATTATGAAGAGGTGGGAAAATCCAGTTTGCATCACTAGGAAAGTTTTTTTAAAATTCAGAAGTATTTAATAATTTACACAGTCGGACCACTGACTTTAAAAGTTATGTTAAAAATTAAGAACCTCAAAAAAAAAAAGCTATTAAAAATACAGTCTACACTTAACATAGATTATTTGTTCCCCAAAATTATTAAATATGAGTGAATTTAATAAAAAATTACATATGAATACAATTGCATGCATTAGTAAGTGTGATAAGATCTGAGAACTTCAGAGCACAGCTATGCAGCATCAGACTGAGGCAATGAGTGAGTGTGGCACCTATGGAAAAAGCCTCTCTGAGGCACTAACAATTCTCATCTCTGTTCACAATACTGAGGACATTTTCAGCCTGGTAAAATGTTTATTGTGAAACTCATCTGAATTTAGATTTCATTGCAAATCAGACAACAATCCCTTTCTCTACCATACCTCGTGTATGAAAAATTATCTTTAAAACATCAGATCCTTCCTTCCATCTTATGACACCTAATCTATTCATCACACAGGCCACAGTAAAACATCTGAACAATGATTTAAGAAACACAGCTATGATCTGAAATCTGGCATAAAAAAGGATGTGCTTATTAAATGTCACTAACATGGCATTCAATGGAATAAGTGTTAACTTCCTACCTGAACAAAATTCAAAACTCAATTAGAATGACAAACATATTCTTTACATCTCATTAAAACTATTATACAGATTTATTGGTACAGAATACCAGTAATTTGGTCAGTTGGCCAGTGATTAATCCCTAGGCACACACTCTGTAAAGCACTTCATGATTTGCTGTGGAGAAATAAGTACACACTGCAAAAATAACAAGCCCTTCACTTTTTCAGGTTTCAGTTAAAAAAAAAAAAAAAAAAAAAAAAAAAAAAACGAGAGAGAAAACAAGCAGTGTTAACTTCCATACGTGAGAAACGTATCTTTGATTGCCGGGTGCTAAAATATCTTGCTCAATTTGCCTTGACTTAGGAAGTGCTCTCTGATCTCAAAATTGTTGATGCTAAAAAAAAAAAAAAAGAGCATTGTCTTAAAAGAGCAAAGCAGACAGTACAATAAAAATAATGAGCTGCAAAGACTCTTAAGCCTTTTACATAATAGAACCTCTCACTGCATTGAGGAAGATTCCCTCAAGGCCCAGTGTAGCTCTTTACTTTTATTTTGCTTTAAACAGGCAAACATCATAGCATCAACTAAAAGGCCACTTATTTACTAAGCATTCAAAGTCTACAGCAGTTAAGAGGATTAATCGTCTTCATGCTTATGAAATTTAAACATAGGAGATTAAAGACAAACCAGCATGGTCACACACAACTAACTTCAATTAACCTACCTGCACCCCCTAAGCATTTTTGTTAATAAGCACAGACCACTGGTCCTTATTCAGATGCTGATCTTGAGACAAGTTTTCTCCATGTGAACTGAGAGAGGAGCACTGTAAGAACACAGCTTCAAAAGGAAAAAGAAAAGAAAAAAATAAACCAAAACTCTTGGAATAAACTGTAAAGCAGCAGCTGCAAGAATATGCCAGCTTGACCACAGTGGAAAACATATGGAGACCTCCACAGCCACCTTCCAAAACTACTGGCATTTAAGCATCCAAACACTGGAAGCAACTTTAATGGAATTTGAAAACAACTCTGACTGCAATTGATGGGACAGGAAATGTTACAAGCTATAGGTGCTCCACTCATTTCAATGACATTACAGTGCTGAAGTGATTTATGTCTATCACATTAAACATCTCCTAATGGTGACTACAGCCATTTTATTCTTACATAATTAAATTAATAACAGTCAAACTTCAGCTCTGCCTGTTACAAAGCTGTGTTCTTTCTGACCTTCAGCACGTAAGAGGTTGCAAGCAAAGAGCTGCAGCAGTACTAAGTCTTGAATAGTACACACTTGTCAATATTGGTTTTCAGTATTAGAATCAAGTCCAGTTCTTCTTAGTGATGCCTTTTTCACAACAAAATATTATCTTGAAATCTTCCTGGGTGGTACTAATTGCAATCATTGCAATAGACCAATGGCTGAGAGAGTCGGGGAGGGAGGAAGAGTTAAAGACTCTTGTTAAAGACTGTTAGTGTTGTAACCACTGGGTTTATTTACCCAAAATGTACAGGACTTGTCCATAAAAAAGACAAGAAATTTCATTTAATCATATGAACAATCTATTTTGTGTCCTGTAAGGGCAATTTAACCCTGGAACACATTGCCCAGACGGACTGCAGTGTTTCCATGCTTGAGGATGTTCAGAACCCAGGTGGACACAGCTATGAGCAGCCTGTTCCAGCTGACCATGTTCTGAGCAGGAGGGTTGCGCTTCAGGATCCAGTCTACCCCAATTGCTCTCTGATTCTGCAGCAGCTGTTATAATAGTGGTACCCACTGCTTCAGTCCCCCAGCAGAACAGCAGCAACAAACCCCCTCTCCACAAAGTCAGAAACCTCTGTAACTCATCCATGGTATGGACATTCCCTGCTACCTATCTTCTGATCTCTTCTGATTTCAAATCACAATACCACTTTGAGCAGCACCCCCGAAAGTATCATAATGCAAGTTCCACATTTAACACAAGATGTCATGGATTTTTCAGTTTATCTGATTTTTTTAACAGTGGTACTTCTGCCAGTTGTCACACCACGTGCCTTTCCACTGAACAGGGCAAAGTACATGGCAATTCGGTGACAAAGAGTCACATAGCAAAACTGAACCTAGGATCTCTAGTTTTTCTGATTGATAAGTCAATAGCAGGGGTCTTGAGATAACACCTGTTTTAACCACCAGTTTCATTTGCAAAAGTGTCTATCCAAATGGATAATTTTCCTGCTAGCCCTTTGTAGGTAATCGCCTCAGCCAACTGCAAAGCACTGTGAATGTTACTCCTCCCTCTGAAGTGCCAGCAGAATTATTGTCTAATTTCACTAATTTCCAACCCATTACACCTGCACAAGCCCATGTGCTCTTCATAGAAGCAAGCAATATCAGAATTTGGCCTGATCTGCTGTGATAGCACATTAAAGAGCATCCCACAGAAATTGTGCAGAATTGCCCGTTGAGAAGGCAATACCTGGCTGACACAGCTGCCCTCCCCTGAAGCCAGGCCTTTCCTGCTGCACACCCTTCCTACTAACTCTCCACATAACTCTAGGTACCTGAAGGAATCCATAGCTCTACATTAGGAATGCTACTTTTTTCTTTCATCCAGTTAGAGTAACATACCCTCTTCTAAATAAACTGTAATTAGAGCAGTTCTAGGTAGCTGCTCTAATGTCTGGTCTCAAGTGTATTTGGCAACAGGAACAATTAGTTCACTAGTAAAAAAGTAAAGAGTTTCAGTATAAGAAATTATATGTATTCTCTCCTGCAATATTTCAGTTGCAGACAGTTGACTTGATTTCTGGGCATCCAAATTTTGGACATAGAGAGCTAAAATTGAATCTAATTGGTGACAGATGGGCCACGGCACATTTCAACAGTTTCTCAGGGACTGCAACCTTTCTGCTAATAAATAAATGCAGTAAACCTGTGAAAGTTCTTTAAAAGAGAAATGGTTAAATATCCATTGAAATACAGACTTGAGGCAGAAACGAACCCTATTAATTTCTCTAAATATTTAGGCAGGACCAGTGAGTTTCTTGCCTCATTTTTAAAAGAACAGAACTATATATCATGTGAAATAATTTTCAAGTCCTCTAGTGTAGATTCCCTGGATTATGTTTCCTTCTTGAAGGCTCCTTCACTAAAGCATTGTATACGACAACATCTGGAAGTGCTGTAACATGATTCTAGAATCAGGGAACAGGTTTATTGTTTGAGGTTTTTCAAAAGTAGAGCTTCAAAAATGTAGCAAACACTTCACAAAAAAAAAACAAGCACTCATTTACAATAACCATGTCATGAGGTTTTTTTTGCAAAATTGAAACTCAGTCATCGAAGTAAGCTCTTATGTGGTTCATAAATTATACCAGAATATAAATAAAAATTAAGAGGACAGAATATTAGAAACTATTGTGTGGAAGCTACACAGGAAAAGAAAATGCAATTATTCACTTAATAATATCTTTCCCTAGCAATTACGTATTTTAGACAGAAACAGTCAGAACTTGTACACAGTCATGAAACTCAGGCCAATTGCAGAAGTTGGGCGTTCATCAAGCAAAAAAAGATCCGAATAAAAGCAGCAGATTAAACCAGAAATAAATTATGTGGAAATCTGACATCTTCACTGCCCTTGCAAAGCCATTTCTCCCTTGGCTGCAATGCCTGCACAGACCCCACCAGCTCAAGGCAGTGGGCACCTCCTGAGTCACAGGCTGGTGGTGCCTCTGGCTGACGGAGGCAGAGGAGAGGGGCACAGGAGTGAAGGGCTTGACCACAAGGACAATTGGCACAGATAATCCTGGGCTGTGCAACTCCAGGCACAGGACCCTCAGTGCAACACCAGTACCTGCAACAGCTCGCCACTTGTTGGAACTCAGAATGTCCCTCAGACATTTTTGGAGGTTCCAGGCCCTGGTTGGAGTCATTTGAGACCCTGGCAGGCAGCTGGAAACAGCTGTGATTTTGAGTTTAAGCCATGGAATGAGTTACCAACTTTGCAGGTAGAACAAGAAGTCACAAAAGTTTAGATATTATAGTAGAAGTAGTCACAAAGTTGCTGACCAAACCGCAGTAGCCAGAGAAGACAATCTTTTAGATAGCTTGCAATAAACTGCCTTGAGACCAAACAACAAGAAGCAGCAGAGTTTTCTTTGGAAGCACGGGTTGGAGGAGAGACTTTACCACCACACAGAACCCCTGAACCAGGCTGGGGTTCCGACGACCACTGCTTAATTGGGAGGGAAAAAAAAAAACCCACCAACAAATCTAAAATATCTCACAAGCTTGAGTATTCAAACCATCCAGGTGAAGTATGAATTAAAACCCCACTCCATCAAAATATTGCTAAGCAGAAGGTGTTTCTTTCTTGTTGAAATTCCTCTGAGTGATATAAGCAAAATTTATAATGAAAAAAGAGATCTCATCTACAGTTCAGTATCTAGGATATTACCCTAAGATACCAGAGAGCCAAATTTTGATTTGTACTGCAAGGTAAAAACCAAAAATAAATTAAAAATAATAATAAAAGAAGAAAATTTCTCACTATGCTAGTATTCTGGTCACATCTCAGCACACCATAGTTCCTCTGCTTTTGGTTTCAGCTGCTTTGTGCATGAGCATCATTCAGGTGCTGCCTGCTAAAAAGTGCCTCTGCAATTCAACTTTGCTGATCTTGTTGCAGAGCTCTGGTTTCAAACAAATGATTGGCTATGAGGTATCAATAACAGGTTGAGGTAGCAAGGGCAGGATGATTTTAAAACAGTCATTGCCACTTAAAAGGAAGATCAAATGCCTAACAGCTTACGTAGCTGTTAAGTATACGTGAGATTCTGAGCCCAAACTATCAGTCAAAAGTCACAAAGAAAATCTGAGCCTCCAAAAATCAAAGCACTTTAATCACAACCTGTTATTTTAGCATATTCCATACACAAGCAGAAGGCGTGTCTGTTACTCTAGCAAGACAACAAAATTGAGCAGACCCCTCACCTTGTTATCTACTGCAGGACTGAAGTCTACAGCGTCCCCTTAAGTGGTTAACTGATAGAGTGTTCCCAGCAATAAAAAAAGTATGAGCCTTGGAGACACATCAGCTAGGTCAAACTGATCAAAATAGCTGCCTAAGAACAGACAGCAGTGGTTTTACAAGAACTCTCCAGGCTGGCTCTCTACTCCCCAGTAACACCAAGTTTGCTTCAGAGGGATTAGGACAGGAATTACAGAATAAACAACCATTTCTGGAATGAAGTGGTTCCATAAAAAGGTAAATCCTTTCTCCTGAAAACACTTGCTATTCAACAGACAGTAAAATCAGCATCAAACCAACCAACAGAGGTTTCCCTTCCTTCAGTTGGCCAGAAAGGGAAAAAAACCACCATTCTCCTTTTCCATATTTGTCATTCTTTACAGACCTGAACAGTCAAATCAAGTAAGTTGCTGTCAGATTTGCCTGGACATTTATACTGCATTACTGATTTCCCAAAGAGTGCCTGTCAACATTGAGACAAGGGTCTGAAATTCACTATCCAATCTCATGAGTACTGTAGATTAAGCCCAAATGTTAAAGTGCTCATTTGAATAATCAAGATTTCCTCAATATATACACAATAACTAACAACAAACCAAAAAGTCATAGAGAGGTGATAATTTTACAGTGGTCAATTCTCTTCAAGAAAAGCAGAGGAAGCCTGACCCACAAGAAAGGATGTACAATGCCTGGAGACCATCTTTAGACAGCACTGTAATCTACATGATAAAAAAAAGCTCTTGTCCATAATGCAGCATATGCCACTTAAATACTAAAGATATCTATTTTTAACCTTGTCTTTCACATTTACTAGACTGGCAGAACCACTTTAACCTCGAAGTCTTTGTGTATAATCTTCATTTCTTGTCTGTCCTCTTCTGTTTTTATCTTGCATTCTGTGTGTATACAGCTGGTATATAAAGAACCTTAGCGTGAACAAAACTAAAAATCACTTAGAAATCCTCACTGTAAAAAGAAATCACTTCTTTATAGGATTAATCTGTTGAAAAACGGGGGTTTTTTGACTAGAAAATTGTAGAAACTGGCCATGTGTCAAGGTTAGTCAAGGTTGGCTGCTGAATTCATGAAAAAGACAGACAGGTTTGTGTCATCAAACATGATGATTAGTTTCTCAGTCCCAGAGTGTCATTTCACAAATCATTGATAACCTCATCAGGTGAGGTAAGTCAATTCACATTTCAAAGATAAAGCCCTAAATAATTGCCTTCGCAAAAGTAATGATTATTAAAATCAGAAAACCATGATTTTATCAAAACAAATATGAAAAATAGTCTTGAAAAAATTCTAGGTGTTCTTACATAGTCTAAAGCATCATTTTTTACCTATACATTTAAGACCACATTGCATTTTTGTACATGTCAAAATCTCAAACAAGTCAGCTTTAATTTGTAAATATTTGCTTCCTTTAAGTTTCAGTACAAGTTCAAATCCAACACCCATGTAATAGTACTCAATACAATTTTTAAAAATTATGTAGAACACAAACTTATGGCAAATGGTGCATTAGGCACGGGTATGCTAATGTTTATTACCAAACCCCAGTTATCTAAAATTCCTGGTAGCTGAAATACGGTCATATGCTGCTGTACCCAACTATCAGGGGAACTTATTTAACATGATTAACTGAAACCCTGATCCTCTGAATTCATATTCCCTCTGACATTTGGATTATTAAAGCTATAACTGCTCTGAAAAAGAAAAGGCTAAAATGAGCTAAGAGGCAAGGACTTTTCTAATGACTTTGTTATTTTAAAAAGGATGCCAGGTGATTACCCAGGCAAGAAGAGGAAGCCAGAGTGCCCCAGCTGGAATGGCCTATGGAGCACTCGGACACGATGCTGGAGGCACAGCACGGCCCGAGACATGAGGTACAAGAGTTCCAGTAATGTGATTACACGGCTGCACAGTTCAGGAATGTGAAAATCCTGATGGTTCAGTTGCAATTCTGCTGGTCATTTTGTGTGTGTAATTATTATTGATTTATTTCTTGATGCAATCTCATAGAAAGCACAAAAAAAAAAAAATCCAGGTGTAAATGTAGGTTTCAAATGGTATTTTCATTTGGCATTAATTGTTTTAATGGTATTTTTAATTTTGCTGTCCAAGATATAATTTTTTTTCTCTTGACTTCAAGTTATCACATACTGTGCTTTAGCAAAATGAAGCGATCAAGTGTGGAATGGGCACTGAAGGTAAAGACTCAATAAAAGAGCAGCATGCTTTTCAATCTGGCCTTTTAAAACATCCACTATCAGAGGGCTTTGGAGGTTTAAGGGATTAGATACCATGACACATCTGTCAGATTATTATGTAAGAAAACTCTCCTGCTGTTTTCTGTAGGGAAAATGTCTGCTGTGGAATATTTTTTTTAAAAAATTAAAAACAAAAAGACACAAAAAGGCAATATTTGCTTCATAGTTTTTATTTCATGGGGAAAAAAATAACTTTTTTTTCCTGGCCTAAAACCAAATTATATTTAGCACTCTGACTGCAGACTTCTATCTGAATATGGATTAGCAGAATGCACATGCTTTTACTGTTCACAACAGAGATTATGCAAAGATATCAGGATTTGTAGGTTGGCCTAACTTAGCAATACTTTACAGAGCCAGGAATCACTGACAGCATGCAAAGAATTGCAATGAAATGTGAAATGATAATTCATGTTACATTTCAGTTAGATGCTTAAAAGCACTTTAAATGACTGCTAAACTTAGGAAGCTTTTCTGTCTAAAACAAAAGCCAAAATAATTTTATGAAAAATACCCAATATCATCCTACTGCTCACATGCTCTGTTTGGGTAACACAGTTACATCTTGTCAGTGGGGTGGCAGCAGTGTCCACATCCTGCTACTAATGCCACAGCAGAGCAACAACCAATCTCCAAATTCACATCACACAAGGCTGGAAAGCTGCAGCTTCATTAAAATTATTATGAGAAGCAGAAGTCTGAAGCCATCATCCACCACCAGTTGGATACTACAGATTTAAACAATTATTGTAAGTTCTGTATTGGTCCATTCTGATCTTCAAGTTCTGCAATTCCCATGCCCCTGCTGAGTTCTTTTAGACATCTCGCCCTTACAGCAGGGGAGCAGATGATGCAGGGCTGTTTAGGTGGTAAGAGCTACAGTGCTGTGCTACACAAACAAGTCACAGAGGCAAACACAGCAAGAGCTGAATTGGATGTTTCTCCCATTCCAATAAATTTTCTCTCTCCAAGCACCTGAAATCTACCTTTGCCAGGAATTCCATTACCAACTGCACAAAGCACTTTAAATTCTACTTTGCATAGACATGAACAGAAAATAGTTGTCAATAGATAGAAACTAGAAAGAGGCAAACTAAAAATAATCAAAACCCTGGAACACCACTACAGATTATGATCAGGGGAACAGAAAGGGTTGGTTTGTTTATTTTTTTTTTTAATAGACATATGCATAGATATAGATATATAAAGTTTCTCCCAAACTTGACCTTCACAGGAGCATAGTATGACCCTGAAAAGTAATCCCTGCTCAAGGATCAATCCTAACTGTTTTTTTTACTGACATTATCACAATTTGGAGCTACAGGGTTCCAGTCTCAAGAACTAGCCCATTACTCCCAAAGGGTGCAGGCTGCAGCAAGAAACTCCTGTGCAACAGCACAGAGTATATTAGGGCACTTCCTGAGCACAGGAAGCTCTCAGCACTGACACACTCATTTGCTTAACATTTCGAAAACATCGTCCCACTTACAGTGGGGCCCTTGTTTCTTCCTCTTCCTCACTTTCTGTGAGTTGGAAGCTAAAGGAGGGGTGCTCTTCCCCACACAAAATCATTTCACCAAAATGTCCCTGAATTTATAGTCTACGACTGGCAGTTCCAAGTTCTCACTCCTGGCATTTCTGTAAACCAGAGCATCCTCAGCAGAAGGCTTGCAAAGACCAAAGATCAGAGCAACAAGAGCCATGAAAATACACACTTCACGCTAAATAAGAATGGTTCAGTCACAACATGACCGATTATATTGATGAATATATAACTTGCTAGTAAAGGATAAGCACCTTTTGTTTACAGAAATTGTACAAACTTAGTCTGGAAACACTGGGTCATATTTTGCCTCTGTGTGTACCACTGGCATTCATACTGAAGTCAGTTTAATGCACATTGACAATTTAACACAGTTAAAATACCATTCATGGCTGATGATGTACATACATAGACAGTTACTACAGTGAGTTTAAAAAACAATCAGTTCATTAACAACATTCTTCACAAAAAATAGTTTCTAGGAAACTATGTGCCAAAATGAGGATTCAGAAATCCATGAGGGTCTTTCATTTAGGTGTCTCTTGTGCAAACGCTCTTCCCTCAGCTGGGTTCCCTAGCCTGACTTTATAAACTTTGATAAATCTCATTAATCTGGAAAGGGGGAATACTCTTTCCTCATATTGTAAATCAGAATTAGGAAAGTGAGTTCAGTGTATAAAACCAAGTAATCCATAAGGTCGCACAGCAGCATTCCTAAATTCAGCTTTTTAAACTATGCCAGCACTTCTCATTTGGACAGAATCACTGTACCCCAACTCTACAGAAAACTAGCCAAAATTTTCTTGCAAGACCCCATACCTTTGCAACAGGCATTTCAAAAATGCTCTGTTTCAATCTGAGATGTGAAACATCCAGAGTCCTAAGGCTTGAAAGCTTCAGCAGCCCCAGAATTACTAGTCTATGCTTCTTTCAAATGATTATTTAGTCTGAAAATATTTGGAAAAAGGATGATGCCTTGGCTCATAGTCAGAAAAACAGTCTTTATTGAACACTCTAGTCTACCAGAAATCTGGATTTAATTATTTTGAGCAAAATTCATGTGTACATGCACGCAGATATGTAGAGATATATACATTTTGTCTTATTTACATGCAGTCCTTACATTTAGACTTTGGGCAGCTTATGCAGACATCTCTTCTAGTGGGATTGAAAAACAGGTTCAATCCAATGTTTATAAGCAGCTGGCAAAGAGATGTGAACATGGCTCTCAGGGGCAGTCTGCCTGGCACACACAGGGTCACTCTCTGTGCACAGGGTCTCGGATGAAGAGTTACTCATTGCAGCAGACACACCACAACAAACAAACACAGGCTCCAAGCCTCCAGCACAGCCAAATCTTGCTGCATCTTTGCTCAGCTCTCCAGAGCACAATGTACTCTCACTCCCACACCGAGCATCTATCAGGGCTTTCCTTTTGTTCTTCACAGGGAACCTCCACAGAATACTGAAGTCTGAAATTAATTATTTATTTATCTTTATACTGAAGTCTAAAATTAATTATTTATTTATCTTTCAACAAAAGTAAATAAGGGCACATACATTCAAAAATCCAGGCTATAGTATACTACAACTTCCTTTCCAGTGACACCCACACCTAGCACTTCCTGGCTCCAGCAAGGGTTTTGTGCAAGATTTCTACTAAAAACACCATCATTTGCTTTGCCTTTGGCTACATTTAAATTCAAACGCACTCCTATTTTACATAGATCTCATATTTCATTTCCGTTACTATGCATCATCCACATTCCTAATAACCATGATGGGATGATGGTTTCTTACAGCAATTTTTCAGGATTTTCTTTTCCTGTACTCTGACTCTGCCACAAGCCCAAAGATGTTGTTCAGCTGACTATTCTCTGGACCCTCTTAAGTGAATACTATTAAACCATTAGTACTAGAGGATCTGTTCAAGAGTCTTTGCAGAGCTCAGGACGTGCCATTGAGTCGCGGGTGACCACTGCACAAGCTGCACTTTGGAACTCCGGCCCCATCCCTGCCTGAGGTTACCCCAGGTTGCAGAACATCCTCCCAAACATGGCTCTACTGCCCTGAGGAAACTTCTGTTACTGGGACATTCATTGGAAGTTTAGATCTTCGTTTCTAGTGGCTTAGCAGGAATAGATCGGATCTCTTCTAATTCAATCTCTGAACAAACAGGGGAAAAGAAGTCAAATGATTCTTTCTGTCCTGCATACCAGAAAGAGGGAGGAGAAAACTTCCCTTCTCAGCCTGGTACAGGACAGATTTGTTGCTCCTGTTTCCCTTCCCCACTGCAGTAAGATCTCCCCTCGTTTCAGCCAACAAAGATAGCCAGATCTGGCACTGCCCTAAACAAGGTCACACCCAAACACCCTGCGCCAGCCAAGGGCCACAGGGTACACAATACATGGACAATGTAAACAACCAAATTACTAATAACCAACCCCAAATCCAAGTTATGAGAAATGACACAGGTAGGTTTTGGACACTCCAGGTAAGTGCTTCCAAAAACAACCTTGTGCATTACAACATCCTTTTCTTTTATTTTGAGGATCGTTTATCTTTAGTTTTGCTTTAAAAAATTCACTCAAGATGGACATAATAGTAGGAAAAGGACTTCAAGGAACTTCCAAACACTTATCTAAATAAGTATTTCTGAAGGCATTTATTAGCTTTGGGGCTAGAAGGATTATTTAGCAAAATAAATATGAATATTAAATAAAATAGTCTACACACTCAGGATGGTGACAAATACTAATGCAAAAAAAAGCTCATTTCTAGGCCTACAAGTGCTTTTTTTCCAAGTCAATCAAACACGTAGCTGATCCCATGCCAAAGCATTTAATAAAAATAAAAATGTTAAGTACATTTTAATGGCTTTAGCCAAAAAAAAATTTCATGAATACAAATTCTGTTGTTGAAAACAGTTTCTAGCAGGAAAGAAAAGCAGCAATGTTTCAGTAAATGTCTAAGCATGTATCCTAAATGCAGTCATAATGAATGAGGAAACATATTGTACGTAAACATTTGAAAGACAAAAATATGATCTATAAAACATACATCATCAATAACTATAAACCCAAATAATAATTGCACCACATTCATCACATTCAGAGGCAGGTAAAATACAGACTAAAACAGAGGACAATATGTTCCTGCTTACAGTGTAAAATGGCCCCTTGCCTGCAGCACATACAGTGTACCTATGTTGCTCTCTTTTGGTGAATGTGCAGTACTGACACAAATTTCTCTGTGCAACAATTCCAGCCTTAAAAATATTTATTCAACTCTGATTCCAAAATTAATCTTACAAATAACCTTTAGCTACTGATTTTAATCCTATTAAAATGCTGATTATATTTTCATCATTAGTACATCTCAGAAAAGGCTAATTATGTAAAAAGTTAGTTGCTCTTGTCCTTGCCTCTTCACCAGGCTTATATGCCACAAGCTACTCTACCAAAGTGGCTCAAATACTTTACAATACCTAATCTACATGCACAAAAATATTAATCAAAAATACGTATGTAGAAAGGGAAGAATAGTTTTGGAAAAAATATTATAAATGGTTTCTGTTTTTTCACCATGGCAATGGCAGCTGTACTCTACTGCACGGGAGGTTAAGGAAGGAGAAGCAAAAGCCAGCAAACAGTAAAGCATTCGCTGAAAAATTCAGTGTAAATACAGTTGTTTGTGTGTAGTGGCAGAATAAAGAGGATATGAAAATTAAAGCAAATGGATTTGTTCACTTCGTGCTTGTTGAGAGACCCCCATTCACAGTCCACAGAGCAGAGACCTAGCACAGCATCATAACACAGTCCTTCCCACTTCCTATACTCGCCTGCACCTCTCCCTCTGTGGGCCTTCCTACCCTCCCCATCCTTCTGGTTTCAACTCTTCCTTAGCCACCTTCTCACCAGTGATATCTTTAGATCCTTGTTTTCCTCATCTCTCGTCCTGTTTTGTCTCCTCTGTGTTCACCTGTTTGCCTGTAACATATGTTGCACTATAAAAATGTTGAATAGCAATCCCTGTCCTTTCCACCTGGGCTGCACAGAACTGCAGTAATAATGTTTATAACCAATTCTGTGTGGTAGTTATACAGAGCCCAGTAACCTTCAAGCTATTTTTCATTCAGGCCAAATAATCTAAATTAAAGAGATTAATCCTTAGGGTACACATGGACTTAAGGTACTAAAGGAGGGCAAATACTTTGCTCATTTTATTTTTGTGAAAAAGTCTAATCAAAGGACAGTCTTCTTAATTTAGGCACCTAAATGAAGCTTTCAAACCTATATGCATAAAAGTAACCAAAAATCATTCCTCATTAACATGAGAGAATACTTATTGGTTCTCCAGGATTTCAGTGGCACAAAATGAAGTGTTCAGCATCTTTAAATCTTCTTTCTTTTACTGAAATGCATTAACTGTGGTGACATATAATTTTAGCCAACTCAGTTTGAAAGCTTTTTCCTTCTGCTGTGAACAACAGATAAAGGAATACATACATTTTGCATAAGTATAAAAAGAATAGCTACTCAAGGACTTAGTGATATTTAGAAAAATCTTATCTTTCAATAAATTTCAAAAAGCTACTCATCCCACTTGATTCAGATGCACCCACCTAATCTGTAAATCAAAGAATTCATACATGGAAGTGTGAGAGTTAAATCAATGAAAGTTTCTGAACCTCTCAAACTTCCCTAAAAATCTGTGAGGAAGTCTGTGTAGTTAAATTCCTACATCCATGCACAGAACAGAGTAATAGCAGGAGAATTGTTGTGACCATGCAATTTGATTAGTATTCCCACTACAGCTGCTGCCCCAGGAGTAACTAGACGTTATACCTAAGGCAGATACCATGATGAGTGAAATTTTAAATTAATTATTACATATAAATAGTGAAGAGAGAGATTAATGGAGCCACGCTTCAGTCAAATGATTCCACCAAAGCAATGAATGGCAAGTCATGAATGAATGAATAATTCATAAACAGCAACACACCTCTGGAGCAGAAATTGTAGTAACTGTTTTAACTAATGCCCAAAACATGGATCTTTACAACATACAACAGAATCAAAACAATAGTGTAATTCAGGGGGCAGGATACCAGATAAGCTGTAATATTAGAAACTAGTCTCAAGAGGAACAGAATAATTGTAAAATCATAGAATCACCAAGGCTGGAAACGACCTCTGTGATCAAGTCCAAGCATTGCCAGATCTATCACCAAACCATATTTCTAAGGGCCACATCTACATTTTTTGAATACTTCCAGGGATGATGATTCCACCACTTTTCTAGCCAGCCTGTCATAATGCTGGACAACCCTTTCAGTGAAGGAATCTTTCCTAATATCCATTCTAAATGTCCCCTGGAGCAATTTGAGGCTATCTTCTCTTGTCACCTGGGAGAAGAGACTGACCTACTGCTCTCTCCAATTACCTGTCCTGTCAGGTAATTAGAGAGTGCAATAAGTTCCCTCCTGAACCTCTTTTTCTCCAGGCTAAACATCCCCAGAAAAATACATGTGAAGAGTTGAGAGAACCCTGAGTAATTATCTGCTACAGCACTTCTCAGCCCTCTCCATCCTACTCAATCCTAGCATCAGACTGCTGCTACTTCAGGGTACCTCAGGAGTACCAAGGAGGAGACACCTGGGCTCAGCACAAGGACAAACCCTGTGGATCAGTGTATGAGATCTACACTCCCTGGTCACATGTTTTCCCAGGGTGCCCTTGCAATTTGTTAAACAGCCATAATTCTTTGTTCCTCTCTTGAACACTGCTTGCCAGTGCCTCAATGGGGGTCACGCAATCGCTTGAAGCTAGGCAGAAGACAGTGATGCTCAAAAGGAAAAGTGAATTTCCACAATCTAACACGGAACAAATTTTTTTTTTTTTTTGCTTTCTGCTTCTCTCAGAGAGTGACTTGCCACTTGTGAGATAAATTCCAAAACAAGGAAGAACATTTCAAACCCACACTGCAATGTGTAAGGACTCATTTTCAAACACTTAACACAAGTGTAAGCCTAATGCTTGCTAACATGGGCAGAGCGTCAGTGATGTCTACTCATCCTCCCCTGAGTTTATCAAATCCCTTGCTCCACTGAATACCACCCACTGCTGTATCTCTCTGGAAACCAGTCCCAACAAACTGCAGGGCAATTTTCTGCACAACTCCATTAATTGTCTCTGATGCTCACCCCAAACAGCTCACCACCCTGCATGTCCTCCTTTTCTACCATCCTGCAAGCCAGCCATAGAGAGCAGAAGAGAAGCTGTCCCAGCCTGGAGGGCAAGGGGAAGGGAACAGTAAGGCTCTGTACACTCTTTAGGATGGAGTTCCCTGCAGCTGGTGGGATGCAGCCTCTTACATCCATGACCCTTCACAGGTCAGACCAGTCAATTCGCTGTTGCTGATCTGACAACTCCTTCATTGGAATTATTTTAGTTACAGTTGAGCCCAAACATGAACAGAAGGCAGAAATCTGCTGGTTACAGTCCCTAGACACACCTGATATATCCAAGAGCAACTTTCTACAACTGAGGCTTTAAGGGTCAAAAATCTTACTTTTAATTTACAGTTTACACAATAAATGCAAAGTTAAACACCAAATCCCAATAACCCATAGTAAGTGGGGAAAAAAATATCCTGAAATTCTGAGCTTTAAAAATTCAATCAAAAATAGAAATAAATAAATAATAGCCAATCAGTGGTTTTTGCAATTATTCTAACTTTGATCTTTAACATCTCCAAGTTGATTTGTATCCCATTGCTACAGAAATCAAATCATTTTTGTAGTTGATAAACACTCAAGTTTACTAGTTAATTAAATCCTTTTTAGATGTCCCCCCTCTCTTTCCATTTTAATAGAGCAAAAGTTTAAGCTTTTAATAGCAAAGTGGAGCAGCATTATATAATTCTTTTAGTTGATGCTCTTAATTGCAATTACCGGTTTAAACTAGAGAACTCCTTTGGGGGCAGCTCAAGAAGGGTTTTTCTTCCTTAACTAGAGAAGTAATTAGAAAATACTTGGCTTTGCTATCCCTCTGATAATCTACTGTTTTCTTTTCCAAACAACTGCAAGTTTCCCATATCACTAAAATGACATGAACTGGTTTGTAAATAATCCCCAGATTACATGTGACATACTTAGTTCATACAAGTCACGCATTAGTGATGTTTCAGAATCCTGAGTAACACTAATATTTTATGCTGCATTATAAGATACTAAAAAAAAGTTTTCTTATGATGTCCCACAACACAAAAAAATACAAAAAGCAAACTGCTTTTAAAAAGGAGAAAAAATAAGGAAAAGACCTTTTATTTGCATTTTTGTAGGTATGTCTGACAACATCTGATTGCACAAATGCCGCTGGCCCTCAAATTCCACCTGATAGAATCATGCAAGATCATAAGTTTAAAAATACAAAATAAACACCAAACCACTTATTTGACATTGATTTGTAGAAAACTACTGCTATCTTAAGATTTGCTTCTCAGCTTCATAGGGGTAGAGTTATCTGCATTATTTGATGAAAGAGTGCTAACAGAAGAAAATTTTCCCAGAAACAATAACTACCAGTACAAAACAGCCAGGGTAATTATTACTAGACTGCTCTCTCACTTGGCCTTGGCAACAAGAAAATGTTAAGTTAGGAAAAAAATCTCTTCCAACAATTTTGAAAAAAATAATTAAAATAATAATAGGTAAGAAAAATCATAGTTGGTAGTGCTCAAGTAATTCCTTTACTGCCATTGCACCACAAAACCTTTGTTCTGAGTGGCTTGCAGTTGGAACTGGATTGTTTCACCAGTGTTTTGAAGAAGCAAAACCTGCAGGAAAGGACCAGCTCTGTCTGGTGTGCCATATAATCAAGTTTAGTGAGTATAACCAACGACACAGCTTTAGTCATTCCGATTAATCTGGCAAACCATCCCACAGGTCAACTGAATTAAAGTTTGGAAAGATGATGTCAGGTCCATTTTACCAATACTTGTAGAAATTATTTTAAGTGCTAGAGGAACATATTTTTCACCACACCAGTAGGATTTCAGTTGCTTCTGGCTGCATAATGTACTAAACATCAAAGCAACCAACAGTGTGACTGAAGTTAAATTGCCCCACAGCACACTTGTCTACTACTGTGCCATTTTGATGCAGCTACTTTGTCCAGTCTCTGAATCAGAATAAAAGAAATCAGATGGCTTGAATCCCACACAAGTGTGAAAAAGCACATCACAGCCATGAAGAGTACAAACCCTGCATGGGGACGAAAGAGGCCTGACTCAGCAGAACACCTGCAATCACCTAACAGGGTTGAATGGGAAAGGATAGGTGGGATGGAATAAATTCCAACTCTTCCAACACTTATGTATCTCTAAGATTACCAACTATTTACCAAAAAAAGTGTCTGGAACCACAAAGTGACCCCAGTTCATTAGTTAATAGAAAGAGTCCAGATCTCTGGACAGGATAATTTGTACTACTTCTCATTGTTTATGTTTAGATGTTTGACAAATTTAATGTCTTTGTAAAGAACATTGTAAACCAGTTATTTTACCAAAAGAACACTAGAACTAATGAAACTCTAGCTGTATGTGGCCCACAAGTCCCTGGACAAGCAAACAACATCAGGGCTGCAATAGCAGCTTCAATTTTGAGCAAGACCATTCAGCAGAGAGGTGCAGGCCCACAAGGGCTGCTCAGGGCACAGGTACATTCTACTAGAAACACATTTGAGTTTTCACATTTGTCTATTCTTGTGCCAGATGCACCTTTGCTGAGTCCACTTGCCTCACTCAGAGCTGTATTTCTCTTTGCAAAGTAAATTAATCCCATCCCTCTTGAGCAAGGACAACCAGAGTGATAGTCTGACACCCGGGTCAGATCAAGAAATCTGTGCAGTACATAGTTTGCAATACAAGTATTGGATGACTTTTTCTTTTTTTTTTAATCTTGAAATTGAAAGCGTGTATTTAGAAAATAAGGTCCTCTATGTCCTTCTGATAAGCCTCCAAAGGAGACAGTGGATTATAGGGAATTTTGTAAGGAACAACCGACTGGGTATTAATGATAGAGGATAGTCAGATGACACTGCACCACTTAGTTAAAAACGATATATAGCATTAAGTGAAACCATCTGATCTGCCATGGCAGAATTATTTGCCGTAACAGCAAATAATTTCCACAAAAGTGGGCACAAGGAAAACTGTAAACGTGAAAGCATCTCCAGGATAATGTTGTTTTTTTTTTTTTCTCACCATATCCCCTTACTTTTTATACTCTTTTCAGGCTCTGATCTACCTCATGACTGTGCCCTCAGCCGGGAAAGGCTTTGCAATCTCACCCATCCCTCCCGCGGCACTGCGTGGCAGGAGCTGGGAGCAGTGGTGCTGCGAGGGCACAGCAGGAAAAAAGGGAGGATGGGGTCACCTCCCTGCGCTGCCCTGCCCTGCAGAACGCTGCTGATCAGTCCTGACAGGGGCCAGCACAGAGGGGACCGACTGCTGTGCCGCCACCTGAGCCAGCATGGCACGCTCTGGGCACCCGTGTCAGACACCACTGCAGCCAGGCACGGGCTGCGCTTCACTGCGTGGTGCCAAAAGCAGGCTGAGCCAAGCAGTGGGTACTTGGGGCCATACACAGTAGCCTGAACTGCATTATTTTATAGCATAAGCTATAGCATCGCTATTGAAAGGAGGGCAGGACTCAGTTCAGTATTAATAGATTTCATTTCTATAAAATGTTGCTTTTTGTTTTAAAGAAGAAATGAGGATATGTTAAAAACATCAAGAATGCATCTGCCTTGATGCCCCACAAGCAGAGTCTTCTGTTTCATATACATAAAAGGTAAAATTACCCCCATTTCCTTAAGAGTCCTAAAGTGCTACAGTTATTTACACACTAACAAAGACTCTTCTATGTTAACAAGAGATTTCAATAATGTAGGGAACTGCACAGAGGTGGCTGGCAGAGAACAAAGAACACAGATGCAGAATAACAATCTAACACATGGGAATTTTACCACATACAGAAAAAATTATGAATGTTTTTAGCAAATGCTGAAGTGAAAGATTTGCCAGTAAGAATGCCATTTAACAGCAAATTATTTCCTCCTGAAAATGGATTCCCATTGCAACAGCTTCAAGTTAACTGTTTTAAAAATGCATGCAAAGCCAACTTGCAAATACTTATATTTTCTAGCACCTAAATTCGATGCTAAACTGTCAATGCAATTCAGTCTTTTCACAGAATCAATTAATTTGGAAAAGACCTCCGAAATCAAGTCCAGTCTGTGACCAAATACTATGTCACCTAGAGCATGGTACCATGTGCCATGTTCAGCCTTTTCTTAAACACCTCCTGGGATGGTGGCTCCACCAGTCACCAGGTGACCTCCCCGGGCAGTCCATTGCAATGTCTAATCATTTCTCTGAAGAAATTCCCACAAATGTCCAACCTGAACTGCCCTGGCACATCTTGAGACTATATCCTCTTGTCCTGTCACCAGTTCCCTGGAAGACCAGCCTGACCCTACCTCTCCTTTCAGGGAGCTGTAGAGAGAGATAATGTCACTCCTGAGCCCCAGCACACCCCACCCCCCCCACCCAATTCTCCAGGCTAAACAACCCCAGCTCCTTCAGCTGCCCCCCATAGGATTTACCCTCCAGAGCCTTCACCCGCTCCGCTGCCCGCCACTGGACATCCTGCAGCACCTCCACGTCCTTCCTGCATGGAGGGGCCCAGAACTGGACACAGGACTCCAGGTGCCTCACCAGTGCCAAGGACTGGGGGACAATCACTGTCCTAGTCCTGCTGGCCATGCTACTTCTCATATCAGCCAGGATGCCATTGGCCTTCTTGGCCTGCGCTGGCTTGTACCCAGCAGCTGTTGACCAGCAGCCCCGGGTCCCTTTCCAGCCAGTCTGCCCCCAGCCTGTGGCACTGCAGGGGTTTGCTCTGACCCAAGGGCAGGCATCAGGATTCCTCTTTGTTGAACCTCATACTCTTGGTCTCTGCTGATCAATCCAGCCTGTCCATATCCCTCTGGACATATTTTTAATATTTTCACTTGAATATACAGGGAAAGTAATAAACCATAAACTTAAGATTTTATATATAAAGTGAATTTGTTCCAGAATTCCTAAATCAGGTAAGGAACCTTTTAGATGTAATTTTAAACTTAAAATTTTAAACCAATTTTAGAGTAATTTATTTCTTTTTCCGTACAGAGAATCAGCACTCAGAGACTAGATTTTGTATAATAAGATATTCTTTCTAGACAGGACAATAACCCAAGGCCAAGGTCTACAAATAGGTGTCCTTATGATGTACGTCAAGTAACATTTCCTCCAACATCATTTAAGCAATGGTTTCAAAAAGGTTTTTTCCTTGCTCTGGGTCCTCAAATAACGCGTGAAGTCTTTGTAATTTTTAACGATTGGCATTTCTGAGCCCACCTCCGCGCTGGGGCAGTACGAGGGCCGGGGAGCCGATGAGCGCTCCGCTGCCCAGCCCCGCCCGGAGCCGCCCCTGCCGGGTCCCGGCCCCGCTCCCGACTAATTAACTGCACAACCGTGTAACTGCAATCACCTCGGCAATAATGAAGAAAAAGGGCGATACTGCTGACTGACCGCCAGCGGGGCTTGCGGAGGTGCCGTTATTGATAAAGGAGGAGCTCAGCGCTCCTCGCTCACGCTCCGGGCGCGCTCCCCGTGCTGTGACACACTGTGACACACCGCCACAGAACCATCACCTCACTGCAGCCGTGTCGGAACCGGGTAAATGTCACCGCCGGTACCATCTCTGTGCTCCCGCGGCACCGGGAACAGCGCCGGGATCTCGGGGCGCTGCCAAAGCCGTGCGGGGCCGCGCTCCGTGGGCAGAGCCCGGGCGGCAGGGCCCGGCTGAGGGGCGGGCAGACCTGCTGGTCAAAAGGCTGCAGGTGCTGCCACAGCACGGCTTGCGGGAGCTCAGGGTCACTAATTGACACTTACTAGAACCACTGGTCTGATCAGAAAGCAAATTGCTGCTGTTTTGCAGAGGAAAGGGGTAACTGCTTCCGCCTACGGCACTACCTGGAGCTGGGCTAGAGATGCAGCCCGTAATTCACCCGCAGAGCACACACGCTGGTTCTGAGGAGCTGCAGCAAAGTGTAGCATGATGTTTATTGAAGGTATTGATTCACACATTATATTAGGAACACATGACCGCTTTAGGAAAGGTTATCAGAAATACAAATATATTAAGTCATGTCAGACGTAAACCACCATCTGGTCCACTTTTGTACATGCTAAATGAAATGTTTTCCTAGATTTGTCCATAGGTATGGTGAGTAGCCCTCTTTCTTTTGGCAGAGTATTCTGTACAGACTGACCTGGCCCAGCACTGGCATTCGAAAACAGAAATCATATAGTGAAGTTCCAAAAAAAAAAAAAAAAAAAAGGAAAAAAATGACGTGAACCTTCTATCCTAAAGCTCTGTTTGAGTCTGGCAAGCTAACCTGGAAGCTGATTTTATCCTTATGGCCAAAAAGTAGAATACAATGGAAGCCTCCTCCAAGAAGAGAAAATTTATAGCTTTTATTAGGTGTTACAGATAACCAGAGTATGCTTTAATAGTCACTGTATGGACCAAAATAGATATACAATTAATGTGCACATACTATATTACTGAACTAGTATTACCACAAAAATTAAAAAGGCTTTACCGGACCAAAAGACTGCTTTGATCTGGTAATCTCAAGAGGGTTTTTTATTTGTTTACAAATATTCTTGTTATATATTCTGCAATTCTAGAGCTGAGGCACTACAGCACAGGCATCAAAAATCTCAATCAAATTCCCAGTTTTTTATATATCCTATGACTAAAACTTCTTAAAAAATAATTTCCATACAATTTCATTCTCAAATCTCTTAAGTCTCTTAAATTTGTCTTAAATTGCTGGATATCAAAAAACACTACCATACTTGCTCCTGAGGATAATTCGCCCCCAAATTATTTTTAAAGTATACCTGAAATACATTGATAATTTACAAACACGCTTCAGGGTTAAATGATTCATAAGCACACAAGTCTTTGGTTGATAATAACTATTCTGTTCTTTACTCAAATAAAAAACCTAATAATTTTTAAATATAGAGTAACTGATTTATTTAATAATTATTTCTCTAATGAATAAGGCTCACATGGCACAATGCTGAGTGGGATGAATGGCTGTATGTATCAAAACCCAAAATGATGTTTTCAGGCTACAAATCCTGTAAATGCTAGGCTCCTGCTCTGGCTCATTTTGGTTTTGTGCTGTTCAGCCAGCCTCAGGAATCCAGATCTGAATGAGAGCTTTCTAATGAATTAGATTTCCAACATTTAAAGGTGTCAGCAATCTAGAAAATACTGTCCATTGCAAAGATACATTCTACAGTAGGTACTGGATTGCATGCTAAAAACTACAACAAACCAATTAGTTTAAGTTTTAAATAATACATTACAGCTGCAGTATTTCCTAAAAATGTCTGCTTTACCACTTAGGCAGTGTAACAGAAAAACTATGCACTATGCATGCGTGTGGAGCTGAGGATGACTGCTTGCTCCCAAAGGAAACCTAAAGGCACAGGATACAGGTAATGTGAATAAAAACCTGGAAACAAATATTGGCTTCCATTTTATTACAAGAATCCAATTAGGAAGTGAATGCCTAAACTGATATTTTACTGTTTGTGTATTAGGTGCCGTCACTTTGGCTAAAAGATACTACATCATGTCCTTTAAGAAAAATAGCAGTATTAAATAGATCTTGTCATTTCATAGGACAAATAAAAATATGTCTGCTTTAGGTTTGGCTTACAGAGTTTGAGGTTTATTTTAAACATATCCAAGAACTGATCAGATTATTTTTGATAACTGTTACTGTTCTGCAAGATTTTTCTAATTATCTGCTTTGTTAAAGGACATTTGATACAATAAATAATATAGTTTACAATAAATAATTTTCAAGTCAAAGTATTGTACTTACAAAATAATGTAATACTGTAATAGAATCTTCAAGAACAATTCCATTTTATATATTCTGCAGCAAAAATAACATTTCTAGTAGGAAGGAGTTACTTATAAACCTAGCAAGATCTACACATTCACATGTGTGTGTAAACAACTTAACAAGGTTTATTATGTTCCCAGAAAAGCTATGCTTTTACAGTAGATTTTCAGCTAAATTTTATTATAATATGATGGTAGGAAATATATAACAGTGCTTATGTTTAGCTCCATCACAAGTTAAAAAAAAGAAATTGAGTGCTATTATTTACAATCATCAATCTCCTTTTACTTCACAAGTGACTGTATCTGTGTGTGAACAAAATGTTGGGGCGAGGCGTTCCAGATGGACTGCAGCTAGGTTTGGATGAGGATGGTTTCAGGATGAACAGTGAAGGTCTTGGCAATAAATACCTAGAAATGATATGAAAAATACAGCAAAGTTTACAGACAAAGCAACATTCAAGAGCAAAAGAACTAGTTGTTAATGTGCCAGACTTTATAATTGGTGTATGTGGGAAACTCGGTACAGTAAATACTATTTATGAAACACAGAAGGCAATGGGCACAAACTAACTCAGAATACTCTGTTGTATGAGGATCAAACATCTTTCCAGTCCTTTATGTTTCAAGCCGTGAAATAAATAAACAATGGAATCCCGTGTAAACAACAGAATCCTATTTAATTTCAGCTGGGCAAAAAACTGCAAATGACATTAAGCATCTTACAAAAAGTTGGATTGTAAATTTTAAAAAAACTGCTTAGACACCAAAAAATATTTCCATCTCTAATGTTCTAAGAATAGACATGTTATCACTACTGTAGTAAAGGAAGAAATGATCATACAACCTAGTAATTCAATTCACATCAGTGACTATTTCTCTTTTAAATTCAGGCGACTGTCTAGCTTGTATTTAATCTAAAAATACAAACAGCAGTTTATCATATGACTAATATTAATTCTTACATATTTTCATATTGTAATTACCTAAAATTTAATTGTAAAAGTCAATACAGTGTGCAAAAAATAACATCCATACTAAATCAGAATTTCACAATGAATTATGTCAATGTTAGGATGGATTAACAGAACACATTGTATCAATTATTGCTTAAAAATTGTTGTGCAATTCTAGTGAATCACATTGATTAATGACAAATAAGTTAAAAGACTGGTTAGACTGATCTCAGGGATAGAAACAGCAGCACTGTGTCAAGGGGAACAATCTATTTAAGAAAGTGTACACATTTGTTTTGTTTAAGCTTGAGAAAAACTTTATCACCAATACATTTTTTTAAAAATTTGTGAAAAAATGAAGTCTCATTTGGAATGGGCTGGTGGTGAGCTTCACAGTTCACTCTGTCACCAGATGAGTCCTACCTTTGCTTGATGATACAGTAAAAAACTCTAGTGCTTCCCAGAGAATATGCCATGTAATAGGTCATTTAGCAAGCTGTAACAACCTAGTGGTAGATTTTGGGGTGTTTTTGTAACACGGGTTAATTTATGACTTTTTACAGAGTTTGATTTTAGGTAATTTTCATAAGAGACTTTGCAATAGTTTTTGAACAATCCTATTGTTTCATTTACGTAGTGGATTTATAATTAAGAGATAGAATTGAAAAGAAATTTGCAAAGTTACTAAAGAATTGTGTGTCAGTTTTATCTTTTTATCCGTCCCTGTACAAATAAATTTTCACAGCTAAAGAGCTATCTATTTGTAAACTGTGAAAGCTTTAGTTTCATAAACTTTTGTTTCTTAAATACAAACAAAATAAAAAAATTTGTTTGTGCTCACAAAAAACCGAAGTTCTTCAAATTAGATTTAATAAAGTCTTGAAAAAAATTGACTTCTTGTACATTTATTACATTATACTCTAATATTTTCTAGCACCACACAATTTTATGGAGAGCCAGGAAAACTATCATTAGTAGTGGATATTCATTATAAACAGAAACCTAAGTGAAAAGTGAATTGGTATTGTGGTTCTCCCACTTCTAGAAAAGTAGTTCACTACCCTGACAATTGTGGGCTGTAACAGACAAGAGAATTTTTTTCCATATATGTCTTTCATTTCACAAATTCAGAATATCATGGTTAACTGGCATATTGCTGTATTCATGTCTAGATTAAACATTTAACTGTAACTTTAATCAGAGTCTTGACACTCCATTACTGATATCTAGGATATAGAGGGCTTAGATTCCTCCAGTTATGAAGTTCATGAATAACTTCCATTCAACATTCAAAGAAATACAGAAACTGGAGACGAGAAAGTTCTCTTGGACCATCCCTTTCACTGCATTCCAAAAGTAAGCCTGTTAGCTGAGTACATTAGAGAAATCTGATCTGTTTGAATAGCTTGTGGTTGGTCATGATGTAAAATTTTCTGCAGTACTAACAATAAAGGCAAAAAAAAACTTTGAGATTTTCTGGTCTTAGCTAATCCAAATGACTTTACCATACTCCTGGTATAACTCGGTAGATGTTAATATTGAATATGATTGGTTTGTGGCTAACATACTTCTACTTTTGCTGTGATCAAACAAATTTAGTTTCTGGTTGGCTTTAAATTATGTTAGAGTGTCTTAAGATGCACATGTCAATAATGTATGGGCCCAGTGTATCAAATAACTAATCTGAGATATATCAAGTAAGCAATTAAGTAATAAAATAAGTTTCATAGATAATATACCAAAAATTTGTTTTTCACATTATGCTTAAATCACAAAGACCTTCTATGAAACAATATATGTAAGATATTTTATATAAACACAGCAGTTGTAATTTTTATATACACAATAATTAAAATGGGATAGAATTTGGATCCTAGGTAATTTAAAACTGACATTTAATTCTCTATCTATGACTGTTTAATTGCAAATTATTGACTGCCACCATTGGAGCATTCTCAGTAATCCCTACACTGATAATATTATAACCCCTATTGTATCCAGTGGGGGAACTAAACCAGCCAATGGAGAATCAGGTAAGTGCCAAATAATTATTTTACTATATGATGCTGTTTTGCAAGGTTTGAAAATATATTTATGCTCTGTAAGATGAAATAAAAAAATCTTTTGATCTATATGTTTTGGAAATCAACTTTGCAAAACTGTGCAATACAGTAAATTAGATGGCACTTACCTGACCCTTGGCTGGAGCTGTGCCCCTATAGCAGCCCACTGCGAGTGTGAAGCCAGAAGTATCTGACATGTTAGGATACCTCTAGGAATCTGGAAACAGTGACTTTGAGGGATCTGAGAAGGGGAAGAAAGGACATTTTCAGTTCACTTTATGGAAAGCCTTTGCTGCAGCTAATTAGGCAGTAGGCAATCGAGTTTAATAAGTGTACAAGATGTACACAAGTTTACAGAAGTTTAGTAAGACATACATGATGTGTATGTCAAGTTTTCTTTTGGTAGCACTTCATGATTATAGTAGTGAGATTAGAATGACTGAAAGTCAGGGTCAAGGGAAATGTGGGGGAGTTTGGTGTGGTTTCTTCTTAAAAACAGAGGGAACCAGACTTAATGAAAAGTTTAATGGTAGCAACATGGAATAAAACCTGTTCCAGAACTATCCTTTATATGTATAATTTAGAAGGAAAATATTCCAATTTATACCTTGTATCATCCCAGTGGTGGCTCATCCCAGTTGGGGATCCTCTTGAATCTGATGAATGTTTGTAAACTACCAGCAGGCAGTGTTTACAAAGCTGCACTATTCGCTGGCAACACTGGAGCTGCTCCGGAGTCACCGCCTCTGAGCCTTTACTGAATATGGTTTCCCAAGAGCTCCTATTACAGAAAAAGAAACAAATTCATGGGCTCTGTCACAAACTGTAATCTAAGAGCTTTATTGCTTTATATCAGATTTAACAACAGAGGAATAAGAGAAAAAGCATGACCTTGCGGGAAAGGTACAGGAAATGTTTATACTATTTACCACAAATACTGTCAGATGCTGAGTCCAAAACACAAAGTAAGAAGTTAATCTTTATATGGGAAATGTCCACTTGAATTTTTCATTTGGTTTGTTCCCTCAAGTGTTTACAGAGGCATTACTTAGGTTTAGGATGTAAAGAATTATGGTCACAAAATTGTATATTTGTCTTACAACAGGAATAACAAAAAACAGTTTGTTTTTTTTTTTAACAGGCCTGAATGAAATTATGATATTAAAGGAATTAATAAAAGTAATAAATTAATACTAAATGTCCACACAGCATAATAATACTTTTATTTTAAGGACACGATACTAAGAAACAAGTATGATTTACAGGAGATTAGTATGTGTTCTGCTTCCTTATCCAAAAAATCATATGAAGAGAGTCTCTCAGTTTAGTCATTCAAATACTGATTATTATTTCCTCTGGTCACATGGGTTGGTTATCTACAATTAAGTGCAACTTGCAGAGTACATCTATAGAAAAATTCCTTTTGTTTTGAGAAGAAAAAAGCCACCAAGACCTACCACATCCATATAAAGCAGGTGTGTTTCAGCACAGAACACTACAATAAGTAGTTCTTTGCACACATCTCAGCATTCTTGTTTGTGTAAAATTCTGACCAAATTATAGATCATTCAATCAGTTTTAAAAGGCAACATGGTGCTTGTGAAGACTTTTTTTTGACAAAATTATTATCCAGTAGCACAGATGGTTTGTAAGCTTGAGCTTTTTTGTGTATGAAAGAAGCACTTCACAGAGTGAGGGAAATTTGCTGCATCTGGCTTCAACATCACGTCCAGGCCGATTTAGCCTTGCCCACAGAGAACAGCAGTAGATTTCAAAATGCCCATGTAGAAAGTTCATCCTTCAAACAACATCATAGAACAAGCAAGCTCACCCCTGCCTGGTAAGATTTTTTTAAACTGAGCTGCATTTCACTGTGAGGGTGGTGAGACACTGGCACAGGTTGCCCAGGGAAGCTGTGGTTGCCCCAGCCCTGACAATGTTTAAAGCCAGCTTGGATAAGGCCTTGAGCAGCCTGGTCTAGTGGGACATGTCCCTGTCCATGGCTGGGGCCTGGGACTAGATGATCTTTAAGGTCCATTCCAACCCCTTAACATTGTATGAGTCAATTATTCTATGATTAGGATGGAATTAAGACCATTAATGACTAAAAGGTGAGCTGTATGTATAGCTAACTGATTTGTCAGCCTGGCTCCTCTGTCTAGATGGTATGTTCCAGCTGAAAACATTCAGTCCTACAGCATTTTCATTGCAAACATAAATTTCAATGCTGCAAGCATTTGTCCTTAATTATTATTCATACAATTGTTTAAGTATTGTTTGTATACATCAAAACTTCCATTTCACAAACTGAAAAATCACAGAATCATTTAGGTTGGAAATGCCCTCTTAAGATCATTGAGTCATATGACTACTTTTCTTTAATGTATTTTTTCTCAATTGTTTTCTGTCTGGGAGTTGTCCACATGTATTTTTATATACAAATTAATATATTATCTTCAGTCTTTCCTCATGAAGTCATGTTGGTAGAAAGTAGCAAGATGACAGTCTAAGTATTACATTCCTTCAACAGATTCACATTGCTACACATAATTATATTATAATTCACTCCATAAAACTCCATAAAACTCAGAAATCCTGTAGAAGAAACTTTCCTGATAAATTCCTGAGGTTCTGGACTTTGTGATAACTTTTCTACAGTTAAGTCGCATTTTTTCAGTGACAAGTAATATATGGCCTGCTGCAACTGTGGCTGACTATGAACTAGTACTATATAGTTACCCTAATAACAAAAGCTGTGATTTGGAAACATGCACATGAATTTTAATGAGCTTTCATATAAATGTGCCTGTGCAACTTCCTCCATGTGTTAGACAGATTCAGTTTATTCTCCATTATACTGCAATCAACAGAGATCAGAATTCTGTTTCCTAAGTTTAATTGGTTATGCTGTAACTTTAGCTTCCATACATTAGTAAGAAATCACAGACTCCCCACCAGATACAAAAAAGAGTATTATACTGGACTGTGCAATGTGGTCAATCGTGTTATGCTTTTTATAGTCATCTGAAGTCAACTGGTTCTTCTAGTTTTCTTCTATTGGTTTTAATTGTTTGTTATACACTAAAACAAATGAACCTTTATGAAACCCTTTACATCACCTTTTTTTGACAGAGATTTTCTTTGTTCTTTCTTTCAATTAAATAGCACATACCTACCAGAGATCTAACCAGCAAAAGGAAACCTTAAGGCCATTAGTTCCACTCTTCTCCCGAGACAGCTATCTTATGAATAGTGAACACACTTTAATCTATTTTCCTACAGTAATGTAGTTTCTGAATCAGCACATTTATACCTCTTTCCCTACATATTTCTCCACATTCTACACACACCCTATGTTTATTCCAATCTGTTCTTTAAAATGGCACAATGAACTCTTGGGGAAGAGTGATGAGAAGTTGACCTCTCTGCTACAGAAGTGCTGCCATGAGTTGTGTCTTATGGGGCAAGAAGGATGTATGTAACTAAATAAACAAGATAATGGCAAGGTGCAAACAGCCTTTTTGTTTTCTTCCATGAATTCTGTATTATCTGTAACAGGTGTTTTATACACAGAGTGATCATTACATATACATATTTATATATTACTTTCACAGTGTTTTTAGTATTTTTTTATGTAACAAGTCTTCTTACAAGGAACTGGATCTTTGTCAAAGAATACCTCAATTCACAATATTTTATGACAACAAAAGAATTGAGCTTGTACTGAAGACTTCACACACCTCTGCTAGTATGAAGAAAAGAAAAAAATGTAAAGAATCCTAACAGCTTGCACAACAACAAGCCTTCAGCAATGAGATGATGATAAAAGACCTGATGATCTTTTGGACCACTCAGATCCCTTTTCTTCTTGTTATCCATTTTCTTAGCAAGTAAATAAAAAGGGTAATGTGCGAGTTCTCCACATATGATAAATGACCATATGTGAACAACATATTGACCTGATTCCTTTGTACATAAATTCAGCAGCATATTAATTGTTGTATTCAATACATCTCTTAGAACACCTTATGTAAGCCAACAAAACCCCCTCCCATTCTTTATACATTTTATATGCTAACAGAGAAAATGCTCTTTTTTGTATACAATATATTTAATATTTAACATTTTTATTCTTATTTTATGAATAAATTTGTTGGGGGGAGGAATTGTTTAATACCCTTGATGTGATCCCCCAAATCTATATTTCTACCAATGCTTTTGATTTCAGGAATGTAGATCATGAAGTGGAGCTTATTGAACTTATTTATCCCCCAACAATGGCCAGATCTTTTCTTCCCTATAGAAAACTCGTATTTGCTACCCAAAACAAACAGACCTGCTTACATGGTATTTCATATTCTACATATACTTAACTTTCTACTAGTATAGGAAACAGTGAAGGTAATCAAGCACAGCAATTTGAACTGTTTATTAGCAAATCACAGAAGTGACATTGCATCTGGCATGAGATGTCAGCTGCACTTGTGACTGAACTCTTCTTATGAGTTTGGAGCACAAATAGATACTATGATTTTTGTTGATGGCAAGTCCACATTAGACATAGCGGTCTGGCCTAAAAACCATGCACCATCCAGCAAAAGAGTTGACTTAAGGCTGAAATATTTTGAATATTAGATTTTTTTCTTTAGATTATTAAATTTGTAAATACATTACTAAATGTTTGATTCCATTTCTGAAAAGGTTGGCTTTGATTGCTAGATTTCATTCAATTATACATCTTAAGGTGCTTTTAAAACAAGTTCAATGTATTACATCTCTCTTGTAAATGAAAATGAGCAACAAAGTATGCCAGCATTGATTGTGATTATAAAGAAGAAAAGAAAAATCAGCTTACCCTGAATTACAGAAACAGTTCCATAGACCTTGACCATGGCTCCAAAGTAAGCGATTAAATACACGGTTAAAAAGACGGTAGAGATGTAAATTTTCAATGTCTGGAGCTTTCCAGACATGCTGTAGAACTGCACGGACACTTGTCCTGACTATATCCAAAACCTAGGAAAGACCATTCCAAGTAAATCAAAGACATTTTGCAAAACCAAAACCCAGCTGATGGCTGATGCCCTGCATGCATACAGACATACATCCCTGTACATATGACCTGTACATTCCTACAGAGGTCTGGGGTTCATTTTTGTGCATTCATCAGCTAACTGTTATTATATGTTCATTCTGTTAGCAACATTTTGTAAAACCAAATCAAAGTATTTTATTTTTTATTACTGAAAAGTTCATTTCTGTTTTTTTCAGTCTCTTCAATACTAGCTCATTTAAATGACAGAAAGGGTAAAAAGAAACAAAATTGACACAATTAAAGACTAGAAGCAACTTAATTAACCCAAGCATTGTATATCTTCTTTTTCCACTCTCTTGTAAAATACCATCTATTTTATAAATAACTAAAATGTCCTGGAAAACTACAAACTGCCTTTGGTTTAATATCTGTTTAATCTCAGTGTTACTCTGGATCAAACCATATTAAGTGTACCTGGCAAGAGACAGTAGTGAAATCAGTAAATAAGAAAATAATCAGCAAGATATTTAAAATAGAAACATTTAAAGACACACCATGGATTTATTACATATGGACTACATTTAAATGCAAGAGCACAAAGGCTGAGCTGCATTCAGTATAGTGCTAGACAGCTGCACGTCCAACTTAGCAGAGTCCTGCCACTGAAATGGGGCATGGAAGGAAGGTGGGATTCATTGTGCCTGCTTTTAAATATCTGAACGTTCTCTTAACTCAGTCCTCTATGTTCCCTTCATGATCTCTGAAGAGAATCCAGAGTGTCTTGCATTCTTTCTATTTAGATACTATCAATAAGTCTGGGAGTAGTTTTGTGACCAAAGTAGGATTTAGACCACATATTGACACTCTGAACATTGTAAAATCTGTCCTACAAAAAAGCCTACAGAGCGTGTAAACTATCAACAAAACAGCCAGTTAAATCCATGAAATTTCCTTTAAAGGAAACACCCTTTCTGCCTCTTTTGCATAGCAGCTTCTTCCAAAAAAGCAATCACACTCAAGTGGGTGGTAAACAGATGGAGGTATTTGCTACTTTGGTATAAGATTTTATAAATTAGCAGGTACTATGCTTTCCCTGGAAACTTTCAGATATGTAAGACAAACTGATTCATGTGGTGAATCATGGTTCTCAAAAGGTGAAAGAGATTTAGTAGAACAGTAAATTGTGGAAGAATGGAATTGCAATTTTTAGATCCTACATAACAAACTGTTGTTTATAAATTGTCTGACAATGAAGGAAACAAAGCTTAAATAAACAAAATGCTTGCAATAGCACAAGGAAGCTGTGTGGTATGCCTAATGAGCAGAAAAATCTATAGATACCTAATAATGAGAGCCTTGATGAAATATGTTTTTTCCCATGTTATTTAAACTCTTGTTGAAGACCTGGGATTAGTCTGTATGCACAGGTCTTGCAGCAATTCCATGTACATAAGAGCCCAAAGTAAATACAAATACTGTCCTCTCTGAGGGGAATCTTTATGAATGCAGGTGTCTAACCCACTAAAACCCACACCCATGGCCTACTCCTCCCAAAGAGTGAGATAGAAGGAGTAAGATATTAAAATCTAAGGGTGCTGATCTTTGTTAGTCACAGCAGGAGCTAAGCCCAGGTTTTGGACTGTCCCATGCCTGTAGGACAGGCTCAGACTTTCAGACACTTCCTCAGCAGCAGTAGCCTTCATGCTTGTCCAGCCCTTTTCCTTGTGTCTCACCTGTCCAAGGCATTCCCACACACATGGCCGCTATCTGTGGTCAAACACACATCTGAAACAACTCAGTCCCTAAAGCACATAAGGATCAGCCCTACATTTATTTGCAATGTCACACTGACTAATAGTATCTCCCTGTGTGAAAAAGAACAATTCCACCCTATATAGACTCTCTCACTAGTCCAAAAGACATAAGCTAAGAACAACAATGCCAGTGCAGAGCTTTTGCTTTTACTGAAGTAGTACCTGAAGTTGAAGAAAACTAAGAACTGAACATCTTAGAGCAAGCCACAGACTGCCAAGTACTCTGGAAAAAAAAAATCTTTCTTGCTGTTCTTACTGTGCTGATATTGCCAATATGCACAGTAAGAGCAGGAAATGTGCTGGTTAATTGTCCTTAATTTGCAAACATGGCAAAGAAAATCATCCATTTAAGAATTGAGACAAGGCATTGCACAAGGACTGAAACTTCAGGAAACCTATATCTTCATTTTTCTAAGTTAATTTCCCTAGCTTGCCTTAATTTTTCTCTTTAATTTACAACATTTACTTTAACAAAACAAATTATCTAGGAATAACAGAACAAGATGTTATGAAAGGGCATATCCAAAACCCTCTGGTAACCATCAAAACATTTTTAAAGAAATTATGTAAAGTGATGCAACATGAAGCAGTCATAACTCCACCCATATCGAAATCTCTTTTTATTTAAAGTCTTAGAGGTTCTTTTTCACATGAATTGATTTAATTGGTTTACTCTCAACTTAGTTCTGAATGCCTCCTGTACCTGCGCTGTAATGCCAGAACATTACATACTAAGAATAAAAGTGTAAGTTTAATTTTTCTGTATCATGTTGAGTAATTTTTAAGCAAATACAGCTGTCAGGTATGAACATTGTGCAATCTAGTACATTGCCCAGGTATTTTCTTCTTGTGTGTTCAAATTTCCCAGTAAGTAAGAGTGAAGGGGACTGAGATTCTGTTTTGTATTTCACAAAGTTGCAAAAGGTACCTTTGAGACAGATTTCTTACTTGCATAAATATTCTCCACCTTGCTCATTTCTCCTTCACCTACCTCATTGGAATATAAAACATACTTCTTTCAAATCAACAAAAGACATTTGGCAGTCCTCAGCTGCAATGTCATTGTCAAAGTTAATCCGTTTTTATAAACTACCCTTCTAAGAATAACTATCTGATTGCTTGAAGGGATTGAGGTTAAAAGCAGTTTAAAAAAAGGCAAATCATTTCCAGTGCAAGCAAAGATGAAGGACTCACTAGTGCTTCAGGAATTATAAGTCTCCTAAAGTAGTAAAAGATGTCCTCACAAGAAGAGCAAAAAGTCCACATTTCTGATTGTGCAGTTTTTGCAAGTAACAACCTGGCACATCAATATCTGTCATCTTGACATTGTACATGTGCCCTTGGTTTAACATGACTGCCAGTCAAATAAAGGGCAGAACCAGCCTCTATTGGAGGCTTTCTGAAATAACATTTAAAGGAGAAAATTCTTTGCTTGGTAGGTCCATTTTTTATTCAACATTATCTATTCTAATACTGTGGGTCAAATACTCCAACAGCCAAGTGCAGTATCACTACCTCTAATGGAGTTTTAATATTCCTGGTCTGAAACTGCTGACTCGTGCAGCCCTTATCAATCAAATCTGCCATGTGAATACCCTTCTAAGAATGTTAGCTAGAACTTAGGTTTGTAAGCACTAATCATTTATTTGTTTGCTTTTTTTAGGAGACTAATTTTTTTGAGAAATTTATTTTTAAATTATAATCCAGAACAATCATGCTTCTTCAAATATGGAGCAACATAATGTCCTTTAATAGAATTAATGCATATCTGTGTTAGTACCAATAGCCTGTATTTTGGCATCTCAAGTCACTCCCAGCTACTGCTAAACACCAGTAGAAACACTGCCATGCATCTATTTTAGATGACCTGAAAATGAAATATGTCACTTACTTTTCGTTGCTTTGCTGAATCCAGTTTTACCAGCCAAAAGGATGACACTTTTGTTTTATGATGCTTCCAGTTATCCATAATCTGTGGTCATTGTAAAACATAACATAAAAACACACATGAAAACAACTGAAAGCAGGTCTTTCATTCACAAGCACTCTTAACCCTTAAAAATGTGAGCATCTTAAAGACCATTGTGAGAAGTTTTCACTAAAAAAAATAGCAAAATATGTGCAAATTTATGTGGGGCAACATTTGCAAAGATCTGTGTGAGGTTTCAGTTTAATGCCACCCTCTTTTCTACCTGATTCTGACAATCATATCCTACAAAGCAGTTAGAAAGTTGTCTTGACTGACTCAGCTCAGATTTCTGGGAGTAGTAAGTTCAATAATGCATAACTGCTGATCTATTTAAATAGTGAGGGGTTTTGCTGCATGTGGGACATTAGACATACCTGGAAATCATCCTTTCTATAAATAATCATATATAAACTGCAACACTCTCCTAAAATCTAAGTGCTACCAAAATAGCTCAACACTCTCCTAAAAATCTAAGTGCTACCAAAATAGCTCAAGCTGCGAACATGTAATTTTTATTCTCCTTTTGTTATTTTATCTTTCTACTCTACTCCAGACCTTCAACAAGTTCTGTCTCGCCAGCACTCGTTTTCCTCCATGATGAACTCTTTCCCATCAGGACTTGGTTATGGCCAGACGAATTTTAGAAGAGCTCTGCCCCAAGAAGGAGCAGGGCTCCCCAGGCTGGCACTGTGTGAGGAAGCGCCAACAGATGCGGCGCTCGCAGCCGGCTCGCACAGAACCGCACGCACTCGGGGCATCAGGGACAGCATCCCATGGAACCTTCTAGCTCTGCTTCTACAAGCCCAACCTGCTGGTTCTGAATCCTATCTTCCACCAGCACCAAATCAACCATCATTACAGAAGAATTCCTTTCCACTCCAATGTAGCTGCAGACATTGCTAGAAACGTAATCAATATTCTGGAAGCTCACAGAGCTCAGGACACTTCTGGCCAGATAATAAATCAGATGAATTTTAATGCATCAAGGACTGTGCTCACTACAACAGAGCACAGGTGTTAATTTGAATCCTTTCATTTCCCTTCTAAAATGAGAACATCCATCTTTATCTTTTTCTTTTCCATACTGTTAGCGTTTTTGCATCAAATGTTTATAAAATATTTAGACACCATGCAATTTCTGCTTATATATCAAGAATTGGGGTTTAATTGACATTTATTTCAGCATTGTTTCACATGTCTTTGAAACCAAACTACAAGGCTCAGGACAATATTAGATGTGAGAAAGGTGAATTTGGTGGACTACAAGAGCCAAAAAGCACATGACTGGTGTTCTTTATGACCTTCAAACCTCCATTCTGCCTGCAGCATACTGTACTGTGTTCACTAGTGTGCCTGCTTGAGAGCAAGTTAAACAGGTCAGGGTCTGTTTTAACAATATCAGATGAAATATGAATTGTAACATTCTTCTTGGCTTACTTAAAAGTTTGAACTCTCTCTACAATGAAAAACTGAATTTTCCTAACCCTCCTGATTATTTCTCACATATTTTATAAGGACATAGGAATGTTTTCAGTGGTGCTCTTTTAAGGTCAGAAAGCATGCAAAGCTCCAAGCTTTCAAATTCTTTTGAGTTATCCTGAGTTCTGGAAGTTTTAGGGCCACAGGAGCTAATGAATCATAGATTGAGCTTTTTACTTTACTTCATTTCAGTAGCCTAAGCAGTGTCTAGCCTGTTCTTCTTTCTTATTTACAGATACTTACATCTTCTATAATTAATTCAGATTCTTCATTTGTTTTTCCTGGGAACTTTAGTCTCAAGTCATTGATAAGGAGAAGAGTCTCTTTTGTCAAAGCAACTTCTTGTTCTTTTGTTTTCTGTTGCAGCAAAGACTCACTCTAAAAGCCAACAAAAAGCAGAGGAAAACATTTCAAGTGTGCCATTAAATCACATTACAAAGATGTTTGCTTGACAAAAAAAAATTTTAGAGTGACATAAAATATATTATTAAAGTGCATAGACATATTATCTAATACAGAACTAATATATATCATATACATTAATGCATCACCATTACTGAGAGTTGTCAAGAAATCCAAGAAAAACAGTTAAAATGTATGTTTGTTTCAAATAGAATAAACAAACATATATTACATATTTATGGTGCCCACAATTTAAAGTATAAATTTGAAACTGAGATAACAGAGTTTGAATTTAAATTCAACGTAATGAAAAATATTATTAGTCATAAAAGCATCCTTTCAGTTCGTCACTTCAACAATTTAACATAAACAGGCAATATAACACAGGGCCAACATTTCAGGAAGCATTAAAAACTATACTTTTCTCCTGCTTTAGTCAGTAAGGGGTCTGACAGGGCCTTCAGTTGTCCAGAGTTTTGTTTAAAGTATCAGTGCTTTTTACGCCAACACTGATCTGAACCCCTGCAGTGTCTGCAGAAGACCATCTCTGGAGGTTTTGGGGGTCTTCTTTAAAATATGACACACTAGTTAGAAGTATTTCTGAACCTCTTTCCTTACTTTCACATACTTTTGCAATTTGATATTTGCAAGACCAAGTCAGCCTAATTTTAACATTTTTCAAGAGTGAAATTCAAAATTTTTTGGCATTTCTAATCTTTGTATCCTGTAACAACTACAATACTTAAGGGTATTTTTATTTAAATGAGTGATAAATATTTTCAAGCACAAAAAAATACTTTGGTATGTGGTATGTGCTAATGTGGCTGAAATAATAAGATAGAAAATATTTTGAAATCCACTTTTGTTTATAACTCTTATAAAGAAAATGTCTTTAATTCCGACTATAAATTATTTATTTTAAATGTTGTTTCCCTATGTTTAGAATATTTGGATCTCAGCAGACTCCAAAAATGGCAGTGTACTGCTCTTTTCTTGCCCAAGGATAGATAAACTAACACTTTATCATGCACAAATGATTTCTTCTTAGTAAGTCACAGTTTATTAATTTTAATGTTATTCTAGCAGTAATATATAATATATCATTCTTAGTTGCAAAAATAATTATGAACAGAATTCCATTCAGAATACAGTGCTAAATTAAAAGTAATTCTTATCCATTTTGTAAGTAATTTTATTCACATCATTTTTAGGAAGCGTGACCTAAGCTCTATCACCCAAAGTAATTGTTCTGCAGATCAAGATCAAGATCATTTCTGTGGTGGAGCTTTCTCAATGAAAAAGAGAGTATGCTTTCTTACTAATGTTAGTTTAAGAGAGTAGCCCATTTTTAACATCAGATGGTAAAAGACTGCTTTTAATCTTTCAGTAATTTGTATTTGATATAAAGTTAATATGAATAGAAAAATCCATATTAGCACTGTCTCATTAAACTCTCAGGGTACATCGTGATGATAAAAGGGTACTTTCTAAACTTGAGATAGCTAATGCAATAAAAAATACCTTTTACACGTTGTTGTGAAGACACAATCTTAATGTCTTTCCAATTCTATTAGCTGACTTTAAAGATGGAAAACCATGTTAAGGAGTATTTCACAAGATGACAGCACACAATTTTAAAAGGACCCTTTTTCATCCTTTAGACAAAACTTCATAGGCAAAATAGACAATGAGCGTTCTACCAGATAAAAATGATGATTAGAGATAGTAAATACTACGAAGCAAGTTAATTAGCATTACAAAAGGATTGCTCACAATCAAAGCTCACCACAATACAGAGAGGCAGAAAATACAGGTTAAAAGTGCCAATTTGTTTTGCTCATCTCCGCACAAATTATTTGGGCAATGAAATATATAGGTCAGGCATCAAAGCACAAATGGAAACACTCTGGCACCAGCAGGCAATGCAATCCTGAATGAGGCTGGGGATTGATCCCTGCAAACCCTGCCTAGGGATAAGTGAATATGGGCTTCATCACGCCAACACAAAAGAAGAAATGCCTGGGCTGTGAAGAAGATACTAAAGAGGATGGCAATCTGCTAACAAAATGAAAAATATACATGGTCCAGAAGTACACTGGGAAAAGTATAACAAACCACACAAATTCTAAACAATTAAAAATGTTTAATCTGATATATTAATTATTTGGGCCAGTTTCTTTTCTGTCTCAAGGAGAGGGTTCAAATGAAAGATACTTTACCTTCTTTTTTAAAAAAGAGAATGGCTTCTGAATCAGTTACTGCAGTGGCAAATCCTGAAGACCATAAGCACTGCATAAATATTCAGCTGTTCACTTTGGAAGTAGAGCTCTACTGCAGTGGTATACCATATGCAAAAGAGGTCCAGTAGGATGAAAATTAATCTCACCATCTTTTACAATGGGCAGCCTACAAAAACTTACTAATGTTTTATTCTAGCACAATGCATCTATCCTTGGACTATGCACTGGGTTTGAAATCTGGATGTATTTTTGTTACTGTAAAGATGTAGAAGGGAGGTACAGCTTTACTTCAGAACCAGGAGCCCCCAGACAAATCACATAAAATTTTTAAGAGAGGTAATGATCCTTTCTATCTTCAAAAGCCTATTTAGGAGTGAAAGTTTCCCATTCACAAAGTGAAGGTTTCCCATTCTCTCAAGACACCTGTTTCCACAAAATGTAACGTGTATTGCTGCACCACAAACACTGAGACATCACAGCTGGCACTCATCCCCTATCACACACAGGTCTAAAGATTTTATATGCTCAAGTGTCTGTCAAAACAATCTTGACTACAGTACCTCAAGTTTTCTGATGTTGCAAAAATTACTAGTGTAGTTATTGGGTTTTTGAGAAGAATGGAACACATTTTGAATGCAATCACTGTGTTAACTCACCCCTGAAGAGTTCATAGCTCCCAAGGTGGCTGTCTGAGAGAATCTGGCTGAAGATGGGCTACGACTTAAAGAGTGAGACCTGTTCACTGAGGCTGTTCGCTGCATTTGGAGAGATGCTTTGGCTGAAAAGGGGCGCTGCTCAGCTCCCTGGGACTGCATAGTGAGGATTGATATGGAACGAGGGCAGCTCACAGAACGCCTTATTGGACCATTGGATGGTGTGGGGGACGAATATGATGGAGACTTTACATTTTTATTTGAAGGTTTGCAGTTCATTCTACCTGCAGACAGATCAAATGAATGATGTCGTTACTTATTATTTTCTTAATACCCATTTTTCAGTCTTTGTAGCTAACAACACATATGATCAATGTGTGCACAGATGTTGTACTACAATGTCTGTTGACTAACAACTATCTATGTAGAAGTCAGTTGTGTCTGATCCCCTAATAATACAGAATTTACATTTTTATTGGAACATTTATTTCTTCCTCATATTCAGCTTTAACCAGAGTCCAATCCACTATAACACGCATGAGTTTTAAGAGAGACGGTGTGTGCTCTTTAGGTCAAAATGTATGTGACTTCTGTGTGTGGTTTCCTGACTTTAAAGATATGGAAACAGGAGAGAAAATTTGCTCAATGGATCTCATACTTGCAGATTCAGTATCTCTCATTTGTTAAGGCATAGTTACACCATTTTTAAATTCAGTTTTCAGCTAAATAAATGCTGGTATGAAAAATAAAATCTTAGAAGCAGCATTATACATTGCAACTACATTATAAAATTCTTTGCGACAATACATCACTAAAACAAAAAATAACATGGTATATATCTATTAATTTAGAAAACATCTTAAAGAAACTGAATCAAGCAAACCAGTGTTTACCCTGAGATACAAAGTTGATACATTCTAAAAGACTGAGGAATTTAATATAATTCATCATCAATGCCAGACTTCCTTGGAAAAGTGATCATTCAACTTACCTGATCGTTCCAAAGATTTGTATTTATTTTCTTCAAGATCATATGAAACTTTTTTCTCTTTTTTTTCATTGTGATCTTCCTTTTCAGTTTCTTCTCCTGATTCTGACACACTGCTGTCACTATCATAGCTACTGTCACTGCTGTGCTTCTTAGGTCTCCTTAAGGAATGTGCACTTTCTGGCATTGAACACAAGGGCTGAAATAAAAAAAAAAAAGAAAAAACACCCAAGAAAGTAAATTGAATCCCAAAGAAACAGCCGGCTATCACACTAGATACCTGATTCAAGCAGGTTCAGGAAGTATTTACAAACTTTCCCAAATAAGTTGGAAGTTTGTCCTAAATTTTAGAATAACTGCTTAAATATTTCACTAAATTAATTCCACTGTAATTCTAATCTTTGTCACATGAAGAGCAGCATAATATAGTAAGGGGGGGAGGGGGGAAGTTACTTGAAGTATGAATTGCACTACCAAACATATTAAATTATGGTTTGAAATCATAAATCAATTGATTCAGAATACCATTTACAATCAGTTCAGGTTCCTCACTGATATTTGCAATAACTGAAACTACAGCTTAACAATGATCAATGTAAGTAGAAAAATACATCAGGGAACTTTGTCTGTTTTACTTTAAAAAAGAAAGTGATTAATCTACACATTGCAGAGAGCAGAAACCAAAGAATATATAGCAAGCTGTGCTGGGGGTTCTTGATGCCTCATATGCACATGGGATTCAGTGTCATTAGCTAATTAATCCTGTGCTCTTACCAAGGATACTTCAAGACAAAAACCAAAAAGGTGGATGCAGAAAAACTGATCCAAGAAGAGAAACAACAATTCAAAATTTTTCGTCTTAATGTTTCGTCTACCATTAGTCAGACACAAAAAATGCAGTATCTTCCATTACTTTTGTTTTCCTAAGTAGGCTTATGTGGTCACCTTTTTTCCTACACACTTTCCAGCAACTCTCAGCTATAAGAAGCTATGCTGATAGCCTCATCTACCAAATGGATTTCAATTAAAGATCAGATTAAAAAAAATTAAAATCATAATTTCTGGACATATTTTGAGTCAAAGTGAAAAAGAACTCTCAGGAAGAATTTAAATTTTCCTAACATCTTAGCATGATGTAATGCACCTAGATTTATTATGAAGGTAACAGGGAAAAGCCCCAAAACCTCCTGTTGCTGCAAGATACACTTTATAACTAAATAGATGCTAGCTAAACTTCTATTCCAGACAAGGAAGGGAAGGGATTTCTGTCACTAACTAATAGTATGTTTATGCCATCCCAAGCTGTTAGACCAGATAAGAAGTTAAAGAAGAATACTGCACTGAAGAGAGCCCTGGCAATTGTTGTTACACAAAGAATACGTTGATATATATCTGTCTGCCATAGGGATAAAAGTGAAGTGCCTCTACACATAGCACTTCATTAAAAATATCTCTTCTTATCATGAAATGCTATATATGATGTAGACATATTGATCAGACATTCCTGAGGAGGTACACAAGGTATAAGAAACATTTTCAATCATAGCTCACAGGGGCTTTAAGATAGATCTTATTCCACTTACCATATACATACTCCTCACACATTCTACAGTAAACAATATCAATTAAAAAAGAAGAATAAAAAATAAAGATCACATAAATCAGAAAAACAATAATAACAAATAATAGCTGAATCTGGGTACAAACTGATCTTTTAAAGAAATATCTGACTGCCTAGCAAATCTTCCTTAGATCATCACCTTGATTTTACCCTTATGCTAAGCCAATTTTTCTGTGATTAAACTCATCTGATCTTATACCAAAAGAATGAAAATCAAAATTAATTTCACATTTCCTCTACAATAGCTGTTATTTTAGTTCTAGTCCATTGTCCTGCACACATGGGTAACCCTGACAGTGTGTAGGTGTCAGGAGCCCTCTAGAGGCTACAAATACCTTTCCAGAATGCCCTTCTCCATCTATGCAAAATTCAGTGGCATTTTAAGTGCAGGAAGAAATGCCTTCATTCTGTGAAATTCTTGATTTCTTTTTTCCTACACTGAGTTCTTAATCATGTTCAAACAAAAACAAGGCTGAAATTCACAGCAAATATGGAATAATTGTTAGATGCAGAGCTTGTATTTATTTAAATATTCACAGCCTTTCAACTCTCCTGTGTAGAGATATGTATGTGGAAATGTAGATGTTTATATGACTCTATGTATGGAGAGCATGAGGAGAAACATGAGGAGAAACACCCCTGTCTCCTAACTATTCCCGTTGTCTTGTTAGTTTTCTGAGTCCTGACTGATGGGGCTTTTTCAAGGAAGAGTACAACCCAAGGCAGAGCATCTGACCTAAGAGTACTTTCAGTCAGCAGGGCAGCCACTGAATTTAAGGGGGGACAGACTCCATGACCTTCTTAAAGAACCTTTCATGTTGGGTTACATGACATGAAAAGTACCAGTCCTGTAGTTGCTTTTTTTGTTTGGTTTTGTTTGTTTGTTTCTATTAGATCCTGCATATGCAAATAGTTCTTTATTTGTAGGATTTTATGGCTACAAGATGAGGTTTACAGCTGGATTACCTGACAGATTGATAGGCAATTGTACTTTCTACTGCCTGCCTCACTCACCAAATTTTTGTATAGACATATATTTAGACATTACATATCTCATAGCAGCCTCTTTACAAAGAGGGGGCCAATTAAATGCATATGATTGGCCATATGCACCTTAACCCTTAAAGGGAAGAGGTGATGCTCTTTTGGAAAAAGATACCAGGACCATCTGCATGGGCATCTGTATTTCAAAGGGAGCACACGGGACATTATGCAACCAGGGAAATCTCTGCTTAAATGACTTCACTGTAGGCAAGATTTAAATGATTGAGAAATGTATCAGGGCCACAAAAAAGATGCAGGAATAAGAATCCATCATAGCAAGAAGTATGCACAGTGCAAGGAAAAGAAACAGTCTTCCTGGATAAGCTAGCTTCATTGTCTTCTCTTTTGAATTAATCAGTTTTGGTGGGGGGGAAAGAGCAAATTTTGGTCATAAGCAATTTTTTCTTTCTCATCTGAGTGCAAACAATGTTGTACTTGTAAGGCAGCTATAAGCTACACAATCCATTTGCCTGCTATAAAAGAAGACCATGGCATATAGTCTTACACATAAATTAATCAAAATTCATTTTAAAACTAATTGAGAGAGGTTTCTCAATTTGGGCTTAGTACCCTATTAATGTTTAATTAAATGTTACAGTCTCCAGCCTGGGAATGTCTTGTGAGCAAGAAGTGTAGAAGCAGAATAGAACAAGTCAGTGTGCATGCAGGCAACCAGATAGCTGCTCTCTAGGGTTGCTGGGAAAAGACAGGCTTCTGGAAAAAGGGAAAAATGTGACTGAGATGTTAAACGTGAATAACTGATCCCATGTTAAAGAACTGAAAACAAAATTTCAAGGAAAATAATCTCTCTAAGAACATGGACTGAGTGTTGATAGGGTGGACTGGTGATTTTTTCTCTTGTTTAAATGAATCCACTGCTGTTAAAGCACAAGCTCACAAAATCCCCATATTTTAATGATGTCCCTGCAAATCTATCTTAATACCAGATTGGGCATGTAGATCCTCTTTCCAGAATGCATGCCTGTAATAAGATGTAGCTCTTTGGATTCTTGCACATATTTAAAGTACCTCTTCAAGCTCAGAACAATTGCCAGCATTCATTTTGTACAGATATCCACAGATTTGTACACCATGTCATCAGAAACATAAAATGCTGTAAAAAAATTTACATGCATCCATAAACAAATCCATCAAAGCTCAGAACAGAGACGTAGGCTCTTCTAAGCAGACTTGACCTAAAATGTTTACAGGATATAAAAAAACATACTTATTCTAGTCAAGTCCAAACTATTTATCTTTACTGGCTTAGAGATATGCAGTTTATTTAAGGCAAAGACTCACATGAACTATGCACACAAGCAGAAAACATTAAGCTAAAAATAATATACATTCACATTAAAAGCAGATTTTAGATACAAAATGGGTCCCAAGATATACTGTACAACCCTCTTAGCAAGGGAGCAAGCTACAGATATATCAAAATTATAATTAATTCTTTGACTTTCCATAGTGCCTTTTATCCCATGATCTCAAAAATCCTGGTTTTGGCACTAATCAATCAGAGATGAAAGCATTATTTTGAGGTCTACTATTGATATAAAAATCCTTTCATACACTGAAATCAATCTCTTGTACAACATATGTTGCCATGCATGGCAATTCCTCCAAATGGCTTAGGGAGGGAAAGAAGGATTGCATATCCCCTTAAAAATTTAATGGGACTTAGTTGGACAAATGGTAGTCATACCTCAATTCATACTTTATTAAAAAAATAAAAAAAGGTTAATGGCAGTCTGGGGAAGAAAACCTTCAGCAGGATCAGCTAACTACATTCCCCTCTTAAAATTCTCAGAAAACCTGTCTGTAGAGTGAAATAAAAAATTGGTATCTAGAAGTCAAATACCTTAGGTCCTCGCTGCCTGGTGCATTTTCCCGTTAGCTTTTCATCATCTATTTCACACTGCTCCAGAAGATCCAAAATGTCCTCCTCCTAGAAATGGGAATTTCATTACTATTAATTCAAAGCAGGATATACCCTGTCCTTCAAAAATTCAAGCAGAAAGTGGCAGAAATTTGAAATTACTCTTATTACTAATTCCTGAAATAGGACTAGGAATTCCTCCACAGGAGGAAACAGAAATATTTCTTCTCATGCATGCATCTCTCCTGGTAAGCAACATGAAACTGAGGGTTAAAATCAAGTCTTAACATATATTTGAAAAAAGTCTGAAGAAAGTATTGAACAAACATTCCTGTAAAACTGCTGGATGATAGCAACTAGAAAGATGCAAAATTAATTCTCAGATTTCAAATTACATCATGGTAGCTGGTTATTAATATAGCTGTTTTCCTACTGTCTCTGACTAAATAAATAGGCAAATCAGGTAAATTTTTGGATGCCTTAAATCCTTAAACTAGTGGAGCTGGTTTTAGGCTACCTCTTGTTCCAGTCCATACAAGTGGATGAATAGGCTGGGAACATTATTGGAGGAAGAAGGAGGCAATTACCAGCTCAAAAGCAGTTTCTGCCAACCTCTGGTTTGGCCAGGGGTAAGGCTGAGGATCAGGGATATGGTAAAGTAGCTTAAAGCCATCTAGCCTGTCTCCACCCTGGGTCCACTGCAGTTCATCCAGATTCAAGGATCTGGCCCACAAGCTGCACAAAGAATAATAATAAGATCATGGAACGTTATCAAATGCTATTTATTAGCCATAATACATGATTATAGTGAAACTTATCCATGAGGTCATGAATTCAAAGTAACTCCTTAAGCCAGTACTCGGTGTACTTCATTACCTTCATTCTTTTTAAGGGGTTATTCATTTCCCGCTGGAGTGAAGCTGCTCTTCCAGCAAGAAATGTCTGGAAAGCAGTGGCTAACAAACTCTCATACTTTTCAAGTAATGTCTTATCATCAGGAGGGTAAATTCGCCTAAAAAAGGAAAAAAAGAACAGCCTAAGAGAGAAGCTGAGGTATTCATCACACAAAAGTAATGTCACTAATACACTGTCTCTTTTTTAACATATACACATCACATCTATAATAACTACATAATATCAAATCATAAAACATATATACTCTGACCATTGCTCTCTAAATCTACTTCTAATTCAATGAAAACATTAATGTTTAAACCAGAAATTAGCCAGTCAAAAGAAATACCATGTAGGTCATTCCAGAGGTATACCAAAACCCAGTTTCGCAGTGCTCAGAAATTTCAGTGGGTGTGAGTGAGGCATACAGGTGTGAATGATTCATGAAATATTAACAACATATTGTATGTCAAATTCAAAGCCACAAGATAATTTGTATTAGTAATAAAAGGAGACAAAACAATTTGTATTAGCAATCAAAGGACACAAAACAGTGAAAATCTGAACAGCTTTGATCCCATGGGCAGGATATGAATTAAAGATTGAGTATGTACTGCACTTGAATGCTAAGTCCTCCAAAAAATTAGCAGGAAGAAATAGGTGCTATAAGAAAGAAAAACAAACTGGTACACGGATATAAACGGTGAGTGATTTTCCATTAGAGCAGCTATGCCATTATTCTCTAAAATCACAGGTAAGGAGATTATGACAACATCAGAAGCAGAAATAGGTGATTTATTCATGTTCATCAAGCAACAATGGGCTTTGAAGAAAACAACTTCAATCCATCTGTCACGAATACCCAAAACACAGACAGAAATATGGCTAAGAGGGAAGACTAATTTTTAATGTATTGTAAGGAGTAACCTTACAATAATTTTGCCTGTGCTGTGAAAGGCATGGACATCATTTACACAGTGCATGACATTATGTGACTTCTTTGTATTTGTGAGTTTTTCTTACTTACTAGTTCAACTCCACACATCAAGAAAATATGTAATTAAAAGCTAAGAAGAAAGACCCTTTGTAAGCAAAATGTTATGTCATCAAAAATGCGAATTTCACAGAAACATCTATCTGTTTAAATGAGAATTTTACTGGAAAATCTAGAACATCTGCTCAAAAAAAAGCAATAAAGAACAGCAATAAAGGGATTCTGACTAGTTCACAATAAAATATGTGAACTCAGATATTCTCACATTTTGGATGAATGTTACAAAGAGTGGGCAAATATTCGCATCATCTTTTGCTAGCCATACTCCACTCCCTTTCACCAAATATTGCTAGGCCATGCTTTCACTTCTCAATGAAGCAAACAACACGAAATAGTAACAAAAACATCACAAAACAAAATTTTTCATCAATGCCTGCTGTAACTAACAATGTAAAGCTCTCTTTTGATCATATTTTACTAAGGAATCTGAAGGTACTTACATTTCAGCTGACCAAGATCCAAAATTCAAATGTCAAAATAAAAGTAAAGTATTTCAAATGTCACTCTGCACAAAATTATGGAAGCACCCATAATTTTGGCAAGCCTCAGAGATACAATTCAAATATATTTTTACAGGGGAATATTATACTGCACCCCCTGCTACCAAGATAGGAATGATTATATGTCATTAGAGAACAGGTCCATAACAACAATGATGATTCTTGGTACACTGAATGTGAACAATCATGTCTTTGAAGCATATGTCTTGCACAAACAATAGTGTGACTGATGCCGTATAAATTCCTAAGTGCATGGAAAAAACTGGAATCAAGAAAAGAACCATATGAAAAAAAGATACCTGATGCACATGTATATATTTTCTATAAGTGCCTACACATTTTTGGCAGAAAATTATCATCTACCACAAATACTTGTTTCCACTGTTCCTAAAGAATACACTGAGTATTTCCCACTAATACAGTCAAAAACATTCACCTGTAGTTCCCCATGTGTCTATTTTCATGCTCCTCTTTGGAAATCTGTTTACGTACTTGTGCAAGTCTTTCCTTCTACAAATCAAGAAAGTAAGACAATTAAAACAAAAGAGAGTATAAACCATGAGCAAGAAACAGCACTTTTTTCCCTTCCTACCAGTTCCTGTTTTCTCCGTTCCAGTGTGTGGCGCTGCTTCTCCCAGTCTGAGGAACCTGGCAACAGTTTTTTCACTGGCCCCTGACCATACAGTCTTTTTTGAGCCTCAGCCTTCTGTTGGGCTAAATTCTTCCTTTTATCGCTTGTCCTGAAACACAGGTAATATTAGGAAATGTCAATTCAATGCAGCCAAAATGAGATGCACTGTCATATCAAGTAAATAATCTGTATTTTCCAGTCAGTCATGTGTTTATCATATAAAATTAGAATTGAAACACTAATTAAGATTTTTTTTTTAATATTAAGATTCATGGCTACAAAATTTTAACAATTTAAGGTATACTGTATTTACTCCGTGCTGTAATTTAGTGTACAAACATGGTTGTATCTGTTTTCCTGAGGTGTAGATTTTTTTCAACATATCTCAGCTACAAAGTTTTCCTCTGGAAGGGTATGGCTTTTGACTGAATGAGACGCTATCACTTAATCAAATTTCCTTTATGGCCACATACCCATGACTGCACACATATGCCAAATTCAAGACGTGTTTGAAAAATTTTTAAAAATAAACTATTACCATTCATTTTTTGCAAGCACATATGCACAAAGAAAAATTAAATTTAGGTTAATTTCTACAGCAAAATTGACAGCAAGGGAAACATTTACATTTTGAAAATATTAAGGTGGAAAAAAGGTTTTTCATTTCCTCTAAGTTCAATTCAAATTAAAAAAAAAAAAAAATTAAAGCAACAGAAATAGAGCCGGACTGAAGAAAATGAAGAAAAGAAGACAAGGTACCGTATGTTGAGAAGCTTTAATGCATTTAGCAGAACACCTCTTTTTACATCATAGTCTATTTTTTGATCCGTTCCAAAGCTTGGGGCACGATTAATCTGAAAAAAAATGAGACACAGAAGACTCAGGAATGTTCAGGTTCACTGGGAACACACCTATTGTAACAGGCTTTGTAGAAATGGCTCTTTCAAATACAGCAGAGATTAAGGAAATACGTGTCGAGAAGTTCTTTTCCATTTGTATATTTTTAAATAGAGTACTGAGTATCACAGATATTGGGAGCTGGGAAATGTACCCATTTGGTCCCCAGGTCATTCAGACATTTACAGTGAACACCATTCAAGTCCTGCCCCTGTGCATCCAGTCTAATCTACTCTTGGTTGCTGCCACCAGAAAATCTACCACGCAAAGTACTGTTAAACACATCATAACAGATGATGTGCCACACTATGGTGGTCCAGCACAGAAAGAGTCAAACTCTTTTCTAGTTCCCAGTCTGAAAAAAACTTTAAATACTACTCTAAAAAGTAACAACTATACAAGGACAGAAAGAGGCTCTAATCCAAGGTCTTTTTAAGCATATTTAAATAACTTTTCAGATACACTTGACAGCAACACATAAGAGATCTACGTTATTAAATCAGTACATAGTGTGAAAACATAAGATAATTAACAGCCTCCGCAACAAAAAAGCTCATAAGCTTACAAGATTAGAGATTAAAAAATGCACTATAAATACAGAGAAACAAGGAAAATGCAACTGGGAATCTCATAGTGAGACTAAATCATACACCTAATATCCTATAACCCTGACAAGTTTTGGACTCCCTGCAGAGCCTCAGTTTTCAGGAAAATTTGAGGAGGAACAATGATTTATTCTAGGAACTCTTTCCAGGCTGGTATAAAAAATTATACTTGAGTAATGGGTGCTAATGACAGACAGGAATCTCACCTTGATAGTGAATGAGCAGTGCTGGTCACAGAAGGGACAGATGAAAAAGAGCCTCAGAAGTGAAAACTAATACCTTGTGCCCAACACAAATCAGAAGTGGGAGACAGTTTGCATGTCCAAAGCAGAGGGCAAAAGCAGATTATTTTGTTTTAGCACTCTAAATATATTAGAGCTTCTACAGTTGTGGGACACAACTGTCGTGGCTGCTGTGCCACCCAATGTCCTGTTGCTGAGTCCCAGCTGCCCCATCACTTATGCTCATAACTGACAGGTACCTTTCAGCTTTGGGAATTAGCTCCTTCGCTGCTTTTCCAGACAGACTGGCAATGTGAGCAGTGAGATCTGATGTTGAAAGAAAAGTCTTAAAAAATCAGCAGAAATAGTGAAAAGATTTTTACATATTATTTTTTGGAAGACTTTCATATAAATATTTAATTGACCAACCTCTTTAGACTGACCTGTTCATCTACTATCATATCACAAAGAAGACAATAAATACAGTTGCCGACTAATCTGTACGACTGTGGCATTGTAATCTTGATAATGTGCTAGTGATATGCCACAATAGCTATTCACAATAACAGCTTACCAAACCATTGTCTGTGCATCTGCCAGCTGGGAGATGGTTATTTAAAGCTCAGTGGCCCGAGAACCAGGACATGCACAACTAGGTTGTGTTAATAAAACATCAGTAATTTTATCAGCAAGACACATCTTGAAGATTGTTGTCAAAAAACAGGATTGTATGAGGGACGCCAAAAGTACAAGCGAATTATGATTGTAAAGGCCTTGAAAATCTAGACACTGATGCCAGTGGCCAAATTGTGTTCACTACAGGAATGCAATCTTGTAAACTAGATAATACTGGGCCTAGAGGTAATAAAGAAAGCACATGGCATGATTCCAGGAGATACAAAAGACTTGTGGTAAAACTTAGAGACAATGTGGGATTGCTAGCCAGTAAATGGTCAGTAAATAGATTGTGGCTGTAAACAAAGAAAAATAACCCAAAGTGAAATTAAGATCAAAGATGAAGAAAACTTCACCATCCAGAGTGTGCTCTTCCTGGTGAAGAACATAAGACACTGAAAAATTGGTATAACCACCTACCCATCTCTTTTTCAAGAAGTGGACTTCTCCTACCCCATGGTGGCCTTTGGACCTCCAGGGGTACAAACAGGGCAAGCATAACACAAGAGAAACAAGCAGATGCCAGAAAGTTTGTGTATGTGAACTTTAACTACTTCATTAATAGGAATTAGCAACAATTGATTGGTTTAAGATGTTCACATTCATTTCACCTGGATTGATAACAAAGTTTTGAACAGGTTTTGCTAGCTCAGTGACACTAAATAATAAATTCTGAATGTGACTATAAGGTGTCTTTTGCCTTGCCCACATAAATCACAAAGGACATTAGGTACCCTACACTTGAGGAAGTTATTAAAATGCATATTATCTTTTTCTCTAATGATCACAACTTTGTGATCCTAACTGAATATAATAAGGGTGAACATGGCTGGAGTCCATCCAAGAACTTCAACTGTATGATTTTCTTTCACATAAACTAATTTGGAAATTTTAGTCAAAAAGTAAAACTGGATTTCCTGAAAATCAAAGGGAGGTCTAGGTCATTGTTGCTACTCAGAAAGAATGGAGGCTGCACGGATCCTTGCCAGAAACACTTGGTGCCACAAGATGGCAATCCTGCCTTTCCCACAACCCTTACTACGGTAGAAGGTTCCGGAAGTTCAGTAGCATCAAGGAACAGGGGAGCTACAATGCACCAAGGCTATATAAACAAAAGTCAGCTCAGGAAAGCAGAGACATTATAATACGTTGCACAATTTCTTTCTTTTAATAGTTTGTTAAGCTATCTTTATAACAGAAAAGCTACATGAGACATGGAAACATGAAACTAATCATCCTAATCCTATTTTGGCAATTTTCCCATAATACTGGGAACATTCAGGGCCTTGTGATTAGAACTTGTTACCAGTGTTAGAAAGAACGATTCACTCCCCTAAGGGGTTTTGGCAAGAGGGAAATGGTGGAAAGAGATAAGAGTGGAAATCTGTGGAAGTATCAGAAGCATTTTAGAAAAAAAAGAATTATCTATATATGTGCATACATATATACACAGACTGTATATATTATGTATAGTCTATATATATACACTGCAAATTTGACCTTTAGTACACAACATACAGCACACATAAATTGTGCATACATCTACACACTCTGTTGGAAGTGCTGCAAAAAAGCACAAACAAGCAAGGTAAAAATAGTAAACGAGTATGCAAAATTAGTAAGTTTCAAAGTTTGAAATTTCTGTTAGTTTTGGTAAATGTCTGGCAAAACAAGTTGAAGGATACATGTATTACCAGAAGCAGAAAAGGACATACTTGGACTTTTGCTTTTAAAAAAAGTAATAACTAGGTACACAGTGCTAATTCTTGCAGTATTCTCCAGCAACTCAAAATACCAGAGGAGAATTTACTGCCTTACTCCCTCATAAACAAGGAGTTTGGGATAATATGATTCTCCTCTGAGACCTGTAACTGGGTCTCAAATCCCCCCAAATCTCCATACCTTATGGAAACATCAGAGCAGACAGAGAGGTGTCCTTCGGAATGGACTCCCTATGCTGGCTGAGTCACCACCTCTCACAGAATTCCTCTGTCAGCATTTGCTACAAGGCTGAATGAAATGTTACACAGACCCTTCAGTCTGCACTTAAAGGACTAGACACAGTTATATGCAAGCTACAGGCAACCTACAGACGATAATCTGGAAGTGCAGTGCTAAATCAAAGGGACAGCAAGCTTCACTGGACAAAAACAGAAGATGTTGATGTACTACAGACTAAGTTCATGTCATGTGCTGCTGTTGGCAAGAGCATCAAAGCCACCAAATATGCTATGTCTGCATGGCAACAGTGGAGGAATTTTATTTTTCTAATTAAAATTATAATGAACCCCTGAGAGAAATAAGCACAACAAAACAACTGTTGACAGTATTAATGGCCTGCAAATGAGGTTATAATTCAGTAAGTTAATTGTGTACATTTTATTCATCAGTAGCCAAATCATATTCATGACTTGCTGTCAATAGAGAGATTTTGAATACATTTTGCTTTTTTCCCTAAACTGCACAGCCCCCCAACCAGTTAACAGAATGAAATAAGACAATCTGAAAAAAGGCAAGTGAATGTCATCTATATCTTATTAATAGGGCAATATAAGAGACCCAACAGACAAAGTTGAAAATGAATTTTCCAGTTGAAAATGTGTGTGAGCACCATTTAATTTAACTGTACCACTAACAAACATATTAGAGAAGAAATGTTTCTTCCAATCCCATCATACCAATTGTTTGCAGAATTTCCTGTATATCAAATTAGTTTTCTCTGTTTACAGCAGTGCTTTTAAAAAGCACAGGAGAGGAAAGGAACACATATCCACAAAAAGGAGAAGATTAAGGGCACACATTCAGAAAAATTAACAGAGCCATATATATATTACATATTACATTACTCATGAAGGAAATCTACGTAGCACCCACTTACTATAATCAAGATCCTCCAGCTAAAATAACAACTACATTAACATTACATTTCCCATTAAAACTTTCAAAAACATCTGAAATGCAACATCAGTCTAGGAAAACAATTATCCTTTTTTCAGTATCAAAAAGCACTGCAAGGTGATCACTGCACTTCTGTATGGATGCTGCATACTTCCCATCAGTATGAAGAGGTTTACCTCTAGAAGCCATGGTTTTAGTTTTCTGTCCAGCAGAATATCAAATCCCAGGACTTCAAAGCAGACACTGTCACTTCCTGGTGCTTGCCCTGGCCTGCACATACGGTAAGCGTGAAGAACATGCGGCTCTGCCACTATCAGAGTCTTCACCACCAGCTCCTGCAGGGATTTGGTTCAGAAAAATTCATCAGGAGAGAAAATACCGGCACATACTGAACTGCAGTGTTTCATGCTTTTAATATTTTAAATTTCATACACATATCTACTAGAAAAAAGATTTAAAATACCAAATAAATAGTCTATAGTAACCAAACTATTCCTATGTAGTACCATATATAACTTTCTATAGTTCTGGATTATTGTTATGTTTTTCATGGTACATACAAACCTTGAGACTTAAATAAGTTAAATTATAAAAGCAAATTGGTAACATAGTATAGTATAGCCAATCTTCATCCATTTCATTTTGCAGTATAATTTTTGATAAGTGTTCTCAGAATCATACAAACAGCTTTAAGCTCTAACAATCTTAAGCCTATTCTTCATCTAAAGTCACCTGTAACTACTTCAGTGGTTCTTGATTAAGTACAAAGATAGATGCAACACTGACAACAATTTTGTAAATTCACCTTATATACTACAATAAAGTCTCTAAGAATTTAAATGGCATGATTCCTTTGTATCATATTACTTACGTGAATAACTGTTTGAAAGGACTTTTGATCCTCAGAAAAATGCTAACATTTCATTTGTAATCAGACTATGAATTTACTCTTTTAAAAAACATAATAATAGTTTATTATAACAATAATGTGACATCCATTGCTGAGAATTTGGGTTAATAATGTTTTAAAAATCATTCTGAATTGCAGTAAAACAGATGGCAGAAGCAATTAATTTTATAAAAATACACAAAATAAAATAAAGTGCTTTAGTCTATCTTACTGAAATATCACTCCAGAATTTGGAGACATCAAGATTATTTGTTTCTAGAAACTCAGTAAACCATTTTATGGAGCGCTTGCTTCCTTTGTCTTCTGTTTCATCCCGTTCAAAGTGTTCATTATGTTTATTGACAGAGTAGTTAGTCAGATGCATATACAATTGACTCTAAAAAAAGGAAGAAAATTTATTTTAAAAATTAAAAAAAATTCTAAAATAGTAAATTCAAAATAATGTAAAGAAAAATTGACATTCAATCAATAAAAACATAATCAAACAGCTCATATTTGCAAATACATTATGTGCAGATTTAGTGTTTCTGATTCTGCATTTCTACTTAAGCCAGTTGCAGTAAACTGATCCACCACTCCTCATCTGGTTAGATACTATATCTGCCATTTTTTACAGGTCTCTATATAAACAACAACCTAAAAAAGTAAAGAGCAATTATCATAACTTTGAGAATGATTACATCCCACAAGAAGAAAACAATAAAGTCAGTATTTTGAAGTGCTACTTTAAAAGTGCTAGAAGACACTCTGGCATCTGCTTCATAGACAATCCCACATTTCAGTTTTCACTGTAGCTTATTTATGACAAGTGTTCTCATGATAGTGATACTTTAAAATATCTTTTACATATAAACTCATCTGCCATGCTGATATCTGCCAAAATTGCTCATTTTTAACTGGCTGGTAGCCATACATCAGAGGGAGGTAAATTTCAAAACATACGTTACGTAAATGACTGAGTGCTACAGTTCCTTTATGGAGCAAAATGTCACCAGCAATAGACTCATGTTATCAGTTGAATTTAAAGAAAGCCTTCCTCTACCAAGGCCAATTTATAAATCATGATCTGTATATTTACATTATTTCCCAGAGATTAATTCACCTTTTCACTTACACTATGGTGATGCCTGTCCTCATCACAGTGATAGTTCTCTGTCATGTTTGATTACATACATGACAGTAGATGATATTCTAAGGTGACCATAAGCCTTCTGTTCCAATTCATCTTTAATAGATAACACAAGCCTTATGTTGTCATTTCTCTTACTCCACTTTCTTATCTTTAAAAAACTACATGAAATTACCAAAAACAATCCATTTAATTGCAAACAAGTTAACAGTTTATTGTAGTAACACTAGCAATGAATTTCTCTCATGGCTTCATTACTCCTTTAAGAATCATTCTGAAATCTATTGGTTTTGAGTCATCATTTCATGAAATTCAAATTATTTCAGAAAAAAGTAATTATGTTTTAAAATTCCCAAAAAAAAAAAAAAAAAAGTGTTTGGGCATCTGAACTGATAGTCCAAAGTTATTTGGAATAATGTCAATGTGGAAATATGTCATCCAAAGAACAATGTCATTAGTCACAAGCAGGTTATTTCACACAATCGACAACCTCTAGCGTGAGCAGTTCTGAGAACACAGAAACAACTGCCTGCTCTGTTTATCCTCTCAGAGCATATTTCTGTGCTGCTAATGCCGAGATTAGCAGCAATACACAAATATTAGAAGCAAACTATTCCAAATATAGTACTGGAACACTTCCAAATATAGCATTTGTACTCGGCCTCAAATTGTACCTGCATTTTTCAAAGGCACACCAAGAGATGGTCAAAATTGTAAGTTTGATGTAGGCAAAAAAGCTCTGTGGTGTTTTCTGTTATATAATCACATGGGAGCCGCTCTAAAAGCAATGGAGTACAGAGTGAGGTGTAACAAACCTAATCTACTCATACCTTCCAATGCTGCAAATCTACTTCTTTCTTAGACATCTGCATTTTAGTCTGAGCAAAGAGGTTTACACAGGGCAACATGCTATAAAGTGGAACAAGAGGAGGAAATTGTGCAAAATCTTTAGCATGACCCTTACCATTTCTTGGTTTTCTTTGTGTTTATAGGCAGCCCTACTGGTTCACCCTAAAGCTGCCAAGTACATACTCCTGTCCCTGCTGAAGCAGTCACTGACAAACAGCAGCAGCAGCAGATTCCCTCCTCTTCAGGGACTGCAGTGAGCACTGGGCCCTTGCAGTTCTCTCCTTCCTGCCTATGTTCCCAACACAATGGCAGGAGCCTCAGCAAAGACTCCAAACTTCATGGATGCTAAGCAATGATCCAGCAAGAGATAAACCTTATTAGCCCCTGCCAGCCCAGCCTCAGTCTCAGATGAACATAAAAACAATGTACCTGTTCTTGCAGTGATTTGATTTTACTTTTTGGGTTGTTATCTTTTGCTTTCCTCTATAATATATTTAAACTCTTTAGCATACATACATGCAAAGTCATATAAAATTTTATATGTGAGCAATAATGTGGCTATACTTGTGATTTTAATAGAAAACCATGTGTTAAGTATCTTTCACATAAAATTTTTTCTCTTCAATGACAATGCAGAAGTCTATCCAGATTAACTCAAGTCCTAGTTTATTTAATTTTACCACTTGCAAACACTACATAGGTTAAAGTCTACACCATAAGCAATAAATTGGAATGAACTCCAACTTACCAAATTTGAGTCACTGGGGGGGTGATACTTTTCCGTGCCCATTCTCACCAGTCCATCATGATATAAAAATATTTTTAATGGATCACAGGAGGTTACAAGAATATACACACGTAAATCAAACTTGTAGCCTTCCATAAGAAATGGTTTTTCAAGATATTCCTGAACAATTAAGTGATCCTGAGCTTGTAACTTTTCTCCATTTCTTATTAAAGAGATCCTGGTAAAAACAAGAGTTATTTTAAAACTTGGACATTACTGTTTGAAATAAATTATCGCGGTCACCCAGCCAAGTAGTGAGGCTAAATTCTACCTAGAAAAAGAGAAATATCTGATTTTTAGGGCACAGAAAAAGTTCCAATTCCTTACAAGGCTTTTGGTTTCCTGTGCTTTATTGTGATTCACTAGATGAAAAAAGGCAATGAGCCATTTCAAAGTAACTTTCTGCTTGCTTTGATTCAACAATTTGTAATAATGGGTTTGCTCTACACTTAGAAATTGTTTGGCAGAACGACCAGTCTCCAGCTTCTGTGATTATTCCTCATGCAGCTCTAAAAATAGACTTCCAGTCTTTGTCACAACTTCTGCCCGAGGCACAGGCTGCAAAGAACTTTCAGTGCTAACCTGAGGTGATGAAGTTTGCAAAGCAGGACACTGGTCTGTGTGACTGAGGATGGCATAGATTAAGCTCAGTATTTCTGTATTTCCAGTTCCATCACACCAGAATGAAAAAAGGTTAATATATGAACTGTGAACTTCCAATCTCTAACCACACGGATTTTAAATAACTGTAAAAGCTAGTATTTTCAGTATACAATTATTAACCTAAAATTCTCAGAACCTTAATGCTACCTTAATCTTATTCTCTATTATTTGTTATACATTTCAGAGGTTTGGTACTGAATACTCCTAATAGAGTGAAGTACTTTGCAGAAATTTCTCTGAACTATGCTGGTACCTTTCCCTTTAGCTTATCTTAGCCCTTATCAAGAGGACTGAAAAATGAAGAAATTGAGACGTTTAGGAGCTTTACTTTTCTAGTAATTCTGACATATGCTGGAAAACTAAGAGCTTTACTATATGGTATAATTCAAATTGATATTAAAAGCAATAAAAGCTAAAACAAAAATATCTAAAAAAAAACCCCTTAAAATACAATTGCAATATTTATGTCATTAGATTTTTATTGTGCAGCCCTGTCACAAATAAAACTTCTTCAACTCAACTGCAGGTTGCAGTCTCTTCAGGGGTGTGCCCTGCTTCCAAGAGTGCACATCCAGTCCCCAACAGCATCTCCTCTGCCTCTCCTAAACCTTGTGGCTGCTGCTCTCAAACACGTTTCTCCTGTGACTGGCTGCATTTTGGGAACTCAATGGGATGTTTGAGCTGGTTTTAAACTGTGAAAGATCCTGACCTCCCACACACATCCCTGCAGCCTCCAGCCACCAAGACCCTGCCATTTATGCCCAATACAATCTCACCCTATAAATCTAAGCACAGCAGAAAAATTCACAATAAAGTAACTGTGTTCATAATAATTATTTGAGTTTATTTAAGGCTTGTGAAGCCTTCACCCAATACACTGACTTTCACATAACTCCAAATACAATCTTCTTATTAATACACAGCTACTGTTAATGTTCTAAGTAGCACTGGATTTCACCTTTAACAGGTAAGAAGACTGAAGTTAAATCAAAACTCACCCATGTCCCATTGCACCATTAGCTGGTTTGACTATGAAGGTTTTCTGTCTACGTTTCTTCTTCAGTTCTTTTACATAGTTCTGAAACTGTGTGTATTCTGAAGGAAAGATCCATGTTCGAGGAATGAAACTGTACTCCTGAGGCTGGCTCTTGATCATTCTGCACAAAAAAGGTAATTGAGTTAAAAGCTTTTGACTACTTTGATGTTTCAATCCTCAAGATTAAAAAGGACTCATGACAATTTGACAAGGGAGCTTTTTCAGCAAAATTCTGTAATATGAAAGCAAACTTCTGCATTTCTTTAAGAATAGTTAGAGCTCTATTACATATTCATACGAGTGTGGATGTGTTATATTCAAAAGCAGACTATCTTGAGCATTTCTGCTTATGTGCTTATTATGTTACTGGTATCCATCTCGTTTCTTGGCATCCATCTCACTCCTGTTATAATTTTTGGCCATTTATTCAGATGACTTAATGTAATTTCTACTCTCAGAAATATTGAACTTATAACAAACAATGGATTTTTTTTTTTTTGTGGGGGGGGTGGTATTTGTGAAGTATTTTAATTTTCATTTTAGTAGATGTCTGGGGAGCTATGAGGATCAACAGACACAAAAAAGAGGTGTTGGGATATTTGAAGTTTCTTCTTGGGTGAAAAAAAGATTGAATTTAAAATTAAAAAGCAATTGGAAGTAACTAAGGAAGAGTTTTTGTTCCTTTTGAAAGAATTTTGAAAATAAGGAATTGTAGTAAATAGACTTTGACACAGGCCAAGCAACTCATTCATTTCCTATACAGAACAAATCACACAAGCTTTGATTTGTCATTGGTCCCAGTATATTTGGATTAAGATTCTAAGAGCCCCTAATTTTATCAAAAGAAAGCAAAGACATTCAAAACAACATCAAGCAAGGACAGAGTAGGGTGAAGGGCAGAACAGAAGAACTAAAATAAAAATAGGGACCCAAACTCTGACTCTGGGAAAGGATGCAGCAAGGTCCTGATCTCCCTGCTTTAATAACTGTGGCAGGTATAGAATGAGTGTATCTCATTCTATACCTCTGTCATTTGTGAAGAAAATGGAAGAAGAATGGTAAAGAATTCAGGCAGTAGAAGTTTCCATCTCCCAGAGCTGTGTATGTGGCAGACAGGCAGTTACACCCACACCACGCTGCCGGTATGGCTGAGGCACACACGGGTTGCTTTATCGCTGGTTAGCAGCCAAGGAATAGCAGCAATGGGAACTCGGTGATGCACACTGGCATCATAGGTCCCAACAGGATAAATTTAGTCTTTGCTGAGTTCCATACTGGTGCAGCTAGCTCATTTCATGTACTCAAGAGTACCTGAAACTTCCTTCATACAGAAACTCATACGAAATTAGTTCAGGTAACTCACAACTACTCTGTAGCATAGAGTGGACATGTCTAAAATAGAAATACCCACAACAAACAGAAAGGAATTGGAAGCTTAAAAAAAATTTAAGTGATACAGGAAGTTCCCCAACTTTGATTTTTTTTTTTTAATGTCACTATGGTGAAGTTTAATACTTTTTAATTAAATACAGATTTACATATATTTCTCCTTTTGTATTGAAAACTAATAGCATCAGCATAGCTAATGTATAAAAAAAGCAATATAAATTCCATTTTTCATTTCTACCATGAGCTTACATAATACTCTTGGGCAGATACTTTTCCTTTAAGTGGCTAAAATACTAATGGAAAAAACAGAGCTTTTTTTCAGCCACATGTGTAGGGCTAGGACGGTAGCCAAGCCCTGCTGGTATAATGGATACACTGTCACCAAACAGTGGCCAGCAACCCAACAAACACTGCAGAAACCACAATAGCTACAGCAGTACAGCATGAGGTTCAGTGCTTCTGCAGCTTCATTGTAACTATTATTCTTACAAATCTAGTTCAATGAAAGCCACTAAATATTCAGGAAAACTTTTTGAAAACAGAAGTAGATATTTGAATTTCTGATTCATTTGTATTGTTAAACTACTCTCCATCTACTCTGTCTTTTTGAATGTTATTACTTTGCCAGCTGAGTACCTTATCTAGGCAGAAATTATCCTATTTTTAGGCAAAAAGCAATTTCTGTGTTAGTTTGAATCCCTCTCCAGATTATTTATCATATGCATAGTGTTACATGCTAGAGACCTGTCATTTAACTTACTCAAGGGTTTCAATATACATATTCCCTACTCATTGAATATAGATTCAAGCTATTCCTGATATATTGATATTATTTCGTGACTGAAAGTATAACAGTTCTGTATGCCTTATCTGTTTAATGCATACAAACACTTAATATTATGAAGTGGAATACTTCACCATTGTTTATAGGTTCTGAGGCTCACTAAAACTTTCAAAAAAAATAATTCAGCTCTGTTCTTTCCCTGCAAGGCCCTATTCAGAAAAGGCTTAGGAACATCATTAAGTAGCCTGTGAAATGAAGGCCTATTCCATTACAATTGCCCTATTTTTCAGCACATGGGCTGTCCACTACTATGAGTAACCACTTTTTCACTGTGCTGTTCTATCCTCTAGCTTTTGATGTCCTTATCAGGAGGTCTGAGAAATAAACAGCAAATTATTGTTCTTCTTAGTACTATTTTAGCTCACAAATGTGGTCAGACTGTGCTCTTGAACTCAAAGTGCTTTCTGTTCAAAAGAATCTATGGTGTTGAACAAAACATAGCTCACTACAGGCACAACCTTCAGTCTAAAAATGTAGATTCCACTGCCTAAATTTCAAAATACTCTGACTTTTCAGATATGAAAATTTAGTGGGTATGTGTGGATGAGAATTATTCTTGGCCCATTCCCAGTTCATTAACCTTTTAAATATAATCAACAAAGATGCTGGAAAAGACAATATTGCATAGATGGATCTGTGCCCCTTGCCACTCATCCTGTGCACCTTCTCCCGCATTTACTGAATTAATTTTGTAACCACACTGATCCTTCGCATGAGAAGCTCTCATCTAAGAGAGCTTTCACAACCGTCTCTTAAGATCTAGTTGGCCCTACGATGGCACTCCTTTTATTGTTTTTTTTCTGTGTTCTTATTATTATCCTTGAAAATTATGTTTATGCCTGGGGTTTTTTTTCTCAATTACATTCCTCTTTCCATCTGTTCCATTATTCTGTGTTCCTATACTTTCTTTGCTGAGTTGTTTTCTTTCATATTATACATGTTATGTATTACACTGTTCCCTTCCACCTTTCTGCATGTGAAAACCACATGGTCCTGTGATCCAGAGTGCCTGGATATTACCTGAAAAAAAGAACTCTTGAAGTGCCTTATCTCCTGAATAGCATTTTCCTCTCAAAGAAAGGTAGATTTGTTCTTTCACTTTATTCCCAACAACTTGCATAAGGGTGTAAGGATGAAATCAGTACAACAACAAACACGGAAGTGAAAGAGAAGTCTACTCTCTATCAATTCTCAAGATAGTTTCATTATCTCTCAGTGATGGTAAACAGTAGAGCCAGTAATGGGAATAGAAAAGATGGCATGCTGCAGTAAACAAGACAAGAGAATTAGTGTTTCTACACATCCAAATTTTAAGACAGAACAAGAGCCTGTTCAAAATCCTGATTCTACAGGAAAAAGCCTGCTCAACCATGTATCAGAACTGACTTACGATCTCACCAGCAATCTCAAGGCATATAATTTTGATTTTTATAAAGTATGAATACTAAGTATTTAATTGTGAAGGCCAGTTTAAGAACCCAATTGATTAAGCCCTGCTATATCTACTAAGTGAAGTCACAACATAGATGTTTGACCCAGAGTTATAGCATAAGAGAAATTATTGCCATCTTAACTATATGTGCAATCTCAGCACTGAGTAACTTTAAACTGCATTTTGAACTCAGAATTCAGTTGGCTGAGAGAAGTATCATCAGACTGTATTTGAAAGAATGAGTGCATGATAACAAGAGCCTTTTGTCCATTTTCCGTATTTTTTTTCAAAGATCACAGAACTGCAGCAATACACTGTGTACCAAGCTGACGGACTGTTTCAAGACCTCTCCAAACAGCTGTTTGCCTCCATGTGCTATCTGTTTTTACTTTCACTCTGAGAGGGGCAGTGAAAAGTGCTGGTGCAGCACCACTGACACAGGGGAGCTCTAGTCCACATGTAGGACATGGAGACACCCCAGCAATGCACACAATTTTGCATCATAATAGTTGCATACATTCTACATATTATGTGTTCTACTTACAGAACAGAAAAGGAAAGAGAAAGAAATTGAAAGAGAAAGAGGGGGAAAAGATATCACATTAATTACATTCATATGAAAACAAATTCTGTTCTGTTAGCAGTTAAGTTGTGTAAGTCAGGTCGAGGGCCAAAAGATTAGCTCTATTAATAATTGCTCTACAAACTAATTCAGATTAGAATAAAATATTGACATATATTTACCCTCAAAGCTTTCCTTACTAGGCTATCAGATCATTATTTAATATTGTTCTCTTACAGGTATTACTCACAGAGTCTCAGCTAGGATAACTCCTCAGAACCCAGTTATTCCACTAGAGTGAGGGGAATTTGTAATTAGACAAATGAGCCTCACTGACTAATTTCTTATATAAACAGTAAGATGCTTCATATTTTTAAAATTCGATATACACAAAAACATAGCCATTAACTATTTTAAACAAGTACTATCACAGAATTGGTCAGGTTAGAAGGGACTTCAGTGGGTCCTCTGGTCCAGTGTTCCAGATGAAGCAGGGTTATCCTAGAGCACACTGCACAGACTAGTCCAGATGCCCTATCCAGTCACATACAGTTCTTTTATTCTGTTCTGCTATTATGGGATACATACGTGGGTGTGTTATGTATTAGGCTTATTGTACAATAATTCAAGACTCACCTCCATTCTGCAGTGTTTAGACAGAGAAGTGAACCCACATAATACTCCACTGAAATCAATTGAAGAAGTCAAGTAGCCCACTCCAATACTACAGATCCAGGACCAAAGCTAAAGTTATTAAAGAACTTTTAAAATTATTCTTGGTCCTCTCCTAGATTTTAGTAAAAATAAACAAGCCTCAAAAGCAATAGTTCTGTATATTACTGCATTAAATACCACCGCTGGAAAACTTATTAATATTAAAAGAAATATTACTTAGTCATGTTCCTTGCCAGGAAATCCTTTCTGCATATCTCTCCCATTCCTGGAAAATGGTTAATTCTCTGAGGAAGTAGATAAAAAAAAAGAAAATTAATTTAAACTTTTTCGTTTTTCTGGCATACCTAATTACAATAATTTAAAACATTCAACTGCATGCTCAGGCAAACACAAGTACTGTTACATCTAAATTATTTAAGATAATATCTTACACCATACTACCTATTCTTAACAATGCTCAAGATGCTGCAAGCTGTATTTTCTTCCATCCATATAAGTGCCTATTGATTTAATTTGATACACAAGACTATCATACTTTTATTCACAAAGCTATCTAGAAACAAAGAACTCAAACACAAGATAATGGTAAAAAAACCAAAATATTTATTCACAGGACTTTGGAGAGAGAGCTCTGATTCTTAACTTACTGCTTCAAAGCTTATGAGAAACTTATAAATGATGTTTTGTATCTTCTTTAAATTGATCATTCACAACACCCAACTGGCAGAAAAAAGCATGAAAGAACAGCCCCAAATATTTATACATCAGATTCCAAGTGGTAAGAACAAACAACTCTGGAAAAAGAGAGTAAGATTTTAAGCTATGCAGTGGTACAGCCTTAATGCAGCCTGTTTGGTTGTGGTTTGTGTGGGGTTTTATTCCCCTCCACACAAATGGAACTGAGCAGTTACTGACAATTACTGAACATTTCAGAGTAAAGCAGTTTATGGAAACGTGTCAAAAATCTTAACTGTCAGTGCACCTGATAGTTCCGCAGCTCAGCAATCTTCTCCTGCTGCACAGCACAATCACTCCAGATCAGATTTGCTGTTTCATCCTCATCACGTGTTTTCACAAATCCCATCTCTTGTATTACTACACGCACTATGGAGAAATCACACTCTTAGGGACTATTTTGAATCTCTAAAATAGATTAATTTTCAACATTTTAAAAATCAATTAAGATTTTAAAAGGTTCCAATATAGAACCCTTTGTCTGAGAACAATGTTAGCATGGCAAGCTATTTATCTTGCAATATTTCCATCAGTCTATTGCAAACCTGCCATTACAATGTTACAGCACCTTATAGCGAGGCAGGAATCAGCACAACCACTGATGGGAACTACAGAGAGCTTCAAGGTATTCCCCAATCAGCCAGCAAAAATCCTCTTGTACAGCAATGAGATTTAACCTTGGTTATGCCATAAGTTAATTTTAAAACAGTGATGACTATAAGTGTTGCTGCAGATAGGGACAAAAATGCCTCCTTAGAGAAGGTATAGTGTTGTAAAAGCAAATGCATGCATTATTTTAATTAAAAAAAAAAAGAGACTGATTACATGCCACGCGTAACTGATTCTAAGAAAAAATATTTTAGCACTGAACATGAAAATACAAAACATAAATGGATTTTACTGAGAAGCCTCTGTATAATAATTAGAGTATTTAACATTGAATTTACACTGCTCATCTTTCAAGGCTTTAAGTAAAATTCCAAACACATATATAACATGTATTTAGAAGGCTCTTCCACAGCCTTCTTGATCACTTAAGTTTTTACGTTTCAAGGTAACAAGTGGGAATCAATATGAGTAACAAACAGGGATTAAGAGATGCACAGTATCCAATGCTATGAATTAAATGTTACAAGAAAACCCCAGGTTTCTTATAAAAGAAACTCTTTCAGAAATGTCTCACTGTCAGCTTGATGCAGAGTCCATTACTTCACTCCATTAATCAGTAACTCTCTCACATTAAACATTATTAGGATGAAAGCAAAATATGCAGCTTCCTACCAATTTCATATTTTGTGCCAGCAATATTGGCAGTGATGACTCCATTCTTTTTCTTCTTTCTGACTTTTCTTTTAATTGTGCTCTGATAGGGTAGTTCCGAACTCAAAGTCAGAGGAGTAGTTCCATGGTTATCTTTGAAAAATAATGTTGTAACTATCAACATTTTTATATCTCAAGTAACATATACAAATTAACTAAAAATACAAACAGTACTCCATAACAATTTATAGGTACAAGCATACTGAATAATTCATAGAGTATATTAAAAATCCAAGATTAGCATACCTCCCTCATTAGGAAAGGATGGCATTATAACCTAGGATAGTGCAGAAATAGAGTTCAAATCCTGCTCCAACTTCCTCAGTAAATGGTGAAACTGCCAAAGCCAAATTACTTAAAACTCCAGTCATGCCATTTCAGTCTCTGGTTGTAGAAAATATTAGTTCTGGAATGGTTAGATACCTGTGTTAAAAAAATGTAAGAGAGACTTTATCATAGACAAATCCTGAAAAAAAAAGGTAATTAGCAGGTAACTAAATATGAAAACACTTTTAATTGCATATATAAAGAATTGCTTATTTTAGAAGATGGATCAAGCTATTGTAAATACATAACTTTATTGCAGTTCAATTATTTTCTTTCTGGAAAAAACAATTTTGCAGTGATAATTTTCAAAATGAAACTATATTACCTCTTTTTCTGATTTTCATTTGGGTATGGGACATTTTGGACATGAAAATAGGTAACACTGAATTCAATCAATCATGTCACTTTCTATCTCCATAAAGTTTAACGAATTTAGAGTTTTATATCTTAAAACATATTTTAAGTAAAGAATTAAATCAGACACACTGTGTGATAGGTTTTCAGTACCAAATGGGAAATAACTGAAATCACAGCAATAATGTGTTTCCTCTTTTTCACTTTTCGATTTTTTGTAAACCAATTGTCCAATAACCATGTGGTAACATGGTTGCAGTTTCATGACTACTTCAGAACACAACAGATTCAATTTGAAGACATTTTGAGTTGACAAACATTTAAATTTTCAGTTTTTAAAGTGAATATTTATTTGCATAAAATGCTATTCTTTTACATCTACAGTCACACAAAATTTCTTTTTTCTTTTTTTCCCTCATGAATACAGCATTACATGAAAAAACACATATATAAAGAAGTTTTTTAGGTCCAGCTTAAGCACATAAGAACAATGGGTTAAAGTATTAGGGAAAAAACCTTGGGAATACATCACTTCTAAACACACTGCTACATGACTTTGGGCATGCAGCACTATTATACCAAAGAGCGTAAGGAAATAAATGCTGTCTTTGGCAGGCTGCCTCAAACAAATCTACAAGTTTCAAAACATATATAATATGTTACTGATCTTTACAAGCTTTGATTTCTTTTCTGCATTTATATGTGTAGCTAAAGTTTCTCACACTAGCTTTAAATCAGTTTATATTGATGCTTTTGGTGATTGCAAGACTTATTTAAAATAGCTTATAGAGAGCACAAGGGATTTCTTCTATAAACAGCAGAAAATTACAGCAAAGTCAAATTCAGTCATGACTTACGATGCAAAATATATGCGGTCATAAGACTGGACAAGAGGCACATTAACAAAATTACTAAAACATTACATACAAATTCACATTTTTTTCTTATTCTGTGTGCGTACACACAACAGAGGAGAGATGTATGTTCTGGACAAGTCACCCGTCTTTTAAGAAAATACAAAAGCGGATATTTTGAGCTCCTAGATCTAACTCCCTTTCAAGACAGACATTTACCCTTAGCAGCCCAGTAATGCAAAAGCATAAAAAGAACAGATTATGGATCTTTTATGACTGTCACAAATACACCAGGAGTCAAATTCTGCTTTGTAACAAGACAAATCTCTCTTATGTCCATTTAGTGCCCCTGTGTATTTATCCACAAAGAATGGGAGATGTTTTATACACAGATACAATGTCAGACAGCACAGCAGTAACACCCAGCCATTTTGAAGTTTGAATGTTTTGGATGACATTATCTGAGAAGGTGGCCTGAAAGTCCTCGAGCCCACTGGCATACTAAAATTAGACACAGAGTTGGGAAAGCAAAGCATTTGTCCTCCTTAAAACCACTGTGAAGGAAAAGCAGTGCTGGGCACAGTGACTCACTGGCTATTCCATGTTATCTGTTTCTCAGGCTAAGAATACTGCCAGAGTACAAGACATGTTTAGTTCCTGGGAATAATACTGAAGTACGTCTGTTAGCCAATTAAAGACTTCTACGAATGTACAAAAATGCATGGCAGTTGTTTCTTTGCTGTACTGACTAAAAACTTGTAATAATTTTGGAAGAATATTAAGAAGACTAACATTCCCTGTGAGAAATGCCTTTACTAACACAGCATGCCTTACAGGCTATGCTATGCTAATAAAAAGAGAGCAGCTCATAGAACTTTCATTCATCTTAAAATCACAGAAAATTATCTGCTCAAAGTTACTATAACACACTGTGTTCTGAAGGTGGACCTTAAAATTCCAACCTGCACCACACTGCTGAAATACTGCCTTTCTTTAGATAGACACTATTCCATTCTTCTCAAAAGAATACTCTTCAGGGTCTAAATAGCACGTACCAATACCCAAGGTCTGTGACCAGTCAACTTTTAAGCACACATACATGAGTCGATGGTAAAGATTTATGGCCACCTTTACAGTGTTCTAAGGACAATTAGTAGTTCAGCCATATGGAAAAAAGTAATGGGACTGTACTCTGTACTCAAGCTTACTTTAGGATTTTAACTTTTCAAAAGCACCATTCCATACCGATAAATATTCATATTCTGACCTAAGCTTGTATGTAATAATTAAAAATTGTTTTGCAACTCCTTGACTTCTCTTCAGTAGTCCATCTTCAGCCAAGCATTTCACTGAATACCAAAACACCAGCAGTTATAAACCATTAGTTTTCCAAAATATTTTACCAAGGATGCAGTCCTTCCCTTTGCTCCTTTCCAAAGGGCAAATAAGGTCCAGTGAAATGGGACAGTCTCAGCTCTTTTTCCCAGCATGTCAAGTGACAGATGAGAGACCCAGCATCTCATCTGGGGGAATACATTACCCAAGCAGTGAATTGCTGCTGTGAATTGCAGGCTCAGCCATGGGAGCAGTAGACTTGCCCCTGTTTAGACCCCCTGCTTTGTGCATCCCCAGTGCAGTAGCATGAGATGTTCCAATTCTGCAGCAAGAAAACCTAACATCACCCTGCTGAGGAAGCTGCAACCTTCCCAGGTAAACTGCAACTGTTCCTCTAACTGCCCTTAGATGACCAACTCTTTAAGCAGAAGAATGGATCACTTGGGAGAGACAGGTATATACCTCTCAGAGCAATAGCTGGAAGGAGGACAGCACAGTAGGACAGGCAACATGGCAGTGCACAGGCCCTGGCAGCCACAAGTTCCTACATCTCTTTTTTAATTCTATACAGCAGAAATCATCCCAAAGTTACTTTGTTCTCTGACCCAGGTCCTCCCCAGGCATCTTCTTCTAGCTCACATCTTCTGAGTTGTTATTATTGCCAAAACCTACTCCCAGGTCACAGCTGAAGGAGAAGACTTGCAGCACAGACTGCTCTGCAGGCAGCCTTTGCCAGTTACAGGCCAAAGCTGACTGCAGGATTCACCCAGAGCACGCACAGTAACAGCAGCAGCATTGTCAGGTAATAACGACATCAAATTCTGAGTCAGTTCTCATACCTGTGACAAGTTTTTGCTTATAAAATAAGCATAACCTATAACCCACATTCAGCTACAATAATGCAGAAGCATATCTCGCTCATAATCTACCTGAGAGAGTTGTTTCTAAGAGATTGCTTTTAATAACATAAGAAAAAGAATTCTATTTTCAAACTGGGACTTTTGGAGCAAGTCAGCTGTCAGAAATCTCTGAATTCACACTCTGGCAGAAAAGGATTGCAGTTCCTGCTGCATATGACATTTCCCTCCTGAAATCCTGAAACATATAAATTAGTGAAGGTTTTTTGCTCAACCATACAGATTCAAGGATAGCTGAACAAAAATGGTTAACATATAAATGGAGAAAGACTTGTGAAGAAGAAATGAAAGTATCTTCATCAGGTTAGCACACTCTTACATAAAAAAGCACTTTGACTAAAAGTGCTTTACAGAGAAAGAAAAAGATGAGATGTTATCTTTACAGCTGCCTGGCAAAGGTGTGAGAGTGACAATAGGAGAGATACATTTCTGTCCTAGAAAAGCACAGAAGACAAAAAAGGAAAAAAAAAAAAAGAAAAAAAAAAGAAAGTATCTTTTTTCCTCCAGGGACAGGAGAGCAGGAGAGGCAGGATACTCTTGCTGGAGGGGGAAGTGTTGCACATGGACAGAGTACATAGCAGATGTTCAAGTCCATTTAAAGGAACAGTGCCTCAGTAAAGAGCAGGGGCCAGTTGAAAGAAGTGGTTTCATAGTTAATAGAATGATTCTTTGACAAGTTGTAACATATTCTAGAAACTCAAAAATTAGTAGTATTTCATGCTGTTACACAAATTAAGTGTATCATAAGTTAGTAAATTGCCCTGAAAAAATACTCTTCTGGCCTGGATTATATGCAGGTATTTTTTAACAAATCCCTCTCTAATTTCCTTGGTTTTTTTTTCCCTCTGGACTACTCACAATAATATTTTAGAACAGATTTTCAAACTAGCAGACTGCTTTCCACTGAGCCCATTAGTGCAATGTACTCAGTGCTGTCACAAGTGCCTGGAAATGCAGAGGAGCTGGAAGGAAACCCACAAAGCTCCTGACATAAGGAGCTTTCACAGTGAAATGGAGACACACTGGAGATACAGTTACAGAACTGGACAGATGACCACAGGGACGGAAGGACAACATCACAGTGCTGCAATCCCCACTCTTCACTTAGCTGGAAAATCAAATTAACAAAAATTTCACAGAAACAGGTAACAGAAAGATGTGAACATACTCTTCAGAGGATTGACCTAGCAAACATAGGAGTTCTGGGGTCTTTTCAACCTAATATTTAAGTCAAAATTACTCTTAGATCTTGGAGTGTGGAAGTCTGGACACACCATAGTGAGGGGTGTGTTATTTATTACAGTTATGCCAACCTATAATCTACTGTTGATCTGGTACTAAGATATAAAATGCAGATTCAAAATGAGATTAAGAAATCAACAGAAATTATAATAGAGGAAAATGCCTTTTTCAGGACCATGCTCAGCAAGATACCAACAATTTTCAGTAATGAAACTGCAGAACTAAAAGCCTCCTACCCTTCCATGATTTTTTAGTATATGGTCTTATAAAAAGTATGTTGAAGTGTTCCTGCTACAAACAAGCATAGCAACCAGTTTTATTGTTACATGTTCAAAGAACAATTTGGTGGCAAGTTCTCACTCTTACAGAGAAATTCTATATGCAAAAAGCAGTCTTCATTTTGAGACTTGATGTGTCAAAGTGACAAGCTTGTTTTTAAAAGGCTATCTGTCAGCTGGCTTAAAATTGCATGTAATTAGGGCTTGGTTCAAAATATTCTGAAGTCAAATGAAGTCTATTAATTTAAACATCTTTCATTCCCACCATCAAAGAGATGAGACATTTATTCAGCAGTTCTTTCAGACAAAGAGAATGTACAGAGTTCTCAGGTGTTTGATTTGCTAAATGGACAGGTACAAGCTACAAAGGAATCCAAACAGCATGATTTACACAACTTTTTTCAAATCATGCAGTTCTGTAAAACAACTGTCAGAACTAGTTTATCCGAATGGCCAGCATTTCCATTTCCCTAAGCCACCAAACCAAATGACCAAGCCAAGCTACAGTGCATTTTTTTAAATAGCTGCAGTCCAGCCAGGAAAAGACCTTTCAGTGCCAGCTCCAAGGCTCAGCAACACACAGTGGGCACAGGGCCTTGGGAGCTTTGCAGTGTTAGTTCACAGATTTCACTTTGGTCTTCACCTGACTTTGCACTTCACAGTTTTGGATTGAATTTTTTTATTGTTTAATATCACAAAACATCTATGAAATTATAGATATAGAATGCCTGATTCAGAAAACAGGAAATGGATTAGAAGCTGTTAAAATGGTGGAAGTTTCACATCACAGTTTCACAGGCATTAATCACTTCCTATTCACAAAATACAGAGACGAAAACTGTGCATAGAAACAATTTTTTTTAATGTCAGTGTTGTCTTGAAGTAATACTGCTTCTTTTTTCATTCATCCATTTTCCAAAATGAAACTTCAAAACAGTGGCCAAATTTAAATCAATGTCATATCTTTCAAATCTGAAGATTGATTTTCTGTGTAAAAAATGACCTCCAAAGTGACTTTCATAGCAGAGCATACAATGTGACTATCTGTTAGCTCATTCTCACCCTTCAAAAGCCCTTTCTAATGTGATAACATATTTGAGACTGTTAGCAAATTGAGTACTATAGAGTTTCATAGTTATGGTTTGAATATTGAACAAGGACCATCAAAGAAAGTGAAGCCAAATTAGAAAAGCACAGAAAGGTCAAGGTTTGAAACTTTTACTGCTCAGTAAAACACTGAAAATATATTAATTGACAAGGAGAAAATAATCTGCATGACTTAAAAATCAATAATTCAAAAATAAAATGCTGTGAACTTTTAATAAACATTATTTAGCATTCACAATGGCAAGGAAAAATATTGATTAAATAGCTCAAACAAGCAAGTGTAACAATGCTTTTATACAGTAAAATCTAAATTTCAGAAAATATCTCTGTCACTTGCTGCTAAAAAATACCAGCTTTCATGTTTTAATCTCTGCCAGCAAAAAGCAGACACAATGCATAGATCTTGTATTACTGTTCTCTACTTCACTAAGCGTCAATAACACCATAAATCTGAGAGGAGGACGTTTCACTAACTCTGGAACACAAAGTATTCCTAGACCTGATCACAGTAAATTCCTCTGAACACTGCAATGGAAGCTGATCTCTATTTATTATAGAATCATCACATACAACCATTTTTTAATATTTCATATATATATACATATATGTGTGTGTGTGTGTGTGTGTGTGTGTGTGTGTGTGTGTGAAATGGTTTTATATAAATATATACAATCATTCCACCTTCATTTGAAACAGCATTGGTGTGCTGTAGGCATTCCCACATTTCCAGCCTAGAGATGCACACACCATTAGAGCCTCAGCCACATCAGCTGAGTGGCCAGATAGCCATGGCCACAGCAGGGCTGGAGCCCTGCCACCTCAAATGAAGCATTCCCCTGAAGCAAACAGCACAAGGACATTTGTTTGCTTTTGTTGTTTGTGTTGAGGACAAGGCCAGGAAGCCACACTCACTGATGGGCTCACACACACTAATGGCCAACACTCTGTGGTGAGACAGCCATGGCCTGAATGAATGAAACAGAGAGAGCAACTTTCCATAATGATTCTGCTTCGCAGTAATATTGAAGTGTGACATTAACATCGTGGGTGTGGTAGGGGGAAAGGTAAACAAGAGAGAGTTAGAAGAGGAATTCAAGTTGTGGCACCTGTGGGATAATTTCTGCTCTTACTTTGACTTCGCAGTGTGCCATCCATGCTCTTCATTACAGCATGCACACACCAACAGCTACCACACAGTGCTTCAAATTGTGTACACCAAATACTAATCACTGCTGGAATTATACTACTTCTTTTTTCTATCATTCACTTCTCATAAGATTTATATCTCTAGTAAGAGCTAGAGGCCTTAGGGATCTACAAGATAGGACAATTTAACATTTTACATATATCAGCAGAGCTGTCAGCATAAAAAGCACTAATCCTTTAATGAAGCTGATATGTTTGCAGTGATTCATTATATTATAAATAGACCCTGGGGGGAGATTTGCTAAGGATCTTGGGGAAGAAAAAAAAAGAGAAAAAGATATCTTTAGACCATTCCCCATCACACATCAAATTTTTCCTCCCTTGCTTCAAGCTGGTAGCTTTGGCTTAGTGTGAAAACCACCTCAAGCTCAGGAACACAAGAACACAAATATGGTTAAATTAACTTCTACAGAGTTGTATGTATCACAAGAGCCACACTTCAGCCCTGTGTTGGTCTGCATCGTTTCATCTCATATTTTACAAGCCTGCGATTCATAGATTCATTTCAGCATCACTAGACATGGGCTGCAATCCTCACACACAGCCCACGACAACTCTGATTGAAGATTACATCATCCTAATTCACATGCTGCCACATAACATTGTTTTCTAGTTTAACAACAAGGGTGACACTCCCACAGCAGTCTGAAATTTAAATTGGCAGACATTGGCCTGTAGTTTCAGCATTGGATATGCAAATGTTAAGACAGTAATCAGGTCTTGAATAAATCACCACAAAGAAGTTTCTTGCAATCACAAAAAGCATGTCTTCAAAGGCTTCTTGACCATGAAAGTACAAGAAAGCTGCTCTTACATGATCACCAAGTTCTTTATCACATTATCTTGACATTTCCAAATATGAAAGCATTTGCCCAGCTCCACTGGCAATACCTGTATGCTTGTAAGAGTGTTGGTAAATCTCAAACATTTTAATGACTGTCATATAATTCTATTCTGTAAAGAACAAGTGACAGTCAGAAATATTCACAGTTGGCCTGCAATATCACTGAGACTACTGCAGCCAACACTCAGTGCTAGTAAGAGTTTGCAAACAGCTGATAAATGAACCAGAAACCCCAGCAGCTATAAAACATTTCACAAAAACATGCTTCCCTCCCCACAGCTTAGTACTTGGGGCTCAGTGGGGTACCACTGATTTGAAAACATTTTTGCACATAAAAACAGGAGAACATAAAGCAGTTTCAAAAGGATGTGAGCACTCAGAAGCTTATTTAAATGAATTGACCTGATTTATAGAAATTCCCTTAAAAGGCTGGATTGGCTCCAAACCCTCTGTGTCACACTATTTTATCCATTGTAGGGGATCTAAATAGAGTGACTATCCTCATCAGCAGTGAGACAAGACTCCATTATCCTACTACAGGAGTATTTTGTGTAAATACTGCTCACCTGTAGTGAAATACAGCATGTAGTCACAAAGCCTAGAAAAATAACATCTTAAATATTGATCCTAAATGTAATACTTTGAATGCCCAAAATAACAAAATAAGATAGAAAAGTGAAGTGTACCAGACTTTATACACACTAGCTTTAATTTTTACTTAAAGAATGAGAGTAGCCTACAAAAAGCAATTTCCTGGGATTTGCTTGAACTCATAGGATCAAGATAATGTACTTTCTGAATAAGTACAGTATTACTGAGGTAACCCTGTAGTATTCAGTAGTTTATTTATTGAGTAATCATGCACCATCTCTGAGCTGCAGAGCCCATACTGACAGTAGCACCAGAGCTTTTTAATGTACTTTCAAATAGTTCCAAAACCTGAGGAAAAAATTGCCCTAGCATAACTATTGCCTCCATTGCTTTAATCACAGCAGAAGCAGTGCTCCAAGTTTGGAACAGTATCACAGTTAGTTCTGTCCTTATCCATCTTGGTCAAGTCCCAAAAAGCTACACTTAAAAGTAAGAGGTTCTGGCATGTGTGTTAGCTTCTTTTTTCTTCTTTTTTCTTTTTTTTTTTAATAAAAAAAAGTTGGTTAAGATTAAGCGCTAAGAGATATACTTGAAAACTATTTTGAAATAAAAGTCCTCAACAAGAGGCTGGAGCAGTGGTATATTCCATTCATTTAGGAAGGCTCAATTTTATTTTCCATTGCTTTAATCTTATATTTCTTAAAGGTTCATTCATAATGAAAAAGAAATGTATAAACTTACATAGTCAAATGCATGCTGGCTGCAAAGCTAACTGCTTTTCAAATATTCGAAATAAACAAATATTAATTTCTTATTATGTTATAGCAAGATACATCACTGCCAGCCAAAATAAAACATGACTGGGAACTGAGCCACATACTATTTTTTTTAATCATATTATCCTAGGCAGAAAATTACGAAGTTTATTATTTTGTGCTTCTGACTCTCTCAGACATATCATACCCTTCACACTATAGAAAATTATATGCAACCAGAGAGTAGCATATTTGCCTTATAACCACAGATAAGGAAAAAAGGAAATGCACCAAACTTAGTCAAAGGCATTTTTAATTCCAAAGGTATGGAAAAAGTACAACACACCTAATAACCAAAACAATAAATCTTTCAGAAAAAGTTTCACGCAAAGTGTCAATACAAATGGGAATGGAGACGATCACAACTGACATACCAAATAGGAAAAAAAGGACAATAAACTGGCATTCATAGTTGGCTATTGATGCAGGACTCTGAATATTACTTCACAAATATGAAACTCCTTCTTAATTTTTTTAGCTCCTTTGATTGCTCAAAGGAAGAAAAAGCTTTGAAAACTTTCCTAGTCCCATCATTGTGAAGATATGTACAAAAATCACAAGTTTTTCTCAATCTAAATGAAATCAACCATACAGGATTTTCTCTGTAACTTAGTGAAGTAAATATAGATATTTCTATTGACTTTTATGGACTTTATATCATGATGTTTCAGTTCCAGGACAGACTTGCTGATGACACAATTCAGAATTGTAATTAAGGCTCTGGTCTCATCCACGTCAAAACTAGAGTCCATTTAAATCAAACTTTCATCACAGTAGAAATTACAGTTCAAGCTTACTGAGCTGCCTCCAAATTTCTCTCTTTCTTGACAAAGATTACAAGCTTCAAGTATCACTTTCAGAATTGCTTGGCTGTCTAGAGGTAGCTCTCTGAATCTAGCTCTCTGTTGTAAGGAAAGATAAACTGCAAGCTCAAGGATGGATGAGAAAAAGCATTAAAAATATAGAAAATAACAAGAATCCTGGAAAAAGAACTCATTGCAAAATATATGTGGTGGACAGAATGCATGAGCATGCAAACTGAAGGCAATGGATTTCAATTAACATAATCTGCAGTAGAGTCATAGTGAAAAAAATACACAAACAAACAAACCAAACCTTTGCAGCAGCATGTGGCAGGGTGATATACCAAATTCTTCTGCATACAATTACTGATAGTGCAAAACATTTATTTATCATGGATTTAGCTGACACGATTACATACTGCAGAATACACAGTCATACCAGGACCTCCCACTGATATAGAAACAGATTTAAAATAATTCTGCAGTAGAAGCAGCAAAATGAAATCACTTACCGTTAGTATTGCATTGCTGGAACTATCTGAGGAGTCAGCTCTCTAGAAACAGGTTTTTCTATCAATAATTGACAGCTGATATAGTTTCAGGCAGTAATACACCAGGGAAAGACCGGCTGCAGCAGCAGCTCCTTCCCATTTAGCCTATCTCTAGCACTTTTTAGATCTCTTTCTTAACCCTTTCTAGGTATTTTCTCCCTGTGTTTTGGGTGGCAAAACAAAGGCATGATATATGCTATAAGAAAAGAATGCATTATTTCCCACTTTACTTAGTGACAAGAGTTGTGGGAAGAAAGTCAGCAGGATTTAAACATAACAATAAGCTACAAAGAAGTACAATCTAAAAACAGAAAATGACTCCGTGACTGGAAAGAGATATAACAGGGATATGAGCTACTGTAACCAGGACAATAGTTTCTCCAAACGTAGAATTAAGAGGTCAAGATCACAATAACACAAGACACTCGGATAGAAGAAGGCTAAAGTTAATAGTTTGCAATAAGAAAAAAGATACTAATTCTCTTCCAAACCTACCTGGTTTCAGTGAGGCCAGCATTACAATCTTACAGACCAATTTTTAAACCAAATGAAATATTAAGTGTAGTAATGGAAAGAGAAAAGGTACATCCTTTACTGGAATCGCTGTTTCTGTAGTATTCTGAAACAATTACTATTCCTCAAATGAGGTTATTTTCTTTTGCAATGTCAATTTATACTAATAAGAAATTGTTTTCTGACATCACTTCAAAATATGGCTTTTCTTTGTCATATTATTCTTTTACATTAAGAAAACATTGGTCTGATTTGACAGCTCAGTACATTTTAATGGACAGTAGACCACAAAGGATATCTGACAATAAAAGGTTTGGAAAGTTCAAATGGATTACTCTTCCTCCACAGAAAAAAAAATAAACAGCCAACAACCATGGAAGAAAACTGGAGATATCAAGTGCACTCTTTTCTTTTGCACTAGTTTTATAGGAGTCAGGCCCATCTTGTGCCAGACAAGACTGACTGCACCACTACTGCCAAACCTATCCTACAAGGACGTGATGCTTTAAGTTTTAGCTTTCATATTATCCAGACTCTGTACTGCTTTAGTATATAACTCTGAACCTCATATAGAGTGTTAGCAAGTTCTCCTCACAGTTTAGTTAAATAAAATAATTCTTTTCCAGCCCAAAAAGTATAAACAACAGGGAATTGAGAAGAGCAATCTGGAAGGATGAGACTCCATAACCAGAAGCTGTAATTGGACAATTAACCGCAAGATGTAAATGGACCAGAACTTATAAAAGTGTGAAAACGTGTGTCCCGTCATGCATCTTGGGTGTAGCCTCGGCCAGGCTCTTGTACTGCCCAAGGTGTGTCCTTTGAAGGCCTTTTAATAAATACCTACTTTATTCCTTTAACACTGTCTGGCCTCTCTTCTAGGTAGCCTCTCAAGACATCAGATGAAGTATTAGGGATAGATTCTAGTGAGATGGGAAAGGATATATTCACATCAACTGTTGGGAGTCCTACTAGCCCAAATGCCAGCCTTTGGAAATAAAATGCAGGTAGAATGCAGGTGGGTAGCAAAGTGTGCAAAGGCTACAGTGTATGCAAAAGACATTTCCCCTTACTTCCTAACCTCTTAATTTGCAAATGATAGGAGCAGAAGCTCTCTCTGAACAACAGAGAATGTCTCTTGCTTGCCTATCCAAGAGAAGGATTAAGGCCTCTACTTCAGTCATGACTGTCCAGGTACATCTTCCAAAATTGAAGAAATTACTTCATGGACTTCAAAACAAAAGGAAATTATAGGAGAAAACTTAGTGCAGCCAACTGAGACACAACTTTATGTGGAAGAATAGAACAGGAGTGAAATCTGGACATCTCTCCGAAGTCTATTCCCACAGATGACTTTTCCCCATGCCTCCTCATACAGTCTGGTTCCAGGTGTCTTACACCCAGCTGTTGCAGAAAGTCAACTTCAACTGTCCCATTAATCTATTATCCTCTAACAACTGGGATTGTATTATGTATGCATATCCCATGACTGAGACTTTTTATTTATCAATTAAACTAAATGGTGTGTTGATTATCTGTGTCAGACCTTCCCAAACACATATTCACAAAAATAAATCTTCTTTTTTATTTTCATTTCTAATAAATTTTATTTCATTTTCTCATAAAATATCAAATATGTGCTCATATTCCTGAGTGTTGCCTTTGGCAAAAAGGCCACAATGTCCTTTCATTTTTTTCTTCATACCTAGAGGCAACAGAACAAAGTAATATATAGGCTTTTTTAATTGATTGCTTGGGGTCATTAATGGCATCATTTCTCAGCTGGTGTCCAGACTTTCAAATCTAACTCTGTATTGTTCCCTTTCTTGTCTTCTATTTCTGCACTTGTGGATGCTGCTTTGGGTCAATATCTGTCACTGTCTAAGCTGAGTTGCCAACTAAGCACCACGCCTCCACTCACTGCCTTCCCCACCACCTCAATCTCCCAGCATGGGTGAGAGAATCAGAATCAAAGAAAAGTCCTGGGTTGAGATAAAGACAATTTTATGGGGAAAGCAAGAGCTGAATACACAGGAAAAGTAAACAAGGAATTCATTAACCACTTCCCATGGGTAGGCAGACACTGAACAATCTCCAGAAAACCACGGCTGCATCATGAGTAACAGTTCTTTGGGAAGACAAAAGACATCACTCCAAACATCCCCCCCTTCCTCCTTCTTCACCTCTCTTTCTTGCTCTGGGATACCCCTTTGGTGGGCTGGGATCTGCTTTCCCAGCTGTGTCCCCTCTCAATTTCCCACACATCCCCAGTCTCCTCGCCTGCATGGCAGTACAGGAAGCAGAAAAGGCCTTGGCTCTATGTAAGCCCTGCTCAGCAGTAACAAAAACATCTCTTATCAACACATTTTTCAGCACAAATGCAAAATGTAGCCCCACTCTATGTACTATGTGCAGAAAATTAACATTTCCCCAGCCAAAACCAGCATGATATCCTACAAGACTCCTAACTCTATGAATTTGGAACAAGTTTGGCTTGAAACAGCACTGATTCCTGTATCCCCATGCTTTATTTTATTCACTGGATATCTCCTTTCCATCCTCAGAAACATTAGTTTCAGCAAATGCTTCCATTTCTTAAGTGGCACAAAATGTACCAAACTTATGTTCTCAGATCATTCTTCTTCATTTTTAGAAAAAAAAAAGACCTTTTTATTCAAATTAATGCCTAATTGTTAACGCTCACTAGTAATTTATAGTCTTTCAAAGACTTCAAGTTGACATAAAAAGTTAGGATAATATTATATCCCTCTAAAAAGCCCCATGAAGTAAAATGTAATTCAAAGGGTAGTTTTTTCTGGGTGAGTAAATTGCACATCTTTGAGATTTCTTTTGCCAATAATTCACATGAAGTGCTTTTGCATGCTTCTCCCACCTTCCACAACACCAAGATAAGCTTGGAAGGATAAAACACTATTGCAAATTCACAAAAATTTCATGTTCAATGAACACTAAACACTTGACTACCACCCACAAAAGCATAGAAAACATGGTCTTCTATCGCATAGCTCTGTTCTATATTTTTCAAGAGAAGTTCATTCTGTGCAAGCAGATAAGAGTGAGCTCCCTATCAAATCACACAATATTCTGTCAGTCTACTTGGTTTTTGTGGTCATAATCAGTGTCAAGATCTTTGTCTTTTCACCTGCAACAATTCAGTATTAAGCCTCTGATTTCATTTTCACATGCTATACTCCAGTGCTTCCATTGCACCCTATAGGGATATAACTGTGTTGGTTTTCAAGTGCTAAAAATAAAACAAACACATGTCAACCGAAGGACAAAGTTGAAAGGAAACATACTTTAATGTAACCAAAGAAGAATATATTTAGAATTTTGCTACTAAGCAAGGATGGAAATAAACATATCAACACATTGCTGTGTCTAACTGTGAAACCCACACCCTACTCAACTCTTTCTGCAGCATTTATTATATATGAAAATTGGATTCAGTCTATATTTCTCTCTTCTGAAGAGTGACTGTTAGTACTCTGTCACTGCTGTTGGCCACAAAGGGCTCCTGAACTGCGCTGTAAAGCACTTCCATCCTTTTAGGCAGTCAGTTTTTCTATCAATTAACAGTAATGTAACCATCTAAGGTGCATTTGGACAGTGGTGCACATTAAACTTCAATCTGGAATCCTTCCAAAACCAAACACAACCCAAAGTGGGAGGTGGCATGACACCCACTTCACTCCAGGAAGTGAAAAGTGATCCCTAAATCAGAATGTTTTCTTTTGTCTTTATTTCATTATTATTGCTAATTTGGTCTCTCTGTAATGCAGTACTGTTCCTCTGTCCCCAGAAATGAATGTTCATAAAAATCCCATGTGATTATATTTTTTAATATTGCCTTTGAAACAATGTGGATCTATATTTTAACATTATCAATTATTGGAACTTTAATTTTTAACAATGGGAAAACAAATAGTACAATTCTATACAGAAGTCTTCATTTTGGAGATCCTGTATTCTGATTAAAGCTGATATTGAAAGAGAGAACCATTATGTCTGCTTTACTTAACCCTTCAAAACACAAAGTCAAAAATTTATTCTAATGTTAGAGCTTGTTTCCCGGTAAACAAAATTAAGACAGATAAAAAGTGTTGGTAAATGAGTATAAATTAATGTGATAGAATTGTGAAACTATGGTGTACAGCTATATGAACACTGCAGAGGGAAGGCAAGGAGGAAAACTGGAAATGCTCTTAGCAAAATCTATTATTTAACCCCTACAGAACCTGTAGGTTTTTGCCTTCCCTGCCATAAGCAAGAGGATTCAGTAGACTAGGGCACTATGGAATCTCCTGGTGTGAAAGATTGGGGCTCCAAATGGTTGCAACCCTGGAAAAGGAAGATTTGCTCTAATGCCCACCAGGTTCCAAGGCTGACTCCTTCAGAATGTCACTTTTCTCATATATCCATTCAATTGAAAATTATTCTTTTACCCATCAGTGTAGTAGACGTCAACAAATTCCATTCTAAATTTAAAAATACATTAGTATTTAAAATATTAATGTTAAAAAGGTTCACTGGTTCTGGTAAACTTTCCAGGAAGCTCATGTCTGCAAAAGGAGCAGTTCCAAGTATCATTCTGGCAGGACTTTAGGTCAGCATTAATGAAGCTCTAAAGAGCTCCTCGAGCTTAATAAGGGCCATTTGACTTTCATCAGCAGGATTCAAATGGCCCCAGTTAACTTCTAGGTATGTAGAAAATAAAAATTAATCGAGGGCTAAGTGTTCTGAAGTTCATACGGGAAAAACAAAATTCAGTTAATGTGCTCCAATATGAATGCTGTGGTACTTGCAGTGAGATTTCTTAGCTTTGACAGTTTGTATGCACCTTTCCACATTGAATAACTCCCTCTTTTAGGCAAATCCAAACTATTCCTTTTCCACTCAGATCGTTGTAGAGTCACTGTGTCAACTGTGGATAATGGAAATACCTCATCAAAAAGAAGAAGACCAGCAAGCATTCATCTTTTTTGTGAGGGACTGATATGAGGCCTATCAAAAAAATTCAGTGTCTGTCGCTGTCGAGGCAGGACGGGAATGAGAAGACTGACCAGAAGGCTGCATGAGAGTGATACTCCGATTTATTCAAAATACACTGCTCTTTTATACAGAGCTTCGTGAAGACCAACTCCATTGGTCCTGAAGTGAAAACCACACACAGCATTGGTGCAAAGTGTTTGATGCGCAATGATAGAACTTAACTACAAACAATGCGAAAAACAAGAGAGATAAAGAATTATTTACATTCTTCTCCAGCTCTTTCCCAGGCTTTTTGCCTGGCTAGAAACTCTGTTTCTTTCTTTGACTGAATCTGAGTCCCACAAGTGTCTTCATGATTTAGGATTGCCCAAAAAGCCACAGCACTTCAAGGCAGTAATAAGACTTGGAATTTTCTGAAGATTTGTGGAAACATATAGAAGTGAGAAACTAGCATTGCTGGTTTCTACAAGATATCTTCACACTGATAAAATCGTGGCACAACATTTAAAAAACATTAGTTACTCATATCAAAAAGTTATCTTGTAACATGCTGCCATGCACATTTTATAAGACAGGAGCTTTCCAAAAGTAGATGCGGGGTAGCTTGGAAGATGTTATCCATTTCTCTATTTCAGACATTAAGGTCTCATTTCAATTTCTTGTTTCCTAAGGATTTACATACTTAGATTAATGTATTCTCAATTAGTATGAGACATCTGCAAGTAGCTAGTAAATGTAAAAATACTCCTTAACACAACATTAAAATATACGCAAGGAAAAAAATGGGGAAAAAAAAGCACAGAACATTATAAAATGTGGATGTTCAAGAAATTTGCCATATGTATCCTACAGAGACTTTTAAAATTTATAATAAATATCCACAGATGGAGATTCAAAATCAAGAAATCATACTTCAGTCATTCTTCATGTTGACAATTCAGAGTGAGCACATTCAGCACTCAACATCAGTCTGCCACATTTCACCTTCAAAATTCTATTTATGGCCTTCATAACCAACATACAGCATTAGAAACATCTTAGAGAAAAAATTAACTATACAGAAAACTGCAAGATGGCTTTGTGTCTAACTGCTTCTTGATCAATTAATCTCCTAGTTCTTCAGACTTGTCCACAACTAAATCTATGCTGCCAATTTATCACTATCACTTTTGGAAGATCATGGGAATAAATTTTATTTTGACTGCAAACCTGAGCTGCAGACTACTAAAATGACTGTTAGATTACTGGAATAATTACCTAATAGCTGCTGACAGGCTTGATCTCCTGGCCTCTTCTAACACTCCTAAAGTGCTGGGTAGATCCCTTTGGAAATATGTGGAATGTATCCAAACCATCAGAAATCTAGAATAGGGGCATTTTTCTAAAGAAAAAAAAAAATAAAACCTGACAACTATTTTTTATACTTCCTTGCATAATATGGAAAATACCTGCAGGAAAAAGTATATTTTGTCATTATAAAAGAAGTCACACATTCTGTAATAAATAGCTCATGTAGTTTTCTGAAGCTTTGTAACATTTTTCCTCCAGAGAATCTTACTTCAGAATTGATAGCTCCATATGTCATCACAGACATTATATTTAGTCACCACACAGGAAAACCCCTGACATAATACCTGCTTCTCTATTTTTGTTTGTTTGTTTGAACTATCATTAGTTGAAACAATAACATCTTATTTCTACTAAAAGCCCATTGCAGCACTTAAAACAGGGGTAAAAGCTTCTACAGATGCCAAGTCACTGTATATTTTGAGATATTCTGCAGTATTTGGGGGACAACCAATTCCCACAGAGAAAAGTACTTCTGATCATTCATGTGTGGAAAGAACCAGCATGATTTCTCTGAATATTATTTAGATAGGTACTAACGGTCTGGTTAATTAATGAGGGATTTAGACAGAAAAAAATACTGAACTAGGGGTGGGTGGGATGTATATGTTTGGTTGGTTTAGAGGGGTTTTAAGAAGGAATAAAATCTGATTTTGTTACTCAAACTGCAAATACATAAGAAAGGCTCAAAAGCGACCAATACCGAGACCTTAAGTCAGTTTCACAGAATTCAGCAGTACGTTCACATTCCAGCATCAATGCATTTCCCTTCTGCTTACAATTATGTGTGGTTTCAGAAGCAGAAATTCAAAAAGATCCCACAGATTACGGGCTTCCAGCTAAGCACGGAAAGCACAGGAAGATATTTGACTTGCATCTCCAGAGATTTAACTTGTTCTACATTTCAGACTCCACTGGGTACCACTGCCAAAAGACGGTCCCATTTTAACCTTAACCGGTTCTGAAGAGACCCGGCCGTACATGCGATACGACCCGCACAGACGATGGGATTCGCATGAAAAAACTGGGGGGAGAGGGGCGAGACGAGGAAACGAATACCTTTAATCCTGAAATGCCTCCCGGTGCCCTATTCCTCACACTGCGACACGCGCAGTCATCCTCCCTCCCTGCGCGAGGGCCGCCCGCTGCATTGGGGAAACTTCCCGAGGGGCCGCTGCTGCCGCACCTGCCGCGGCCCCGGGCGGACAGCGCTGCTCCGTGCGCCCCGGGGCACCGGAGAACCGCCGGGGCTGCCGGCGCTTCCCTGCGCTCCCGCCCCGCAGCATCGCCCCGAGCCGGCGCCAGATCCCGCTCCGGCAGCCCCGGTCGCCCCGCAGCCTCCCGGCCGAACGCGGCTTCCCTTCCCCTCTGGCGATGCTGAATCACGGCGGGCCGCCGCTCCGCCGCCTCTCTCCGGGGGTGGCAGCCTGTCCCCCGCCGCCGCAGGAGGAGGAGGAGGAGGAGGTGTCGCGCCCCGCCGGCCCCTCACCCTGACCTCACCTGCCGGGGCGCGGGCGGGCGGCTCTGCAGCGCTCCGGTGCTGGCGGGCGGCGCGTGCTGCGCCTCACGGGCGGCGCGATCCCGGGCGGGGCGATCCCGGGCGGCAGCATCCGCGCCGGGCACGGGCGGGAGGAGGAGCGGGAGGTTACGGCGGGGAGCCGGGACAAACCATTCCCTGCGAGGGGGCACTGCCGGCGGCCGGGCGACCGGGCGGGGCGGGGAGCGCGGGCCCTCCCACACAGGTACGTGCGAGGATTGCGCCCGAGGGGCGTCGGGCGGCGGCCGCGGAGCGGGGCGGGCGGCGCGGCGGCCGAGGGCAGCGCTGCCGGTCCGCCGGTGCCCCCCCCGCTCGCGGTGGAGCGGCCCGCTCTGTCTCGCCGCCCGAGGTCGCGAGCGGAGCCGGCGGCCACGCGGGCAGCGCCCGGGGCGGCCCGTGGCAGCCGGGAGGAGCGAGGCGGGCCGCGCCGCGCCGCGCCGCCCTCAGGGCTGGCTGCGGCCGTCTGCCTTCGGCCCCGCCGAGCCGCGGGACCCGGGGCCGGCTCCGGCTGCCGGGGAGCGCCTTAGGAGCCCTGCGAGCGCTCCCCGACCGCAGAGCCCCGCGGGCGGCCCGAGCGCGCTCGGCCGTGAGGCGCGGGGCCTCCCCGAGCGCTCGCGGGGCCGGGGCGCGTGGGGCCGGGGCGGGTGGAGGCGGCCGCGGGCCGGAGCCGCCGGCGCTTCCCCGCGCACAGCCCGGCACCTGCCCGAGCCGCGCATCCCTGCCCCCCGCCCGCGGCTCCAAACACGGTATTTTCCCCCTTCCCTTTTGGAACCGTAGCTAAATGTTTTCCTCCCGTGTGCACAACCGCTGTTTGCCACTCTGAACGAGCCATTTCGGGCTTTTCCTGAAATACTTCGCATCTTCACGTAAAGGCACGTGACCTGCTCAGATAAATGCCATAAAGATTGAAAAAATAGAGAAACGCTCGTGAAATACATTTTTTTTCTGGATTTTATCAGAAGAATAAAGAGTTTCACAAAAAAAGAATGCTTACAGAATAAATAATAAAACCCTAACTGAAATTTAGTCAATTATCTCAGTAGATTATGTAGTATCTTCTTCTGTGTTTATCAAGGTTAGGAGCCCAATTCACAAGCAGTGGAAGTCTCCATGGCATTTTATTTCATCTGCATTACGTTTGCCATGGAACTAGGTGTAATCTTTTATTGACTTCTGGTTTATTAATTAATGATCTTACTTAGTTCATACTGTTACATTCTTACATCACACATTCCTCACTACTACATACCTTTAAAATCAACTCCAGTCTAGTCTTTCCTGCACAATCTCTTGGCTAAAGTAAGGTCTTCCATGAGAATGTCTACAACTACCTCTTTAAGGCAGTTAGAAATAAATATATTCAGTGGGCTTAGTGTCAAGTTTTCTATTTCTTGGTCAGAAAGAACTGAAATATAGTTGATAATGTTAAATGAAACTGAAAATTTAATTGCAACTTGATCAGCATTAAGGTGGTGGTTTAACTCTATTTTAACATATTTTGAGGTAAGCTGATACTTTAATAGTAACAGATTGTGGGCTTCTTGCAAATGCTAAAATGATTGTTAAGAACAGAAAAGCACATGAAAAATCCTTTAGGAAATCCTAGAGAGTTATCAAACTGTTTTCTCATGTGTGGTATCAATTTGTAGCTTGTAAAGTTGAAGAATTTACTTTTTACTGACATGGTATTTTTCATTGGGTTGAATGACAGATTACATTGTGGTTTCTACTGATACACTGAAATAATGATTTATTTGCCATTAAAACCTTTGTTGGGCTTGTAAAAAAAAAATAAAAAGGCAGTGATATAATTTCTGGCCACAAACATTTAATCTGATAGAAGCGCCCATGCTTGTATAGGTGTTTGTAGGAACAGGTCTAAATTTTAGTGACAGAAAACCCATGCTAAAGCAATGGGATCTAAGCTCATCCCCATGTAGACAGTCATTATTCTCAGAGCTGTGCCAAAGCTGTGTTCAGGATGCTCCTGAGGAAAGGTTTGATTCTCCTTCCGTTAGTCATTTGGAATGCTGCCACTGAGTGCAGATGAAACCATTTACAAGGCTGAGATGCACTGCATGTTATCTCTGGGTCAGAGCTTGGGTTGGGCATACAGCAGCCCCTGCCTGCTTTGTTTTAGCGGTGTGTCCACATTCCACAGCCCAAACCAGGCCTCTCCACCCCAGCAATGTGCACACTTCTGCTGAGCAAAGTACATTACATTTGGGAAGAGGAGCAAACCACAAGCAAGAGATTGTGGTGATTTGTGATGAGAAATTGCACCCAGCTCTTGCTTTATGATTCACAGGCAAACCTGAAGTGTGGGAATAGAGTTGTGGCCTGCTTGGCTCCTGGTACCAATGGGCGCTGTTCTCAGCTGGGAAAGCACAACCCGGGACACATCTTCCCAGCGAAGGTCAGAGCCTCACAGCAGAAATGCTTTTTCTCCTCCCCATTCCTGGGAGGCAGGAGGCATTAATCTCTTCCTGAACGTGCTTTTAGTTGTTGTTTCCCAGAAGCAGATCAGATTTACTCTTTTTAATGCGATCTGCATTCTGAATCACTCTGAGAGTAAATGGTACTCGCTATCTTCATGTTGAAACATTAGAGCTAACAAAATGTAGTAAGGAACCAAAGCAGGGTATTACATACACAGATGCTTAATTAGGAGCATTAAATGGAGTTACATTTTTAATATTGAGCTAGTTTAAATATTGAATATTGATGCACTTGAGAGCAGATGTGCCTAGATAATTATTGTAAGTAGAAATAGTAATAAAAATACCTTTTTACATGTCATGAAGATTATCTTACGAATTTCAAAAATGAACAAACAAGAAAGACAGAAAGTACTTTCTTAGAAATCTACATATTTCTATGAATTTTCTTAGTTTTTTCCAATTTTTCCATGCAGAAGTTCAGATTCCTTTATGAATTTTAATTGTTACAGTTGAAGAGTGCTGAGGGCAATCAGATCAGCTCTATTTCGAGAGAAAGAATGATTTATTTGAACACAGTTCCTATTTCACCCCTCATGTTACTACAAACATATTCCCTGAATAATTATGAGCACTGTAATGCTGTATATGTAATCCATCTCCAAGCTGTTAAATACAATGTCCTCAAATTACAAAGAGGATAATTAAATTGTCTAAAGAACACTGGTATTTGAACAAAGTCACAAAACAGACTTGGAAATGCAGACCTATTTCTCCTGCTCACTCAACCACCAGCTTACAGAGCTGCAGTAGGATGCAGCCTGATGTGGTCCAGAAAACTCAAAGTTGCATTTTACCTCTGCTGTTGAAACAGGCTCTATCCTTGTGCAACTGTGAGTACTCGCAAATCCAAAGATCTTCAGAATATTAAATGTGACAATTGTGAAGTTCAAAAGCTTTAAAACAGAATCAGCATATAAATTTATAATAGGAATAATATCTATGCCTATTAGCTAATAGCTATAAATAGTGTGTTTTCTTGTTTGCATAGCACTCATCTTTACTAAGATGATATACTTACTATATATTTACTAAGTAGATAATTACACTTTTCTAAACAAGAACATTTTCCCACTTGCTATAAAGCTATGTCCAAACATAATCTGTGCTGTCATAAACCATCCATTTCCTAGTGTCAGCCTAAGAAACATTACCAATGAGGAAACGAGGTTCAGCTCAACTTCCATCCCTATACTTTATACTCCCTTAGGATTCTTGCTACAATACTTCTCAGGCCATACATAATTTTTGCTTAAAAAAGCAACACCCATTTCTTTTATAAGCCATCTGCTCAGCGTGTTAGCAAAATCCATGGAACAGCTTCCCAGCAGCACCAACACCTGCTAACAGGGGATGGTGTTTCAAGCAGATATTGCCAGCCTGTCACAGCTTCTTATCTCCTCTCTCTCTAATCTTCAGAGTACTGTCTGGGATTATCTCCTGGAAATCAAATGCCCAGCAAGATGGCTTGTTACTTTTTTATGTATCAGCAAACATGCACTTGATTGAGTTCATTAGTGCTGTAAACATCTTTTATTATACAGATCAATGTGATTTTACAAGCTGTAGCAGTATGATATTGACATAATGTAGCATTTCATATACAATAACTTTTTATAGTCCTCAACGCTCCAAACACACTCTGGGTGAAACTCAGTACTGATGAAAGCAGATACCATAACACCGAGGCTATCCACAGACTACAGGCAATTATCCTCAAGCTTAATGAGGTTCCTTTGGTTCAGGCATGATTTTGAACAGCTTTAAGATAGGAACACTTCTATTTTTAACCACACAAAATATTATTTTGGAGCATATGTATCTGTTTAGTAATCAAAGCTTGGAGGTTCTTCTTCAAATATCTTCAAGTTTCCATCTGCTGTCTGCCTCTGTGTAAGAAAGGAAGTCCCAGAATTTCAGCAGTTCTGAGAAACATTTGCTTTTGTCGAGCAGCTACGAAGAAAAAAATTATTCTACTGCATAAAGGCTTAGGATCAAATGAGGCATAAGTTGAAGGAAAGTGGAAACTTGTATTTGTTGGTCAACTAAGTTACTATGTTCATCCAAGAAATAAAACCAGTTTTTGTAAATATTCACAAAGTGGGGCAAGTTCATATAATGTTACTAAATACTTACACTGTTGCTGGCATGGAGGCCCAAGTAGAAAGAGGGGTATGAGCAGCTCCTTCTTTGCAGTTGGACATACTAATGAAATCATTATTTTAAGCAATATGGTCAAATATGAGAAAAGTGGGCGTGAGACTTCCACCCCAGCAAAGCTGTGCTTTTTCCCATGCATGTCCCTTCACAGTGTAAAAGTTCTCAGTGTCTGTTCAATCCTTACCTTACCAGGTATAAGTGGAAATTCATCCATACAGGTTTGTTGAAGTCAGTCTGAAGTGATTGGTCATTACTTTGATGTATTGTAATGTGACAGCAATTGGGTGTTATATTACTACCACCATAACCATTTTTAAGGTAATTGGTGTCTAAACTTTACGATTTAAAGAAGCTCTACATCTTTTGAAGATGTCGATTCAATTGACAGAAAAGTCTGTGTTTATTTACATTATTATGGTCTCCTTATGCTTTTTTAATTTAAGTTTTGCCTGGGAGGAAAAGAAATCATTTTACATAAGATGCTAGAATTTGTCTGGATAGGGTAATGTACGTTCTAAACAAAACTTTTATTCACTTAGCAATACCATATAAAAGAGTTACTCTCCCAATGTTCCTATCAGGTAAAAATGATGCATTTCTATTAAAGCAATAGATACAGATTCAAATGTATTCCAAGGCCACTGGCTCAGTGTGATCAGGCAATGAATTTGTGCCTATCAGATGAGTATATTGTCAAAAAACACCCAGGAGATAGTGATCTGGGATATGCAAAAGGTTGAGAAAAATCTGTTATCAGCATTTACCTGATTTACTTCACACTTTGTAAACCACTTGAAATATGACCTCTGGAGCCCCTGGCTGAAGGAAGTGCCCAACTCCACTCAGGTCCCATTGACATGCTCAATAGTTTAGAGATAACATTTAATAGATTAATAGATTATAATAGATATAGATTAGATAGATTATAATGGATAATAAAGATATAATAGATTATAGATAAGATTTAGCATATTTATAATTTATTCATATATGCCTTTCAATATTACTTGATATGAAGTAAGATTTTCAAACCCAGCCAAGAATCACATCCTAAGGCACTATCACAGTGACAAGGCAGATCCAAGGTCAGGCCAGGAAGTCAGTCAATAGACAAGGATGAGGTCCTGCAGCTACCAGGCAGATCCATAAGAAAACCAGGTATGAGTCCAAGCTGAGGAGCTGCCTGAGCCACAGCCACGTTGTGGCTGTACTGGGGATCAGCATCCTCCAGTGTAACTACAGCAAGAGCTGGGGACTCAGGGCCAACCTTAAATAGAGCTCCTGAGCCCATGGCTGTGGGGAGTCCCAGCTGAGGCTTCTCAGCATCTTTAACACGTGTTAGTGCCCTCAGTGCCCTGACAAAACAGAATTTAGAGGAACCTGGAATTTAATTTATTTATTTGATTTAATTTGAAATTCTGTAGTAGAGATTGTAGGACTTTTGCTTTTGTGTTATCTTTCCCAAGCAACTTTTTTACAGGATATCTCATATTAACTTAACCAAAATTTACTGAATAGGCATGTGAAATTTAATTCAGAGTGTAGAAGGAACTTCCCTGATCAGCAATAGAGTTTTGTTTGCCCTTTCAATCAAATATTACTAGCTAGTTACAACAGGAATTTCTGGTTCTAGAAGAGGTAAACAGTGTAAGGCTTAATTTGCAGGACAATTAAAAATACCCTGACATAGGTAACATTTACTACAGACAGAATAATATCTGTTTGCTCTTGTTTTGTGACATTTAGAGATTGAAAATTTCTCTCTATTGTGTAGTACTCACCAACAGGAGCTATTAACAAAGATTATAAAATAAACCGTGTGCAGTGAGGACTTCTGGAAGCACACTATGAGCTCATCTCACTGAGAGAATGCAAATTTCCATGCACAAAATAACTCATATGTCAAAACCTGTTTTATCCCTCTTTAAGATAATGAGTGGGATGCAAATGTAGAACAAATAGCACAATATTGACCTTCATGTCTCTAAAGCACAGTGCTTCTGTTAAAAATAAGAATTTTGCCAGAAATTATCCAGAGCAGATAGTGCCATATTACGGGTTTGCTACAATCCAAATCCCATCCTACTCCTATGTCAGACTAAAAGTCTGCTGCAATCCAGTGAGTAGAAGAGAAAGAACATGTCACATTTTATAAAAAGTGTAGTGGACTCAGCAGCTCCATGAAGATTTGATAAGATTTTACCACTTAAAGGTCCAGCCATAGTAACAGAGGGCAAAAATTGTCATTCAATTTAATTATTCTGCATTTTACCCTGTTTTGACTCAGGTATATTTTCTGATTACTTTGTTCTCATTTTAAAGACTATGTAGGATTTAAGATTGTGTGAATTTGGATTACATAAACAAGAATTGCTTTCTATTCCTTTTCCTCTTTCAGAAAAATGAAGGCAAGGATGACTTTCACAAGATTCAACCAAAAGTTCTAAATAACTTAATATTTTTGAGATCCAGGTAGCCTAATAAAGCTACTACTTCAGACTTTTTCATCATTTAATTGCAAACTCAAAGACTTTACATATGAAATTATATAAGTTTTTCATAGCTAAAGTTTAAGAGGAGTATTTTTATATTGAGTACAAATTATAGGGCTATCATGTTAACATAAACTAAATGGAGATTTTAATTTAAACATTAGAGATATAAAATGGAGTTAAAAGTTAATTACTTGTTCATCTATGACCAAGTTCCCCTGTCTATATATCTCCCATGGACAGCAATTGTTTTATGGACAGCAGGAAGGATATATAGGAATAATATAGTATTTTAAATCTGGAAAAGATGTAGTAATAACTTCATGTTACTGTTTTCAACAATTACATACAGCAGTAATAATAATAATAATTTTCTGAATCAACTTGTATTGAAACACTACCAGGAGAGGACACATTTTAAAACATTAGCTGGGGAAAAAAATGGGTTCTGAATTATCACAGACACTGAACTTTCTTGTTTTGGGGTTTTTTTGGGATTTTTTTTCCTAATTATTATTTATTCAGAAATCTGTGTAAGATAGAACCTGCTGTTTCATATCAGTAAGAAAAACTTTGAAATATTAATCAGCTGACAAATATTTGACCCCTCTATTTATCATGTTTAATGGCAAAACATATTGGAAATGGTAACTTTTTCCCCATTATTTGATTTTCACTAGTACTTTTAATTGCTTTCTAAAATGAAAATTTTTAAAAATGAAAAAAAATCATATTAACAAAAAATCATACTATCAAAAAAGGTGAGTTGTCACTTTTGTATAGTCAAAGTATTCTTTCTTAAATTCTTCTTTCATTACGTATAAATATTTAATCAGTAATTTTTATGACTGATTACAACAATAATAATCTTATGACAAATTATTTATGTCACAACAGAAAGCAATATAGAAAATAAGAAAAAAACCTGCTGCCAGAGAACATGTGTATTTTTTCCATATTTCACAAATTAAAGCAGACTATAAGAGCATGAAGCATTCAAAAAGAAACGTGCAAAACAAGTCTGTGCAAAAATCTATGTCTGCTCATATAGGTAAGGCTACACTGGATCAGTCTGTCCCCAGATGACCTCGTTTCTCCTCAAGGCCCCCAGTTTTCTGAAGACCACACATTGTTCCACTGATGTTTACAGGGCTTGTCCAGGCAACCAGATAAAACAGAGATGTAAAGGGGCCTGCCCTGTCTGTGCTGTGGGATCCAGGCTCACATCAAGGAAAGGAGCCCTGCCTGTGGGGAAACACAGCCTGGGGCAGGAGAATCCTCCAAATTGTAGCCAATCCTTTCCTGCAAATCCTTTCCTTTGCTTCTTGTAGCAAAGAAACAAAAGACTACTACAATTAGACTTTACACAGACATGGTGAGTTAGTTTTGATTCAGACTATGGATTGTAATTTTTTTACTATAATAGCTAATAATAACACAATTTGCATTTCCTTATGATTTCATTGGATTTTTATGTCCAAGCAGTAACAGTGGCGATATTATTGAGTGACTATGATTAATTATTTCAATTATGGTAGAAAACAGACCCCATTCAAAATTAGTCCCCCATTGTGATGCAGCTGTACAAACATATATTAAAAGAGTGTGTCTGGACCAGAAGTCTGCAAATTATTCCTCCCAGAGTCATCAGGGAAAAGACAGCAGCACACATGGAGCACACACAGGCAGGGATGAACCTGGACAGTGTATGTATTTTCAAGATTGTAACAAAATTACAGTTTCTCCTAATTAAAGCAACACTTTTTCTCTTCAAATGAGATAGGTTACCATTCCTGTTATCTTTCTTAAAAGACTATATTGCATATTTTCCTGTTGCATGAAGCAAGTTCTACAATTCTTCCAAAGTTATTTAATTTGTTCTCCTCTCTCCTGCACATATATGTACTCCAATTCTTCTGGCTTCCTTTTCTTCTCTCTATCATTTTCAAACATTCTCTTCTGTCCTGCAGCCCAGCCTTTCTCTTTCCTCCTTCCTTGAAATCCCAGCTGCCATGGAAATGCTGCTCTCCAACACCACTGAAACTTTCAGAAGCCTTTTACTTCTAACTGTATAACCCTCAAAGTTGTGGATGAAAAAGCCCTCTATAATTGGTAAGTATTGGTATTGCTTGTGTTATTAATATTTTCATGTTAAAGGATTCATATATAAACCATTTAGCTCCCCCTTCAAACAGACAATAAATTGAAAAAAATATTCCTTCTTTGTCATCCAGAGGGAAAATGAATTTTAACTGAAGGAGAGCAATTGCAACCAGGATTTAGCATTTCTAAGAAATTATAGGAATCAGTTATTTACCCAAGAATAATTTCTAACATGTCTTGTGTGCTTATTTAATATACTATCCTATGCTTACTTTGAGGAACAAAAATGGCCAATTATTCTCTTATCTCTTCAATAAATTGATGCAATGTTGTTGCAGAAATGAAAAAGAGGATGAAAGAGAAGTATATCCTTGAGATAGCTTATGAAGAGTAACAGGCACAAAACTAGAAAACACACCCAGGTCCACTGTTGCAGGTAACATCCTGATGTCACTGATGGCAAAATTTATTTTGAGTATGAAGAAATCAAGATTTCATTTGAGACTTCAGAAGAATAGTTTCTCATCAGCAATAGCTTTTATGGCCTTTGCCACTGCTGCTGTGTGCTCAGGGGATCAGAAATCTGGTTTGTCTTTTCAGTAATGATGAGGAAAGGCCCTGACTGATTTAAACATGCCTTCATTTTTATTCAACACTATCAGTGAAAATTAATATCTAATGTACCAAATATTTGGAGGAGGCAAGGGATGCCAAACACCACCAAACTGCAGCTGAATTCCATTGGTTTTATGAACTCTTACAAAATAACAGTTCTGGTAGTAAATCTGCAGTACAGTGAAGGGAAAGACCAAGTAAATGGAATAGGGTGGCAAACAAAACAAACGGAGGCCAAAAGCGATAGGAAAGAGGGAAAAGCAAAGTGTGAAACTAAAGGCATATAAAGCCTTTGGAGGATAGAAAAGAACATTGTTTGGGGAAGAATGGAAATATAATTTATTTTAGCAGTATAAAAAAATTAAAACTAGGAGGGACAAAAAATATCTGATTAAATCACAGAATAACTTTTACTGTGATAAAGTAGATGGAAGAAAAGATTTCTGAGGAGAAATATCAAAGGATAAGCTTTGATATCTAGCTACTTCAAGTGATCTACACATATAATGCCATCACCCCTGAGTTAAAATGTTGCACCTGAGCATAAGAAATAAATGCAGATGTTATCCTCAAGACAATCAAATTTCTATACATCCTCTGTTAGAGACCTTGATTGATTCATTTAACTGAAATTATTTGAAAGGAATTACAGCATTGGAAATGAGAAATGCTTGAGGATAATTTTTATATGTAGACACTTAGTGGCTAATATATTAATTGGGGATGCATCTGCTCTTTGCACAAAAAGAATGGAGTTCTCTTCTTGTAAATGTGATGGTTAAAATCATAATACTTAATACCAATTTAAAAGCCCTGTCTGTCGCATTCATGTGCAAAAACTGTACTGCACATGATTACCATCTTTTTAAATGGATTTATAAAATAAAAGCTTCACTCGAAGCATTAAATTTATTTCAGATATTATTAAAAAATTACCTCTATATTTCAGTTGTGAAACTGAGTTTAGAGAAATCTGGCTTGGACTAAATGCAAATAGAAGTCAAAGTTCTCTGTTTCGTGAGATTAAAACAATGCTTGAAAATACTCAACTTCTCTTTCTTGGTGAATCAGCCATACATCTACCAAATATACAGAACATCTACTGATATCAAAGTATAGTCTGACAATGGCTTCTCAGGCTCTGGAGTTGAGGGGAAAAAACTTTTACATTGACATTTGCATTACAGCTACTTGAAATAACCACTTCTTCTTTGTGCTAACGAGAATTAATAAGTTCTTCTTGGCATGCACTGTAGATATTTCTCCTTTTAGCTTTGTGAGTCAACGACAAACAAAAAGAAATCCAAAAATAGTAAATAAATTCTTAATCTGGTTTTTGGCTGCTTTTTTTTTGTTTTTTATATGGAAAGTGGCTTTTACTCTTTTTTTCTTGCATGGATTTTTTAAATAAATTCACCCCTATGAATATGATACTATTATTGGTTTTGCTTATTATTTCTTCTAATGAAAGGCTACTGGTCTAATATTCTTTTAACAGTTCAGCTTCTTGGCTTCTAAATGTAAGGAAAAAGCACTGCAGACAGCTGACTGAAGAACATCTGCTGAAACCCTCTGAGCCTGGAATGACCACTCATCCATGGCACTAGCAATATAAAAAAAAAATTAAAATAAAGACACTGAGAAGAAATTAAAGCATTTAAAGGCTCAAACTCTGGAAGTAGCAGAAACTACTGGAAAAGAAGGCAAGAACACTTCAGTGTACATCTGGAAACAGTAAGTTTTATTTAAAAGCAAGTCTATCAGAAGGAGGTTTTCCTTCTGAAAATAGCAAGTGCTGATGCATTTGGCATATTTAACACTCCTCAGCAATCCAAGAAAAGGAGGATATTCATGAAGCTGCTACAAAAAAATGAGGAGTATTACATTCTAAATAAAAATGAAGCATATTTAAGTTATATGCTTTGGTCCTGAATGTTTAAAAGTGTATTTTACTTTATAAGATTGTGATGACAAGGTTCTAAGATTATATTTACTATATAAGATTGGAGCTCTAGAAGTGTACAATAAAGTGTGGCCTAACCCAGCCATAGGGTAATATCTATTGAAGATTTGTAGATTGAAAAAAAAAAAAAATTTAAAACCCATCCAATTTTAAAAAACCACTGGTTTTCAACAGAAAGTGGAGCAAATAATACAGAAATAGACTCATGGGAGAAGCAGATTCCAGATGAGGCAATTTAGAATCTGCCAAAAACTAGTACTTGAATAAGTGTTGGACTGGACTGTACTTGTTGGACTGGGCAGTTTGGAACCAAGAGCTGAAAATACCATCAGACAAAGATATCAGAGGCAGAAAAACACCCAGAGCTGGAATTCCTGAGCAAGGAAAAATAACACAAAGAAAGCAGATGGAAGACACTGAACATTAAGCAAAATCTTGTGTTTATTTGTCTTCAGGTGCCAGAGGTCTGAACCATAAGAAACTGCATGTTGCTGCCTTGGATGATTGTTTTCTGTAGAATAAAAACGCAGCAAAAGATGACATATGTAGAAGAAATAAGAACATAAGAACAATTGGGACATATTACATTAGGCATATATGCACAGCTGCTAGTATTTCTAGGAACTGTGCTGTAACTCTGAGATAAAAACAGCAGGTTGTAGAAATGTAAAGGTGTAAAAATACAGGTTTATGAAAGTGATTTTTTTTTCTATTTAAAAAATAGAAAATTTTTTTAATTTCTAGGTGCTTCTAGAAATTAAAAAAAAAAGGAAAACCATCTTAGACTTCCTTATTTTCAGCTTTCTTATTTTAGATGGCACAACTAAAGATATTACAGCAGAAGAGCTGATTATGCATTAAGAACTTTTTTAGGTAGACTTCTTTAACCAATATAGTAATATGTGACAGAGGGACACAATTTACAGGACATACATCTGAGCAGAATACAGTGAAGCCTAGATTTATATGTAAGACTACCCTCATTATTCCTCACTTACTGGGTGCAGAGTAAGTAGGAAAGCTTGCTGAACTCTTTGAACTTTCCCAGCTAGAATTAAAATGTCTTTCAGATTACCTAGCATATTTCACTTCCAAAGTGAGTTATGCTAAACTGAATTAAGGTCATTCTTAATTCTGAGGAAAAATAGATACTGAGGCATTTAATATAGCTTAGTCTACTTTAAATTAACAGTTGTAATTAACTTGAAGATCTCTGTAGTAAAGACCTAAAAAGATAAATTTAAAACACCACTGTTTTTGTTTTTTGTTTTTAATCTTCTTAATTCTGTAGAAGGTGATTCAGAGTCTTAATATACAGTAAGAACAAACGGTATAATATTGATCACCACTCAGTTATGGTAAACATGCAAGTAACTAAGTAAACTACCCTGAAAGTTGCTTACTATATAGTTTTTTAAACAGCTATGCATTTTTTAATAACTTTGACTATACAAGTAGTATTTCTATTCAAATCTGTGAGAGTAAAAAAGAATCAAATATCAGACAAGTATACCATCAGCTCTGACTTACGTTTCATTCCTGCTATAGTTCATGTGCAGCAGTACAAATATGTTGCTACAGTATTACAAATACAAGAAAAAAGAAGTTACTTTTTTTCTTTGCTTTCCTCTACTCAATATGTACAAAATCAACTTATACAGAATAATCTGCATAACAATTATAAGCAACTGTAAAAAGTGCTGCTTGGCTGATAGCAAGAGACTACACCCACTGCCAAATGATCATAAGAGATAAGGGCCAAGAACTGTGCAGCTGGACTTGCCCATTTAGGCAGTCTGTAGCTTATCTCTGAAAAAAACATGTCTGTTCTACAGGACATTGACCTCAACACAGAACCTGTCACCTCCTGTGATGAATTAATATGTAGCCACTATCCATAAAAAAATTGATCAAATACTCTCTTGTAGGGGGTAATACTGACAGCAAAAGCATAGAACCTGTTTAGTTAAATTAAGTCTAAAACATCAGGGAAAAACCCCACCTTGCAGCTTTATGGCTCTTGAGAGGCTTGTGGTGAACTGTAGTTAAAAATCAATAAGGGAATATATAAACTCTTTTCTTCTATGTTTAGATGGGGGTTTTTTGACCAGTGGCTATTTTAGGAAATATTTGGGAAACATCTAATGCCAAGAAAGAAATGGTGGCATAGGTGGTGTAAAGTTGTGTATTGGCTGCTGGTGTAAATTTCCTTTGGAGCTTTTTGCTTTAAGTCTGCTGCCTAGTCACACTGAAGGGAGCCCAAGTTGCCCTTAGTTAAGACTCCTTCCAAACAAAAATGTCCCTCAAAATTCTAACATCCATGGTGTGCCAAACACTTCCCTGAAGCTCCAGATTCCTTTTGGATTCACAATTGAAGAGCATCAAAGAACATTTTTCAGGACATCTGGCAGAGCAAGTTCTCAGCCAATTGCTTTAGTTTCATTGTGGATTCAGGGGCTGGCAATCTCAGATATTGTAGAAACATGATGTAAGTCCTTTCACTTCTCTCTGAGGGGGCGGGTCCTCAACTGGAATGAATTTGGCATCAGTGGATTAAGCCTTCCCTGCAGAAGGATGTAGTTTATTGCTGTCTGTATAGCTAGTATAGGGAGCAGGGGAAATTGCTGTACTCCTGCTTTCATCCTTTCCCTTAGCACATCTACATGACATAATTGATATATTCTTGGCAGGTCTGAAATTATGCTGCAGTGATGAATATTCCTGTTTCTGGGTCAGAAGCTGTAAAATTTGGAAAATATCTTCCATATTCACAAAGAAATACATATGCTTCTTGGCACGTTAGCAACCTGCTAGAAAAACATCCCACACTGGCAGAACAGGGGTTAGCTGAGAGCAGGAAATGTGCCAGTAGCCTGGAACAACCCAAAAGGAAACAAGGAGTTAAATGCCAAATATATCACTCTGTTTAGGAGAGAGAAGGAGGCTGCCAGGGGCATTCAAAGATGCAGGAATGTGGGATTTTGGGAAGAGCAGTCTAATTTGGTATTCAAACCCCGCTGTTTACAGGCACTGCTGCAATGGTAAGGCAGGCTGGCCACAGAAAGAGAACCCCAACTAAGACAGGTACATGCTCATAAGGCAAGCAGAGCCTACACCCTCAGGCTAAGGATGATCAGTATGGATGGGCTGAACCATCAGTCTGTGTATGCCAACCCCTTGCAATGCAGGCACACCTCAAATTCGAGAGAATAAAATGAAGATGCGTAATGATTTAAATTTAGTGACTTGTTTCAAATGTGGATTGAAAACAACTGCTGTGGTTGCTACAGAAATGCCATTATCTTATCTAGAAATCAGAATGATTATGAAGTGAAAGGATATGTGGCTCCAGGAGTATTTACTATATGAACAGGTGATTTCTGCTAAAAACACTTGAGAGTCCTTAACCTAGAAGAAATTTATGGGTTTTTGTCCTGCAATGACCCTCTCATTTTTAGTTCTATGTAGGATAGAATATGTGAGTTTCATGAGGGAACTATACATCTGATACAGAGCTTTAGGCTTTATCAGAGTGAAGGATTGGTCTTGCTAGGATATTCCTAACTGATACTTCCCAACAAATATTTAAAAAATAGATGAAAACCTGCTGAGAGCCTTGAAACAACATCGTCAAATCCATACAGTTCTAAATCTGCTGAGTTGACTTTCTTAGAGTATATTTTTTTAACTCTCGTATAGATCAGCAAAACAAATTTTAATTTTCAGATTGGGCCTTTAGTGAAATATATTAACATACACAAACAGAACATTTTTCATATTTGCATTACTTTATTTTTTAACCAATTGTGTTGAAAGAAAGAAGGCAAGCTACTTGTAAATAAGCAGTTGATATGAGGCATTTCAGCATAGAAGGACATTTCAGCATTCTTATATAATTTTATATAAGAAAATTAAGGAAACTAAAGATTAGGGCTGGAATAAGAGTTGACAGTCTGAATACTAAGTGATTGTATACACATAATATCTAAAATCATTAGTATGTTTTGCAATTAATCAACGACTATTAACTTGTTAATGTAGCATAATATGTGTGAGCAGTGAGAATGTGAATATAAACATCCAGCCCTAACTCCTTATTTCTGTTATCTTTGCCTACATGTGTAATGCTAGAACCATGGATGTGGTTAATTTAATATTTCACAGCACTGCTGAATTACATTTATTAGGTTTCTGATAAAGAGAGTGTTTGGGTAAAAACATTTATGCAAATCCATCAGTGCTGCAGGTGCATTAAGAGCATGTGGTTATTTGAGAACCAGTGTCATTGCATTGGGGCACACACACACACACACATATACATATATATATGGTCTGGACATGTATATGTAGGATTTTGCTGCAGAACATGCAATGACCAGCTGATCCTTGTCCACCAAGACCCAAAGGGCAGTAATGTCTATTGGACCTTGGTGGATTCCCACATATGCAACCTTTGCAGCATAATTTGCTAGCAAAGGGATGAGCTGTAATGCCAGGAGTATGCTAAAGATGCTGCAGCAAATCTCATTTGTTAGCGATGCCACTGCTGTCTTCTCAAGGATATCAAAATGCCTGTCAGCACCTGGATGAAAATCAGCTGACTCAGACTCAATCTGGCCAAAATGAAAATTATGATGGCTGGAAAAGGGAAAACATTTAAAACTGGGATAAGATCTTTACCTGAGACATAATTTTCAGGTATTTATTTAAATACTACACACCTCAGAGTTCTATTGTTTGTCATTGTTTGAATGGTTGAGATGACAGATGGCAAAAGTACCTTCCCCTTTTGCCATGCTTAAGTGCTCCTGGTGCAGATCTGGTCATTGCAGTCTACACGCCATTCCTCAGCAGAGTGAATTACTGTTAACTCGCTGAGCCTCTTTTTTAGTGCATAAAGAATGTATAGATTCCAGCTTTGGCAAAATGAAACAGCTCTCTTCAATAGTAGCTGCTTCACTGCCCTCAATGTTTGGCAGGTTATTTCCTCATGATGTTTGAGTCTTGTTTCTGTCTTCAAAACAACAGAGACCTGGCTTCTTCAGAGACAACTTCTTTAATCATAGAAACATAGGTACTCCCCTGAAGTAAGCAGTATCCCACACATCAGGATAATGCAAGGATAATGCAAGTCCCTTAAATGAAAAGTTAATTGATCAAACCACAACCTACAAAACATCAAGATAATTCAGGTAGGTGCTCCCAAAACTTTGCAGCCATATAATCCAGGCAATTTATACAACTGTCAAGGTAGACCGCACACTGGCTAGATCTGGCCAGTGTTCCCATACACTGCACTCCACTGCACAGGGTGAGAAAACTGGAAATTTCCTAGAAGTATCTACTTCAGTGTGCATTAGTGTATGTGTATAAAATCCTGAATTGTAATAAGGTAGTTCAGTATTAGGCTGTGGCAGCATGTGCTTCACCAGCAAGCAGCCCACGGTGCTGTGAGAGGATTTTGATAACCCCAGTGAAGGATGGTAGCCAGAAAAAACCCTGCAGCCTTGGAGAAAGAATGCTGCTATGGGTATCACATACATTGTCCTGGCAGAATATATGCAGTTTGTGATCCATAAGATTAGCACTTCGCTCCACTCTCTCCACTTTAAAGCACATAAAATAGAGCCTTTTTTTGATAAGCATTTCCTTCCAGAGCTAAAACACTTAAAGCATTTCACATGATAAATATATAAAGAGAGCTATCATCAACTTGAAAGTCACAATACCACTTGAAAATGTGTAGCTGTAGCTATTTATGATGGGTGGCAGCAAAAGGGGGGGAGGAAAAAAAAAAAAATCCTCTTTCCTGGCAGCCCGCTTACTTTCAATGTTTTTTTTTTTTTTTCCTATAGTCTGGTGAGCCGTGTAAAAACAGCCACTGAACAGGCGGCAAGTGCGAGTTTCCTGCCGCCGGCCGCCGGGGTGCAGGCCCGGGCGCGTGTCCTCGGGATGCTCAGGGGCGCGGGGCGGGCGCAGCCGCAGGGCCGCGGCCTCCGGGGTCACCTTGGGCAGAGCGGCCTCGCCCCCGCTGCGGCCGCTGCCCCGCGGGCGGGCGGGCCGGGCCTGCCCTGCGGCGGCGGGGGCGCTCCGGGGCCGCCGCCCGCCAGGCCGGGAATGCGGAGGATGCCGAGACCCCGCGGGCGACGGCCTCGGGCACCCGCCGCCCCCGGCACCCCGAGCCGCTGCCGGGCGCGGGGCACCGCCCGGGGCTCCCGCAGCCCCTGCCCCGGGCCAGCCCCCGCCCGAGGCGGCGGCAGCGGCCCGGCCGTGGTCGGCTGCGCCCCCGCGGGCGGCGCAGCGGGAGGAGGCGCCGCCCCGGCCGTCATTTCCGCCGAGTGCGGGGCGGGGGAGGGGGCAGAGCGCTCGCCTCCTCCTCCGCGGCGGCCGGAGACACAGAGACCCAGAGCGGGGCCAGGGCAGCTCCGCCGCCGCTGCCGCCGCCGCGCTCGCGGGCCGCGCCGCCCCGCCAGCCGAGCCCGGCCCGGCCCCCGCCCGGCATCCCTCCCGCCCCCCGCCCCGGCCCGGCCATGGGGAACGCAGCCACCGCCAAGAAGGGCAACGAGATCGAGAGCGGTGAGTGAGGGGGACGCGCCGCCGCCGCCTCCGCCCGACTCCGCTCCCGGAGGAGGGCTCGGGGCCGGGCCTGGCGCGCCCGCCCCGCGTCGCCGCCGCCGCAGGCCCCGCGGCCTCGGGCCGAGCCCCCCGCCCCTACAGGCCCGGCTGCGGCCTGCGCGGCGCCGCGGGGACTCGGCCCGACCCCGGCCCCGCCGCGGGGCTCGGCGGCTCTCGAGAAGCAGCGGGACAAACCCGCCCTCCGCCGCCGGGCCGAGGCCGCCGCCGGGCCGCGCGTGCGGCTGTCCCGCAGCAGGTGTCCGTCCCCGGTGGAGGAGGAGCCGGCGGCGGGGCCGCGGTGTCGGCGGGCAGGTGTCGGCGCCTCCGCCAGCCTTCATCCTCGCCCCGGCCCGCTCGCTTTCCCCACCCCCGAACACACCCTGCCGGCGGGGGAGGCCGCCCGCCCGCCGCGCTCCGTCTGCGGCGGGAGGGTTTTCATCCCGCTGCGGGGAATGTAGGTCAGAAACTCCTGTGCTCGCCCGGATCGTGCAGCCCCGGTGACCCCGCGGCCGTGCCCGCGCCCCGCGGCGCAGCCCCGGCCCCGCGGCGTGTTTACATCGCTCGGGAGCGCGCTGGCAGAGCCCTCGGCACGGCACGGCGGTGCTCTCCTGAGCCCTGAGTAAAATGGAAGACAAAAGCATTGATCTGAGCTCGTCATGGCAGGGAGCTTTCTGCTGGTGTTTCTGTTCGTTTGTTTGCTTTGTTTTTGTTGTTTTGTTAGCGTTTTTTCCCCCTCTGAGTATTTCAGCACAACTTTAAACAATATAAAGCCGATTCATTTGTTAGGAAGAAAACCCTAGACTTTTTTTTTTTTTGTATGTTGACTTACTTCCTTTCTAGTGAAAAACTTTGGGTATGTTTGTGATGCATAAGAGTAAAGACAAGATGTATTGAGGAGGCAGTTGTGCAAGCTCAGTGTTGTGACAACAATACCCTTTGTTACTGGAAAATCCTAGGGCATTAAAATGGAAATAACTTTAAACGTTGAAGTTGGCGGATTATGGGCTTGGTTTTGGGTTTTTTTGTTGTTGTGGTGGGGATTTTTTGGGGTTTTTTTGGGTTTTTTTGTTTGTTGGTGTTTTTGTTTTGGGGTTTTTTGTTTTGTTTTTGTTTTTAGTGTGTGTACTTTTTTTGTATTTGCTATTGAGGTCTGGAGTAGAACTAGGTAACCCGATTTGCATAGGCCGGGTCCTGCCCACACAGCATTCCTCTGGCTTCCCAGGGATCTGCAGTGGTGCTCCCAGCTGTGGGAGCAGGGACCTACCTGCTCCGGTAGGTCTCTGGCTGACCTACCCAGTTCTGATTGTTGGTTTCACCTTTCAGTTCTTATGTCTTAGCTCACTTTTTAGACTTCACAATCCATATCTGTTATGAGTATTTGACCGTTATTGTTTAGTAGTTTTATTTTTTTGTTAATTTTGATGGGAATTATTTTAGCCTAATTATAAAGATAAGCATGAAGAGAGTGGATTGTTTGAAGTACTTTAGATGACAAAACACTGCATTTTGTACTTCATAGTAACTGTACTGCTATTAGTTTGTGCAATTAAATAGCACTACAACACATAGTGTTTGCTTTCATTTTAATGAATTCTCATGTTACAAAATACAGTAATTTTTTTACGTTACAGGAGTTTCCTTCAGAACCTCTCTCTCCCTTTGTTAGTGTTTAAAAATGAAATGCTGCTAGAGCTATCAAGCTCAGATGTTTAATTACTCAGTATATTTAGCAGCAAAATTCTGTAATGTTACAACTCTTGTAAATAGGAGAAAAAATTGATCATCATGGACATACAGCTGGGAAAGACCAGGATTCACCTTCCATGGAAGACTGATAATATATGGATACTGAACAACATTTGGTTTACTGTCAGTGAATGTTGATTGTCATCTGTTCATATGATACATGGCAACCAAAAACTAAAGAAATATAAAATGAGATGTAGCTTTAACATTTCTGAACTATTTATTCGTATTGTTGAACAAGTTTTCTAGTTTTGCATGTTATGTGTCCTCAGTAGCATGTATTCCAGACTACAGGACACTGAAAATGAAGTTGTTTGAAGGGGTAACAGAAGAATATCCAGCTTTGAATCATAAAGGTGATATTGTGCCTTGATTAATGAATGGAGCTTATGGAATTGTGTGGATCAAGGGCATGCTAAGGTCCCTGGAAGAACAATGAAGGGTAACAAGGCTTCCCCTGATAACTATACTTACTAGTTCATGAAGTGTAATTTGAGACCTCTTGCACTGTCTATGGTCAGCACAGTAAATGCTGTTCACCCAACTATGGCCCTTATATCCTTCCCATTATTGTAGCTTTCCATTTATAGTGAAATATCTTCAGTACTTGTTGCTTCACTTAGACAATGACGTGGAATAAAACCGTGAGTATGTGAACAACAGTAGAAGATTAGAGGAAATGTTTGGGGCATTTCTGGACTGAAGTTGCAGGTGAATGGAATCTCAGTGGTGATGGTTTCTTAAGTTTGGTCACCACAAGAGTGAATTGGGCTTGTGTAACAGGGAGGGGAAGATAAATTATGTATGCAGAAGATGGAAAGGAAAGCTTCAGTGTAACCTGCTAGGGGTTTATTTCTGTGGCCTTCTCTTCCACATTCTCCTAATGTGCATTAGGTTTTGACTTGGAGGACCAAAACTAAAAGTTGTCCTTTGGTAACAAGAAGCTTCCGGCTTCTGGCTCCATTTTAAGCCTTGTTTTAAATGCTTTCATGGTTTTCCACAGCAACCTACAAATTCTGAGGGCCTTTTAAAATAGTAATATAAGTATCTTTCATTTGAAATCTGAAGAGACACAATTACCAGTTGCCATAAAATTTACTGATTCCTCACACTAATATTCATTTAATTATTCTCTTTGTTATTTGTTGGGTTTTTTTCAGCTGTTCCATTTACAATAGTTGAGTACTTTTGCAACCTAGAAGTTAAAAATATCAACATATAGTAAATTTCATTTTTCAAAAAAAGGCCACGGGGAGTCCTCCTTAACTTGTTGCAATTAATGTAGGAAAATGTTAGCTTTATTATTATTCATTATCTTGGAATAATTTGTGAAAGTAGCATGAAACTTAACTACAACACATCTGAGGTTTAAAAAAGGTCACATAACTTTTTAATTCAGCAAGTGAATCTGTTGCTTTCAAAATCATTAATTTTACACAAAACAGGAATGTTTTAACTTTACTAGAACTGCTTTCTAAACTAGAGTGAATGTGAGCCCTACAAAACTGTATACTTTGTTGAAAGTTTTGTGTGTGTTTTACTTCAAATAACACAATAATACAGATTTTTAAAGTAATTATGATGTATGGCTCTGATTATTTGCCCCTTTAGATATGCAAAGAAATGTCATACATGACAGCAAGAGTTTTGGCTATAAATTAATAGTAATCCCACTTGTAGTTTTGTTTGTGGTTTTTATTGGGTTATTTTGTTTCCCCCATTGTCCATTCCCCTTTCCCCCGTCAGATTCAAGAGTACTTAGGCCTGATCTTCTCTCTTTGTGACCACCAAACTGGATGAGAGATTCAGGGTCTGGAAGATTTGTAAACTTTCTCTTCTTCCAATAGGTCTTGATGACGTGGGCTTGGCTTCTGAATTTTATTTGCTGGGATTCACATGGTCTTTGCTGCATTTTCTGTGGCAGTATGTGGTAGCAAATTGCTCTTAAAATGTATTTTAAAAGGAAATTATACATGATTTTCAAAGCATAATTCTGTACATGTATCTTCTTATCTAGTAGTCAGATCTCTGGTTCTAGTAATCCAGCATGATTTCACCAACTTTGACTTCTGTGGTCTTTAAATAGCCAAGTACTGCATGTGTGATGTGTATTCTGCATGTGAGTTTTGTGTTCATTCACTCCCACTTTTCCTCAAAGTGTTCCCTGCAGTATCTTCAGCATGACAGAGTTCCTATTATACTCAGTTCTTTGCTTTTTAACTCTCATAATTTGTAGAAAGTTTAAGTAGTGCTCCTTTGAAGTGTGCTTGACAGGAAGATGCAGCCTTCTACTTTTTCTTTTTCCAGTAGATTTTAACCTCCTCTGGGTGAGTTTCTTAAAAACTGAGGATTTCTCTTTTTTACATGTTTTTCATGTTTATTCACTGCTGGGTCATTCTGTTGCATTTTCTTGCTGAAGACCAAAAGAAACCACAAGTGTATTTCTTGTTAAGACTAGATGAGGCAAGGCTCTATCATTTCTGACCTGGGTTAGATTAAAATTGGTGAAGTAGAGGTGAAAAGCTCTGTATCCATTGCTATCCCAAGGTAGCTGATTCCCTGTCACTTTTCCAGAGACTCTTGCTTGAGTGTTTTTGATCAGAGTGTAGTTTTATTCAACAGAGAGTGTCTTTTTGCTTTTGCTCATTATGTTTAGTGCTCCAGTTTTGAAATGGGTAGTTTTTGGAGCCTTGTTCTTGGATCAGAACATCAGCTAAAATATGTATTGTATAAAGAGTAATTAAAAATATATATTGGAGTGATGCTGGAATGGCCTGCATGAATAGCATCTCTAAACAATATATGTGAAGCTTCTTTCTCACTATGTTGGGCTTGTATCATCTATTAATCCAGTAGATTTCAGCAATAAGAAAATAAGAAATAGTTGCTTGCTAAAGGCATATCTGAAAATCCCTCTGCTGTAATCACCAATGTAAAACTACCAGTATGCATTGTGTGAAGAGAGGCACCATCTGAAAATTCTGCTTTAATTAAAAACAAAATGCTTATTCACAGCTTGGACTAGCAAAGAGAGAGGTTATCACTCATTAAAGATAGCCACATGGTAGCATAACAAAAGGTCAGAAGGGCCTCCAAGTGATAAATTGATTTGTATTTAGCTATTGTGGTTAGGCCTTTATTACAGGCTCAGACTACTTTAGAGACAGAGTATTTTAAATTACTTGGCATTCCCTCCTTGCTGGGTTTGTTTAGTGTTTGTTCATCTATCCATCCACATTTGTAGAAGTGACATAATCAAAAGTATTATCTTGAATAATGCTGGGAGTTCTCATATTCTTTCAAGTCACTTTGTTCCTTAGCCTAATTGAGGCTATGCTGGGCTGCAAAAATGAAGCCTCTTGCTGGTACAGAGAGCAGAATGTGAGGGTGCAGCAGGGCAGGTTATGGTGTGGAGTGGAGGGCTCTGCTCTGTTCCACGCCAGGCTGGCAGGGAGTCTTCTCCAGAGGGTGAAAGTTCTTCTGGAGCTGGCACATCCCTCCTTTGGACAGAGCTCCTTTGGGAAGGCTTTTGGACAACTGTCAGATTTTGTGTTTTGCCTACATCCTTTCTAGACATCATAAAGGACTTGTTTGTCCAGATTCTTTTTTTTCCTAAACTACAGCAATTGGTTTAATAAAGAATATTGTTTCTGCTGTGCAGCAGGTGAGTTCCAGATCAGATCTGATCTGGAATCTGATCTAGACTGGTTTGTTTTGTTTTATTTAATCAGTACTTCTAGCATTTAAGCTTGCAAAGTTTTCAGTGTTAGGAACCTTGAGTCAGTGGGGATTTTCCTTATAAGCTTGTGAAATTTAGGGCTAGAACTTGATAAAAAGTCTACCCTGCAGTGCTGCTCTCAAACTTTGTTTCAGGTACAAGGTGCTATTTCATAAGCATTTCTTTTATTTGCAGTTCTGCTTTTCTGTCCCCTGCTACTTGTTTTCCTGCGTCTGTGCCCTCAAGTGTGCTGGAGTAACTATGAGACAACAAGGTGAATTGAATTTGAGGTTGATCTAGGTTAAAAATAACTCTACAGAAAAGGGAAAGCAGACGGGACTGTAGTTAACCTGTATTTGACTTCCTGATCCAGCTCACGGCAGCCACACAAGCAGTTGGACCAGTGCAGGTGGGGTATGGCACAGAGAAGAGAGTGGCTAGCAGGCACTAAAGAGGAGCTGCCTGACCTACTGCTGCTGCCAAGAGCAGAGCTGTGGTTTCAGGCTGTTCTGCAAGTATTTTCCTACCATAAGCAGTTTCTCCGCTGGGAGGTAGAGGTGCTTCCTGGGAAATGGGAAAGAGAACAAAGTAGCAGTGGAGCTCTGAGGAGGTTATTGAAGTGAGTAGTATGTTGTCTTAGAGTTGCAAAACTAGAAGATAAAATCGCTTTGTTTCCTTGTTTTGTTTGTTTTTGCCTTTTTTTTTAACCTTCCCCTTCAATGGTTGGGAAAGGATTTAGGTACATTTTATTTCTATTTGTTATCCTGGTGTTCAGGAGGGCTAGTCATGAGCTAGGACCCCATTTTCTTTGTACAAACCTCATTTCTTCACTGAAACTGTTTTGGAAAATTAGGTAAATACTGACAAGAAATGAAGGTGAGACTGCTAGTTTGTGTAGCAGGAGAATTAGGATGCAGTAGTTTAAAGGCTGTGCTGTGCAGGGAGCAAAAGGGAACTACTGCCTGCCTGTGGTGTTGGGTGAACAGGAGTCTCTTCAGGGCTCGTTTGAGCCTCTTTGGCACCTCCCTTGCTCTTTCTTCCACATCTCAGCAGAATCACATCCGCTAAGAGTAAGGTTTCACAAAACAGCTGAGCCCATCTGGTGACTTGCTCTGTTGAAAAATCAGGTTTTATTTCTAGACTCTTCATAGGTCATGATTGAAGTGTTTTTCCAATCCATTGTTAAGATATTTTAATAAGCAGAAAACAATGCAGATTTTATCTCTTTGGGTTATTCATAATTATTTTTGCACATCAAATCAATTCACTGAGGTGTCAGATGGCAAAAGACAGATTCAAAGGGAGTGTTGAAAGCACCATTGGCAATGAAATGCTCAGGTGGCAGGAAAAGAGACTATATTTTTTAGCATTGAGCTCTTTAAGATCTCACTCTGCCAACTTCTTGAAAAAATTATTATTCCAAACTACCACTTTCTTATCTGCATTTGTTTATATAAGAAATTCAAGACTTAAAGTTTTTGGTGAGAGATGTTAGCACTAGCAGTTGGACATCTAGAGCTATATGAAGGTACAGAAAAATAGAGCAAAATATTGCTTCCTTCTATCTCTGCACTTGCCATATGGATCTTTAAGATAATAGTATTTTAGAAGAGGATTTTTTTTTTCTGTTTGAGATTTTAATTTTGTATCTGTTTGGTTGTTTTTAGTTTTGGGGGTTTTTTTTGTTTTTTATTCCAATTTGCTATTCAGAGGAAGAAGTGTAACAAAGTTTTTATTTCTTCCATTAAATTACCTTCTGCTTTTCCCTGCCCAGAAGGAAAAGGTGTTTGCTGGCTTCTGGTAGAATGAGTTCTGGTATGTATTCCTTGTTATACGTGTAGTAAGGGTTAGGTTAACTTCTTAGCATTATGCTATGTAGTAAAGGTGTGGAAACACCGTGGTGTTTGTTTTGTGTGGGTTTTTAAAGCCACAGTTTTTGTGCCTTCTGAATAAACAACCAGTTTCTCTACACTGGCATGTCATCTGTCTGTAGTTTTGAGCAATAGTTTTGGTTTTAGAAATACTTTTCAGTAAATCAGGGAGGCATATAAATACGCTCTGCATGTAAGAGCTAAGTGGCTGTCCAGATTCTGAGAAAGCAAAAATCTTTTCTATGACATAGCTGATCTTTACCAGAGAAAGCCTGATGAGCATTTTGAGCCAAATCCTCCCTTTAGGAAGGGCTTAGAGAGGTGCTGTTCTACTTGCACTGACCTTTTTCTTTGGAGAGATACAGTAATTCTGTGATAGACTAACCATAAAGTAGCAAGGTACCTTACCTTTAAAATATTGCTAGCTGAGTAACTATTTAAACTGTTTGGTGTTTTGTAAATGTAATTGTTACTTTGTTATTCTTCTGCCTCTTGTTAACTTGTATCCTTTTGCTAAAATACTGTAATATTTAAACAGACAACATCGGGAACTTTTTGTTTCTTTTGTTTCATTCAGGTTAAGCTGCTTCCAGGAAGTATGTGCTCATTAACATACTGCTCTTGCTGCTAGCACTTGTCTGTAAACCCACAGACATCCACAGATGCCATGTGGCTCAAGAAATTAAAACAAAGGAAAGTGCTTTTTTGGCAAGGAGATAGAAACTTGAAAGATAAAAAAGACTGTTACTTTGCTTGTGCCCAGAATCAGTTTGCTTTTCCCTCACAGAATGACATAATTAAGGGTGTATGTACTCTACTATTTCAGTAGCTGCATTGTTATACTGATTAAGGTTAGTTTTGATTACTATAACATTAGGCAGTTTGAAATTCTTTGTCTTGTAGCAAACAGCAGTAACAGTTTTATTGTGTATGTAAATTCTGATTGTTAAGCATATGATAATCTAGGCTTACTTTGCACAGGGCAAAATTGTGATTTAACTGCATCAAAGTCTATCATTAATATAAAGTTTTTAATGCAAATTACCTATATTCAAGCATTTTATTAACTGATCCATAGATTATTGTGGAGGACGGAGGTTTTGATCAGGTTTCTCATTGAAAAACAGGGTAGGAGTTGAGAGACAGAGAAAGAACATTGCATAGCTAAAATCATGCCAAGCCCATTTGAAAGATCATGGTATTTCCCTCTAACAACCACGATGAAAGAAGATATGTTTTCATTAACTTGTTGAGGAGTATTTTATATTGGGCAGTTTTGAAAATTCAATGCCTCAGTTGTATGTTTGTTTTTTGTGAAGACTTATGTAGTGAGAAGCACACCCTGCAACTCCCAGCACTGGTCCTCTGCTTTGGAAACTATGGGTTAAGCATTCTAAAGCTGTAGAGTGAGACAGTGCATTGTGTGTTCAAGCTGGATTCTCTCCATTGGCTGAAAAATCTACATTGCAATGGTATGTGTGTAGTGAACTGAACTTCAGAGAGAAATTAGGTGGTAGATCTTTTAGCTTAATATAATGATGTGTATGAATAACAAATTGCAAAACAAGCAAGTTTTGAAATTTGTTTAATTGTGTACAGCAGTTTCATGGGATATGGAATTGCCTGGGAGATTGAGGGTGTGTAGTGCTTTGTAGTGATTCTTAGGGTGTTTCCTGGTTCTTCTGCAAATTAGCAGGTTTTTTCCCCTTGAATTTCTTGAGGATGAATGATCAGATGCAAAACTGACACTAAAAAAATCAGCCTGTTTTTCACACAGATTGCACTAATATCTAATAAAGCTCAGTTTCTATCTAAATTTGGTCTACTGTTATGAGATGCTTTCTTCCAAAAAGATTGCTCTTTTGATACTACCTACCTCATAATCCAACTGTTCATTTAATATTCAAATGCAGAATTTATTTCATTTGCATATTAACTTAGGTTTTTTATATTGTTCTCCAAGGTAGGACATTCTTGAACTTTAAAGAATGTGTAGAGTTTGGGGTTCTTCAATTTCAATTAACAATTTTTGGTTTTAAGCAGTGCTTACTATCATGTATTGATGATGAACATCAAACACCTTGCATCTCAGGTAAGCACTCAGGAAAAAGTTGGCAAGGATGTAGTGATGTCCATGTGAAGAATTACTACGTAATCGCTATGTAAGTGACATCTCTTATCTAGAATAGCTAGAGGGCATGATCTGTAAAACTATGTGGCATGGGGAGTGAGGAATGTCCTATGCTTGCTTTTTTCTCACTTTTTTTATATAGTTGCTTTGAGTCATTGCTTCTATTGGCTTTTTCCTTAGGACCAGATGATATCAATTTATTCCTAATAAAACATTCTCAAGCTCTCCTTGAGAATGAGAAACTACAGAAAATGAGGATGGAGAAAAAAACAGGCAACAGCTGGTAAAAGAAGGAACATGAGTCGAGAAATATGAAAACACAGGGAGCTCTGAGCAGGAGATGGTTTGGGTCTTGTCCACATACTCCCATCCCAGAAAATGAAGCTGATGAATGCTAGCCAGAGATGCTCTGCCTGAGGAGGTCAAAATGCAACAGGTATCCAGACATCCTTCTTCCACCTGGTTGCAGGTTGGTCAGAGTAGTAGAGTCTCTGATGAAGAGATCCTGCATCATGTGGAGACCTAGAGAGGAAATGTATAAATGTAAAGATGAACCAAGAACATCTTAAAAAGAAGTTTTGGAGAAGCTGAAGTCAAGGTTGCCATTAATCCCACTTGGGCCATGGCATGCATGCATTCCAGCTTATCCCAGAGGGAGCTAGCTTTCAGGACCCCAGGCAGAGCATTATGGATCTTGACTGGGCTCTAGATTTAGCCCAAAGTACAAGCTGATCCACCTGGCATTGTGCCTCTCCTGATGGTAGGAGATCCCATCCCCTTCTGTCTAGGCAGGGCAAATGGTGAGAAAGTGATGTATGAGGGCATAATGGAGTTTTCCAATGAACGGGATGCCATGAAGCCTACCAAAATACTGCATGGGAAAGACATATATCTCATGGGACAAGTCTTCTGCTGGGGTCACTCCTGCCTCAGTCTTGTAGTTTAGTTCAGCTCTTGCTACAGAAACAGAGAGGACACTCCTGACTACCTTTATGCCAGATGCCCAAAGATACATTCAGGGGTTTTGTTCTGCCAGAGGTGCCAGGTGTACTTGGCACATTGTATAGCTTCAGCCAGTTCTTGTGGGTTTTTTGGAGGTTGTTGTTTTTTTAGTTTGGTTTTGGTGAGTTTTATTTGTTTGGGGTTTTGGTTGGTTAGTTTTTTGTGAGGTTTTTTTTTGTTTGTTTGTTTTGTTTGGGGTTTTTGTTGTTGTTGTTTTTTTTTAAATGGAAAGTGTCTCTAAGAAGTTTGGTACTTTCAGGAGCTAGAATGGTATTAGTTATTTAGTTCAGAAGAGTTAGAATTTTTTTGGTAGTGGTGGTTTTTGGGTTTTGTTTTGTGTTTTCTGTTTTCAGGCAGATGCTTGAAACTATGCAGTTTATTAACAAAAAGCATCTGCTAAGTAATTGACAGCAGAAATATAGAACATAATTCGGCCAAATAACTTGTTTTTTTCAAATATAAGACAGTGATGTATGATGATTTGGTTGAATTTTCAAGCCATTTGTAGCCTCCATTACTTGTCACTGTTACTTTAGAGTGTTTTTTTTCAGGACCTATTTTAGAAGCAATTTTATAGTGTCTTCTGGGCAAGAGTCTTCAGAGTAGAACCTGATTTTTGTAGGTACGATTTTTTTTTTAAACCCAAAACATGTTTCTACTGTCTCCAGCTTGAGGTTTGAGGCTATAATTATGAACCATTCTTCAACTTGCTGCTTATGCAGTACTTACATGACCAATTTTCCTTGGCAGTAAAGCTGACTTGAAAAATGCCTGCCCTTATCACCCCTGCTGCTTTCTCATAGCTACAATTCACTGCTCCTCCTGTGCTGATACAGCAGTTCAAGGACTGCTCTGTGTCTCACCACAGTGGTTAAGACCCTTGCTCCCACCTGGTGCTGCTGTTTTAACCCTTTATTTCATGAACCAGTCTTAAAACACCACCCCACCTTGTGTTGGGCTGATACAAAGGAGGGATCAAAATGGGGAAATGGTGTTGCAAGTGGCTTTTGCCATTGAAGAAAACAGACACATTTCACTGAAGGGGAGAAGAAAACGCTACTGTTACATGGTGTCGATACCACCTTTTGGATACATTAACGTGAGATGGTTTTTACTTTGAGGAACTCTTCAGAGCCTTCCCTTGATCCAGAGGTGCTGCTGACTGACTTTGTAGTGCTGTGCATCACCATGCCATTCTCAAATACTATCTGCAAGAGTTGCCCCAGTTTTTGGTTACAACTGAGACTTAAATAGTGTTTGTATCATTTTAGTTCCATTAAATGTGATTATTCTCATGGTTGTCAGCACAACTTATTTTGTCAAAGGTATCAAAAAGATCACCAGCCTTCCTCTTCATATTTTAATTGTTCCAGAATGTACTCAAGTATTTGTTAGGACAAATAAAACTGGAAAATGACTAAAACATGCACATTCCTTTTAGATAATAGCATGTGAGTAGGGAGTAGCAGGAGGAAGAAGAGATGCAGCAGCACAAGGAGAGATGTGAAGGAATCTAATACCAAAGTTAGCCTAAATGGTATGGTAAAGCTAGAGGCGCAAGCATTGGAAATATAGTGTGACTGTTGGCAAAAAAAATGAAGGCATCTCTTGCATTTATCTTTTCTGCAGTTGAACTGAATTCTTGCTTCGTGGTGAAGATACTGATTTTCTGCGGAATGTATTTTTCATTTAAAGCAAAAATAAAGTTCATAGCCTTACTGTCCCGTCTTTCAAAAATAACTTGTGGTAGTTCTGCCTTTCTTTGTGTGAAAATAATTCCAAACAGAAAATAGTAGTTGGCTGGTTTTACACAGTTCTATTCACAACACTATAATTTTCTCCACCAACTAAATTGACTCATTCATTTCCACTAATACATACAAACTTTACTTGTTCTGCTGCCAGTCTAGTTGTTAAGGCGACTAGCCCAAGACACAGTGGCTGAGAAAACAGAGCAGTAGATGTTCAGTATGGAAAGCATGAAAGTGCGATCCTTTCACATGCAGTCCCTTCAGACCTGGACACAAATTTTCATCAGGAACTGTCAGCCACTGGAATGATGTCCCCAGGAAAGTGGTGGACTGACCAACAGCAGGACACTGAAGGTTCAGCTGGACAGGGTGCTGGGCCATCTTGTCTAGGGCATGTTTTTGTCAAGAAAGGTTGGACCGAGTGAGCCTTGAGGTCCCTTCCAGCCGGATGTTGTGTGATTCTCTGACATGTTACAGAGAAGCTGAGTAGCAGAGCACGTTTGTTGAGCTTGAGATTGTTTGATACTTGTGCAGCGCTAGAGAGGGGTTTGTGGAAAGTGACTCCAAGCTGGGAATGAGACAATAGATAGAAATAAAGCTAGGTGTGAATTTTGATTCCTCAAATGGTGTGAATGCAATTGGATAGTCTCAAGAAGGCAAGAGTTATATGAAAAACACTTTTGGTTTCTTGTTGAATGCACATTTAATACTGAAAAGGAGACATTTAGTGAGGGAAATACATTTGGGAAAATGTATATTTCAGCTGCAAAAGATTGAATATATTCAGTATATGGGTGTAAGCCACAATATTGGCAACTTTCTGAGTCAAAGAAATAGTAAATACTGAAGAGGGAAGATATGAGAAAATTAAGAAATAGTGTTATTAGTCCCTATTAAGTATTTGATAATGATACAGGTATCAGCTATAGCATTGTAGCATGAAGAGTATTTTTCCTCTTCCAAAATACAGAAGTATATTAGTATTGTGTGTTAGGAGAAAAAAAAAAAAAGAATTGTTGGCATGTCTGTTGATGTTACTCCTCTTTGGGACACTTCTTTCCCTGCTGAAAAGTGCCTGATGGGTCTTTATTATACTCCAAGGATATGATGAAACACTAGATCTCCCAAGAACTATTCAATGAAAAGTAGCATTAAATTTTTTCTGGTGTTTCATCGTACTATTCAATGAAAGGTAGCATTAAATTTTTTCTGGTGTTTCATCACATGGCAGAGTGTATTCTCTCATGAGCGATTAAACTGCAGATGCTGCTGACATCTGTTATTGTTTGGGAGGTTCTCATTTCTTTGTGTAGTTGCAGGAGGGTTATCTGAATCAGAATTACTTTTCCTGCTGCAGCAGCATCAACCTTACAGTATTTTATGACACAATATGTAATCACAACGAAACCAGTATTTAATTTTTATAGATGTACTTACTGGGGTGGTTTTGTGGTGCAAATACAGGGTAATTGTCATAGATTGGATAATTTAGAACTGAACTTAGAGGACTGTAATGTGAGGTACCAAAATACTGTGCTTAGACGTCATTGCTGTTTAAAAAGTACTTCCAGCTAATTGTTCTGATCAAGTACTTCTTCACTGGTGATGGTATTTAAGAAGGGATAGCAAAATTAGAACAGTTTTGAAAGATGACCTACAAGCAGATGTAAATCTGGTCTTTGAAATTTTTACAATTTAAGAAGGCAAAAATGTTGTTGTAACAGTTATAGATGCTCTATACTGAAGTATGCATACTTAATGTATAGATGGAATTCCTTTGACTGAAGGAAGGAAAGCTCTGAACAAGGGCAAGAAGAAATTTTCCTACCAACACCACTTAATGATTTTTCACATTGGAGAAAGTGAGGAGAAGAATAACAGTTTTAATACAACAAATATAATTATGCTTTAGGCAAGATCATTGTTGTAAACATTTTACTGTATTTTGACAATGATGATGTTGGTGAGAGATGCATTGGAATTGAAGTTAGGAAAATGGGAAGAAACAGTAGTTAATATATCGACAGTTGCATCTTCAAGCATTCATGTGTTAGTATTTTAAAATTCTGTAATATATATTAATATTTTGTGGACATTGTATGTGACGTACTGCAGGAAAGCAGGTATCAGTTCATCTTTTTACTGGTAAAGGCAAAAAAGAGTGGAGATGATGGCCAGCTCTTGTTCCATTCCCATCTTAGTCACCAGGTTTGATGAAGTGACCAAAATAAGAGGCCTGTTTCAAGAGAAGGTCTTTTAATATATCGTGGTGAGCTTTTTTTAAGCAAATGTATTTGATTAATTTAAATAAAAGGAAATAAAGTATATCTGAAATATTTATTCTCTTAGAATTTTTTTTTTCCATTTAAATCTCAGAACGTGTGGGTCATACTGCTGTTCCAAGTAGCATTAATTTTGATCTGAAGATAATTATATGTATTTAAGCCCCCTGAAATAGGCCATAATAATTTGCATTCTATGGTGATGGTGTGGTAGTAATATTTTGAATTTGGGTGTCTGGTAAAGGGTAGAAGAATCTGGGCATTAATGTTCAAAGTTGATTTTTAAAAAGCTATTAATAGGTAAGGGGTCTGCTTTTCTTTTGTTGTTCTATTGGCACATACTAGCATGGTGCAATTAGCATTTTTTTTACATTAATGAATGTTTTAACCTCTTAAGAGCATTTTTAAGAAGACTTTCACTTTAAGAAACTGAAAATCTTTTTCAAGTGAAATCTTATATTCTGGTCCTGTGTTACACAATGCAAGTATAGCATTTTCATTAATTCAAGCTACATGTAGCAGTATTTCTTGTTGATTTATTAACAAAGAGAATCTAGCTTAGGAACAAATTAATTTCTGAGGATCAAGACGGATTGTTTTAATTCAGTGTTTCTATTTTAGTACATGTAACAACATAAAAGATGTATCTTCTTTAAAGTGTTTTCTTCACATTCTTTTTATTCAGTGATTTTAATGACAACTACTGTTAGGATTCTCACTAAAAGAAAATATTTTCTTGCCAACCAGTGTTTATAGACCATGCATCTGACTTGTGTTTTGTCTTTTGTTTTCTAAAGTCTGGTATAGAAAGTATTGTGGGCTAGCGAGATTGTCATTGTTAATGAACTTTACCCCTCAAATCTTGCACCTGTTCAGGTAATATTTAAAAAGGAGAAAGGACGTGTACACTTTGTCAAAACAAGGTGCCATGGAGTGTTTTTTAACACCTTGAATATGTTTTAATCTCATATTACAGGATAATTAATAGTGTTGTTTTAAATAGTAGACAGTGATGACTATTGCAGATTGCAAACTATGCATTTTAATATTTTTAGCTACTTAATATTAGTTCAATTCTGCTTTGCTTAGAAGTAAAGGTTACTGAAAAATTATATTCTGAAATAATGTATCAGTATATTCAGGTTGTTTTCGGTATCTTACTTTGCTTGGTAAGAGTAGAATTATTCAAACACTTCTTATGCTGCCCTTTCTTATCACACTTGTGATATTATGGGCTGAGTAGATTTCTAGTGAAAATGAAGCCTGGAAATGCAACTTTCCTATTCTTAGTAAATAAACTGAAAAGTCCACCAAAACTCAAACCAGCCAAATTGATGTTTTCAAAATAAAAAACCAGACAGCTGACCAGTGAAATATTTCAGGAAGAAGAATCTGTGTACCTGTGTATCATTTGGGGAAGATGAGTGTGTATTGTTTCTTAGGGGAGTCAAAGACACAGCAAGAATACCCCACAAAGAGTTTGAGCAAACAGTGGAATTTGCCCTGTGAAAAACACAGCAAGCCATTTTTTTGACTGAGCATGGCTTGAGAAAACTTGTTATGGACTTCTCACCTTCGTTTCTTTGTACAGGTAGACTTTTATACATTCTTTATAAATACCCAGGGTTGAATCAAAGTAATCTGCAGAGCAGCATTTCACTTATTTCTGTTCAAGTGTTGAGTGAATGATAGAAACAGGTAACCTGCTCAGGTCACGTAGGTAGCAATGTGCATTTGTGTGAGGAGCATGGGTTTGGTTGATTTTCTTGACTAGCAGAGCTGTAATGATATGTACTGTCCAAAGGTTCTTTTGCTGTATTACCTAGTTCTTTGCCTTTGTTTTATGGTTTAGTGTTTCTATCAATAGGCCAAGATGTGACTTTTCAGGTGATACATAAGTTTCCTTTCCTGGGCAGTTAAAGATCAGTGTATGCTTTCTCTATAGAAACAGCTTCTCAGAGTTTGTGATCACACACCACCAGACATAAAGCGTGCCACTTTAATTTGGAAAACTGGTACTTTCTTGCTGCTCAGAAAGTTTGTAATTCTTTTGTAAATTTATAAGCTGTAAAAAAACTGGTGAAACTATTCCGGTTCTGTCAGGCCTCTATTGTCCGTAAGAGAGTAATCTTCAAATGAATTTTTATGGCTATATAGCTCTTTTAACAATTCAAGGATTCCTTGCTCAGGCAAATTAAAATAAGTCTCATGATGGGGGAGGGAGAAAGGGTTTTATTAATGAATTGAACTTAATTCCCTCATTTCTATGTATACTTCCTATCAGTCCAATTGAACTTCTTTCAGATGTAATTAACATACACACAGAGCCCCTCTCTGTTTTTTCATTACACCTCTTTCCCAAGCTGTCTTTCCACATAGATCTGTTTCAGACAGATTAGTTTCATGTCTCCATTATGGTTTTGTTCAAATTGGAGTTTTTACAATATTGCGTGTACACATTGCTAAGAACTATTTTCTGTTGAAGGTCTATGTGAAAGTTTTTTGATTTGTTACTAAAACTTAACCAATGCAGTGGGTAGAGAATAAAATAAAGCCTCATTTTCCTCCCTGCTTGTTTTCTTCCTGTTCTAATAGTTTTTATTTCTTCTTTGTGAAATAGGCACCCAAGTAACATTTCATCATCCTGGGGGTAAAAAAGCAGCAGTACCTGCAGCTGAAAATCATATGGTTTAAGTAACTTGTCACAGAACAAGGATAGCGTCTACTCTTCAAGGATGGTATTTAGTACCTTTGGCAGCAACTTTTCCTGTTGCTGCTAAAGGCTACTTCATCCTTCTTCCAGAGTTCTGTAGGCCTTTCCAAAGGAGCTCAACTGATATATTTCCTTCACTGCCTGATCCTGTATGAGTGCCAAGATAGTTCCATACATTGTTCTGCCAGAAGTACCAGTCTGTGGAAAATGGAATACATGCCTGTATCTGTTGCTACAAAGAATGTGTAAACAAGGGCCTTGCAGAGGTTATGAAAAGAATACTAATTCTGATTTTTTAATGCCTTTGAATGCCAAAATGTGAAATATAAATCATGTCTTTAGAACATAGTTTTCTGCTTGAATTAAGTTTATATGGTTTGATTTGTAAACGTCTTCCTGTGAAAATGCAGTAAATTTTACTAGTCAGTTATTGTATTTATTCATAAATACTCATAATTAGTATGACAATAGGTTGATAGTGTTGACTTTATCTAGTATCATTTGAATTCCTGGTTATTATTTTTGGAATATATAATAAAGTTAAGAGGTAATACAGTAGCTTTTTCAGTGACATAGTTTGTAGTTTGCATATTTTTATGTTCAAGTCAGAGAAATTTATTAAGCATTTTGAGAAGAAATCAATCTGTATAAATATTATATCAAGTTTAAGAAAGACAATTTGGGATCATAAGAAGGGAATAGTTATTGTGATAAGCCTTTGCTCTCTGGAACTCTTAGGGAGTTCTTTTTTCTGAGCTCAGAAGTACTCCTAAAAATCTCATTAGAAGCTCACCTGTCAGTGTTTTGTAGGAATAGCAGAAATGTGTCATGCTGTGGTATCATGGTATGAAAATTGTTTGTAGTTACTATTCAGCTCTTATCTGAGGTCAAACTGCACTATTTTGTTGACCTTCCTACTTAGGCTTGATGCACTGAAAATCTGGGCTGTTAAACTTGGGAGTCATATGATTGTCTAATCCTTACTTCTCATTCGCGATGTTCCAGAAAAACAAGGCAGAGGCAATGCAATCAGGCTTAACAGTCCTACTGCTTTTAACCATTTCTGAATTTCTGCTAGGGAAAGTATGGGGAAAAAATAGGGAAATTATTTTGGGAAAATAATTAGCTTTTAAAAGTAGTTGGCACTATTAAGCACCTTTCATCTGTAAACTGGCAAATAACTGCAAATATTAATTTAACATTTAACTCTTTAGAAGATCTAGGCTTACAGTAGTGCAGTGAAGTGACTTCTTATAATTACCCTAGGCTTGTAGTAACACTTCTAGTAACTTAAAATAATGTGTATCTTCATTTTTTGCCAGTCATACATCTAAATTGGCAGTCTGTTACATAGAGAAAACTATACCTTATTTTATGGCAATTAGTATATCAATTTACTTCACGTTCTCAAAGTGCTTATTAATTTTAGCTCAAAATAGATCAAATGTACCACATGTGACTGCTGTATCATAATACTACATTTCTATTTTTAAACCTAAATGGACTCTGGGAAAGTACTTTGCAAACTTTTGGCTGCTGTTGCAGAGCAGGTTTCCCATGTGTTCCTGGGTAAAGTGCCTCCTAATGGGATCCTGGAGTAGCCGTTCGTCTTTCTGGCCATGTTTCAAGCTTTTATGTTTGTTAATTAAAAAACCCTGAAATAAAGTCAGGTGAATTGTGTAAATTCTTCTTCAAAATAAGCAAGCTGGGGAAGCTTCATCTTCTTCGTTTCAGTTCTGAAAATGTTCAGATACTGCAAGGGAAAATGGAATTTATGCTGAAAGTCATGAGTTCAGAATCATATTAATAGTATTTTGTTTTGAAATTGTTTTCTCTGTCAACTTAAATTCAACACCAAAGAAAAAAAATGTTTGTTTCCCTATAAGCGACAGGTTTTTCAAAACTTGTTAATCTCTTACTAAAAATAAGCCTCATATTAAAAATATGGCAACTACTGGAAAGCAGTCTTTACCTTTCTTACTTTGCAGTCATGGAGTCATAGCTCAGAAGTTATGTTTAGGTTAATATTTATTTTGTAATGGCCAATTGGGATCCCTTTATCCTTACTGCACATGGTCCAAGTTACATGTTAGATCTCACCTATGAGAAAAGTATGTTTTTCTTATATCAAATCATCACTGTCATGAAAGTGGATAAAGAAAGAGTTGCCAAGGCAGTAAATAATTTTGGTCATTTCTAGGTTGAAGGCAGCCATAGAATGCAACAGATGAGTCTTAGGAGAGCAGGTGAAATGTCACTAAACTGTTGATTGCATGGCTCTGTCAGATCATGCAGTGCTGTTGTACACTGATTGTAGCTGGGCTATTGAGCATAAATGTGTGTAATTGCCACTTGTAGTAATTCAGTCTGAAAGTTACAAAGACAAAAATACCAATGACAAGCAGCACCATAGTTACCAGTATTTAACAACACATCATAAAGGAATATTAATTATTTTTGCAGTCTGAGCTGCATCATAATTTGGGGTCCAGGGGAGCACCCATAGGTGATCCATACAATCCATGATAAACTTTGGATGTTTTGATTGTTTAGCCTGTGAGCCAAGGAGCAGAAGTGCTTTTATGAAGTCAATTTTCATGCTGCAGTCTTGGCTCTGGCTGAAGAGATCACACCCCAAGGTCAGATTTTTTTTTTTTTTAATTTTTTTTTTTTTTGTTATTTCATATGAAGACATCAACATATTAATGATGCTGCAGCCAGTAAGTTTTACAGCTTAAACGTCTCAATCAGTATCTGTAGCAACATCAGATGAAAATGAAGGATAGCAAAAAAAAACTCTAGCAAACATTAGTCTTTGAGGAGTTCATTTTCTTAGCATGCCCAAAGTGTATCTGTAGTTTGGTATTAATTTCCTAAGTTAGTTATAGCCAAGTCCTAAGTTACTAAAATACTGAAGAATATTAAAGAAGTGTATATTTCATATTTTCTTTATGCCCAGTTGGCACTCGGTAACTAAATTAAGCTTCCATTTCAGTTTGAGAACTGAAAAGATTGGAGATAATAAGGTTGTGTTAAATCAGTTTTTGGCCTTTCACCTTCTAAAATGAATGTCTAAAAGAGAATTAAGGGTGAAGTTGTATAGAGACATGGAGTATTGTCTTTTAAATTTAAATGGCTGAAGAACTGGGGCAGCAAGGGGTTAGGCTATTTTCTTCTCCATGTACAATGACAGGCCAGACCTTTTTATCTAGGAAAAATTTCACCTACGCTACAGTCTAGGAGCTTTGCGTTGTACAACTTTATTTTTTAATAATATGAGAGAATAAAACTATTCTAATTGTTTGAGACTACTGGTGAAGATGCCTTTTCCTGTTCTTTAACTTAGCCTCAAGCTCAGGTTTTGACTTCACTCACCATCATGGTTTCAGCTGCAAAGCCCTCACTCTATCCTTCCTCAGCTCCTTGCTTTCAGTTTTACCTTTGCCTTGTGCCAGCTCCCTAATGCAGTCCTGCATCAGTTCTCAATTATTTGCCTGTTAGCCCTTCCTCTGCTTTTATTTTTTTGCCTTTCTTCCCCCCAGTTCTGTTGTGAAATTCTAATTTTTTACTGAGTGTTGGTGACATTATGGTATATTCTAATATTATTATGGTCCCCATGTTTGTGTCATAGTTGTTCCTCAAGTGGACACTTACTGGCAGAGAAAAGAATATTTTAATTATAAACTGTGTTTTAATGCCTCGCTAATTACTTGTAAGCAAAGAAGCAAGTGTAATTTCCTTTATCTTTCATATTTTAACCTGCTTTAGCAATAATTAAAGTTGCTGGTGTAAATATGTCTTGAAAATACATATTTCACTTGATATGTTTTCTCAGGAGGCCTTAAATTTGGGTTCATTTGATTTAGGAGAAACATCAGACTTTATTAAATATGTATTTTTAATGTGTACTTATAATTCTCCTAATTTTTAATATATCAGCCAATTTATGTTGTTTACTGTCAAAAGTGTGATATTAATCCAACTTCTTGTCTGATGCAAAGAAAAAAAAATTAACAACAGTGCTTGAACTTGAGGATGCCAATTTAAGCATGAAAATGTAAAAGAAGTCTTAATTTAAACAAAAACCAGTCAATTTTATTTGAAATTGTTTCTGTGTGTCTGGCTGAATTTTCTGTTGAATTTCAGGCTACCAATTATTTTTAGACTACATAAATTAATGAGAACAGATGTAATGTATGATTAGAAATTTTGGCATATTGAGCAGTCAGGCTGAACTGAAAAATACTTGAATGTATAATATGTGGAACAGAATTATATCAAAGAGGTATTTGCAAGACCAGAGGTGCAAAAGAATTCTATGAAGAAAGGCAGAGAGAACATCTGAGCTCAGCCTCCACAGCACACTGGCCAGGACGTGAGTAAGTGGCCTCTTGTCTTGCCGGTGGCTGTGTCCAGTCCTGTGCCTGGTAATTGTACCTCTAGATGTGTGTTCTCCCCTTTAAGGGAGTGAAACAAATAATTTCAACAAAAACTGTCCAAGTGGGAGGAAGGAAGAGGGGAAGGTTTTCAAAATACTGTGTAATGTATATATTCATGTAATGATGTTCCTATATGATATTCAGAATTAAAATATTTACCTAGAGATATGAATTGCATTTTTTAATAATATTGAGAAGAATTTGTCTTCATAGAAAAGGAGAAGAGTTAAAGGTTCATGCTGAGTTTGCTGCCCTGCTATTTTTATTCCTATTCTAGGTGACTACAAGCATTTTGTTATTAGGGTTGTTAGTTATGATTCTGTTTGCAGCTCTTCTGAAAGTATGTTTTTATTATCTATATTCCTTGAACTGGATGCTTTAAGTAGAACAAAATATGTACCCAGAATATCAGCCTTTCTTTCCTGTTTCTTAGTGTGAGTATATATGTACCATTTTTTTCTTTAGAGCAAGGAAGAAAGATAAACTTGGTGTTTCAGCATGAATGGCAATGAGGCTGCAAGTTTTCCAGCAATGCATAAATGCATTGTTAGCCTTGCACAACTTTACAGAAAAATCATGTATCAGCAGTGTTTTCAAAAATTGCAGTAATACTTTGCCTTATTTGGCTGATAAATGAAGCTGGTATTTTTTTCTGAAAGCGTCAACTTCACAGAGACAAAGGAATGTAAATGTCGTATGTTACCTATTAATAATATGTAAGCACTCATTTTCACTTCAGGTAAGTATTAATTTAGGCTTTTATTTCTTGTAGTTTAAGTGATGGGCTTTTTTTTAAATTGTATTAGGAAGGTGAGGAGAGGGCTCAGTTACTGCAATTACTAAGTTCATTATTTTGATACTTCACTTAAATGGGATGCCATGTGTTTCCTTCCACCCACCCTCTCTAGAGTGGAGGAAGGTGGATCTTATAGTGGAAATAAGTTTAGAAAAATTGCCCAATGTAGTGCAAATGTTACCTCATTTTGGCAGTTGGCAGCTTTCTGGGGTAGATTTTAACTTGAGAGGAATTGGAAGAAAACCAGAACCTTCCCACATGCCATGTGACTCCCAGAAATAACAATTCTGTATTGAGCTTGTTAGGAAGAGCTATGAGCATCTGAGACTGGCTCCCAGTGAAACATGTTTGTTCTTCCAGGAGGAAGAAATTAAGCCTCTGGCTAGTTACAAACTTTTAAACATTTATTCTCAAAATGGTTCAAGTAAATTAAGATAAAAACTCAAGAGATGGCTTCCAGGTCTGCTAAATTAGAGAGGACTTTTATTTCCTAGAAATAAGAAGGTCCTGTATGATGCTATCATGAGATAGACTTCAAAGTCAAAACATTTTCTTTATTTTGGAGTAGTCATGGTTAGGATGGCCTATGCTATGATGTGACCACTGCCAGATGAAGGATGACATTCCCAGTTATTAGCAGGAAGGCCTTAGATGGTGAAGCCTGTTTGGCAAAGGATCTGCTCTCCCTGTGTGCAGTCTGCAGTGGAGGTGTGTGCTGAAGCACACGGTGGTACACAAGAGTCACAGTATCCTTGTTCAGGAGGGTATGGGGTTGATTGTCACTGCTTTGAGAAGATGCTTTTAGTGGCAATTCACAGTATGAAATACAGTGATTTTCAAAATGCATTTTTAATTACTCTTTGCTCTTACTTCTCTTTAGAGAAAATTAAAGGTAAATACAATTTCAACTAATGGATGTTCATGTGTCTAATTAAAAAGTAGCTTCAAGGTGATTTACTCTGGTTAACCTGTCAGTTAAAAGTTTATATTACACTTAATTTTAAATTATTTCTTTATTTTATTTAAATAGTGTTACTGTGGAAGAGTTTATTCTTTGTGAAATCTAATGGAGCGAGCTGTATTACAAGTAACCAGCATAACAAAAACCATTCAGAATAAAAATGTTAGGTGTTATCGAGCACTCATTTTTCACTAAAAATAAGTAAAAATGTTAGTTCAGCACAACTTGTAGCTTATTCTCTGTAATCTGGTGAAGGAATCACTAGTTTCTTTTGATTTTTTTTTTTTTAATCTTTGATCATGCTGCTTTGAAAGCATTTGCTTACAATTGAAAGGTGCAGGATAGAGTATTAAGGAATTATATCTTCGCTGGCATTCATATTGCATGTGGAGCTGGCATGCCATGAGGATTGTTTGACTTTGTTCAAACAATTGTTCAGAGAATTACAAAGATTGGTGTGTTTTATCCACAAAAAAGAAAAGATACACTATGGATTTAATCCTGTAGTGTTTCTTTCCTGGAAAGTGCTTTCTGCTTTCCTGTGCTTTTAAACAAACATAAAACCAAATTAAATATAGTAGTTTAATACAATCAATAGTCATGTATTTATCTCATTCTTTGTAAATAAAAGTGATACTCTTCTAGTAGAAGATCTAGTAGAAGAGTCTTTTGACCATTCTACCTGTCCAAGCTTTAGTGGTTTTGGCATTTGTTGTAAAGTAAAACTTGGGAATGCCACAAGGTAATGTGGACTGAGAAACAAGGTCCTGTTGCTTACTGGTAATGACATTTCATGAATAGCTAAAGGCAGATGCTTAATTTTTAGAATTTTTTTTAACTTGGTAAGTTATTTCTGTTATGTAAATACTATTTAAGAATATATTCAGACTAATAATAAATAAATTCACCTTATGTGAAATAAACTCAATATAAATTAGAATTTTTAAATTAAAACCCATCACAAATAGGGAAAAAAGTATGATCTGTGAACTTCATTGTTGCTTCACTAAGAAAAATAGCCAGTAATTAGAAGATTAGTGTGTGAATTATTTCCCCTCTAAAAAATCTGAGATATGCAGTTGTGTTTATGCAACACATTACAGATGAATGGCTGAGTACTTCTAACATTTTCTGTTCAGTATTGTAGTTTTTGTACCTCATGCTTTGTTTGGTCTTAAACCAGCAGATGGCATTTGTTACTCCATTTAAGGGCAGACTAACCTATATTTTGTAAACATGGTGTAATTAACCTAGTATATAGACAAATCTTGTTTTCTGAGCTGTGCTTCTGATGCCTCTGCAGTCATGCAAGTTCCTGTAGTTGAGATTCCACTCACCTAGCACAAGGTGTGTTTGATGAACTCTGAAATGCCCTCTTACACGTTCTGCAGCCTCTCGTCCTGTGGCCAGCAGCAGCCTCTCTACTTTTCAGGATTGAATACCTGTGTTCCGCTCTAGCTGCTGTGGGGGCCAGTGAGTGCTTCACTTGTTCCTCTGCTTTGTGGGGTATCTAAGCTCAGCAGGCAGGTGGGAGAGGAGGGACCAGGACCCTCTAGGGCAGCATGCAGACTGGTGAGGCACTGGAATACAGGGGCTGTGTAGTGGTGAGTGCATGTCTGCAGCACTTGGCCTTGGCCAAAAGTTTTGTATTTCAGACTGTACTTTATGAAAGCCACTACTGTACTCTAATTTACACTCTCTACTCCTTCAGTCTATGAAAAAGCATTATCCCTTTTAATAGAGTTACTTTGGGTTTGCTTTCTTTCTTATTTGGATATCTTTCTAATTGAACCTAAATGTCATATAACCAGGGAATGCTCCAGTCTTGGAGGAAAACAAAGGTGTGAATTTAAAAAACTTAGCTCAAGGTGGAGTCATTTGGGTTATTTTTTTCTCCTAGGAAGTGTGCTGGTGATTTAAAATACAGATTGGCTTCCTGAAAGTGTTACTAAAATGTCTCTGGTTACTTTAATATTTAGCATTCTGGTCTTTTAATGCACAGTACAGAGCTGATAGTAAAATGTAGCTGCTAATATAGGAAATAATTTTTGCCTACAAGACTTCAATTTAGGTGAACATTTTGCTGCTGTCCTTTCTCTTACTTCCTCCCATTATCCTGCATCAAAAACTATCTGTAAATATGACTCCAGATCTCTCGGGGTTAATAATAATTTGTTTTGTATGCCACTCTGGTTCAGGACACGTAATGCTTAATGGGTCCTAGGAAGGGGTTTTCAAAACTAAATGTGCCTCATATAGGCACATTCCTTACAAGTTCCTTTAGCTAAGTAGCTAAACCAAGGAAGGATGGACCAAACCTGTAGATTTTGGAAAAAGGAGAGCTTCTCTACCCAAAGTTTCCTGTAGCCAAGATCCTCTCCACAGCAGCTTTACACCTGCAGGAGCCTTTACAGTTCCTGTGAGACCCAGATCTTCAGCATCCTTGTTCTGATGGAGAATGGTCAGAATCAAAGCAGGGAGCTTCTCCTTGAGCCCAGTCAGATACTGAGCAAAATGTCTGCATGGTTCTTCTAATTCAGGAACTTCGTCTTCTCATTTTGGATCAATAACCCATTAATGCTCAATATTAATCAACAGAAGTAACTAATTTGATGTAAATTAAGTGGACCAAAACCTTTATTTGCTGTTACGTTTTTCAGAGAGGCAGAGCAACTGAGTTCATGCTAAATTTATTCACAATTAAACCTTGGATTTTAATTTTAAAAGTCCATATACTTATATGTTTTTTCTAGACCTCATTGTTTCAAAAGCAAAAACTGCTTACTCCTGGCAGACTACTATTTTGTGTAAATACAACAAAAACTACTTACATAGGTACTTTCTCTTTTGCTGCAAAGCAACAGTACAAAACTTCTGACTGGTTGTCAAGCTATCATAACTTGTGCTAGGAAGTAACTACAGAAGGTTATCTGAGCAGTGTGTGATTCGGAAGGGCATAGATACCGAGCAAATTTCACCAGTACTTTCAGATCTCCTGTACTTATGTGGAAGCAGCTGTTTCAAAGATGGTTCTTGGCTAACCTTTGCTTTACTGTGGAGCAATTGTGTAATTTTTATTCAAAATCTGCCAATGTCGATCTTGCAGTCCGAGCTGTCCTATTGGCCAGCGTCAGTGAGCACAGATACTTGAAGGAAGCTGTGAGACAAGCATGGAGCAAGGTGATGTCTTAGGAGAGAAATCCAGTTGTCTTTGGCAAATTGGACAGTTTTGTTGAAGATTTGTCATTTGCTCTGAGAGTCTTCTCTGTCCCCTTCTTGTTAGTGCTAGATTTGGAACTGGGACTACAAGGTATTTGATTTCAAAAAGACCAGATAATGTGTTGGTAGAAATGAAGAAACTTGATCTGCTGCCCTGGTATGTGTCCACAATACATACATGAATCACAAAATCTTGGATGATGAATGTGTCAAATTATGACAAGAAAACTGATGGGAAGAGTTAGATCTTCTAGCTTACATATGAAAAATCAGATGCTGAATTTGACAGTTTTATTTCTTTTTTTACTCCAAGTTCTCATTTATTTTTTTATTCATTTTGTATCCTCATGGCTAACAAGCAAATTATGCTATTTGACCGTGTGAGCTTAAATTAACGTTTCTGCTGAGAAGGTATTAATGTGTGCTGCAGTTAAACTGGTGTACAGTAGGTGCCAGTAGAGACCTATGGAGTCAAAATAGAAATATGACTGTTGTTTCCATAGCAACAACTTCCTCCTGGCGGTCCTATTTATAGCAGTGCTGCAGTCCCAGCCCCGGTGCAGCTCTCGCAGGGACTCTCTAGGAAGGGTTAACCTTGCTAGAAAAAATGTAGGCATAGAGGCACACTGAAACTGTATGGGTTTGCTTTCTTGTGTTTTATTAAACATTGAGGTTACTGATTGTGTTTAATTTCTTTATGTGCATTTTGAAAAATCTTTGTTTCAAAATGGAGAGCCATTAAAGCTGTAAGCTGTGAGCAAATACTGCTCCTCCTTCTGTGTGTTTAAGAAGAAATGCAACCCAGTGGAATAATGCTGGTTGTACAGTGAAAATCAAAACACATCTGCTTTTTCAAGAGCCTTTTTTGTCTCTCTACCCATAATTCCTTCTGAAATATGCATGCCTGGCAAGACTCAAAATGGATTGTGTTCAATTACATAATTTCAGATGAAAATGTAGGGGGGGTTAAGTTACAAAGGGCTATCTGTTTTACAAAGGGCTATACTTTGTTTTACATCCTTTTCTCTCAAGGTTTATATAACAACTAGAAAAATACCACACGTATTGCCTAAGGCTTATAGCACAGACACTCTAGGTTATTTTGTCTATATAGTGTAAAAAATTGAGAGTTATTCAATGCTTAGAAACTTTTATTTTCAAATTCAAAATTAGACACTTAAATTCTTTTCATTTTATGAAATGTGTTGGCTGCATCTTTCAACTTACAAATACCTTATTGGTCGGTAAGAGACCAGGAAAATTTGGCAAGATCCCCAAGCTCTTAAAAATGGAGGATCCTTCACTAATACTTTGTTTCAAGTAATTACTCGTTCTTTCTGTAATAAATAATAAATTCTTAGTTGGATTGTCATCTTTCATTCTTGAAATAACTGATGCATAAAGGAGAAAATATATTTCATCAAGTCATCAATTTTTAAAGCAAATAAATAAACTTTCTTTAACCTGTAGGAAAAAATAAGTTCTTTATTAGACATTTATAAGGCTTAAGTTATTTTTTTTCCATTGATTACAAAAAAAAAGGCAGAAAATGTTGCAGTATGTCTCTTTAATACATAGATAGGCCTGTGAAAAAAACAATAGATAGAGGCCTGTGAAAAAAATTAATATTTAAATTTAAAATAATATGTTTCGTGTTTAAAAGAAGATAGAAAATAGTGTTTTTATTTAGAGAAATAGAACATAAAACCAGAAAAATACTGTTTCACGATATGGAATTAAAACCTAAATTTTATTTACCTATAGGTGATCTGAAATTTGCTTTATATTGTAAACCCATTTTTCTAGGTCCTGTGAAGGAATAGATTTAATTGTCTTAAAAGATTCTCTCTGATTGCAAGATTCTCAGGGTTAACCTTCATTAAACACTAGAGAATGGTGTTATTTGTGCAGTCCTGCTTTGCCTGAATATAGAAAAATGCACACATTATCCTTTAAAAATATTTCAAACGATTTCCAAGTAAAGTTACAACACATGGTAACGTGCTGTTACTCAACCATCTGGGTCCTTTGAGGAGAGGAGTGTTCTCTCATTCTTAATCCTTCATTTTTAAGTCTTGACTGGTACAGGAGAGTTTCTTCTTAGAAATTGAGAAATATTGTTTTAGCTGAGATTATTAAAAATAAATTGTCCATGTAGTTACCTGGTAGATCCTTTTTCAGCAAGGAGCTGGAAGATCTCCTGGCTGGCTTATAGTGTGGTGTGTTGTAACATGCCACAGGGCATCAGCCCCTGGGAAATCTGCCCAACCAGTAGGCTGGCCATCAGGAAAAGTATAAATGGCTTTGTTGCCTTTATCTGCTTAGAGAACCACTGTGTTAGCCCTTGTCCTTGGCTATCATTATGATGTTGCTTTTTATAAAATTGTAGGATAGTTTTTGCTGAAATACTGTTTATCAAAATACCAGAATTTGCACGTGCAGTGTGCAAATTCAGAGTTTAATGTCTCAGTTTTGTGCTACTTGTTGAATGTTACTGCTCTGAGTTTTTGAATGTGTTTTAAAATTTTGCCAAAATGTGGCAGTAGGAAGATAGCAATAATAAATTTTCTAAAGAAAATTAACATTTCAGTGTTGACTTTAGCTGCAAAAAATTGGAAGTTTGTTATTCCTTACAGAACAGGATTTTCAAATTCTTTCTGGCATTCTGTTCTTCCTATATAGCATATAATTTACTTGATGTAATAATTAATTGGAAGATCAGTGTGTCAGTAAGATGATAGGTAAACAGAAATAAGAAATTCCACCTTTAAAAATCATGGACTTCATTTGAAGACATTGAAAGTCATGTGAGATGTGGGTCTGTATGGTAGTGCCAATCAATGCCAAGAATTCCCTAGATTAGGAAAGTGTATTACTATCTGTGAAAATGTGACCATCACTTTCTTTTCATATTTTATGTGTGCATAAACTTCTGTAACTGTGTACACTAGCAGTAGTTCATAAAATTCTGGCAAATTCAGGCTTTCTCTTAGAACTTCTTCTAAGAATTTTCTTTTGGTAACATGTTTTCACTTAAACTACTTATTTCTGTGATGTCAGAGTATGAGTATTTATGATTCTTACTTTTGACCCCTGCCTCAGGCGTCCAGGTTAGACATTTGGGTGCATTAAGAGCTCTGAATTTTTGTGTGCAGAGTTGCTCTGTAGCAGTTTCCACATCTCTCCATGGACTTGACATGGCTGGCAGACTGTAACTTATGTAATGTGAATTTTGTAAATTATTGTCTTTCAGATCCGGGAAACCAAACAGTTTAGTTGAAGACCTGTGTGAAAAATAAGACAACAGTAGTGTAGTGGCTCAGAACCATGGGAGAGCATAGAGACAAGATAAGCACACCATCAGACTGTTTACTGTGTTTACTGGAGAAAACAGCCAAGGTTAGAGAGAATATGAGTCTCTTGGAAAGAGTCTCTCAGTGCCCAAAGACTTGCAGTAAGGTACAGGGGGAGCACATCTGTACAATTCCAGAGTAAAATTCCAGAGAGGCTCTTCAGCTCCAGAAAGATCAGCGTGCAGGGAATAAGCATCTTGATGTTGTCTTAAATATTCTTGAAATTGTTGTGTGGGAAGTGCATGGCCTTACTGTATTTTAAAGTGTTGGGTTATATATGGCATGTAATATATCCCCTCTGCCAATTTGTGGCCCCTGGTAAGGCAGACAGGTCCTCATGATCTTCACTACCTCTTGTTTCTGGCAGCAGAGCCTTGAACCAATGGGATGTTGTGGATGTCATAGTTGGTCTTGGAACAGAGCAGGTGAAGGGCTGGAAGGCATGAGGTGGCAGCCAGGGAAGATTGCAGAGCTGGCCCTGATGGAAGAGCAGCCTGGGCACCTCTGCCATAGCTGATGCTCACCCAGATTAACAGATGGCTGTGCACAATGTAGGCATTTACAAAGTTGTTCCAAATTTTGACCATGGGCTGGAGAAAGAAGTTACATTTCTAGAGTATCTGGAGCTTGCAAGCACAGGGCATTCCTGGGCTTTGTGTAGAATCTAGGAATGTAATGGGTTGTGCTGGCTGAGGCCAATCACAAGTGTAGCAGTGCCTATGAGAAAGAACATAGCCAAATTTGTAAAATCTGTCTGTTGGCATTTTTATTGTTTTATCACTGTCATGGGCACTTTGTCAGCATGAAGGTTTTTTCCTGAGGTACAGGGCTGTTATGAAATTGTTATATAATGTCCAAGGGTGGGTATCTGCTGACATTTGAAAACTATGCAGTGAGAAGTATGGTGGTGAAAAATGAGAGCTATGTCTTTAACACGTGTTGACTGTAAGACAGGAGACAGATTGTGGAAAACATATTTCAATCTTTCTTAAGAATAGCCTAAAGTTTTAAGAAACCACATTGTAGATGTGCAGAAATATGTGTTCCCATTTTCACAAAAACAAATATTTAGTATTACCCATTATAAACATGCAAAATTACATCATATGCAATTATGATGTTAAATACAGCTTTCAGTTTCTTTTCCTTATATTTTGTGCCACTAAAAGTTACACTTCCTAGACTTACTCCACAGTTGAAAATACTAAAATTTATTGTGGAACAATGAAATCTTATCAGCAAAAAGTTAAATGCGTTTGGTTCATTCACAGAGTAAGTAGAACCCAGTTTGAAAAAGTACAGTGCAGTTATGTTTAAATGTGCAATACAATTCAACTTCTTCACTGATTTTATCCACAAAGGAGGAAAATAATATGTTTTATCTTCCTCCAGTACTAAAATAAGTTTGTTCAGTAGTGTTTGCCAGTAACTTCCTTGCTTAGGAAGTTGATTTGTTGAAAGCATGAGATTACCAGTAATTAGATTCCAGTTGGTTATGTTTGCTGTGATGATGTGGTACTCCATCTTAATAACAGGAAAGGAGCTGCAGAATAGTTACTTTTGGTTTTTTCCACGTGAGCTTGTGGCAAATTAAAAAAATACCTATCTACTTTATAATCTTTACTTCTGAACAGGTTATACTTAAGTGTGAAGTGTGATGCATTAAAAAGCTATGAGAACACATACTAGAGAAATTATTGCTTGTTTGTTTTTTAAAAAACAAAACACTTTAATTTACATGAAAAGAAACTTTTCACTGAATAAACCAGTACACCATAGCGCTTTCCTTAACAGGAAGTAGAAGAGAGTCGTGGTTAGCAAACACTGCAGGCAGGAAGCTCGACACATGCATAGCTCTTAGTGGCACTGGGTTGTCCAGCTCCCTTGAGATGTGTTCTCTTTTGCTTTTGTGAGAGTCCCTGGTGTGTGCAGATGGCAGGGCACACGGAGGTCCCCTGCAGCCAGGGCTCGGGGACGGCCACGGCGCTGCAGAGACTGGAAGGGTTCGCTAACCGCCTCTTCCATAGGCACTCCAAGAATGGTGCGCATGAGCAGAGAGCGGCTCTGGAAGGTGAGAGCCAGCAGTGCTCTGAGTTCACTGTCCAGTGGGACAAATCAAGTAAGTGTGGGGAGGGGTTTGTTCTTTTGTAGGTGTTTGCTCTTCGGTTTGCCTCGTGAATGAAGTGTGAACACTGATCTGTGGTACGTTCTGGGGCAATTTTGTAATTCATTACCTAAAGGTATTCATGGGAAGAGCATATTGCATCAGGCAGGGTGAGATGGGGACTGGTTCATGGACTGGTGGCTGGCAGAATTTATTCTGCATTCCTTTTTCTTTCAAAGCACGGTTGACTTCTTTTGGCAAGCCCCCACCCCAGTCCTTACTTCTAAATTACTTATTTCATTTTCAAATTAAATCAGTGAGTTCAACAGAAATAGAAGACTCTAGTTTAACTAAAGACTAGAATGTTTAAACTTCAAAATAGGCAGACATTGCTGTGCAGATTAAAATTCTAATTAAAGGGATTTTCATCATTCTTAGTTTTATTTTAAGAGATATATACATCAGAAATGTTCTATATAGTGGTAAACAATATAAAATTGAGTTTGATTTTAACTATTACATATTAAATTAGTGTGGGAATGCTGATTAGCTAACTAGTGAACAGTTTACAGTATTATTTGTATGGATTAAAATTTTTCATGGTTGTATTTTGAGTAATAAATAGATTTCAAAAAATCAGAATCTAAATAAATTGACATTTGATTTTCTTTTTAATTTAAAGCTGTGTAGTATTTTGCAAAGCAATTCTTGTCTCTGGTTAAATACTCATTTTAAAATGTTACAATATGGTAATTTATGATAATTTTGTTCCAAATTTCAGATTCATTGATGGATTTGAGATAGCACAATTATTTCAGTTGAAGATAGGCCATGTTGGAAATTCTTAGCATCACAATATTACCATAAAGAAAATCAGCATTTATACTTCTTATATAATTTAAATTTAAATGAAATCTAAAATATTTTATGAGTAGGGAGTGAATCTGTTCTCAGAGGATAAGCAGTAAACATGGAAACAAAAAGGTGTTAATGCAGTGATCTAAAATAGATTAAATCTAGGTCTCCCAAATGAGACAGGAAAGAATTGACTCGTTTTGTTGGGAAGATAAATGATGAAAGTGCATAAATTCTGAGCTTTCACTTCTCCATAATATTTTCAGCTTGGTAAAAATAGGCGCCTAGTTGTGTTTATGTAGAAGCTCTTTTTTATGTAAATAGCTGTTTGAAAAAAATAACACTAAAGCATTTTTGTTTACATAATATGAAGAAAAAACATGGTAATGACCTACTGACACTCACAAATTGCGACCTGTTTGTGTGCAAGTCTCTACTTTGTCCCCCTCTTCATAAGGCAGGCTTCCTAGAGGGACATGTTTGATGAGGAAATGGACTGTCGTGTCTTGATAAACATGGGGAAAATGGCTGTTCTGTGAATGCTATTTTAAGTCGTAATTGAGCAGAGCAGTTGCATGCAGTTTTCTGAGCTGAAGTTGCTGAGCTGGTAACTGAATGGTGGGTGACTGTGTAGCTTTGGTTTTGGGATGAAATTCTGAATCTTTATCCTGAAATTCTACTTTCAATCTCTAGATTATGAAAAACAATAATAATATAAATTACTGTAGTACCCGTGAACTGAGTGCACATTTAAAGGTTCTCATTTTGCTACCACTGTAGCCAGACTGATAGACAAGAAAAGGAGAACAGTGGAGGAAGTATTTCTGTCTACTCCTGACTCCTAATTAGATCTTCAGAAAAATACATCATCTGTGAAAATAGTTTGTAAAACATGAAAGAGAAACAAGGTATTTGGGGTTTTTTGTTAATTTCATTTTGGTTGGTTTATTTGTTTGGGGGTCATTTTGTTTTATTGCAGGGGGTTTTTATATTCTAGAGTGCAATGTCATAGAATTGCCTAGAGTCACTGAATGCAGCTTGTAGATTAATTTCACAGAAAGTTTAATGAATAAGCAGTGTTTTAGAAACACACTGTGTTTGTCTTGGAAGGATATTTGAATATTCTCAACTATTCTGCCAATATCACTGCAACTTAAAAATGTTAGTGTAAAGTTTTAGGTGAAGCTACTTAGCACACAGCATGAATTACTCTTGAAGTTCAAGGCAAAACCACTCTAATTCCTGAAAAAAAAAAAATTGTGAAGTGACTTCTCAGAGTTTTTGTTGTTTTAGGCTTCAGGTAGAACCATTTGAAAAGGAAGTTAATGTATTTATTTATATCTTCTGGTGTAATGAAATACAATAGCAGGTCTGTTTCTTTTAAAGGCTGTTTCTACAGAAGCTCTGGGTGTGCTGAAGGGGTAGGATCTGCTGGTTGTTTGGGTGGACTTTGAGTTGTTAGTTGCTGTCATCAGTGTTATGGTTTGAATAAATTACTGTGTGGTCTATGGCCTTAGAGGATTTTCAATGGTTGAGTTTGAAATTTAACATCTTTGCTTTGTTTTGATATATAAAGCATGCAGTTTCTCCAGTTTGCCTTGGATACTTGGTTGATGCATGAAATTAATGTGTTTTGTAATATCCTCAGAGTCCAGTAGGGCAGAGGTGAGTGAGGGCAGCACAGGCCTTGAAATCTGTTTTCAAAAGCTGATTGAGCACATATGTGATGGTACAGCCTGAACTGGTGACCAGGTCAGCTGTGCTGCACTGCCCAATTGTGAAAGGGACGTGATGGGAGCCATCAGAATGATGCATTTCATTCTTTGTTTAGAAGTCTTGACTGTGATCACTTGCAACTATATGGAACCTACCTTTGGATTTGTGCTTTGTTTTCTTAGTTGCTTGTTGCTATTTGAAAAATTGAAATGTGAAAGGGAAGGAGAACGAGGTTGTTTGGTTTTGAATGTAGAGACAGTAAGATCAGTGTGTCTTATATTCTTGAACCAATAAAAGTGTTTTCCAAATCTGCATAAGAATATCAACAACTTGGAGAGCTGAAATGGTCAGGAGAGTCACCACTAGTGCATCTGCTATCTTCATAGTCTCTAAATTGAAAGTGAATGGGTGATAAACAGTCAAAAGAATATCATTTGGTCTCTGATTCAAAATGATACCAGTATACTTCGAAATACAGTAGAATAATTTATAGAAATTAGCTGAATAGTTACTTGTATATGTGTGTGTTGAGAGAGAAAAACACATGTTAAATATGAAATAATGTACAGAGCATACTGTATGAATTGCTTAAAGCTTTAGAATAACTACTAGTTGGGTACAAGTCAACAGATAATTCTGGTCTAGGGTTGCCATGGAAACAACCAGTGCTTGATATAATTGAGAACATCTTAAACCCTCCTGGTGTTTGCATGCTTTTTTCCCCTGCCATTTTGAGTTGCTTTAGACATGAATAGGTAGCATTGGTCAGAGCAGTAGTAGTTAATGAGCAAAACCAAATACCTGTGTCCTGAATATTGATTTTGATATTCCACTGCTATCTTGTGCTTCGTAGTTTTTTGCATCACAAGGAGCTCATAAGGAAGAGCAGCTCTCTGGATTCTCTGTGCTCTCTTTCTGGTTAGTGTGTAAGTGTATTTAGAGATTGAAGCACTGATTTGATAGAAATTAACATATTTCATCAACTGTTGGATTAATATTTGGAGCAATATGTTTCTGAAAATTAGCTGTTCAGCATGAATGGTAAGTCTTTTCTATTCCCTTTTGACACATTTTTTGTTTCATCTTCACAATCAGGGAAAATCTACCAGCTTTCCCTTTCTTGTCTGCAGAGCTGCATCGACTGCTGATTTCTTTGTTTTTGTAATCGACTCACTGTGGGTTTCTATGTAAAATTATTAGTCTTAAAGATTTGCAGTTTTTTATTAAACAGTTTGCTTTGCATGACTGGTATTTAGTGTTTTAAATGTTATTTTAAAGCTTTCTTTCAGAAATACTGATTTGGTCAATTTTGTAATTGAATATATACATGTCTGTTCATTTAATTTTCTGTGTCACTCATAATGCATTCTTTTCTGTCAATTGATACAAATCAGAGAGGCCTTCTGAAATTATTCTAATCACCTGAAAAATCTAAACAGGCTTTTGTTTTTTATCTGAACCAGCTTATTCTGCTATTATTTTTAGTCTTCTAAATGCTGGGATGGCAGAATAGTTGAGGTCATTTATGGAAGTAAGGGAGGCAGTCTCATTTGAAATGAGATACTGTAATAGATCTGGTAAACTTATCAGGCAGGTATATGCTTTCCAAAAACAGTGTGACTAGTTATTATAAGGTACTTTGAATATAATGGAGTTATGAAGTGCTGTAATCTTACTTGAAATATTATTGAAAGTTGTTTTTTTCAATATATAGACTGTAAATCTGTTTTCTTAGAAAAATCTATCCTTTGAAAATTGTTTTCAAAAAGCCCAAATATGCTAGTTTCCTAAGTGATGCCTTTTTGTTTCAAACAGATAGTCTGGAGCTTTGGAAAATGACTTGAGACAGAAATTTTTTGAAAAGAAAGAGCAGTTAATCACGTATATGGGGTGTTTGTGTCCATATGTGTCTGTGTGATTTTGCTTAATACTACAAATTTAAAGGACCGTTTTTACACAGGTTTCACTTGTGTACATGGTAGGGAGGAGTTATCTCACTGCCTTATCTAATACCAGCTTATCTATACTTATCTCATACAAATGTGTTGAGGTCATCTTCCCCAGAATGGAAAGTGTGGCTGTCATTTCCTTGGTGTACAAAGTACAAATGTCAAAACCGATGCAGTTATTAAGGCATTGTTTCAGTACTTGGTACCTACAGGATGGAGATTTGTGGTGCAGCATCATTCATGGCTGTTTAAATAAACCTAAATGCAGGCTCTCCCTGGAAGTAGTGTCCCAGCCCCTGGTGTGTGCTCCCCACATCCCTGCAGGGATGCTGGCAGGAGGGAGCCCAGCACGGAGCTGGTGTGGCCACAGGCCCAGGGCCGGCTGCGTTTGCCCCGCAGGGACCCGATGGCTCCCGGCACCTGCCCCTGCTCAGCCTCCGGGAGCGGGGGAAGCGCAGCCTCTGCATTTCCTCCCTGTCACACAGCCACCTCCTCTGCTCCTGGAGAGGTCTCTCCTGGGCTCAGAAAGTCTCCACTTTTCACCAGCTGGTACCAGGCTGGCATTTCCATCACATTTTCCTCTGTTTCGCTTACAGTTAGGTCATAGCCTCCAAAGGAATTGAGATTTGTGGAAATCAGCTCCATGAATTCTGAGTTTTGGGGTTTGGTTTGGATATTCTCTTATGATTTATGAGTCATAAAGGAATAAATTTCACACAAGCTAGGTGAGAAAGAGGTTATAGTTGTTTGTAACCTCAACAATTATGTTGAGGTTAGTATTTGTTTAGTCGTGTGGGTTTTTTGGGGAGTGGTGGTTCTTTTTAGGATTGGGGATTTTTTCTTTCCCCTGGGGATTTATTCTGCAATTTGCATCCATGGATTTTATTCATCTTGACATATAGGCTCCCAGTTCCATTAAAACATAGAAATAAATAGCAACAACTTTTAACAGGTGTTGATTTCCAATCAAAAACACCTATAAATTAGTTTAATTTTGACAAGGAAAAGGTAGCTCCATCAAGATTAAGTCTTTGCTGTAAACATTTCCCCATTTAAACCACTTATGCTTTTCAATGCATTTTTGTGGCTGGCTTCACTGCAGCAGTGTTACATTACACCCTGTCAGCAGATAAAATCAGATGCTTTCCTTGTGAAAGATGGCCAAGAAGCAAGTGAAACCTTGATGAAAAAAATATGTATTTTCTTCAATTGCAAGTACAGGTGGCTAATTTATTTCCCCTTTTATTTCTTCCTTTTTTTCCTTCCCCCAAAAAGGTTATATGCTTAGATTTTTTTTTCTAGAAAGACTCAAAGGAAAAGCTGTTTTTCTATTTCTTTGAAGTTGGATTTTTGTTTTGAACAGTTTGAACAAATAAAACTGTAAGGTCAAATAACTAATAGCCCCAGCTCCCAGGGGTGAAAGGTATAATCTGCTAAATCTTCTGTTTCACTAAGAATGGCCTTAATATTCTGAAGTGTCACTAATTACATGATTGGACTACTACTTTCCAATGCTGCAAATAGAGGTAATTGGTGATACAGACATTTGCAATCAAAAGCCAGTTACCAGATGTGTGTGCAGACACATAGAGCAGTATGTGGAAAGGGCGTGAGCCAGGCTGATGGACTCTGCTGAAATATTGTCCAGTTTATGCACACTAGAGCATAGGCATGTGGAAGGAGTGAAGGGAGGTAGTATAAATATATTTGTTATGTGCACTGAGAACATTTCTAACAGCAAGGGACAATAAGCAGCAACTGATTATTCCCACTGCTCAAAAGATTTAAAAAAATGGAAGGATGCCATGGAATTTCCGAGTGTCAGAACCATATATCTTTGAAGCTATGTGCTTCTCATGGGAGTAATGCTTTCTTCGTTTCAAAAATTCCCCACTGTTACCCATTAGCCTTTGACAGCAAACTATGGCAATTTCTTGGGTGTTAACTTGTGTTCATGTTTTATTCTAGTTCTTGTACAAAATATTTGAAAAAGACAAGACACAATCTGCTGCATTTACATAATTCATAAAATACATCCACAAAGTGAACGGTCCCTCACAGTGCTTGGTTTTGGGTAGAAGCAAAAAATAACATTAACAGAATTGAGATTTCTTGCAAAGGAAAGGGTATTTGGTATGTTGTAATCTTGAACTCTGACTTATTCTAGTTGCTATTACATACTTACGTATATTTTTTTATCAGAAAGACTTGGTTTTTGCCCTTGTTTTTTGTTAGCATCTCAAATTGTTTATGTATTTGTTGCTGGTTACTCTGAGAGTTTCTGTTAGTCCTGCTAAGATAGGGCAAAGTTCACAGAAGTTTCCCAGCTTTAATTGTGGAGGTTCTTATAGGTAGTTTTGTAACTTGCACAATGGTTTTTGGTGTTCTTCTTTATTCATCTTTAGCTGCTGACAGATACCCCAGCCCATTAAGAATGTGTTTTAATTTCTTCAGCTTCTTTTTTTTTCAGGTTTTGCAGTTCAGTTCCCTGCAAGTTTTATGCATGCCTTTATGCCAAATTAAGTGCTGAATTTACCTAGTTTCTCTCTAAAATCTCATTCTTTTTCAGAATGGATAATAAACATTCTTACCTACTTTTTGCTTGCCTTAATCCTGAGACAAAAATTTGTTATTCACCCAGTGTGTTGAATTGTGAAATGTGTTTATTTACATAAGACTTCCTTATTCAGGAAGCCAGTCTCTGCTATTTAAGGGTATAAATGAACTTCTGCTTGGCTGGTTACTGCAGGCAACCCTTTCCTGTAAATATTGAAAGCATGTTCTACAGGAGATATGTCAGTACAACGATGTGTCAGAAGCTCAGATCTTGTGAGGAGATGAAAAACTATTTTGCTGATTTATCCTGACAGCTTGAAGATGTCTTGCTGATCCCAAAGTATCTATATGAGAATTTTTGTGGAATTTTAATAATGCAAGGGCTGGAGCAAGAGAACTTATGGGAAGTGGGTTTAGACACTAGTGCACATAGACCAGGATTGGTGCATCTACTATTATTTTTGTGCCTTGTATTAAATATTTGAAAAAAAGAAAAAGCAACAGTCATTTCTCAAGTAACTTTTTAAATGCATCCATACAGTGAACAGCCCCTGCAGTTGTTTAGTTTATAGTATAAGGAGAAAGTTTAGTAAAACTTCTAAAGTTTATTTTTAAAAAGAAGGGGTATTTGTGCATGAGTGTGTGTGGTACTATTCCCTGCTTGCAGGGAATTCATTAGCCAGTGTGCAAATAAAATCACCCACCTGCAGATTTATGCTTACTGTTGCTTAATAATCTAGCCATAAAGCCTGGTCTGGGGGATAGCTGCATGGCAGTATGTTATCCTTTGTAGTCACTGAACTTCCACAAAGAGGAATTGTGGGACAGTGATATGGAGAGGGAGCTGGGTACTGACCAGGTCGCCAGAATCTTAATGGTGCAGCGAGCTTAACTAGAGGGAATCCGCAGCAGGTGCTGAAAACATTTTTCTTGCTAAGTGGTTTTGACTGTAAGAGGAAAATCTGATTCATATTTGTATTAATTACTAGAATTTACTAAAAACCTTTGTTCAAAAATGTGATACATTTACAAAATACTTTATAGTAGTGCCCTAGAAGATGTTGTTCTTGGAACTCATTCTTAAACTGTATTCTTTTTTTTTCTCCCCACATGGTAACCATGGAAATATATGCACTGCAGGAACAAAAGATGTTTGAATTTTGACAATTGTCACACAATTTTCAGCTTTCTTTGTTGTGTTGTTAATACCGTTTATATTTCACACAAGTGGAAGGTGGTCTTTTGCACTACAGGTCCTGTGGTAATTGTAACATTTTAGATTATTTGCTGGATAAAGTTCAGCCACAGCTATAGAGGACACTGCACAGCTGCAGCTTAATTACTAATTGCTTACAAAGTACCTCAATGTATGACAGTTGAGTATATTACATGTTAAAATTCTTCACATAGATTTTTTTCTGTGTAAACAAAACTTCTAAGTGGGGAGTGTTATGTACTGCATTTGAAAGTAATTGTATTTAACACATAATTCATTAATTATGTGCTTTCAATTATTGTATTGAATAATTTAAGATAATGGAATTATTCAATACAATAATTGAAAACAATAACTTAAAATTAGAATTATTTCTCAGAAGCCTTTTCAGCAGTCCCAGTGTGGTGTGTTCATGGTCCAGTCGTGCTAGCACAAGCTGATACCCTTTTAGAAAAGGAGCAGTTCTGTCCCCAGTATTTGCCCATTTCCACCCCACTTGTCCCTTCCCTCACTTCAGGAGAAGCATTCATGAGAAGAAGAGAAGAGGGAGCTGCTTCTATGCTCATTCCCTGCCTTCAGCCCATTACTTTTTAGTTTGGGCTGGTTCCCTGACCTGGTTTGGCAGTCAGATATGAGAATGCTTTTGCCCTTTCAAGGAAGGTCATTAGAGAAATGCAGGAGTGAGTGACTGTGGGAGGACAGGACCGATGTGGGGGGTTTTTCAGCCCAAACTGAACACTGAACTGTAGCCTAGCAAGCCAGACTGCTTTTTCTTGGACTTTAAAGCCTCAAATCGCATGGATTGTTGCAAGAGAGGAAGCAGATTTATAAATGTGTCATCTCCTTCAATGAGTGCTTCAAGGGCAGGAAGAAGGTATGAGTGAGACTCCTTTCATTGAGCCAAAGCCTAGTTTTAATATAATCCAGAACTAATTGAATGCTAGTTCTAACTGATCCATTTAGAGAATTGAAACAAAACCCAACTCTAATCCATCAACAAAAGCTTGCTAATAGGTCTTTAATTTGAAAGGGAAGCTTGGGTAATAAAGAAGGGTGGCAGCCTTAAGAACTAAAATACCTAAAGGTAGGGTGGAACAGCTCTCAGCCACCAGGAATCTGCAAGAGGCTTTGTCACATCCTAGACCTGGATGCTTAGATGGATTTATTCTGCTTGTCAGTATTGAGGAAGTCTTGCATATTATTATTACTTTAGGATTTGAATAATAGATCCTATTATTCTATCCTAAGTTTTGGTTGGCCGCTGTGGGGCTTTTGGCATTTATCTTCTGTTGAGAGAGCATTTACTTATTAAAGTATGTGTTTGTAAATTTTGATGAACTTTGGGTCTGGATTCTCTTTTAGATTAAGAAAGCAGAGTTTTATCTCATATGTATATTTTTTTGTGGAAAATGATTCAACTGGGACATGGATGCATGGTGCAACTCTGCTGAGCAGTGCTAGTACAAGACTTGATTGTTTTTGTGACTGAAAAACTACTGCTTTACATTATGGATTTGACTTTACTAATTTACATTATACATTTGGGGGGGGGGCAGGGGTTAAACAAAATTTCAGGGATTCATATCCTAAGTGACTCTGTTATTTGGGTTTGGTTCTGTCTCCCCAGAGTGGCCCCTGTTGTATTATATTTTTTGTCACTAGTCAGGTGTACCACTCTGAAGCAGTACTTTGATATTTAAGAAAAGATCAAGGGAGAAAGACTGAGCATTGGATTTGGAAATGAAATTAAATATATTGTCTATAATAAAAATAGAAGGAAGTCAGTCTGACTGTGGCAGTTGTGTGCAGTAGAGTATCTAATGCTCAGAATTCAAGAAAGATCAGTTTTATCTCTGATGGCTGAAAACCTTGCTCCTGTTCTGATGTGTCTTAATCTGTCACATCTCTTGTGCAGACTGTTGCTGTGTAGCCAGCCAAGTCAAGAGGTGAACTGGGTTCTTTACAGAGCTGTTAACTGTTTTAAATTTACTTTTATGAAATTCATAAAATACTGTTTAGTTCAAAACATGAAAATCATGGACAGGATTAAAATAGATTTTTGACTGTGTTCCAAAATAGGGTTGTAACGGATAAGATCAATTTGTACTTTACAATTGCTGCATATTTTAAATTAACTCCTGAATGTGCTCCTACAAAGATCAGATTCTAGTGCCACCTTCTAGTTTTCAGGCACAACAGCTGTAACTGGTCTTAATTTACTGCTTATCCTGTTTGTCTCCCTTTTTTCCATCCCTCTCTCTTTTCCACTTCTTCCGCATTCTTTCCAGTATTCCATAGAAAGGTTTACAGTGTACAGTTAGATAATTGGTGATTCCATTTTAATAGCAAGGTTATATTCAGTGAACAGCAAGCTTAATTCAGTTAATCTACTAATTAGTAGATGCATGATTCTTACATGATCATGTATCTACGAAGAACTTTCTGGTTTTGGAGTTCAGCAAATTGGCTCTTTCAGAACTGCTCCGTGTGTTTGGCTCTGTGTTTCTGGGGAGTGTTGGATTTTGGTTTTTTGGTTTGGATTGGATCAATTTGGTTTGGTTTGGATTTTTTTTTAACTGAAGGACGGTTCTTACCCATTTCAGCTGGTAAGTTGGTTTGCTCTGCATCACCTATGTTTATCATAATTAGTGTTTAAAGAGAAATATGAAGTCAAAACCTTGATAAATGAGGTATTCAGTTGATGCAGTTCATTGATCTAGCCTTGGCAGAAGCAAGACAGACTCCTTGCTGGTGAACTCTTCATGAGGGGACCAGTGGCTGTTCTCACTGCAGTCTTCAAACAAGGTGGACTTGCCCTCAACCAGGCATATATCACCTGGACTTTTTTCACTCACCATTTTCATATTGTGAGGAAAACAGTGTTTTGGTTTTGTTGACAGTCTGTTTCAATGATACCATTTTAATTTGTGCTTTGAAGTGTTTTCCAGCTATTACATTGTTAACTGGTGCTCACACTGATTCCTCTGAGTGTATAATAATACTTAACAGTTAACTGTGTTTATTTTGAAACACTTGCCAGGGCAGAGAAACCTTATTTTGAGCCTTTTTATGTTATTCCTGCTAATCAAAAGAAAAATGTTTTAAAATTTAGACAACAGGTTAATGGTGTAAGAATGGGACTTAGAACCAGAATCAGAAGCATCTCACTTGCGTCTGAAATATGGTTCCATAACCACAGGATTCACTGAGGTATCTATATACATCTTGATAAACTTTAAGTCTATAAATATACTTTTTATAAAAATGAAATATACATTTACCAGAATCACTTCATACATATTCATTTTTCCATTAAATGATTTAATTAAATAGCCCATTTAACTCCAGACTTCAAATGATTATATTACAGTTTTGGAACAAAATTTGAATTGTATTTTGATAAAGGGCATTTTAAATACCAGACAGAGATTGGCATTTAGCACAGCAGATGGGGGTTTGTAGTGGTGCCCAGTGTTTAGTCTTAATCAGTTTAGTTCTTGCTTTCTTGCCGAGAATCCTAGCCAAATACTTTTTTTCCCCCCTTACAAAAAAAAATCCTGGCTTGCTGGCTCTTGTGGGAGATGTGATTGAGAATAACAAATACTGTGCATGTGGGAGGTGGGAGAAAGGCAGAGTAACTCATGGTAACTCTCAGGACTGCTCCATCTGTGACCCCTTTCCCTCTGCTGTCACTGCAATCCTGCTACCGAGAGGTCCTCACCCTCTTGATTTTTTTCAGGAGCTTGCTTCTAATTCACTTGCCCTTAAACTGTGTTTTAGGTCAAAGTACTCTTTACAGTACTCATATCCTTAGTTGACAATTTTTTTATAAGCATGTTAACTTTTCTTAGAAGAGTTGATCAACAAAACAAGCAAACATATTGTGAACTGTGTGAATATACTAACAGAGACCAATCTCCTCTTGTTTGGGGGTGGGCTCAGGGGTATTTAAGTTTTGTGTGTAGCAGAGTTTTTTCATTTATTTGGGTTTTGTTGGTTTGTTTGCTTGGGGTTTTCTTTAATTGTTCCTATGCTGGCATTACCTAGGAACCTCTGGATCTTGGGGTCCTCTTCCCTTAGAACACAATTTCAGCAGACTTTCCTGCTTATCCTCAAGTTGCCTTGGTTCCAAATACAGCTCTCCCCATGCCCCCTGTGATATGCAGGGGAGTAGCTGAGACCTTGTGTTGCAGTGGTTGTAGCACTGCTTCTGACCAAGGTGAACCGAAGCAGGTGGAAATTGTAAGACTGCTTCAAGCCATTCTTTGTGCTCCTTGGTCATTATTCCATTTCTTCCTACCTTCTTCTGGATCTCACCAAATTTCCTGCTTTGTGTGTTTGCAGTGCATAGAACCTGCCTCTCCTGCCAGCGCTTGCTCATGCAGTCACAAAGGGTTGGTTTTGTGCTGTGTGTTTGTGCTTGCCTAATCCCTGGACAGCTGGTGGGTGCATCCTCTCTGCTTCCAACTGCTGTCCTTCCTGCCCTGTTCAGTTGTTTCTGCTGTGCTCCTTGTTGTGCTGGTGCTGTTACCTCTGCTTTGCTGTCTCCTTCTAGTACCTTCCTTTCTTGAGCAGCAGCTCCTCCTGCTTTGGTTTCAGCCTCCTGCGCTCCAACTTCTACTGTACCAGTAAACCCAGTCTGAGCAGTGTTTGTTGCTGGTCTGTGCATATGCTCCTTGCCCCCCTCTCATCTTCACTTTGCTCAGCCACAGATCCTTGCTCTTCAGTGTTTATGGGAACCTGTATATCCACATCCTTAGTTACTTTTTCCTGACAGCCTTACAAAAAAAATCATGCTCATATGGTGTCCATACCTGATCCCTGTGTACATTCCACTTTGCATACAGTAACTTTGGCTGTGCAGTTTAGACTTCTCAAGTTGCTGTTATTGGGTAAAAGGATTGAAATCTGATTGAGGTGTTTTTTTTTTTTTTTTGGAGACTGCTTGCCACTTCTTTGCTATCTACCACATGTCATGCAATTCACACATGCTGTCTTCTGGAACAAAGTGCTAAGTAGTGGGAAGATCACCCGATTACAGGTTTTATTGTGATCCAGCATGCTGTGATGAAGATAGATACACTATTGTTAGCAACAGTTCCGTGGATGTGTGTGTCTTGGAATAGATTAATTATTAAAGATGCCAACTTGATCTCCTGAAGTTTTCTAAGCTGTGCTTATTTCTGTGATGCATCATCTTTTTTTCATACTGAATTTAGCTGCCGTTGGTGATTTTTTTTTTCTTTCTTTGCTCAAGCATTCTGTGATTTAACATGAGTCATTCTGTCTGTGTGGGAAAGGGCTGGTTTATTACATGGTCTGTTCTTGAGTGGGGAGGGGAAAGGGTGGAATGTATTTGTGTTTTCTATGTGTTTGTTGTGGAAATGCATAAAACTTTTTTTTCTTCTTCTCTTTCTTTCCTCTCTTCATCATCTCATCTGTGTGGGTGAATGTTCCTGCAAACCCTTGGGGAACCTATAGAGACGTTTGGTATGCTCATTCCTTCATTAGTGCCCAAAGTCACAGATGCTAGGTACAGTTTAGACTAGAAAAGCAAACAAGAGCCACATCATCACAATGTAAGGTGGCTAAAAATGTGCACTTGAGGAAACCTCTAAGTCATCATCTATTACACCTATTTGTTTGCATCATCACAGTAATACCAATGGCCACTGCTACCCAGTTAGTGTAAATTTTGATTCTGCTCTTGAAAGTAGAAATTAAATATGTTCTCCTGTAGCAAGAGCTGCTGTTTTGTGCTTGAGAGATAATTCTCAAAAGTTCAAATTCCAAGTCGTGTTTTGAGAAATGACTGAGGTGCATGCACTTAAATTGTCTAAGTTTTGTTTGAAAGCACCTGCGGAATTGTGTTGAGGTGTAGGAGCCCAGGTGACCTCTGAAAGTGAGAACCAGTGAGAACCATTCAGTGTGCTCTCTCATTAGAAAGAAACTAGTTTTAGTAAAACCGAGCATAAAACATAAAACTGTTTTTAAAAGACAGTGATTTTCAGATAGGTTATTACCCTTTGGTAGCTTTATTTTGAAAATGTATGTTCAGTGCTGCTTTCTGTGAAAAGAGGGCCAAAGTAAAGAAGAACAAGGTAGGAGTTTTGTTACAGGAGAGCTTGTGGCTTAGTGGTATTCTAGAAATGAGAGATTCTTCTCATGAATCCACAATTTGAATATTTCCAGCTGGATCACATTTAGTTCATAAACAGCATTCTTTATTCCATAAGTAGAACAGAGACAAAAATGACTGTAAATGTCATTGTATATTTTTATAAATACTGAATAGTCATACTTCAATGTGAAATAAGTGGAAACTTAGAATATTTATTTATACGAACAGAGATGGCAAGAGGGATATTTAAACATATGTACTGTAATAACATGAAAAAGCAATTACTTTGTGCTTTGGTTGTGCTATGTAGTGTTAATGTTCGCTTCTAAGCTACAGCCACTAAAGTTTGAAGGCTCAGCTTTTTGGTAATCTTAATGATTTTCCTGGGTTTTTTCTTGTCATTAAGATAAAATATTTGTGCTGTTTTGACGTAAATTGATGTTTGAAAAACTGTATCAGTATTCCTCACTTGATCAAGTCATCTCTGTTCTCCTAATGGATCAAGGATCATCAAACATGAATTTAGACATTGCTAGTTTCCGGTTTTTGTGTTGAAAATTATTTCATGCCACAGGAAATCCTGTCCTATCTTCAAATTAAAATGATTAAAAGTCATTACATGAATAACCTCAATAATTTATAAACAAAGGAAATATTTTTTACACACAGGGTAATATGTTAGCATTTTTTGTTGATTAGCCACTAAAATATGTTAAACTCTCAGTTTTAATACCATTTTACCTGTTTCTTTGGTATAAACTGTGTTTTTATCGCTCTTCTTAACCATAAGATTAGAATACTGAATATGTTCCTCCTCTGTGATATTGCTTGTTTCTCTTAAAATTGCTGAGTGGATATCATACTATAAACACTTTTCTAATGTTGAGGTCAGCCAGAACTTTTGACAGTTTCTACAAAATTACCATTTTATTTAGTGCTCCATCAGAGCCAGTGGGAGCCATAAATGTCCTTTGAGTGTTTTGTGATAATCAAGTCCCATAGCACACCCAAGAAGGAGGGAAAAAAGGGAAAAAAAATTACAACCAACTTCTCCAGGGCTGATGTTGTTTTTACTGCTGCTGGAAATGTACCAGTATATGAAGAGAATTTTTGAAGTTTCTTCGTCAACATTAGTATTCACTGAAAAGTACAAGGAAGTTCTGATTCATCAAGTGATTTGTTTACAACCTGTTATAAACCTAATTTTTTGACTGTCAAAATGTAAAATACAGCTGCTAAAACACAGAGTGCTAGATATTGACCAGAATAATCTTGGCGTATTGCTGTATATTTTTAGCAATTGCTTGTGGCAGAACGTCACAGTACAGAAAAAACACTGTTATTAATGTTGTATTATGTGAAATGATTCAGAGAACACACAACCAGTATGATATTTTCTTGATTCTGTGACTCTTTCAGAACCACAGCAATGTCTGAAACATCTCCCATTAATGACTGTGCATGAAGTAATCCACATTGATCTGGCTGAGCATTGATATTCAAAAAAAAGAGAAGAGCTGAGAGATGATCTGAACAAAATATTTTGGTGCACATTTTAAACAGTCATCCAGATTTTTGCCATTGTACATTCCTTCAATTTCAATGGAAAATCAATATTGAAACTGCATATTCTCTGACTGTGGGCATGCCTAATGTCAGTGTTGTTGTAGCCCTGTGCTTTGTCTTTGCTTGCAGTAATGCTGTCCATTTGGTCCTTAAGCTTGCAAACAGCCTTTAAATAAAGGTGATGAGGGGAAAAAGCAATGTGATTGACATTACACTCAAGCAGCTGAAAGAAAATGCAATGTTTATTTAAAGAGATAAGAAGTCAATATTTGTGGAATGGCTATTTATAAATGTCAGGTTTGGTTTTTTCCCAGCTGAATTAAGACTGTCTACACATCACCTTAAAGCCTGCTTGCCTATAGAATATTTCAGCTATTAGAGCTGGTAAAGTTTTAAGTAATTTGTGTAGAATGATGTAGCTACTCCAGAAAGCTTAGATATCACCTGGAGATACAGTAGAAGTTCTAGAGGCATCGATGCTTGCTTTCATCCATGGTAAAAATAGCATATTATCAATTGAAGAAAGTTGATAATGAAGTTTATGTATTTTGTTAACAAAGCATCTCCGTTACACTCATGATGAATTATATTAATTAAAATGTACTTTTGTTTGTGTTTTCAGTGAAAGAGTTTCTAGCCAAAGCCAAAGAAGACTTTTTAAGAAAATGGGAAAGCCCCCCTCAGGTATCACTCATTTAAGCATTCAGTAATTTTCTGTATTGCATTTTTTGGATAATGTTTTCAGTCTGTCATGAGTAGTGCAGAAACCAGAAATCATTTTAGTGCAATTTGTAAAGGAGTTTCAGGTTTTTTTAATGCCAGCTTTGTCACTTTTCATTTAAGTTTATCAACAAAGATTCTCAGGTCTTCTCCATATTTGAGCTGATAAAATGCTCCCACTGAGCAACATTTTCTCTTATGAGAATGATGTTCACAACCAACATGACAAGATCCAAAATCTATTGGCATGGTTTTAGTGGGGTTTTTTTTAAATAACCAGAAGCATTGGCACATCTGTAATTTACCATGTTAATAATTTCTGCCATGATAGCAAGTGGAATTAAGAGTATTAAGACTAGTGCATAGGGCTTGGGAGAAGGTTAAGGAGCTTGTTAGAAAGAAATCTTGTAAAAGTGGGGATTTGGTGGAAGGTTCATTCTTTTTCTAATGCAATATTTGAAATGCTATGGCAATGAATGTCTAAGCAAATGTACTCAGGGATGTGCTCTTCAGACAACTCTCATGTAGAACTGTCTCCAGAGCTTTGGGGTGTTTGCATTTTCTAATATTCTTGACTGTGAAGCATGAAGGGGTTATTTATCTGCATGTTATATTCATGATCTGTTTATTGCTAGATGTTCCTTACTAAGCATGTATGGACAGCTGTATGGACAGATTACAGAAATGTTGATATAATTCAGTTAAGTCTTCTTCTGTTTTAATGAGTGCAATGTAAAATCTCATTTTAAAATATGACAGGTATCAAATTTTAACAGTATAGTTGGTTATAGTTATCTTTATTAAACATAGTATTTCTCAACATTTTTTCATAACTGAATTCATACAGGTAAAATTGTCTTTGGTATTATTGTAAACAATGTGATTATATCCTACATATAGAATACTGCTGGCCTAGATGATTTTGAGCGGCAAAAAACCCTTGGAACAGGATCATTTGGGAGAGTAATGATGGTGAAACATAAATCCACAGAACAGTATTATGCTATGAAGATACTGGACAAACAGAAGGTTGGTATAATTTGTAGTAGGTTTTGTGCTGCAGAAGAGTTTGCTGTAGATGAAGATCTAGTAGCTGTGGCTGAACTGAGTTGCACATACTTTGCTTGTTTTTATAACACTTGGATACCAGTGATAATTTAAATGCTTTATTTTCTCTTTTAGTCAGTAGGTTCAGTTCTTGGGATTGTGTAGACTTTTTACAATGGCCAGTAACATTAACAGGCTAAAGAGGCTCTAAGTAGCCTCTAAGTCCAAGGCATTTATAAAATGTTATTGGGTAAATTATTTGCTTAGGTTTTGCATGGTGGCCTGTATGTTTTTTGGCAAAAGCAAAATGTAGTGCTTTAGTATATATAGTGTGTGTATATATATATGTGTATATATATATATATATACATTATATATACATATATACATATATACTGTATATGTATATATAGTATATATAGTACTTTTGCAGGATAGTTCAATAGATCAGAAATTCTCAAAATTTTCATTTGTGCACCATAATTGAAATTAAAATTGTCTGCACAAAGAACTTATTTTCCATTCTTGATCCTATGAGGTATTACTTTCTGTATGTTTTATTTGTGTAATAGTCCTGTTACATCTGTAGTAACATTGTAGGTAGAACAGGAGTCTCAGAGCAGCTGTCACATAATGGTCATTTTCTGTGTTGTAAACTTCTGTGCTGTAGTCTGAGCCTGTAATGCTGCTCCAGCCTGATATTTTTTTAGCAGTGTCATTTGATAAAATTAAAATTTTAAATTTTACAGTACAGAATCCAGAATTCAAATAAGTATTTTAACAGGATTTATCAATACAGGTGGTTTTTAATGGTTTTGACAAGTTTTTCAAAAGTGCATTATTTAGGTTAGTGGATTCCAAGGTCCTCAATGTTTGTATTTTGTAAGACACTATACATAACTTTCCTGCTGTGTAACAAAGATCATATTAAGACAATATTAATCTGGCAAAGAGAACTTAATAATCAGCTAACAAACTCAAAGTCAGTGTTGCCTCAGTGTGGACTTGTGCACGTAGGCATTATTACATTTCTGAGTAATTTTATGTAATGGAACTGTGGCAGTGACAGTCAGACTGTTTTGCCTGAGTTGCAGCTCCAGTACTCGTTACGTGTGGTTGCAGTCCTGGACCTTGAGTAATGGGTCATTTAATTAAGGACTGCTTTATAATGGTCTCACAAACAGAAACTAAAACAAACTTGCCTTTTAGTGTCAAACCTGACAGGATTTTTATTTACATAGAAGAATAAATTAATTTTTTTGCATCTGAAGCATTCTCCTGGTTTAATGGTGTCTAGTTTGTATTTTAAAAAATCCAATTCATTTAAAGTTACATTTCAGTATAGTACAAATAAAGACAGCCCAGCCATTTCCACCCATGTGGAAATGTGCTTCAGCGTTACCTCAGTCTGGCTGGTGGCATCCTGCAGGCAGAGCATCCCAGTGCTGCACAAAGAGCCCACCACCAAATCTCAGATTCTCAGCTGTTTTTTACTTTGAACCCTTTTTTGTGAATGGCTGAGTTATGATCATTGGAGCAGTTTAGGAAATCACATCTTACTTCAGAATGCTGCCATACAAATACTCAAAGAATTTTTTTGAAAAAGTTAATTAAATTCATTACTACCTCTCAGAATTGGAAACTTATTTGGAAAAAGCAAAAAGGTCACATTTTTAACTACTACAGTGGACTTGCAGTAAATTAATCACAGGATTATGACTATGTTTGCATCCAGACATCAGTTTTCTGATCATAAATTAGATGGCTCTGTGTATAATAAGAAGTCTTGATGTGTTCCTTTATGAAATACCTGCTTTTTCAACTTAACTTAGCATAATTATTTATTTATGTATTCTATTAGAAATATGTTAGTAGCTTCCATTAATGGTTAAAAAAATAGGAGATGGTTTGGTGAGAACACGTTTCCATCTCTTTGTTTATGACGGAAAACATACAGATGTCTGAAATTGGACAATGGGCAGGCTGCCTATAATTTTTCATTTCCATTTTACTTGAAAGAAAAGGAAAGCATCCAGTGTATGTTATCCAATCTCATGCTTGATTCATAGAACATGAAAAATATGAAATAGATGTTGATGCAACCAGGAGTTTTCTGTGGAAGGATGTTGTCCCTTTGTCTGCCTTGAGTTAGGAAGGCTGCAACATGCCACTGCTGGCTAGTTTAATTATGTTACTGTTTTTGGAAATAAAAAATCATGAGCAAGAGCCTGGGCACAAACAAGCTTTGGAGAATCTGCCATTACCAGACACCATTTGGTATATGGGAGGCTGACACTGGCCATGCCCTGAGCCTGGGCTGAAGTGTGAGCACAGCTGTGTCTGAAGCCCCAGCTGGACATTCTGAAGTGTTAAACAGCAGCTTCAGCCTGGGGTGTTGCTCCATCCCCCTCTAGTACCTCACTGAGAGGAGATACAGGAACAGGAGGGAAGTCTGGTCTGGCATTGCAGCTGAACACCTCACAGACAACAACCTGGGCTTTCTTGCTTGGATGGACAAGATCATTCCAGCATTTTTAGGGATGAAGGAGATACTTCCCACAAACTAGTTGATTTGTGCAAAACTTTATTTGTACCCTAAAGAACTGGAATTCAAAAGAGGCTTAATTTTTTAAAATCATTGTTTCCTTTGTATGATGTTTATTTCAAAACAGTAGTGAGTTTTTATAGCTACTATATTTTGCTTCTAAAAGTTAAATTTAAATACTATTTCCGTCAGGGTTGGAATATCTTGATTATCGCTTATTTATAGCAGTTAGATTTGATTTCTATCAAATATAAAAACAGACTTACTTTGATCATTTGATCATTTTCTTCTGTTTTCCTATGGAGCGAGGAAAAAAACCTAACTTTACTTGGAAATCATGCCATTCTGAAAATGGGTTATAGGTAAATTGTGCAATAGGGATTAAATAAAATGGATATAATTCATTATGCAATGTTGGGGTCTAACACAAGGAAACTGATTATTAATTTCTGAGAAAGAATAATGATCAGAAACCTGCCACTTGCTGCCTTGTTAGCAGCCTAACATTTTAATGGATTATAAGAAGTAACTTGTTTATAAAAATGGAGATTTTGAATTTGTATTCTCCTTAGTTTTGTCACTAATGTGTGAGCTGTATAATTCTGTTTACTTCTGTTCATGGGTAACAAAATTAATAATTAAGTGTGTCCTACACAGTTTCCTACCTTTCATAACAAAGGGTCCAAAGATCAATGGATTTTATTGAAGTGCTGAGGAAGTATGACCATAATAAACATAAGCAATTCATAGAAAATGCAGGGAGGTTTTCCTTACTAACTCTTACACTCAGCAAGTAGGAAGAAACACTGTACAGTTGTCTGCCAACCGTATTACACAAGTGTTAGTCTTTAAAATGTTATTGGACTTTTTAATCCTTTCTTGGTTCTGTTATTGTACTAGGAATCTGTAACGTTTTTCATTTTCTGTAAAGTTACAAATTTGCTTTCAACTAATTGTTTAACACTGAAAAGTTTATCAAGAGCTATAAAATATCACACTTAAGCTGAAGTTTTTTTTTTCTCTCATAGGTCGTCAAACTGAAGCAGATAGAACACACACTGAATGAGAAGAGGATATTACAAGCAGTGAACTTTCCTTTCCTTGTTAAACTGGAGTATTCTTTTAAGGTAATAATTACTTGCAAAGTAGTTGTTGGGTTTCAGGGAAGTATATGCTTACACTTTAGATATTAACATATATAACTTTTACTGTACAATAGTTCAAGTATTTTTATTTTCAAAGATGCTTCATTTGGCACTGTTGCCAGGGCTTGAGTAGGAGTGGAGTGCACTCATGTACACTTCATATACCCCGGTTCATCAGGTAATGTTTGAAAGGATATCTCCAAATAAAAAAATAAAAGTTAAATTAAGTTAACCTCCTCAGAGTTTTCTCATCTCTTGGAGGGCAATTGGATTGTACTGCAAGGGAGCTTTAAGGCATCGTTTTACCTTTGAGAGATACCAAAGCATGTCTTCTGTACCACTGTATAGAATGGTAAATTTGTAATTGTTCTGCAGATCTTTTTGCTTGAGATTTATACCTGAGGCAGGTCTTAATGACAGCTTTAACCATGAAGGGCGGAACTTTGAGCTTAGCTTCTAATTTCACGACAGTATGAACTAGTTAGTCTGTAAAGAAATTGAGAAGCTTTCTAGTTTGTGGAGTGATATGTGCCTACTTGTTTTCTTTTTCTTCTTTTATTTTGAAATTTTTTAATGAGCAGACATGTTCTACCTTAATCTTTGGAGGTTTGAGGTTTGGGGCAGGGGCTTTGGAGAGGAATACCTCAGGTTGTCAGAAGTATTGAAGGGTTCAAGGTCTTGCCTTGCAGTTGGCATCTTACCCTCTTTTCCATCAGGTCTATTTCACACCAGTCTGCATCTGGACCTCACTGATTATCTTTATGAAATTCACTTTAAAATATATTTCTTGAGCTATACAATGTTTCTTTTGCAGTTTTTCAGGAATTTCTGCCTATGTTGCATTATATTTGTCAATGTCATTGGATGGCTACAATTTTTCATTTTCATTCATTAATTAATGAACTCCTGCGAGCTCACTCCACATAGGAGTTGTAGAGACTATAGCATGCCTAATGTGTATTTGTCTGTGTTTACTTGTCTCCTTAATTTCCTTAGGACAATTCTAATTTATACATGGTAATGGAGTATGTTCCTGGTGGAGAAATGTTTTCACATCTAAGAAGAATCGGAAGGTTCAGGTAAGAGTATTAATGACACCATTCCTTTAAAAAGGCTTAATTTGCTGATTTGGGAAGAGGGTTTTGTAAAATTCTTTAGCATTGAGGAAAAAATTCTGAAGGCTTAAGTGCATTTACCTCTTGTTCAGTGAACTTAAATTAGTCAGGCAGTGAAGAACTCCTAATTATTTTTCATTTAGTTAATACAGGGATTTGTGATTTGAGCATGATAAATCTTGGAATTCCTATGCCTATTGTCACTGAAATTCATGGTAGTTTCTAAAAGTAAAATCTGAAGTCAAAGCTCTGCACTGTGAGATGTGTAGTGTAGATTTGTATGTGTATTTCAGCTGCAATAATTTAGGGAATGTATGTATCAATTCTGAAAATGTTTGGTTTTGCTTTTTCTTGTTGCACAGTAAAAGAACCAGTTAAAAGATACTTACTTTGTCTATCCCTGACATTTAGGTGGTTGTTTTGGTACCTTAGCATAGGATTGGGGTACTTAATATTCTTTTCATTCTTCACAGTGAACCACATGCACGGTTTTACGCAGCTCAGATAGTGCTAACATTTGAGTACCTCCATTCATTAGACCTCATCTACAGAGATCTAAAGCCTGAAAATCTTTTAATTGATCAGCAAGGATACATCCAGGTATGATATTCTTCATATATTTAGGGAGTGAAGTTTTGTCTTGTGGTGTAGATTTAGGTAATTTGAGAAAATGTGTGTAGAATAAATGGTCTATTAGCATGTTTGTGCGGAGAATTCAAATGCTGTACTTCTAGCAATGGTTAAAACCCTTCGGTTGTACTTCCTCTGACTAAAATTAAGTATGCACAGTAGAGCTGTCTGCAGTTGAGCCAGTTGTCAGGATTTCCCTTGGGGTCTGTGGTGAGAAGTAGGTGATTACATGGCTCTGTTCATCTGACCTATTTTATACGTCTGCCCTAGAACAAGATGAAAGATGCCCTAAAATGTCTGTTTCTGTGTGCTGTTTCAGTAGTTTAGGAAAACCAGCCTAGATATTAGCCCTGACACAATAATGCTTAATGTCCATCAGATGAATCCCACCCTTGGAGGGTCCTAGCGCAGCTGGGGCAGGACCTGAGTTGAGGTCAGCCCTGCAGTGCTCAAATGACAGCTTTGGTTTTACAACAGCCTCTCATGGCACCTTCTCATCTTCCTCTTTGTCTCTTATGTTTTTATCTAAATGCCAAATGGGAAGGCAGAGTGCAGCAAGCAGCACTCTGCAATGCTGGGCTATCCTTAAACTTAAAAGGAAGTTCTTCCCTCATTATGTCACCTTTTGCCACAGCAGAATCTAAACAAGAAAATACATAATAAAAATGTTTGAGAGAAGTGTAAAGGATTCATATCTTATGTTGTTTATAACTGTAAAATAACTTTGCATGGAGCCTAAGATAGCACTGTAGTGAGAAGATAAATCCAAGTCCCTTTAACATAGTTGGGGAGCACCAGTAATGTACAGCTGGTTTACTCCATTTGCTGTGACTGCTTTACTCCAGCACTGGCAGCTCTCTCTGTGCAGCAGCATGTTTTTGTAATGGTGGCAGAGGGAGGTTTGTGTTCATCTGTTGATGCTGCAGCTCCAACTTCATTTTCGTTTTGTATTTTAAAGCCATTACTGTTTGCCCCATGTCTGCAGTGTATTCTTCTTACATAGACTGATGTGCATTCCCAAGCACAGAAATTATTCTTTGCTGACTGAAGCAGGTCTCTCCAGTCAGCATGTCACCCATTCCATTCAGTTCCAGCTGCTGATGCTGTTGTCTCTACCAAAAATGAAGAAAAGCTGCATTGATAGTTCAGCTTCTTTAGTTGTGACGTTAATGTAAAGCAACATCAGCACAGGTTATTGTACAATTAGCAGCAATTCACATTTGGTACAGTATGGTTTCGCAAGGAATGGGTTGAAATTGAAACTAAGAAGGAGGAAACAAAAGAAACAAGCATAGACTTGGTAGCTTGAAACTGATACCAGATTTCCACATGTAATTACCTGGTTCTATATGTATTCCACTATATGGTCCAGGAAAAATCACAGTATGATATTGCATACAGAGTTCTGAAAACTTACTGTAGAAAACATGACAAATTAAATGAGGAATTTATAATGTCCCAGTACTTGCCATTTGTGAATACAGTTATTGCTACATTTCCCCCCCCCCCCCCCCCAGGCCCTCAAATAAACAAACTTGACTCTGGTGATGCTTTCAAAGATACTCAGAATCAGAAGTTACTGGAAGACCTCTTCTATGTTGTCTTATTCCCACACTAATTTTACATATGACCTTTATAAACTTATGCAATAAAATTCTAGACTGGGGGATATAATGACCCTTTCTGTGATTCATTTATTTGTTAAGTAGAGGAAAAGATAAATATCTTGTTTATATTCTTCAAATTTTCAGTATTACAAAGAGTCTGATGTTAAAATATAAGAAAAATTAATAATGTAATTGCAGTACATGTGGAAGATTAGTAAGCCATAGTTTCCACTGATTTTTAAGATTATAAATAGAAACTGGTGTCAGGGTAATAATACATATTTTGTGTTCCTTTTTAATTTTATCATGAGACCTATTTATCTGAATTAGAAGTACTAGGAAGACTGACTAATAAAGGTACATCTGACTATATGATACTACATGATTTGAGAAATAAATTTTTCCCCTGTAAAAAAAGGCTTTCCAAAATATTTCAAAAGTACTTAATTTTAAATTTCTTTGTAGCAATGCACTTACAATCAATTTATTTCTTCTGATGACAGGTCACGGACTTCGGCTTTGCAAAAAGAGTAAAAGGCAGAACTTGGACGTTATGTGGGACTCCAGAATACCTGGCACCTGAAATAATTCTCAGCAAGGTACTTTGTTTTGTTACTCAGCCATGCATTTGATGTAGTTAAATCTTCTCACCCAGTTTTCAATCTCTGAGGGATAAACAGTTGCTGATACTTCCAAAATTAAATCTTGACTAGTTAATTGACAAATTGACAAGTGACACAAAATGCAGTCATTACATTGTAAATATTTGTTAAGTGTACCAAAACTTATGCCAGGTAAGGAATTTTCACATAAATGTGCCAAACTTTCTACATATGCTTGCCACGTAACTTGTGAGGGTTAAAGAGATTTAAAGAACCTGAAATGAAGTTATTTAGCTAACATGCTTATCAGAAGAACAGATCAGAGTGATTGCATTCTGAAGTGTTAACACACTAGAACAAGAACCCTAGAGGTAACAAGAGCTGTGTATGGGATGAATCAGTAGTCATTACATAATTAGTTGCAGAGTTTCAGGTTTAAGGCAGTTGAAGTTGACATCAAATCAAACATGACAATCCACTAGTTTTACACGTAAAGCACATGCAGTCTAAGCTGACTGTAGATCTGTTTGTCTATTACTTGCATTAAGCGTTCCAGCATGAAAAAGTATTATTCATCCTATAGCTGTTTAACTGTAGCACTGAATGTTTTGCAAATGGAAAATACATAACTGCTTACTCTATAAAACAATCATAATGCATAATGTTAAAGTACACCTTTAACATCTGCTTTAATTAAATACCCTTTGCAGATCGTCAGAAGTGAACAAAATATACTTCTGTTTGGGAGGAAAAATGTTTGTTGTTTGCATGGTTTTTTTCCTCTGTGCAGCAGAAGAAATTGCAATGCATCTACTACAATGTTTTCAAAATAGATTTTCCTGAAAGACTGAGCTGTGTAAAAAATATCAGAGAACATATATGAAAGGGATGGGTTCAGTTGTTTCTTTGTCTTTAGTAACATTGAATAGGACCTACTAATGGTTTAAGGTTCAGGCTTTTAAGATCAGATCATAAATGATTCTAACAACTGATTAAACTTTTATGCTCTTGTAGCTGATTAACAACATATGAAATTGAATGTTCCAAAATGCGGATAATCAAGTGAAATGGTGACAGTGTTCAATAGAGGAAATGTTGTTATGTATGTTGTAATAAAGAAATTTCCTTAAGTTAGGAAGAATTATCAGTCTATAACAAAATTGTTTTGATTTTAAATAAGTTGTGCCCATTTACAAAGGAGTGTAAAGAAATCACTGACACTTATCAGAGGAACGTATACAGAATGCTTTATTTCCATCACTCTTTCACTGTCATTGCTGTATTGGGTTTTAAGTGTATTGCTTTTGGAATCTGTGAATGCCAGTTTGGTTGGAGTCAGGTTGTAAGTTCTGCATTAAATGAACAATAATGTATTTGCTTTCTACATATTCCATAAATATATAGATTTGTACTGAAAATCCTAGCCTGTGTTAGAAGCTGTACTAACAGAGGCATGTTTCATTTCATTCAGGGTTACAACAAGGCAGTGGATTGGTGGGCGCTAGGAGTGTTAATCTATGAAATGGCAGCTGGATATCCCCCATTCTTTGCAGATCAGCCCATTCAAATTTACGAGAAGATTGTGTCTGGCAAGGTGGGTTAAGGCTCTGGATGTTTTCACAAATGCAGTTCTTTTTATAGAACCTGGTTTTTGGTGGAGGAAATGCAGAATTCACTGGCCACTAGACAGTGAGAAATTTGGAAAGGACCTAGGAGAAGTTTGTAATGTACATTTCATAAGTACAGACATTGTTCCTTGAAAACCAAAGTTATAAAAATCTGTTCCCTGCCTTCAAATTTAAAATGCAAGTTACTAAATTTACAGACATTGTGGTATTATATCCTTTTATGCCTGGATTAAAGTGATCCAATGACTGTTAACGACTACTTAGCTGTGTGCTTAATTTGCCTAGCTATTTTCTAGAATTGTTTTTGCAATTTTTGAGAAGCCCTAAAGAGTTTCCATCATTCATAGGTCTCTTTACTTCCATGGTCTTATAGGTAGACATGTCTAGTGTTGTTTGGCTTACATTGTTATATAAAATTTTTGAAAAGTGTTTCCAATGTTTCCCTTTTATTTTTCATTGATATCTCTTAGTGTGCTAGATAACTGCAAAATGTAGTCATTCTATTATTTCCCTGCCAGCCAGTGTTGGTTCTTTGTGCTCACTTGATTTGTTACTGTTGTTCTCTTCCTTGCCTCTGCATAGGCTCATGCTCATTTTAAAGAAATCTTTTTTTTCTAAAATATTTTTCTTCTAAAAAAAAATTATTTGGCCTTTTTTGAAGTTTTATCTAATTGGCTTGACATCTGTAAAAGGTCATCTACCTTTTTTACTGGGTCCATAGATGGAGTACAGCAGAAGCAGCACTGGAGATCAACTCTGGAAACTGCAATTCAGTCCTCAGCTGGCAGTTGTTTATAACCTGGGGTCTTTCATTTATTCTACCTTATTTGCTTAGTTCTGTATTTAAAAATTTGAGTTAATATTTCAATACTTCTCAGTGGTCTAGATATTATAATCATTAAACCTGTGAATTTCTTGTAATCTACAATAGAACAGTATTGGTAGGCATACTGAAGCAGGGTCCTTGATAACTGGACTTCTTGATTTTTTTTAATGCTTTTATGTTAATTAATTCCATGATCTCTATTTAAATCATAACTGATCAGCTCAATATTGGGAGTGTCAAAGACTGAGACTATGAGAATGACAAATGCAGCTTTCTGCCTGTTCTTTTCCCCTTCCTTCTCTCTGCCAACTCAAATGGTGTCAGTAGATCATTTGTTAGAAAAACCCTTTGTAATTACATCCCACGCCTCATCTTCAAATATCCTTTAGCCAGGTTTGAATGAATTGCCAGTCACTAGTGTGCTGTCTTCAAATAGTGCTGTTATGTAAGGCTTCTGATGCTGGTGCATTTAGTTATGAGAAATAGATTGCAGTACAGCATAAAGTTCCAGATTGACTTTTCATATATGATTGCTAAATGTACAGTTATTTCAGATCCTATCTATGTATTCATATGCTGTATATATATGCTATATACTGTGTCTCCTCTGTGTGTGTATATATAATATAATCTAACAATTTATACCTAGAAATAGCTGAGAATGTTTTGAGATGATGTGTTGTTAAAACACCAAGTTAAACTTAGATTTTAGATCACTGTTACATTAAATTAATATCTTGACCCCTAGAAACTTCCAGTTCAAGAAATCGTAGATGGGCAATGCTACTGATAAAGGCTTTGTGAAACAGAAATATATGTGCAACAATAATCATCTCTCTTCATGCATTCCTGCTTGATTTGACTTTAGAAGAAAGATAGAAAATTGCCATGCTGTTTTCCCTTTGTGTCAAGTTGTTTCCCTTCACAGGGGAAAGAATCGAATTTGTATCATATTTGTTAATGTTGCCGGTGTATAATTTTAGGTGAGGTTCCCATCACACTTCAGTTCAGACCTAAAGGATCTTCTAAGAAATTTACTCCAGGTAGATTTGACCAAACGATATGGAAATCTCAAGAATGGTGTAAATGACATAAAGAATCACAAGTGGTTTGCAACTACAGATTGGATTGCCATTTATCAGAGAAAGGTAAGACCCTTCCTGATCAAAACTATTACAGGTCTTTAAGGGATTTAAAAATTCTAATTGTTGTATTTAATTTTTATTTCCTAGATCTGTGACTTTAAATTGAGAAAGGGTGAAAGTAGTTTAATCTTTTAAGTTTCCAAAGGATATGCAAAGATTGAATTATGTTTGTTTCTTGTGGGTATTTTAGTCTGGACCTCTGTGTACATTCACGTTCTCATTAACACACATGCTGTGCATTAGTCTATTTCTGGATTATCTCAGGGCAAGGCGTCTCCTGCCTCTCTCACTTTTTATTTAACCCCTGCTATAGTGGCATCTATAAATACTCCTCCACAGCAGAAATGAATTTGTTTTCTTTCCAGCCAGCTCTTAGCACTCAGACTGTGCTTCAGTGTGGAGAAGCTCATGCCAAAGTTAGAGCTTTTCTTTTTTCTCCTAAAGCAACCTGCTCCCTCTGTAAAAAAAGTTAGAGATAAGTGATAATATTTAAAGAAATTGGTTTGAATTTGAAATGCTAACAGTCTTGACTATAGAGGCATGAACTTGCTGTTGTAACAGTAGTATTTTAAGGGCCAAACCTAAATACTAACAATAGTTTATAAAAAGAAACTGGTTGTTTGGCTATACAAACTGACAGTACATTTGTTGAATTCTTCACTAATGTATTAATTACTAGAAGACAGGGTACAATTAATGCATCCTGTATTCCTTGCATTAAGTATAGATATTTTTAAGAAAATATTCCTCATTGTGGAATTCTAATTATCTGTTCTTCACTTTCTTAATGCCTCTTTGCAAGGCAGATTTATATGCACCAAGATTTGTTTCCCAGTATGCTGTTTGGGAACAACCAGGCTCCATAATATTAACAGTGTTTTAATACTGTGCTAAATACTCTTAGCATTGCTAGTGTACTATAGAGAATTACTTTCACATAAATAAAATATATTTTTAAATGTTAAGAAGTAGTAGAGTCAGTATAGCTATTACTAGATTTAAAGGGTTGTGAAAACTGATACCGAGTAAGTTTGAAGCTTCTAATTATAAAGAATAAATACTGAAACAACAGTGTGGATTGTAATATCATTCAAGTAGTCACAGAAATACAGCAATAAAACTTAGACTTATACTTGTTTTTCACAGTGGCTGTTGCCACAGCATGTATTCTTCAGAATAAACATAGTGTTCCTTGGCAGCAAATGTCATGTGAATGGGTTGGGGTTTGTTTTTGTTTTGGTTTTTTGTTTTGACTTTGTTTGTTTGTTTTGTTTGTTTGGTTTTTTTGGGTTTTTTTTTTTGCAGGGGTGGGTTGGTTTGGTTGGTTGGTTTTTTGGTGTTTTTTTTTCCTAATGGCTACAGTCATAAGTAAATCAGTCAATTACTTAATATTTTGGATACAGAGTCACAAAATATGCTGATTTGGAAGGAACCCACAAGGATCATCCTGTCTAACTCCTGGCCCTGCACGGGACCCCAGGAGTCACACCATGTACCAGACAGCATTGTCCAAATGCTTCTTGAACCTCTCAGGCTGATGCTGTAGCCACTACTCTGGGGAGCAGTTCCAGTGCCCAAACACCCTCTGGGTGAAGACTTCTCCTGATACCCAACCTAAACCTGCCCTGACTCAGCTTCAGGCCATGCCCTGCCTCCTGTCACTGTCACTGAGCAGAGATCAGTGCCTGCCGCTCCTCCTCCCCTCTCGAGGAAGTTGTGACTGCAGTGAGCTCTGCCCTCAGTCTCCTCCAGCCTGAACAGACCCGGTGCCCTCAGCTGCCCTCACAGCTTCCCCTCAAGGCCCTTCACCATCTTTGTTGTCCTCCTCTGGACACTCTCTAATAGTTTAATGTCTTTCTTACACTGTGGCACCCAAAGCTGCCCCCAGCACTCGAGGTGAGGCTGCCCCAGTGCAGAGCAGAGCGGGACAATCCCCTCCCTTGCCTGGCTGGCCATGCTGGGCCTGATGTCCCCAGGACATGGCTGCCCTTGCTTGCTGACAGGGCACTGCTGGCTCAACTTGCCATCAACCAGGACCCCCAGGTTCCTTTCCACAGCTGCTCTCCAGCCTCTTGTGTCCCAGTCTGTCTATACATCCAGGGTAGCCTCATCCCAGTTGCAGAATCTGGCACTTCCCAATGTTGAACTTCATGCGCTTTCTGATTGTCCAGTCTTCTAATTTGTCAGAGTCTCTCTGCAGAGCCTCCCTGCCCTCCACAGAGTCAACAGCTCCTCCCAGTTTTCTATGGTCTATGAACTTACTTAGTATCCCTTCCACTTCTGCATCCAAATCATTTATGAAGATGTTCAAGAGCACAGGGCCAAGAATTGAGCCCTACAGAGCCCAGCTAGTGACAACTCACCAGTCTTATGTCATCCCATTCACTGTAACCTTCTGTGCCCCACCTGTGAGCCAGTTGCTCACCTATTGCAGGATATACCATCAAGTCTTCCTTTCTTTATATGTTTTCATATGTAATAATACACTGCCTGATAAGATGATTGTATTTAGGTCCAAACAGGTATTTCCACTAAAAACCAGTGTTATCTCCTGCAATCTCTTTTTAGCAATTTCCATCAGGAAGATAATAGGAAAAGGTCAGCCGCATCTCATTTGAAAGTGTTCTAAAGTTCAAGCAGTAAATGAGGTATTTTCTGTGCTCTGAGTTTTCTTGTAAGAAAGTAACTGAAAATCAATTTAAGAAGACACAGAGACAGAATTCAGATACTGATAATGTGTGTCTTTGTAGGCTAGGTATGTACACAGACTGTGTTCACTCAGGCTAAATCGCTGAAATACAAATCTTATTTTAAGAATAAGAGGGTATACACGTGACAATTGCACGCACAAATGCACAAGTTACTGTTATTCTTGGCAGTGTATAATGGTATTGCCCACAGGTTGGAGTTTAATTTTGTTACTCTGTACTGTACCTGTTTAATTTACTGACCTACACATGCAACACACCCCGACTATCTGCAGTCTACCTGGGGGCACAGTGTGGTGTGATCCTCTGCCTCAGCTGGAGCTGTGCCTGCCCCATTTTGTTGTCTCCCCACCATTCTGCCTACTCCTTAAGATGTTTGGGAGACAAATACTTGTCTGATTACTTTGTGCTTCCAGGTTTGAATTTGCATAACCTGCATAATTTTGTTGTAATTTTGCTTACCTTACAGTACAGTCTTTGAGTGACTCCTTCAAGTCATTGCTTGTGTCTGATTGTGGCCTAGTTTTTAGAAGGCTTTCACTTTGCACTTAGGTCCTAGGAGGAACTTCGTAAAAGATGCAGAACAAATTCTTTTCCACTTGTATTAGGTTAGTTTTTATTTGGAAATAGATGATTGTTATTAAGTAGGAGGGAGTGGCATTCAAAACTTGCCAAAGATTTCTGTGTAGTGGTGGTGGCAATCAGTGTACTCCATGTCCTGTGCTAATGAGCTGGAAGGAGCAGGATCGCCTCTGCAAGGAGAGGACTAATCCTTGTTTTGAAGAGGAAGTAATTTTTTTAATGAAGTCTGTCAGCAAGAGATTAGTCTTTTTCAATTTAGATTCACACATCTAGGCCTGTACCTTCTTAGATTGGTTTTATGTGCCACAATTTAAATCTGTAATACCTGATCTCTTGGCAGGATCTGAGAAGTAATGAGTGTTGCTGTGCTCTTTATTACAATGTTAAATCTATTGGTATTTGGCCAGTAACATTTCATGTGCCTTTTTGTGTTTCCTCCCAATACAGGTAGAAGCTCCATTCATACCAAAGTGCAGAGGTCCTGGAGATACCAGCAACTTTGATGACTATGAAGAAGAAGATATTCGTGCTTCTCTAACAGAAAAATGTGCAAAAGAATTTGCTGATTTTTAGTAGGAGTAAGAGGACAAGATGACATCAGGGCTCACATTGGGATCTTTGCACTCTGTTAACAGATGAGGTGGAGCTGAGACCATCATATGTCAAAACAGTTACCTAGTTACTTCATTCCACAAAGCTGACTGAGGTCTTTATTGCCATCTTCCATGTGTGCAGTTTGCACCAACCCTTCTAACTAGGCACAATTAAGCAAGCACTGTTTGTGCAGTAACACAGAATAATAGACCACTTTCCTACTTAACTTTGGTTTCTGTCGTTCTTTGTTTCTGTGTATTGTTCATTTTCCCCCTTTGAAATGAAGTAGTTTTTTACCCAAGAATGCTCCATTTTATTTTGAATAATGTATTATTTGTGTGAGTGAAATGGAAGGTGTTGCGGCTAGTGTGATTTAGACTGAAGTGAAAGATAAATGTTGCTTCTAGTCTGTGCCAGCCAATAATTCTTGTCTGTCTTGTGTCTGATGCTACAATTTATAATAATTTTTTAGTAGCTCAGACTAAACCTAGCCAACATTTTTAGCATTTTTGAAGGTAGTATTTATCGCCATATAAATGTCTGCTAAATTAACTTAAAAACATTTCTTCCTGGAGGCTGACCAAAATTCAGTAGAATCAATTGGATGGCTTAAGTAGGGGACAGTAGCTAGACCCCGTGCCTTGGTTTTCTACATCCCTGCAGTTTTCCTCACTGCCTCCTTCCTTTGTATTTCCCACCTAGGCAGTAGGCAAGTTGCCATAACCAGACTGTACCATGGAGAGCTTACAGTCTCACGAGAGGGAGTAATTCCATCTGGTCTGGACTTTGGACCATATTAAACCAAGTCAATGTACCAGCATTTCAGTTGGCAGGTGTGAAATTGCTTGTTTAAGATCAAGAACCCTAAACTCTTAAAGGAAGTTTTGGTCAGTACTGTAGAGAATTCATTTTGATTCACTTTTTCTTCTTCATTTTTTTCTTTTTTTTTTAAAGTAGCCAATGTTTTGGCTCCCAAAGTATTCCTTGCTTCAAGCCTTTTTTGTTTAAAAAAGGCATCCATTAGAGTAAAAACCATCATGCCACAGAAAGCAAAATGCGCTCTGCCATTAGCTATGAAAAACAAATGGTTTAGCAACTGCAAAATAATGTTCTAGATGCATCGCTGGATGAACACGGTTATTTTTCGTTAGCTGTTAAGAATAAGAGGTTATTGCCAAGTTTTTATTCTGGTATACTATATTAGTAAACTGAGGATGGAGTACTGCTACAATCATTTTCTTTTTAATTACAGCACTTCATTCATGAAGAAAAAAGATAAAGTTTAAAAACTGCAACAGCTGAGTTTATTTTAGTTGCGTTGTGTCTTCATTTCTAACCTACTTTCTTTCAATCAATCAGAATGTATGGTCACACAGATACAAGTATTTGGGTTTAATTATGTTTTGTATACTCTCACCAACTGACTTAAAAGGTATTGCTACCATGTGCTAGCTTTGGGCACTTTTACACATTTATTTCAATGTTAATAATCAGCGGCTCAGCACTTTTTTCAGGGTTGCTTTTAAACTTATTCATAGTAGTTTTATTTGAACACTTGGTTCTGGCTGTCTCAGTGACCTGTCTTAAAACAGCACATCTAAAAGTTTAAACTAGACTCATGTTTTATGATAAATTTACATGCATACAAGGATGATTTGTTTTTTTAAAAAATGAGCTATATTGATACATAGCCATTGGATTTGTTTGAATGCCAGTGCAAATAAACAGCTGGCGTTCCTTCCTTTTAATCTGTACGACGCTCCTAAAAGAAAGGCCTTTGTAGACATTTTACAAAAGAGTATGAAGCATACCACCCAATGTTCTGTCTGTTTAGGTTGTTGAGCATTTTTGCACAACGTCATTAGGAGGCTGACACCGAATGCAGTCTTTGTCCACCCATATTTACATACATGCAAGAAAAGTATAAGATACTTTGCTGTAGCAAATTTTATGTAACAAAGATATATCGTCACATTAATAAATTTAAAGAAATCCTTTGTATGAAAATGTTAAAATCTTTTGTATTTCATTTAGACCAAGGACATGCTGCTGTATGCTAGCTGTATGCGATAAATTCTACAGTAACTTTGTTGTCGTTTATGAACTTTAAAAGATTTTAATAAATGTTGAAGATCACAATTTGATTCTGTTATGATTTTAATTTTTAATCATTACATTTATAGTTCTAGAAAGGTTCCAAGATTTTTCTGTTCTGTAAAATACTGTAATCATTCATCTTGCGTGTACAATAAGATAAAAGTCTAGGAAATTGGTTCTGACATGTCTGTCTGATACCCAGATTAAATTCTACACGGGCATAAGTCATCATAATGCCATGATATTATGCTATTTTTTAATTTTATGAAAATCCTGTTAGAAAGTAAAACACTTTTCCAATATGGCATAATAGACTTCAGTATGGAAATGAGATTCTATTTTGGAAAAGGAGGGGAAGTGTGCAATTTCCAAGGCATTAGTGAGTACATTTGACAATGTGAGTATTATACAACCCTCTCATTTAAACACAGTCATGAAATATAACTACAGAATATTATGTTACCTGTATTTAATTTGAAAAATCCTTTTCACAATATGGAAAAATTGTATATCTATGACAGTAGAAGCTTGTTAATTTTACACATTTGAGGAATTAAGTGTTGAACTATATGGTATATTTTAATTGTACTCTAGTTGTATGTAACTTTCATTTCCAACATAAAGGATTGTATCTCATTAAGTAAATTGCTTTTTTTATTATATTGTCAGTTGCATTAAAACCCTTATTTTTAAATCCTTTAAAGTATTTTACTAATTTTTGCAAATAATTAGATGTTTTTAAGTGCTGCAATAGTGTGCAATAGTAAACATTTATATACAGAAGTGCAAATTAAATTATGTACAACACTTGTGCTGCTTCTTTGTGAATCAGAATGTTGTATGATGACAGTTGTTGCACCTCCCCACATGTGAGCAGGGTTTGAGAGAAAGAGGAAAAGGTTGTGAAACCTACTACACATATCAGTTGGGGCACAGTAAGCTTTACACTAACTAGGGTGTCTGGAGAAGGTGGTGTGGAGAACATTAAAGCCACTATGAGAAGTCTTGGGCTTCTTAGACAATCAAAAGCAAGCAAGGTGATCATCAGCTTCAGTATTGTTTGTCTTCATTTTATTTTCATTCAGACTCGATGCTTTTTATTAAAGATAATTGCCTGTTTTTAGACTGTCTGCAGATCCCGCTGTACAAACTTTGTGCTGTGTCTCATTGTGCTGTGAAACAACTGATAGAAGTAAAGACTGTTCATGGTCTTGGCATTGTCTGTCTTGAGGCTTTTTCTGCAAGTGGTGTTTGGAGAGGCTCTGGTGCCTGCTCTGTAATGCAGCTCCTCCTCTTCCCACTGTCTGAGCCGAGCTGTGGCCTCTGTGCTTCTGCTGCTTGCGCTTGCGACTGCGGTCTTGTGTTCTTGGTTTCCTGGTACTACTGCTACATTACATTTTAAAGACCTTTGTACTTTTTCTAAAGCTGAGTTAAAAACCTGCAAAAATACTGTCTTCTGCTTTTACTACAGCTCCTAAACAAGCACAGCATGCTGAGCCACAGATTTGAAGGTGTCATTCAAATCTGTTCTGATTTGCTGCATAAGGAAGACTTATCCCAGATCAGAATTGAAGAGCCATTCCATAAGAAACTGGTAAAAAACCAATTCCATTCTCTAGCTGAGGTGCATATAGCTGATCTGGATCTGTTCAATGATATTTAAAAAACAAAAGAGAGAGTTTGACCACCACAGTTTTACAAGTGTGGGTCTTGCATACATTTTAAAAATGTTTTTCATTGAAAGGTATTTTCATGAGGTATTGACTGATTTAACTTCTTTAACAAAAAGGTAAAATATGAGCACCTAACTTCAAGCTGGGCAGTAAAAGGGTTAGAACTCCACAAGGATGTTTAAATGCCTTATAGATAGTAAATGTTTAACATCTTACATAGGGATTATTTGAAGTGTTGGATTTTTTCAGAAGTGTAAGATGGGTACCTAGAGACAAGACAGGATCTCAAAGATATCTTCCCTTTCTAACTTCTGAATTTGATGGTGAATAAAAGTATTAATTAAATCTGAGATCTAGTCACATTTTTACCTCTTTTTTTAATGTTTGGATTTGGGGAAGGGTATCGTATTATAAAAAGGGATGCCTGAAGGAAATTTGCATATACGGAAAATGTATTTTATTTTTATAATTGACTAGTACAAAAAGTGTAGTCCCTCAGAGGGATAAAAACAGTTTGAGGTTTCTATAACATCATTAGGATCAGTTCCCAACAGTGTTTCAAAGCCAGTAAAAATTCCTTTAGAATCCTCACAGCTTCATTGTGCTATTCCCTCCCTTGGAGGGTCAAGTAGCAATGTCTTTGCAAAAACACATTCCTAAGAATTGTGTATGTATGGCTCTTTGCTTTGAAGCTTTAAAGAAACATAGTTGTGGTGTTCATTGACATGAGCTGCTGTCAGTGAAGCACGAATGGAAGAGCCAGTGACCAACTTGCACATTTCTTACTGCTGCTAAGCTTACAGGTCTAGACTGTGATGGAACACAGTGGCAATCTAATGTCTGATGGCAAGGCTGCAGCACAAAATCTCTTCAGGATGAAAGGTTGTTGGAGTTTGAGGAGAGAGATCAGTGATCTGTTCCATCTGTATGCAACCACAGTAACAGGTGTTTTCCTTTGCTGGGAGGTTGTTATCAGAGACTTCTTCCTTTGCCTTTGCTTCCAAGGTGCTGTGGAAGATTAGAGACACAGCTGTAGCTATGTTGACACAAATGGAGCAAGGTCTCAGCCTGGCAAGCAGTGTGGTACATTCTGAGTGTGTTCAGTAAGTTCCAGGAGAAATTCCTGCTGACTAGGGCAACAAAGAGAAAATTGGAATGCTGGAAAGGCTTGGTTAACTGAAATTCTTCCTCCACCAAGGTAATTTGATTCAGTTGAAGGAAAAAAAAAACAAACATCCAAGACCTCACTTTGATTTAGTGGTGTATTAATGCTTTGGTCTACACAGCAATATCACAGGAATACCAGAATATTGTTCTTTACTTTGTATCTACATTGCTACTTTGAATGTGTATGTAGTTACCTAAATAACAGTTCAACAAAATGAATGCTTGATTGGGGTGTCCTTTCACTTTCTCCTGTCCTTGCCATCCTTCTACTTGATGTTTGCATGAACTGGGGATCTGAGTGTCAGGACTCTGTTAATGATAGGTAGTACCTTGGATAAGTAAAACATGATTTACCTATCTCACAGGCATGTTAATTAAGGTTAAGCAACCAATATGTAATCATTTTATAAATGCCCAGTGTTTATAAAGTATGTGTTTTCAACTGCCCATCTAAAAAAAGGCACTGTGTGTCCTCAGTTAATACATTCTTTATTTCCCTTTTTCTCTGGCCATATGCACTGGGAAGTGTGCATCTGGCAGGCTTGCTTACCAGTGGCAAAAACTAAGAGAGGGACTGAGCAAGCAGCCTTAGTAAAAACATCCTATTGTAGCAGAAGGAGGATCACAGTGGTGGAACATGTGATGTACCGTGCACGTGGTGATGCAGAGTGCAAGCACATGAATTCATCTCCACAGTGGTTCTGCTTCCACAGAAGTGTCTGCTCTGTGTTTAGGACATAAACAGGGCCTTGGCTGCAGGAGGACATCCACTCCAGAGAGCCACCTCCCAAGGCCACAGCAGCCACAGCTCATGGATTCTGGAAAGGAATTTCAGAGCAGGACTGAGTTTGCTGCTAGGGACGTTTGCTGCCAAGAGAAGTATTGCAGGGAATGCTGGGAGGAAAATAACTCCCCAAAGTCTCATAAACTTTTTTAGTCTTTTTTAAAGCCACTCAAGGGAACTTGAAATATCAGGACAAATGGTTTTTCACTTTGGATTTGTACAACACAAACCTCTGCTTTAGGGCATACCTAGTATTATGTCTGAAGTTATTAAACTCCTCTTAATTCTGCTACTATATATTGACTAACAGAACTCAACACTAACTTTTCTTGAAGTTTTTTTTCATGTTTGAGGTTACTGCAAAATCCTGTCAATTAAAATCATGAAAGTAGATGATCTTTAAGGTCCCTTCCAACTCAAAGTATTCTATGATTGCATCTTCAGGAGCTTTCCATAACCAGCTGCTCTAGTTACATTTATTTTCCAGTAGATGTCACATTTACGTGGTGTGGAATGCTGTGTAAGAAATGTCAGCTGCAGAGCAGAGTAAGAACAGGAAACTTGGAAAATATTTAAGAGCAGTAGGTAATGAAAAATTTAGATCGTACCAGTCACACAATATGTCAGGGAATAATACATGCAATACCAACCATGAGTTTTTATTCTTTGTGTATTAGTAGATTTTGCCTTTAAATCCTTTTTGAGTTAATAGTTGCAATATTTTTTACTGGTTTTAATATCATCATGAGCAAAAAAGGAGGTTTTGACCATAATTTGAATGAAAGCATTTTTTCATAATCTGTATTATTGCATGGACTATATAAAAAATTCACTAAAAATCCCTCATTGGTAGTTCCTATTTTCATTTGAAGTTAGAACCAGAGGGGAGTGTCTGTACTAATAGCCCACAATCACACTTCTATTTTATGTGCAATTGAAAGTTCAGAAATACACTGTTTTTAACCAAAGATGGTCACCAATAAAAATTGAAAAGTGTTCCTATGCTGTTTTGTTAAGTAAATAGTATTTATAGTAGAGTGGATATTAAATTTTGAGTTGGATGGTAATCAAATTTAGATATAGCTCTACTAATTAAGTTTGCAGGCAAAAGAACAACTGTTCATATTTTTCTGAATTATGTGATCACCAGAGCAGTTGGAGAACAAGTTACAACAAACGTGCTCTTGAGAGCGCCCGTGATCTGAGTCTCATCAACCAATTTAAGAGCTGAGTAAGTTTTTTAATTATCAGTTTAACTGTTATAATCTTAATGCACAACTGTTGAATGTCATGTCTGCTCATGCTCAGAAGCACCTGGGTTTGGTTTATATCAAAGGAGAGAGTAGAGGGGAAAACAGGTTGATCCAATGTGTGACTGGAGCATTTGCCCCCCAGTAAAAGCATTTCCTTTCTTGCTGTCTATTTGGGCAACCACTGTCCTACCAAAGCAATGTGTGCATGCTTTGAGCTTGCAAATTGATGTACAAATCATAGGGATGTAATTTCTTCTGCTCTGCTCACAGTTCAGCGCCTCAGAGCAGAAAGAGCACCTGTAAGTCCCTCCAACAGAACCAGTAAGTGAGAACTGCAGAAAATGCCCTTCCCTGCGTCTGGGGTACTTTCAAAGAGCTGAGGAGCAGCATCCTCCAAGGCTGAGCAAAGAATGAAATGCCAGACTCTGGTCTTCCATGCCTGGCATCACTTGTGGCAGTTACACCAAAATAACAACATGGACAGAAGATGCCAGTATTTACTGAGACATGGTCCCTTTACAAATCTTAAAAATCTGGATATTTCTGACAGCCAGGTTCTTCGCTCCCAGGAGAAGAGCTTCCCAGCAAAGTGGGGAAAAAACCCTAGCACTAATTTTTCTATATACTCTTTGAAGTATAGTTGAGATTTCTGCTTGTGTTTTGTTGACACATTTCTGTCTGTAGCTGTTTTTCTGAGTGCATCACCATGTTGTGCCTCTTCATTTGCCCCACTTCCTACTACCAAGTGCTACATTTTAGGTTTCCCAGAGAGGTAGTAGCCATTTCATTGAGATGTCTGAGCCATGTTTATATAAAATGTTTTTATCAGGCTGTATTCCTTTTAACAGTGTTAGTATTTCATAGGAATACTTTTTATAAGCTTCTTGCTACATTATTACAAGCTGGGCAAGTGGCAGATATTACTGCTAGTATGGGGACAATGAGCTGTGTTTTATACAGTGATTTTTTAATATGAAGTATAAGCTTTAAAATAACAAAGGTTTAAGTCTAGATAGAAGGTTTAGAAGGTTTATTAACTATGAGCAACTAGCACAATAAGGAGTTGCACAAAAAAATAAGTAGGGCAGCAAATTTGCAGTGAAGTGGATATAATTCAGGTACAGGAAGATTTATTTAAGCAATTCAGTCTTGGAAAAAAGAGGAAGCAAAAGCACGGAGGTATCACTGGCCTTGCATTGTAGTCAGCTGCTGGTATGAAGAGGGTGCTACTCTAGTCATCTTACTGGAGATTCATATGATTATGAGAAAAAGGTCAGGTAATGCATATTGTATCAAAAGTACCTCAGGATACTAAAGCAAATGTTTCAGGCCCTCCCCACCAGAACAAAAGCCAGATGTTTGCCCTCCTGCCTGGTCAGCGAGTCTGAGCAGTGCTGCTCCCCTCAGCCTGGCAGCCAGAGCTTTCACAAAAGGTTGTGCACATCTACCAACCTGTTCTTTACCTTGTAGGAGAGAACCCAGGGAACTGTATGGAAGGTAAATTCAGGCCACTGGCTGCTGTGCTGTGATTTGGTGTTTAACACACATGGTACCAAAACTGCCTTGAAAATGAATGCCAGGCTGTACCAAGGTGCTCTGCTACATTCTGGCCATGGGTTTTCTGCCTCCCTTCCCTCCTCACTTGCTTAACACCACTGCGATCTTTAGGCTTTTGTCTAGGCTTTATCAGAACTTCAGAGCAATTTCACAATACCCAGCCATGCAGAACACCCTGGCAGGTCAGAAGGGGACTGTGAAGAAGACACAGCATGGTTTTTGGAGGACCTTCCTGGCCAAGACAGGAACTGAAGAGAGGTGTTTAATTGCAGGACTCTGTGGGCTGGGAACTGTCTCTCATTCCTCTGTGGAGTGCTGAAGTAGGGGAGGGACAGCAGGATAACAGGTGTTAAGCTGTTGATACTGTGGAGAAAGGTAAGTGGCAAAATTCTATTCAAGCAAACTAAAAATACTATGGATAGGGGTGGAAAAGCCCTTAAGAGAGGAAAGACAGTTTTCTGAGAGTGAAGTGCTGATAAGGTGCAACTGGACCAGAAACAGGGAATTTTCCTCTTTCTGGGTAGATAGGAGCTGCCAGGAGCTATGGAAAAGACCCTTGGGATGTCTCAAATCACCAGTACCATATAGGTGTGGTAAAAGTGTAGTGTGGAGTAAGGGGCCATTCAGAGCAGACTGGAAAGGGAGAAGGTACTGCTGAGACCCTGGTGCAGCCCAGGAAGCAGCTCCAGGGTCCTCTCCTGGAAGGTGAATTTACAGAAAGGAGAAAGAGGAACAAGATCAGAAAATGCAGACTACAAAAGGGCTGTGGTCATTCAGATGTTTGAGTCTATATTAGAATGTAAATACCAGAGAAACAGAGAAGTCAAATATTACACTAAACAATATTAAACTAAAGATTATTACTACAGGAACAAACAGGTATAAACTATTTATATGTATTTTTAAATTGTAGATTAAAATTTCTTAGTCCTCAGCAAAGAGGAGCTGGACAGAGCCTTTCTGCCAGGCAGGGTGGGCTGAGATTCCCCGTGGGCCCCCAGCCAGCGCTGGGTGTGAATGGGCTGGTGCAGGGCTTGGCTGTGATGACAGGAGATCAAAGCCCATGGCCTGCACGGTCCTGTTTCGGTCTTGCTTTGCAAGGAGGGAAATGATGCAAAAGGGATTTTTAGACTGTTAGGAATTGACTGGACATAGCTATACATTAATTCAGTTTGCTGGGCAACCTGCGTCTTACACCCACGTCCCTTCCACACTCATGACAAAAGTTACTCAGAAACAGCCTGTGCCCCCACTGGATTCCCATGCTGCCAGCGCTGGGTATTACAAGGAATTGATGATTTTTTGGCCGCCAGCCACATCTGGGTGAAATCTCCTTGGTTTACTTTATTCCTCACGATGAGCAGCAGAAGCACAAACGATCGCGGCCAGCCCCGAAATGTCTCCCTGAAGCCCCAGAGGAGGAGCAAACAGCTGCGGTTCAGGCGCGGCGGCAGCGGCAGCACCCAGAGCCGCCCCGCCGCGCCGTGAGGGGAGGGCGCGCCCGGCCCGGGCCTGCGGGACTACAACTCCCAGCAGCCCCCAGAGCCGCCCCGCCGCGCCGTGAGGGGAGGGCGAGCCCGGGCCGGGCCTGCGGGACTACAACTCCCAGCAGCCCCCGCGGCGCGGCGCGGCCTGCGCGGCGGCTCCTGCTGAGGGCGCTGGGCTTTCCCCGGGCCCGGGGACGTTCGGTCCTTGTTGGCAAAGAAATGCGCGTTTTACACAGGGCTAGAACCATTCTACTCTGCATAATGCCACCTTATTGAGAGGGCCTTCCCTCAGCGTGACACCACACAGGTCCTGTGTAACTTTCTCACTCAGCTTCCCCAATGCCTGTGTTTGACCGTGTTTTTTTTACTCAGGGCACTGGAATAAAGAGGGTTCAAAGGGCTTTATTTAGCCCTGAGGAGCTGAAATTCAGTACACTCTGCACAGCTAGCAGGGTGCTACGCTCTCCTCTGCCCCATGTGCTGTGCATTTTGTCTAATACTCTTTAACTGCCAGGGACAAAACAAAAGGACAGCTTTGCAGGAGGAAACTGGCATTTTTCAATACCCAGAAAACAGGGTCCCCTGGTGTCTGATACTGCACTGACCTTTGCGTGTTTCCTCTCTTGTGATAGCAGTTCAGACACACACAGGACAGACACTGGATCTACCACCCCTGGTCTCATTTAGTTCTCTCCATGTCTTGGAAACTTTTTTGGTTTTTTTTTTTTTTTGGCCACAAGTGGGATGCAAATAGTTAAACAAAAGGCTAATTCACTTTTCTGCTTTATCTCCCTCCAGATGTAATTTCTTTATAATTAAATTACCTTACCCCAGTAAATGAAAATAAAAGCCACAGATCATATTCTACACTGAATTTTTCCACAACCCATTTCCTTAAAATTCCTCTTTGCTGTTCAAGGTCCTCTAGAAGGAATGCATGCACTGTGTGAGCCTCACTTTGAATACTCAAAAGGATTAACTGAAGAACATGATGAAAGGGAGAGCATGAGTAAAATAGTTCGTTTATATTTGTATCCTCAAATGTCAGTTCATTACCAAAGTTAGAAACCAGCTGATGCCGAAAACTCATTATGGCTTCATTTAGAATGTTTATTTCTTTAGAGACAGAAAAGAATTGCCTTGCTTGGCTCACTTGTCCAACACAAATAGGCCATGTTTTACAGTACACTTTGGGATGGGAAGTAAAGAGGGTTTTGTTTAGGGCACAGTACACTTAATCTTTTATTTATTTTGTTTTCTGCATTTATTTAAATCCCAAAGCAGTGAGGACTGTTACTGCCCTCTGTTCTCAATGCTTCTGTCAGTATTTGAGTGCCATTACTTGCAAAGCTCCTGCAAGCTCTGGTTATTTATCTAACAACACATAAGTAAGACAAAATGAAGTGGTTTGGGAAGTCGTGTCCACAGTCCTTTGCCCAAAAGTCCACTTTGCTGGTAATGTTAGTGCTTGTGACTGTGGCCACCTAGCACGTAGGTGACCTGCATCTCCATGCAGCCAGAGTGCAGTAAACTTTATCTGGGAGTAAGATGGATGCAAGTGCCTGGGACAGCCCCAGGTGCCCACTCCAGTGGCAAAGCAGGCTCTGTCTTTGCCAGCTGGGCACTCGTGTCAGAGCTCTGCAGAAATCATGACAGAGTCATCAGTAGGTTCTGTGCAAATCCCCAGGTAATTTGTAATGTCCCACTTGCCTTGCAGCAAAAAGCAGGAGCATCATTTGAGTGGCTTGACTCAGAAGGAAAATTTTTCAAGTAAAACATCCCACAAATTTGAAGTAACCCAGCCTGTTAAGAATAATCAAAAAGTCACAGCATCTGAGTATAGTTGAGATTTAGAGTTGATACTTCTGCTTATGTTTTGTTGACACGTTTCTGTCTGTAACTTTTTCTGAGTGCATCAGCATGTTGTGCTTTTTTCATTTGCCTCATGTCAGTGGCTGGGCTGCAGCTCTTTGTAGTTTGGCAGCTACAAAGCCCGTGTGTGGGGAAACAGGGTGTGTTGATAGTCCTTGCTTGATTTCCCTTGCACTGACACTGCATCTAGGTAATGCCTATATGCCATCAGAAAACATCAGCAGTTACAGAAATACTGAAAAGATAAAAAAAATAACGTAAAAAGAAAAAAAGAAGTTTTGTTGCCAGAACAACTAGACAACTTTTGTATTAAATTCTGTGGGTCAGATTTAATTGCCAGTGGGACACTTGGTAATTTGTAAGCTCTTTGAGGTGATTCTTTCTTTCCTTGTGAAATAAAGTCTGGAGCTTAGACGAGTAAGACCTGCAGGCTCAGTGCCTCCCCAGTGCCGGCGGTGGCACGGTGGGGATGACTCGGTTATGCTGCCCTGGGTCACTCCTCTTTCCCATCACCCCGAGCCTGCAGTTGCAAGAGTTCTACAGAAAACCAAGTATCATTCTAGAAATGAATTTTTGTAACTTTATCAATTTGCCAACATCTGGCGACTCCTACTTCCTACCTTGTATAAAATTTCCTCGGCTTGGTACTGGATCCTTCAACAACTAAGGATTTCTTTCCGTTACCTGTTACCCCGCTTGTTAGGAGGAGCAGAAATGTCCACAAGGAGGCCCCAAGAACCTCAAGTCACGAACCGAGCTCCGAGCGCGGCTCTCCGGCCGTGTGCCGAGGGCAGGTCCGCGCCCGCCCACACCGGCCCCCGGCCCCGGCGCTGCCCGCGGCTCCGCAGCAGGTAAGCGCCGCGGGGTGAGCCGCTCGGCGGAGGGAGGCTCGGCGGAGGGAGGCGCGGCTCCGTGCCCGCTCCGTGCCCGCCCCGCTGCCGCCCGCAGCCCCAGGGCCCCGGTGCCTCCTCCGGCGCGGCGCCTTTAAGGCGGCGGCCATGACGCGGGCGGTCCGCGTGTGCGGGCGCGTCACGGGGCCGGGCGGGGCCGCTCCCGGTGTCACTCGGAGCCGCCGCGGAGCGCCCGCTGCCGCCGGGGGGCGGGGGCCGCGGGCTCCGCCGCTCCGCAGCAGCCGGTAGCCATGCGCTGGTTTAGTTGCTCGTAGGTAGGTTTTTCTGCCTTGCTTCCCTCGCCCTCAGTCAGAACTGACAATGTGGTGCAGTGCGAGCGGGCTCGGGGGTGCCCGTGAGATGCTGAACGCGTGTCACAGCCCCGGCGCAGCCGCGGGAAGCGGAGCCCCGGGAGCCCCCGCTGCCCGGGCCCGCGGGCTGCGCGGGAGGTGCCCGCCCCGAGCCCGGCGCTCCGGGCCGTGCGCGGCCGCGGCGCGGGGCGTTCCGCAGGTAGGCTGTGCGGGTGTCGTCTGCAGTCACCTCAGGTGAACCGAGAAGTGATTTCAGGGAATGCGTGGAGTTGTTTGCTCAGGAAGAAGCATCTTTTCGATCAGTTTGTTACTATGTTCTTGGTGCTTTACACGTTTCTACGTGTATAATAAAGGATCTTCTTTTTTTTATTATTATTTTTTTCCCCACACCAATATGAATTGCTATTCTGTATTTTTGCGAAGTTTTAGCTGAAGAGCATGATTTCCCTATTCTGTATCCCAGAGCTTTGAGACATTTCACTGGCATCCATTAATGCTACAGCAAGAACATCCCGTTTCTCCTTGGTCTGTTCTCTGGTGCTCTCTGAAATAGAAATGGCTTACTTGAGAACAGAAAGGAAAGGCTTGGGTTATTTCTGCATGTTCTGTGGAGCGATGGAAAAAGGCTATGTGGTGCGAGTACTCCAGTGTGCTGCAAGGAAGGAAATGAACTGAATTTTCTCCTGTGTCCTTCAAGTGCTCCTTTCCTTTTTGGAGTTCGGTGTAGCATACCTATAGAAGAAGCTGCTCTAGTGAAGGAAGGGAGGTCTTATGGATAACATACTGATTTAGGCCTCAGGAGTTTGGGGCGCAATTAGTAATTCTCCTTACCAGCTTTATTTGCACAATGAGCTTAAGTGATATGTTAATCTGTATCCAAGTCCGCATTTGTAAAACAAGGCTATGGATTTCCAAACCTTTCCAAAGATCTCCCATCTGTTTGGATCTTCTGTATCACAGGATGACTGAAGGCCTATCAAGCTCTCTTGGTACACAGCTATATATTGCACGTCAGTCTCCATGTATATGAATACATACAGCTTGATCAAAATTTTAACACTTGCGAAATGGATTAAATGTAGTATTACTTTCCTTGATTTTCAGGCAAGAATTATTTCTTGTGTTTGAAGCACAGATCAACTTTATTGTCTAATTCATTAGCTACTATCAGCTTTGCCAGGCTTCCAAGGAAACCAGTCTTTAATAGCACTGTTGCTCTCAAGTGGTAACATGCATGTGTCCCTGTAGAATTCTTGTTACATTATGCTGCGCTGGTCATACTACCAGTTATTAAACACAGCTCTTTTTTTCCTCCCTATTGATCAGTTGCTGAAGTAAAACTTCTATCCTCTCCATGCTAACTGTTGACATGGAAAACAAGGAAAATGGCTCTCTGGATGTCAAAAAGTAAGTGTTCCTTTTATGTAAACAGCACATGGATTTTGAATGTAGTTTTCTTTTGAGCTATAGTGGCATCTCCATCTTTGCTCATTTCAAACCCTTCCCTCTTCCTAATGACTTCTGTTGTATTTCAGTTTTGAAATAGAAGAGTCCAGGGCACTGAGCTGATTAAAAGTGATATGTGGTAGGACTGTATAGCAATGAAGAGATGTAGAAGATAGTAAATTAGGTAAACATTTTATTCTTTTCCTCTCAACCAGAAGCTAAAGCAATATTGTGCCGCTGCTCACCCGTCTGTTAGTGGCTTTTGCAGCAGCAGTGCCTAATGATGGAAGTGTCCTGTGTGGAAGTTACCTCTCTGTGCCCTTCTCTGCTGACCCTGTCTAGGGCTGAATAGTAGCAGCATATCACTTAGGTGTCAGTTCCCTTCTGAAACAGATACTTTAAGCTGTTTATTGGAGAAGCCTGAAGTTGCTAGGGTTTTATTTCAAGACCTAGAGTGGGAATAAGGCAGAGACATGGTGTGTGCTGCTCTACACCTTTCTTTTGTGTGGTTAACTACAGGCTAAGGCATAGGAAGTTTTTTGTAAGCATTTATTTAAGGTCAGAAATTCTTTAATTAAGAGTAGCAATTCTGAATGACATTACGGTCTGAGAAGTGAAATTCTGTGTGGAAAAATCTGGCCTTGCTGCTTTAGGATTACAGAAGCCATGGTGAGAGAGATGTACACATAGGTATATATATATATATATATATAAGGAAAGGTACTAGAGTAAGCTCTTAGTTCTGTCAAGCTGCAAGACTTTGTGCAGCTGCACATCATTATTCTCTTTCAGATCTCTTACATAAGCTGTCCAAGAAAATGTGACAATGCATAGGGTACCAGGCACTAAAGTAAGGTAAATAATGATGGTCACTTCAGGCTACTGATAAAACACCTGATTATGAAAAGCATCAAAAGATCTGATGGCAGCCATTAAAATCAGCATCCTCCCCTTCACTTGAGACGCTTGGTACACCACACTAACATTAAGAGCATTTTCCTATTCAGTGACTATGAATAATTATATCGTGTCCCTCAGAAACCACCTTCCCTTTGACAGTCTGGTTTCTACAATGAGCACTCTGGGGTGGGAGGAGAAAGGAGACAATCAAAGCAGGGACAGTTTACATTTAATCACTTTCCCCAAAGCTTGGGTGATAAAGACTCAACTACTGTTTGCTAAGGTGGCTTTTTAGAGGGGATTGAAATAGTATTTAAACTGTGGGGTTATAGTTTCTAGATGAATGTATATGGTATGTATGTGGGTGTATCTACAAAGGAAGTATTTGACACTTTCTTGAAGTGCTTATAAATAGGTTGGATAAAATCTGTTTGTTCTCAGCTATATCCTTTCAGACCTTGCTGCTTCTGCCACATGATGGCAATAAAGGCACAGGGACAGTGGTTAAAAACAGACAAGTCTAATTCTTATTCAGTGTCAGTGCATCTAGTTTCAAAGCCTAAAATGCCAGTCCTCCTAAGATTTTAAAGCATCCAGGATGTGAGGCATAAGTCAGTGTATACGTAAGCCATGGATGCTATATATTCCCTTGTCTTGACTAAAGCAATGTCAGCAGCAGTGTGAGGAGGAGACTAACAAAGTCTACAAGCAAAATGAGCATCTCTGTGGGTAGATGGGTTAAAATCCAGCCAGCCTCCAGCAGTCTGCCACATGCCTTCCAGTCTTCCACAGCTGTAGCTGTGGAAATTGGCTCCACTTGAGGTCCAGCATGATGCTATTCCTTAAGGCAGGAACTTGCAATTAATTCCTGTGATTAATTAATGACTGAGGTAGAGTCCCTGAAGTCATTGCAGTTGAGGCCTGGTTGGGGCTGGACCTGGACCAAGCTGTAGTTCCCTAGTGATAAAAGATGAGCTACAAGAAAAACTAAAGCACCTGGGCTGAGACAAAAAAATGTGGAAGGAGGGTTTGGGGCCATATTTAATTTGAAATTAAAGTGTTTGGAGAATTAAGCAAATTACAATTAGGTGATATTTTTACAGACCGAACCTTTTATTTGCTGTTTAAGAAGGGTTAAATTTAGGTGTTTGGTTGTTTTGTTTTTTTTTTTTTTTTACTGAGTGGTTGGCATTTTGTTTATTTTTTAGTAAAAAATGAGTAATTGAAAGTGACAGTCTGTGTCTTAAGGAAAATGCAAAGATTTAAATATAATTATTCCTCAAATGTTGCTTTTATAAATATATGCAGATTTTGTGTGGCAGTTTTCACATTTTACTTCTTAAGCCTCAGAATGTGCACAACACCAAAAATCTTGTTTGAAAGGCATTCTTTGATTAAAAAAAATACACAGGAAAAAGTGCAGCTCTGATATGGCCAGATAGTCTCATTTTCAATTTTGCTGAGTGTTGCTCTCTGTGTAATCACAATCAGTAAAGCAATTCATTAAGTAAGTCATCATGTGATGAGCAAAAGTAAGAAACTGTTTCTCATTGCTCAGAGATCTGTGATAAATGAAAGAAATTGCTTTTAGAAAGCCCAGTGTAACACAGGCTGCAGGTAATCCCTGTGGCCAGATTTTGTTGCCATATTGACAGACACATTTCAAGAGTTTGGGGACATGCAAAAATCATTGTTTTCATGAGTCCTCCTTCACAGGACTCAGATAGTTGTAGAAATAAGAATGTTGTAGAAAAAACAATGGGAGGCAGTCTATATTGTATAGATTGTATTTGGCTGATTTGTAATATGGTCTGCCCTTGATTCACCCAGTTATTTTGCTCAAAAACATACAAGTCCAGGCAAGGCAGAGACACTGACAGTTGGAAACCAAAAAATTGAAGGACAGAACAAAAATATTGTCAGGAGAGTATAATCTGTGTCTCTTTTCCAGCTGGTGCTGTTGGAATCAAAGTCTTGCCTCTAAGCTTCAGACCAGAAAATGGACAGGATTCTGACACCTGCCCTAATCTCTACATTTTCGATATTGCTTCATTAGCATTATAGTTAAGCAGGTATAACAACGGAAAATATTTGGCATGAACTTCAGAACTTCTGGTTGGGGAGACATATAAAATAAGCTCTTTGATATCTTGCTCTTCATCCTCATAAATTGCTGTAGAAAAGGCAGGCAAGCTCACTATGTATCTTTTTTTACCAAAAATTTTCGGATACACCAAGGTTATCTTTGTGATAGGGTGATTACAGTTTGAGGAAAAGAAATGCAGGATAAGGATAGTAATATGAATGTTTTGTTGTTTTTGCTATTGTGGAAAACAATTGCTGGAGGTTAATCACAGAAATAATTAATTCTGATTGTGTTTAACAGATGTTTTCTGAGATGCACAGCTATTTTAAAAGTCCATAGATTGGTCCAAAGATGAGTCTGACAGCAGTTTTGGGAAATTTTCTATATTGAGAATTAGTGCAATAATTTGGTACCTCTTTTTTGTTTTGATTGGGAAGATCTGTTTGTTTGTAATTGATTTGTTGTTGTTTAGCAGGGTAAAGATGGCTACTAGTAATTTCTACTCATGTTACAAGGACAGTCTCATTTAATATAATTCTTTAAGTACTTGGTAGCTGAAAACAAGCTGCTGGCTTGAAAGGCAGGAGTTTGGTGCCCCAGCTGTGGCAGTTCTCATTCTCCAACAGCAAAGACAGCACACTTGTAGGAAGATCCTAACTCATTACCTTTGGCTGATGTGAAGATTCATATACTTTCTTCTTTTCTGAAAGGAGAGGGGTCTCAGTTTTCCCCAGCATCAGGTCTTTGGAATGTAAAAGGACAGGAGACACTGTTCTGTATTGGAGTAGGGGAGATGTATCAAAGAACACTTTTCCTGGAGAAACAAGGAAGGAGGGGGACATACATGAGGCATGCACAAAGCAGCAGCAGATGTTCTGCATACCTTTAGTGATTACTTCTGCATTCCCACTTTGCAGTTCACTAGAGAATGGAAGACCTCTGGATCCTGCTGACTGGGCTGTTACTGATGTTGTGAATTATTTCAGAACAGCTGGATTTGAAGAACAAGCCAATGCTTTTCAGGAACAGGTAAATCCTACCTTTTGTCTGCCACCAGTTTCTCACATTACACATTTTTGCTGTGGGCCTGGTTATATACTGTAAAATGAGAGAGAAAATCCCACATTAATGGCAGGATTTGAGTTTGTTATTGTTGACATTGTTGACAATGTCAACAATTGTTTGCATTGTTGACAATGCATGGGACTGTGATCTCTGAGTAACAATATTGTTCTGCAAGTTGTGGATAATGAATTGGAGTTTGTTTAAGATAGGATTCAGAAAGGTGAGAAATGTAAATAAATTTTCTGTGTTGAACTCAGTCTCCCTATACAACCCACTCAGTTCCACTGTCTTGTTATTTAAAATGTGAATGCTGTTTAAAATGTGAATGTCCTTCTTTCTTAGTGTATTGTGTAATTGCACTCATGAGTACTTATAAAACCTGAGGCCTCTAAGCAACAACGTGAGTGTGAAGGCATAGGGTGAAAAAGGGGCTGCTGTGCTGCATTGAACTTGGCAATACAAGTGACTATGGAAAGGACAAGTTGGCACTAATTTGGCAGAGGAGCAGTGTGTTTGTAGGACTCAGTCTGAGAAATAGGTTGGGTCTTTGTTTCTAGGCCTTGCAACTGCTGATGCGAATGGAAGGCTCCTCTTGGTAGCTGAGATCAGCAAAGAGCTCAACAGTCAGGTGGCCATTGTAACCCACCTGCCAGCAGCTGGGGCCGTGTGTTAGTGGGGCAGAATTGGGAAGGCAGCTAACTTGGCCTAAGCCCACCTGTTCCATAGAGAAGTAATTTACATCAGACTGGCAGCTCAGCACCTCCCCAGGTAAGTCTGTAGGCTTGTGTGTGATTACCAGGAAATTAGTCACCCACAGCTGTAATTAGTTATTAAAATAGATGGCTTGGCCTTCCAAAGTACTGAGCTGGTGCAGGTTAAGGGCAGCTTTGCAGGGAGACTGTTCATTGCACAAGAAATAGCATCATGGTTGGTCAGGTCAGTGTTGCTGACCTTCAACATCACGTCTGTGAAATCCGATCTGATTGTAACTGATGTATATAACAAATTATCTAATTTTAGCTCTTTGTTCTTGAGGGTGAAAAGCCTGGTGGTGGGGGATTCTCTTGGCAGGTTGCAGAGAGGTTCTTTCTGTTCTTGCTGCTCATTTTTCAGAATTTTAAGATGAGTGAAAAAGGAAAATGTTTGAGTGTGTCCATTCCTTAATACCAGCATCCATGTCACAACAGCCCTGGAAATGTGGCTTAAAAAATTACATAGGCAAAGTAATTTTCGTCTCTGGGTGTCTTTTCCTTATACGGACAGATACTTCTGACTTCCATCAAATATCTTGACCTCTTTGCCTCACAGCTGGCTTGTCAATAATATTGAAGTAATTACTACTGATTTTGCAGCAGAAAGGTGAGGCTAATTTCTGAGTTTTGGCAAATCAGTTTGCAACAGCCTCATAGGCTTTGTTAGTATTCTGCAATGAGGATAAGTGGGTAACTGAGGACTCTGCTGGGACAGCCATGTGCAGAAATCTGGCTGTGATTCCACTGCCAACTTCACCTTATGCTAAAACCTTGGAGAGAGAGGCTGACAGCTGCCACCAGGATGTGGCCAGGAGCTGAGGGATGGATAATCACAGCAAAAGTCATTGCCACTTCCTTCCCTCTCCTTTCCATTAGCAGCATGAGGAGCAGGAAGTGCTTGGTTCTACAAGCCAGGTTTGCCAGCCTATTCCTGTCTGCACCAAGAATAGCCCCATAAACAATGCAGTCCCTAACTTCTTATCAGTGGTGCTGTTCAGTTTCTTCTACATTATTTGCTACTACTAACTTTAATTCTGTTCTTACAGTGTTTTTTGTCAGGATCTCCCAGATATGGCAGTGCAGACAGGTTAATTTTGAACTCTTAGCCATCCTCTGTCTGTAGAGCACCAGGCATGCAGCTGCAGTTCTGGCCATCTCTAATTTCCTCTGTCATTTGCAGTTGCCTGGGCCCCAGAAACCTAGTTTAATTTGATCTACTGCCCTGAATATGTACTGGAAGAAGAATGAGATTGTAAGCAGTATTCCGTTTCACCTGCAACACTGGGAAATTGTTTTCCACTGAACTGCTTTAGTAGGGGTAGCACAATGGTTTCCTTACAAAATATCCTTAGCTCAGAATGTAATCACGGCATCTATTTTTACACTGAGCTTTTACACAGCAATAACTGAGACCACATTTTCTTTTGATGAATCTGAATACGCCTGGACTCACCTAAAATAAGGGACACAAAACATCTTTAAGACCTGAATTTGTTTTACAATACTTTAGGGATCATTTAGAAGACATTTTAAGGGTTGCAGAATGTTTTATTAAAACTCTATTATGAGTGCTAGTAAGAAGTGATGCTTGTATGATGATTATCTGTCATTCCTTCTTGGAATTCCGCTGATGTCAGCAAATCAAAAGAGCTCACTGATGAAAACAGATTCAACTGAAGGATATTGCCCAATAACAAAAATCCATAATATCAACAAGTAAATCAGACAAGCCAAGAAGTTGGGGCCACAAGATACCTGAAGAGGGAGGAGTAGCAGTTGCAGGACAAGGGTGTGAACATGTTCAGAGAAATACAGCCTGCCAATTTGTGGCTGAGCTGTCTGTAGGAGCCCTGGAAGCACAGGGGACTGTGGCTCCCTCCAAGACTGAAGATGTTTACAAAGTCTCAAGATGTGCTCATGCTCTGACCTTTGTTATGGCCCATGTGGCTTTTTGACCATTATGTTGTGATAGCTAGATATGCCCAGGTGACCCAGTACTGGTTTGCTGGCCTCACTGCAATGCCTTACCAGAAAGGAAAGCAGGGTTTGACATCAGCTGGTGTCCTCTGGCAGAGCCGTGGTAGGGAGGAGCACGTAAGTGTGCTGGCTGCTGTGCTCTCATGTTGGCTTACTGTAAAACTTCACACTTTTCAGTCACATACAGCAGAAGGGGTGGTGGGAGGACTTGAAGCTTAACCAGTCCCCTTGTTATTTGCTGAAGACAGTCTGATACTGGTGTTGAGGTCATCCTGGCGCAGTGGGGAATTACTGTTAGCTTGAGTTGTGCAGAGAAGTCTCTCTGCAGTTAACATTTAAAACACATACTGAGAGATAGTATTGAAATTATATCCTGAAAAAAATCCAGAAAATAGAGAAGAAGCAGAAAAAAGATCAGAGAAGTCACCAGAGCATACAAAATCTTACCTGGTGCAAAAAAAAGTGTGTGGCAATTCTGCAGAAGCAGGTTAATGTGGAAAACTTAAAGGAAGTGAAAGCGGTAAAGCTTAAAATTCATACAAAGATACAAAACACTTGAACTCGGAATATGTAATCACTTATTCCTACACAGATGTGTTTAAAGAATCAGTTTTCTATTCAGTGGAAGTCTTAGTAGTTACCAGCATTTCTAGAAAACACAGGGAGTTTTGTGGAAGAAGAAAGGAAAGGAATAGATGCTTTTTTCCTATTCTTGGAGTTTCTCCTATTCCAGGTACTGGATTTACTCCATTTGGATCCTACCAAGCTGGAGGCTGTTCTTCCTCCATAGCATCGTTGAACAGCAGCAGAAAAGGCAACTTCAGATCGGTCATAGCAATGAGCAAAACACTCACTGGTGTCAAAATTCCCACAGAAAGAATTGTGACGAATGGAAAAGAGAGGATAGAAACTGGTTTAACCATTAACATTCTCAACAGTAATTGGAAAGAGGCACCTGCTATAATTGGGTAAAAAGTTATTGGAAACTTTTTTTTCTTTTAGAATTACTGTTACTTTGTGCTCCCCTGAGGGATTAATAGTTGTATACATCTTGGAGATATTTTTTAAAAATGCCACTTTCAGCTGATCTTTGACTACGTTGTGGTTTGTCTGTGTATTTTGTATTTATAAACTTTATCAAATTTTAAGAGGGATCAGTCTTGACAAATTCCTGCTGAGCTCTAATAGAAGTCTTCTTTTCATGTTGCATTGTAATCAAGGATGGGATCTCTGATATTTCCAAGATAATAGAAGGGAGTGGAGAGATACGGATTCTTTCTCTTCCATTTAGACTTTAAAAATTATTTAGAGGGAGTTTTCAAGAATATGTCAAGGTTTTGAGATGGAAAAAAAAATCCAAAGCCTATAGGATTTATAACCTATACAGGTCAGAAAGTCAAGGTCTAAGAGGAGAAAAAAAAAATCCCACCGTATCTGTGATTTACAAGAGGTATTTTAAGTAGGAAAGTGTAGGGGTTGTTAAGACCTAAGCTGGCAAGTTGCTGCTTTTCTCGTCTTCCCTTGAAAGTAGAGGAAGGGAAGTTCTCTCAGTGTGTCAAGCTCCAGTTAAGGCCCTTCCAAACTTTCTGATTGCAAGAGTCTTCCTTTATTTTTCCCCCCACAGGATGCATGGCCTTTTAAAGAAGGCACCTGAAGTTATTAGCAGATATTCACTAGTTTAAACTTGCATATTGCTGTCAGTAGTAATTCTTCTGAAATGCACTTCATAAGCTTCATTCTTAGGAGTATCCTTCCCTAAATGGCTGATAATTAGGCATTCTTCACTTGTACCTATTAATTAGAGAAAGGTTTACAAGGAGGGAATTTTGAAATTAGGCTCATTTGGATTTTGTGCTTGACTAAATAGTATTTATGCCTTAGTCAGCACAGGTGAGCACTTGAAAAGCAAGCAGAATTTAGCAGCTGTGAACATGGTTTTGGGAAAATCAAGGCTACTATTTTCCTCACTGATTCTCTATAGTAGTATTCCATTTGTTGCATGACTGTTCTCCTCTGTTAGATTTGTATATTTGTCTTCATCAACTCTTTAATTCTTCTTATAGGAAATTGATGGCAAATCATTACTGTTGATGACAAGAAATGATGTACTGACTGGACTTTCATTAAAACTGGGGCCTGCGCTGAAAATCTATGAATATCACGTAAAACCTCTACAGACACAACATCTAAAGAACAACTCTTTATAGCTAATGGTCTAATTGGGGTCATGCTGTGCCTCAAAGGAAAAATAAGCAATTTGGTTTCATGTGATGGAACTTTGTAAAGAGAGACTATATCTATTAAGAGTTTAAACCAAATTAGAATATATATCCTATTGGATAGAGCTGGCAATATACTATATGCTGAGTCTGAACTGAGAGAGGTGGTGTGTATTTTTTACATAGTACATAATGATTTTCTCTTTTAGGAAGTGTCAATGAGCATATTGAGATAGCTACATCACTGTATCCAGAAAAAAAGGGAGGTATGTCATTCTCATTTTTGAGCCAGATATGTTCTTGATTTCAATAATTAAGATACCAAAAAATTAAACAAAAACAACCCCAAAGTTTACATGCATCTTTAGAGAGAGGAACCAATTAAAGTAGGTTTTGGTTTACACTAAAGACCTACTAAAATTATTACTACTTATAATTTCAGGATGGGACTGACACTTGCCAAGTCACCCTTTTTTGCAGAGGGTCCTATTTTGACCTTATTAAGGTTTACTCGTGGTATGCTGCAATGTTTAAAGCTGTATATAGAATTAACATAACTCCTTCGGTAGCAGAAGGTGTTGCTGACAGGTGAAACTGAGTTGTGTATTTTTTTGCTGTCCTTTAAATTTTCAGCTATTCACCTGTTTTTAATAGTAGTCCTATGTAAAATATATTTGGTTTTTAAGGGTTGTGTTGCTTTGCAAACAAAAAAGCTTCATTTTATTCCTTTTTTAATTTATGATTGTTTTCTAACATTATGCAGAAATTTGTAAAAAGTAAAATTCTGCACATTTTTAATATTGTCTGTCTTTGGTGTTGTAATGATTGAATTTTTTTTAATGCTTTACTTAACACTTTGAATACTTGTTTTAAGAACTGAAAGAAGCTGTCTTGTCACCATACATCTCTGTTAAAAGAGAGTCATGTTCAATCTGTTTGTACTGGTTCCCTATTTGATAGGTTGCTTGTATATCCCAATAAAACATTGCTTATGTTTGGATTCAGTTTACTTTACAGATCTTTTACTTTGTTGTGGTATACTGGAGCTCCTTTCCTCCATTTTCCTATTAAAAAGGTACTAGAATCTATTTAATATTCTATGTACTTGTGATTACTTTTAACATCACCTACCATGATATCTAAAGATTTAATTATTTTTGCTCTTTCTTCTCTGGTGTTACATACTGCTGAAGGAGAAGCCCTGGCCACAGGTCACCAGTAAGATCCACGTTTCCCTTAGCCCTGTGCGGAGCTGTCAGCGGTGCGGAGCTGCTGCGCTGGCCCTGGTACACGGGGTGGGTCCCTTTACCCCAGAACGTCCGGGACACAGCCCACGGATGGTGCTGAACCCTGGCTGGGCCCACCATCATCTCTGGTCCAGACAGCTGTGCCATGACCCCTGACATGGGGAAGGAATGTGGGGTTGCATCAGTGATGCTGAGCAGAGGAACAAGGAAGGAGGAAACAAGCAGGAGAATGTGATGAAAGTGGAGATGGTGTGGGAGGAAATGGTGAGGGGGTGTAGCTGGGAAAGGAAAGGGTGCTGCTTTCTGCCAAGTGGGGCCACAATTCAGGGAGAGGAAGGAGAAACTCCTGCAGTCTCCTGCCTGAGTAGTGGCCCTGTCTTCACTTGGACTTGGCCAAGTGTGAGGTGGCTGTTCATGCTTGTGGTCACTGGTGTTAAAGGGAAAAAGGGGAGAGAAGGGACAAAGCCATGCTAATAGCTGTGCCATAGGTGAAGCTCATGGTATGTGCTATATTATATAAATATATACAGCAGCATGTTTTCTTGAATTCTTCCTAACCTTTACATGGTACAATGTATATATTTGGAATTTGGGACAATAGGACAGAGATATATTCATAATTTCTTTGTCTGGTCCCTTGTACGGAGCTTACTTTAGGTATTGGTCTGTTAGCAGCAGGTTTGTAAATCGTGGTCTGAATTCTGTTTATGATTTTATTTATAGTTTGGTCATGTCCAGAGATATCTGCTGGGAGTAGGGCTCTGCTGGACTGGATTCAAATAGAGATCATCAACCCTGCCTTGGGGAATTTTGAGCTGTCGTGTATATCTGGCTAATTTTGGACTGCAGTTTAAAAATTATACATTAAACACCTAAATATTTTAATAGAGAATTAGGTATGTTTATGAAAAGGATCATGAAAGGAGTCTGGACATGCTAACCAGCACTGTATGTACACAATTATTTTGGATGAGAATACATAGTGCTGTGTTACTGAAGGCTTAATGGAATATTCTTTTTTTCTCCATTTGCATGTTTGGTATGGGATTTACATTTTGTGGTCCTATGGGAGGCAAAATTTGAAGTAAAATATACTTATTCCAAGAGGGAGTAAAAATCTCCACTGTGCAGACATGAGAGTTCATTTGATGACTACTGAACAAAGTTCTTTCTTTTAATATGGTTAATGAGCAAATTAATTGCATTCAGAAACATCCCGATTTTATTTCCCCTTTGCTCAGCACCACTGAGTCATACAAGTACAGGCCTAACAGAAATCTCATTGCAAGTGCAAAAGGGAATTTGGAAAATATTGGTCAAAACTGTGACAATTTTTTTACTGTCTCTGATTTTTATTGTAGTTTCCTACTGTTCTCTGAGCTTTCTAATGCTACTGTTCTCTTTGTGCAGTTGACTGTTCTGGTTTTGTCTCTTGCATTCTCTTTGCTGTTTCTGGGAGAACAAAAAAATATTTCTAAGAGACTGAAGGGTTTAAAAGAGGAAGTCAAAGCCAGATTATTTTTAGCTACCATTCCTCTTGCAGAAAACACAGCTGCTGTTGAGATGAGGAAGCAACTGATAGGCATTACTGGATACCATGTCAGTACTGCAGCTCTGAGTTGCAGAGCTATGCAGGAATCCAATTTAAATCATGCCCTTATATGTGCCTGCAGCTGGGAGAGTCCCTCTTCCTTAAAAGCCCTGCCTGTGCCCTGGGTGATGGTTAAGCTGCCAGCATCTGACTGCTCAGCTGATCCAGGGGGTGAGTGTGATGAAGGTCTTGGCTTTCACACTGAATCACAATTCAGAGAGTGCCCTTCTCCTGGAGACAGCTTTAAGGAATAAAGCAGCACTGAGCTCCCCTGCCCTGCTGTCAGTCAGCACAAGAACAGTCATACTGCAGCCAAGGTCTTCCCTGTCCTTCCTCTCTCCTAATGTCAGAAGTGCATATCTATCAAAATCTTCCATACACTGTTAAAATTATTTCAAAGCATTACAATATGTCTGTTCAGGTATGATGGGTATCAAATATATAGGAATTGTTCATCAGCTCTGGTCACTCTCCTCTCAAGCTGTGCATGCACAACATGGCATGTTCTCTTTCGTCCAAACAGAGCCAGGTACCACACATAAAGCACATGTAAGGCACCTGTCAGCCAAGTATGGGGTCTGTGGCAGTACCTGTCCACCAGGATCACTTTCTCAACCCAGAAAAAATTGCTCTGACTACTTGCTGCTGTCTCCCATCCCTGCATGTTATTGGTCCAAATTTGTTTTTATGTGCTGCACTTGATCAGGTTGTAGAAGATTCTTTGCCCATATAATTATAAGACAAGATTCAACTGCTGTAACGAAGGGAGTAGGCCCCCCCAGTTAGAAATGGCCCTGGCAAAATGTCTCATTAGGCTGTCAATGTCAGGGATTAAATGCTAAATGAACTCCTCCTTCTTTTCCCTGCTTTTTCCAGCATGTTCAAATTCTACCAAATCCTCTCACTCTTCCTCTTTTAAAAAAATCAGCATTTAATTGATCTTTTGTCTCTGACAATCCTCTTTCCACCGTCACACTTAAGTTACAGTGACAGTTGTTTTAAAATCAGAAGGTCTTATTTTCTATGAGTCTGACAGACACTGCAAATTAATTTCTCATGTTTTTAATGGTAAATTTGTACAACATTTAAAGGCTGAGTCTGAGTAGGACCAGAAAAATATTACCTTACTTTGTCTTCATTCTGGTTTTTTACTTCAAGGTCAAAACAGCAGTTCCTTCTCTTCTAGGAATGGCTTTTGGCCCAAAAGTCATGTGGGAAATGAAATTATTGTAAATGTCCATGTTGGAGGCTGTAACAATCACTGGCTCATAAGCAGCAGGGTGAGTGGAGCACGGCAGAGGAGGGTCTGTGTTACTCTCTCCTTCACCTTGGGCAATTTACACAGGCAATGGATTGGCTTCTTCATCAAACAAGAGGACTTGGAGATTCTTGGATCAATCTCTTGGATTGACATCTTGGAGATGTCATCCAAGAGATCTCACCCATGTGCCATTCCATCACTGTGTTGCTCAGTTTGGTCAGCACTTTCCCCAGGGGGAAAGTCATTAGCCCACTGGCAGGGGCAATCTCCATTGGAAGAATGGGCAGACTAATTTAATAAGTAAGTTTCATTCCTATTGGGAAAGTATGTGTTCTTTTTAATAATGTAACAGGGTCATTAAATTACTTTTTGCTTAGCCCCTATAATTAGGGAGTTGATTTAGTGATATTCATTTGGATCTTCAATGTGTGTCCAATTCCCAGAATAACATTGGTCGGTAGTCGCTATAAATTTGGGAAATGCAACCACAGGCACCTGGAGAGCCCAAGGGGAGCACCTTGAAGACTGTAAGTGGTTCTTGATCTCCATGTGAGAGTGTCATTGCTGCTGAAGGCTGCTGGTGAGTACTGGAGACCGCTGTTGTATTTATATGCTGCACTCGTGAGCATCCTTGCTGAAGGAGCAGTCAGCAGTCACAACTGCTCTGTTATCAGCTGATCTGCTGATAAGGCAGCAGCAAATGTCTTGGCATTGGCAGACTCGCATTCATCTCAGGATGTTCTCTTCCCTTTTTTGGATGATTGCTATAATCCAGCTGCCCCTCTATAGAGCACACACTTTGGTACTTACTATATTGAGGATGCCTCTGATTTTAGCAGCTAAATTTTATCAGAGAAGGGAGAGAAAACTCATCATTTGCACTGATCTTTCAGATTCAAGAATTGCATTGCTTTGTCTTGTCTTAGTGGATGGTGGAAGGAGGAAGGAAGTCAAAGTAAGGAAGTTGTGGCTGAGTTTGTTCACAAGCTGGTGGCCAAACTGTGGGGAGAGAAATGTGGAAATGGGTGTGTGCCTGGGTGTAGCAACCCTGTTTCACAAAAACACTCCTCAAATTCCCTCCTCCCTTCTGCATAAATAACACACGCCAATATGTGTGTCTAGAGGATTTGAAAACATTGCAGGAGTATGAGGTCATTAAAGCTTGAACTCTTGTCTTTTTCAGTCAGATGTAATATGGAAATTCATTCCTAGTGCCACACTTAAGAAGTGGCAGAAGCCCTCCACTATACTGAGGCACTCTGGTGTCTGTTGTATTCCCCTCTGAGTCAAAGGTTTCTTTACCCCTCATTTATCTAATTGTGAGTCCCTCCAGTATTATTTGGGTTGGGGTTTTTTTGTTTGTTTTAGCAACAACTAACACCAGATCATGTTTTTTCTGATGTGACTGCCATAGATTAGTCATACATCAGCTGATCTAGTAAGTGTAATTTGTACATGTATTTTATACACATACATGTGTGTGTGTGCAGGCATGCACTCAGGTATTTGTGTGTGTCTTTCTCAGGCTGCTGTGAATGGTGAAGCTCTCAGAAAACATTTTATATTATAGCTGACATGTGAGTTGACATTTTGATCCAGTAACTGGAAACATTTCATATGTTCCCTTTCTAGATACAACTGTGTACTTTCCAAGAGGGATATGGTTGGCTGCTGTACATATAAAAATAGTGGAATTCTAAATTCAGAAGAATTTATTTTAAGATTTTTAGCCAGAAAGAGTTTTTTGGTCACTTTAAGTAGCTCAGCTTAACTTAGAGTCAGGATTATGTACTCTTGATAAAAGCAAGGTTAAAATAAGAAAGGAAATAGACAACTTTAAGGAATAAAAATACAGTTGCTGTAATAGTTAATATAAACTAGCATGTTTAAATGTATATTGGAAAGCGTGTAGCAATATATATCGAATAATACAGTCAGGGAAGACAAATGACTTGTCCTGACCCTGACAGTGACATCTGCTTTTGGTTTTAGATACTGGCTGATGAGTTTAGCTGGTACATTTTATCTGTGTGACATTGGTTGTGCGTGGAGCATGATGAGCAACTGAGGCAGCTGTGTTGGACTGTCCTGGGCAGTTATCAGAATTGAACAGAAACAGGATGGGAAGGAATCAAAGACTAAAAAGATAATATGTTTGTGCACTTGAAATACACTGTTTCTTGGTAGGAGATTTCATCCCCTATGAACTACTGGGATGTAGCCCAGGACCAGCAAGATTCATGTTAACAGCAAGAAGTTATATTTTAAACAGCAATTCTACAACCTGCTAGCTGCTGCTCATTTTCATCAAGTGTGATGGCGTCAGCAAAGCATTGCAGCTGCTTCTGAGTAAAACACAGTAAGCAACTTGAATAGCTCCTTAGGACAGGAACTAAAAAAACATTTGTCTCGATGAAATTAATGCAAGTTCATCATGGAGACTGAATCTAATGAAGCCAATGGGAATTTGGTCAGATTTCAGGCCCAAGTGAGTCTGGCTACTTCACATTTTCAAGAATGATTTATGCCACTGTTACCTTAATCTTGTTGCCATATGGGACATTGGGGCTGCTTCCGATTGCCTGAGTGTTTTCTTTAGAAGCAATCTGCCCGTTTGAATGCCTCAGGTTTGCAGTGCTGCATGGAGCTGCACTCAGAAGCTCCAAAGAGAGGGAATGTCTGCCTGTCTGTGGGGCTTTATACAAACCCCACTGAACTAGTGTACGTGTGTGCTTGTTACCACGGGAAAGGCTCAGTAAACAGCTGCTCACTGCTCATTCTGTCCTCTTTCTGCCATGGAGGTTAGTCCACCACTACCTTGTAGGGCCACAAATGAAGCACAAACAGTAATTAAAGAAACCTCGTGCCTAATGCAATAAATCTCTTATAAGGTAGAAAGGAAGTTGGTTGTGCAGACCTACTTTGTTTCATAAAGAGGTAAATGCTGAAATGTTCAGTAAGATTCTTTTTCATCTATTGGTAGTGAAGTGTCATTTGGAAGATTGGTCACTTTTTGAGGTGAAATTGGATGAATTAAAATAGTTCTTTTATTTACAATGTTCATATTTATATATAAGTAGTAAATAGTCAAAAGCTAGTTTGTTTTTTGATGTTGCTCTTTATTTGCCTTTAAAAGATACATTAATAAATTAAAAGCACCTAGAAGTGACAGAAGTAGCAAGATAGAAGCCCACAAGTACAATACAACACAATCTAAGAAGGTAAGCAAGAATGTCCCCAGGAAAAGCTAGAAGTGTTGTAAATAAAGCTTTCAGAACTGGTTGGTGACCAGAGACCATCATAGCTGGGACAGCCTCACTCCATGGTGTCATTTTTCCTGTTGCTCAGGGGATAGCTCAGGCTGGTTGAGTGTTCTTCTCTTGCATCTGTTGTGCCCTGCTCATCAAGGCGAGTTTCTATTTGCAAAGCACATCAAAATGTCACACAAAGCAGGACATCTCCCCCATTTTTGGTGCCTATGAATTTAATAATTGTACCCACAGTAGTGCTGCTTGTCTGCCAAATTCAGGAGGCACAAAGGCAACTTAACTGCATTGTTTAGAGGTTACTTTGGGCACTTGCCATTTGATTTGTACTCTGTCATATGTAGTCTGTGAAAATGACAGAGTAAACGAGAGAAAGGGTTAGAAGCTGTTGGAGTTAGGAGCTGGGTTGCACATGTTGCACTTGTGGTAGCCACAGTTAGTGAGATGAGAATCATCGACTGTATTGTTTTATCACCATGTTCAAAGCTATCACCTGGGGTGACTAAAGTAAAATACGCATTATCTGTCTGTCTAGTCTCCCTACCCCTCCCAAATGTAATAGGACTACGTAGGTTGACTCCTGCCTGCCCAGAAGTCATGATAAGTTATTAGACTAAAGAAAACTATTTAATTAAGCAGACACATAGCCCAAACCCTCAAATCACTTCAGTGATTAATGTAAAAGTACTATAGTAACTATAGTCTGATGAGTAGCAGCAGCAGTCATGCAGTCAGAATACATGCAGAGAAAGTAGCCAACAGCTATAACTATTCACACCACAAAGGAGATACAAGAGATGTTTGGTGGTTTTTCTCCTTTCTGTTTCTCATTTTCTGCTTAAAGAAATCTTGTTTCTGACTGATTCCCTGTTCAGTCACTGGGTCAGAACCTCAGCTCTGTAGATCAGTGTGGCATCAAAGGGTCATGACGGGTTATGTCAATGTAATCAGAGCTCTTATGTCTGTATATTCATCTTACTGAAGAAATATAAATAAAGAAAATATAGAGATTTCCTGATTTTACATGTCAAAAACATGTTACAGATTCCAAATTAAGAGTTTCATTAAAAGGTCTGGGAATAGCTACTTTAAAAATTAATTTACTCTAATGTTTCCAGCTGGGATTTTCCAAAAAGCTTAGGGCACTTCAGTCTGCAAATAGCACTGAAATTCAGGGACAGACTTTGGTTTCTGATTTCCTGAGGGTCCTTCATAAATCCCATGTTCAAGAGTTCTAGAGGGAAAAGTAGTCAGCAATGGAAGAGGCCAATAAGGAGTAAACATTGATAGGAAAGCCATGCTATTAAGTTTATCAGGAAGGTTGAGTAGAGCCAAGAGTTTAGTTTCCCTGTGCAGCTGCCAGTCCAAACTGACATTTCCTCTCATCTCTCATCATGTGGCCTTGTGCTTCAAAAAACTTCTTTCGGCCAAGTGTGCAAGCACAGGAGCCATAAGGAGCTTCCACTGGAACCAAAACCTGAGGGAGATGAGCACAAACACAAAGGTTATGTTTGAGACAGGGAGATGCCAGCAGAAAATCTGGCTAGTCACCTCCTTAATAAAATCATGCCCAGACCATGCTCTTATGACCATCAGTGGTAGATGCTGACATTATCACAAGTAAAAGTGGATCTATAATGTCTACCTGAGGGAGGGAGAGGATAGGAGAGCACAGTAGCAGAATCACAAGACTTTGGAGGGAGACCAGAGCATAAACAGACTATAGGCTATTAATGTCAATGGAATAGCCCAATTTTTCTCTTTCTTGTGAGTGTAACATAACAGATTTTCAGCTGGACCTAGCTGGCAGCTAGAGCAGCTGTGGGGGGAGGAGCAAATACATCCTACCCCCTACCTCTTGCCCTCTGCTTGATCCCAGGCTTGTACCTCATTCACTGTTGGACCAGTCTGGGATGCCACAGTGCATTCTGCTTGGGTAAAATGCACAGGTTGACATTATAATTGAGAGTCAAATTCAGTGGAGAAAACAGGAAGAATTTTTCAGAGACGGTCTGTTACAGATCCTTTTGGTGTCCAGAATATTCCACTTGACCTTTAGCTTTTATCAATAACACAAGAAGGCAATTATTTATCCTCCTTTTGTAATCAGTTTAAGCATTTTTTTAGAGGTAATGTGGAGTTTTTACTGGGACTGGGAGAAAGTTTGGTTGCTTTAACTCTGTTTTATGTAGAACTACTGCTATGCTTTGAGGCTGAGTATTTCTAAAGAGGTCAGTCAAGTTGTATTTGAAGCGTTTACTTACTTCTTTGTCATTGGTCAAGCCTAGATTCTTCATGTCTACAACATTAAAAAAGGTGTTGTTCAAGACGACTTCTATGACCTGTACCTGAAACCATGAAAATGGATGAGACAATGAATTAGGGCACCTTTTCAGTCAACAGCCTGGCAGGCTTTTCACTCTGTAAAAAAGAGCAATGCTACGCCCCCAGTACAGCTGATCAAATGCAATCTAGTGAACATGTGTACACCTTTCACTTTTATTCAAGTGCTGCCAAGAACTGAGTGATGTTCTCCCCCATTGTGTTCCCAGCTGGGGAGCTTCCAGTCTTAGCACTGCCAGAGGAATTAACAGTCTCGTTTTGGTCTTCTCAGTGGTGCAATTAACATTCACTATTGAAGTAAAACATCATTAGGAGGAAAGAAGATACCTGTGACACTCTGGAAAGGACAAGCATCTGGATACAGTTGATAGTTTTCTGGTAAGAAGGTGAATATTCCCCACAGTCAGGTGGTCCAGCAAAGGCTTCAAGGATACATTCACGGATTTTCTTCCTAGAGGTAACACAGGTTTTTACAAAACCTTGCATCAGCTGTCTCTGCTTAGATCTGTAATGCTCTGCTGTGGGGTGGTTTTTGGTTATATTTTGCATCTTTTCTGACAAATATATAGCCCATAGGATTTTATGGAAGAACAATTTGTCCTTTCACCCAAATTCTGTTTCCTCTCCCCACCCCTGCCAGATATATAATTCACAAATAGGTTTTGTTAAAACTATATAACAGATTAGTTATTTAATTCTCCTAATGTGTTCTGTACTGAACACCGAACTGTTTGTTTGAATCCTGTCCAATGATGTACCCTTGGAGAGAGAAATACCCCTAAGGCATGCCTCTCACCCCTCGTAACAAGAGCTTAGTGCTGCCACTGAGACCTGTGAGTGGCTGGTGCACAGCAGCTGTGGATCTGGCCCTTAGACCTTCTGTATTTGTGTGGAGGGACTTGGTGAGTATAGATTGGGAAATTTATATTACTTGATATAGCATATACCATATGCAGTCAAAGTCAAAATCCTTGCATTCGCCGTACGACCATTTGCAGAAGAGCTCTCCACATAGAATCCTGTCATGCCTTTCAGGAAGCGTGGTGTGTTCATTCTTATAGAAGCCTTCAAATCCAGACTGTGTTGTCTTCATAAGTTTCAGGTCCTTAATTCCAGCAAAGACAATCAGAGGACCTGTGATAGAAAATTACAAGAAAATATGAGCTTCTTTTCACACAAAGAAAGGGTTTGGGTTGTTGCACACTTGCATTGACAGCTCTAGAGCCAGAAAGCAGACAATAACTTTCTACACACTGATATTGGCAGAAAGGTAAGAAACAAGACAGAAACTACTGAAGTCAGGCTCAGTCTAGAAAATGGTGAATCCCATCAAGTAATCTGCAGTTAAGAAAATCTGAGGGTAGACTTTTTCATCTCGCTTGGAACTGGGACGTGTTGGGTTGGCTTATGCAGATTTCAGTTTAGGAATGGCTCTAAATGGAAATGAAATAGGCTACCAGTGCTGGGATGCACAGCGAGAGGTGTGGGGCCTTTTCCAAGAACACAGAGAAATGTAAAAGTTCTCTGTATACAGACAGAGCCTCAGTCAGTAATTTGCTTTAGATACCCACCCTGTTGGAGTTTTGCATCTCTGAGAATGAGAGCCAGGAGCCAATGCTAATCCCTGCAGTTCAGCTAATGAGCAGGAACTGGCACTGCTACAGATGCCACCCACAGGTTCAAACTGACAGTGGCTTTGCTCTCAGCCACTATTTATAAAATGAGCTGTCGAGGATCACTGCTGTATGGGTGGATCATTGTCTTCTAAACACCAAGTAGTTGTGACCTGATTTTTTTCTGTTGACACCTTTTGAACAGCGGCTATTTCAATTTCAAGCAGTCATTTAGAGTACACCAAGATGGTAACTGAAAATTTCACTGACCAGAGCTGCCAAAAAAGTTTATTCAGAAAAGAGAAACTTCATGGCATGCAGGCTTATTCAGGGCCTGTGCAGATAGTCAGGGGCTGAAGCCCAAGCTGCTGGTTTTGTGCTGCTCTTGGTGCTCACACTAGCTAGTTCAAACATTATCCTTGAGTATGTCAAGTGCATAGTAATCCTGCCTTGAATATGGAAGATTGACAATTTTTTTCTTTAAATGATGTCTTTGAAGGGATTTATACTGGAAATAATTCTACTGTGGTAAGCATTTCTATATTGCATGGTTATTTAGAGGTTTGGGTGTTTTTAAACTGCTCTGTGAGTGGATATTATTGACACTGTATCTTACCTATTTCTTTTCTTGTTTACATTCATTATTGTTTTTGAAGTAGTTTAAGGAGGTACATCTATCATTTTGCCTATGTCCCCCTATTATTTACTAAAGCTGTAAAAAAATCTAAAGAAGAGACTGACCTTGGACAGGATATTCTAGAGTTTGTACTGATCTTGAATAATTCATTACTTGGGGATAACACTGTGACACAGGTTTTAATGTAGTGCAGGTACTCTCAGTGAACCTGGAGATATATTTATCTTATATTCAAATACTTAGCCTTATTTGAAAGAGCTCCTTGCAACAAAAGACTGACTGAAAAGTGGGCTGACTGTGCAGCAATCAACCTGAAACTCGCTCCAAAGGAGACAGCACCCAGGGAGAGTTTCCAAGGTGAACAGCTCATGCTGTGCTTTCAGCAGGCTTCGTGGTCGTGCTGTCTTCAGTTGACAAATTTTAATTCTGTTAAGTTACTTACAATGTTTTGAGTTTCCAAAAAATTCTGAACCTTTTATCAGCTGATACAATGGCAAAACATAATTCTATTAAATCTCACTAGGGTTTTTTCCTTCATTATAAGAAAATTGTTAAACAATTGGATTAACTGAGAAATTAACTCCTGTGTCTGGCTGATAGGTGCATAGGAGGATGCTAAATATAGAGAACATTCTCTTAGAAGAAAAATAAAAGTGATTTGAAAATCTTCACTTTGGTTATTGTTCTCTAGGCAGGGAATTCTAAACAACTAAAGGGCTACATGAAGGGATGTCTAAGAAGGAAAGTGGTTTCTACAGTAAGCCATAAAAGCTTTCTGTTTGTGTAGAATCTGAAGTTGTAGAATTGCTTGTTAAATTTTCATGACGATAAAAAATTTAATACAATCTACATTAAGAGCAGCAGCTTTTCAAAAAAGTACAGTCTTTTTGTTTGTTTCTTTTTTTTTTTTTTTTTAAATTCAGGTGTCTTTTTTAATGTTTTCCAGAAAATACAGTCAATATTATTGAGGCTGCCAAAAGTACAGCAGTAGTTAACAATACTAGAAACATTAAAAAAGATGAGGCCAAGAGACACTGGAGATTTGTACAGGCTTTCTGTGTTCTTTCAGCAGGAACACAGGAACAGTGCTTAGATGCACCTTTCAAAACTTGTGTCCTGTCTGCAAGTGAAACTGGTCTTGCCAGAAACTGGTTCTGGATAGGATGGGAAATAGTTCTAAGTTACTTTAATGTAGTATAGATAGGTACTGAACTAATGCCTAATCCCTCTAAAGCCATTATGTGAAGTGATACAGTGGCCTCAGTTCACTTCCCAGTAATCCGGGAGGTGCATTAAACAGAACACCATCACAGTGAGACTGAATTTGGGCTTTTGTTGTGAGCTATAGCAAGTAGAGATAATTTTTACTCTTACTTGGGAATGCCAATTCATGGACAGACAGCTGAACTTGAAAGCCTGTCTTTTAAGTATCACAAAACTCTTGGTCAACCCAAATACTGCTTTGTTTATGCATGGTGTGCAAAAACACTAAGCACACTCTGAAGTATTTTTATGTGAAAAATGGTTCACATATAGACCATTTGCTCACCATGTTCAAACTAGTCTGGCTTGCAGCAATGAAATTGTTTCCTTAGAAATAAAATCAGGGCACGTTGACAGGAGTTTGCAAATTACTGCAAACAAGGCAATTAGCCTGCAGCAGTGTGGTATCAGGTAAGGATCATAGGAGACTGCAGGTTGTAGTATAAGGTATAAAGTATAAGGGAGAAAAGCCTGTTCTCAGAAGGCTGTTAAATCCTCTGGCAAGATGTAACAGTTCTGCTGGATGTGCTGTTGTAACTCTTCCATGTTTGAGCTATACATACAAATGTGAGCTACATCAGTTCTTCAGCTGTGTCTCAGAGATCAAGAACTTCAAAATTACACTATAAAAATATTCTTTGGTTTAGACCTCTGGAGCAGTTTGGCTGTGCCCTAAGCCCTGTAACACCCATAGCTATCTCTAAAGCCATCTTCATCTCTCATTGGCAGAAATATTTACAGAGAAGTAGGGGACGCTGCCAATTCTTTTCTCACCATTCCGACACTGCTCAGCTTCGCAAAAGCGGATCCCATCAGGAACACATATGAATGAGTGGATGTGGGGAACGCCATCCTGCAATTTAGAGCAGACATGTAAGTAAAAGTAAGTAAAATATTACTGTGTTAATTTGAAAACAGGAGCTAAGAGAGTGAGGAATGACTACAGCATAAACAAATTGAATGTATAAGTATTTTAGATACCTCATGCAGGCGTTGCCATGGTACTTCTTGAATGTAGGTTTTGACGTACGCCACTTGGCAAAATGTTGTCATGAAGTGGTTGCAGATATCTATAGCAAATTGTTCTAAACTTGAGATCTAAGGCAGCAAACAGTATTATTAGAAAGAAGCAATTACTTCATGTACAAAAGTAGATTTTTCTGGTTGTTGTAAGTATTTAGGAAGAATCAGGGTGATTAAAAACACATTTCTGTTATATCTAGCTTGGCTCTCTGTGCCCAGTCACTTGACCAGCTTGCAGCATATGCTGCAAATAGCAGCTGCAGTGTGTTGAAAATCTTCCATTCTGTGGTACAGTGAGCTGCAGTCCTTGGACTGACAGAAACTGCTGCAGGAGTCTTATGCTTTGAGGATATAATGCTGAAATAATAATTTACACAATTATTCTGATTGATATGGTGATATTCTAATTAAGTTTTACAGGATAAAAATGGGATTTCATTATGGAGAAATTTAGTGCTACAGATTGTCATTACGATACATGCAATTGATGGCAGTAAGAGCACAGAAGAATTAAGAGGAGTCTCACACTTTGAGACCTTCTGTTTAAAAATACTATATAGGAATATGCAGGATTATGGGCTATTAAATTAAAAAAAAAAAAAGATGGCTTTTATATGATAAATCCACAAAAAAACAGTGCTAGCTCTTGAGAAAAAAAAGGCTTTGGAAAACTAAGAAACAGTTCACAGGACAAGCAGTGGAGGAGGAAAACTAAAATCACTGAAAATTACTTTGGTACTGATCTGATATGCAAATTGAAAAGAAAAAGTTAGTATAACCAATACTTCCAAATGAAGTTGTAAGAAACAGCAAGGCTAGTTAAAAGAAAAATACCCCATTTTTTTTGGCCAACACAAGGACAATATTCTTTATGGTGTCTGTAGGTATCACAAGAGAATTTTTTCCTTCCAGGTACTCCTGAGGAGAAGTCAGCCGCAGATGCGTACACACTTCCACTTCTTTAACAAAATGCTTCTTTCCCTCTTTATGGAGGCGAAGGAACTTAATTGAATTCTTGCCATATTCACAGTTGAGGACTTCAAGGTCGTTGATCTGCAAAGAAAACATGTACCAGTAGTAAAGAAATGCAGTGGAAGCCTGAGTTATGCTGTCATGCAACAATGTCAGTGAAACATAAACAGGACTAATGGTCTTTATTTTTGTAGTTACCTGTGATAATGAGAATATTTTCATTATATATTGCAGACTCCTGATGGGAAGAAACAATGCTTTAGGAGACTGTTACTGTATTTTAATAAAATAAAATTTTAAAATTTTCTGGGGGACAGATTATAGAACAGGAGTCACAGTGAACTAGTCTCTCATTTGTCATCTGTGAGTTAGTCCTGACTACACAGACCTTCACTGGGTCTCTGCTCAGGGATCATTGGTTTTGTTTGCATTAAGCCATATTATTAAGTTTTATCCTGCTTCTGTCAAACACACCCCATTTACACATCTCTTAGTGTTGGAGAGGCTGTACTAGCAAGGTGACAAAATTCTGCAAAGGTTGTGAGGATTTCTGTCGTGCTAAAATAGCCAGAGCTCATTGCACTAGACTTTCCATGAGGCTGAAATCTCATACTCTGTATCAACAACTCTTAATGAAAATCAGACCCTTTTCATGTAGGCATAATGAGAATAGAGAAAGAGCATTTTCTACACCAGAATATAAATTGAAGCTTTTTATGTGTGAGTTGCTAAAAGATTATCAGATGTGAAATCGCTTAATTCAGACATGTTTGTTCCTAAGAGAAATGTTAATGCGCTTTAAAATAGTTGAAAAAAGCTTTAGCTAATTGTAAGTAAATTCGTTTGGTTCAGAGATCAGAGCGTTTCTCCGGCTCAGTCCCTGGGGCCCAATCCCCAGGGGTGAGTGAAGGTGCCCAGCGCCGGAGCCGGCACCGGGCTCTGACCGGGAGCCCTTTCTGCCGGCGCGGGGCAAGGGCTGGGCGGAGAAGTGAGCGGGAAATGATGTTTTGCTTGTCTGAACACCACGGCTTTTTTCAGATAGTTGTGAAAAATTTGTACGGCAGCCATGGAGAGCTGAAAACAAAACAGAAAGTGTTTCGGTATCTGCAAGTTGGAGGGTTTTTTAAGCAGAATACAATGAATAGTCTAAATAGCCAAAGTATTTTTTTCTGTTTTTTGTCAAAAACATAACTTGCCCAATGTCATTTTGTTGCCCAAAGAAATCGCGAGCAGTTTCCCAGGAGCCCTCGGCCCTGTCCATGGCCGTCCCTGCTGCGGAAGCCGCGTTCCCAGGCCGGCCGCGCCGTCCCGGGTGTGCTCCCTGCTCCGTGGGCAGGAGCTGACAGGACTCGCAGAACTTCTCCTTTTACAGCCACTCGGGGCTCGCCCTGCGCAGCCGGGAAACCAAAATGCCTGCGGGATCTGCGTGGTGCTACCCTGCTCTGCTCTTACTTCTCTCCCCTGTGCCCCTGTGGGCCGCTGAGCTTTCCTGCAGGAATGAAGACGGGGAGGCGGTGGATTGGTGAGTAAATGTGCAGGGGGAAAAGGCTGGGAGAGTAAATAAATACATCGAGATTAAACCACGGGAAGTGGGTGGGTCACCGAGAAGCCATGCGAGGCAACCGCTGGTTCAGCGCTGTTGGCGTGAGAGTCGAAGCAGAATGTTGCCTTTGAAAAGCCTAGGATAAGTTACCGAAATCTGATTTCATTTCCCTGAATCAACCACCGTGCTGCATCATGACTAACCGGGGAGCAATCAAACAATCACGGTTTTACACGGCGTTCATGTCTCATGATCAAAGGGAGCGTGAGCTGTGTTGGGTGCCGAGGCTGCTCCCGGCAGCGGCAGCCCCGGGGCCACGGCCGGGCCCGGGTTCCGGCGCTCGGCTCGGCCGGCCCGGGACTCACCGGGCGGGTAGGGACCCGCGGGTTCCTCGGGCTGGCTCTGAGCGGCACCGCGGGGCCCCGGCCCCTTGCCGGGGGGCGCTGAGGGCAGCGCAGCCGGGGCCGCCCCGAGCTGGCGCAGCAGCGCGGCCGAGCCCCCGAGCCCTGCGCCCGGAGAAGTCGCTCCGTGCCCGGAGCTGCCGCCACGGTACCGCCCGTGCCATCCCACTGCCAGCAGCGAGCCCAGCTTCGGGTATTAAATCATTAATTGGAGTAATGAGCTTTCAACATTAAAAGATGTAAAGTACGATTGCATAATATCCAGCCCAGATTTTAAAAGTGAAATGAGGGACTTTTAAAAAGTGCTTCCTGAAGATAAGTATCAACCAATTTCAAAAGAAAAATGGTTTTCTTTTGAACAACAATTAGTTTGGACACAAGTGCTAAAGAAGTAGGCCCATCCCTTTACTTGCACGCAGAGCTAATTGCAGGGAAGGCAGGTGCTCCTCGCCCCACAGGCAGAAGCACAAAGCTGGCTTTGCTCTCTGTTGGCATGGCATCAAATATATGAGGCTCTAATCCATCCCTATGACTTGTCACCTTTGACAAAGCCCTTCTGGATAATGTCATTTTTTCAGGAATCAGACTCTTAGTTGGTGCAGCTACCTAGGAACTTAAAGGTATGCGATATTTTATTTCTCCGTAACCTGGATTTATCCCTTGCAGAATGAGATTTTTCGTGACAAACAAATGAACACAAAAACACAAACAAACAAAACCAAAACAAACAAAGTCCACAGACATATATATATATATACATATGAAACTGTAAATTTCTTAGAGGAATTTAATTTTTGTATTAAAATTTTCTGAGAAATTCTTTAAAGGCTGGGGCTAGGAGTAATTCACCTGTGCCTCTGTGTCAATGCCAGTGACATGGGGCCTGTTCCAGGAGGGAACTCTGGGGTCTGCACAGGCAAATCTATGTTCCCTTTCACAAATTTAGCAGATAGGACAGGGGGATTACCTTTTCAATATGCCCTGATCAAAAGAAGAGAAACTTGGCTGTCTGCTGGGGTCATTCTGGTTTACTGAGAAGTTAGCCTTTGGATTCTGGATTTGGTTGCTAGGAAGCTGACAGGAGAAGCAGAACTGAAACTGCTGACATGAGCCTCCTCTTAAACAAAAGATGTCAATGTCCTTTTAAACAAACAACACTGCATTATTTTCAGTTAGCAGCAGGTTTATGTGCGTTCCTGCTATGCACTGGTTTCATCCTGCAGTTTTCCATGCCTGCTCAGTATTCACACACCCTTTCATTTGCCACTGAACCAGAGGGATCACTTGCTTTATCTGCCCTGATCCCATCTGTGCTCCCCAGCTGGGCTGGCAGCTCCTCCCCGCACGCAGTCCCTGGGCGGGCAGGAATCTCTCCTGTGTTTTCATTTCACTTGGGATCTGTCCCACGGTCCGCACTGCACCTCCCACAGGGGCCACCCAAGCAATAGCCACGGGATCGGCTGTCTGAGGAGGGCGGAGTCTTTCCTTTATTCATCTAAACTCACTGTATTCGGTGGGAAGCCTTCCCTGCAAATAAAACCCAGAGCTATGCTTTCTGAGAAATGCTGAGTCAGGGACTGAAGCCACCATGCACATTGTTTGTTTGGGCTTTTTTTGAGGGGGTGGGGAGGAAGGGAAGAAGTAAAGATGTGATTCTTGCTTATAGTGTTCAGTCACAAGCAAATAATGTGACAATGCTAATCCGGTTTAAGCGAATTTGCTCCTTCTTGGTTCTCAGGAAAATAACTTTTACTCTGCTCCCACAAATGCCTGGGTTCTTGAGAAATTTCCTGTGCACAAATAGCACCAAAGATTTTATACAACTTTAATTGGTAATACACTCAGCTGGCTTTCTGGAAAGTGCCAAAATGTGTATCTACTGGGAATTGGCAGGCGATTTCCTATAGCTCAGTGACTAGCATTTTGTAGGCATATCTGCTAAGGTGTGTTTGTCAGATGCAAGGCTGTAAACACTTCCAGAACATAAATCTTTTAGTAGGCTTCAAAGTAGTTTGGGAAGGCTTCATGTACTAATTCCTGGATCAGTACTGTAACTACTGCTATTCCTCTCCTTTCCAAATCTCAATTTCAAATCTTTATTTCAAATGAAGGGATTGTTATCACTCCTGGTGCATGTATAGGCACAAACCACTCTCCCCAGCCGAGTTATATAAATCACTTTCTTCTCTGTGATCTGTCATCAGAAATTATTTCTCCTGAGGTACTTTGAGGAGATGATTCAGTCAGTGGCAATGCAGGTGAATTACCAGGACCGCCACTGGTGTGTGTTTTTCTTTCGCCTGTACATGTACATTTCCAGCGGATTAAATGTTCCTCTCTAGCAAAATGTTTTCCTGCCACTTCTTACCTGTGTTTGGAGATGTCTTCTGTGACCAACTTGAGCCTGTAAGTCAACTGAGCAAGGTTTACTCCTCCTGATATACTTGAGAGGTTAAGCACAGGCTGCATTTTTGTTAAATAGTGTAGATTGAAAATAATGCCATTCAATCCTTACAGTTGACATAAATAGCAAATTAATCAATTACAGCCCTCAGAGAAAGTGACTGAGTTAATTACATTGTGATTAATCCCATGGACTTGCACACTGGGAAAACTTGTTTACTTTATCAGGAACCTTAGTATGAACTGAGCCATTTACTGACAGTATTGAGTACTTCACAATTTTGAAGAGATTTGTATTCCTGGCTAATGCTTTGAAAATTTCCAGTCTGCAACTATTCATCAGAGTGCAAGTCTGTTATGGAAAGTATGACTGGATCTACATTTTATCACTTTGCTTTATACTTATTTTGTGTTATGATACATATAAACATAATATAATTCATTTTTTATTTCAATACCTAGTTTTATCTATTTCATATAAAACCATATTTATATAATATAGAAATTGTTTGACCTGGGGGAATGTTAGACTGGGTTTGGGACTTGAGGTTCTTTACCAGAACTAGGAGCAATAGGGATTTCATGGACTCAACCAAGGCTACCTCAAATTCTTCAGGGGTACCAACAGCAGTGTGGCCACAGCAACAGGAGTTTGGTGCTGAATCAGCCTCCCTTGCTTGCTAAGAAGCAGAAAAATTTGATTGCAGCAGGGACTGTGCTGCCAGGCTGCAGTTGGTTCCTGGGCTGGGTCATTGCTTTGTGGCTGAGATGTCCACACTGCTCCCCCTCCAGCCCAGGCATCCCTGGATTCACCCGTCTTTTTCTTAGGGAAGGAGATATCCATTTACACATCCAAACAGGGTGGTGATAAAAAAAACAATTGCTCTTCACTCTTGCAGGTTTGCTCTTTACAAGCTGCCAAAACACACCAAAGGACAGATTTCCATGCTGGGGCTGGAATACCTGTACATGGATGCCCTGGCTCCACAGTGGCAGCTTGGTAAATACCTCATCAACATGACACAGGGTGCTCTGGGCCAAACACTGCAGCAGCTGTATGAGACTTATGAATCCAAGGCAAGTGACATTTCGTTTTTGTTCGTGTGGTTACTTGATATTATATGCAGATGACATGCAAGCAGCCAAAATAAGCATATAAGGCCAGGCCTGACCAATGGATCTGCTAAAACACATAGGGGAGGAGCATCTTGACAGTTGGGCAGATTATTTGCAGGTTTGGCTACAATTAGGGATAATTCTCAAACTTCTAATTTCTAGTCAAGCTTTTCATATAGTTAGAGTATTGTCCATCAAAAAAAAGGGTGTTGATACATTCTCCCTTTGGCTTCTTTTCTGCAATTTATGTTGAGCAACATCTGAAGTTGTGAATTCAAACCAAGGTCAGTGGTAATTATTACAGACACTTGTCCTAAGCCCTCGTATGTGCATGTGTTCATACTCTGACTCAAATAAAATCTGGGTTTTCATTGTCCCCCTGAAATCACTGTGACTGCTCCAGCAGTGATATGCTGCTTGTTGACCTTTTTTGTTACCACCCTCAGACACCCCACTTACATTTGTGTGAAGTGATTGTAAAATATCACAAGATTTTCCTGTAATTATTTTTTCCCATATATGTAGTATTGTTGGGAGTCTGGTTATGTCTTTGCATTTCTCCTGTGGATTTGTAGTAGGGTGCAATTAATTTGTGCATAGAAGAGACTCCCAAAAGTCACTCAAATGTTGGCAGTCCAGAAAACTGTCCAATCCCAGGTCTTAGTGCAGCTGTAATAAACTGTTTACAAGCTCATAGTACATTGGGAGAAGAGGCATGTCCCAACTCCTTTGAAGTTCTCTATTCAGGGGAAAAAAGGTGTGGCCATATGCAAATATTTTGCAAAAAAAGCTTTAATTGCTTGCCCTTAATAACAACAGTTGTCATTTTTACTCAGCAAATATTTTTACCCCATCTGATTGCTAAATCAGAGAGAGGCCCATAAAAACAGAGAGTGGAACTTCTTTGCAAGTTCCCACTAAACCCATGTAAACTGGCTTAGCAAGCATATTCAATATTCAACCCTTGGAAAGGGTTACTGCAGTGATTGAGAGAGCTTCCACTTCATGTCAGCTGAGGCCCTAATGCTGAGTCTTCAGGTTTGTTTTGCTGTGATGTCTGTGGAGACTGTGTTAGCTGAACTGGGAGCAGGACGTTCACACAGAGGAATCCTGAATTCTTTCTTCTGTTCCCAGCAGATTTGTGCTTAAATGCCTTCCTCTTACTGAATGTCATGTTTCAGAAATGTGTGTTTCCCTGCAGAGGAACACCACTGCATATGCCATATACAATGATGAGATCCCTGAATCAGACTCCAAAGGGTCGAAACATGGACACACCAAAGGTACAGGGAGAGTCCCAACCTATTTTCTCCTTTCTAAAGTTGCAGATAGCATCTACTTGTTGTCTGTTTGTCTACCTGCATATCTAAAATCCCTGCCTAAAGGAAAACTGAAGAGTGATTTGCATGGTGTGTGGTTTTTGTATAGTTGCCTGTGCTGCAGCTTCTGTTTTGGTTTTGCTATGCCTGTGCTGTGTGAAGGCTCTTAGGGCTTATGGAGTCTTCGTTTCAAGAGTTGAAGCTAATACAAATCCTTTTAGCACTATCCTGTGCCTGATGGCAAAACAGTACAAGATATGAAGGGAAACATTCCCTCAACAGAAACCCCTCCAAACTTTCTGGGGCAAGAAAATGCTGCCAAGATCATGGCACTGTAGGATGTAGTTACAGAAAATCGAGACTTTAAATGAGCGTAAACTTCAGTGGAGTTTAAATGTTCCCCTGAGGAAGCAGATGGGGTTTGCCCAGCCTGATGTGGAAATGAGCACATTTTGCTGGGCTGTATTTTCAGGCTGCAGCAATGGGCACAGCTCAGGAGCCATGATCCACCCTGGAGGTGAGAAGCATGGTCTGTTTCTCTGCTGCTTCCCCATGGGGGACAATTTGGTCTGGAAAGAAGACACGATGTTGACAGAATCTGTTTCCCCTTACCCAGTGACTATTTGAAGTGAAGAAAGATGAGAGATGGAGAGAGGGTCACAACCACTAAATTGTTGGAACTCTTGAGGACAAAATTTGAACAGAGGAAGGGGGTGTGAAAGGAATTTTTTTTCAAATAAAACATGATGACAGTTTAAGTTATGCAGGAAAGAATTGATGCAATTTTAATATAAAATTGATGTCTCCTATGGTCTGTTAATCTACTGTAGAACAGCTTACTCTAGACATTAACACACTGAAATGTGGTATCTGCAGCAGCAAAACCAAAGTAGGGCACAGCTCTATCATCTCAGGGGTTTTTTCCTCTTTTATTAATTTGCAGTAACTTTTATTTTGACAGGATTTCTGCTCTTGGATAAATCACAAGGCTTCTGGGTGATTCACAGTGTGCCCCTGTTCCCTCCCATCCCTGAGGATGGTTATGGATATCCATCTACTGGGGAATCCTTCGGACAGACAGCCATCTGTATAACCTTCAAATATGATCAGTTCACGGAAATAGGTACGAAAAGCCTTTGTCCCACCACACCCCTCTGATTGCTTTCCTTGAGGTTTCACCTCAAAAATTACTTGTTCTTGACCTTTTTTTGTGACATTGGGAAACCAAGTGGGCCTGGAAAGATTGTTCTTGGCTTCAGTTGTGTTTATCCAATGATTTCCTGTGTGAATGTGGGAAATTCACTCTTCCACTCTGTTTTCATCTCCCTGTGGGAACTATTAGGATAATAATAGTCACAAGTGCATATCAAGAGTAAACTCAGTCCATGCAAACAAAATGCTTTGGAAATACAAAGTAGGATGATTAATCACCTTTAACAGTAATAGCTCAGTCAGCAACAGTCATCTGCAGTTCTAAAAATGTAAGGCAGCCACTGCTTGAGCTGGAGTAGTAGCCTTGACTCATCAGAAATATGAAGTATGGAATAAATATCACCTAGAATTTTCCCAGGTATTTCTTTGCCACAAAAATTGCCAATACTAAATATATAAAAAACCCCAAAACCCAACAAAATACAGCTTCAAGATTCAGAGCTATCTGGCAGTGATAAGTAGTACTGGAATCCTGGAAAGGAAATCTTGAAAGACATCACAAGAAGTCATATTGGCATGTTCCTCAACTCTTTTCACACTGTTTTTTCACTCTTCTTTCACTTACAAACCTCAAATCAAATTAATGAATGACACACGTTGTGCAAATTACCAGGCTGGCCACACCTCAGAGCTATCTAACCCAGGTTCCTGTTTGTGGAAACACATCTATGCATGTGTTTAGCAGAAGAGGACAAAAAATGAGATGCATATGCTAATGCTTTTCCTGCCTCATCCTTGCAGCATCTGCTAATTTGTGGTTCAGGGATTTCCTGAGCCAGAAAGACTGGAATGTTTCTGATGGACTGGTCTTCCATTAACTCACCTAATGAGCCCCTTTGTTCCCTAGCTGTTTATGCTATCCATGGCAAGGACTTCTACAGTTGAGCTGTGCACTGTTCAGAAAAGGAGATTTCTTCTGCAAATTCAAGCCAGATGCTGAAAGTCAAGTTCTGTTCTCCCTAAAACCAAACTAGGCCGTTTGGCAGCTCCTGTGTTTGCATTTGGCTTGGCAGCTGTAACTGACTGGAGACTGCAAACTCAGAGAGGTTTGGATTTACATGTGATGTCTGAGTGCTCCATGGCTGCAGAGAGGCTTGATCATGAGCATGGGTGGAAGTGGCAGTGGATCAAAACCACCAGTTAACAGTTCTGCTAGAAATAATGAGGTGTAAGTGGAAAGCCTGAGTGTACTCTCGCAGCCAGTCTTTGTGCTGGAGGGCCAGTCAGAATACAAAGCAATACACAAATTCTTGGTTGCTAAAATAAGACACTTTGACACTTAACTCATCCAGGAGATAGGCTGTGAAGATTAAGAAGGATTTAGGTTTTCTGTCCAAGACAGAACTTTGCCTTCTTGATTGCTTTTCTTTTACCCATTTTATTTTTGCATGTGTTCATATCTGTGGGTTTTTCTCAGACCAACAGATGCTGATTTATAATCCAGGAATCTACAGCTGTTCCATCCCTGACATCTTCCAAGCTGAGCTCCCAAATCTCCAGAAACTCTGTGCAAAGTCCAGGTTGCCTTCAGTCCCCTTGTGCCACCTCTCCAAGCTCCAGTCAGCTCATGGTGAAACCTTTCTCCACTTTGCAAAGTCGCACTTGTTCATAGATGGTAAGAGAACCTTTTGCTCTCCATATAACACATTCTCAATTAATTCTTAAAATATGAATTAATAAATTATTTTAAAATTAGTATTCTCTCTGAAGGGGAAAAAAGAAGTTCAGCTTCAGAAATAAAAGTAACAGAGGGCAAGGTGTGCTGTCCCATCCTAATGTTCTCTCAGCCCCACAAAGCAAAAAGATGTCTGGTCCATCCTAAGGTATTCAACAATTAGATTTTCAGGAAAATTATGTTCCTTTATTCAACAGTAACAACAAAGAAGAAATAGGGGGGTTGAATCATCTGGGATTTTTTTGTTTTGAAGAGGACTTGCAATTTTTTTGCCCTTTCCCTTTTTTCCTGCTATTTGTTTGTAACAGGTTTTCTAGAAGGAGAAAAAGTAGAAATGAACTTCTGGAAAAGTCAAAATAAGGGGAGGGGACAAAATTCCCTCTGGCTGACTTCATGCATGACAACGAAACTAGCACAATTTAGATCATGCTTTTCAGTCTGTTGTTAATTGAAGGAACATGAAACACTGATTGCCCACACCCTGTGTTATTCCACAGATATCTATGTGGCCTGGATGGCTCAGGAACTGAAGACCGATTTGTTGGCTGAATCCTGGCAGCGTTCTGGTGAAAAACTTTACTCAAATTGCTCTCTTGACTACCACGTCTACAACATAAACATAATAGGGACGCCCTTGAACTCCACATTTCATTCCATTAATGATCATTCCAAATGGGCTGTTTCAAGGAAATACAATCAGTGGACATGCATTGGGGACTTGAACCGTGCTGCTGAGCAAGCTTGGAGAAGTGGTGGGTTCATCTGTACCCAGAATGAACAGATCTACAAAGCCTTCAGGCATTTGATAATCCAGTATGAAAGCTGCACTTCTGCTCCCAGAGAGCTGTAACAAACCATTCCTCCCGACCAGCACAGCCCTTGTTACATGGGAAGTGTAGGAAATATCTCCCTTGAACTGTGTTTTCACTCTGAAAAGCAGCCCTGTGAGTTTCCAGATGTGCCAGGCCATCCCCTTGCTAGCTGTAGGAGCAGGTGCTGTGCAGGTGGAGGGCGGCTGTTTCCCTGTGCTGTGGGGCCCTCAGGGGGGGTGTGCTGGGCCCTGCTCCACTCCCTGGCTCCTGTCACCATCCCAGATGGGATGGCATGGCATGGGATGGGATGGATGCTGCTGCACGGGGCTGCACCAAAGCACATCTCTGTGAACACCCTGCACGGGCATCCCTGGGCACCTTGGGAGTGGACCTGAACTTGGGATGGGACGGACAACAGAAACCTCTCTCGTGAGCTGGGCTGTCAGCACTGGGCAGGTAGCAAGGGATAAGTACCCCCAAATAGTTCAAAGTTGCCCTGGATTTCTGGCACTGTGGAGATAAATCACTGTTTCTGCTCAGCTTAGGCTGAATCTATAAAAGAGCTGAGAAAATTAGATCCAGACAGGGAGATTAGTAGATCTGAGGACAGGAAGACCTCATTTTTACATGATGAATTTTTAGAGAATTAATGAACTTTAAATAATCTTTAAATTATCTGTAATCAATAGCTTGAGAATATTTCTAGTGCTTTTATTCATGTACAACAATTTTATAAACAAATAAACATCCCAAATATGAATAAACAAAACAAGGAGTAACAATGGTCTGTTTACATTCTCCCTCTTCCATCTGTATAGTTATTTGTGGTTGGTTACAATGTTTTATAGCTGCCAATGAAAAATTGAGACAATGAGGAAAAAATATAAAGAGAAGAATGTATTTGAAGAAAGATATTATTTAACCTACATTTTCTCATTACAATAAATGTGGCTGAAATTTTTAATATGTCCAGTCTCTGTCTTAGGACTTGAAGTTTGCATGGTCTTGCTATAAAGACAAAGCTGATTTGCAAAATCGCAATACACTCGTGTTCAAATTTCAGAAGTGTACTTGTGTTTAATATGTTCCTATTTATATGTTTCTATCTTTATTTTTCCTGAATTGCTAATATAAACTCCAGTCTGAAGATCTGGCTGTCCCACTGATATTTCTGCTTTGCTGTGTGTAGTCCCCACCACTGATCCTCCACAGAAGTAGGTATAAAGAAATGCCCCACAACCACAAGAGGTTGCCAAATATTTCTTTTCCTTTTCACCCTGAACAATCAGCTAAACAATGAAGTGTAAAAAGTGTCAAACTATATAATTTCAGAAATACTTGTGCGTATTTCTTGAAGAGATATAAATAATCTCTGTGGCCTGCATAATGAAGGGAATTGTACAGGAATAAGTTTCATAATTAACCAGTCTGGATTGAAGGTAGCTTGTAGCTTGAGTCTCATGGCTCAGTGAGAATAGTTTTGTTACTTAGATATCCTGCAAGAATTTTTTAATTTTATTTTCCCTCCATATGACCCAATAACATTCGATAAATAATTTGTTTGATAATGTTCTTTCTCTGATGCCTGTCAGATTGTTTTACATATTTACTTCTTGTTTTGCTAGCTGTAGTCAAGCAGCACCTTTTGTGGCAGTGAAAATTGCCAGTGACACAGAACACTGCACCATGGCATGGTAGGGTATTGCGCAGATAAGCCAAGACCAAATTAATTTCTCTTGCCTATCTTTTCAGGGCAGACACTGACCTAACCTGCCTGTCTGAGCTCCTGTATCTTGCCCACAGCTCTGTGTAAGCACAACTTCAGTGTATAGGACTGGCAAGAAATCCTCTGCTGCAGACAGTGCTGGCAAGCTCACCATGTGTGTCAGAGAGCACCTGGATCTGTGTAACAACCTGTATTTCTTGTAGTATTTTCAAATACTCGGTCACAGGGTTCTGTATCTGTCCCACTGGTTGTCACAGCAGTGTTGCCAACCTCCTGCTCCCCAGGCCAGGAGTCACCACTGCATCACTTGAAATACGTGCTGATTGCTGTACTTAATTACTTGGTCGATTAATAGCTGTCATAATGTTTTACAAGACTACTTAAACATTCCTCTTTCATTATACCCACGACTGCTTGCCTCCATTTTAGCTGTAACTGAGGAGGCATAAAGAGCAGTGGGAAGATGCAGAGAAACAGCTGTACCATACAGAACTATAAGCACCTCAGCAGCCTGGCTGTGCACGCACTCATTTCAGTGGTGTAGCAATAAAAAGGCTGCAGATCTGGTTCTCTCATTTTTTTGACTGTAAACAGCTTTAATTTAGTTTTGCTTTTGTTGTGTAACTTCTGTATTTTCATGTTATGAAACATGGGCAGACTGTTTCCCCAAAGAGGCTAATAATCAACAAAATAAACAGGATAGATTTTAAAGAGTTTGTAATTCTAAAAGCCTTAGGGCTTTCTTCGAAAATGCAAGACCATAAGCCACTTACCCTCATGTGCCCTCACAGCGTGCCCTATGTGAAATGTTTACTTTTAGCCTATTTTATAGGTATATTAATAAGGTTTTTAAATTTAAAATATGGTGTTCTATTTTAAGATGCCAAACACTCAAGAAATATCTGCCTATCCCAGTGATTCTGTACTGCCTCTTCTGCCCACTGTGACCCTTTTGACTGGACAGACTGGTTCCTGCAAAAGGGGATGTGTGGTGTGGCCTCGCTGCAGTTTCAGGGGGACCTGCTCAGTAAAACTGACCCTGCAGAAGGGCCCAAACACTGGACTCTGGCTTGGAGAGGGAAGAAAGCTGCTGCCTTGTGTGGAAACCTGGAGTCTCTTCTCAGCACGCAGGTTTGGCTATTCTGACCCTTGGGCTCTATTCTAGTTAGACGAAACGAGAACGTCTATTATAAATGAAAATTGTTTGCCGAGGGAGTAGGAGAGGCCAAAAGCAAACATTATTAATCACTAAACATTACTGTAGTGCAGCCAAGTTTGTAACAAACACGGCAGTAGGGGTGGTTGTTTGGTATAAATTGCCCTGCAATCATTTCCACAAGCTGAGGCTCGGTCCCAGCACGCCTGACACGCTGGCGGGGCACAGGAAATGCAGACACAGCCTCTCCAAATCCAAACCCCCACACCAGGGCATCTCCTGCCCTTCCCACAGCCAGAGCAAGGGCAGGACTCTGCCTCCCTGACACTGCTCAAAAAACCTGGCTGGTTCTTCTGTAAACACCTGTATCCCCGAGGATGCTTCCCTAATGCTGGTAATTGTGTGTCAGTGATTTGCTGTGTTAGAACAGTGCAGTTTTACACTGCTGTACTGTAAACTGCAGCTTTACAGTTGATGCAAGAGGTGAAAGGAATAAACAGTGGAGAAAAGCTTAAAAAATAAAAAAAAAACCGTGAAGGCTTTAAAATTTAAACTGTGTGAAGTTTAATTCCAGCTGAGCAATTAGAATACTGGAAAACAGGCAGAGGTATGGCAGCCTGAGCCCACTTCACAGGGCAGCCTTTGTGGTGGAATTGCTCTGGTGTCTCCACAGCAACTGAAGCTCTCATGATGGGAGTGATGAGCAATGTATTGGAGGATTTCTCAAGGACTCTGGGGCTCCATGCCAGCTGCCTGCCAGCAAGTCAAAGGAAGCTTTGGGAGCAATTTCTCAGAGCTGGGAACCTTCTTCAAGGCATGCTAATGAAGCCTGGTGCTTTGTCTTGTCACAGGGGTCTGCAGGCATATTTCTGACTAATGAAATGCTCAATAACATCACTGTGAGAAATTTTTTTAATGTAACAAAGTATCCTTGGCGTTATGAGCATAGCCACTTAATTACCCATAGAGAAACTTACACCCATATGTTAACGCCCATAAATTATTGTGCAGATTTCTTTTATACCTTTATTTTCAGCTCCTGGGAAGGATACATCACTGGGTACTTAATATAGTCATTGCTTCAGAACATGTAAGCTGCCCATGCCTGCAGTAAAATGTTCAGGAGGCAGAACGGTGCTGGCAGCGTCACCTGAAAGCTCAGTAAGCCAAAGCCTAACTGTGCTCAGGGTGTGATGCAAGAACATGATGCACCTCTTTAATTTCACAAGAGGTTTCTTAAAAAGACAGGAATTAAAAAATGAGAATGGAGATGAACAAATTTGTGTTAGGCTGAGAAAAATTTGTGTTAGTGTGAGGAAAAACCCTTTGTAGCAGGGAAAATATTCTTCATAGTGAAAGGCAGAGAGCCTGATCTGAAATTCCAAGCTAGGATAGCAATATTGGTGTATTCTAGATATCCTGATACCCATAGCTGTTAGCCATATTTGTCACATATCTGACACTTTTTTATTTATACTGCATATACCAGATTATAGATCTAGTCTTCTGGATTTTCTTATAATCCTCACAAATTTGGCATGAATGCCATAAAAGAAGTTGTGTTTGAACCAAGAAATCAGTTGTAGCACTTTTAGATCTTGGATTCAGACAGCATAATAGATTTTTTTAATGCAGACCCATTGTATGTATTATGGTCTTTAAATTATTTATCCCTGTATTGAGAGTATGCTATTCTACATGTTCATTTTACTAAAACTGTTAACTATGAAACATTAAGAGTTGAAAAATATATCTTGCTTTTTATAAAGAGCTGTGTTACACTTTTACTCAAGTTATTTTGGTAAGTCCTTTTGATTTTATTTTTTTCCATTTGCATTTGCTTGACATTTCTACACAAGGTATCTGCTGACTATTCTGGTTCTCTGTAAGAGGGATAAAAGTAAGGAACATTCTTCCCCTCCTTTGATCACTTTGCAGCCTGGGAACTGCAAAGTGATGTTCAAATATTCAAAGCTTACAGGAGCAGAGCGTAGTATTTACTGTTGCATGCTGGAGTGCTGGCAATTGCTACAAGTGGTTCAATGTAGTACAGTAGTTTCCAGCATTGCCTCATTCATTAATCATAGAAATGTTGCATGCAAATTAGCCAGAGAGTTGTGCATCATAATACAGGAATTAAAAAATCTGTCTTCACATGTATTAATGCCTGCAAATGTATCACATTATAGCACTGCATGGTTTCTCCATTACATTCCAAAACCTGTGAAAAGCTCACTAAAAGCTGTGTCACCAAGTGTTTTCTTTTTGTTGCTTACTTATGACTTTCTCAAGAGTGAGAGTATTTAGCTCCAGGGCACTTTTGTGTCTGCCATTTTCCAGAGTTCTTTTTTGGGGTAGTGATCTGTCAGCCAAATATCATTATTACTCTTGCTATAACGCAGTTTAAAAATGTTATTTGTTCACTAGTAGGAACGTGGTAAGCACCACTGTCCTCCACTTCAGCACAATTTCAGAAACTCTTCCCTGCTCTGAAAGCTGCTCCCTTTCACATCCTGACCTTGTCAATCCTAGGCACTGTGCAAGGAAATTTCATCCTGTAATCTCTTGCTTTCTAACTACTCCAAATTTTTTTTTTTTTTTTCAGGAAGGTCAAGGTGAGAATGAAGGAACTGAAAATTTTGCACAGAACATTTTGCAAAGAAAGAAACTCTTCACAGCAGATAGCGATGATTTGTGCAGTTGTATTCCCAGCTGCTCACCAACCTGCCAAAAGATGGGAAGAAACAGAGAAATGGCAGCAAAAATAGTTTGCAGGACAAAGGAAGAAGAGCGAACAAGACAACTGAAGGCAAGCAAGAAAGGGGAAGCAAGGGAAGAGCAGAAGGAACATTATAATGGTCAACAAGGGAGTCAGAGGCCTTGTGTGTTGTGACAGAGAAACTTTTGGAGTTAGCTGTGCAAAAATCCAGTCAACAGGATGTTTCATTTGCTATGATAGTTATCTAATATTTAACCATTTTACAGATACATTCTCCATAGGCTACACCACAGAGATAAAAGCAAAAGGCATGAATTGAAGTGACTTAACCAAGTGGTAAAAAACCACAGCACAAACCAATATCTGAGGAAGACATCACCTCTCTGTTTCCAAACCTACAAGAGCTGAGATAAGGTAAAGTCAAATGCATTAAACATGTAAAAGTAGGAGGGAGAAATTAATAAGCTAGGCTAACCAGTTTGAACCATATTTGAACAACATGCTAAGCCATTTTTTTAAAAGGAAGCTATTATTAAGGTTTAAAGCCAATGTACAAATACAGTCAAAACAAGAGATGCAAAACATTCACAAGAGTAACTGCAGATCATTTCATTACAGCTGGTGACACTAATATGAGCTGCATTCATTCTTGAAGCATTGAGAGTACCACAGGCAAAAAGAAGTAAATACAAATACAAAAGAAAGTAAAAAGAACATACATAGGGATTAGCAAACTGATGCCTTTAACACTTTGCTCCTGGGATCATTATTATTATGGGTATTTTGTACAACATATGGCCTTTTATTGTCAGGTTAAAAATCAAGCTTTGTTTAGAAACCTCCCCAGTTTTATGTTTTTTTCAGTTTCATCTCTAATCCTACTTTGCTCTCCTGCACTAAACAAACCATCACCGGTCTGCTATAGTAGTTTCTCACTGCACTGAGTCAAAATCAGCAATCATTCCTGGGTATTACTTACTGTCACTTGGCTCATGGTGGCTGTTTTGTCACCTCCTGGTCTCGGATCCAACAGAGGAATAATGGCAGCACAGAAGCTGAAGGTCTATAAAAAGTGTCATCTTAATATCAGAGGAGGAGCTAGGCATAAGGGGTTGGCTTCACAAATGTAAATATTTCATAATTTATTTAGCAACGTGGCTTTGCTTTTTCCTCCAGGCAAAAACTTTAATAAAGGAATAGGTCTACTGCAACACAGGAAACAACAGCATAAACAGAGACAGGGACACATCCTAACTCCATTAATATCAGCGGGAATTTGCCTTCATCTTCAGTGGGAACAGAACTTCAAAGACACAGGAATCACCCATACAACCTGAAGGATAAAATCAGAACCTTCCATAGTCTCTGACACAAACTGTGTTTGAGGGTGGCAGGGTAGTCCCGACGATGAAAATGTCCCAGAAGGAGCTGCATGGCCCTGGCCTGACCGTGACCTTGTCCCTGGCAGGTGTAGAACAGACCTCAGAGAGGCCTCATGCCTTGACAGAAGAACCTCTCTGAGGTGCCTGAGCTGGGCACGGGTGAAGCTCCTGTCTCTCTTTGTTCATGGCTGTACTTTCAGTGCCCAAATCAGGAAGAAGTGATATCCCCACCTTTATAGGAACATTTTTTTTCACTTGTCATTAGCTTAAGATATTCTTTTAAAGCTTGTCTCTGGCAAAATGAAAGCTCTATCTCCTCAATCCTGATTTGTTTGTTAGAACTGAGGAAGATGAGTGGTGTGGATATAAAGAATAGTTTTTTCTCTAGGAAGATTTAAGATCTCCCTTGAAGACTAAGAACATATTTTAGGTGAACACAGCCTGCTAAATGCTGGGAATATGGAAAAACCAGGATGAAGGAACTCCTTCCTGGGTATCGCTGCAGGTCTCTTTTTGGTACTCACACCATACAGCAAACATTCAAAGAACAGAGGTACTAACAGCAGAGTTAATTTTCCTGTCCTTCCTTTGGATGATTCCTTGTGCTTCTTCCATTCCTGGGAATGCATAATGTGACATTGTATCAAGTCGCTGGATGAAAATATGTATAATGCACAACCTGGGGAGATTGCTACACTCTTGGTGAGTTTATTTACTCCTCATAGTCCTATTTTAGCTCTGTGAGAAAAAGTCCCCCTCTGTCCTTCATTATTTACTGGTCACCAAAATAAGTCTGACAACACAGACTCTTTCAAATAAATCAGATTCCAAAGAACAGTGGGAAAATGTTCCATGGGAGTGTGTACCCTAACTAAGGCCTGTCCATTGATTTCTAATTATATTTCATGTGTTTGGTATGGTGTCTGCACCTCCAGACCATTGCAGACATATCAGGAAGCAAGGCAAGCACTTTCAGAAAAGCCCCTTTAAAAGAGGTGTGCTTAACACACATTTGAATGTCTGTGTTCTATACAGCAATGATTTTCTGTTGCTGGGTGTAAAGAGTTATGTGGACAGCCTTTAATAAAGCCACAAATATGACTACAAAATACAAGGTCATGCATATTTTCCATACATTAATGTTCTTAAGGAATCCAAAGCCTCTCCTGGAATACGATAAGAATATTTCAAAACCTGTGCTTTTTACAGGTCAGACCTGTATGTCAAAATATACAGCTGGGTTTTTTTGAAAGAGCGAGCACTGCTCAGGACCCTGCAGGTACAGAGAACTTGGGATTTCAATACTTTTTTGTAATTAAATATATTATGTCTTTAATGCTAAATTCCTCTGGTTTTCAGTGCCTTTGTTGTTAACTACCAGCACGTATATAACCAGTCTAAAAAATGAGGAGCAGAGCATGTGGTTTGGCTGCTTTGAAAATCATATAATAATGTTAATGGAGTCTGTGGGTTTAACTTGGTCCAACTGAAATGACTGTCAGCTAGACAGATAGTACAGGAAAGGTGAAACACTGTATTTCAGATAAGAAACTAATCTGTGTTTCATGGTCCCCATCTTCTCTGGGAATATGAAGCCAGCACTTTGTGGGGTTGAGTGACTCTCCTAAACATAACACTGTTGAGCACAACTGGTCTGATGGGCTTAGTTAGACCAGTGTGGTAAAGGCAAAGTGAAACTGTGCAGCTTTGTGGCCCTTACCACTTTTACCATAAACAAGGTGTCTTTCCTAAGCAAGGGAAGTTTCAAGAGCTCACAGCATTCGAAGTAAGTTCAGTTTAATTTAAATGTAGTACTACATAAAGTATTACAATAAGGTGAACAGAGTAAAAATTAGAAGAGCCAAACTCTAAACAAATTTATGAGTGCACTGTACAAATTAATACATATTTGTGCAAAGTATCCAGGAGAAGAGAAATATGTTTCCTCTAAAAGGATGTAGGTGTGGCTACTGCAGTGTACCAAGGAGATTAAAAAAATCCTGTTTTCGTGTTGTGTTTGAAGTATTAATTAGAGTCTGGCGTCAAGTTTGAATGATAACTATTACTTTCTTCACACAGATTTTCTAAGCTTGAGAGACCAGTTTTCAAAAGCTCTCTAGCAAAGCTATTATCTTACCAGCATTACTTTGTCAGAAGAATCTGTGAAAGGTTCATCAGAAACACTGAGGGTGAGTCTGGTTTTTTCAGTATCTTCTCAGGAATTGCCTTCAAAAATGAAAGTCAGCTTTTTCTGACAGTAATCTTTCATAATTACAGATGAAAATTATGCAGTTGGCAAATTTTCAACAGCCTTGGAAATTGAACCTAATACATTCAAAGGCACAAGCCTTTAAAGTGTTTCACACATAGACAGTTAGCCAATATTCTCAATTAGAATACATGCTTTTGTTCTTAAAGAAAACCACCCATGCTATTTCTTTCACTGCTGATACAGGATTGTATCTGTTATGCTTTGATTTTCCTGATTTGGATGCTCCCAAAAGGAGTACTTCAGATTCCTACAGTTCCCTGGCCCAGATAGGTTAATACTGAAAAGGGTTCCAGTAAGTCTTGTACATGGATGAATGAACACACTATATATAAAAAGAAATTTATACCTGCAGAGCTCTGGTATTGTGAAATAACAGCATTCAAAAGTGCTTAGCTCCCTGAAGTATGATGGCTCTCCCATCTGATCTAGGATATGCAGGAGTGGTACAGATAAGATGTATGCCTATGGGTGGAGGGGTAAAGAGTGTTTTATATTAACAGACTCAAACAGTTAATTTCCTTCCTTCTGTGGGTGCCCTTCCAGTACACTGCAGCCATTCTGCTGCTAAACAATTTTTCTGAGTTTGATCTATTATTAGTCACAATATTATCCCACCTTCATGCTAAGCCTTTACCTAGGCTTAGTTATAAGGGTTTTCTCAAAACCTGGTGAAATGCTTTTCACCCTCCGTACATGGCTTGGTTTCTGCACACAGTGTTCTGCTAGTGGATATGTAATGGACATATACAATGTTTTTTCCAAATCACAGCAGCTGGAAGCCTGGTTGAGACTACACTGGAACATTCAGTAGCATTGACATTTTAGGTAGTGGCTGTTAAAAGTTCTTGGAAGAGCAAGAATTACTTAAAGGCCAGAGGGGTCAGGAAGTTAGCAGGAGCTAAATTAGCATCAAAACATGGCACAACAAAAAGAGTGAAGAGGGTTATCTTCTGCAGCTTGCTTTTTGAAATGAGAAAAATGGAAAAAAATTATGAATGCAAACAGGAAGGGAACTGCACTTTTCAAAGAGTTTTGAACTGCAGAGTTGTGGAGTGCCTGCTTCTTCCCAAGGCAGAATAATAACTAGAAACTCACCAGTAGGTAAGGGCATTGCACTGACATTTCACTTGAAATAGCAAAGGCATCCCTTTTAATTTCTGCCAACAATCTTGAAAGAATAAAAGATCTTGAGCCCAAAGGAAAGGAAATCTTGTGTCCCCTAAAGGATGGACTGCTTCCTGATGAGAAGGCGCTGAGGACATGCTGCTCTCCATGCAAAACTGAAGGAGTGCCCAGAGAAACAGCAGCATGTTCAACGGGTGTGGTTAATCCTTGTCAGGGCAGCAGGCTGTTCCCAGCCACCAAGCATAATACGACTGAAAGAACAAGTGAGAACAAAACTTTTTTTTAAATATTAGCCTTAGCCTGGATAAAAACTTGGAAAATTATACATTTAGTTGTTAAAAAAAAAAAAAAAAGTCTGGAATGACGTGCTAAATATCCTCAACAAAGACGTATGAAGAGCCTACAATCATCTGAGCAGTATATTCTACTTAAGATTTTAAAAATGTACAACAGAATTTGGTCTTGATAAATAACTGGTGTGCAGGATCTAGAGCAGTTTTGTTGGGATCTCCAGCAATGCCATCACTCCATCTGTAAATGATTTTGAGGTTGGGATCATATCAACAGAATCAACCCTTCAGGCCGCGTAATAAACTAATGATGCAACACTTAAGGAAGAAGGTGGAGGTGCTGGCAGAATGACAAAGTCCCACCACATACAGTAAGAACCAGCTGAGACTACGTGAGGCTGCAGTCAAACACGAACCATTAAAAATACTGTTCATTAGAAACACAGACCCAACTAAACTGAATTTATATTAACTATCTAATAACAGATTAGAGAGCCTGATATGACCTGTGTGATCTTCTAGTCTGACTTCTGGCTTAATGGAAAGCAGATTTTCCTGAACTCATCCTGTCCAAACTAGATTGTATCATCTTAAGGGGGGCACATATATCTTGATATAAATATCAAGAGAAAATTTACCATAATTCTTGGTAACCCTCTCAATGGTAAATTATGGGTAACTATAAATTAAGATTGCAGGTCTTGGATCTTTGTCTGCCTGAGCTAATGCATGGATTTTTAAATTAATATTTACACCATAGAATGGTACATAAAGGGCCCCCATTAGCTTTCTCTTTGATAAGCTAAATAGGTGGAACTCCCTGAACCCCACATTAGAAGGAGAGTATCCTTTAATCATGTCTTATCGCTATTCCATGAAGTCCTTCTAATTTTTCATCACTCTTTTGAATTTAGGACACAGATCCTGAACAACATTCCACCTTTCCTTGCATCCATGCAGATAAAAATGAAGTATAAATCTCTTTATCCTGTCTCAGTATTTACTTGCCTGGGCAATCAAGAGTTACTTTCCATATTCTGGTCACCATGGAAGGGAAGTAGCAATTGTGATGTGATAAAACCTTTTCAGTGACTTTGCTTCCCATCAGAGGACTTCCTAGGAGATTTGCTGGGCCCTTGTTCTTTCTGCAATATATATTCTGCTTCTTTATTTGTATAAGGCAAAAATGCTTTCACAGTGATTTTGTGGAAGAATAAGGTTCAAAGGTATGTATCAGAGGTTAGCACAAAATGTTTGTGAAGAAGGAGACCGAGGACAGGACAGATCTCCTGAATCCTATACTGTCACTACAGTACTGCACATTTCCATGTGAGGCTGAATGACAGAGGCCATGGCCAGATGCATTGTCAGCTGATGGATACAATCCTGGGATCAGATTGAATGCTGCCATTTCTTTCCAGATGTATCTAAAAGTCACCTGGTGAAGTAAAAAAATGGGGTTTGAACCACTGAGCCTAACTCTCTCCTGCCAAAGGTAACCATGCCATGCCTTCTCTTTTGTAAATAATTCCATGCAAGCTAGGAAATAAAGTATTTTTCCAAACGGGAGGAAAATGTGATCAATTTGGAAATACAGGCAAAGGAAATATTATTTTAGTTCATTTCTTCTTGTCAATTTGTATGTAACTTTTACTGAAATCTGCTTTTAATTCTGTCCTGTCTCCCACTGCAGAGAACAGAGACTGTCTCCAGCATCAGTCTGTGTTGGGTAAAGCATCAAACTTGTTGAACCATGCAGACCAAGCAGAAGAGATCCTGTGATAGAAGATCCAATGTCAGACCAAATTTCATTATGAGTTTAATTTCTTTGTTCAGTCAAACCCTGTACACCAGTCAGGATTGGCTCTGACAAGCTTCCACTGTAAAATTATACAAAAGAGGCTGAAATCTAGGCCACAGCTAGAAATAATTCTTAGGAAGCTCTCTGGATTTCCTGGAGGGTAAGGTGTGGCTTTGTGTGTGGGAGGGAAACGCCACTGTTTTTCTGTTACCAATAATTATGTGCAGCTTGAGTTTCAGTAATCAGAGTTACATATGCATGCTGGAAAAAAAGAGCATGGGATTATACGTTCCAAGATAAATATCTTACATTGCTTTTATCTTTGTTATTTTGTGATTAGCACTTTTAAATGTCCAAAAGCATGCTCATATTTTATCAACACATAAGAAAAAAATAGTTACGGAGAATTTATGATGTAAAAGAGAAAGTAATCTTGTAAATCTTCATATTAGCCCACCAGTCTGTCTAACATTTTGGAACTACTTCTTGCACTAGCATTTGTTTTTATTAGCTTCAATAATTTTGCTTTTGACATTTTTTATGATCACTGCCAAATACAGAATATGCTTTCCAGAAAGTTATCCTGAGGTGAATGCACAATGTTTAAATATCAGTCTTAAAAGATTTCATAAACCAATAAAGAAAGAAGATCTTATCAGGGGAAAGGGGCTGGGTAGCTTAAATAAAAGAAATACTGCAAATTTAATGGCTATTCATCACAATATATCAATACAAACAGGAAAAAACCCCAACTTAATTATAGATAAAATGTAGCCTGTAAAATTATTTTAAAAGTCCATTCATTGCAGTGTCTAGCCCCCTACCATATGAATATTATGGAAGATATTCTACAATTCTTATAAAACATTTCAAAGGGTGTTTTTTACTTCATTTTGAGGTTTCATGGCATCATAGGTTTTCAGGCCAGAAGAAAGCATCACAAGTCTCCAGCCTGACTTTTTGACTGGTACAGGTGATAATTAGATTGAGGGATGTGTCCTTCGGGAAAAAAATCCACCACCTTGGTTTAAAGACTTCATGTGAAAAAGAATACTTCACAGTCCTATGTATCAATTTGTTTCCCAGGGCTTAGTTAATCCAAGGTGTGTTCTGTTTGTTCTGATTTTGTTCTTTAATCAAAACATATCTCTTGACTCAGTTTTCAAATGTTGCATCTTCTAAAATATTTTCCTGTTAAACTGAAGATTTGTATGATTATTCTCTTTATTTATGTCATTTCAAGTGAGTTAGTTCTTCCCTGATTCATTGATGGGCCAAAAAGATGAAGCTTTCTAAGTCTCTTCTGTAAAAAGGGTTTCTAGATCCCAAAGCAACCACATAGTTCTGCTTAACCAGTTTCTCAGTTTTTGTCTCGGGATCAGGCCAAGACCTACTGTTCCACCAACAAAATCCCTATTGCTACAGTGCTTCCCACATTATTCACAAGGATGGCATTTCTGTGTGCCCCTAACTGCATTTCTAGATCACTCCTTTTCATGATGCAGCCTTCCCTCAGGTAACTAAATTACATTTTTCTTTCCTAGCACTATTAGCCTGCACTTCACTATACTAAAATGCACACTGTTCAAGTTAGCTCACCTTACTAAAGATTTTGGGAGCATTGTGGACTAATTTCTTATCATGTATCACTTTAGAACTTCTGTTTCTTACACAAGATTATCTTAAAATTTGTAAAATAACTAGTATCTCTCACTAGCTATTTATAAATATTTCTCACTTATTAATAATGCCAAGTAAAAAATTATCCTGACTATTTTTATCAATTTAAAAAGTAAAGTATATACTAAGAGCCAAATGTAATATAGCCAGACACTGAAATGTGTTAAAACAGAGGAATATTTAAGCAATATTTTGCTTGTTCTCAATAAAATGTGTGTTGATACCATGGAGTTAAGAGCAGTCCTTAAGGGGAAGGGATGTTGCAATAATTTTGAACAAGGAGAAAATTCTTCTCTATCTGTGGGAAAACTGCATGTAGAAAAATAAGTAATATTATTGATTATACCAAGTTCTATTTATTTCAGAAAAATTATACTGCACAAATATGCCTTAATATAAAATAACAGGAATTTAATAAATCAAATGAAAACACAAGGTAGCATATTCTGAAAAACAGCTGCCTAGAAATAAGTCATACTCTAACCTTGGATAAACTCCTTCTTTTTCCATACATGAAGGAGTGTTTTATTAAGGCAGCCCAAGCTATGTGTAATTGCACCAGCAACAAGATATAAGCATCACTTTCTGCAAAGAGAGCCACACCTCCCAAGAAACACAAGTTTTTCTACATACCCACAAGGTTGATGAAATGTTGCCATTGACTATCTTCCCTTTCACAGGATAATTCTTTAGAAAGGGGTAGGGATCTCCAGAAGCAGCACAATGAATTCAGCAAAATACCAGCCTGAAAACAGTAGATGCTTCTTCAGTACTTTGCCATGGGTAACCATTGGATAAACTTTTTTTAAAGTCTAAATGTGTCAAAATACAACTTTATTGTCCATAGAATTTCTATTTGTGGAAGTATTCCAGTTTTCTACACTAGACACTTGAAACTCTAGCAACCACCATTATATAATTTTTTCAGCTTATATACAATTAATGCATTATCTAATATTTATAATCTACTAACCAGAAGTGCTGACAGACTTGTAGTAAATCAAACACCCAGTACTTGCCAGGCCAATCTGTTCAGATTAAGATAATGGCCAGCTATGCCATCTTGATAAATCATGTGGGAAGAAATTATTACAGTGTTGGTTATAACCACATGTTTACTCCATACATAAAGTCATTTTTTTAAAACTCAAATTAGTTGAAAACTGGACACCCATATGCAGCAGACTATGGAATTTCCATAATTTTTAAATAATGAGTTTTGCAAGGTTTTTTACAAGAATTCCTTATAAAATGTCTTCTTTTTTAAATCCTCTCCTTTGCTTAATTCGTCCTTAGATTATGTAAATCTTGCTCAGTCAGGCTTTCAAAAGCTTTGCTTCTTTTTCTTTCTCACATGCACATAACCACACACACGCTCTGAGCCGTTTGACACAGACCACTTGAAACATCACTACTCCTTGCACAGTGTTTCAGCAAGAAGGTTGCACTATGAGCTGCTGCAGCTTCAAGAAGAGCAGGAGGGGAGAGCCAGGGAGCTCTGTCCCAGCATGAGCCTGCAGCAAATACTGCTGGAACACATTTCCTAGCACTTGAGGGACACAAAGGTGACTGAGAACAGATGGTGCAATGTGGCTTTACCAAGGGCTAACCTTTGATGTGAAGACTGGCTCAACAGAGGAGGAAGAGCAGTGCTCAGGTACTGTAAAGAAAAGCAACCCAGAAAAGCACACAAAAAATAATTTTTTTTTGGTGTTGTGTTATGGGATGAGGACAGGTCATTGAGAGCATATAGTAAGAGCTAGTGTTCATCCTGAAATATTAAATAATGCCCAACTTCATTGTGCATGATACCCATGTTATCCATCAGAGAGATTGCCCTGGGTGACTGAAAACACTGAAATTAAAAGAGTGTAGACAAGATCCACTAAGGAATGTAAGCCTGTAAGTCTCAAACAGATGATCCTGAAAAACTTCCCACACACTTCCTGCATAGTCACCTGGTAATTTAATGAAATGCACCCTTGGAGAAACAGCTCTAGGTATGCCTGAGTCTGGGCACTATGTGGAAAGAGCTAAGCAGTTCAGTGTTTATTTTGTGCTTATACCTAGCTGGGTAAACAAGAGACTATTCTACAGTGGGGGGGCCAGAAGGCTTGGTACAATAATACATACCAAGCACCACTGGCTCAGGCTCTCCACAAAACACAACTGCAGGCTTTCTCTCAGCAAATGATGGTATGCATGTCCATCTTTCATAGGACAGCATATTGTGGTGGGCCCATGCCCAACTCTTTCCTCAGCTGAAGAGAATTGGCTCAAAGACAGATTCTCCTGCCATAGGAGCATCTCCCACCACTCTGACTATTCCACCCTGGTGAGGCCACATTGTCAATTTTTCACCGTGCAAAAAGCCCAGCATCAGGCCAGGAGTGAGAAGGAACTAGACCCTTCAGCCCAGAGATGAAAGCATACACAGAGAAACTAAAGCTGTGGTATAGAGAATGGTACAATCCATTCTCTATAACTTGTTTTTTGCTGTGTAACTTTTAAAGTAAACTACAAAGAGAATATGGAGACCTGGCCAGTAGTCAGATCTTGTTTCCCTTCAGGAGGAGAGTGCCCAGCCTAGCTACTTGATTTATAATTTTATAGATCTTATTCAACACACAGCAGTAGCTTCAGTTGGAAGAATGAAGACAGTTCTCACATCAGAAAAACCTGCAGGCTTGTGGTTTCACTGTTCCATTGTCAGGTGAGATGATAATCTCCAGAGGCTGGAAAGTCCTGTCTTCTGTATCCTTCTCCAACTCTTCAAATACCAGTTAAGCAAAACCACTATCACTGACTTTGCTACACATTCCATGGTGTTCAGCAGCCCCTGGGAACATCTACCAGAGAGAAGCTGTGAGCATCAGGAGCCTGCTAAGGGTTCTGATGTGATCAAAGCTGTACAACTGCTCTGCAGTCTCATGGCTGAGGTGTTTACAGGATTAGAAAACCAGACCTTTGGGGTACCACTTCATTATCTACACAGCACTGTGAAGGGAAGGGACAAGTGCTCTCAACCTTCAGGTAATGAAATTTAAAAAATAGCAAAACAGGAAAATAGCAAAATGCTGGTTATTACATAAAAACAAACAAACAAAACCCACACTAACAATACTAAAAACAACAACAACAACAAAAAACACATCAAAAAATAACAAAAAATAACCAACAAAAAGGAAAAAGATGAAAACCTCAAACCTCCAAAACAGTTCTCTGAATTATTGAATCCAGAGGTACCTTATCCTTTTCTCACCTCTTTCTATATTTTCATACTTCATTTCCTTTCCTCAGATGAATTTTTGTCCTTTTGACTTAATCATAAAGTGTTTTTTCAATTGTTTGAAATGAAAGAACAGAAAAAACCAAAACAGTGCTCTATTGATACAATTCAAAATGATGCTTCACTACTGAGCTGGGTTAATTTACAGAAAGTTTTCCTCCAAAATTTCTAAGTGCTGACATGGAAGGAATGTCTTCATTCATCACTATTCACTAGAGAACTTGCTTGTTGAGGGGTTTAGGGTGGGTGGGTGGAGGGTTGTTTGTGTTTTGGTGGGTTTTTTTCCCAGTTGTTTTGTTTTTAACCAAGCAGCTTCTTCCAAAAGATGGTTTCTTGAGAATGCTACTTAAGTTGTAAAATAGGAGTATTCTGGTAAAAAATTATTTGCATAGAACCAAGTTCATAGGTAAAACAAGAAAAATACCTTGGAACTTCCATGAAAACATTAAAGTAATACTATGCACGCATTTATTAGTTGGGCCTTCTATTGAAGTTATAATTGTACCTTGTCAGTGATCTCTACCAAATGCTCAGTGTGTTTCTGGTGTCTTGTTGTCGTCCCTCCCCTGCCCTAGGAAGTTCTTGTATTATTGTGTATCATTATGTTGTTCCTCCGAGTCCTTGGAAGAAAGGTATTTGAATAATATTAGGAGGTTGTCATTCCTCTTGCTAGGAGGGAGAAAGATAATGTGTTTTTTCCTAATGTATGCACTCAGTGATCCCAACAAAAACAGCATTGCAAATTGGAACTACAAACAGCACAACTCCCTGTATGCTCTGCTAATAGCAGTGATGAAAATCTCTGCTAATGACTTTAAGAAACAACCTTGCAATCTCTGACATCTGCATCAGCTAGAGAGATAAAGTTACAGCACTCCTTGGTTAACATATTCTCAACAAAATCCTCTAAACCTCAATTACCATGGAAACTACTTATCCTTAAGGCAGTAGGGATAGCTGAAATATTTTGTCTTGACAAAAATGGGAGCAAGGCCAGAAATATATGGGATTGTGCATAATGAGGCCTTTGATCTTTCATTTCTGTGTTAAGCAGAAGTAATCTCAGTGAAGCAAGTTGAGTTGCAGAACTAATTTTGTTTATAAGACAGAACAAGGCTTAAGACATTCTCTACTATTCTGGTTATTTCTAGGTATTTTTTTCATTAGCTTCCTATGTTTATGTTAACAGATTTCCTTTTCCCTTTTCTAGTGAGAGAAACATCATAAGGACAAATAGTACTTGTACAGAAAATTAGGAGACATCAAGCTTTGAAAAAATGCTTGGGACAGATGGAACTAAGCAGTCCCACGGAGGATCAGAATTTTGCAGTGTGACATTAAAAATGTCTCAAATTTATACCATGTCTCCCCAGATCCCTGACTACTCAATTTCTATAAAACACATGTAGTCTTTGCTGTGAAGAAACATTTGCTCACCTCTAAGCATGAAAACCAGCTCAGGAATAGAAAATCTAATTTCTGGCTTTTTGTAAATTTGATCTCTAATTTGCAGCAGGAGTTCCTGAGTTTCATTTTAAAGTCAAGTTTTAAAAGAGTTGAATGGAATAAAAATAACTTTTGGGAGCATTATCATCAAACCCCCTATGGTTCCTAATAAACAGGTGCTCCCCAACACTTAAGTCACTGTAAGCAAAGGTCTGAATTTGAAAGTGTGCACACGGGCAGGCAGGCTGGGCCATGATATTACCTGCTTTAATGTAAACCCATCAATGTGTCATGTTTGCTCTAAGCTTTCCACTTTGACAGCTAACTCAGTTTATAAAAAACACTGCAGAAATAATCCCTATGAAAGACACTGATTTTATCTCCAGGTTCACTGTCTGCTGAGCAATGAGCCCTGGTAGTGGGTCGAGAGAAGTGACTGTGCTCTGTGCTCTTGAGTATTGTGTGCAGTTTTGGGCACCGCAGTGTAAGAAGGACATTAAACTATTAAGAGAGTGTCCAGAGGAGGGCAACAAAGATGGTGAAGGGCCTTGAGGGGAAGCTGTGAGAGCAGCTGAGGGCACCGGGTCTGTTCAGGCTGGAGGAGACTGAGGGCAGAGCTCACTGCAGTCACAACTTCCTCGAGAGGGGAGGAGGAGCGGCAGGCACTGATCTCTGCTCAGTGACAGTGACAGGAGCCAGGGCATGGCCTGAAGCTGCGACAGGGCAGGTTTAGGTTGGGTATCAGGAGAAGTCCTCACCCAGAGGGTGTTTGGGCACTGGAACTGCTCCCCAGAGTAGTGGCTACAGCATCAGCCTGCGAGGTTCAAGAAGCGTTCGGACAATGCTGTCTGGCACATGGTGTGACTCCTGGGGCCCCGAAGAGCTGCACTGATGCCGCTCTCGGGTCCCCTCCAACTCGGAACACTCTGTGACTGTGCGCGCAGCATCCCCGCCCTCAGCGAACCCGCCCTCGGCGAACCCGCCCTCAGCGAACCCGCCCTCAGCGAGCCCCGTGCCGCGCATGCGCCGCCCCGCCCGGCGGGGCACAGGCCGAGGGTGAGGGGTCGGCCCCGCCCCAGCAGCGCCATGGCGGGTCAGGGCAGCGGCGCCGGGACCGGGGATGGCGCCGGCCCGCCCGCCCCGGAGCGGGTGCTCTTCCCGCCCACCTTCAGCGTGTCCGAGATCAAGAACAAGCAGCGTCGGCACTTCATGTTCCTTCGCTGGAAGCAGCAGCAGAGGAAGGTGGGGCGGGCTGTTGCCGGGGGGCGGGGGAGGCCCGGGTCTGGCGGGTCTGGCTAACGGAGCGCTGTTCCTCTGCCCGCAGGAGAAGTTGGCCCTCAAGAAGAAGCGGAGGAAGGAGCGAGAGGCTCTCGGAGACAAAGTAAGGGTTCCGGCCGCAGGAGCCGCTGTGGCGGTGTGGCCGCTCCTTCCCCGCCGCTGCTCGTCAGGGCGAGGGTCCTGCAGCCTGCCCGGGCTGCGGCTCCTCTGCTTCGTGAGCCAAAGGGCTTCTCCACAGACTGCGGGGAAGCGGGGCAGTGAATACAGTGAGGGTGATAAACCACTGCCACAGCGTGTGGAGTGGATGCCCTGTCCCTGGAAACGTTCAAGGCCAGGTTGTAGGGGCTCAGAGCAACCTGGTCTGGTCAGAGATGTCCCTGCTCACTGCACCGGAATAGATGGCCTTTAAAGGTCCCTTCCAGCCAAACCATTCTATGATTGTATGCTCTCTGTCCTCACTGGCTGTGGTAGCCTTCAGAGATATTGTTGTCTAGCAGAGGTATCAAACAGCAGACTTCAGAAACCTTGTTGCCCCTGTATTAAATGATGCTATAAGCAGGCAGGACGAGTTTTAACTTAATGACATAAAACCACTCTTGAAGAGTTGTCTCTGATGTGATTGCTGGAGCATTTATGTTGATATCATTAGGAATTATACTCCAATATTAATTTTTGTGTAGATTAAAACAATCAGAGCTGACCAAACCATGCCCAGGCCAGCTATCTGCTGGATTCCAAGCTTAGCCATGAACAAAGGTTTTGCTTCCTTCCCTGGACTGATTGAAGATAGTTAGATGTGAGTTCCTGTATCACAGTAGTCTCACAAGAGTAGGGTAGGCTATTAGTCATTCAATTCTAGATATCAAGGTTAAAGTGTGTTGCAGTTACAAGCAGAATCCTTTTCTTCCAAAGAAGAAATAAAAATAGAAAGAAAGTTCCCCTGTTTTTTTGTTTTGTTTTGAAAAGTGACATTGTTCCAGTGGTGCTTCTCTCCATCTGATGCTCTCTGGTGTCCCAGTACCTGTGCATATTTTAATCAAAGTTACGTAACTTTTTTTTTTTTTTAAAGTGGCATCAAATTAATAATACTTGCAGTTCTGCATAGAAATACAAACAATATTGTGGTAGTATGAATGTGGTATTTGCAATACATTTAATAATGACATAGATATATAATGTTAATAAACTTTATGTATTTTAGGCACCTCCAAAAGCCATACCAAAGACTATTGAAAATCAGCGAGTGTATGATGAAACCACTGTAGATCCCAATGATGAAGAGGTAACTGCATGTGCTAATAAGTTAATATTTTTTTTTCTAACAAGGGACATAAACTGATTGATGAAACTGAATACTTTCCTGTTAATCTGTTGATGAATTATTTTTTACAAATGATGGGTTTACTAAGAGGTGATGTCATTCTTTCATTATCTTTATTAAATAATTGCTTTTTGCAACACTGATACTGGTAGTAAAAGTTGCCCGTGTTCATCACACTAGATTCTTAAAAACATGAAAACCACATGCCTTCGGATGAATAATTACAGAACAGAGCTTGTGAACTAAAATTTAGATCAGATTGAACACTTGTTCCTCAGATATTTCGTACATGGTAGATTTAACAAAACTTCTGTTCTTTCAGGTTGCTTTTGATGAAGCAACTGATGAATTTGCACCATACTTCAATAGGCAGACTGTTCCCAAAATTCTTATTACCACATCAGACCGACCTCGTGGGGTATGTATGTTTTACTTGGAAACCAAATGGTTTTAAGATACCAGGGTTTTCATCCTGTGATTGTTACATTCAAACTGAAAATAATAGCATTCACATGGATTTTTCTGTCATTTTATTTAGTGCCCAACAATATCTTTGTATGTATATGTAATCCATTGGTTTCTCTAGCACCGAGTTTCCTGCATAAAAAAAACCAAACTCTGTGCACATGTTCTTGTATTGAAGTGATCAGCACTGCCCGACTGAAGAGATTACTGACATTTTTGAAAACCATAAAAGAAATTGCCTTAAAAATAAAGTACACCTCAAGCAGTTTATCTGAAAACTCAGACATGAGTACATGAAGAAACAGTTATGTTGTATTTTGAGATGCTGTGAACTTTTTGTAAACCAGTGTGCTTTATAAATAATGAGCGTGGAGAGTATGCTTTTTGCATTTTCCTGTTTTTCTGTGATGGAGGAAGGGGAAAAAATGTCCTTAAAAAACTCTCTGGTGTGCTGCAGTCTTTATTGCAAATAAGTGTTTTTGCACTAACTGAACGAAGTAATTTAATAAAGTGATTTAATAGCTTATCTTCAAATCTTTATGAAGATACTGGAAGTAATATATGCTCAGGGAGTGTATTTGGAATGACCAACCCTCTGTTCTCCTAACAGCTGAATTCAGTGCTGAGTTCTGCATGCTGCAATTTAACTCCCCTGTTTTGCAGAGAACAGTGAGATTCTGTGAGCAGCTGGCCACTGTTATACCCAACTCACATGTCTACTATCGAAGAGGACTGGCTTTGAAAAGAATCATTCCTCAGTGTATTGCAAGGGACTTCACAGATTTAATTGTCATTAATGAAGATCGCAAAATACCAAGTATCCTTTTGTGTATTTATCAGGGAAAAAAAAACCAATTCTGTTGTGTGCATCAGAGATCTACTTTATTCTGTTTTCTTTCTCTTCACAGTGCAAATTACAGAGCTAAAAATCATTGTGCCAACTTGAGTGTCTGATGGCTAATGGAACTTGGAATTATTGAAGAAAGTGTGCAGATATGTTAGCATTTTTTTATTTGTAATACATGGATAAGCGCTGTTATAATTTCAGTAAATTTAAGAGTTTGATTAATTAACAAGTTTTTCTGACAAGGAAGATCTATTTTTTTTCTGGCTAGATAAAACATTACGAATTTGTTAGATGAGAAAGCAATAGAGGATAACCCTTGTTAGCATGTAATGGATATCCTTCAGAGAGCTAGTTAACTACTTTGGGAATGTGTGTTTGAACATACAACAAAAACTTGGGCATAGATTGTGGATCTAAACCTCTAATATAATACTGCATTTTGCATTGAATGTTCCTCGATTTTACCAGCCTTTTTTTTAACTTGGTGCACAGATGGTCTTGTTTTAAGTCACCTGCCTGATGGTCCAACTGCCCATTTTAGAATGAGTAGTGTGCGTTTGCGTAAAGAAATAAAGGTGAGACTCAAAAACATTTGAAAAATGTGTTATCTGTTGGTTAATGATAAATACATCCAGCCTACTTCAACTGTCAAAACTGCATTTTGTTATGATTCAGCTTGACCTTGTAAATGTGTTTTTTTGGTAAGCTAACAGAAGGCTAAGGACTAGTATATTGTACTTCATAAGCAGCATATTTCCATTTTCAAGCTTATTTCCTGTATTTCTTTAGCTGCCAAGTATTTTATAATCTGACAAGTATTTTTAAAGTCATGTCATTAAATGGGAGATGGTCTCCTACAACAGTAGGAAGTACCCCATGTCTAGCATACACACAGTAGGGTATATAAAATCAGCAGTGTAAAAGGTTTCATTAGATGTAGTTTGTCTTGAATAAAACCTAGTTCTTCTTCCTATAGCCCTGTCACTTCTTCTTAGTATTGCTACTTAGCCCTAAGTAATTTGCAGTAAAATGGGTTTTCTTCTTTGAAGTAAGTAATCTTTTATTAGTTTTTATTAAAGAAGAAGCCCATATGCTCTCATATCCCTAGTTGGTATGAGTACAGAGGAAATACTTCTATGACAGGTAAAGTGCATTATCTGCTACAGCATGTTCTGATAAGAGTAAAAAATGGTGCAGGAGAAAACATAAAATTATTTGTGCTTTTTCATTGAATTTATATTGTTGAACCACAGATCCTAATGTTACCAGCTGCTGCTTTACTTGTTTATGAACTTAGGTTGTGTTTGAAAGAATGATTAGGACATGTTTTTGGCCCTGTCTTCCTATTTCAAACCTTTCCTTTGGCAATACATTAACATCTTTTTGCATTCAATCTGTTCTTTGCATTCTTATTACTTCAATTTCAGCGAAAAGGGAAGGAGCCCACGGAACACGTCCCTGAAGTGATCCTGAATAATTTCACAACACGGCTCGGCCATTCCATCGGCCGCATGTTTGCTGCTCTCTTCCCACATGATCCTCAGTTCATTGGAAGACAAGTAGCCACATTTCACAACCAGAGAGACTACATCTTCTTCAGATTCCACAGGTGACATTTTCCACAATACTCATTTACCAGTGAGAGAGAATACTCTTGTAACTGAATTCCTAATTTTAATTATTTTCTTCCCCAAGATATATCTTCAAGAGTGAAAAGAAAGTGGGAATTCAAGAACTTGGGCCTCGTTTTACATTGAAGCTGAGGTCACTTCAAAAAGGAACCTTTGATTCCAAATATGGAGAATATGAGTGGATTCATAAGGTATATCTTAGTAATGATAATAGTCATGCCTGGGGAGGCTAAATCTGACATGAAATGTAACCAAAACTATTACCCTAGGAAAATGGCATAAATGTAGTGGAAATATTTAACTTAAGTATTTAGAAGTATATTTTGAGAATCATGCAATGCAGAAATATCTTGCTGTATTTCAAGTAAAAAATAAAAATAGCAAGGACAATGAATGTCAATATACCATAACTACTTACTTGCAACTCTGCAATAACTACATTTCACTGTTTGCCCTGCTATAAAATGGAGTGGTCATCCTTGTTTGTGTTTCATCCTGTTGCAAGACCTTGCTGGTAAACAACTTTCCTTTTAAATTTCAGCGTCGAGAAATGGACACAAGTAGAAGAAGATTCCACTTGTAAGTGACCAAGAATACAGCAGCTGCTTTGAGCTATGGATGATCTTGGACTACTAATGATAATGATACTGAACAGTATCTGTCTGCAGAAAGACAAGCAGCAAATAAAAATTCCTACAGCAGCTGATCCAAGTACGATGTGCCTCTCTCTTCCTATTTGTAGCCAACGTGACAAGGACAGTGACTTTTTCCAGTTTAGCAGGAAAAACTATGACCATGTTTTAGCAACTTATGATTTAGCAATCACTAAGGATCTGCCAGAAGTGCTGCTGTGGTCTAGAAACAGATTATGCTTCACAACATCAAAGACAGGAAATATGTTGGTTAAAGAAATTTTCAAAATAAAGTATTTCTAGTTTTACAGTTCCATTTTATTTTTTTCTGTTAACCCACACATCTTCAGTTAATCAGGTAAGAGATAACTATTTGAAACTTATTCCTAACTTACAGTATGCTGTTCCCTGACAGTATGGGGATAGTTTTCCAAAAAGGTTCTCCTATCCAGAGAACATGGAGAAGGCAGGATGCAGTCCATGGAATCCATGGTATTTTATTTCATTAGCATTTTGCATAAAATAGGCATGTTGCTAAAGTTACAAAAACAATATGCAAACTCCTACAGGCATCTCTTCTGTAAGTACCACATTGATAAGAGGTCTGTGTACCCAAAGAAGTGGAAGGGATGGGGAAAGAATTCATAAAACCCCCTTACAGGACGTTCATAAAGCTATCATCTAAAAATGCTGCTCAGTGACTGGGTGAGGTCTCTGAGCAGGGTTTTCCCCATTAAAATTTTAAAAATGTTTGTTCAGCCTCAGAGCAACACTTGAGTTTTTATTACCTGCACATAAACTACTGTTTTGCCTTAAGTTGGCACATTCACTGGCAGCTAAAAGGTCAAGTTTTCTTTGAACTACTTTCTCTTCATACACAGCTGTAAGTGCTTTATCATATTTACCTAATAAATAAGAAGGCAAATAGAGTAAGTTATCTCCTGGGGTAGAATTACTTGTTAAGATTAATTTACTCTGCCTTAATGTAATGTCTATGATACGGCACAGCTGTATAGCTGAATTATAAACAGTCCCAATTTTTTTTCTGTTCTATTTCTGTTATGCTTCTAAGTATGGTACTGCTGGAGCCTTATTGTTCTGAAGGATTGTTAACCCCAGGCAGACTTGCAGCAACAGAGAATATTAACACTCCTCTCTCTCTGGTCTCCAGAGTGATGCACTGATTGAGGTGCAACCACAGCCAGAAGTTAGTAAAATTCTTAAAGTAATTTCAAGACCAGACTAAGTCAAGACACTTTTATTTTTTGCTTGGCGTATAAAACTGATTCCCGTATGAAACAGAAATACGTAACTAGCATACAGTTCATCTGGAGAGGTAGATGGTAAGAAGTTTGACGACAGTAGCACTTTAAAAGTTAGATTTGGCACATTAAAGCTAAGCTTTTTACAGACTTCAAACCAGGCCACTCCTCGAGGCACTCTGCCCATACACACATCAGCAGGTAGGAAAAGATGCTAAAAGATCTGAAAAACAAAACCAAAATCTAGTTAGAAAGGTATCACTACTAAATGAGACAAATCAAAGAATACTTATGTTTTAGAGTATGCCATGGACAGCTATTTAGGAAAAGATACACTCTTTTTTCCCCAGCTGTTTATTTTTGAAACTAATAAAATTTTAAGTCATGCCCAAAGATACAATAAGATAATCAAAGCTCTTATAAAAACTGAAGCTTAGTGTCTCCTTGAAACCAAACTGCTAAGTGGAAGGATAGAAGAAGCTGTTTCCGTCACTTTGTGCTCACCAAAACACCAGGTTTCTATTCTGCCTTTGAAAAGCAAGGAATTTGTTGTGTAACTTAACAAATTACACTTCCTCTTCAGTGAGGTGGTGCTGACTGCATACACGAACACTACTAGTTCACCAAAACCACAAAGAATCACCTTTTTTCAGGAAGTGCCTGCAACAGATACTGCAAAGTGAAGGAGTTTCACATATAGGTAGGGTAACTAAAACAGAAATTAGTTCCATTCCAAAGGCTGTAATAGAGAAAGAAAATATTAAGCCTTCTATGCCCTGTGTATGCAGGTGTGATGTGAGACAGAGGAAACATTGCTTCCCTACATCCACACCCAGGAATCCAGGAATTTCTTAACCTTGGCAGACCCCGGTGGGGAATCGTGTGTGTCACAGATTAAGTACAGTTTATTTGCCTTTGCATAAATTATCAGTCTATAATGCTTACATATGATCTGATTTCTTCCTTGGATTAGTGCTTACAGCTGAAGCTACACTTGTGTAGCACCCAAGAGTATTTTTTAAATATCAGTAATTTTAAATATCAGTAATAAATATCAGCAAAAATTCACAATAGAAGTAACTTTAAAAGCTGCAAGAACTCTGAAGCACATTTCAGTTATACTGTTGTAATCCTCTGCTCAAAACAATGTGGGAAGTGGTTTTGCTTGTTAAATGGTTAAGTATCAACTTCTATACTGTTACTACGCTGGTCTTTAAACATGGTTATACTGCTAGCACACACATCTGGAACTTTTCTACAGTCTGCTTGAGGGGAGAATAATTTTAACAATTCAATCTGACTGTGGTCACCTTTCTATAAAGCTGCCTAACAGCACAATTTAAATCTAGGAAACTACAATTCTTTGGATGATAGAAGTCAGCTACATAAACAGAATTTTTCAAGGTTAAAACTCGCTATGAGATTTGTAAGGATTGTGAACTACAGTTAACTGTGTAGCAGGTGCTTTGAAATAACATCTGTGCTCTCATCTCCAACAGATTCAAGTCAAGGGGCAACAGGAAAACGGAACACGGTAAAATCATCATGAATGCATTTACTGTGGTCAAAATAACCAAGTTATTGTGACTGAATTTTGGTGAAACTATTGTGGATCTAAAACTCATCTTTCTAAAGAGCTTAACCTAAAATCTAGTCACCAAAATGGCAGATGAGTGATAGCAGTAGTGCTAATGAATCTATAAAAGTTCTGGAATGAAAATCCAAATGAGTGTTCCACTGTTTCTAGTTATTTAAACTGCTACTCCTGTAGTAGCTTACTTGAGTGGCATATGGGCTTTTAAAAGTAAATACTTCTTAAAAAGTATATACTTTTTTCTTTTGGCAGAGAGGGCATCTCCCCCCGACAGTGGTCAGTGCTCTTCTTGAGGACCACACCACTAATCTGTTTTTGGAATTGTTCTTTAAAAGTTTAAGAACTGAAATCTGTTTTATCTGCCAAAATCAGGATTCATCACATATGCTGTCAGGTGATTAATTCTATGTGAGAAAAGGGAAGTAATACCCTTACAGAGAGCACAGCACAATTATTGTTCAGCTGGGTTAGTCCAAATAGCAGCTCAGTCGTAGCTGGTCCCACCATTTTGCTACAGCAACACAAACTGATGGAATCTCTGTAACAGCAAAGTGCTGCTCATAATGCCTATGGCCAGCACGTGTCCAGTACAGAGCTATGACCAGAAAAGGGAAGAAGGGATCAGGAATGGGATCTAGACCAACACCACCTGCACAAGTCAGATGTTACTGAATGCCTTTCATAGAGCCTGTCTCATTTAAATGACAAAAGAGTTTAGGAATTGTAATTCAAGAACTTACCACTGAAAGATACTGAAGTTGTTGACATAATTACAAAAATGAACAAACTTTCTGGGGTCTGAATGGGTTTGTACTTGATGATACTCCCGTCAGCAGGGGATCATGTTGTGCATTCTGCAGGCAGAATTGCTTCAAGTCAGCTGCAGCCTGAGAAACCTAGTTATAATAAAAGCTGGCATTAGAATTCACTGAACATTCTTTACCGAGGATGTGGTTTTTATGTTGAAAAGTATAAAGAATACTACTAAATTATTCTGCAATACAGTTTATGTAGATTTTATGCAATAATTTCATTGTAGTTTTTTTGTTTCTTAAATACAAGAAGATGAACAATGTAAGAATGAGAAGTGATTTGGAAGTTTTCGTTTTCTTGGTAAACTTTTAAGTATGAAGGGTGACACATGAGCAAGATCTTGGAGATGATTTTATTAAATATATGTAGATCCTTTTTCTAGCATAAACAATTAAAAAATACTGTCTTATGGTTTAACATGTTCTACTCGACTGAACTCATATTTCAGGCTCCCTTGGAAAGCCATCCTTATGATAAGACAATGGGGTTCTGAGCACCCTTATAAAGATAAAGGGGTTTTTGGCACGCTGTACCTTCCTAAAAACTGAACAGTGAAAAATTCTTTGCCTTGCTTTTCTTTGCCGTAACCCTGAACTCATAAAATAGAACGATCGAAGTCTCAAAAAGTTGCATCTTCCCCTGACACTCTGTGTCTGCAGTTTGCCCGGTTTCTCTGCCGTGCCAGGCGCGGTCTCGCCCCGGCGCGGCACAAGTTCAATGCACTTCGTGTGCCTGACAGCGACATCTCCATCTTGCCGTGCCGGGGCCAGCCCAGCCTGTTGAGGCGGCCTCTCGGCAGAGCCCGAGGGAAGGGCGCTCCCGGCTCCGAGGGCACGAACGGGCAGCGCGGGCCGCGTCCATCGCCCCGGGCAGCGCTTCGGCCGGGGAGCGGCCCCGGGCCCGAGGGGCAGCGGGGAGCGAGCGGCCGAGCCCCGGGCAGGAGTGGCTGTGGAGCGGCCGTGCTGCCGATCCGGGCTCGCCTCGGCGGGGGAACCCCGACGGAGCCCCGGGAGAAGCCCCAGGAGAAGCCCCGAAAAGCCCGGGCGCCGCCACCCAGCCGGGTCCGCGGGGCGGGGCAGGTGGGAGCCGGCGGCCCCGGCCCGGCCCCGGCGCGGCCCCGGGGCGTGAAATGGCGGCGCGTCCGCCCCGTCCTGTCCCGTCGCGGCTCCGCGCTCACCTTCACGCGGGTCACGCTCGCCTCCAGGCGCAGCTGCTGCACCACCTTCTTCATGGCCGCCACGTTGGAGGAGCCCGACATGGCGGGGTCGGCGGCGGGCTCGGCTCGGCACTCCCAGCACAACTTCCCGGAGCGGCCACAACTCCGGACCCGCGGCGCCTGCGCACCCGGGCCCGGGCGGGCGGGGCCGCGCCGTGTGCCCGGGACGGGACCCGCCCGCGGCACAGAAACTACCCCTGCCCTGAACATTGATGGTGGGGACTGGAACGGGAGGCTGCTTGCACACCAAGGTGGCGAATCTTGCTGATGATATCCACTGGGTTCCAAGTTTGGAGGTTATTTTGAGATGTAATGAATGAAGTTCCTGACTGAGTTCGTGCTAGCAGTTTGAGTGTTGGCTGTAGCCTGGAGGATCAGTTTGCTAGTCCTAGTTCATTGCAGAAGGTGACCGGGATCGGCAGTGAAGTGAGGCCTGGGGTGACATCGGGTGCTGCGAGGTGCAGCATCTCCCCGGTACGAGGGGCCGTGGCAGCAGCCCGTGTGGGCAGTGACGGGGCCGTGGGGTGCCACGCTCGGGAGCTTGCAGGGAAAGACACGGCCCCGTTAAGTAGATATTTCCCACTGACATGAGGAAATCTTAATTCCACTACGCCTGAGTGAGACTTGGAAGGTCTGGTCACTCGTACTCAAGAGCAGGTGAATTAGCTGGGGTAGAAGCAGGAGGAGTAGAGAGATCTCCTGTTGAGAGCAGAACAGCACCTGAGTTCAGCAGGCTTAAAATCCAGAGGTTTGTAACCTCAGAGGGGCTGGAAGAGCCTTCAAAGCGAGAACACAAAGGAAACTCCTAACAAAAAGAGAAAGATAGAAAAGAAACAAGCTTTTTAGCAGGGCCTGTTGCAATATGATTTTCAACTGAGAGAGGGTTGATGAGAGATGAAAGGAAGAAGTTTTTTACACTAAAGGTAGTAAAAGCTTGAAACAGGTTAACCAGAGAAATGGGAGATGGCCCTGAAAACTTTGAAGGTCAGATTGGACTTGGGGATCTGGACAACCTGGCCAAGTGAGAAGGGTCCCTGCTCATTGCAGGGCTCGGACTAGCTGACCTTCAAAGGTCCCTTCCAATCCAAACCGCTCCATGATTCTATGACAATGTTAGGACAGAACCATGGTTATAAGTTATGGAAGATTTTTCTGACATGGTTGCCTGGCACAGTCACTTTTCCTCAGAACACTGCATTTGGCTGGCACAATGGGTTTGCTCCAGTTCATAGTAATGATCACTTTATCAGATCCAGGTCCTGCAAGAATCTTGCTTTGTGGGGATTTAGGTCTGTGTTTTTAGGAAAACAGTGGAATTGTGTAGAAAATTGCATACTACCAAAATATTTTCTGAAAGGGGAGGAAATGTTAAGAGGAAATGCTCTAGGGCAGATCTCTTAGAGGCACAGGGCTGTGATTCAGCAATTCCCCCATTTACTTAGGTGATACTCCCTTGTGTAGAAGGTGTGGTTGATTCTGTTTGCAGTTAGCTGGAAGCTTTCTGTCTCAGCACAGACACAACTTCCATGTTCATGAATGGAATAAAGATCAGTAAATGCCAAAAAGGATATTTATGGAGTAACTTCTGTCATAACAGATTATCATGAAACTCATTCTTAAAGAATGCTTCAATCAAAAAGAAAATTAGAAAGCCCACCTGGCATTTGCTGTGGTCACATAGAGGGACCACCATGTCATTGAGTCAAATGAGACCTCAAACTTCACAGTGAGAGGTTTTTTCCACTTTTCACAAAGATTTTTTAGATTTCACAATCAAAAAATAAAAATACATCAAAATAAGGTTCTAGAATACCTGAGAGGGAAAAAATATGTGCTTTTAAAATAGTATATATAGAAATAATTATTTTCTAGTTCATATTAAGTAACTCAAGACTTGTAGAAATATTTATTATAGCTTATTTGCATGGTTTTTAGTTAAACTGAAGTATATAATCCTTGTCAATACTATCTGATTTTTACTAAAAATATCAAGAGCTGGAAATTAGCAGTGCAGCAACTACCATGGGTCCAAACACAGCCCAAGCGAACCTTGCTCAGAGCCAGCTTAGTTATTCCTTTTGCAGACATTAGCAGGAGCATTTTTGTGTTTCCAAGGTAGCTAATATTATTAACAAGTCAGAAATATTTTGAATTTTTTTTCTTGATGACACAAGTTGTGGTGCTATTTGAATCAAGCTTTCAGGGCTTTGCATTTTTTATGAGATGAACAAAGGTAGGATTTCAGCTGAGGAATTCTTGTAGTCATGACACTCTCCAGAGTATCACTTGTTTTTGGTAAGATCTCTCCATTGCTGTCACAGCGATACACAGCAGTAGCACAGGCTCTCTATTATCTCACTTCCATTGGAGAGCTTGTTCTAATGTGACTTATTTAGATGCTGTCAGCTAGCACTCAGTCACAAATTATTCTGCTGTCACTGTTCTCACAATCTAGTCATCACTGTGAGACAGGACCTCACTGTTCTAGTCCCTGTGCTAATACCAAGGGAACCATTCTTGCCTACACAAATTGGAAGTCCACCTAAACAAAACAAAGTGTATAAGAAGAGGATGGTAATACATTTACATCTGTTCTTTTTTCTAGCTATTGGAGCTTCATGTGTTTTGTGTCCCAGCAGAAGTGTGGAACTTCAAGCTGAATACAGTTCCTGTAGCTCTTAAAAGCAAATTTGTGTCAGCTGATTTATAAGGTGAGTATAGTTTTAGGTTTCATATATGTGGTAGGTCCTTCACACTGTCCTTCAGTCCAACTTTTAGTCCAACTGTTGCTCTAGAGAGCATGATTACATCTGCAGCAGAAACTCATTGTCTAATTAAATTTCTGGAGTGTAAGTGGTGACCATAACTAGCATTATGTTAATTTGTACTCTGTCAGGCTTAGCTCCCTTGCAGCCCGTGGTGTAGACATTGAAAAGCACTTCCAGAGCAGTGCTAGTATTTCTGCAGAATGATTTATATTGTAAAATCATATCTTATATTCTTTCTATCTCCCTGAGTCTGATTATCAAAATCTGGAATTCTTCTGGGCAATGGGCCAGCTTCAAGACAGTGGCTTTATGAAGACAGGATAGCCTGTCAGTTCCCAGGAACAGGGGTATGATGATCTGAGCTCTGTCAGTCCAGAGGAAGAGCTGATGCCTTGTTTCTCAAGGGGAAGCGTTACAACCCATGAACCAGCAGCATTTCCTCTTTCTTCTTGAGCAGTGAAAGGCTGTGCACAACACCATGTACTGGGTGTGCTCTCAGGTAGCTGTTTAAAGGACTTACTGAAAGAATACCCTGGTTCCCAGTCCTAGGCTCAAGCCTGGCACAGGGAGTTGCATTTTTAATCTGTCATGACTTTGAAAGCTTTTATTATACTCCTAAACACTTTGCTCACAAAATCTAGTATCTAGTGTGGTGAGAAGTTGTAGAAAAATCAGATAATGTAAAGATGTGTATTGACACTGAGCTTTTACATGCACCTTGTCTACATCTGTGCAAAACCTGTTAATTCAGCTAAAACTGTGGGGAATAGACATTTTAATTAATTTAAATTGAGTCTTGTGTTACCCACTTAAGACAATACACAGTGTAGCTGAAAAGACTGACAGCAGTCAGGTATGAGCATGTAGGGCAGAATTTATTCATTCTCACAGCTACTTTTGTTGAAAGGCTGAGCAAAATCAGAGAAAATAAGTGCATATACCCATTTTGTTTGCTGTTCTAGTCTGCAGCAGAGGTGTAGAATACATGTCTAAAGTGGTAACCTCATTTCATGTCATGGACATCTGCCACTGCCCCATATTTTCTAGTGTAAATTTATTTCACTGAGGCATCAAATTAAATTAGGATCCTCACTGATTTCAGTGGGTTTATATCTGCCTGGGTATTGTTGCTTGCTAGTGACTCTTAGATAATTGCTAATTAATTCTTCTATGGGTACTATGCAATGCTGCAGTACATTAGCATTAACAATAACTAGTACCTGGCCAGTGAATCACTGTCTTAAAAAAAAACCAAAAACCTCTTTTATTGTAATCCAGGAGAGGGAATAGCAGCCTTGTTGATATTCCTGTGGCTTGGAAGCTGTTGATAACTGTGTTGTTCAGTAAGCTTGACAATCCTAGTGCTGTCTGAGTCAGCTTTCCAAAGGATTCCTATGTCAAAGTACAGGCTACTTCCATTAGCTGTGAAATTAGAGGAAGATGTTAAGGGTGTAATTGTCTATGGCCCTGAGTTCTTGTTCCCATGAACTTGATTTCTTAGCCTCTTTGAGATTTTTTTTCATTCCTCACCATAGAAGCCAAACTTTTATTATTTCTAGATGAGATGGCTGTAATGAACTCTAGTTTGCATAACTTTTAAAGGGACACCCTGAAGCAAGTGACTGGTATGTGACTGTTTTCTGCCAGCCAGTGGCAGCAAGTGACAGACTAATATTATTGTATTTTCCCAGCAGCTGCACTGGCAAATAATTTTTTTAGATAAATTTCTGCCCTACATCTCAGGATCTGGATGCCTAGATACTTTCCCCCCATTATACATTGTAAATGTGTCCACCCTGCAGACTTTGGTCTCTGCCTCCTGCCTGTGCTCCAGCGCAGTTTTATGATCTTGAGGAGGGTCCTCTAAGTCCAAGGTATTTGAAATAATACAAGGCAAACACTGTAGCCCACTGGAGTATTGTGTTAATGAGGTGAAAATGGCAGTGTTTTTACTACATGCTTGAGGTGTGAACTGAAGGCCTGTAGGGCTGCTTGCAAGTGCAAACAAACCTTGACAGGGTAATGTTGAAGACCTGTTCAAATGGAAGGCCTGGCAGGTTCTTGTGTATACTGTTTGCTGAGAATGCCATGTGCTATCCCCCAATGCCTGTGCTTTGCTTGAGGAGTGAGAGCTGCCTGGGCCAAAATCATCCTACCATTAAATCAGTCTGGGTGATTAACAGCCTGCATTTGTTCTCTGGTTTCTTATATGGCAGCATAGAACAATTGGTATTTGGTATGCCTCTGGAACATTTGGATTTATTGTGCAGAGATGGATGCTTTTTATTCTCTAGTGATTTTTCTACTGGGCTCATTACCTAAATATTTGCATACTTTCATGTAGTACATTGAATGATGCAATTCATATTTGTGTCAGCATTCTCATCCTCAAATCATGGTGGAAATATTCACACTGCAGTGTTTGGTTTTTATTTAAAATACATTTTCATGCACACACCCAACTGTGAATTTGTGCTGGAGAAGACAAAAGCAAAGGAATGTGCCTGCTGCTTAAAGTGGACAGTGCTGAAGGCTCCTCTGGCCCTGGGTGCTTGAAGGGAATGTTCAAGAGTCCTGCTCCAGCCCCATGAAACTATGTCACTTAAATGGAAGTTCATGACTGTAGCTTCCAGAGGTGTTGTTATTCATCTGCAGATGAGCAACAACATTCTGAAGAAGTAAATTTCATATTTTGTCTGCTTCCATATTCTCCCTTTGTATGAGGCTGGTACAATGTGAAACTTGCTGGTTAATGTTAGGACAGCCCTTACAGTGCAGTGTTCTGAGTGCCACACCAAGACTGGCTGTAACTGGGTTCAGTTCTAGGACACAGTTCCCAGTTTTGGTCATTCTGTCTGTGCAAGCCAGCATGTACAGACCATTATCTTCCCCCTCCTACTAACTAGCCATCATTATTTGATTTTACAGATGTATTAATGAATGACAACATTCTAGGGTGTCTCCTCACATCACATTAAGAGTGCTCTGGGAGAGGCTTGGAGAGTACCTGGGTGGAGTGACAGTTGCAGATAAATTCAGATTTTTAAAATGCATTGGGAAAAAACTAGCAGTGGTAAGTTATTTTTTTTTTTTTGTTTGGTGCTCTTCTGTTTTATAATGTAAAGCAGAGATTTCATTCCTGCAGATGAGATAATACCACATAAAGTAGAGATAAATTTAGGAGCACTGTTAGCATTTCTTTTAAACATGCTGCAGCATAAGCTCTTGTCAGATCATATCTGCTGCCCCAAGTGCAAAGGCAAAGCTGGACAGTTGTATTAGAAATACCCTTTAAAGAAACAGGTGTAATTAGTTGCCATCCATTGAAAATATAATGGCTTTGATAAGTCCAAATGTGATAAATGTGATAAATCTGGTTTCATTAAAAAAAAAACTAAACCCATAAGTCCATTACTACCTGTACACAGTTGGGAATAATTAATTTTACAAATTTGCAGTGGAAGCTCAGTCAGAGTTCCTCTAATGGATCCTGCTGTGACCTGCCCAAAAGCATTTAAGACAAAATTCTCTGAATGAAAGCTTCTCTAGATGTTCCACCGTTTAGTCCAATAATGCAGCCTGAGATGTAATAAAACCCCTACATGTGTGAATCATAACTGGTCCTCACATCAATTCTACATATATATCTTACAAAGTATAGCTAAAGATTAAATAAACTTCAAAATTAGTCCAGTTGAAAGTTTGTTCATGTAATACACAAAGATTTAAGTAATTTATGTAATTATAGAACACTTTTTCCAAGTCTCATTTTACCTCTTTCTCATGGATTTGGAAATTAAATACGAACAGGAAATTTGGTGTCATGCTTTATTTCATTTCCAGTTGAATTATCACTAAAATCACTCTCACAGAAGATTAGAATAAATACTAAGTAATATGCAAAAACTAGGTGGAAAAACATTAAAAGAAACTTAATTGGAAAGTAGGCATATGTTTTTAGTGAATTGAGGTCTTCTTAACTGGATGATAATAAGTAAGATGATTAATTTTCTTCTCGACATAGTTCAGAGGTAAATGGAGAAATTTTCCAGCCTTTATAATATCAGAAAATGAATAAAGTATTTTATGTTAATAGAGAATTAAAGATACTGGTAACATACATGAAGATTTATAGAGACAAATGAAACATAGTTTTTCTTTGAGGTATTTTCTTTGAGGTACTGTTGCTTGATGTTTAACTTTATAACAAAGTGTAAAGCAATAAACCAACTGCTTTATTTGTTGTTTAGGGTCATGGTAACCTCATTGAATTACATCTCCATGATCAAATATTTGTTGAGTGTTCTCTCCCCTTAGCCTTCTGTTTCACAACTCTAACAATGTAAGCAGAACTAAGAGATGTGCCCTACTTGCAAGCAATGGTCTTTTAAATTAAAAGATAAACATAAACTAAAATAATGTTCATTTGCTCTTCCTTTATTGCATATAACCTGTATGTTTAATTCAATATAATTATTTGAATGTAAGCTCAGATTTCTTTTCCTTACATTGGAACACATCTTTCAAATATATATTGACTATTTTAGAGTTTGTTTTTAGGACAGCTGTTGAAATGTGAAAGTGTATGCCATAAAAATAATATGAAGGGAAAAAATAAATACAAGAAGACATAGGATAATATTCTATTTTTTCCCATATACATTCAATATTTTGCAATACTGTATTAGATAAATAGAGAAAATTATGTGAGACTCAGCATTTCTGTCCAGATTCAGCTTGAAGCAACTTTTGATAAAGTTGAAAATTTTCTCTTCGTGTGACTGTTGGATCATGTCCTTTGAACCATAAGAGATACCAAAGGATAATAAAACATTCAATACGTGCATGTAATCTTGTGGGTCTGAGTAAGATTTTGAAAACAGACAGTTTCAGAACTCTGTCAGAAAATACAAATGTAGTCTGAGATACTTTTACCCCATAAGGCCACTACAGATTATAGTGATGGTTATAAAACAATGCAGTTTGTAAAAATGACAATAGAATTCATATGTTACATGCAACACTATTGATGAAAAACGTATTGTATTTGTTACACTTCCATACTTTATCTTCCGTGGTGAAAGCAAAGCAGGAAACAGAACTGGAACTGAAGTCATTTGCTCCTCCTTATGTAAGTACTGCATGGCTTGTAAGGTACCATTCTCAGAATCTTTACATTGGACATTTTCTTTGTCTTGTCTGATGGATAAACTCTGTAATTTCAGGCACTTCATCCTGAATTATACTTATTACCTGGAGTAGAATATTCTGAAAATGCTTATCCTTTGCCATCATCACCTCAGCAAAAACATCACGTTAGTGAAGAAGCTAATAGGTTTAGTCATGGATCAAGATTATCCAGCCTTTCCCAACAGAAACCTGAAAAAGGCAAACCATTTTTACAAAGTATACGAAGCAGGCATCAGGTAGAAAATCTGGAAGTGCCCAGTCCTGTGGAATGGGGTGAGAAAGAGCCTGTTCCAGTTTCATACACAAACAATAAGCAAGACAATAACAACAGTATTCCAAAAAAACAGTTTGAAGAAAAAGGTAAGCTTTACCAGTGTAGTGAAGTAGGGTGATGAATGAGAAGAAAAATAAATCTTACAGTTAACATTTACAATAAAATAATATCTCTGTTTCATATTATCAGTTATTATGTGGATCAAAGTGGATCTGATGGACCTCTCCTCACACCAAGTCATTCAAATCCTGCAGACCAGGAGTCTGGAATGTGTGACCCTGTATTACAGACCTCTGAGCAAAATCATCTCAGCCAAGATCAAGAAGACTGCAATGCTCCTAAGTGAAATTACAAAGCCACAGGAACTGCTCTTACTCATGTAAACCACAGTGATGAACAAGGCCAGGGAACAAAAGACCCCAAAATCACGCTAAATATCAAAAAGGTACACATGCGTGTTATTGTCTTTTGTGCTAAAGCAAGAGTTCTAGAAAGGAAAGATAAATTTTAATAAATCTTTAATTAAAGCTTAAATAGGAATAGCACTATCAGAACAATATTCCATTTTTTAAAAATAATGATGATATCTTTCAAAGAGATGTGGTTTTACCTTGTGAATCCTTCATTATCACTCTATGCTGTTATAAACACTTTACTATAGCTGATACATTTGTCTAATCACCAGAATTAGTCAGATATAAATTCTAATAACAAAAATATCTTTTTTTTTTCCCTGATTTCTTTCTTCTGTTATTCATGGAACATTTCCAAATCCTAGAGATAACACCACAATCAGCTGTGCTGATTCACTGAATTTCCAGAACAGGTTGGAAAGTCCAGTCATTGACAGTCAAACCAGCCTGATTTTTGCATGTGTAATCTATGTATTTTTGTCATCACTATCCTGTCACTGAACTAGCAAACATGGAAAATAATGAGCATCAAAAAGATACCAAATTACGAAGAGACAGAACACAGGATGCTGAAATTCTTAAAATAATGGAAGACCAAACTACAGATTATGTCCACAAAAAACAAAGGTTAGCAAATAATGCATCTTCTAAAATAATGGATAGTAATAATTCACCAATACAAACTTACTTTATAGACTTCAAACAAACGAAAGAAAAGGAAGGGAAAAAACATTTTGCTCAATGAACTTTCACTTGTTTTTTTGATTTTATTTTAGCTTGCAACGAAACAGACCTAAGAAGACTAGAGCTGGTCTTGGTGAAAAACTGGATAATCAGGTATGTTTTTCAAGGTAACATTCCTACTAATCTTGAGCAATAAATATAGTCCTCCACCTAGAAACAGTCTAATTTTGTAAGACTGGTGACTCATTATAAATATGAAAGATTTGAGAATAATTGAGAAAATTTAATTCATGTACTGCTATTTAGCATATTTTCTAATGAATATAAACTGTATTTCTAAACAATTAAAATCTGCAATTACAAGTTTTAGTTTAGAAATTGACAGTTTTTGATTTCATAATTAACAAACCAGGTGGCTGTTTAAAGGCCCTTAGTTCCTGGTCTTGCATGGGACTCAGTAACTTGGGGATTATGGGCATGGACAAGAGCCATTAGCAACAGTCTATATGTTCTCTGTGATGGAAGTGTTCAGTGTTCTCATTTTGTTTGCAGAGATCCAGCTGTTTGTAATTTAGTGTTATGTGTCCTGGTAACAGAATAAAAAAGCCTATCTGCAGAAGTCAAATTCAGCCCTCTCGTTCACTCAGGCCACTTTCAGGGCATGTGTCTAATGTAACTATTCAGGATTATGGTTGCGTACTTACAGTTGTGTCTTTTGACTCTATAGGCAGATGGAAACAAGCAAAATCATCTTACTAGTCCAAAAGAGTGTATTTCAGCTTCTAGTCCACTTTTTTTGGCATTTACTGTAAATCCAGCTCAAGTTCCTGTAATTCAGGCAGCGAGTACATGATTCCAAGAAATTGCAAGGAAGTGAACATTTAATCAAGACTGGAGTCAATGAAGACATAAATACCTACGCTATACATGCATTAATTCCCAGTATTGTTACAAATTTTAATTTATGAATAGAAAATTCCAGGTATTTATCATTGCATGGGCTGTCCTAGAGCTTGGCAGGTTCCCAGCACTAGAAAAGCCAACTTGTCAAGTGGATGGAAGGAGAAAAGGAGGGAGATCAGATGAAATACTACTGGCTCAAGTGAGAATGTAGCAAAGAAAATCACAAGTAGTGTTGCTGAGGAGGAGGATAGTGAGAAGTTAAGCGTTAGACCTATTGTTGCAGACTAGTGGAAGTCTGAGATATTGTCCTGCCAGCTGGAGTTTAAGGCAAGATTTCTCTACAGTTCATATTGCAATGTATTTTAAGCAGGAAATAGTCTTTTGAAGGCTTTTTTGGCTTCATTGGCAAGAGTTTGCAATGTATGGAGTGAATATATTTCTTGGTTACATAGTTTTAGTGATATATTGTCTAAACATATAGAAAGATGTTTGTTTGCCTGTGTGTGTGAAAGCCTGGATGCATGCTGGATTTCTCCCTTTTTCTAAAGCACCAGATATTCTGAAAAGTTAGATTAAAATGAAATCTGATTAAAATGAAATTGTTTCTACTGCTTGTTCTGACTGAGCTTTTGGCATAATTTGTGATGAGTGCATTACAAAAGTCTTGACTGATCCTTTGTACTTAGGGTATTCAAATGCTTGCTAAATATAATATCTTTAGAAAACAAGATGGTAGAACAATTGCAACAAATGAAGGAAGACAGAAGGCACATGGAAAAAACTTGAGAAAAACTGAGCAAAAAAGCTAAAGGGCTACTGGAACAAAATAAGCTGAGGAGATACTATGGTACACTTTTAATTTATTCTGGAATTTTCCGTGATTGAGAAATTACACTGAAACCAATGTGAAAAGATTTGTCTCCTTGTCAGTGAGCTTAATTACAGAGAGAGCAGTTTGCTAACCAATAGCTCCAAGAAGACTCATTTTGTGTAATGGCATGCTAGAAAAATTCAAGGTTGCAGTGTTTCCTTCCACTTTTTTTTTTTTTTTTTTTTGTAGCATATCTTATAAAGTTAAGGTTATTCTGGCTTTCCTAAACTATTCAAGTTGTGTCTTATGTATGTGCAGTGCTCAGAGAGCTGCTGCAGGCTGCTTCTCTCTGAGGCCCAGGGCAGCTTGGCATATTCTAATCCTGCCTTTAGCTCACAGGGTTTGTTGACAGGGCTTTGGGTAAATTGCAGCATAATAATTTTTGTTCCTCCTATCCAATGGCATTCAGCTTATGACATAGAACTTCCAAGCCTGTTGTGACAAGCTTGACAAACCTTGATTTTTAACAAGGTCAAATCTCATTGAAATTTCACACAAATTTTCTTCATAAAATTATTTTCATGTTTATACTTAAAACTATCTTCCCTAAGTCACATCCCTGATATACAGAGATGAGATTTAATAATTTTGATGTTTTGAGAGCTTTCTCTTTGTGCTTAAATGTAGCTAAGTTATTACAAGTCTCAGCTGTTACTTGTGGCTCGTTGAAAGGAGACAAGCTCATTCCTTCAGTTATTCTCTAAGGATATGACTGCACTGCACTGTGCAGCATGGGGAATTTGTATTTAAAAAACCCCAAACTTGGGTATGTGAAGCAGTAAATCTGTAGTAGCATGGAGCTGCAATTCAAGCTAGAGATAAGCCCTAAATGACACCTGCATTGGCTTAAATTATGTTATCCAGTTAGGTAAAATAAAGGTTATTTCACAACGATTCAAACAGCTTCTGCAGGTTCTGTAGGAAGCATCAGTACCTCTGAATTTTTTATCAGACCTGAAGAGTTTTGTAAGCAAGGGCAGATAGCAAGCATGTTTCTTTACAAGATATTAAAGAAAGAGCATTTTCTGCAGTAACACCCAGCTGAGTCTGTGTTTAATACCCTCCTAAGACTGCCATGCTGACAGGCGCTCTGTCACCTGGCAAAGAGTCATCCTGCAACAGCTGAGTTCTTTTGGATAAGTTTCAGTTGTCCTGCTTCCATAAAATATGCCTCAAAAGAAGGGATTAATTTAAGATGCTGCAGATATGCAGTGGCCATAAGACTGCCACAGCACATACAGGGGCATTTATGTGCCGCCTCTTGATAGCACATTGACAACACAGGAGGAATCACAGTGAGGTGTAAAGGTAACTGTCTCCCATAATGTGGGAGGTCAGTAATAAATGAAGCTGTTCAAAATCTCTGGCCACGAAGAGCATAAATTTTGCCTAATTCTACAATGCTACGTTTTCTGTGACAGTAGAGCTGTGGACTTCAGGCTGTGCTGGGCATACCACTCTTCATAGGAGCACTTAGGTGCAGCAGAACCTGCAGGACAGCCAGGCTGAATAAACTTTGTGTTTGGACCCTGTGTTTTATCTCGGTGGACAGATAGAGCCTTTTGTTGCAGGTGTTTGTGTGAAAATTCAGTTGCATTTAGAGTGAATGTAACTTTAATGAAGATTTTTTCACTAAATGTTTATTTTAAAGAAACCTCTTGCCATGTTTCAGTTATGCATTGGCCAGCTGAAGCTTGTGAGGTGAGCTGGTCATGACTGTCTTCAGCAGAATTTAGGATGAGGTGAACAAGGCCAAACGCTATTACTGTTTTCCTGTGCAGTGTGTAAGGAATGGAAGAAGAAGTACTTTGAGACCAAGAAAGCTACAGTTTCACTGGAGGACACTTAACAAACTGCAACAAGATTTAGAGCTTTATCACCAGAAATTGTTCTTGCAATTGGAAACCAGGGATAGTAAAAAACGACCAAACCAAACAAACCCCAAGGTATTTGCTTATATTATTTATTATCTCTTTTTTCAGTCTGAGGTTTTCTTGTATAAAATATAAATTAAAGAAACAGATTTATCACCAACCAATAACTTGTAAACTAGCTTTAGCTCAATGATCAGACAGAATTCCTTCAGGCCATTTGTCTCAAAAAGACTGCAGAAGTGCTTGAGTCTGAGCATTTGTTTTTTTCTGCTTTCTGTTGGTACTTTTTTGTAACAAAATCCCCTTTTGTTCAGTATGGTTAATGGATTGTTCAGTTCTACTTTGTTTCTATCGTCTGAGATTTCATACAAGGAGGCAATGAATGTTTGGAGCATGCAAAACATATCCATAGCTTTTGAAGTAGTTAAACTTCAACTACTGTGCAACTGTAAGTTTCATAGGAAGTTCAGAGGGATTAAAAAGAGAAAAGATAAAAGAAAAGGAGGAAACACCCTTTCCAACAGTTGTCTGCTGATTTTCTAAATGCATTAATGGAAGTAAGGCTGTTGACAAAACTGAAGCTAGCCTAGGAAAAATAAATGTCTCTCTCTTGCATCTGAAAGGTGTGTGAATGTACGATCTGAGTGTATATTATATACAAACATGTATTATTTGAGCTATCTTGAAATATCTACAAAAAACAAATGTGAATAAGGTTGACATTGCATTGCTGGCTATGTTCAGACACATTATTTTGAGTGGCATATCAGGGGTGGGGTTTTTTGGTCTCCCTTGTACCAGTCCCACAGAGGTTCTGTAGTGGCCAGCACCCCGAGAAGGGAGCCAGGATTTCCTGAGCTCTTAGTCTGAGCACAGGGGTGCTCCCCAGCCCTCGTGAGCGACGTGCAGCCAGGCAGGCACCAGCAGGGTGGGAAGGCAGGGGAGTTGGAAAGAGGCTGTTGGAGGATTGCTTCTGGGTGCTGAAGTAACACCCAGGGAGCAGATACACTAATGCTGCACTTGGAGGTTTGTTGTTGTTTCACACAGAATTACACAATCATCCGGATTGCTACAGTGCAGCATGAACTCCATCAACTGAGGAGGAAACTAGATGATACAAAAATGAGACTCCTAATAGAAATTAAGTTACTGTGACTTTTAATTAGAACAGTCAAAATGTGGCAATGTATAGAAAAAATTAGAACGTCTCAATTATTAGATGATGTAGATATTTGCTAAACAGTTCTTGTTTTATGCTGTTAGTTTTAAGGTGTTAGGTGTGTGACTTTAGCATACTCAATGTATGTAATACTCAATGTAGTGACTTAGATACTCAATGTACTATGATTGTGAGCTAAGGTTCACAATCCTATTCCTACAATTCTCATTTCATTCAAAAGGTAATTGAAGAACTACATCTAAGCGGATGACACACCTCTTCATCTGCTTTATTCCATACCAGTGTTGCCTATGAATTTTTAGAAGGAAGATGTAGTTTAGTATATGCCTTCACACTGGACAGCTTTCAAGCCCTGAAAGCTAATAAGAGTGTTCTACATCACAGAGATTGCCCATACTCCTGTGTACTGGGTACTCCAGGGTGGTTGTAATTATTATGACTTCCATTGTCTAGCAAGGAGTGGAAAGAACAATTAATTTGCAGTTGTCTCAAAAACATCAAGGCAAAGTACACAACAAAGTAGTTCCAGAACATGTAAAATTTCGAAGATGAAAGATACCCTTTATTCAGCCATCCTGTATAAAATTCAGTCTTAGTTATATAAACCTATATGCATGTCAGCTCCAAAAAAAAACTTCCTTAAATTGCCATTCCTTAAATGTTGGGTTCTTTTGCAGATGAGAAAGCAGGCAGCATCTGATTTACGAGCACTGAGAGCGGAACTGACACAGAAGAAGATTCATTCTGCTTTAATTCTTCAGTCCAGAAAATCAGAAATTTAAGATGACATGACTAATATCTGTGAAGGATACAGCAGCTCTCTAGTGTATATAGAAGAGAATTTCAGAGTATTTGCTTGTATGTTCTTGAATTTACTTTGTAAAATATATTAACTGTATAAATGTTGTGGAATTTGTATACTAGGCTATTGAGTTAATGCAGCTCACTTATTTTAAAATTTCACTTACTGTAAGATTAGTCAGCCACTTATACAGTGTAAACTAGTAACATGTCTAAAATTAAGCTGCTATTTTTAAAGTGCAAATTAATTAATTGTGTAACATCCCAGTGCTATGCAGATGTTCTTTGATTAACTACATAGCTACTAAGAAATAAACCTAAAATCTGTAACCTCCTGTTCTTATTTTCAGTCTCCCACATTCTATTTCATAGAAATTATTAAAATAGTTTCTGTTGAACTACAACAACAGTAATCCTTTATTTGGCTATTTACTGGAGTATGTTTTTGCCATTATAAATATGCCTATCTATAAATTACCCATGTATTACTATGAAGCATAAACAAAATCTCAGATAATCTCACTTTATTCCATATCTAGCTGGTTTTATCTCCTCCTTTATTAGGAAAGGCACATGGCCATTAAGTGTCTTCTGTAGTAAGAAAGCTTGCCTGAGAGTTTTCTCTTGGACCAGTATAAAGATGTTCCTGCTCCAATTTACACTCCTGCATATCCTGCCTTTCCTTAATTCCAAGGTCAAGCATGCCCTGAGATTAAAAATTCTCTGAAAGATGAATCAGAAACCTCTTCATAGGATTTTTTTTTTCTAGTTCTACTCTTTGCCTCTTTGCAAACCAGATGTTATTATATTAAGCAGAAGCATAACATGCTAGGAATTAATCTCAGCTAAAAAGCTATCAAGGCTGTATTTATTACTGGAAGTAAAACACTCATGGGAAATAAGTTATAGGATGAGAAAATTATGCAGCTCTCAAAAGAACTAACTTAGAAATGTCTTGAGTCAAACCACCCATTATCCAATTAAAAATAGGACTTAACAAAGATTTTCTTGCTAAAGGAGTAAATAAATTATTAAAACTACACCCAGTTTTGCTTTATTCAGGGTTGAAGCTCAAATTCTGTATTTAAAAATTTTGTCTTATTTAAGATATGAAAGCAGGCTACTAGCTACTCGAAAATCAGACCCTAAATTTAAAGTATAGTATTATCAATTAATGATTCTTGACTGCTACAGGAAAGAGAGTTTTATTATTAAGTCAGCTGGCCCTCAGAATTTTGCAGGTCAGATATTTGTAGCAGAAAACTCTCAATTCTGCAAATATCCATCTAATAGTATTTAAGTAGTAATACATGTTCTGAAGTACATAACTGTGTAGATATAGATATACATATATTATCTATAAAATGTAGCCGTTTCTCTTAAGATTTATAGGGTGGTGTTCTAGTGAAAAGCCTTCTGATTTGTCAAGGGAATTTTTTAGTTTCTGCAAGAGCAGTAGGCTTCACCTTCTGTTTTCCATCACCTGTAATATCAAGCAGACAATTCAGATGAAGTTTTCCAGTCTTTTCCTCAGTAGTCATTATCGTAATGCTGCCATACCATGGTAACCCTTTAGCAAGCAAAAAACCCCAACCAATCAAACAAAAAGCCAAACCAAACCAAACCAAAAATCTCACCAAACCCACAACTGACTACATCTACATAATTAAATATTTTTTTAAGTAATGGAGTCACTTAAGCAGGGCCCAGTTCACTTTAATCTGGTTGTGAAACAGTTCTGAGAAGCAGACAAGCAGTGTGGGCTGGAAGCTGTAGAACAAGTAAAACACAGACAAGGAACATTGTTTACAAGCTTTACCAAGAACAAAATTTTATTCAACAAATCCTGTAAACACCAGCCAATCTTTACATCACTATGGGTTATTTTTAAAAATTATACAACTTCTTTAAGCAAACGATTTTATGAAAATCTGAACTAGAAAGAAAACAATCTCCTGTTATCTCAGAGGCAACACCCCATAAAAACAAAAAGCAAGCTACTGAATGAATCTTAGGGTATGTGGGAACATAGATGTGCAGTTCATTACATAAGCTTCTGAATTTTAGTTTTCAGGAAGTAAAGTAGCTTCAAATGGAAGGAAACATCATCCAAGTCCTCTTCATATTAACGCTTCTTCTTCAAGCTAAGGTCAGAGATTTTTGGCTTTTGAAAATAAGGAATGTATGTGATACATAAGCACAGTGAAACTGGAGTTTATTGAATATTCCTTTCTAACAACAAGTTTGATATAAATCTTAACAGCAGCTTCTTCATGTTATGTAATTTCTTCATAAAAATCTTTTAATCTAGAAGAGTAACCAAGCTGCATATAATCAGCAATCTATCTTTCTAGTATTCTGTTTAATCTGATTCTAGAGTGACTTAGCTAAAATACTGTTTGGGTTGGGAAGTCAGAAGGCTGAGACTGCACCATGTAACACAGGAGTAAATATTTGCTGCACCTGGCAGCTTTAGCACAGCATCATTATGAGACTGTCCCTGTAAATCCATCAATTCTTATTACCAGATACACACTGGATTCAAGCATTAACTAACTTACAGTAACCGTGAAAAATTAAAAAAGATGAGCAGTCTTAAAAAAACCTACTGATGCAAGGATTGTTCCAAAGCAACATTGGAACTATCTGAAGAATGAAAATACAGCTTTGCATATAAAATAACAAGAATTAATTTGCCTAGTGTTTAAGGATTTTGTAATCACAATATATTTATATAGAGTCAAAATCTGTGATAGTGTAAGCCAAAGTAAAAAGTTACCAACTGTCATCATTCTAAATCAAGGGTTCACACTGTTCTTATGGTGTCAGAGCTTGCCACATTGCGTGAGTTTGTTGTTCTGCTGCAGCTTCCCTGGAATAGTCAAGACTATTTCCATTCCACATGCCAATGCCCCTTAAGCCTCGACTCTTCACATATGCTGCTTTTAGAGAGATGCTCTGAGGGTCATCAAACCATACCTGGTGGAATTGACCAACAGAATCCTAGAAAAACATTTAAACACTAGTGTCAGTGATCACGTTTTCTCTTGAACACAGTTAAAAGTACAACTAAAAATTGAGACATACAAGCTATGTAGATTTATGTAGTATTTTCCTGATTTATCAATTCTTTGTTACACAGGATAAATAAAAATTATACACCAAATATTTGGATATTTTTTAAATTGTAGAATATAAGTTATAAAACAATGACACAAATTAACTGAAGTTAGATGAAAAGACTTTGCTAATTTGTATTTTAATATTTTTTAAATATGGCTTAAATTTCAGATACAGTATCTAAGTTAACAGCTGAATTTAGTTAGAGATTGTGGGGTTTTTTAAGCAATAAACAGTTTTAGAGGAGGTTATAAAATTTATCAAGGTTATGCTGCTGGTCATTGCTTACAACATCTTTTTAATAACCAACATGTGAAACTTAAATATTGTTTAAAGAAACAAGACAAAATGGATACACTGTGGTGTTCTTGTAAGCATAGTTATTTATGGACTTTTTCACTGTGTCTATGTAGAAAACAAATGAAGAAGAGAACATGCATGCAAGACAGCAAGTTAGACAAAATTAAAAGCATCTCAGAATCTTTTTTAGTTTAAATCATTTATCAACTCATGAAAGTAATTAACAGTGAAGGATGGAGCTTTAGGATGTCTTTGTGCCAAAATGTCCTTTTTAACATGATGCAGTATCCTGAGAAGACTGGAAAGTAATAAAGATCTTTATTACTCCTGTAGTCTTCAGGCACTGCACCCCTCTTTCAGGCTAGGAATTCAAGACACAAATTTTCAGCAATAATTTACTGTACCAAAATAACCTAAGCAAACCAAACCAAAAAAACCATAGAAAACATAAAAGGAATAATCTAATCACAATAACCTTATAGTCAAAGATCTATGGTTCAGGAATGCTTACTCCACACCACAGTGGCTTGGAAAAAGACTCTTACCTTGTACTCATAAAATGGAGCCTTCTGTACCTCATCCCACAGCAGCCCTGAAAGAGAACTGTTCACCTGCTTCATGATGGCTGCGTAGGGGACCTGGCTCCCTGCAGCATCACTGCAAGGAGCCCCACGGAAAGGCACTTTGGGAAGGGAACAAACATGATCCTGAAAAACAAACAGGGAGGGCATGAGTTTCAGGTAAGATGTACTGAACTCCAGAATAGGAGTACAGCCAAGAACAATTCACAAAAAGTGTTAGGGCCACAAAAATTCCCAATCTTCAAGCAAATCCAGCAGATACTATCTGTAAAGTAAAAAGTAAAGAGAGGAAAGTAAATTAAAACAGCTACATTTTCTTTAATCTGCAGTAATACAGGACAGGATGGATACCCTTCAACTTAAAGGGTTGTCTTATCTTTTCCACCTTTAATTGACTCTTATATTTTTCCTAAGTTATTTGAGACCTCATAAACTGCTATGCTGTAATAGCCGTAGGTTTGCTATGGTCTGTTGCACACCTGTCTTTACAGTGGTGTTGTGAAGGCACATACAAGTGTTGTAGGGCTTTGGACATCATCTCTTCTCATGCAGATAACATTTATAGCTCCTTAGTCAAACACAGTGCTTGGATGTCACGGGGTTCAGGCTGCCTAAGGAGCTAAAATGCCTTGTCTGGTAACACACTGCTCATCAGCCAAGGAGAAGATTCTGTTTTGTGTCCCAGCTTGATGCTCTTATCCATCAGACCACAGTATTCCCCAGTCCAAAAATGAGATTACCAAAACCTAGTCATATCTTTCCAAATAAAAAAATTAACAGTTTGATTGCAAAGAAATAATCTTCACCTTACCACAGATAGGTTTTGGCAGACATAGTCATAGCCATACCAGGGGACACCCATCACAAGCTTCTTAGGATCAATGCCCATAGCAATGTACTCTTCATATCCTAGTTTTGAGGGAAATAAAAATTAACATGCATTACTTACTTTTCCTATGTTTTTTATTCTTACAACTAATTTAGAGGCAGAGCCACTGCAGAACTGGCATGACAGTTCTGCAAGAACTGTCCCCAGACAGAGGCCAAGGTGCAAGCTGTCCTTTGCCTTCACCTGCACTCTCCAGTGAGTGAGAGGCTTGCTCTACTGAGAGCCCAGTAACTGCTCCAGCTGCTCACACTTAAAACCATCTGCCCTGAGAAATGTTTCAGGTTCTCTGCAGTCCCAGGCAGACACGATTGCTCTGGCTGCCATTTGTCATTCTAAAAGCGTTCTTCACACTCATGGGTTACAAGGACCAACACAGAACTGCTGAAGGTTTCTCTGCAGGCTCACAAGGATCAGGGACACTGACAACACATATCTGAGCACTCAAAGCCTCACTGCAACAATAACAAAATAAACCTCTCTAAGAAAAAGCCCTCTTTTCTATCTACTCATGTGAGCAAATTGAAATATTCTGACTCCTGGGGAGGTGTTCTATCCTCACCAGCTAAAGTCTGCAGGTAAGGAGCATTGGCTTTTGCAATACAGTCTGTCCAGATCTGGCTCTGTTCATCATACGACATCACAAATAAGAAGTCACAGGCTTCTGCAATCCCAGTGTAGTTGTAGCACCTTTTATCTATGCATGCTGGAGACCAAGCCACATCAAATGTTACCTGAAGGAAAAATGCACAACTTAGTACCAACTATGGCCCTTAGGTGCCTTTGTTATCTCTTTAAAGAAAAAAAAGAAAGCTATGACTTTTAAAGACAGTATTTCCCAAATGGTATAGTTTAACAGATCTTGACAATAATGAACTATAAAAGAAGCTGCTCATCTGATAAAAAACAAGAATATAATAAAGTGAGTACCCCATTAGTGAATATATAGCACCAAAGAAATTAAAACATTATATAAAAACCACCAAAACTATGAAGCATGCTGCAAATCTTGAAAACTTTCATGATAAGTTTACCAAAACACTATCAAGCTTTTGCCCCAGAAGGCTGTATTTGCCCTACTTTCAACAACTCATTAAGGCACACTAAAAATAGACAGTTCACACATAGAAATAACTTGTATCCACAAATCTCAGCGAAGCCCATCTCTCATTTAAATTTGCACGGGTCAGAAAGAGTGATTCTTACAAGTTTCTATCACAGCTAATACTCACAATTAAGCATTCACTAGAATATTATATTTAGTTCTGCATAAACTTTTTCATATTCCCATGCTAAACAGCACTGCCAAAAGTCCTTACATTTCACAAGGTTAAATTTAATGTTTGTATGAGGTACATTATTCTTACCTGTGATCCAGCTATTTCTCTGTGAAAAGCATCTGTTGTTTCTTTAACAAGCTCTGTCAATGCATAATACTCAGGGGAGGTTTCATTAACTTCTTGCTCTATATCTATGTTAATTCCATCCATATACTGCTTCTTTGCAAGGTCCACCTGTTGGGATATCCATGCTGCTCTTTTAGCAGGATCAACAATTTCCTGAAGAGGTACATCACCTAGACAAGAGGCCTTCAAGAGTTAACATGCATTTGCACAACAGTGTAGTAGGAAGGAAAGGTTTGTCTTTAGTTAACCAACAAACTTAAGTACAACATAAAAAATGCCCATATCAATATTGGTAAAATAAAAAGGAGTTCATTTTTCCCCCAAGCATAATTTTGAGAAACCACCCCAGAAAAGACTACCAAGGTTCTTTGAGAGAGTGGCATTTAAAGTAAGTTCCTTTGGTTTTTCTATAATTTTAATCATCTTACTTCTGCTTAATATTATTTTAACCACTGTAAATTACCTTTTTTGAAATTAAAGTACTTTTAGCATTTTAACTGGTCATATTTAGAGGAAAACTACTTCTGTGTTTAACCTTTGTTGCTTTCCACACTGTAGTCCTGGATTCTGCTTTTTCTCAACAGAGCCAAAAGGTATTTACAACATGTAAGTTAATGGACTTTGTCTTTCTAATCAGCATTTGTACCTGCACAGAGTTCCCGAGTATTCATGTTTTAAAACTCAGCCACTTCCTAATAGAGAGGGATTCATTTAAGTGCAAAATACTAAAAATTACTTTAAATCCCTTTCCTTACTTTTTCTGTTGGGTACTCCACATAAGATCCAGAATACAGACCCAAATAACAGGCTTTTTCTTTCCTCCCTCTTCCTCCATAGCAATGATGTTCCCTGTTAAGAGAACTTTTATTAAGATGTCACTGGGATGTTTTGGTTACTACTGTGGCACGATCCACTGTTGGTTTCAATACCCTGCATACCAGTACATGCAAATGTCAAGGGTTCATTAAAGGCTTATCAGTTCATTCTCTTAATGATTTTAATACTCTGCATACAACTGAATGTAAAATGTCAAGGTAATATAGCCCTGTGTACCTTATCTTATTATTCACGTATCATAAACACCCATGTTTTTCCAGTGTAACCAACCTTTCAGCACTATCCTCGAGCCTTTGGAGTGGGCATAGCACATGAGCTCAGGATCGTACTTTCCAAAAGCTGCCACAGTGGTAATTTTTGACCAGTCGTAGGATTTCCAGGTTTCCTTCCCCACATCAAACACGAATACCTGTAAAAGGGGTAAAAAGCACGCTCGTTAGCCCCGAGCACTTCTCAGTAGGACTACCACTGTCCCTACGGCTCTCACACCGGCAAATGCAGGGACGCCAGCCGGGGGGCGAGTGCGGGGCAGCCGCGAGAGCGCGTCCGGCCACGGCCCGGCCCAGAGACACTGCCCGGGGACACTGCCCGGCCCGGGGACACGACCTAGAGACACTGCCCGGTCCAGAGACACTGCCCGGGGACACTGCCCGGCCCAGAGACACTGCCCGGCCCAGAGACACTGCCCGGGGACACTGCCCGGCCCAGAGACACTGCCCGGGGACACTGCCCGGCCCGGGGACACGACCTAGAGACACTGCCCGGCCCAGAGACACTGCCCGGGGACACTGCCCGGCCCGGGGACACTGCCCGGCCCGGAGACACTGCCCGGCCCGGAGACACGACCTAGAGACACTGCCCGGCCCGGGGACACGGCCCGGGGACAGTGCCCAGCCCGGGGACAGTGCCCGGCCGGGCGGAGCGCAGCGGCTGCCGTGCGAGAGCGCCGCCGGGAGCGGCAGCCGCTGCGAACGGCGCTGCCGCCGGGCCGGGCCCCGCTGCGCCCGCCCGGGCCGGGGCCGCGCACCTCGGAGCCGGCGGGGCCCGTGACGGGCCGGCACAGCCGCGGGTCCCGGCAGGGGCAGGCGCCGGCAGGGCCCAGCAGCTGCAGGAGGCCGACGGGCAGCAGCCAGCCGCCCCACGGCCGCCCCATGGCCGCCGGCGTCCGTCCGGCCGCGCAGCCTCGGCCCCGGGGCGGAGCCAGGCCCAGCGCCGCCTGTGCAGGACAAATGAGCTGGGCCGAGCGCGTTGGCAGAGAAGCTGTTTATTGAAAGGGCACCCCGGGGGCGGCTGCCCGGGTTGTTTCCAGGATCTCCAGAAGAAGAAGCGGAACAGAGCGGTCTCCCTGAGGGGACGGGCCCATCGCCGCCGCCCTCGGCAGCCGAGCCGAGCCGGAGCGGGTCCGTGCGGGGCTCAGGCCGGGCACGCCTGCTGCTGGCAGGAACACGCTGTGTGAGCGGAGACTGAGCTCACGGCGTCCTCGGATTTCTGGTCCAGCCTAGGCTGCCCGTCCAGGCTGAGAGCGGAGTCTAGAGGAGAAAGCAGAGCGGGGTTGGTTGTACATCGGGGTACCCCTGTGTTAGCACCCCGCGGCTTTTCACAGAACCCAACCACACACTGTGCGTGCTGTGCACAGGGTCACCAGACTCACCGGCTGGAACGCAGTGGAAGCCCACAGACACAGGCACTGTCTGGGTTGCTGAGCAGCCTTTCACACAGCGAAGGACTGGCTCCACGGAGAAGCATTTTGCTGCTGTCTTCTCAAATGAAATTGGCTTCTCACTTTTGACAAGTTTGCGCTCTAGCTTGCAACCTACAAAATATGAACCCCCTTAAAGCATGCACAGGGTCTAGATAAATAGATGGACTTGACTTCATTTGTAGAATTGACAAACACTAAGACCAATGGATGAACAGTGTGACACAGCTAGATGAAGCTCATCTGGTTGAAGTGAATAAATTTTTTGTCAAAGGCTCAGGTGGTGAGAAAATGAGGCACGTGGAGCACAGCTGTAAGGACAGAGGCTTGTCAGGTGGGATCTGGGTGGGACACTGATGTCCAAATCCAGAAAGGTGCATATGAAAACTTTGGTCAGCTGACACTTTACTTAGGCTAGGACAGCACCTCATTTTGGAGCAGCAGTGGCTCCTAGGCATCTATATTTCCCCTTCTGTACTGTGGGCAGCATCACACGTGCCTTGCTATGGCTGAGTAGCTAAGTCCTGAAGTCTATGGTCCAGGCTTTCCTGGTCCAGTCAACCCAGGGAAGCCTAATCTAAGAAAACATTACAGAAAGGCCAACACAAAGCCCAGAGGGTAGTGTTCCACACAAAATGTGTAGTGCATTCTAATGTAACCAGCACATTCATGGTTTTTTTGTAGGACCTGGACGGCAAGAACAGTTAGTCATTCCCAGGCTGAAGTTTTCAGATTGTGTTAATCTTCAGCCTGATGAAATTAAAACAATTTTTCCCACCTCAAATGCCCTCTAGTTTGATAGGACTAAATATGATTTTTAAAATCTAAACTAAAAGCTTGGAAATAACAGAATGAAAATAAACACTGAAATGGTTAAAAATGACAAAATTACTTTTGTCAGTAGTCAAATTTCCTCCTTTTCATACTCAGTTATCAGCTTAGTGAGTTTTAAGTTGAACACACAAACTCCAGGTTACACAATGCATAAGATGTTGATTAAAAAACCAACAAAACTAGAACTTGCAGTGATCTATCAAACTCAGGAAAACTAGATTTTTTTCTTCTTTTAGTCTGTCGCCACTAATCACAAAAATAGCAAAAAACAAGATTACTGTGCTACAATTAATATAAATCACCTCTTCATGTGATTGATTGATTGATTGATTACTTGAAGGCAACGATATTAATATATGTACCTCCAGCACAGGGGTCTTCTGAGATGATCCAAGAGTGACCAAAACTCACAGCATCTTTAGCTAAATATCCACTGGGCGTTTGATATTCTCTTTCTATCTCAGCATCATATTTTCCACAAATGCCACATGTTTTTCCAGCCATCCAGAGAGCAAGTTGAATCTTTGTGGAAATACAGAAAAGTTGCATGTAAATGCTTTTCTTCTGAAACTAAACCCACTGAAAGTAACTTAAAAATTACCTCAAGTCTATGCCCATCATAGTATAGTTTATCTATGCCATAATCTGGGGCTTTTAGTGTCAGTCCTTTCTTTTCACTGCTGACCAGCATGCTTGCAGCTGCAACAAAAAAGCAAAATGTGATCTTTTCTAAAATTAAGTTACTGTTTTAGGGTCCACCCTGAACCGTCTGTTAAGTTCTTGGGGACATAATGCACACTCTAAAGAATCCTAAAAGAGATGGTGGGAAGTAAAAAGACTACTGAACCCTGCCCTGGGAAAAGCTGAAGCCACTCACAGGTGTGGCTGTGATGGGGGTCATCTAAATTCTCGTTCAGTGGGTCTCTGGAATCAGAAAAACATACCACAGTCCTGCATTTTTTGGTCTGTGCAAAGATGCACTGGATCAGCATCTCTTTCTTTGCTCATCTTTTCTGCCACTCATTAGAAAAGCTTACATGGGGGTATGTTAAAATCTCCTCTTTTTCAAATTAGGATGATCTTTATTTTGTGGGGTGTTTGCAGAATATCCTCTCCTTCTTCAAAAGATCAGGAAAGATTAAACAAAATCTAAATATGAGTCTCTTACCAGAATTAGATGCGTATGGAAGATCTTTTGGGACTTGGACACCATTAATCTTCAACTGGATGAGTCCATTGGAAACATACATGTCCACCTCACTTTAAATAAAGGAAATTTGTGTAAACAAATGCTTCTCCTTTGCCCTACTCAGCTTATAACTTCCTGTTCTGGCAGAACATCCCTGCAGGATGCTGATACCATTCTGGTGTGAATCACCTTCTAGCCTTTAGGGGGAAGGTGAGGGGGCCCAGGGCAGTGTGCCAGCAGCAGTGCTGAGTACACCCTCCCCTGGCTGCACTCTCTCTGAGCAGCCACGGCTCAGGAAGACTCCAGGCTACAGGAGCCTTGCTGCAGAACAACCTAACTGCTATTACCTTCACATGAATTGAAGGTGCTTTACATTTCAAAGTAAGATTGGATTCCCTAGGGCAGTTCTCTTCCAGCCTGAACAGTCTGTGTATTGTAGTATTTTCTTCAGAGCAGTGTTTGCTCTAATAGAAGAAATATGAAGCTCAAGCACATCAAAAGCAGATCCATACAATTGTATGAAACAATCAGGAATGATTCAGTGATGAGGAATGTCTTTATCACAAAAGATACAGTCTATAAAACAAGCATCCTTGTGTTCTTCTACAAAACAGGTGCAGGGAATACAGAGGGAATATGTAGATTCCCTCTGTTTCTCTAGCACTATGGCACAGTTAGGCACACATTTTTCAGAAATAAATAATTACTTGTAATGAAACCTTACAGATCAAAGTCTGTTTATGTGCTTTGAAGAATACTCACTACAATGATTTTAGTATGCATAATCCCATACAATTTAGGGGTGATTGCTCCAGGCTGAAACAAAGTGTGTATTAAATAAATTTCAAGTAGATTATAGCATTATGTACCAACTAAGAGATGTTCTAAGAGAGTGCCTCTAATCTGGGATAAGTAATGCCCTTTTTAGCTATCTCCATTTTTCAACAACCCTGCTGTAATAGTGTGGGTTCTAATTAGTTCTAATTATTAGCTTAGTATAGAAGGCCAGACTACTGCTTACAATAGCCTTTTCTGGATTTATAGTTTATATGTCTGCCTAATCATTAAGTACTGAAATGAGACAGTTAAACTCTAACAAATTAATGAAGAATTTGAGGCAGTGAAGTCTTGAGGTTACTGTGAACTTCAGATATATTTCAGAAGCACTTTTAAAAGACAAAGTACCAAACCCCAGTGACACTCCTAGTTATCTTTCCATTGACATCAGTATTTTCTGCATAAGTCTAATGCTAGTGCCAGTCTGCCCTACCAATCTGATCTTCATTTATAGCATATTCAGCTTGGCATCTATTTTTTATTAAGTTTTCAATTACTTACTGGCTGGCAAGTCTGACATTTACTGCTGTAAGGTCAGCAGACTCTTCAAGCCTTTTCACCATCACCAGGAATTTAAGCTCTGGACTACAGTCCTGCACCAAGACATGGTAGCAATTTGCAGGCATTGAATAGTTAAATTCAACACCATTGAAGGTTGTGATCTTATTTTGGAAAACTGTACAGTGACCTAAAAAAATCCAGTAAAAATAAGCATTTTATAATTTATATAAGACAGCTATTTTATTTTAGTTTTGTAATTAAAAGAAAAATAATCTTCTGGTTCTGCATGTTCTGATGCAGAAATGAATTAATTCTGTCAGATAAAATTTTAGATTTGTAGTAATTCAAAAGTATAACTTTGCCAGTCCCCAGGCAGTAGGACAACACCCCCGTGATTCAGGCATTGTGTGAGATGAATTATGCTCACAGCTGGTGCTGGTGCAACTCTCAGTTTGTGGCATTTTGGCTTTCCTAACTTTGTTGTAGTCAAAAGAATTTCACAAGGGTTGATAACAATTCACATATCATTAACACTAGAGAAAGCTTACTGAAATGCTGATACCTTTATGAAGTTATAACCAGGATGAGAAATAGTTAGAAGGAAAAAATACCATACTGCACTTTTCTCTTTTTCACTGTAATGGCATTTTGTTGGAAATCCTACCAGCTCTGATTAGAAATTATTTTGCATCAATTGTAGTTAATACAGATTAGTTTTTGTGTTTACCTAAGAAATGTCATAGAATCATAGAATGGCTCGGGTTAAAAGGAACCTTTAAAGATCATCTAATTCCAACCCCCTTGCTATGGACAGGGACACCTTATAAATATGCATGGTATGATATTATCCCACTGATTCCAAGCAAAATGTGACTCCTTATTGCCGGATTACCTAAAGCCTTTCATTTTAAAACTTACCCTAAGTAAGTATAATGTGATTAGCTGTTAATACAGCATTAATCAAACAATAATCCTTCCAAACTCAAAGTATAGGATTTGAAATTAATGAGTATACTTTTGGAGCTATTTCAGCTTCAACATAACAGTGCTAATCAAGCAGAGCACCCCAAATCAGAGATCACTTAGATGTTCCTCTCACTAATTTTGTATTTTATTTTCTTCACAAACAATTTTTGCAGTGAAGCTGAAATGGATGCATTTGGGAATGGATGTATTTGAAAGTATTATTTGGCATGGAACTGAAAGTTTAATCTTCCTAGTATGACTCCATTTCTTTACATCTTTGCAGCCTCACAGATTTTCATAGAGATGCTTTGTTTCTATCTGACATCTATCTGATTTTTAAGTGAATAAATAAGTGAAAAAAAAAATTTACATCAAAAGTGTAAATCATGCTTACAAAATTTACAAAGTCAATCAATGTCTGTGCAGATAGTTACTTGCTGACCTTTAAGACTTGCAATGAGTGAAAGTGTTGCTTGGGAAAAGACCTTCCAGGCAGAGGATGGTAATGCTGCAGTGGGTGTACCCGGGTGTGAAGGGACTGGCAGGGGGAGGCTGATGGCCGTGTCGTAAATTGTGAGCTGAAAATCAGGCAGGAAACAAACATGAATGGAAATGCAAAGTTCAGTATAGAGATAAGGTAGCATTTTCTTGTAATTTTCCAAGGGTACTGTGCTGACTAAAATCTAAATTAGCATCTGAATTTCAGTCAGAGTGAAAAAGAAATCAAGTCCTCTGCCTAGAGTATGAACTAGTTCTACAGTGTGACACATCTGCAACCTGTGGAACAGCAGTGCTATAAATGAATTTGGATAGTCACCAATTTGCAGCTTTTTGGGTAGCTGTATATCACATTTTTTCTCAGGCTGAACAGTTTGCATACCTGAGATGCTCACCCTCTTTCTGCATATACATCAAGTGCTGCTGTTTGTCTGTCTCAATAGCCTGGTTTTACCATCTTTTCCAGAGCACAGGAATAAAGATTTTGGGAGGAGTGGGCTTTTTTATAAGTTATTTTTTATTGTGCTATCAATAATGATGATTGCTTTCTAACCTGTTTCTTATTTCATATACTTGTATGCTACATGAGAAAGACAAGTATGTTGTAAGATATTTTAATAGTAAAACCAACTGCATGAATATAATGTCTTCTGAAGGCAGCTTCTTTATAGTTTTGATTGGGTTTGGTTTTTTGGTTTTTTTTTTAATCAGCAGGTTTTAAAAAAGCCCTTAATCATCCATTTCCTAGGTATTGACTGCTCCAGAATAAAAGCTGGTGGAAATTGTTACCTCTGGCAGCTTAAAGACAACATCACAGGTTCTTGGGGATGTCAAAGCCATGACCAAGGTTGCCTGGTGAGAGGGACCAAGCTGTTCCTTTTGGGAAAATCCAAGCATATAGGCAGCTCCTGGAAGAAATGAGTAAAACCTGAAAAAAAAAAAAACAAACCAAAAAAGTAATTTATTAAAATGAATGGTTATTTTTTGTTCACATTAAAATACCCCTATAAAACAATATGCATTCTGTGTTAGCATCAAGGCATGTTTTGCACCAGGGTGATACACTATGTTGTATATTGAAGAAGAGGCAGCAAATTTATTTTTTATTGGTGTAAAAGATTTCAAGAGGCTGGATGAGAGAGTGGCATGAGAAAAAAGTGTGGCAAATTTGTTTTAAACACATTCAGACTTAAAAATAGACATCAATTACATAAATCCCCAAATACTAACATGCTAAAACTACTAAATTAATATTTCACATTCATATGTCAGTCATGCAGTGGTGACTTTAGGCAAGGATCCTTTGCCCACTAAGACTGTCAACAAGCTGATGGAGGGATCTTTAGGAATGCTTCCAAACAAATTTGGGGCTCAAATAAAGATATACAGAAAATATTCCTTTATAAATATGCATAGTCTCAGAGCAGAAAAAAAAGGTAAGTTCTATGGCTTTTCTCCAGGATAGTCAATTGGATGGTTTCATCTCCTCTAATAAGAGCAAATCACAGCTTTGGGTAATTCAATCTAATGTAAAAAGTTACCTTCTTCAGGAGACTTTTAATCAAATCAAATTATGCCTTTAATGTGAAAACTTGGGTTGTACATGTATTTAGTTAACTGAGTTGCTGTCATGACTGTATTTTAGTAGCACTATGCCAAAAAATAGGCTTCAATGTGGATCTATATGTTATTGCAGGCAAATGCATGGAGGGATACAATGCAAGAATGCAACAGATATTTCATGAAAAAGGAGACACACGTGAACTGAATCCAGAATGTACAGTTTTCTTACATTAAATGTCATAAAACATTTGTTATTTAATGTGCATAAGCTTTATGGGAAGTATTTGTCTCACTTGCTTTAGAAGCCAGAGGCAAGTTCCTGCATTAAGAAATTAAGTAAGAGACTGATTTCTTCAGAGACCCACAGTCAGGCTTCTGCTCTGAGCCTCCATAAATCAGGAAGCATGACAAGACCAATCTCCTAATTCAGGCACTTTAAATTACAAGTCTGCAATAGATTAGGTGAATCCCATCATCCCAAGTGGTTTTCTTGTAAGCAAAAATGCAGTATGATTTGAGAGAATGAATACAGAGAAAGCAAACATATGTAATCTGATTTTATAAAATCCTACCGATTTAGAGGATTTTTTTCCAGCTTGGAAATTGCAGAACTGAACCTGCAATTATTTAGAGCATTGACATATATTTTTTAAAAACTAAAATGAAATCTCACCATCTTGCAGTTGTTCGGATTACTGAAGGCACTTTTAGCCACTCCAGCTTCATCTGCATAGCTGGATAAGCAGCAAATTGCCCTGTTGCAATCTGAGTAGCAATCTGATAGTCCTGACAATCTTTACCCCATTTAAGAGAACCCTAGTAGAGGGAAATAAATAAATTTTTGCATAAAACACAGCAAGATCATTGTGTTTCATTTATATTTGAGCTTATTTATATTTTAAACTTACTGATACTTTTCGGTAATTTATTACTGAAGCATCAGCACAGAGTTTCCATCTGCTTGGTCCTGTGATGCTTGAACCAAACATCTGTATTCTCCACCTCTTGGGCTGTGTATCAGTGTACAGGACGAGCTGCAGTCCTGTTGGCTGCTGGTTTCTGTGGATGGCACGAAGAACTGCAGCCAGGATTGGTGGCTTGCTGTCTCCCAAGAATTCAGGCTTTGGTGAGTAGGGAGGAAATAGAGACCAAAAACGTAAGAAGACATTAGAATTATGGTAGTAAAACCACTGGCATGACCAATGCAAGTAAGACTGTGTTGGCATTTTTTTGTAAAGTAATTTCAATGCAACAAAAAGAAGTATGGTACTGGATAAAGAACCAATACAACCCAGCTCAGCACTGCTCTCTTACCAAATTGCAGTTAAACTAATTGCCTTTTTGATAAAACTATCTTGATCCCCTGTTCAAAACCATGATAATTTGTATTACAGGGGGATCTGTTTGGGGCAGTCTGAAGTGTGGCACTAGCACAGGGAGCAGCATGGGGCTGTTCAATGTGAGACCCTTGTGCCCAGCAGCAACACCTGCCTGCCTAAATGTCCTACCTGAGCTGTGGGCAGGTCCCCACTGGCCACACAGCTGCAAGTGGAATTTGCTGTGGGGCAGCAGGTCCTCCCTGTGCTGCCAGGTCCGAGTGACAGAGACACACAAAAATATTGTGTGAGACGGAGGTGGTGAGGGCTTGGTGGGGAATGGAGAAAGAACAAGGTTGTGGCTGAGAAAGAGTTCAGGGAAGCAGTAACATGGTGAAAAGAGAGGTGAATTTAATCTGCATGGAAATGGTGGGGGAGAAGGTCAATCAGGTTGCCTTCTTTCCACAAGCTACTTGCACTAACAGCTGGGAGCTGCTGCTGCAGAAGGCATGCCTCAGCAAAGTAGGGGTTGTTATTTTGTAGGCATGTAGATAATTGCCTGCAATGTGTGAAATTTTTCTTGGTTGAAATCTGCTCCAGATTCCCTCAGTTCTAATAGAAGGACCAGGTACCAGTGATTATGTACCATGCAGTACACTCCTGAATAAACGCCTGGATTGCTCTCGGAGCTGGAGCCTTGCTGCAAACACAAGGGTTTTTCAAAGGCCTGTTGTGATCCTGCTAACATGAACTGAAGGACTCTGCAGTGAGGACCTAATGAATAAGAATGGCAGTCAACTCCTAAACTTTTACAGAAAGACACACAATGAAAATATCCCAGAAACCAGTTTCTAATCCAGCACTTCTAAAATGTTCTGATTTTTATAGTGAATTATTTACTGAGCAAGACAAATTTCAACATGTACAGCAATACATTCCAGTTTCATTTAAAAATGTAGCCTGTATTAAATGAATATTACATTCAATGATTATCCAATGTGGTCACCTTTATAAAATAAGAAACAGTTTCAATTTCTTTCTATATACCTAATATGCTAAATCACCATAATTTTCCTATCTGTTATAAATATACAAAAACTGGAAATGCAAAGTAAATATTTGGATTTCTTGAAGATTAAGACATTCACCTGAGACATGGCTCTAGAAAAATCTTCATCACTAGCTGAGGAAGAGGAAGAGCTGATGCTGATGTTCAGGATTTCCCCTCCCGTGTCCTGCAAAAACAAAGAATCACCTTGAAGCAGGTGCCTAATACTGGAATCTGTTGCAGAATTAATTTATCATATTTTCACTCTCAGAAAGCTAGGATCTAATTGCAGCAAAGACAGCAAGACTAATTGTACACGCTGCTCCCAGTATAAGCAGTAAATGTACCTGTTCATCTGCTGGCTTAAACAAAAGCTGGTAAACAGGTGGGTTTGCCTGTGAAAATAGATAGCACGTAAGAAAACCCAAGAGAAAATAAAGAGCTAACTTTTGATTAATGCATAAAAAATTTCAGTTTTAAGTATGGAAAAAAAAGAAAGCACAAAACAAAATTAAAATTTTTAAACATTTGACAGTTAAAAATTCTGAAATATCAAAATTCTTATCTGAAATGCTTCAGAGAACCAGGGTTCCTCTTTCTTTGGTCCACGGTCTATGAGCACAATTTTCTGATGTACAAAACCAATACAAAAAGGTCCAGCCAGAGTGAATTACCTGTTGTTCACTGTTCCCACTACAGTGCCTGTCCCCAGAGTGGTCCTCTTGGCTGCTGCTGCTGCTGCATGCTTTGCTGCTAGCAGAGCTCCCACTGCTGCTCTTGCTGCTGCTCTTGCTGCTATGCTTCTTCCCAGACTGCTTTATTTCATCTTTCCTGTGATGATCTCCAGGCTGTCTGCCATCAGCAGAGGAAGCAGCAGAAGAGGAGGATGAAGTGGAGAGGTGGGGTATGCTGGGCTCTGCCCACAGGCCTGTGTCTGCAGTCTCGTACTCTCGGTTAATCCGCTTCGTGCGGCGCCGGGTTTTATTTGCAGCCTCCAAAAACAGTTGAAAGCATTATGAATTTATATCTTGTTCTTTAACATTTCCCTAGCTGTCAGACAAGATGTTCACCACAGGCTACTAAGGAAATAGAATTCCTCCCAGCCCAGTTCCTTGCTTTCCCATACCAGTTTTCCATAATGGAAACCCTTGGCTTCATGATAGGAAATATTTCCCTCTCTGATGCTCAAGGTCTCTTACCATGAACACGTCTTCAATGCCTAGAATCTTCTTCAGTTTAGCTTTAATGTCCTTGTATGGAGATGCCTCTCCCTCTTCCTTTGACCCTGAGCTTGATGCCTCAATTATTTTTGAAGCTGCTTTGGATCCTGCTTGAACCTCCAGCTGTATTTTTTCAATATCAGCATCTGTATGAACTAAAGGCAAAAGCATTGCAGGGTTCAGCTGCTTGAGCATTATTTACAGTGATTTACAGCAAAACTTGTTATTATGACTATACCTGGCTTTAAAATTATTTTTGCTTCAAATTCTCCAAATAATTTGTGCAGGTAGGTATTTCTTAAGACAGCAGAATTTTGTGATTTAAGGCTGAGACAAGTAGAACATCCCAAACTTTCAAATGTTTTACAGAACCTGCGTGCATAAAATCTTCTTCCTGCATTGTTGTGATGTACCTCTTCTGAACCTTGCTGGTATCCTTTGGATATCACATTAGGTATGCTGCTTTGCTGCATTAAACAAAAATAAGGCAGATAAAGTAATTTCCCATAAAAAAATAAAATTGTCCCAGCTCTTAAAATAATTCCTCCAGTTAATGAAGAGAATGACGACAGCCCTGCTTAAAGAAAGAAGCAATGCTTGGAGTTCGAGATCCAGGCACTGGAAGCAGTGGGTTTCCTGCAAAATGCTCTGTGGAAGAGGACAGCTCTCCTGCCCACCCTATCTCAGGCAGTGCTTCACAAATACACTTCCCAATGAGAGCCTGCAGGGCTCTTTGGAGGGTCAGTCCCTCTGCAATCATTTCAGGCTTCTAGCTCTCCTGCTGCAAGCCAGCATAGCCTTCCCACGCCAGCCTCAGAAGCTGAAGAGCACATGAAAGGATGTGCTTCTGCGATCCACTCAGGATTATCTCAGGATCTGGGAAGAAAAATCTATATCTTGACAAAGAGCCATATTTTTCACATTCGTCTGATTCAGAAAAAAAATTAGATATTGTACAAAGGATGTGAATTTCAGACACCTTCCCATGACTGTGAAGAAATAGGAAGACATCCTGTTAAAACAGCCCTTCCTGCATGCAGTGAAGAAAGTAAGTGGACTGTGAAGGATCATGTTATGAACCCACTGGGTTTTAAGCTTGGTTTGGGAAATACCATGCCCCTGTTGAATTTCTCCATTCCTGTGTTTCTCCATTGCTATGATCTGGTTAGCCAGCTCTCATGTCAGGGGTGCCCAGCCCTCTGAGGAGCTCTCTGCTCTCTGCCTGTCTGCAGGACAGGTGGCAAGAGGCTTCCTTACCTTCCAGCTACCAGGTTTTAAAGATCCTTCTGTTGACTGCAGTAGCTGGTCAGAGGTACTTGGTATTTCTCCTTTGGGGAAAATCCGAGATTTCTTTTCAGAATCTACTTCTTCCATGTTCCTTGAAATAGCATAAACTTCACTCCTGTGGAGGTGATAAATAGCACACAAGTAACACCTTCTGATTTCACTCTACCCATCTTTGCTGGTGCAAAAAAGACTGTACTAAGCTTTATGTGGCTGCTGAGGTATGGCAGACCTTAGCAAGTAGTTGTGTACTTGTGATTTTATAACAGGGAACTCAAAATCAGTAACACAGAGCAAGCAAAATGAAAAAAGCTCTTCTGTACCTTACAGCTGCGAGCTCAACCTCTTGATGGCAGGGAAGGGTTTCAATCTTCAAATTTTTCTCTTTCATATTTATGCTGGCATCAAATTTCATTGTAGTGTTGGCACTGAACTCTGCGTGATACTCAAAACCACTCTGAAAGTACGGTGTATTAATCCCCATCATTGCAATCATATGAAAATATGCTCTGAAAGAGTGGAAATAAAACCAGGCAAAATTATATATTAATATGCAAAAATTTAACTTTGAATTGCAAAAGTACATTTTCATGCTGTTCTTTTTATTATAAGATCCACTACTACTAAAAGAGATTTATCACAACAGGATAAGAAAATAGCTAAGATGCCACTGGACAATGTGATTTGTCTGAAAAACATGGACCTTCTGACTGCATTGTCACTGGTATTGTCATTTTCATTGCTTGAGGACAAGCTAACTCCAGAATCTCGTAGCTTCAGATACTGTCTATTTTTTAAATATTATCACTACTATTATTTTTATCATCATTGTAACCACTATCATTATTAGTACTGTTGCTTTTGCAGATCCAGAAGCATTTCCCTTTGCCCCCTGAAATCCTTCTGGCTTATGCCAGGTGATGATGTGATTCTATGCTGAAATTGTAAAAACTTGATATGTAAGATGACATATTTTCACATCTTAGTGTCTTCAGTCATTGGACAGGTACAAATGTAAGCATTTCTAGCAATGGCAGAACAGCACAGTGTCCTGTGGGACACTATGAGCATTGCTGGATTTGCAGGGTTGTAGAGCATCAGAGGATTGAGTTGCTTTCTCACATCTTTGCTGCTCTAGACTAGCACATTTGTCTGGGACAAGTAAGATCCCTGTATAGCTACATGCCACCATACATCTACGTCAGATATAATTATAACTAACTGTAACTGTAAATATAAATGCTTATGTGTGTATGTGAATATATATGTAATTTTTACTTTGGTCTGATGTCAGCATGAATATCCATCTTGGTTTCCCACAACTGTGAGGGTTTAAAATTGTCAGATACTGGTGGTGACACCTTTACATCCACTGAAAAAGATAGAAATTATATGAACAGAGAAACAATAAATTCTGGTGATAAAATACTTTCAATAAGCATAGTAGTTAATGCAAGAGCAGTGCTTTTACATTTTGAAATACTTTACATGGTTATTTAAAGACTGCTAATCCAAAACAGAGTTATAGAAATATGTCTGAAGTGAAATATCCTAATTAATTCTCTTTGCCTTTGGAGGAGCTGGTCACTAAGGTTTCGACATTAGTGGGGTATTTTTCAAGATTATAGAAGGATTTAATTTCAGCAGAAGGACTGGACCCACAGTTACTGTGGGGAAGCTGCTCCGTTTGGCTTCCCAAGCTCACCGTCGGCCGCAGCCTGGGCCACCGCGGCCCCGCACAGCCCCAGCTCCAGCGGCAGGCCAGCAATGGTGGGCACGATGTGCCGCATCTCACCCACCACCACTGGCAGGGTCCATCGTCCCGAAATGCCTTTCTGGACCTCCTCCACCACTTTTTTCACCACTGGCTGCCAGTCTGATGATCCAGATAGACTCTGGAAATAGAGAAATAGGTTAGGTAAGAGGAGACATGGAAGGGAAATTATTCAGAATTGCAGACAAAAAGTCAGCATCCTTGTCAGTACCATCATCATCTGTTGAATGGCATCTTTGTCAATGTCAACAAAGGCAATCTCTTGACTCAATACTTTGATGTAAGCAGATACCAGGGGGTCTTCAGGTGGCAGTTCTTTCCATCCCAGAAGCTGTGGTGTTTAGGAGATGTGGAGAAAGGGAAGAAGCAGAAAATACAGTTTAAAGTGGAGCAATGCATTAACAAAGAGCAGATCCCATCTGAAGGATAACTGTGGTTCCTTAGCCAAAAACCCAAGACACATTTCAGGTCTGAACCAGTGTGGCCTTTCTTGTATTGCATAGCTGGTTTCAGAGAGAGTTTCCCTATGTAAGGATGAGGTAAGGGCTTGGTAATTTCTGCTGCTGTAAGTAGTAGGTGACACCCAAGGACTCATGAAGGAAAAACCTTATTCAATTATCATTTTAACAGAGAAGAACAACCATTTAGTGTGTTCTAACATAGACTTTAAAACATTTTGGCTCCCAGCAGCAACCTCATCTTTTGTACTATACATTAAGAGCTGACACATGTTGAGGGAAAAGGTGGCACCTGTTTGAGAGAGTAAGTACAATCTAAGTACAGCTTTCCATGACTGAATGGGATGACAGACTCCTTTCTTCCAGAAACATCAAAGGGATGGCTCAGTGGGTGGGTGATGCAACCCTGGTGCTGTGAGGAGCTGTCTGATACAGACAGGTCAGAAGGGTGCCCAGACTCACCGATTTCCCCAGCTCCTTCAGGGTCTTGTATGTGTCATACTCAGCAAAGGGAATGTTCTGCTTCCTTATAAGCTTGGTTAAGCCTTGTGACCGGAAAGCCACCTGTGGGAAACAGGCAAGCATCACAACCTAAGTACAAGAGAGCCCAGGAAAACTCTTGTGCCTGGGATTAACTCACTGAGGCCACACAAAATACTTGTTTCGTGAAGCCGTTGCATTATAAGGACTGTTCTACCTGGTGGATGGCTGCAAACTATGGCTGCAGATGCTGAGGACGTGCTGAGCCAGCCAGTCTTAAATTAGTCAGCAGGGATAATTTTAGGGTAGTGCAGAACTCAGCCCAGGCTGCAAAGCTTGCTCAAGAAACTGTGTGAATTCTTGCATGCTGTTACATGGAGCTTTGTGTTGCCCTGGCTGTACTGCTGGCTGAAATTTAATTTCCCTGTATTTATGCAAAATACCCTGGATCCCACGTGACTTTAGGTGGGCAGATGGATGTTCTGCTGTGTAAGCTTTCCTCCGCTCCTAGACTTACATGCCTATACTGGATGCGTTCATTGATGAATGTATGTGTCAAGAAGCCCAAATAAAAGAAGAAGCCTAAGTAAAATCATAATCATTATCTAAATTTTCCCTTCCACGTCCGCCCTCGCAGCCAGAAATGGAGTTAAACATTACATCACAGTCCAAGAGCTGGCTGCCTTAATGCAGTACTTACCTCAATAATATCCGTTGCAGTGTTTGCATAATAGCCTCTTACTTTTGTGATTATATCAGATGGAAACATGGTGCTGGGACTGTTCATTAGATAGACCCTCCACATGGCACCAGCCTGATACTGGGCTGTCACAGGAATAAAAAGCAGCAGAAATTAGGGTCTCCAAGATGTCTGATGCACATAAGCCTCCTCAGGTACCTGCTCTAGTAGATCACAAGGGGTTCTGTGAGGGTTCAGTCCCACAGGTTCTCAAGCTTGCAACATCAAGAGAAGGACTTTATTCTAGGGCAGAGTCAACACAACCCCAGGGACTGAAGAAGGAGGCCTAAATCCATGTGTAAGCACATATCCCCAGCAGATACCAGAGATTTAGATTTGGAAGAGTCTCAGGGAATTTTGCATGTTAGGAAGTTCTGCTTTTTCTATTTCAAGAGTGCACTAAACTCACAGTTCATTATTAGATTTTGGATGAAAATCACAGAACACAATAGAGGCATTTGGCTACCTAAGCTGAGGAAGTGCACAGGGCAGCTGGTACTCACAAGAATAGTCACTGATCTGAATGACCTTGCTGTAGCGATAGCTCAGCCTGTCAAGTCTGGGGCCCAGGAGTTTGATGGCAATGTTGCAAGCAGCAGATCTGAGTAACAGAATTAAAATCATATGAAGAGAGTCGACTGTGACCAAATTCTTAGAAAACTACAAGGAAAAAAAAATCTCAATTTTCTACTAAAATTGTACTTCTTCCTCTACTTACAGTTTATAGAGCTGTGGGATCCTGCCTGCTGCCAAAGTCTTCATGTGTGAATATGCAAAACTGGCAACTTGCAGGCTGGGCTCTGTGAGCAGCGAGCTGGCCAGAGCTGTTACTGTTGGAAGAGCAGGCTTGGTTTCAAAGAGAACAACACAAGCCACCATTCGGACATTGGGAGCAAGCGTGCTGTCCAGAAAGACCTGGAGGGTGAGCTCCCTTACCTACAGGAGGAAGAGAGAACCACTGAGTAGCCCATAACTTCCTGGTGAGCAGTGCTTCCAGAACAGTGCATATGTGCTCTGCAGTGGATGGAGAGCAGAAGGCTAAACAAGAGATGTGGGCATGGGAGCTGTCACTGAAAATGAAGATATTGCTGGGTGCACAGCGAACAGGGCTGGGAGAAACAGCCATTAGGCTGAGCATTGCAGCAACTAAATCACTCTTTCCCAGGATATCAGCAAGGATGGGATGATGTCAGGAGTTTGCAGGGTGGGCAAGAGGAAGACCAGTAAACTGAGAAGCCTGTCCAGAGCTGCTAACATTACCTGATGGTTTTGTAATCCCTGAAGCACTAAGCAAACCCAATCCATACCCTTTAAGACATTTGTTTAAATAATAATTGCAGTTACTTTTGCTGGGTCTTTTCTTGCAATTTTCCTTAAGGCCAACACAGCATCAACATGAATTCTGTTTGGTAATGAAGCTGCAGCTGAGGAAAATGTTGGCAAAAACTTCAGGATGCGTTTGATACTGGCTGGCTCTCCTGCATTGCCCATGGCTTTCAGGGCCAAAGACATGTCTTTGGCATCACCTTTGCTGGTGGCTTCAGTAGCAAGGTCGTGAAGTGGCTGAAAATGGAGCAGACACTGTTAATCTCACCAGGTAATGATCTTGTAGTAGTGCATAAAAATGCACCTTGCCAAGCAAAACAATTACTGCTGCAAACCCCAGAACGGAGCTGTTCAGACTTTTCTCCCAAGGAAAATATCTCACCATCATTATCAGGGTGCTAAACATGGACCATACAAATAAACTTGGTTTTCTCCTTGCACAGTGCTATAGTTGATTTGGAATTGTGCCTGAGCCTGAGTGTAGGAGACAATCCTAGCTGGGTGCCTGCACCAAAGAGTCTGTTGCAAGTTCAAAGGCAGTACTGAGCTGATGCCAGGCTCAGTCATTCCCAGGGCCACTTCTGCCAGCCCTGCCAAATTGCACTTGCATTTTTCACTTCCTACAATAATTTCAAGTTTACTTGAACAGTTTTGCTGTTCTGTGAAGCAGAATTACCATTCTGGTGGCCTGGCTTTATTTGGCTTTTTTTTGGGAAGATTTAAACACATGTCAAACACCAGCAAGGCCTTCTCAGTGCTGTGGTCCTGCTGAGCAAGGAGCTGGAGCTGCACAGTCCAAGGACAATGTCCTGAATATTTCTGACAGTGAAATGCAATTGTGTAGCAGGGCTTCCTTAGAAGCTTTAACCTATGGCATATTTAGAGTTTTGTTTATATTCTCACTTTACTGTGTTTTTAAGTACACTGTACCTAATGTCAAAGTAGAATCATAGAATCACAATTATTTTGCTTTAATCCGAGTTTTGTCACAACTTAACTCAGTTTCAGGCTGGTTACAGGATCCATTATCCCAATGGGTTTCTAGTACTACCTTTGAAATTCTGAACTGTTACAGCCTGATCTTTTAAAGGCATCATCTCAGTGTTTCATTCTGCCTTTGCACTGCTGAGTGAGGCATGCAAATAGTGAGTTACCTAATTGCCAGCATTTTGACAGCTAAATTAAAGGCACTTTTAAAAAATTTTCACCTTTTATGAGTAAGAAATGCGAGTCACATACCTGAAGGAGTTCATTTGGACATAGTAAAGCCTGAGCACAGTATTTATTCACCATGCTGCCATATCCTAGATAAACAATTATCCTATGCATCAATACTTTCTGGATTTGGGGACAGGTCAGAAAACTCTGCAGAAGGGAGAAGTATCATTTTTTACTGTTTCTAGTAATTAGAGTTGTATTTATCAATAAATACATTTGAGAAATAGATAAAATTGATTTGTGCTGTTTCTAAATAATTCAGGACTTAAATGCTAGACATTCAGCTACAAGGAAATTAAGTAGATTTGCCCCAGTTATGCTGTATGTTCTTTAGATACTGATTATATATTATTTTCTAGAGTTTGTCTTTTTTCTTTTTAAGTTCTGATTTGGCAAAAAGAATCAATAGCAGTTTTCTTATAGTTTGTGGGGTTTAATATAAAATATAATTACAAACTTTTAGCAACAAGTGTTAGGGAACATTTTCTGAAGCTTTTTCCATTTTTGTTAATACTTTGCATTTTACAAATTTAGATGGAAATATGTTGTATCTTTCACTTATAATCCTATGAATTCACCTTTAAAAAGGAGTGAGAGGGAAAACAAAAGGACAAATGATTTGTACTCACTGAGGCAATTTCCAGGGTTTGTTTGTTTGGTGTAACAAAATGGAAGGCGAGAGGGAGAGCCATTGCTGCTTCCCAGATGTTCAGCTTCTTGTCATGGATTTTTTGTTTCAGGAATCTGAACGTGTCAGTAGCTCCAGCAGCACAGATGGCGTTCAGGAACCAGGGCCTGCCCGGAAAAGGAGAACTCATTATCCTCATTATCCTCGTTGCCCAATGTGCCCCTGATCAGAACCCCTAGCTGAAGCCACAGTTACCTGTAGGGGAGTTCATTGACAAACTGCAGCCACAAAGACTCGATTTGATCAAGGGTTGCTACACGAAAAAGCTGGACCATTTGTAAGAACTTGTCTGAAGCTTCTTTAGTGGCTCCTTTCTCGTTATTCTGAACTAATTGCCGCAGTGTCTCTGTTAACTGTGGGAAAAACAGACAGTTGGAGGGATCCACGTCTACAGTAATTATGTGATGACCTGTTAACCTTATAAATAGTTAAAGTGGGTGAAAGTAAGCCTCTAATACCTGCAAATCTGGATTTTTTATCCTTATTAGAGGAATTGGCATCTGGAGTAGCTCTCCTGAGAAATGATAACGAAGACTCCCCTGTTTTTGCAGCTGCGATGTTGGTGCACTGAGAGGAGGCCTTTTAGTGCCGACCAAAGACAGCTCTTGTCTTCAAGGGAAAGAGGGAAATGCATCAATAGACAGTAACCACAGTGTGTATGGAGGGTTTGCACAGCACGGGAGCAGACTGAGGGCTACCCAGCGGGACTGCAAATGGAGCGTGCACTTCTCTGTTCATCAGGATTATCTGGAAAAGCCATAGTACTGCAATAGCCTTTGTGGGAGCCTCCTAAAGTCTCTGAGAGGTTGGACAGATGTTTCAGGTGGCCTACACAGTAGAGCACAGGCCAGCTGAAACACCCTGGGCATCCTGGGCTGGGCATCCTGAGGGCTGAATGGTGTTTTGGCCCTTGGCAGCCACAGGCCAGATGCTTCTTCTTATCTCACAAATCAACAGTAGATATATAGCAAATTTTAGGTGTCTCCTCCTGGCTATGATAACATAAGGACATGCACAGTGCCTACCTTGCCTCCATGACTACTGCCTCATTGGGCTCATTGAAAGGAGAGATCTGGTACACCTGGTCCGACATAGCAGATGTCAGTGATGCCCCACTGTCATCATACTTGATCTTGTAGGTGAATGTCACAGTGCCCTTCATGTTTCTGGCTTTCTAGAAGTGCAAAGAGACCCACTCAGAAACAGGAATGGGCTGGTCAGCCCAGAGAAGCCAAAGCCCCACGAGCATCAGTGTGAGCAGTGCTCACACCCGAGCAGGGCAGCGGTGGCTCTGTGCTCCTACCAGGGGACAGGTGGGGCAGGGCCGGATGTATGCCATTCCCAGGTTCTTCACTGCTTTATCCTGGCAGTCCGTCAGGTCCTTGCTTTTGGAAATGGTGGCACGGTTATTCTTGCTGTCGTCCTGGATAACGTATCTGGTTTGGCAGATGCCTTCAATCCCAGCCTGCAAGTATTGGTTAAACACAGTGAATGTCCACTTGAAACAGCAATAAAAAGGTCAAAGAAAATGGTCTGGGAAATATAACTTACTCTTTAATGGTAAGATGAGAATAAAAGTAAAATCAGAATGGAAAAAACAAACCTCTTGTAGCTCATACACATTTTGTGATTTTTTGATGGTTATCTGCAGCATGTTCAGAACCCCTCTCACTAGGTTAGTGCACAGAACAGGACAGTCCTCAGGGGCAAAAATACTTCCAACCCTTCCTTCAGTGTATTCAAACTTAAAGGTCTGGCTGAGACATGCAGAAATGGTTTCTGAGAGCCTCGAAGATGGAGTGAAGGAGTTGATGGGCCAGAAGCCATTGTGTTCCTCCAGCTTTGGTGATCGAATCTGTGAACAAAAATAGGAAAACAATCATACTGTTCACCATCAGTTTGAAATAGCGCTATAATACAGAAACACTGTATTACTGCACACTTCTTATCCATGGCAAGACAAAAGTCATTTGTCTAACATTGCAAGAAACAGTTTCCAACTTGGATTCCTGTGCTCGGCCTAGGAAGCATCCTTGAAAATGCAAACTTCCCTGAAGGATTTCTGCCAGAAAAATAAGATTATGAGAACAGAATTCAAAAGCTCAGCAAGTCTGATGAAGCTTGTAGGCTGAGTGAAACACCAGCTACCAACAATCAGTACAGACAGGATACTCACTCCTTTCCCACAGATGACAAGTGAGATCTCCCTTCAGTCTGCAAGGCCAAGCCATTATTGCCCAGGCTGCCTGCCTGGACACACAGGGACTATTCTGGCTGCTGCTCCAGGTCCAGCACGTCCCCGAGCACCAAAGCCACGGCACAGCTGATGGGGGAGCAGAGGTGACAACAGGAGCTTCCACCTTTGGAAGTGGCAGACACTCCTCTGAGCTCCTCTGGCTGTAAAGCCTGTGCACAAGTCCTTGACTGCTACCTAGTGGGAAGCGTGTGCCTGCGTGCACAGACCCATCTGGTCCCTTACACACACCCCTCCCACCCTCGTGCATTAAAGTACGTGTTCCTGCATAGAGGGAAAAGGTGTGGGCTCAGTGCTCTGTTTTATCTTAGGCATTTATAATCAATGCTGCAAGGGTGGCTTGCCTCTTGTCACATTTTCCCAAATTAAATCCTACTCAAGGCTCTTGTCTGCAACTGCTAACACTGTAGCAACTCCCGTGAGGTTACACAGAGCCTGCAATTGCAGCAGTGTGTAAAGTTTGACAATAGGTATTTCTTCACACTGTTTCATTAATATATGTGCAGGATTACAGACTGAGAAAACTCCTAGGTGAGTGCTAAGGGCAGCTCTTACAGCTTTTTCTCCAGGTGCTGTCTTCTCAATCCCTAGTCTGTGGTCTTTTGTGCCATGCCAGTATTTTAAGCTGTTTGGTTTAATCTTTTTGGTGAGTAACAGTGCTTCTAGATCTGATATCATTATGATAAACAGAGGCACTACCATTAGAATTCTCACACATGAATTAATGCCTATTTGAAGAATATCAGAAGGGGGGGATAATGTACACAGTTGGGTCTTTCTCATGTAGTATCTGAATTCCAGTGCTGAGCTTTTTTAGACTATGGACCAGGTTAAAAAACATGGATATTTCATTCTAGAATGCTCATGCTCATACTCAAGCTTAGTGTTACCTTAGTAAAACTATGTTAAGGATGTTTCTTTAAAGCAGCTGCCAGCCGTATTTTTGTATGGAGGTGAATCTAAGGCAGCTTTCAAAGGGGGCTCACATACTGATGGCAGCAGAGCTGGAGCAGCTCCAGCTCCTTCCTGCAGAGGAGCAGGCTGTGAGTAAGCCTGTGGTGCTCTCTGGAGGTCCCTGCCAGTAACCAAGGCGTTCTGGATGCAGCTGCAGACCCTTCAGCAGTGCCCTCAGCTCTCCCCATCATGCCTTGGTGTGCAGAGCTCAGTGCCCATGTCCACACCTCTGCTCTTGCTGGGGAATCATCACTGCCTGAGGGAAGCTGCTGGAGCTTGGAGGGCCATCTCAGCAGTGGGTAGGGCCCATAGCTTTTGTGGGAGCTCTATGTCTTTTTGTCACTTATTTTGTCAGCCTGAAGGAATGAAGGAAGCATCTTTAGCTACATGATATTGGTGTGTGGGTGGGTTCCTGTGGCCATGGAGATTTACCTGCAGGAGGTGGTCACTGTGAGACACACGGCTGATCTCCACCTTGCTGGCCAGCCTCACCCCTGCCATGGCCAGGCTTCTGTCAGGGAGCCCATGCATAATGAGACTCTCATAGCTATACAGGTAGGTCTTGCCCATATGAAAAACAGGCTCTGTTAGGAAAAAAAAATATAACAGAAACACTTCCTTGGCTATGATTGTTGTGATGTTACTTGAACCAGCCCAGCAAAGAAAGGTGAAGCTGCCACTGCCAAAAACCAGGTGCACGCAGTGGGCAAGGCAAGGCAGTAAGGGAAGACACCAAGGGAAGGCAGCAAGGGAGCTGCTGCCTGGCAGGGGAGACACTTACCAAGGTCCTGCTTCTGGCCCTCTGTGAGGAAGGAAAGAGAAGTGTTCATGAAAAAAAAAAACATTTCTGTAGATCCTTTAATGTATTATTCATTAAGTCAGTGTGCTAATGGTTGGCAAACCACCAGTAATGGGGCTCAACCCACACCCCCAGGACACCAAGCCCATGCCAGTCCTGCTCACTAGCTGCTGCTTTCTTGGCTTTTCTCCTGCTGCTGAGCTTAGCACAGAAATTTAAAAATTTACAGCTGAAGCTATAGAAGGGCTTCAGCAAATGAAGCTGTAAATATCCCTGAAAAGCCCCAAGGAGATGCAATTTGCTCAGGATCACAGTGGCTGTCACAGCTCAGCAGTGATGGTAAAGCTTCAACTTACCCGTGAGGGCGAACACCAGGGCCAGGATGAGTCCCTTCATGCTAAAAGTGACTGATGTCCACAGGGGGAAATCTGTGGCTTTTATAGAAGAATTATTAACAGGCACAGTGAATTTTGTTGAGTTATCAACTTCTTATCAACCACCCAACAAACCCTTTGAGGGAGAGGAGGTGGGGGTCAGGGCAATGGATATTTTTGCTGAACCAAAACCATCACAAGTTCTGTTGTTCTCACTTCATCGACTGAATGCCTTGAAAGGACCTTTAGAAACAACTACTTAAAAGTATTAAAACATAGTTAAAGCCAAAATTTATTAATATTAAAACTACTAATTATCTGTACTCCCTGAAAGCACCTGGTGCTATTGCAGTCTGTGCTGACTTTGTTTGGGTTATCCTGACCTGACCATAAGACACACAGCTTATCTAACTGATAGTGCCCCAGCAGGATTGTGCAAAACCCCAGGCAGCTCTCCTGTGACACCATGCCCACCCCTGCCCTGCTGTGAGTGGGACAGGCTGTCAGCACAGTGCTGCTTTCTGGGGACAGGGACTTCACCCAGTAACACAAACCTCCCGTCATTGTCACAAGGGCTGTGGCTAAATGCTGCTGACGTCCACACTTCCCTCACCTGCCTTCTCTCCCAGGGCTGATGTGCCAGCCCCTTTCACTGGTGTGTTTAGCCACAGAGAGGTGTTGCTGAGGGATGCCTGGCAAGGGGGACGGGGTGAGGCTGACAGGTGTTACAGATCAAACCTCTTGGTTTAACAAAGGTGCACAATGTGCAGACTACCCAAACTCTTCACATCACACAACAAGGGGTGACATCTTCACCCCATGATGGAGCCTCTCTCTCTCATCAGCAGGCATTTTCCCTGTCCCTCTCTAGGCAAACCCACAGATCTCTCAGGCTACTCTGGGCTCCAGGGTTTGGCTTTGTTCCTGGGCTCACCTGTTCCCTCCAGTCAGGTCATGGGGCTGCTCCATCAGGAATCAGCACAGGGCAAGGGGGTTCATTTTGGCACTGTGTGGCCACTGCTTCACTGCCAACCTTCTCCTCTGTGGATGGGAACCAAAGCTGCTGCTGCCCACCTAACTGTGGGAAGGGACTGGATTCATTTTCTCACTAGAGAGTTCTGTCATGTCTTTGGAGATTTGATAAATGTACTTAAAGGATTTGAGCATACAGCTATTGGCCACTGGTACTCAAGGCTCAAAAGCTATTATGGCATAACTATATGCAGCTGCACAGGTTTGGGTTTAAAAAAAAACCATCTTGCAGGCAGCAAGGACTTGAGGTCAGTGGCAATACAAGTAGAGAGCTGCTGTGATGGCAATATTAAATGTAACAAGGCTTGTAGTCTCAAAATTATAACACTGTATCACTGAAACATCCCACTAGTACAGTGACTTCTCAAAATAAAGGTCAAACAACATTCCTCCAAATAAGGGTCCTCACTGGGAGCTGTACAGGCTGCACCCAGCTGCAAGGGCAGAGTCTCCCCAAAACCACCAGCATGCAGACTGGGGACGCAGAATCTTGTCCCCATCCCACCCCACCTCTCCCTTTGGGCAGCAGATGCTGCATCCCCAGTCACCCCAGCCCTGCTGCTGCCATGGGCACATCTGTTCTTCTGCTTTAAGGGGCACCTAAACCTGCTGGTAAGGGCTTTGTCTCTAGTGACTTCTCTATAAAACTGAAACCTCTCCTTTTCTAGGTCACTTCTTCAGTACCTCAAGAACAATTTCAACTCCCAGTCTTTGCCCCCATATATTCACAGCCCTTTTACACTAGTATTACTCAGAGGATATAACCTGAATAAAAAAGAGAGGGAAAAAAAAAAAAAACAAAAAACTAAGAAAACTGTGAGTGTGACAGTTTTGCTGAGCCCATTTCCCTCGATCTGTGCTCAGCTGCCTCCACAGTGGCAGTGGTGGAGAGGAGCAGAGGCTGCCTGGGGCTCCACCCAGGCCCTCATGAGGGGGACACCTCCAGCCACACGGCCTGCAGTCCCACGAGTGCTCTGCCTGCCTTGGTGCTTGGGTGATGCTCACCCAGGGTCTCCTGCCAGGGTGGCACTGCCGGGGTTCAGCACACCGGGATGCTGAGGCTGCTAGAAAACAATTCCTCCAAAACTGTGTTCCAGCCTTGGCACGTTGGGAAGAGAAGAGCTCCGTGGGCTGCCCCAACCGGAGCTGGAAATCTGTGCCAGCATTGCCCATAGGGGCCACATAAAGCCCTGGATTCTGCTGGATTCAGCCTGAGGGTTTCCTGAAGAGCCTGTGCTTTCCATCACTGCTCTGTGTGAGTTCCAGGCAAGCAGTGAACCCACCAGCTCATGGCTTTACTGCTGCTGCCAGCTCCCCATCATTCTACACTGCAGGTTACCATGGCAGCATTTAAACTGCATAGAATGGTATATTAGACTTTTCAAACATATTTCTTTTGGTACTAAGGACTTTATCTTTCTGAACCTTAAAACTGGCATCCAAACAAGAAAACTCAGGTATGTGCACCCGTTGAAGGTGCAAAAGCTGCTGGGGAGAGCAAAACACCACAATTTTTACAGAATGTTCTCAAGCATTTTCAAAATCCCATTCACCCAGTGTGCATACTCAGCCTGCAAGCACAGCCTTAAGGCAAGCAGAAACCAGCCTCCAGGTCTGCTGGAATGCTTTGGGTTCCACTGCTCGGGGCAGATGAGCTTGTCCCTGACCATGCCCACGCAGACCTGTGGTGGGGGGCAGGAGGCAGAGCCCACCTGGGGTGGTTGCAGCGATGACTCTTGCTGGGCACAGAGGTGGGGGCATCTCCCCCCAAAGTGCAGAGGTCTGGCTCAGCTTCAGAACCTTTGGCAGGTGCTGTGCTTGAGTAGCCCCACCCTGTTCTGCTTAAAGATACCAATTCACTGTAGCTTCTGCTACACCAGAAGCTTAATGTGTTCTTGGCTCCCTCAGAGCAGCCTTGCCCAGAACATGAGGCTCAGGTTTATTCCCTGAGCCTGCTGCTCCCTACAGCAGCACTGGCCCACCACAGAGCCCTGGCCAAACACCACAACTGTGTGGCTGCTGCACAGGGTGCAGCATCACATTTTCTGATTCACATTTCAGGAACTGAAGGTGATCATTTTCTGCTGCAGGTGCACAGGATCCCAGCACCAGGGAAGGAAGCACTGAGGGTACAAGTAGGAGTAGTACCACAGCTACCCAACCCAATTCCCAGTGTAACCCTGGTGCATAGAAGAGGGCCACAAACTCAAGAAGTCTACAAAATGGGGGATAAGGAAAACCTATGCAGACCTTCTCTTTCCACCACCGAGTAAGGAAGCCTTCACAATTTTTTCCATGCATGGATTTATTATGAAATCAGATATTTATGGGCAATCATAACAGTTTCTACAATAATAAGGTTTAATACTTTAAATTACTTAGGAAGATTCCACATACGAGATCCTCAAGTACTTTATTTAGTGTCTATTATACCTTAAGACAAGTTTTTTACACCACACAATAAAAATATGAAAGTGTTTATGTTTTCTTCTATGCTGCAAGGGTACAGCTTCATGTGCTGCAATTTTCATCCTCACAAGAACATGCTATGTGTGCATCAACAGTGTCCTGCATATCCTCTGACTTCTGGTCAAACTTCATCTGCTTGTCTGTCAGGCCGGTGGCTGAATCTGATGGGGAACAAGAAATGAAAATTAAGCTATTTACTTCACAAGTAGTTCTGCAAGCTACAGCATTTACCATGCACTAGTTATTAATTACAGCAGGCTTGGCTGTTCCTCACTGATTTACATATTTGTATTTGCCTAACTCACACAGAGATGTTCCAGGAAACCCACTTCATTAATAAGCCAGTTCTACCTTTAAAGTCATTATTTCCATGCAGAATTTTATTAATGATACATTTAGGAAAGGGTATTATGATCTTTAAGAAAATAAAACTTGGAAAACAGATACAATTCTATGTTCTATATAATCTATATCTTCTTTATCTAATGACTTATAATCTACAATAAATGCATAGAAAATAAATCCTCCTATGATGCTGGACCTGTGTGAAGAATCCTGTCCCCACCTGCCCTTCTAGTACCTAAACCAGCTCAGTGAAGTAGGATCACACCAAAAGGCAGCGATATATAAAAAATGCAAGGCAAGAATCCCTGTTTTGGGGTGCTGCACTTGGGGTCCTATATGGCTCAGCCTGCACAGGCTGCTGTACACAGCTTTTCAGCTGAATCAAAATGCTGTCTGTGCTGTTGTCCTGCCCTTACCTTACCTAAGCACCATGAAGGAGAATTCAGTTTAGATTTTAATCCCAGTGCAATGAAAACAATAAATGTACAATAGAAAACCACCTCCCTCACTGAAGGAATGTTTGCCTATTAATAAAACAGGGAAAGGGCTTCATTCAGTAGAGCAGTAAGTCCATGCCTACCTATGACTACGTAATATTATTCGTGTTTTTCAAGTGGAACAACTGAGTCAAGTGACAATCTATACTTTTGCTCAGCTCCTCTCTGGTGGGATTTCTGTTGCCTTACCAGCAGGGAGACAGTGGAAGCCCACGGTGACAGGAGCAGTCTTGGTGGGGGAGCAGCCCTTGGTGCAGCGCAGCACGGGCTCCGTGGAGTAGCACCTGGACTCAACTCCGGCCAGCTGGACCGTCCTCTCCAGCTTCACCAAGGAGTGCCGCAGCTTGCAGGCTGCAACAGGCACCACAACAGCTCCTGAGCTTACATGCTAAAGCTCCACACCTCCCCAGAACGACCCATCTGCCAACTCTGCCAATCTGCAAACAACTTCCCTCTGTGAAAACTGTGTTTTGGCCATAAATGAAGAAGCTTTACTGACTGATAAATCTTTCAAATCAGCTTGTTAGATATAGAGCCCTGGAAAGCTAATTTCAAATGCAACTGCTCTGCTTCTAGATCAGGATATAGAAACATAGTACTTTCCAATAAACATTTTTCAAGGTAAACTGCCTTACTTAATAGCTGTCAAACCACATTTTAAAATGTTGAATATTCAGCAGAGGAACTAAAGGTGAGATTTCTGACCAAATAAAATTAATCACTAAAGAACCACATCATTACCAATGTCATTCAGACACAGAACTGGTCAGAGAGAGAGCAACAGTCATTGCTGCCAACAAGTAATATTGATCTCAATTTGGATTCCCAAGACAAACAGTTACAAGTGAAAAGCTAAACAGACCACAATTTATTCCTGTATATAAATTTTATGTCTTCAAATTTCAGCAGCTTCCACCTTATATTAAATGGAAACAGAATGCGGTCACCACCAGCCACAGGAATATTATTGTGGATGTGCATCTGGACTCCATATCCATCTAAATCAAGTTTGTTTTCCAGAATTCCAGACAAAAACACTGAAGAATAACAGCTAATGCTGAGCTTGACATGTACAAGCCATCTCCAGGGACTGAGGACCTCCTTCCCACAGGGCAAGTCTCTACAGATGCAACGTGCCTGTTCTCAAGCCACACCATCACTGTGGTGTGATGTTGCATCATAACCTCAGCTGAGAGCTGCACACCATAAGATCCTAATCTACTGAAAGACTTAAAATGCAGTTTTTTTATTTCAACCATGTAATTAAGTCCCTGGACTGCTCATCTACTTTGTACATACAAAACAGGAATGCTTTGTTTGACAGGTTGCACTGGTTCAAAAACCAGGTGGTCAGCCATGATAATAACCACTCTTCCCCATCTGATTTTTTGATGGACTAATTGCAGAAAATTGATGTCCAGAAAATGCAGCTGTGCTTAACTAAAAGCATTCTGTATGAATGTTATCCTCTTTCTAATCCTCATCTAAAATACTTCAAAACTGAAACAAAGACTTTGATTCATCTTATTTTTGAACTTCAACTAAGTTGTATATTTTGGCTTGTTTAACCTGTGATTCTTTATTTCTTTCTCAACTTGCAAGTAATTTTAAAACTTAATAATGAATCTTCTAATATGCTTTTTATTTCCAAATATATACGGATTTTAAATTTTCTGAACAGGTTATATATTTCTTGAACAAGTGCAGTAATATTCTATTAAATTTATTAGAGCTTGCATCATACCTCCTCTACAAGGCCTTTCTTCCAAAATCCAAGAATGCCCAAAGCTCACTGCATCTTTAGCTACATATCCGTTGGGCATCCGATATTCCTGTTTGCATTCTGCATCATATTTTCCACACAGTCCACACATTTTCCCTGCCATCCATAAAGCAACTTGGATCTTGGAGGAAAAAGAAGTAAGTATTTCAAGTTAAAAAAAAAAATAATACCTGTGAAGCACATTTTTGCTATGCAAGTCCCTTCCAGTGTAAGGTAATGCACAAACATTTAAATTCTCTTTGATAAGAATTCAAAAGGGTCTGACAGTCAGATGCCAGACTCCTGTGGGGCTGCAGAATCTATAGCTGATACAGTCTTTATAACCTACTGTACCTGTCTAGGGTGTTAAGTTATTCATGCTCTAGACTATTAATACGCTGAAGCTTTTTTCTGGTGGTTGTTTTGATAGTACAAGAGACAGACTTGAACCCCTTACATTCCAGCTTCATATTAATTTCAGTGCAGACTTTAAACCACTCATTTATCTAAAAAGAATGACTGCATTTTTGCTGTTTTGAAAAATTATACAGCTGTAAGAACAATGTCAGAAGCTGAAAACTCATTTTTCTTGCAAAGGCACTGCTGACTCAGGGTGTACACTCACAGAACCACTTCCCAACACGCATCTGTACTGCAAGAACAGAATACTTTTGTTGATCAAAGATTCTCATTTCTCACACTCAGGACTGTGCAATCTTGCAGCATCACCTTCCCTTCGGAGATTTTTGTGCCCTGCACACACTTGCCTTTTGCACTGTACACCCTGGCCCTCATACATAGAGATTTAATGGAATCCTATGGAAATTTCTTAACACCCAATCTTATGAAGAGGAAGAATGATACCCTGCATGTGTATCCATCAAAGTACAGTTTATCAATGCCATAGGCTGGGGCGCGAAGTACAAGCCCTTGATTTTCACTGTGAATCCAGAGAGAAGCACCTAGAAGAAAACAAAACAAAACAAAACAAAACCTAGCTTCTTTAAGAGAGAAAAAAGCAACTGTCATGTTTCTAAAAAAATGTTCTTCAAAATTCCCCAGCTACTCTATGCAAGAAACAAAAATATAGAACAAAGCAATGTAGAAATGGGCATACATAGAAAATGGGTGTTTGCAAAAGTTTGGAAAAGAATGTTAATGATCACAGACTTATTAATTTTGGGGGGTTTATTAACATAATCACATTTATGTTTATAAATAATTACTGAGCTCTCTCTAGTATCTCTGTAGTCGTGTGGATCAACAAGGCTCTGAGTGCACTGTATTGCAATATGGAAATATGAGAACACTATGACTGTCACTGGAGCCATTTCTAGCACAATTATCACTTCCCAAGTACATAACAAATAGGACAGAGCTCAGCACTGGTACATGCTAACCCAATTTCAGCAAGATTTAGCCCAATCCATATATTGCAGCTCTACAGTCAGAATACCCACACTGTATATAGCCCCTGACTACACAGTACAGGATTAAACAAGGTCTTCTTGTACTTTTCATAGAAACGAACTATTCCTGCTTTGAGAGAATCAAGCAGGTTGTTTCACCAGCTCTCCATACCTATCCCTGGCAGAATGCAAGCCAAATTTATACCTACAAATCAAATCAGGAAAAACATCAATATAAAAGTCATGTGAAGTGGATTTTAGAAAGGCCCTACTTCACAAAGTTTTCATCAAGCAAAATTTGATAGCACAGCCAAAACCCTTCTGAAATTTAGAACTACAACAGAACCTGCCACGATGTACAAAAAGGTGGGATCTTCATGTTAATTATGTCTTGCTTATTTAGGCTTCACACTAATCAATCTTTATAAGTGTCCCTCTGCAAGTGAGTTAAGTACTTATTCTTAAATATTACCTTAAAACCAAAGAAACAGTGACTGAATACAAACTGATCAAATCTCCTTCACAGATTCCTTCTCTCTCCTCCTTTCTCCTAGAACATCAGTGAAAACGGAACAGCATATGCTGCATCACTCACCAGCAGATGTCAATGACACATTTGTTGGGCTCTCAGCCCCATCCACCAGCAGCTTCACCCGTCCGTTGGCAGGGCGCATATCGACCTCACTGCAAGGACAAGAGTGCTCACAGCCTGGCCGTGCCACCTTCACACACTCACAGTGTCAGAGGCATTTTCTGCTCACTAAATGCCACTGGCCAGAGCACAAACTCATTTCAAACACTTAAATTACATCAGGGGTACTCTTGTCTCCTAAGATGCAGGATAAGAGCATCACATTCAATATGCATGGAAAATAAATAAGGGGAGTACTGAAACATCATGGGCTGCTAATCATTGCAGGAAAGCTCAGACTGGAGCTCCTCTCATGCTAAATGTGGACATTGAGGTCCCTCATGCTCCCAGCATCTGGCAGAAGTTACTTACTGATTGCCAAGCTTGATGTTGATTGCTTTCAGATTCACAGCTTCTTCTGCATTCTTCATCATCACCAGGAACTTAAGGTCAGTGCTGCAATCCTGAGCCAAGATGTGGTAGCAGTTTTCTGGCATTGTGTAGTTAAACTGAACTTCATTAAAGGTTGTGATTTTGTTGTAGGAAACTGAGCATTGAGCTGGTTAAAAGAAAATGCCAGTGAGCTTTTTCTTTTCCATGAGAGAAAGCCATTAAAAGGTGCGCTTTATTTTTAGTGCCATATTATTTTAGCTTTGTATTTTTTTCACTGTGTGATATTTTCATATGGTTTACAGGGACTTTTGGATACTAAGCACCTATAAATTCTTTAAAATTTCTTCTAACAAAAAAAAAAAATTGCCAGAAATCTAAAATTTTATCAATTCAGATAACTGGTATCTTGATCTCTGAAATGCTGGTGATTTCTGTACTGCATGCACAATATGTTCTCTGAGTTGAACCATCCTCACATTATTGCAGAACATTTCCTAATTAACAGGAGATAAACAATGCCAGCAAAATTTAGAAGGTGTCCAAATAAATTGTGAGACTCAAGTTGTCATGCTTCTGAACCCAGTTAGACTCTGACCTTTCAAATTCTCAAGCACTGCTGAAGGGGCTTCAGCAAAGACATTCCAGATGGGAGGCTGCAGCTCTGAAGCTGGCATCCTTGGACCTACAGGAAGTGACAGGGGAAGCCTCATGGCTTTTTCATAGAGGGTAACCTGAAAAGGAATTCAAAAGCACATTCAAAATGCAAACAGCTAGAATTTCTTTTCCTACTTCTTCTACTTTCATTGCGAAGACTTGACATGAACATAACTCATCTGATTCATTGTCCATGAGGCTTTTGCTTTTGCTCAGTTTTCTCTGATGGTATGAGACTAGTCATTCGGGTATTATTTGGGAGAGAATTAATTACTCCCTTTCAAAGGTGATGAAGTGAATGCTTATGGAGATACTACAGATGGAAACTCATATCATTATGACTACCCATGTCTCTCTCCATGAAAAGAATCATTATATAGACATTCTTCTATGAAATACTACAATGATGGAAACATATAAAAGTAATTTTCATCATTTGCACCCAAACTGATGCTAACTTAATTTTTCTTTCTCAGAATTGACCCAATGTAATTAAACAGTTACACTTTTCTATTAGGAATAAAATAGAAGAGTGATAAAAATATTTCATAATTACATCAGGAAGCTTGATAACAACATCACATGTCCTTGGAGAAGTTAGAGCCACGATCACCCTGGCTTGTCGAGAAGGATTCTTGTCTGTTTTTTCAGAAAATCCCAGCATAAATGCAGCCCCAGGGACAAACTTGTAAAACCTTCAAAAGTTAAATCAGAAAGATTTACTGAGATGGAGGAAAAAAAGGCTGCACACATCCCAGCTAGATTATCTCACACCTGTGTGTAAGTAGCATAATAGTCTTCAGGATCCCTGGTTTTGTCCTCACACTCACTCTCTGCTCTACTCTCTGTTCAAGTTTTCAGTGAAAGAAAGGATCTGTTCCTCAGTTTTCAATAATTATAGCAAATATCAAGAGTTACTGTACGTTAAAATAAGATGTAATTCGACTCAGCATTTAGGTCCAAAGGCAGTATTTGGACAGATCAGAGGATAAAGTATCAGCCAGTACTTAAGCCACTAGAACCTCGTGTGCAGATGCTGATTTTTCCCAGTTGACCAGTATTGTTGACAAGTGTCACTGAAGACTCATTTCTCACCATTCTGCTACGGATCTGACACTGGAAGGAACTTTAGGCCACTCCAGTTTCACTTGTACAGCAGGGTGGTCAGCAAACTGCCCGGTTACCAGCTCAGATGAAACCTTGTAGTCCCGGCAATTCCGTCCCCATTTCAGGTAAGCCTGTGATGGAGGGACAATGGTGCACTTTTTAATGCCTGGAGCCTTCCTGTGATGCCTACAGAGATGTATAAGCCAGTTTTGAGCCTTACCGTTGCCTTGTGATCATTGAGGACTGAAGCATCAGCACAGAGCTTCCACTTGCTTGAGTCTGTGAGGTTTGACACAAATACCTGCATCCGGGGCCTGATGGAGTCAGTATCAGCATATACCACGAGCTGGAGGCCTCCTATCTTCTTATCATCACGGATGCCATGCAGAAAAGCTGCTAATACTGGTGTTTTAACATCTCCCAAAAACTTTGGCTAAGAAGAAGGGGGAGAAGGCATGCAAAACATATAATTATAGAAGAGTTACCATGGAACATTTTAGATGCAAGATCTAGATGGATAAATGAAAAAATAAACAACTGAACCACAAATATATACCAGCATATGTATCACACATATATACATGGCTATAAAACCTCATGCATATGTCTTTAATGTACATGTGCCTCTGCATGCCAGATGGCTTTTATAACTGTGTTTTTTATGAGTCAAAATTTGTGCCAGCTCCTGAGCTACAGCTGATACCATGGAAATAGTCATATAATTAAAATACAGTAATGACTATATGATTTGGGCTTTATTGTTAGTATCCAGCCTGTGAATAAAAGAAAGTGGTTCAGTTTGAACATCAGCTGTCAGTTGTATGCATCACTCATTCCCACAGCAGAAACATCCCCCAGCTCATCTCCTCTTGTTTATCTGCCTGGGTCTTGTGCTGGCTTTCTTCTCACACTTGGGCTGTGAGTTCTGTGGGCCAGTCAGGTTTTGTGTTTGCACAGCAACTCAGGACATTTTCCATAATCCAGGACATTTTCTTCAACTTTGAGAACCCTTCCCTTGGAGAACAGCCTTAAGTGCATCATGACCTTCAATATCTTCAGTCCATCATTCTCAAGCCTGCACCCATCTGCCTGGTGGTGAGGAGCCCAGGTGCTCCATGGCCCCTCTGGAACATGCCTTTTGCTGAGGCTGCTCTGAGCCTCAGCTGCTACCACCAATGTCCTCACACTGGCACTGCAGCACCTCAATCTCCCTTCAGGCTGCAGAGGTCACAAAATGAGTCTCTGCAGGCATCTGTTGGGTGGGATTTCCATGAGGGAAGGGTTGAGATGCAAGTAGAAAGTGCACGTGGGAATTATGGTGCACATCTTGACTGATACCTGAGACTCAAGAGGCTGGCATTTCTCCTTCCCATTATTATTATAACTATTATTATATACAGTTACTGTCAGTGCACAGCTACTTTGACGTTATTCCAAGCTGTCAAAGCCCCCTAAAAATGATAGAAAACTAACCCATGAAGCTCGAGATGAGGCATGACTGGATCTGACAGAGGATTGTGAGCTGCTAATTTGGTCATCTGGGAGTTTTCTTTTTGGAAACTGCAAAAACAAAAACCAAAAAAACAAAAAAACCCAAAAAAATCAAACCACAACCGGCTAAAGAGGGAAACTTTAAAGCATGCTTGAAGAAATTGCATGAGGCAGTACTGAACAATACTCTCTCTCATGGCACTAGGTATGTTCCAACCCTGAGCAGCTCAATGACTTGTATTAGGCTTCATCCTGCTTACTATGTAGGATCTAACTCTGAAAAATCTTGTGCCCCAAACAAATCTAACTCTTCATGGTCCATAAGGACTAAACCTAGATGAGAATTCACTGTGGACCAGTATCAAAAGACGAAAGCAAGTCAAATTTAATCAACTTCTCACTTCAACATGAAAGAACAGAAATTCTGCACAGGGCTGATGAACTGGAAGCTAAACTGAATGGACCAACTGAATGGAAAGGAGCATCTGGGTGGACACACACTGCTGAAATATTACTTTTTGAGGAACACTAGTACAAAGTACACTGCTCTGGCTGGCTCATGCCCTAGTAAGAATCTCCTTGACCAAAATACTATAAAATAAGGTAACCTCCTACATTTGTCCACATCACTATCCTCACTGTGTACCTGCAGTGATTCCAACCCAAGAAACCAGGTGATCAAAACCAATCAAATGAGCCAAGCTTCTGGTTCCTCCAAAGCGTGCAGCTCCAGTCTGTTTTACTGCTTTGGAAGAGGCTTTGCATCTCCTCTGCAGAACCACAGGTGGCTTCATGTGCACACACAAAAGGGAGCACAGATCTCTGTCTTTACCCATCTCAGAAGGACCACCACAGTTCTAATGTTATCAGTACTGTAATTTTCCTCAACAAAGATAGCAAGTTGCCACTAAAGTCTCCATTTGACTCTTGAGAGATTCCACACTTCTTTTAGAGAGGAAAGAAAAACTCACCTCTTGTCTGTGTGCTGATTTAAAGCGGTACTGATAAATCTCATGTGCTTCCTTTGAAAATGACAAAAACAAGAAGATTAGAAGCCTCATAGGCAAAGAAATGCTGCAATTATATGAAAATCTAAGAACAGGAAATTAAATAAGAAATTTACTGATTATCATTCCTACATAGTTCTGTATGCTTAGTCACAAGCACATAATGCAAGATGAAGTCATTTATATAAAGCATTAATGTTTCTACCACAAAATTAAGACAGAAATATGCAATGTGTATGGACAGTTAATTGTCAAAAAAAAAAACACAACAAAAAACCACCAACATTTCCTGACAGTAACAAAACTTTCAACAAACTTGTGGAACTTTCAAGATGAAGTAGTCATCTGTGCCAACAATTGCAGGTGTATTTGTAGAATAAATTTTTCAATTTTATGTTGCTAAAATTTACTGGTCAACTCCTAATGTCCTGATTTGTCATGCAAAGCCAGCCACCACCAGGAGCGTGATTCACAAGTTGATTTACTGACAAAATTACCCATATTTTGGAATATGCACTGCTGCTGCTGCTGCTGCCTTCCAGATGTCCTGAATGATGTTCATGGCTATGGTGGCTCAGTGACTCGCTGCTGCTGCTGCTCCTATTCACATGCCTCGAGTGATGCCCATGGCTATGATGACCTGATGACTTCCTGCTGCTGCTGCTACTGCTGCTTTTGCTGCTGCTGCCACTGCTGCTCTTGCTACTTCTGCCACTGCTGCTGCTGCTACTTCTGCCACTGCTGCTGCTCCTACTGCTGCTGCTGCTACTTCTGCCACTGCTGCTGCTGCTACTCTTGCTACTTCTTCCACTGCTGCTGCTGCTACTTCTGTCACTGCTGCTACTCCTGCTGCTGCTACTGCTCTTGCTACTTCTGCTGCTGCTGCTCTTGCTACTTCTATCACTGCTGCTACTTCTGCTGCTGCTGCTCTTGCTACTTCTATCACTGCTGCTGCTACTACTCTTGCTACTTCTATCACTACTGCTGCTGCTCTTGCTACTTCTGCCACTGCTGCTGCTCTTGCTACTTCTGCCACTGCTGCTGCTCTTGCTACTTCTGTCGCTGCTGTTACTGCTGCTCTTGCTGCTTTTGTTACTTCTGCCACTACTGCTGCTGCTCTTGCTGCTTGCATCTTTGTTTTTCACTTGCTCCTCTTGATTATTCTCATCTTCATCACCAGCCTCTTTACGACGAGGAGAAACAGCAGATGATGAAGAAGAGGAGACAGCTGAGGAGGCAGAAGATGAGCTGGAGGGATGTTTTGTATCAGGGTCTGCCCCAAGCTCTGTAAGCACAGTGTTTTCTTTCTTTGAAGGTTGCTTCTTCTGGTGTCGTGTTTTATTTGCAATCTGCAAACAAAGTCCAAGAGGTGCAAAAGAGAGAATACATCTGGTCCTATTTTTACAAAGTAAAACTTCTGTGAGTGTCAGACAAAGCCGGTGTGTCACACCAGCTTTTCAAGGAAAAACAACCTCCCTGCCTCACTCACTGCAGAAGCTGCAGAATTCCCTCAGATCCACTCCGTCCAGCTGAAATCCAGCCCAGCCCGGCCCACCTTGCTGGATGCACTCCATAGGAGCAATACCTCAGCATGGGGCACTGGCACCTTTAAAGCAGCACCATCCTTTCTTTGCCATGCCAGCAAACTGTACTTCTAATTCTTTCCCACATTTAGGGGAAAATGTTCCCCACAGCCATACTCAAAGTCACTTGCCTTGAACACATTTTCAATGCCTAGAATCTTCTTCAGTTTAGCTTTCATGTCCCCATACAGAGATGATTCACCCTCTTCCTCTGACTCCGCGTTTACTTCATTAATTATTTTGGAAGCTGCTCTGGATCCTGCCTGAATCTCCAGCTGGATTTTGTCAAAATCAGCATCTGTTTCAACTACACACCAATTGCAAACATTGGAAAGTAATACCACTTTAAATAGCACTGACAAGCCTAGGTTGCTCAGTATTTTACCTGGGATCAAGACTATTTTAGCTTCGTGTTCTCCGATTAATCTGTGCAAATAGGTATTTTTCAGGAAACTGGCATCTCGTGACCTTCTGGAAAAGCAGAGCTGACAGCCAAGGTGCTGCAGCTTGATGCAAATGTCTCGTTTATGAGTTTTTCTTTCCATGACACGGTGAAGATCCTCTTGAGAGTTATAGGCATGTTTCCTTGACGTGCTGTCAGCTTCCTGCTGCATTAGAGATGAGGATGTAAATACCGCTGGGAGTGTGTATAGGCAAGAGTAAAACTACAGACATCCATTACAGAGAGGGTAAATATTACTATATAAGCAAAAAAAAAAAAAAAAAAAAAAAAAGGTTACCTTTGTGAAATCTTCACCGGAAGCTCTATCTGAGGGTTTGAAAGGTTCTTCGACAATATTTGATGAAGCATCTCCTGGGAGAATTGCGGTTCTCTTTTCAACACCTAGCTCTCCTAAATTTCTTGATACAGCAAAAGCCTTATGTCTGTTGAGATATGTGCAAAAAGCAGTGAATAATTCCAACCCCTGGTCTTTGGATTAAATACATCCTTGTCAGTATCATGTGACAGCACAGAGGTAAAATATTTGAACACAGGGCTTATATATGAATTTATATTCATATAAATATTATTGGAAATAAAAAAGAGTTCATGACAAATATAATTTTCTTATATTGCAGGAAGTTTTCAAAGTCTGGATAAATTTCAACAGAATTTCCAAAACATTAAAAATATTCCTTCAAATATATAAATCAAAATCCTTAAAAGACAATGAAATAATAAAAAATAATAAGAACATAAAATAATAAACAATTTAATATAAAAATTACACTGCTAAATAATTCAGGTATCTTCTGATTTTTAGCTACTGTATTTTTCTTCATTGTGCTTTATCCCAAAGGTTCTGCTACACACTGAAGAGTCACTGTCTATCTAGAGACCTCTGTGGGAGGTCAGTAACAGTGAACTTTGACAGGCTTCAGCAACACAAAATATTCTGAAATAATGCTACTGTACCTTCCAACAACTATCTCAGTTTCCTCACGGCATGGATTTGTTTCAATCTTAATATTTTTCAGCTTCATGTCTATCTTGGCATCAAACTTCATTGGAAGTCTTGTGAGGACCTTGCCTTGAATTTCCACGGCTTGTTGGAAGTATTCTGTGTTGACACCCATTGTTGCAAATTTCTGTATGTATAAACTGAAACAGAGTGCAGCAGTCAGGTGTAAGAAGTCAGGTGTAATTTTCACCCATGTGGTTCTGCCTTCCCTTAAAAACCTCCTTCACATGGAAAGCCTTAGAAACCTGCCTTACCTGGGTTTTATGTCAGAACGAATCTGCAAAGTGGATTCAAGGAACTGTGAAGGTCTAAAATCTCCAGTTAAAGGGGGAGTTATCTTTCCATCAACTGCAAATGCAAGAACAATATTTAAACATTATAAAAATGAAAGAAAGGAGTTGAACATAAGCAGTTTTCAGTAGGAGGTAGTGGTTTTGTTAGTACAGCAAATACAGCTGGAAAACAGGACAGACTTTGGGGTACATGAGAACTTTCATGATTCTGACGAATACTGAAAATATAGAGGAAGCCTGTTATGTTCTGATGCAACATATTGAAAATGGAAATAAAAATATACTGAGAAAATGAAGAGCAGACCCAAAATGAAAATTTGATAATTAATGTAACATTAAAATTTCAGAAACATGGGGAGTCAGACGACAGTGAATGCAGAGAACAAGGCTAAACAACCTCTGCTCTCCAATCTTTCCTCACATCAAGTGTGAACATCTTGTACTGTGGACTCAAAACTGGACATTTTACTGCAGATACATCTGCAAATGTGCTAAACAGAAAAGGAAATTGTCACACCGGCTCTGCTCTTGCTTCTGCAGCCCATGACACAGTTAGCCTTCATCACCACGTGAGCACACTGCAGGTTTATCATGCCCTTCCTGTATAATTGCTCTCTATCTGGGTGATGCCCAGCCTAGACACTTGCCTGCCAGTGGCAGCCTGACCCCCCTTCCCCAGTGCAGCAACTGCTCCCACCCACTCAGTGTTAATATTGATACAGAAATCCTGAGGGTGCCTTCTTTTACAAAGTTCAAATTTTAAAAGAAGACAATGAACAAGTGCCAATGGCAGAGGAAGGTTTTTCCTAACAAGTCGCCAAGCTATTTTCAGCTGTTGGCTACCCTTGGAGAGCAGCAGTCCAGACAACCTTCAGTCATTTTGTAGCCCATTCATCCAAACCATACCTCCCCTACTTGGCTACAAGGTTGTAATTAAAACAAAAACAAAACACAAAAATCCCACAGGAGACACACAAAAGGGGCAGAGGTGCAAAGATGTTACTAAAGCAAACTAACAAACCAAAAACCAGCAAAGAGTGGGTACATGCACAAACACAGGTGCATCACCCTTCATTCTTTATGTGGTGTCAGCAGATATTAGAGTTATTCTTGCCTAATTTAAGTCTGCTGCACAGCTCACAGTGTGATCATTGAATTAACTTCTTGATGAGGATTAGCACTTGCATATTTATTCTTTTGAAAGAGAACTCCAGTTTCTTTTCACAGGCCCTCTTCTCTTCCTGCCTTCTTAATGTTACTAACAGTGCTCTTTTGATTTTTTTTCTATTTTCTTCTCTTTTTGAATCAACATTGAATCCTCCTCAGATTGTGTGGGCACCTCTGAGGAACCACACCCTTCTACCCATGTCTGCATCAGCTCCCCAGGCATCTCTTGCCTTTTTTTGGCCTTGAATGTTGTGGCCTCTCTCTCTCTGGTTTCCCATGTTCTCACCTCACCTCATCTGTCCTCAATCCATTCAAAAACAATGCACAAATCTGTGGGACTCAGATTCAGTCAAAGAAAAGAAACTGAGAGTTTCTAGCCAGGCAGATGCCTGGGAAAGAGCTGGAGAGAATGTAAATAATTCTTTATCTCTCTTGTTCTCACATAGTTTATAGTTAAGCTCTATCACTGTGCGTCAAGCACTCTGCACCAATGGTTTAGGTTGTTTTCGCTTCAGAACCAATGGATTTGGCCTTTGCTAAGCTCTGTATAAAAAAGCGGTGTATTTTGAATAAATCGGAGTTTTACTCTCAGCAGCCTTGGAGTCAGAATCTTCTCATTCCCGTCCTGCCTCGACAGCGACACAAATCAGTGCATCTCTCTTTAAACATCTTCCCTGCCCCACTCTTCAATACAAAACCTAGTTCTTTTTCTAACCTCCTGGCTCTCCACTTCTTTCTCCAGCCTCCCTCAGCCCCAGTCCCTCATCCCGCGCTCAGAGCTTGCACTGCTGCCCCGCGTTGCTGGCTCACCGCTGGCGGCAGCCCGGGCCAGGGCGGTGCTGTAGGAGCTGTACTCCAGGGGCAGCCCGGTGCAGGTGGGGACGATGTAGCGCATCTCTCCCAGCCACAGTGGCTGTGTCCAGTGTGCCATGCCGCCGCTGCGCAGCTGCCCCGCCAGCCTCTTCAGCGCCGCGCTCCTGTCCGCGGGCTCCAGGACAGCCTGCAGAGAAACAGCCACCGGCAGGTTGGGGTGGGCAAGTGTAACAACGTCCAGTGTTGCAAAAAAAGTAAAGTAGGGGACCCTGGTACCTTCACAGCCTGTTGTAGGACTTCCTTATTGATGTTGATGTAGGCCAGCTCTTGGCCAAAGAGTTTAAAGTAGGCTGATATCAAGGGGGTTTCTGTTGGCAGCTCCTTCCATCCCAGCAGCTGGGTAACAGATAAAGACACAAGCAAAGTTTCTTAATGGAACACTTCATAAATGATAATTCATCTTGAACCACCCATAACTAAGCCCATCACTGACCAAGCTGCCCTTTTCCTTTTTAAAATTTCCAATTGTAAATAGCATGAGTCACACTTTCTTCCACCACTGAGACGCCCACAAATGTTTGGTGTCCCAATACAATAACATTCACACACAGGGTCTGAACCCAGTTTGAAAGCACTGCAAGAAAAAAAAAATCTTTCCTCTTGAAGACAAAGGTATATTCTTGTAAATTAGATGAGGTAGATGAAGGGAGGGAAAAGGAAGCCTGCCAGGTATGTGACACATTGCGTTGCAATGTCTGCTACTCCCTTCCCTCCTGTGCTCCTCCTGCAGCCATCTCTGAGGTGGGGAGGAGGCAGAGCCAGAGCGAAAACTGGTAGAAGCTATTGCAGCCATGGCAGATGTCCCCTGCAGTCCCCACTGCACATCTCTCCTTTACAGAAATACTTGAGCTGACTCCTGGGAGAGCAGTTGAACCTCCTGACACAAGGCTTAGCTAGAGTGAGAAGCATCACCAATGCCCCTTCACATAACCCACACATTGTATTACTGAAAATACCTACAGCTTTTCCAATCTCCTTTATCTTTTTGTATGTGGAATATTCAGCAAATGGGATATTTCGTTTCATGATGACATCTGTGAGGCCTTCCACACGGACACCAGCCTACCAAAACAGCATAAGAAGGAGCAGTCTGAAACATGCTTACAGAGAGGAAATTTTGTGAGCAGTTTTAATTTTAATTTGATTTATTATTGACTTAGGTAAATATTTACCTCCACCAAATCAGCCACTGACCCTGCAGAATATGCCATCAGCTTGGAAATTATTGCTGATGGGAACATCGTTCCTGGGCTGTTCATAACAAGGATATCTCCAGCAGCACCAACTTTATAGTTATCTATGGCAGGAGAAAACAAGAGACATCTTTTTCCTAACCATTCTGTTTGTCATTCAAGATCATATTTCTGCAGCTTTTTCCACTGGCAACTTTAAGATATATCATTACATGAACTCTGTTTAGGCAGAAATTATTAAATGGCTACTCTAAAAATATGAGTCCCACATTTAATTTAATTTCTCACTGAAACAAAGATGCCATATTTCTACAAAGTACTTAATATTTTAAGAATGGATTTCTGAAGTGAAAGTTTTCTGATCACTGAATCACTTACCAAAGTAACCACCAATACGTATGACCTTGCTGTAGCGATAGCTCAGCCTGTCCAACCTGGGGGCCAGCAGCTTAAGGGCAATATTGCAAGCTGAAGATCTAAACAAAATGAGAAAAGTAATAGCATCCAGAAACAAGCTGCATCCTGTCAGTAAATAAACTGACTACACTTGTCAGCACATGCAGAAGATCATCATTTGCTGAAAAGCACCTGCTTTGTTCCTGTCTCTACTCACATGTTGTATGTGTATGGCAACCTGCTCTTGGACAAAGCCTTCATGTGGGAATACACAAAACTGGCCACCTGCAAATTGCTCTCCTTCATGGCCACGTTGGCAATGGTTGTTATTAAGGGAAGGGCAGGCCTGGTCTCAAAGAGAACAGCACAAGCCATCATCCGCACTTCAGGCGAAAGCGACTCGTCGGCGAGGATCTGGATGAGATATCCCTGCACCTGCAGAGACAAAACAGGGGCTGGAATTACCGATAACTGAAACCATTTTGAAAACTGGATCCACACCTAACACACAGAAAATACGGCAGAGAGGATCATTATCCCTGCAGAAAGGTTTCCTGATCTTTTTTACTGCAGGGTTCCACATAACTTTCCTAATATAATGAAGGGACCATGGTGGAACAGCCCCATGAAAACACTGAACCTGAAATAAATGTCCAGCTATCAATGTATTGACTCAACCCATGACAATCCAAAAGACATCAGCATTGCTTTGTGCATTACTGACATTCAAATATCAGTGAACATCTTTGAGGAAAAAAAATGTAGATAATAAGATTCATTGTTTGAAGTAACTCCACTGACTCAGTGAGTGTGCTTCACTATTTTAGACCAGTTTTAAAAGGGTTCAGGAGTTCACCAAAGACAGTCTCAGTGAATGGTTTCTCATATAGGTCCTATACCTAAACCATCTGAAAGTCTTGCCTATACTTTCTGTGACAGCAACCTCAGTGTGGGGTCAGTGGTGACTTATTGAACCTTGAGGGAAGGGTCTAAAAGAGGCAGAGCAATGCTGACATTTGGCCTAGGAGTTTAACAGCAAGTGTCTCTCCTCCTGCTTACAGAGGCATTTTAAATTATATGTCTGACTTTTAGGTGGCTAATTATCCAGTATCTATAACTAGCACAGGACTTAGTTGGTTAACGCAGATGTTAAAAGCAACACTGCTGGATATCCTTCTGGAAGATTCCTACTGGCTAATTATCATTACAGCTTAGCAGAAAACATCAGCTGAATGTAAAACTGTATAGTATTGTTCTTAAAAATAATCTTTTTTTGAAAAAAACATGCTGAATCCACACACAATACCATTAGAATCAATATGCTTATGGTACATATTCTAATTCACTAAGTAAAGAAAATCTACCAGATCCTACATACTGTTTTGCAGTCCTTCCAAGCAATTTTTCTCAAGGCCATTATGGCATCAATCTGAATGTGGATGGGGATATCAGAAGCACTGGATGAAAATATGGGAAGGAACTTCAGGATGCGCTTGATGCTGGCTGGTTCTCCCATGTTGCCAATGCACTTCAGAGCTAATTTCATTTTGTCCTCACGGCCCCTGCTGATTGCTTCATCTGCCAGGTCATGGATGGGCTGTAATCAAAGCACAGTTCAATCTTCTTATTCTAATGTATAGACTGTCCACAGTGCCCCCCTGCCCACTGAAAAGCCTACCACAATAAAGCAACTGGCTTTGATAAAATCAATGTGGTTTCTCTCAGGATTTTCCCCTGCAATGTGAAAACTGTGTTTCCAATGATGAAGCAAATGACTACATTTATAAAATTATTTGATAACTTTGTTCTGAAAAAAACCTAAATGTGTATTTATATTTCCAGTCACCCTTTTTGTACTGTATCTTAAGAGAATTAAGCCAATATAATGAATATTACTAAGCTATTAAAAACAAACAAACAAACAAACAAACTTGGCAAAAAGCCACACACCTGGAGAACTTCTTTAGGACAAACTGAGGTCTGAGAACAGTATCTATTCACCACAGAACTGTATCCCAAGCTAGCAAGTTGTTGAAGCATGGGATTTTTCTGGATTCGAGAACTTGTCACTAAATCCTGTGAAGAAAAAAATTAATTTGTCATTTAATACAGTGCTTCACAAAGCTTTCAGAGCAGGAAAATCACCAGCTCTTATTTGAAGGGATCAGCTTCAGAATGATTATTGTTCTCATCCAAACAAATTAAAGTAGGTTGTAGACATTATATTTGGAAGCTTTACTTATGAGCTAAATTCCCCACTACTTTATACACATATAAGCTTACAGAGCTACATTTTGATTTTCGTCAACTGAACACTGAAAACATTAAGATTATGAATAAACATCAATGTATAAATGGAATACCTCTAGAAAAATGTGCAACTCAATTATATTAATGATGCATTTTTGCATAATTTCCCCTTTTCCTGTTTAAGAGTATTGGCTAGAGATGGCAAAAATCCTGTTCAGAATAGATGGTTCATTATTGTGTCAACATATTTGATGTTTGCACTAATACTTTTCCTGCAGCATTTTCCATTTCATGGACTAGTTGGCAATTGAAAGAGCTGCTCAAGTGACATAACACCCCAGTCATCATTTGTTTCAGAAGTAAGAGATTAAAGGGACAAAGTTTTGTCTGTGGAAAGCATGCCATGTGATCCCAGCAAACTAAAATGGAATTATTCCCAGAAGCTCTTATAAGAAAAGGGCTTTATATCAATATAGAGAAATGAAGACATAGAACTATCCTCTAATAAACACTATGCCAAAACAAATTCACAGGTCAATGTTTCCACAAAATTAGTGCACACAAGAGGAGAATCCAGCCTCTAATGTCCTTAATCACAGGTTGTTGATTATCATTCCTTTTGCTGTGAGACAGGAAAAATTCACATGGCTTTACTCACTGCTGCTATTGAAACCGTGTGTTCATCAGCTTTTGTTAAATGGAGAGCAAAGGGAACACTCAGAAGAGCCTGAAGGTAGCTAAGGTCATCACTGCGGATTCTGCTCTTAATGAATTTGAGAGCTTCTGTGGTGCCCGTTGCAGAAACTGCACTCAGCAGCCATCGCCTGCAAATAGATTTTTAGAAACCCTTCATTTTAGCTCCCAGTTGTCACAAAACCAGATTTTCTTTAGGTTGATACAATGAAATACCTGTAGCGGGGTTTATCTGAACATTGTTTCCAGATGGATTCAAGGGTGTCAGCGCTTGCAGCGCGGCAGAGCTGGACGAGCTCCAGGAAACGGTATGGAAGATCATCATGGAAATCCTGTTGGTTATTCAGGACTATGTGTTGCAGTGTTTCGATTACCTGTTACAAAACACAAGACAGAGGGAATGCATAATTACAGTCTTTGGAATTTATGATCAGGTTTGCCTTTTTTTTTAATTAGGAAAGCAATTTGAAAACAAAATACCCGTTGCTCAGGGTTTTTGGTCTTGATGAGCTGCACTGACATCTGTGGCAGTACTGCTGGGAACTGATATCGAAGGCCACCGTAGCTCTGCATGGAGATGTCTGCGGAGCTCCCCCACTCACTCTTCACCTCCAGCAAGGTGAGTTGCTGTCTGTCAAGAGACAAGAGTCACAGGAGAAAGGCATTACCTCTCTGCACCCATGTGCCTTGTTTGTTTGCTGGTTCAGTGATACTGTGATGGTAACTGTTTTATTCTTTCAAAATTTTTCTTATCAAAAGCAAACATTTCACTAATGAATAAAGCCTTCTATCTAGAACAAAATGGTGTTGGAGTTATCTACAACAAAATTGTTTCTGAGGAGAAGCAAAACTGCTGTCTGCTGAATGAGAGCTACTGACCTAGTGTAATGAATGATCTTATTTCTACATGTACCATCTTCCTCCTGACACTACAAATTAGCTCCTTTTCAGAATAAACAGAGCAGTAAAGTTGTATTCTTATGGTATAAGCAAACAAAACAGCTTTTCTCCTTTTCTTCCATGTAACTGTAATGCCAGTTTTACCAGGGTACAAATAAAAAATGGTTTGCTTTTGAACTTTTTGGACTGTGGAAACTCCAAGTACGATTACACATCTCCATTCAACTGCTGTGGAGCTCAGTTCTCATTTCCCTTCAGCTGGGAGTGAATGGGACTGACAGAACCTCTAATTATTCTCATTTTGTGAAGCAAGCCCACACCCCACCTACTTTGCTTCCATGACAGCGACACCAGTGGGTTCACTGAATGGTGAGATCTGATACACCTGCTGAGACACCACCTCTGTGATCAGGGTTCCACTGTCCGACTGCTTCAGTTTGTAGGAGAAAGCCGCAGTCCCCTTGATGATCCTTTCTTTCTGTAGGACAACAGGGAGACCCAAAGAGTGAACAAATGGGAACACAGTGGCCATGTTTGTGATTAGGAAGATCTTTTCATGTCTCACGTACCATCACATCAGCAGGGCAGGGATAGATGTAAGCCATTCCAAGACTCTTCACCACTTTTTCCTGGCAATTAGTTTGGTCTACAGTTTTGGTAACAGAGACTCGGCTGTTCTTCTTGTCTTCCTGGATGACATACCTCGTATGGCAAACACCTCCAATCCCAGCCTGACAGATGAATACAGAAAATGAGACTTTCCAATTATATCAGGATTTCACTGTGTGAGAAGTTTTACTTAATGAAGATTCTCAATGAATCTGTTACTATTACATATAATCATTCCTACTGAACTAAATAACAGGCATGTGAGCAATACTCGGTCAGAGGACAGAGTTTAAACTTAAAAAGTAATCAATTAATATCAACAATTAGCAAATAAAATTGATCAAATAGCTGTATTATGAAAGCCATATAACAAATAAATTAATGGATAATAATTATTTTTCTCCAAAGAACTGCATGTTCTAAAAGACTTAAAGACAGATGTCTTAGAAAGAATTCAGCCCAGGCAATTTGTTGAACACACATGGACACATTTACTTCTATATGAATGAAAATCACCTTTTTCTTACTACAAACATATAAAGGTAGATGCAAATAGACAGAAACTCAGAGGAAGACCAGCTAAAGAGAATAAACACATCCTTTCAGCAAAATAGTTTTAGAATGGAAAGAAACACACCTCTTGCAATTCATATACGTTCTGTGACTTCTTAATGGTTATCTGTATCATGTTCAGTATTCCTCTCACTATGTTAATGCAAGTATCAGGGCAGTTTTCTGGACCATAAATGTTTCCAACTCGTCCACTGCTGTATTCAAACTTGAAGGGCCGGGTAAGGCATGAGGAAACCATCTGGGTGATTTTGGAAGATCGAGTGAATGGGTCCCTGGGCCAGATGCCATTGTATTCCTCGAGTTGTGGGGAGCGGATCTGGGAGGAAAGCAAGATACTTAGGTGAATAAAATCTCTTTGATACTAAATATGCAAACATAGTAAACATACTGAAAGAAATTCATATAACCACTAGTAAGATACTCTTTTCTTCCAAATTTAGGCTTGGAAAATCATACAGCAGTTTATTCTTTTGTCTTGTGCTTATACTATTGTAAAACCAGGGCAAATCCTGTCTGCTCAACAGTACTATTTTATCTTACAGAAGTAGTTACATATCAAATAAAGTCTCCCTTTTTGTCAGCCTTAAAATTAATATTCTGCTTTAGATTTAGCATTTTAAAAGCGTATACCATTCTAAATGTAAAAAAAAAATTATGCAGTTTTAGAATGTTTCATTTTAACATATTCGTATACAACTTTTTTTTGACTAATTACTATATTTGCTTCATATTTGTTAGTTATTTAAATCAACTAAAATATTTTAACAATGAACAATATATTTATAAACACTGAGATACAATGTAAATAAGAAACAATTTCCATAAGTTTGGCATAGTTACTCCCAGCTTACGTGCCTCAGAGCACAGGCTGGTGCACACCATACAAGAATTTCAGGACAAAGTCTATAGTGTGAAATGCAATCCTAGCCCCCAGTTTTGAAAGATTTACAGTTCAATAAAACTGGTGAGAGCTGTTACTGAATTCATTATTCCAAAAAGAACCTCTGATTTGTAACTGAATTAAAGGGGTAAAAGTACATTTCTGAAGTGTATTTACTTTGAATTGAGTCAGGTCCTACCACTGCTGACTTTAGCAGGGGCATGATTTCACACATACAGATCTTTTAATAAGTTATTCAAACACTAAATATTATTACATACTCCTTTTTAATGATTTTCAATTTTTAATATTACCTTTACCATGTATCACTTTTTATTTTTAGTTTTTATCACTTTTTAAATATATTTTTATTGGTTGCCTTCATGACAATGATTTTACACACCCAAGTCCTGGCATCCCACCGGAGTTAGAAATGTGTGCTAAGAGTAGAATAAAATCTTAGAGCAGGCTTAAATGTCTTCAGTTAATTTGCCATTTTCTAGCAACCCCCCATCAACTGTGTTTCCAATATGAAGCCTTGAGGAACAGCTGCTACAAACAACTTCCCCAAGAAGCACAGGTAAGTGACTCATCACCTCTGAAACGGCCACTTGCAGATCATTCTCTGATAGCTACAGTGATAAGCCTCCAGTTGTGTTTCCTGCAGCTTTCCTACACCCCACATCAGCCAGATGCAATTAGAAGTGTGATTTTAGCTCACTGTTGCACATTTAGGAGGTGTGGTACCTTGAGGAGGTAGATGTTCTCTGACAGCCCGCTGATCTCTAGCTTGCAGCTCAGGCGCACGCCGGCTTTGGCTAAATTCTTTTCTTGAAGCCCATTCAACACCCAGCCTTCATAACTGTACAAGTAGCTCTTTCTGCTACTGAATCCAGGGTCTGTGGGAAATAATAGCCATTTTCACAATACTTCTAAGCACGTTCCAATAACAGCAAATTCACTGAAAGCAGGTTATGGAAGGAAATTCACTTACCGATGTCAAACTTCTGACTACCTACAAAAAGAGAAGAAATACCTGATAAGTAATGCTCAATCTAGATCCAATCGCTGCCACTGAACCTAAGGAAAATTTGGAAAAGAAAGGTGAAGAAGGGATATGTAGTCTTACCTACAAGGGTGAGCACTAGTGCAAGTATGATTCCCCTCATAGTGAAGGTGAATGGGGCTGTGCCAGACATGGTGAGACTTTTATGGAAGAAAGCTCAGGAACACGTGGCTGTGTTCTGCTGAATTCTCAAGTTTTTTATCAGTTTATGTAAACACTTCCATTTTTGCAATCATACTTTCTCTTCAGATGGAATAATAGAAATCAAGTCATACCTTGGCATCTCACTGATTATCTCATAAGCCCTTTGCCGAATTGTTTAAAAGTTTCTACTTATTCTGATAAGTTTTTAGTAGATCACTTACAATAATTTGACAACAAACACATTACTTAATTTCCTAGGTTGTGTCACAGCTGGTTGCTGATATTTGGTCCTGCCATAGATTAGGCTGATTTTGCTCAGGTTATTCTGACCTGGTACCTGACCCAAACTGTTATCTAGCTGATAGCAGCTCAATTAACAGAGTCAATATCACACACTGACAGTGCTCTTCTTCTTCCCTGGGCACTGGTTCCAGCTGCCCCTGCAGACAGCAGACATGGACAGATAGCCCCTTGCTATTATATTCCTATGTGCACCAAAGCACATTTAACAATCTAATGCAAACCTAATGAAATATATATTGTATATATATTTATTCAAATAAATCAAAGGATCAGTGTGTCCTTTCAGCTCTGGTCACAATGACCAGGAATATTTTTTAAATGAACAAAGATTTCATAAGCCATCAGTAAATATTTTATCTTTCAAGGTAAATGACAGCCAAATCTGGACAATTAAAAGCCAGACTCCTCTCAGCAAAGCAGGGGGAATGGGAGTGCAGGTCAGCTAGAACTTTTGCATTTCACAAAATGCAGCCAAATTACCTGAACAGACGCAGGCTTGCAGCCAGCTTCACCATGGCTTTACAGTGAGAGCCCAGGCACACATTCACACAGGTGTTCTCTTCTAGAAACCTCAGGGCCCTGGAGGCAGGTGGAGATGCACAAAACATGCTTGGCCTGTTCCAGTATGGTGAGGGACTGGGGGACTGACCAGACTCATTCCCCCATGTGGAAGTGACAGTCTTCTAAAGCCAATTAAGTGGCATCTGGATCAATAATAAAAGGCAAGAAAAAGCTCAGGGGCTTCTGAGTTGGAGGAAGTTTCTGAAGGAGCAGCTTAAAGCCTACAGTTTATTGTGTTGCCTGAAGTCACACAAAAGCTACGAATCCCATTCAAATTCAACATCTATGACATACTGGTTAATCAGACACTTTTCCTACTCCCACAGCTCCTATAGCCATAGGATTACCACAGAAGTGTGCTTTGTGGCAAATGCTATTTCAACACCCACAAATGAACATTTATTTTCTACTTCAGCAGTTTCCACAGTCTTCCATTAGCAAGTGTTATTCCTGGGTTGTCAGTCCCATAGATGTTGACTTTTTCAACATCTATGTAAATGGACTGTAAATCCACCTCAGGTTGTGCAAACTATTTTGGGAACTGCCAGTCAGTTCACTGTAGAAGACATTTGAAGGGTGAAGGGTGGACACTTGCAAGAAATGTCTCATTTTTCATTATTATCTATCATCTATAGTGTTCAAGGGAACAAGCATGTTTTGTGCCTCAGGGGACAAGCTCTTTTATACAGTTGTAATTAACTTTTTATTAATATTTATTTAAAACAAACTTACCTGTTATGCATTCCAAATAGTTGTACATCTTGTACAACTCAAAACATGAATAAAGAAACATCAACACTGTTAGCATGAAAACTACAACAAAAATACATACCATGGGAGCTTATAGTGTAGCTTTGTACATTGAACATTAGACATCAGATGTATTTTCTGAAAGCAATAAATAAATCATTGGATAATCTGAACACTTCTTCTGAGGTCAGCTTTTGGTACAACTATGTCAACATTTCATATCTTCTCATCAACTTCTCTTGCAAATCAGAAAAAAATCTAAAACTAAGATGCCTAATAAGGCTTCACAGACAAAAGCTTAGAGATAACTGCAGACTTAAAAAAGAAAAAGCTGCACCTGCACAATAACCAAGCTAATTCAACATGCACAGTATTGCCATTATTGTGCATATACTTCCATTTTCCTTTCAAGAATAATGTGATTCTATTGGTATTATCTAGATATATCAGTTACCTTGACCTGGCTGAAACGTACCTGGACACAGAACAAGCCCTAGAAAGTAAGTTAGAATGTAGTCTGTTTTTTCTTCTGTCCTGATACAAGTGAAGTCGAGCATGCCTGCAGAATCTGGTGGAAGTTTTCCAAAGCAGGAAGACAGCTGTTTTGTATGAAGAAAGTTCTCTTGAGAAAAATGAATTAGGTTTTTCTGCTATACAGTCTGTATTGCAGGAGCTATATATTGTACAGGTGTCAGGAACTGGGGATGAAAGGGGGAAAAAAATTAACAGCTCCAACATAATCCTGGAAAGTAAGTACTCATACCTAATCAGACTGATACTTATGGTAAAATCATGCTCATCACAGACTGAAAAAGCAGCAATGAATATAGTATTTAAAATTTTTTGTGAAACACCAGTTTAAGAAAACCACTCGTCTTTTCAATACCATGCATGAGTAGCTAACGATAGCTGTACTGTCATCACCTGCTGAGAGTCTCCACTTCTTGTTCCTTAAGAAGAGCACCGACTAGATTATTTCAAATATGCACCTATGTGAAGTGACAAACCTGTATCACATTCCTGCAGGAAGTCTCCCCCTTTGCTCTTCAAGTCTGAGTAAGAACGATCCTGCAGCTGTTTCCAACAGCTCTAAGTACCACAGTGTCACCCTCTGCAGAACTCATACCATTATTAGCAGTAGTTTCAGATTTAAAATCTTCCCAGGCGCTGTATATAGAGAAATCCAAAAACTCTAGCTATGTTTTACTTTACACTGATGGGACTGAATCTGTACTCCAGACTTCCAGCCCAAGTCTGAGGCCAGCTCAGGGCTCAACTGGATACACCCTTCTAGCACAGGTAGTTCTTCCATGAAGAGTCACACGCATTTCTACTTCTGTAAGACGGGTTACAGAACTCTAAAGCTAAAAAATATAAAATGTTTATTAATTGCTAATCACTCAATAGGCAGAAACAAGAGTTTAAATAGGTTAGTTATTTTATTCTTCAAGGCATTATTAGCCTAAAAGTTACTTTCATAAAGAAAACCAGGCTGAAGAAGGAGGGCCCAAGTAAAGCAAACACAATGAACAGTCCCAGTGGGGCATCCATGAGCACACAGTGGAACAGCAGCAGCCCCTGGTGGCATCTGGATCCTGCCTCAGCCACGGAGAGCTGCAGTCACTACTGGCTTGAAAATAATCCTGCTTGCAGAGTTCTGTTTCCCCTTAATATAAAAACTCTAAATACATTAAATTTTCACTTAGGTTTTTTGAATATGTATTTATTCTTCCACGAGTAAAATTCACACAAGAGCTGCCCAACAGCTGAGAAATGTGAAACCAACAGGAACTGTACCCTGCTAAGAAGCAGGAGTGACCGACATGACTCTGAACACCCATTTATTGAGCAAGAACAGGAGAAACAGAAAATATGATGTTGTGTTTCCAACCTTACTACCCATGCAGCAAGAAGCCCACCAAGATATTGGTATAATCATTATATCCACTTCTGCTCCCTTACAGGTGCTATATGAAAACCACACCAGTATCATCCTTTGCAGTTTACATTGGCTACTATTTCATCTCAAGCTGGAACTCAATGGACTGAATTCACCAGCAGAAACTGCAGCCTTTTACCTCAGTTTCTTCAAGAACTGCAGTTTCTCCTCTCTGTATTATCCTACTGCTATTTTCCAGGGAATCCAATCTCTATGCTCCATCCAACTCCGAAGTCAATGGGCAGAGCAGCAATGCATTTTCAGTGAAGGATTCTAAACCTGATTAATTTCCCACCTCTGACCCCAAGAAAGGCAGTTTAAGCTCAGACATCTTCCAAAAGGCCAATTACTCAAGGATCAGAGCTATACAACTGATCGCACATGCAGAGCTGTGTATGACCACATATCACAAAAACCCAACAGGAGAAGATAGATTTATACTGGGCAAGGAAAATCACATGCACTAAGTAAGGTGAAGGAGACCTTGAAACATCTTGCCTCTAATTTGGCTATTTTTATTACACTGTAAACAAAAGAGACTTCCCCAAGGCTACACAAAAAATAAAAATCTGGAGTCAATTAAAACAAGAAAACCCTAACAAAATACAAAACCAGCACCAGATTTGTATACATTGTATGTAGCCCTATAACCATGGTAGCTTAAAAGTTTACAGCACATAAACCATAGAACCAGGGTTTTTTAGAATAGAATTACACGTTTATTGTTCACATTTGAAATACTTTGGTTCCTGACTGAACCATTGAAAGTCCTAATGGATCTGTAAACTGAGTATCACTAGAAAACAATTTAAAATGTCATGTAAAATAATATTATGTATGCATGTGTTTCATTTCATGGTTTCTCAGTATAACCACTTGTTCTATTTACAAATATATAAAGATTTTGCACTTTAAATCATTGAGATATCAAAGAGGTATTTTCAAACCACACAATAAATATAGAACCTGTTTTGTTAAAAATCTACAGTATACTGTACATTCAAGTCGAGGCAAAAAAAGGATTTAATGCCAGTTACAATTGAGACATAAATGAATGTTTCCAATAATTAAACAATTTCTAAAAGTGCTATCTCTGCCTGTGATGAAAGGTAACATTTGGAACCAGTATTTCATTACAGTCAAAGTTTCAGACCATTGCTTTATTCACAGAACTAGAGCTTCTGTTACTAGAAAAATATCAAAGCTTTCATATATTCTTAAATTTTCTTTCAAGGGTTGCAAGAAAGAGGCAAAAAAAGGTCTAAAAAATAAAAGCCATGTGCACACACATAGAAACACACCACAATTCAGATCACCACATAATCCTTCAGAAGAATGATCAAACTCACAGCATTGTGTTTCATTTAGAATGATAAGTTTATGAACTTGTCCCTAACAAAAATCCCAGCAGGCAACCCTAGAAGTCTAAGGCAGCTGTTCCATGTGCAAGTTTCTACATAGAGTGCCAAGTCCAGAGTCTTCCCATGACTTTGTGCATTCTTCAGTTTCTTCCTTGTCATCACTTTCCACCCACAGATTTGGCTTGTTATCTGCTGCAGGTTTTTCTGATGCAACACTGGAAGCGGAAAAAGAAGTTACAACGCAAATAAATAATGCTTTGAATGGAAACAGTATTGTTCTTATGATAAAATGTTTAATATCCTTGGTTATATATCAAACATAAGCTTTAGATTATGCTGTGCTCTACATACAGTTCAGCACTTTACAAGCCATCTACAACATTGTTTCACAAACCTGTTTTGTGTAATATACTGAGATATCTGGCAAGGTTCTGGTGAAACAGTAGGACTCAACACTGAGGGAGGTCTTCTTTGCCGAGATGTAGACCTCATTAAACGAATGTCTGGGTCAGAACCTAAGAGAGACACACATCAGTTAAACTGCAGTCCACTGGAAATAAACAAGCCCTTCAAGGGTTTGTGAAAAAACCAACCACAAAGATCTTAAAGCAGAGCTATAACAAACCTGTAATTGATATATACATGGGATAAAATATTTAAAGTACTTGTAATGCTATTGCATGAAGTTATGTTAAAATTAGGACTCTACATTTGAAAATGCAGCATTTGCATGCACAGCTACCAATGCAAGTAGTCAGATGAAGTCACTCAAGTGTAGTGTCTGACTTTACAATTGATAAAGCTTTTTTATTCCTGAAGTAAATACTTCTCCAGCATGCACAGACAAAACACCAACATGAAAACCTGCGAACTTCCCAGAATATAGAAAACAAAACCAAAATGAAGTTAGATATCTTACTGTTTACATGAACCTAACCATCACTCAAGTCAATGGAAAAGACATGGCAAACTTAGCAGGGCCAGATCAATCCCTTCTCACATTCGGATTTCAAAGCTTTTATATTAAGTGGAAAACCAGAATGATTACATGTTCTACAGTATTTATGAAAGCACCTGAAAGTTACCTGCTGTGCTGTCAGGTATTTGATATTCACCAGATTGTTTCACAAATATAAATTCACTACATAAGTAATTATCAAGAAGGGAGTTACAATTTGCTTTTTCAAAGGAAATTTTGAACCATCAGTTGCCCCAACATTTAGAGGCATACAGATACATGGTAAAATTTTTCTTGAGATCTTTTTGGTTTTTGTTTTGTTCATACTTGTGACTTCAAGTTGAAAGGAAAAAAAAGAAACTGTGCAAGAACATAATTTGAACCAAATACTTGCTTCTTAAGAAGGCACTTGGAGTTGTCATCTTTTCAGACTTGCAATCAGCAGTCATACTTAAGAACTGGTGCTTCAGCCATGCTCCTCTATCTTCTTCAAATGCCTTTCTCTAAGAAAAGAAATGACAGTTTGCATTTATGACCACAGGAAAAAGCCTAGCCCACATTAAACTGATGCTATTCTATTTCAGAAAGACAAAGTTGTAACATGTCCATGTCACTAAGGAGAGCCAGCAGCTTAACATGGCAAACTCTGTCTGTGAGCAAGCTTTTGAGCCCAGCGAGGATTGGCTGAGGAGGCACCTACAGCCAAGTCCTACAATTTGTTCCACAGAGGTCTGAGCAATCCTTGCACTTCACTACTCTACACTCCAGTGACACCATCTCCTGTGCTCCCCATTCAGAGCAGCACTGCACCTCTTGCAGCAGCCCTCATCCAAGGCAGCTACCAGGAACAATTACTTCTTAAACCTACTAAACAGGAAAAAATTACACTGAAAATATCCCCGATTGCTTCTGTCTAAAACTGGGGCAAGAAAAAAACCAGGCTGTTTCACTTTCCAGCCCCTCTGAGCACAGAAAAAGAAAATAATACCTAACAGACAACCTCCAAGAGATCCAATGGCTCTGGAATCAAGCAATAAGCTATTTCATCTCCAAAAGCCATCAGTGAAACAGGATGCTCCTATTCTGTGTCAGTAGAAAAACAGAGGAAGCTGAACTCCAACGCAAACTTTCACAAACACCTACAAAACTCACAGCATTTCACACCTCAGCATTCTGACAAGCTGAAGCATGAGCAGTTATGCTGCAATGTAGTCCTAAACATTTCCAGACAAATAATGTTATACGACTTTTAAAGCTGAATTCAATGGGCAACATGAAATTAACTAACTCACTAAAATGCAAATAAAATTAAATTAGTCATAATTTGTATTTGTTACCATGTGAACTATTGCAATCCCAGTAGCTTAAGTAAAATCTAGAGTATTTTATATTCTAGGTCAGACAGGTTGGCCAGTTAGCTCTGTATTCTGTCTCCAACAATGGCCACAAGAGATGCTATTTAGGAGCACAGTCACTTTCTGCAGTGCATTCCCTCACAGGTTCCCATTCTCAAAAGCCATTTGCTTATAGATACTGAAAAGCATTCCCTTGTGCTCCATTTTTATTATCTGTGTGTTACACATAAGCTCAGGCAACTGCTTTTTGAACTTCATAGTACACATTGCCTTTACAATCTCCTTCAAAAAAAAATCTAGAAGTCAACTACCTAGCTATAAAAAAAGCTACCTTCTTTGGTATATTTTTGATTTAATTCCAAAATTAAGAGTCCCCTCTAGTCCAAGCCTTAAGGGATTTGGTGAACAACAGTAGGGCTTTCGTCTGCTCAAACTAAATCCACAGCATTATAAATTTTAATCACATCCCACTCCAACTTTCTGCTCTGCACATCAAAGCAAGCTGTTCTTTAAGCAATAAACACCATTTCTTTTTTCCTGTCGTATCTATACCATCCTAGTTTCACAATTACATCATCATGACCTTTCCCTGCCAAACTTGTAATCCCCTTCATATTTTTGACCCTAACTATGGGCTAGACCAAAGGACATGTGCTAGAGCTTGTTCACAGACACATCTACCCTGACTGCCAATTGGCCAGCTTAACTACAAAACCAGAACAGATAATGACCCTATTAAAGAAAGCATAATAACTACTTGGTGTCTTTGCAAAAGTTATTGGTTTTCACCAAAGTTTGGAAATAACTACCTTTGAGATTCAACCCTGAGGCCAAATTTGACTGAAATTTGCATAGGCCTTACTTTTGTAGGAAACCAAACTTTACAAGTATCCAAGGGATTTAGTTAATAAATTTTGGAAGTACTTAAGATATTTCAAAAGCTGAAACAAAAATAGTTTGGTTCCAGTTGCAGAAACTCTATTTTCCAACATACACAAAAACTTTGGCTTCTTCAATTGCCAAGAGAATGATCTTCCAGAACAACCAGAGCTATGTTTTATACAGTATGGCAATGATCTTTCTCTATAGACATGAGAAACAGATATTGCTGGATGGCTGCACTTCAGCACATACAAAAGAAAGACTTGTAATCCATCTTCCATAAGAACTCCCTTTCCTAATACCTCAAGTCCTAATCTAATAGCAGCTTCTGTAAAACTTTTTCGTTCCTTCTCAAAGTTCTTTTTTTGTTCTCGAAATAGTCTCCATTCTTCCTGAAGGCGCTCTCTTTCTTCCAACAAGTAGCAGTCTTGTAGTAACAGAGTGGTGTCATCATCACATGTAAGCTGTTGCTATAGATACAAAGCAACAAAAGACAAAATGTTAATTTGGGAGTGACTTAAGAGGTACAATATTTCCACATTTTCAGTTTTATTAGAAAATGGTTGAAGTTTAATTTGGAAACAACACAGTAGATAGCACGTGGGTGAATAGTGGGGGCAGATTTCAGATAGCAACCAAAATGTCCCTGTTCAGACAGCCCCACCTTTGTTTAGCCTCCAAAATTATTCCTGCCAGGAGGAATAGTCCTTAAATTATTAACCAAGCCACTAGCACAGTTATTATACTCAGACCACCCACTGAGTTGTTTTATTTTAAAAGCATGATCAAGGAATGGAGAAAGGCTCAGAGGCAAGAACAGCGGAACATTAAATAAAATACGCTTGGATTCAATCAAGAAAATAAAAAAATAAAGCCTACCACCTGTAAGAGCTGTTGCTGAGTTCTGATCATTTCTTTACATTGCTGAATTTCTAACTCCAGCTTTTCAGTTTCTAGCTCATGGTCTTCTCTTGAAATTACATCTTTTTCATTCAAAGCTCCTGAATGTCCACGTGACACTAAGAGAGGAAAAAAGCATCTTTAAAACAAATTTAAAAAACCCCAACACCTCATATCAGAGACTCCTTGGAAGAGCAAAAGGTTTTAGACTATTTGTTTCAGCCTGAAAGACAGATACACAGTGTACTCCAAAGCATTCCTATCAGAGACAAGAGCTCCAAAATTGGTGCTACACTAATAATTAGCCATCAAATCTGGTTTAAAAAAAAAAAAAAATCAATGAAAACATGGCTTTTTCACATTCCCCAAGGTAAACCAACCATCTGCATTGAAAAGAGTGTCACAGAAAATCCTTGCTTGTTTCAGCTGTCATTTAAAAGAAAACTCAAGACAGCTAAAGATTTTTTTTTCACTGACATGCTGTTAGCCCATTCTTCTGAGTCCATTTTTGAAGGGCTTGTGTGTTCATAAAAATATGACAGTAACTATATTTATCACAGATATAAAAAGAAAGCCTTTTCCTTCAAGTCCTGTGAAGGAGAAATGGAGCTAACAAACATTGGATGCACGTTTTAATTCCAGTAAGGTAATGAATTACAGGAATGGTTGTATTTTGTACAATTACACACTGGCTTATTTAGCTCAATGAATAGCTAAATCACAGCGATTGTAATAAGCCCAGTTTTGATCCCCTAAAGCCAGTATTTGAACATTAATAGAATCCTAAAGGGTTATTCTATGGTCATTCCTATAAACTAAAAAAAAAAACCTAGAAGATGACTCCAAAAAAAAGCAAACAATTGTAACATTTTTCCTGATGCTTATTTTTCAGTTAGTTACACTAAATATAAAGTATTACAAGTGTTCTTGAAATCCTTTCTAGGGTGTAAACACACTGTCAAAGGCCATCTGCTCTTTTATTTGCAACTGCATGCATGACCTTCTCAATCTTACTCGACAGCAAACAGTAGTGGCTGCATTTACTTGCATGGGAAAATAATACTAGGAAAGAATTTTATATATTTTTAGCTGTCTTAATGCTGTTTAACAGCTGGAAATGAGGAGAGTCCAGCACCATACCATCAGCTGGTTTGTTTTAGAATGCCACAAGAAGTCTGAGAGGATGTGGCAAGACTAGGCTCTTTAGAGTGAATTATTTTTCATCCAAGTGCCACATCTGCATTACTTTTTCCAAAATGTATTTTATAGGTATAGGTAATGCTGTTAAACACCAACCTTGGTTATCCAGCTTTTCAACGTGATTTTTCAACATTCGCCACTGTTTTCTAATGCTATTGGTAAGCTGCTCTCGCACAGTTTCACAGGATAATTCCCACATATTCTCTTTATTTAATTCCCCAATATCTTCCTCCTGGTCTGACAGCACCTGTAAAAGCAGAAATAAGAAGCTGCAAATCATTTCACCCCTCCAAATATGTGTATTTGTTTACATAAATATGTGCACAGATTCAATTTACTGAAGAGAAGGAAAACCCTTACATGAAGATTTTTCCATCCAGGGAAATTTTCGTCTCGGAGTTCAGCTCCCTGACAGCCTAATGCTGAGGAGGCAAGTGACTAGGCAGACCCCAGAACCCCTCAACAGAGACTGTGGGTCAGCTAGCAAGACTCAGTCACTCACATCTTCAACCTGGACAGGCTCAGCCTGCTGAGTTCTGCTGTCAGACTTAGGCAGCAGCTGCCCCAGTATGGGGACAAGTCATCCAGTCAAGAAGAGTACTCACACCTTAAAAAGGAGGTGACAGAGAACCTACATGGCTGTTCTACACAGCCATGGCAGTAAACTGCTCAATAAAAACATCCTGTGTAAAGAAATACTTGAAATCTGGAAACAAACAAAACCCCCCAGGCATCCAAAATCCAGTATTTTGCATTGCAATATAGAATTACATACCAGTAACTACTGCATTTACATTCATTCAGAGAATATTTTCCAGGTTTTAATTTACTTACTGGAAAGAATACACTGTGTATTGCTCAGAGAGAGCAGAATATTTATATGGATATTGGATGAATTTCACATAAAGCACATGATGTAGAATCCATTGCAATGTTCAGAAGAAGTTTATTTTCAATAACTATCAAATTACTCCAGTACTATACCAAAGTACTATGGAGATTTAATTTTAACTTAATATTTACCAGCCCATCTTCAGGTCTTTCTTTAGGTTTTTGTTTCTGTGGTGGAAGAAGTGAAATAATATCTTTCTTCATTTGCTGAAGAACCTTCTTTAGCTCAGTATTTTCGAGTAAAAGCTGTTTTTGGCGTTGTTCATAATCACTTAACAGAATTTTGTACATTTCTTCTTCGTTTCTGGAAGAAATAATCTTACAGTAACAACATAACAGCTCTCATACATGCTTCAATTAATGTTGGTCTAAGACAACTACCTGGCTTCTGTCTTATCAGTCCTCCATGCACCTCTCTTCCCATCAGCTCTACCAACATAATTTAGAACTTCCATAGCTACAAATGAAAAGGATATTTCAAAATGTGAAACAATATGCAAATGGATAAAGATTTAGATGACATTGCATTTACATGTTATTATAAAAAGACCACATTACTCAAATAACCCCCTCAATCTTCAGACTCGTATGAAACCACATGTAGTCAAAGAAAAAAAGTTTTTGTGTTTGGAAACGCAGAAGGATGTATTCTTATCCCATCTTATCTTTTTTTATTAATTTCTTAATTACACCTTCATCCCTATTTCAACCTTTATATCAATGTATCAACTCTATGCTCATTCTGGCAATAATGCCAGTTTTATCTCCTGTTTAAGGTAAGGAACTTATTAATGTTTCATAAAGTATTCCTCAAAACTTCTCTGTCCATGTTTGAATACAAATAAAATAAAAAGAACAACCCCAACCACACCAACAACAAAACCCCAAACTACAGATTGGTGGTCCAAGCTAGTTAGTTATCAAGCAAACAGTAACTAGTTTTAAACCTCTGCTATTTTCACCTGACTGATACTTGAACTAGTACTAGCCATCAGAAGTCAAGAATGTTTAAGTTTTCCTGACCTCAGAGTGAAGTTTCTAGAGCTTACTGAAATTATATCTAAAGACTTTCCACAGCCAAAATAGGTGATCCTCCTACTGTGTCCTAATCTACTTTGGCTTAAGCACAAGGACTTACAGAAAAGTAAGTAAGCAGAAAACCATATTGGCAACAACAGGAATAGTTTTCTTCTAGTTTAGTGAACTAAAGGAGCTTACAGCTGGCAAACATCTGAGTTTGAGGGTGGCAGGTGGACAAGAGCAGGACTTCCCTTCCACTGGAGATATGTTATATAAATACTTTAGGCCAGATATATGAACCAAAAGGTTTTTTTTTTATAAATACCCATTTTCAGCCATTTTTCACCAAAAAAAATATTTACAGTAAATAGCACTGATAAATGCCTTGAACACAATTTTTGGGCAGTACAACATACAAGTACTCATAATAAGGGAGATTTGGTTTCTCCTCATTTCACATAGTACAGGATGGTACATCTGCCTTGTGTTACTTCCTCTCAAACATCTCCTTACTTGTGCTAACCACAAGTAGGGTGTAGGACCTCCAGAGTAAAAGCTCATGCAGTGTGCATTCCTGATGGTAACTGCTTGAAACAATACAGTCTTTGTGACATTATCCAAAATCTTGTGATAGCAACAGTAGCAAGAAAATAGAGATGGCTCTAGCATAGGCATTGATTCCTATGGAATCCTAGGAATAACTTTTCCTTAGTAAGGAAAAAAAATACAACCCCACCTCATTAGGTAAAGATCAGCATTTGGTTTATGCTTGGTAAGGGATCTTATGAAACACAATGTAGAAAAGTCTTACACATCAGTTAACATGAAATATTGCATCTTTTCTTTAACATTCTAATATCCAAATAAAATCTGCAAAGGGCTGCATTGCCTTTAATGATAAAAATGCTTAAAATTGCCTCTGGTTAACATACAGAATATGCTAATTTTGCTGTGGTAAAATTCAAAGAGCTACTTACCTAACTTTTTGTCTTTTTTATTCATGACTAACTGATGTAACCGCTCCTTTAATTTGTTATATTCTCTCTCTTTCCTCTTCATATCATGATTGTATTGTGTAGCTCTACTTGAAATTATGTTCTGTAACTTCTGAACCTAAAAGCAATGCCACAAAAGGCTGTTTCTTCAATTAAAGTATAAACATAAATGTCTTCAGAAAATCAAAACACATGAGGCAAAACAAAACTTCTATTAAACTGTTCTTCTGGTGAAAGGAAGTGACAAAAGGAATTAGGAGAGCTCTCCCACCCCATGGACTCTGATCTCAGACTTATCTCAAGGGAGGTAGTTTTTTTTCAGCAGAAACCCATATCATAAACAGCAGATTATACTACTAATTCCTCTGAAGTAAAACTGAATTCATGTTCTGATAAGTCACAACATTTAATGCCTTTATTGAACAGAGCAGAGAAAGATTTATCTTTACTTTCAGCAATACATGTTCAGGATCTAGGTTTACACCTATCCTAAAGCATGCTTGTCAGGCTTACACTAAAAATAAACTCCTCTTCCTTGGGGCATCAGGACACTGAAAGACCATTTGGTCTAAAAGATCATTAAAACATCATAAAGAAAATTTTTGACATGTACTATTAACTCCTAGGGTTGTATTATTTGGGTTTTTTTAATTTTATGATTTAACCTTACCAACATACAGCACATTCAGTATTTTAAGCTGGAACTCTAGGAAGTACACTAGGAACAGTTAGTACTGTTATTCCCAACTGTATGAATATGTTTATGAACACAGGACATACACAGAAACTTAGAGGAGCCACATTCACAAAAACATAGAAGCCATGTGAAGTACAATGCTAGGGAAGGAGCATAAAGGAAACAAATGCCAAACTAAGAAGTGTCAAGGACGCCAAAGTGTTTTATGATCTTAATTGTTTCAAGATATTTAAGTTTAATGAGATATGAGATGGTGGTTTTGAGCTGGGCTCCTCCCCACCTCCCTTACAGGTCTTTTGCCCCCCTCTAAAATATAATAAGAAACCCTCAAAAGCATCTATACACAAATGTTTGAGTATGTGACTGAACCCTGTTGCCCCTCCTATTTTTTGATGTATCTGAACATTCTAAGATAAAGGTGTACAGAAAATCCCAGAAAACTGTACATCTGCATTTTTGCACTACTCTCTACCACTGTTGTAACTTGGACCTATTCCTTATAGAACCTATTTATCCATATGCAACATGCCAGTCAACTTGAAAGACAACATTTACCAAACAAAAAACCACATTCAAAATGAGCAATTACAAGACTCCGTGCATAAAAAAAAATATTCTTCAATATCTATATAATGACTTGTGTTAATGTACAAAACAACTCACTTCATCCTTTTCATTTTTAAGTAACTGGTGCAAATTTCTGTTCTTGCTTTGCAGTTGTCTGTCTTTTTCCTGAAGCCCAACTATTTCCCTTTTAGATAATTCCAACTGTTCCTAGAAAAAGTGTTGATAGTTCAGTATCAATAAGAATTAAAAGCATAAGATTTAAAAAAAACCCCAACCAACCAAAACAAACAACCCATGTTAACCAAACTGCCAAACCACCTCACATGAGATGTGGCTTGGTATTGAACAGGTATTATCTTTTACAGTTAGGACTTTTTCATTAAGGCAGGATTCTATAAGCATACCTGTACTGTGAGAGTAAGGTGGATATTAAGCAACTTCTATGAATTTGGAACTACAGTTTTACTAGAGCATTTCTGTTGAATAATCAAGGGTACAACACAGATATACAGACTGTGACCATAACAATGCAAATGGAATATTTCACATATACAGAGAAGGCTAGACAGATTATCTCATTAAAACAGACAATGCAAAACTAGCATTTTAAAAAGTTTTGCCTATGAATGACTCTCAGACCTGAAACTGGCAGCTTAAATGACAAGCCAAATACAAACTTTTCTTTCATATGCGTACTGAGGTACAAATGTGTAGGCAACAAGAACTTCTAAACACACCACAGTGAAATACAGGGGACACAATTGTGGAAGTCAAGAGGATTGCTGTATGGTAGCTGAAAGAATCTACATGAGGAGCCGCACAAGCTGACAGCCAATTAGATGCCCTGGGATTCATGTAGTACTAAGAAGATTTCGCTCTCTCCCCTTACCGCTATTAATCTAGGGAAAGCAACTGGAATGTTCTAGAACCTAACATTTTACACTGTTAGTATAAAAATCAGTGCAGTTTGATTACTTTTAATTTCATCAAAATCCTTCTACATGAATGATCAATCTCAGCAAAAGAGCTACTATGATTTTGAAAATCTACAGTAATATTTTTCAAGGAGACAGTGCCAACCAGTCCAAGTGAAAAGCAAACCTAAAAAAGCACTGAATCATGCACTGAAATAGTCTCTTTTTTTATATTTAATTTTCTTGACAGAACTAAGTCTTTTCTAATATAACTGCACATACAAGTGCACCCAGGAACTTCCAATATATCAGCTACTCCACAGGGACTGGCCTTGAGCATGTGTTTATCCCGTGATAAAATGAAGCTTAGTAACTTGTGGTTTGATAACACTTTCTGAGCAATTCTTACAAAGAGACTTTGTAGTTGGATGTTCAAGGAATCCAACAACAAAAAAAAACACAAAGAAAAAGCTAATGATATGAAAAAAGAATAATAAAAGCCCTTCACTAGAAGAGTTATCTGTGCTTTTACTTGTTACATTGGGAATTTATATTTTAGAGCTAGGCATTCCCTTTTAAGCAATACTAAATGATACTAAACTGAACGACTAAATTTAAGCACTACTAAACTGAAGTGTTTAACACTTTCACCCAGTGTACATTAACACTCCCCACTTAAACCATCTTCCCCCTTCCTTAATTAAGGAGGTTAAAATTCTTTAAACTCTTTAATTCTTTAATTATTAACTATTTTTTCATTTACTTGAAGGTATTTTCATTTGGAAAAAAAGACTTCCAAAATCCCCAAAATGCACATGAAAATATAACTGCAAATTAGTATTGGGTAGAAAAAAAAAAAAGAAAGAAAAAGGACTTGCTGTTAAGACTGTAGAGAGCTGCATAATTCTAGTGGAATGATCTTGTTTTCTACCTTTAACTTAGCATAGCAGTTTTGCAAGTGATCCATATCACTTCCCAGTTTCAGATGCTGTATTTCTATTTCTTCCTGAGCTCGAAGGTTCTTGTGCTGCAGTACAAGCAATTCATTCATACAATTTACCATAGATACTAAATTTAATTCTTTTCCTTTGGACTCCGCATAAATAGAGGGAAACCCCAATGTTGTTAATTCCTGGTAAAAGACAAGGGGCAAGAAAGGGGGGAAATGAGATCAATAACTGGATCAATCTCCCACCGTTATCCAAAAGACAAAAACAGTATCGGGTGAAATCCTGTATGAAGAGGGAAAATGTGACTCTTACTTCCCCACCAACTTCAGCTTCTGGGCACTGAGGAAGAAGCCAGTCAATCTTTTTTACTACAATTGATTGCATGCAGGTGACAATCTCCAATAAACAAAAAGATCTGGCTTACCCTATCAATATAGGATATACTCTGTTCAATATTCTCTTCTGTGCAGAAGGCACTGAAAAAGCTGTGCATGTTTTTGGATGAAGGCAGTGACAAGCGTAGCACTTGTGAGCTCATGCTTGTAGGAGATGTCTTTCTTTCTGAGGTATATAGAAATGTATTTTGGCTATCTAGAAGTTAAACATTAAAAAGAAATCAGTTATTATTTTAATATACCACATAAAATCAAACCCTTATATACTCAAGTTATTACTTAGATTCTAGAACTCAGAATTTGATCTAGAAGGACATTTAAACAATTCACAACATATATAAAACAGAAACTTCCACTGAAGATTTAGACTCAATAACACTTTAAAGTGTTGTACCTCTCAAATTTTACTCTTCCACCAAGAAAAAACTGACCACACTTCCTTTTTATTGACTTACTACAACACAGGTGCAAGAGATGTGCATTCAGCAAAATTCTTGTAGAATGTATGGTATTATTAAACTTATTAAGCGTATGTTGTAATTTACTCTTCCACTAGGCAGAAAGAGGCAAGAAAATATTTATTCCTTTAACAAATTTGTAACCAATTTATGAAGAAAAAACTATAGAACAAGTAAAGAAATCTCTGAAAACACAAGATACATCAATAGGCATGATTGTAAAAAATAAAATGTGACTTCAAGTTCTTAACCTTTCCATACATGTGCAAGTACAGTATTTTACATCAGCATTTCTCTAAGGACTCAATCCAAGAAAAAGCACTGTCTGTATTATTTACCATGCTGCTTAAATACTCAAATATGTCATGCACAGAACTCCAATCTCTCTCTGGCTGCTATAAGATCACTGGTTAAATCAGCAAATCAACTAAATTCAAAATATTCCCAGTTACCTGATGATAGCACTGGCACAGTAATAGTCCTCCAATCTCCCATAGCAACAGAGTCAGGCTGGGTACCTGAGCAACTGGTTCAGCAGCAAAGTATTCCGTACAATTGCTGGCAACGTGTGTTACGTAGGCATCTCCTAAAATAGCAGGAGCATTTCAGATTAACAAAAGCAGCTAATACAGTTAGAAGGTTAAAGAAGGCACAGGAGAGTGACTACTGAACTTGAACCACATGAAATTTACACTAAATTTGGGAGACAGTAAGCACAGTAAATTGTATACTGTAAAAATTATGCATCTATCTATATTTAGCCTTAACTGTCTTGTAAGCCATAAACTAAAGCAAAAATGCCATGCACACATGAACATTAAGACCCATAGACAACTAGTTGTTTCTGTTGATGTACATCAGAGAAAACAGAGCAAGCTAAGTATTTTTTCTGCCATATATAACCAGAAAGCAATTTTATTAACGTATTTCCGTCCAAATGGGATCATTACTTAAAGAGATGTATTACAAAGGCTCTAGAGAGGACATATTGGCAGAGGGTAAAGGAGCTTTTAATAAATATTTAACCATTTAAAGTAACTTAGACACTTAATAATATTGCCTTTCCCTAGCAAGTTGTTTGCTTCCTTGCAGAAACTCCAAAACTTGATGGAAACAAATAGGAGAAGCCTTACCCTGTTGGCACAGGCACTCAGTACAGCACTGTCCCTCTGGAAACCAAAGGGAAGCCACACACTCGAAAGAAAGAGCAAACTGATTGTCCCCTCACCCCACCTCCACCACACAGTAAGAAGGCACATAATAGCATTAGTTATCTCTCACTGCTGGAAACTTTAAATCCAGCTCGGATGATAAAGATTTGGACAGCACAACCCATCAGCTGTTAGGGGAACAATGATACTTCAGGCAAACAAACTTTCCACCTGACAGAAGGCCCCTTTGTTTCAACCAACACTTGGAACAAAGTCTAAAGTCTGTTTTAGATTTATTCAGTAGATTTTAGAGCAAAGGGATGTTCTTCCCTAACCCCTTGCTAATGTTCCAATAAACACACTTTGGCTAAGCAGCTTCTATATTTCTGACACCAAAAGCTTGTATTTTTATCACTGTGGAAAAAACATCATTTGGGTGGGGAAAGAAGGGGAGGGATGGGGAGAATGTTTTGTTATCCCTAAGGTCTCTTGAGAACAAAGACACAGTAAAAATCCTTATCAAATGACAAAGCATAAAATACAGTGTCCAAAGAAACACCAAGTTTTTAAGAGATCATACTGGTGCACAGTCACATTACAGCACGCTCAGCACTAAAAAAACACCTCTAAAAATCATCCAGCTGAATGAACATTTTTTCCCAGGCTCATAAACATACATGGGAAAAAAGGTAAACAGTTATTCCTCGCATGTGTTGTAATTCAGCAGCTCCTGAAAACTTTCAGATGAGAAAGTACACATAAGACAGCAAGAAAACAGTCAATGTAATGATCTAGTTGCTGTTCATGTTAAAGAAATGGTGTGTTCTGCTTTCTCTCTACACTCGATTTATGTGTATTTTTCAATTTCCCCCCCTGTTAAAGCAAGATGTTCACAAATTAATCAGACAATAGTGCCTATAAGATGGAATTGAAAGTCAGTAAGAATTAAGAGGACACACTTCTTGCATGCTACTTTATTTCTGCTGGCTCCATCAGACAGATAAATGCACAAACATAAGAGAAAAAGGCAGCAAATCAAGGTACAAGTATGTTTTATTACTGACATCACAACTCTGCAATCTTATAACATTTTTCAAAAGATGATTGAGAACCTTACGATACAAATTCCATCAAGGACTGTTGGAAAGTCCACAAAAATACTTGCTTATCTCATTTTAGATATGCTGCTACTTCCAAACAAACTGGCTTTTATTCTTTAAGAGACTTCACCCACACTCCCTGAACATACAGCATTATCAACCCCCAGGTCTCTCTGCACTGACAGTACTATTCTGACACAGCATCTGTCACCCTAAACAATGTCTGACTGGAAGCAGCACTAATCCTGGTTTAGGAATGCAATGATTCTCTAAATGTGCACCCTGCAAGTCACACACAGAGCAGATGCTTGAGCAAGACAATCCTGTAGACAGGGATTTGCTATTGTTAATTCCCTACCAGGTTCAATGACTTGCCCAAAAACCTGTAACCACCCACTGCTTTCTAGAGGTAATTGCCCCAAGTGGCAGTGTCACTTCCTCTCCCAAGCCAGAAATTCCTGGAGGCTAAGACATGGATGGCTTGTGCAGAAATGAGCCTCTGGGACCCAACTTCAAAAGTGTGAATACAAGAGCAGAGCCACCTCACTGAAAAAAGAAATCTTGTACCAAACAAGAAGACCCCAACATACACCCTACTAAAATCAGAGTTTGCTTATACCAAGGACGTAGTAAACAAACCAAGGCATTTAAGTGCTAGTTGGAACAAGGGAAGTACAAAAACCCCAAGGAACTTTAAAAAAAGGACTGTCATGGTAATAACACACCAGAACTTCTCTGAAAGCCACTGCAGGAGTTTTGGAGCAAAAAGCCCACAGAAATATTTCCAGAAACTTCTAGATAATTCAATAAAAATACATCTCTCTTCTCAATAACATGACTAAAGTTCAAAATTAGTATATCCCATAAATTCAAAGAGCTGAAAGAAGCTGTTCATAAAATTACTGTCTTGTTTTGGGGGACAGGAGAGGAACTGGCAATGTGCCAAGATTTAAGACAGAAATCTGATAAAGCAAGCCTGAGTTCAGGCCACATAAAAACTTGAAAATCATAAGCAACAAGTAGAATTATAAACTTAGCACAAAACAGCACACTTAAAATTTCTAAATATCATGTTTAAACTTGAAAAGGAGCAGGTGTAACTGGGTTTGTAAAACACACTCAAACAACCGGCAGAGAATTGCCACAGTGCTGTGATCATATTGCACCATCTGGCCATCCCTAGCCCAGACAGGGTGTGACACAAGTGGGAAATGCAGTATCTGATAACCCAGAAAACTTCTACCCCTGCCAAGGTAGGGAGGCTATGGAAAGGCACCTCTGGAGAGGTGCAATGCCACAGAAGAAAGTTGGAAGTGTCAACATCAAGCAGAAATTCTCTACCATTCCTTCTCTGTATATTTCAAATACTACAGCTTGTGACATGCATGTGCTTCAACTTGTAAAACTGTGGGTGTACTTAGCATTTACTTGAAGACCAATGTGATTCTTTTCTACTAAAATAATACCCAAAGGGAGCTACGGAGCTGCTTAAAGCTTTTACACTTGTCTAGTAATCCACAGATGTCACACAGATGGCTTTTATCCGGATAGACAAAGAGACACAGAACTCTAGGTAAATTTAGGGTACATGCTAAACATGACATTGAAGGTTTACAAATACATCCCTGATAATGTCATGGTATATACTTGCTTAATTCATGTAATTGCCATAAAATTCCCTGCATTTCCTCCCTAGAGTTTTGACATTTATTGTCTCTCTACACAATTCCTGATAACAGTTTATCATTAGTACCAATATAGATATTGTATCCAGTGATGACGGCAGAGTAAAAAGTGTATCTTCCTCTAAAAATCTATTACCCTTATTTAATATTGTAATTTTAATGATGGCTCTTGCAATTAAATCTGAGCCCAGATTTTTTCCCACACTAAGAAAATTATGGCAATTTAATCATTAATCTATTAGCTCCAAAACGAGGGTGAAGAAATCTCTCAACTTATCCACATTCCATGGAAACTTTCAGTAATTGTCAAAAGTAGCATGAACAATCAAGTCAAACCTTTCAGCCTTTGGGTATCAAGTCTCCATTAATTCTGAATGCATCATACTCAAAAATCCCAACTATATTTCTCTCCTCCATTTTACTCAGAAAAGCAAATAGGAAAACAAATTAAAATTACCAAGGGTTTTAAGAAAATAAATATTCAGTCTTCTCAACACATAAAGTTACACAAGAATATACTCTTACATCTGATAAAATTCAGTGTTCAATGACTGTTCTGTCATGATCTTTGCCTCAAACACTCAGGTTACAAGGAATATAATCTGATGTACTACCTCAAGATTCAACTCTACATGCTATACACACAGAAATTCTGTTACTTCAATCACTGAAAAAATTGAAACACATGGCAACATTTTATCTGGCTCTCAAATTCCTACCTACTATCACTAAACAATAATTCTATTGTTAATCTCCAAAACTGCATTTCTCCCTTTGCATTCACAAGCCACTGACTATATGTAGCCAGAACAGAACATTCAGTTACCAATTCTCCCTATGTCACAGACAAGAGTACCTCAGAAACCTCTTCTGCATGTCCTCCTTCGTGAGGTCAGTTTTAGTCAAATGTTAAGGCTGTCTCTGCAAGCAGACAACTTTTTAAAAGAAAAGCAAACCACTATCTTATTAGTTCCTGAAGTTGGTGAGATGTTTACTGGGCAGAGCAAAAACTAGTATTCCAGGTACCAGAAATTAGGAAACTTACATGTTTCCCCAGCATGTAACCTAAAATTTAAATCAGGCATGGAATGCAAGAAGGTAACTACATTATTTCTCTAGAGATTACTTGGGAATTCAGGGAATAATTCTGTAAATTCCAGGTTTCTGTTAATCAAATGTCACAGAAAGACCTTACAACTTCAAACAAATGGGACTGGTGAAATGTCAGCAGACCTTCTGTGGAAGGAAGAAACACTAAGTTCTGCCACAGTGCTCTGGAAGAAGGAATCATGCAACACACTTGGGCAAGACAGCATAACTGGATTTTCAAAAAGCTTTTGACAATGTTCACTCCAAAAGCTCTTAAATCAAGATGCTAAGGAATTTATTAGTGACCGATTATAAAAGGAAAAGGGCAAAGTGTAGTAACAAGTTATAGGTGGGTGAGCAAAGTGTATGAAAGTCACAGAGACAAATTAGAGCCCAAAAGGGGTCTGTGCAGGCATCTCTCTATAACACATGACATACTCATCTACTATACAGAGTTATTCACAAAAATAAACATAGGTTGAATGCAAACCGCAGAAGGTTGTCCTCATACCAAACAAATGGATAAAAAAATCAGCAGCTGACATTCCACATCCATAAACACAAACTAACACAATGAAAAGGCCAACTCCGCTATGCACTTAAACCAACAGACTCTAGCTAGGCATTATCATGCAGGCAGAGATTCCAGTCCCTATGATTAGTTCTCTGGAAACAACAGCTCCCAGGGAGTCAACAGAACCCTGGAGCAGAGGACAGAAGAGACCACCAAAATGTCTCCCAATGAACACTAAGCTTCTGCACCTGAAATATCTCACAGAGATACAACCTTCCTTGAAAAAAAAGACAGAATGTACCTAAATATGGTGCAAGAAAGGTCAAGCAATGCTTTCACACAAGAAACTAATAAGCTGTGACTTATCAGCTAGAAGAGGAAACAGCTGGAGAAACAAGACCAACATACAGAAAACAAATCTTCTTTGCTTCTTTTAACACAGGAGTTATAAAGAACTCAATGAAGCATTCAGTGCAAAAGCTGGGAAATAAGGGCATTTTTTCCACATAAAACACAAACTGTGGTCTTGCATCACCATCAGTTGCTGAGAATACTCAATACATAAACTGCCTCCAATTTTTTGAAAAAAACATCCATCAGCATCTATTACATTTTAAAATACAGATGCAGCCTCTGATTAGAAATCCTTCAACTCCAGACTGCAGCATCTTAGGAGGATTCACAGATAAAAGCATTGCTGTACAACCAAACTATACTTAATGTCTTTTCCTTAGCATCTGCTGCCAGCTTCAGAACCGAGATTTTGAGACCTATGAGCCTGGTATTACCCTCTCCTGTGATCTTTCTGGTCCAAATTATAACTGATATTAGCATCACAGCTTTCCCCACCCCACCCCCCAAAAAAAAAAAAACTAGAAACAACATCTTTCCCCATAAACACCTATAATCTGAAATTCCATTCATTGTATCAAATAATTTCTCTAGGTTTCCTTTCTGAGTTCACTGTTAAAATTTACCTAATACTTTCACGTTATATTTCGAATACTTCTTATTTTAAGTCGTTGCCCTAAAATTCCTATCATACCTTGGCAGCCTACGGAGCTCTGCTTAACTACTTCACTCACCATCGCAAGCAGCAGCACATTCTACATAATCCGGGGATGGAGGAACACTACAAACTAGTCTCGCATTACGATTTGATCTTCAAATTTAAAGTAGCTTTGCTGCAAATGAATACAATTTTAAATAACGTTTTAAAAAAAGCCCAAGTCCCTTACGAAAGCTGCACTCTTCGATCACGTGAGCCGCCAGCTCAGCCCGAGCAGTCACCAATGCCCTGACTCAGTAGAAAGCTCCAGGGCTCTCACCTCCGAGCATCTGCCGCTTGGAGCTCCACAGACGGCAAACGCTGGGCCTCCAGCGCCGGGGAGCGCCGGCACGCCCAGCCCCGCCGCGGCTCGCCCTGTCCCCGCGGATCAGCCGGAGCCTGAGGGAAGGGAGCACATGTCAGCACCCACAGCCCGCCCGGGCCAGCGGCTCCTGTGCCCCGCACGGGCCCTCCCCCGGCCCGGGGGAGCCCAGAGCACGGCAGCGCCGCAGCCCCCGGGCTCGGCAGCGGAGCCCAGCAGAGCAGCGCCGGTACCTCCGCCCCGGCCGCCGCCGCAGCGCCCGCCGTTACCCGCTGAGCCCAACGCCCCGCCCGCCGCGGGGCGGAGGAGCCCGCGCACCCCCACCTGCCGGGCCGCAGCGAGCAGAGGGAGGGAAGCGGCTCCCGAGCGAGCCCCGCGGGCGGCGTGGCCCGGCCGGGCCCCGCGGCGTTAAACCGCGGCCCGCCCCGCCCCGCCCCGCCGCCATTGGCCGGGCGGTTGCCGGGAGACCGTAACGGCACCTGCCGGGCGCCTCCGCCACCTGCCCGCGGCGCGGGCCCGGCCCCTTGTGCCGGCGCTCTCTGCCCGTGTCAGAGGGCATTCTCTGTCGTTTGAAAGCGGTCTCCAAGAACGGGAAGGTGCCATGGGGTCTGCCCTGAGCCATCTCCAGGCTCAACAGTGCCAACTCTCAGCCTGAGGTGCAGAGCTGCTCCAGCTCCGAGCATCTCCGTGCTCTCCCAGCACAGCGCCGTTCTTGTGTGAGGACACGGAGCGGGGCGCGGGGCTCCGGGCGGGCTCTCACGGGAGCGCAGAGGGAGAATCCACTCCCTCGACCTGTTGGCTGTGGCTCTCTGGATACCGCCCAGGACAGGCTTGGCTTTCTGGATCGGCTCATGTCCAGCTTTTCGACCACAAGAACCCCCAAGTCCTCCACAGCTGCTCTCAATGGGTTCTTCTCCCTGTTCCATGTCACAAAAATGCCGCCCTGTGGAAGACCTGACAGCCTTCTCCGTGGCTGGGAGTGATCCTGAAAGAGCACCAGGATACCCAGCCTGGCACATACTTTATTCCCCAGAGAATAGAAATTAAACTTTCCAAAGTCTCACCATTAGATATGTGACATCTTGCCTTTCAAAATTTGAAGTTTTCATCCTAATGTATTTCCAGGTTAATAAGCAACAATTTTCAATATTATCAATCTTAACCTGTTGTGGTATTTTTTTGATTAGGATGAGGTCACCAGAATAGGTCCAATATTCTCTTTACATTTACCTTTGAGGAGAGTGCTTTGTTGGAGGATTCAGTGCAAGTAATCACGAGCATTAAACAAAGTGATCTCAAGGAAAGGAGATTCATCAGATAATTCAGGACCATAAAAGGGAAATTTTGAGGCATGGGGTGTTCACAAACAACCATCAAAGGCACTCAAAAGACCTCATATTCAAATAAGTTAATGGAAACAATTAGCATCTCCATATGTATTCAGGAAATGTAATGAATATGTAGTAGAAATGTGATGAATATGCATTAGCTCCATGGCTATAACCTGGCCTGTTAGGTTACTCTTCATTAATGCTTTGAGGATAAATCCCCATGCATCAAGCACTGCTAATAAACTAATGCCAGCTTTCTAACCTAGTAAATTTATTGGGAGACTTTACTTCCTGGTTTTTGGTGACAGGAAGAGATTGATGATTATTCTTGCTATTTTCATCTCAAAAAGCTAAGGTGTTATAGACCAGATCAAGAAACAGGGAAAAAAAAAAAAAAAAAAAAAAAAAAAAAAAAAAGAAAAATGACTAACAGAAAAGGGCTTTAGAATGCAGTAGACAGAATGACTATTGTGACTAGAAAGACACCACCACAGAGAAATAGCAGTGATTGGGATATAAAATATTTATTTTTAATAGACTGTAGTTATATACTCTTTCCTAAATTCAGTTGTCCACCCAAGTTGGCAAGCTTTGCTTATTTTCTGTGTATTTTCAGTATAAGTATAGTATAAGTATAATGCAAAGACTTTGGATCTTTATAGTGCAGCTTTGCCACAGGTGCACTCCGAGGAGGAAGCAGACTTACACAGAATATGTTAGTGGTAATGGCAAGTGGGACAACAGACCTTGCTCACAGGAAGGATTAAGCTCCTGAAGCTTTAAAACATAATACAGGCATGGGTGGTGCTGAATTCCCTTTGTCCATTTGATCTTAGCAGCTGTTCCTGAAGTTGATGCTATTCAAAGGAGAACTCCCCAAGCACTCTGCTGTGCATCACGGATCAGGTTTGGTTTATGTTTTTTTAAAAGGCTGGCCAGGAAAAGGAAAAGTCTTTGTGGGATGCATTCAGGCAAAAGAATCAGAAAATTTTACCTTATGAAAAACTGTAGTCCAACACAATCCTTCACTGATAATGCATCAGTTTGGTATAACATAGTCTTTGTAAACTGGAGAAGTAAAACCCAGCTTTCTAGAGTGATTCTTAACAGGGTTACATAAGGAAGATTTTGGTACAGAGAGAGGGTGGCATCTTTGGAAGCTTGGGGTTCTCAGGGATACAGTAAAGGATAGCATCAACTATTTCCTGTATTCTCTTGAGTAATAGCATAAATATCCTGTAGCGGATGTCAGGTCTTTGACAATAACCCAAATTGTAAGAGTAACTCCTTAAACAGTTTTTTTCCTTCTTTATTTGGGTTTGCTTGAGTCTAATCAACTGAATTATCTGGAGTCTCCTTTTATTTTGTTTTATAATTCAGTTTAAAAATAACCAAACAACTTGTGTTATTTCATAACTGTTCCACTCTGTCATATAGACTGTTAGCCTAAAAATTGATTGTAGTTCAATTTCTTTTACAAACATACTTTATAGAATAAATTATTGGAGAAACCTTGAAGATGTATTTATAATTTATTCTTTGTAATTATTTGCTAAAAATTTGGATTAAGAGTTATAATGGGGAAAAAATTAAAGAACCAGAAGAAACTCCTTTATGAAGTGAAATATACAAAATACCTCTCAAAACTTAAACTCAAGATGGATTAAACCATAACATGAACAGTAAGACAATAGGCTCCTACAATTCAGAAAGTGAGGGGCTGATCCACAGGTTGTTTGCATTTCAATTCAAACTCATCTTCTTAAGTACATTCAGCAATGCTGTTTGCTGGAGTGGTTTCTATAGCAGTGTCCTGCTTGATTACAAATCAGCAGGGCTGACGAAGCCTGGGCGAGCAGAAGCTCATTAAAATGTCTGATCTGGTTATGCAATAGGCTGGTGGCAGCCTGTGACTCCTTTATTGTCCCCTGGTGTAAGAACTGCGTCTCCACAAAGCCCAGCTCACAGGGCTTTCATGTCTCTTTGTAGAGATGTGTAAAAATAACCTCATAAGCCACTCTGTGGGCTGTGCTCTGCACTGGTAAGAGCTCTAAGGTCTGCTCTCAGTTCCAGCTCACACATTAGAAGCTCCAGTCATGCAGTGATCTTAATGGATGTTTCTGGAGCCTATTGGTGGCTCCAAAGATGCAGAGACCTACAGCAGGTTACAGGACTTTCTATTCTTAAGCCCACCTGTGTGATCCATTCCCTCCTCTCCCCCAGTGTCCCACTACATGAGAGTCACTTGGCTCAGTATTTAAAAGACACTTAACTTCTGGCTGAAAGTTTCTTCTGCTCCTGCACTTGGACAGTGAACTTTCAGACTAATCCATGTTAGGTTAAATAAAGCAGAGAGAAAGATGGCTCTGCCCAGGAGTTTGACCAAGGACACCAACAGTCACAAAAATATCCACAGATGAGATGGTGTTCTTACCTGTCAGAGTAACAAGTCTATGTGCCAAGCCAAAACCATGGAAAGCAAACTAATCTTCAGGAATCCAAGTGGGTGCAAAACAAAAAGGATGCTGACTCCACAGAAAAGAAACCACAGCCAAAACCTTTGAATAAGACTGCCTCAGGGTGAGTGACAAGATGCCAACTAAAACAAGGACTGCCATTATTTCACTGCTCCCCCCCCAAATTCTCTACGTAGTTATGCTTTTGCACAGGCCCTGGTTTTTATTGCACTCTCAGCTGAGTCGTACAGCTCATTAATTCTATTTATTTTATTTTTTTGTTGGGCGAGAGTTCCAGCAGCTTAGCAGGTGAATTGGCTCACAGGGTGTTCCAAATATGCTAGAACAAGTAAAAGACAATCTAGGACAGAAGAAAGAGAAAAGAAAGAACAGGGAGAGGAATGGGACTCCACAGTTTTAGTGTCAATGAGGTATTAGATACTAAATCCTTTCAGGGACCCACAACCACACGTTTCTTTCTGCAACCTTATTTCTGATTAAAGATGGGAGCAGATATTTCCCTCATTTAACTATCACCACACATAATAAGGGTACCATAGGCACTCAGTTTTTTCTTCCATTTTGGAAGACAAGCACCAGATAATCTTTCACTGAATTTACCCCAAAGACCTTTGGAGGAAGATAAAACATCAACTGGCTACAATGCCTGCAGCAACTCAGGTTCCCTTCTGAAATTGTTCAGACAGTAGTTCAAGGGACCTCTTCTGTGAAGTAAAGAGCAACACAGACAATGCCATGTAGTTTTAACTCTTTTGAAGAGTTTCAGTGATGCAGATATTGCATGACAAATTTTGATGTTAGTAGCTATAGCAACTCATGCCATGAAACAGCTGTTCTCCTTCCCATCTTAACCTGTACTACACATACATAATCTTTGGAGAATATGTGCAATATATTGCATGTCTGCTTCAATCCCCATTTGAAAAAGCTTCACAAAAATTTGTTCAGCATCTCACACTTGTGAAATATCACTATAGGCAGGGCCAAATGTCACTGAATCTTGTGCATCTAACTGCTCTCTGTCATTAGACCAGCTGCTGAAGTAGTTGTGCAAATGCCATTACAAAGCACTAAGGCACTCAAAAGTGTTTGAAATTGTGTTACTGTATTTGTAAAGGAGGAAGAGCCAAAGGTAGCACCAGGGAAATGAGAATCTCCCGCAGTTTGTGAAAAGCAGCAAAATAGCATTTCGGGGGAAAGCAATAAGTGAAGTGTGTTTGTTTAGTACCTGCAGAAACAGTGTGTGGTTTATCTGATCTCACACCAGGAGTGGTGTTAATTTTAAATAGGTGGGAAATTAAGCACCAAAGTATTAAGTGTATCTTTAGAGAAACCCACTCCATAACCAAAGGCTGAAATTTATTTTCTTAGTTTCCAATTTCAGACCATTAGAACATTAAATTTCAATAAAAATATGCCCCTGACACACTCAGCTGAGTTTACATTTGTTTTTCTGTCCTATGAAGCAGCACAGGCCTCAGAGCTACCAGGACACTGCATGCAAATACAAATCTTCTCCTTCCTTGAGATTTACTGTAGCATATTTTACTGATTGCAAAAGAAGAATTAAAAGCTTTCATGCAGTGCTACTATCAACCATACAGTGAATTGTTTAAGAAAATAACATTTCTAGAAGCATATTTCACCACAGCGCTGTTCTTTCAGTCTGATGCCCACAAAGCAACACGAAGTGTTAGAGAAGCAGCATAAAGTAATAATTTCAATCATCTCTCTTTAGCTGATCTCTGATTTGCTTGCAGAGCCATTAAACTGCAGTTGTCCACACAGAACACAGCTGATACTCCAGTTTTTAAGCATTCTCAGCTGCAACTGGTTTTGAACAATGCCTCTCCCAAGAGAGGTGCTTCATATCACTCTATTGGAGTGTCTGAGCAAGGGCGAGGTAAAGACATTAAATCAAAATCCTTTATTTTTTTCTTTCAGCAAAAATGTAGGAAACAATTGTGTATATGATTCTCTATCACTCTTCAATCTGGTGAGAGCTGATGCTTGGGATCCCACGTACAACTTAAACTTCACGTGCACTTGTGCCATCACCTGCATTAGGGAAATAAAAGGAAATTTCAAGACAGGTTACCAGCTGAAAAACTCTTTAACTATTTAGCAAAAATGCAATATTCAAGTTAATCTCTTAAAATACAATCAAATGCTTATGGTTTGAAATAAATTTGAGGCACAACAGTATGGAAGTGAGCAGTATCTCTCAGATGTCTTTACCCAGACATGCTGTCTCTGCTGAGAGCTGGCCTGCCTCTTGCACATTGTGCCTGCAGCAGAAATGCAAAGGCCAAACCAAAACTGCAGAACATATTTTTAAATCTAAATGTTTAAAGATAATAAGAAAGTCTTGATAATGTGAGCTGTTTTCTTCTTAGTTCTTGATCTGAAGCCTGCACGAAGAAACTTCTCATTCACCAGCACACACAGTCTAAACAAGATAAACACAGCTGGTACACTAACTCTGTCTAGAACTGGAAAGACAATGATGAGTAACTTGTTCTTACCAGTCTCTTAAGGTAATATTTTAATAAAAGTTTTCTGTTATTTGAAGAAATAAAAGTGAACTGCTTAAAAAAAACAGATTGAGGCCAACAAATGGATGTTTAAAAATGTTCTTGAGTAAAATAATAATTGCAAAATTGTTATCAAGAACTGCATTCCAGGAAACACCTGAATATTCCACTCCATAAGCTTAGGTTATTTCTTTGAATATCTGCAGAAACATCTACTCTTGTATACTGTGGGAACAGTAACAAGTCTCATGCACTTATGCAGTCATTGTCCAGGCTGTGATGTGCTCTAGAACACTTTGATGATGATGATTATATCAGCTTCCTTTTGACTGAAATCTGGTGTTCTGCATTATACAATTGGATTTACAATTTTAAAAATTTAAACAGTGCTCTTTTGAAATGAAACCAAATAAATCCTTTTAAACATCTGCATTGGAACATAAAAGGAATCCACAAGGAATAAAAAAGGCATTTTTTCAAATAAAACTGATCATGAAGCATGGTGGGGAAGGTTTGTTGTTATATTGAAATCACTTGAACTGCTGAAAACTGCAAAAGAAAAATATCATGGTGATTTGTTTTAGTTTCAATCATAAATTATGCTGTTATTTCTGGCTCCATATTCACATAGCTGGCAGTATCTTTCCCTGGTGGCTCAAATACACTTGCTGGATTTTGAAAGGCTGTTGAAAAATGAGGTTAGGGATTCCTCAGCTAGAATAAAGCAATTTAGATTTTAATTTCAAACATCCAGGATTTTATGTATGTGTGTGTGTGTGAAATTGCGAACAGAAGGAATGTTTATGCGTTTCATGAGAAAAAAAAAACCCTGTATTTCCTTTATATATTATCTGTAGGAAGGGGAGGAAAGGGAAAAACTTCTTTTTAGTTGTACAGTGAGGTGCCAGTGTATAACAGAATTCCCTGATTTAGTACAAAGTTTTAGAGCAGAGGATTTAAGATATTACTACCTGCAGTTATTTTCTTCACCTCTTGCTGGAGGTGACTGCCTCTAGAATATCAAGTAGAGGAGTTAAGAGGAGAATGTCTATTCCTTCCTGACAGAGTTATCTCCTGGAAATGAGAAAAATCTACAGATGGCTCCATGGCACAGCCAGTGAGGGATTAATGGTTGATGTGTGGAGAACTTGCACAGGAAAATGACCGAGGAAAAGCTGGCAGCTCTCACTTCTACTAGAGCAGGGCTCAGTGCCAGCTCCAAGTGGGAATTTAAGCATGGAAAACATCAGCATGAGACAGTACACGGATCCAGTGTTGTGGGATGCAAGTGTGGGGCAGTGCTACACCCTGTGTTTATCTCAAGGGTGAAAGGAAAGCCCTTGCAGGGGGGGAGGCTGCAGAGCATTCATGACAGAACCTCAGCACTGCTCCACAGGGCTTCCCTGGGGGCTTCCAGAGACCTTGACAAGCTGCACACAGACCTGAGGATAGTGAGAAATACAGCAATCCATGTCCCGTGGTTCTGCAGACAGGCAGAACAGGTCTGGCTTCAAATACATATATATATATATATATATATATATATATATATATATACAGTTTAAAATGTTAAGAACAGTAAAGAGATTTTAGAAGCAAGATAACCCAGGCCCACTCGTGTAGAGAAATTTTCACAATTATGTAACGTTGTTGTCTTCTAACCTTAATGTCTCTGTGACATCCAACGCTGAGTCTATCACAGACAGAGGCTCTGAGCATCCCTGCAGCCTCTGCCAGCTGGGGACCACAGTACCATGACCATCTCCCCAGTTCAAGTCTCTGAATTTTTAGAGGCTAATATTAGGTAATTTATCTTGTCCTCTATTCCTGAATAATGCCCAAATATTCTGCATGATAAGAGTGTGGATTTGGAATTGCTTCTCTTTAGTCAAAACATGGAGGCAGTCTGCCAGCGTCTTCAAAGGGAGAGACTGGTGCTGCGAATCCTGCAGGGAGGGGGATCTGAGCCTGGAGAAAAATCAAATTTCTAAACACATTAAAAGGCATTAATAATTTCAAATCTGATTGCTTATTTTCTACAGAAAATTGCACATACCAGTGCTATTTAAACTCTCCTCCTTGGGATAGTAAGCCAGTCAGAACATAGCATTACACTTCATTTCAGTGGAACAATAGTGACATCCGGTGGTCAGTCAGCAAATTCAAAGCCCTGCTTCTCCAGGGTTTCACTGGGATACTGTGATCTGTTCATACGCCTCATAGTCTGTCCTTGCTTACTTTTTTTTCCTTGAAAATGGAGAGTATTTGCATGGCTGTAGAAAGAGTAAAATACATTTTCTAAAGTCCAATAGTTACAATGTTAATTGTCCAAGGCCCTGTTGCAGTTGGCAAGTAACTGTAGGGAGGGCAGATTTGGCCTTGATGCGAACACATTTGCTCTAAAGGTCCTGTTCTTGTGACAAACGAGGTCAAACAAACAGTAATACATCGTTGCAGCTGTCTTCTGTGTTTGGGTCCTCTGGCTGTCTGGAGGAAGATCTGTGTGCAGTTTTATAAATCACCAGAAGTAATACTTAGGTTGCTATAAATCCTTGGGAACTTATTTTGTCATGTCACTGAAGTCAGTTGCATCATATCTCCTTACTAGCTATTTCACTGTTAGGAAAATGGGTTGTGTAGCTTTATACCATTTCTTCCCAGATTGAAATCATGTTTTAAAATAATATGATTTGCCCTATTTGGTTTTAGAGTCTCACCTTTAAACTGTGGATGGAGAGCTTCCATTCACACCAAGCTGATCATCTTAATGCCCGTTGCCTCTGTTCTTGCACCAAAAGAAAGGGGCTGTTCTCTCCACCAGAACTCCAAGTAGCCCATTTACATCCATGTTCTGTTTACTCCATTTAGATTTCAGCCAAAGCAATGAACCTAGCCCTGACTCAGTAATGACAAAATATTTGGCTGCAGTCTCAATCCTGCAGGAAACAAAATGCTGTACACAAGATCCTGTGATACCTAGGGGAAAAATGCAATAAAATTACTCTAACATCTTGTAACAAGCATAATATTTTTTTCCCCATGTGATATAATCCTGACAAAAGTTTAAAGCTTCAAACAGGGAACTTGGTTTTGAATTATATAACTTGATTGTCATAATATATTTGCACATTAGCCAAGGGGAAAACAAAATGCTTACCAACCTGGATTCAGATCTCTGCAGTGTAGATATTGATGTACCATCCATGATTACCACAAGTAATTGTGAATGTTCTGAATGTATCTTTCCAATTTCCACCTTAAAAACTAAATACATTTTTTACTTTCATTGAAAATTATAACATAAAATATGTTGAAGCTTTCCATCTGCCTGCGTTGATAGCATTCATGTCTATCCTAAATATGTCAAATATAAGTTCTATAGTGTTTACCCATTTCAGGTTTATACTTCTTTTTTAACAGCATTTGTGCTACTTGACAAATACAGAAATATAATTAATCATAATTAGGTGGTGTGACATCTGACAGAAAAACTGAGTTATCTTCTTTGAAAAGTTCAGAAAATTTACTATCCTATAATTTAATCATATGGCTGTCATGTGATAGGAGGGGCATTGCATGGAGGGGAGAGGGGAATCTTCAGTTGTGGTTAGTAGATGCTTTCTGCCCAACAAAAGGATGTCTTCTATCTCAAACGTTTCATGCATTTTATTTAGGTTTATGAAATTCCCAGTTCTGATTTTGTTCAGGTTTGCCTATCCCCTTCTTTTTCCCTCCCTGCTTTCAAATGTGTAAGGTCCCAACTCAGTCCCCATTGAAGTGATTGCAGACTCCCAGTGACTGCAGTGGGAATTGGATTAAATCTCTAAAACAACAATTACATGCCTAATTGCTTTTTACTGCTCACTTAAAAATGCATTCTTTGAAACACTACCAATATTTGTAAGGGCTGAATGCTTAATGTGCCAAACTATTTAGGTTATTTGGAGACCTATTTTCTACCAGCGCCTGGGGAATTAAATAAATGCTATAAAATAGTGTTATTTACATTATGCATTTATAATAGAAGTGTTTATATTGCATCATTATTCTTCATATTGGTTTTCTTCTAAATGCCAAGACTTTGCTGCTTTGAAGTCAGTGGGAGATCTGCCCCTGACTTCATCCAAACTGAAACTGGGAGCTAATGTGTGGAAAAGACGATGCAATTTTCAGATCATGCTGAAAGACAAATTTTGTGAAACACACTTCCTATAACTCTGTGCTGACTGTCTCTTCTGGCACCAAAGGACACCCTTGCCCTGTGCATTCCTCGGTGCACAGGCATTTTGTGTCTCCAGAGCATCAAGGGGCCATGTGTTAGTTTGGCAGTGGCTGTAAACAGTAATTGAAGTGATTGTGCTGATTGGAGAGTGGCTCAGAGAACTTCCTGGCAGCCTGCACCAGCTCAGCTCTCCCTGTCACAATCCTATTTCTAAAATATGAACCCCATACAATAATGGGTGTGAGAAGGTTATGCAGAAATTAATTAGTCACCAGAGATCTTATACTTGACCTCTGAGCCTCTGAAAAAAAGTAGTCACTGCCGGAAAACAGAGCAATCCTCCTCCTATAAAATCTACTTGAAAGAAACAATATAATTAAAACAACCCTGCATCTCAGAAGCATGGCCTAGAGGAAGATTATAAAATCTGAATTTGGCTGCATGTCCAATGACTTTTATTACAGAAGTGTTAGCTTCCTTCATCACCAGCCTCCCCTCTGAATGGGCAAACCCCATCTCTGCCACAGAGTTCTTCTGACTGTAATCGAGCAAGTTCAGGCATCTTTCTAAACAGAGAGAGCAGGAATGCCCTGCATGGGCCTGGAAATACTGCTGGGGAGTGCTGCTAGGCACCGTAAGGAGGCAAGTCAGATTTGGGAAAGGGATTGAAATGGTTACTAAATTTTCTCTTTAATTTGACAAAGGATTGGCAAAGGACATGCTGAAAGCAAATAGCCTGAAATGCCATGAATCTACCCACAAATCAGCTGATCGGTAAATAAAAATGAGCATGCCACAAATTAAGGTGGAGAGTACAAACATACTCTTAATTTCAGCAGTATTTCAATGTATGATGATTGCAGATCAAGGGAGTGAGATTTTTTAAGGAATTAAAAGTGTGTACCTCAATTTTCTACAATATATCGATATGCTCAAGACTCAGATTTAAAATTATTTCAACATCATATCTTGATATGCTACAGTAATAAAAAAATTTATGCTAGTTTCTGGTGGACAATGCTGTTTCTCTAGAGCTAATAAAAATTACTCTTCTGCTAAAAGTTAAATAACTTGAAAGCAATCTATTAAAATATCTCTGGCATATAAGAGCTTTGTTTTTGCAGGACTCTTGGTTTTTCTTTTTCTTAGTAAGTTTTTGGGGTTTTTTGAAGGTTTTTCCACAAAAACATAGGGTGAGAAAATGGCTTCCAACTCCTACTTTCTTTGTTTGCAGCTCTGCATTTCACCCTGTGACTACAGGAACAATTTTTCCCTAAATGCTTTAAATGTTTTTACAGTTTACATTCTCATGGTCAAATTTATCTGCATAGCAAAATTTTCCTTGCCAGTATTGTTTGATTAGTAAGATGTTACTATGATGCTAGAGGCAAACATTTCCAGTACAATTAAGAACACTCTGAAACTAGGGCAAAGCTGAAGATTGCTGAACACAGCAAAGCGAAAGGACATTAATGTGGGACATAACAATATTGAACTTTATCATATATTGTAATGGCAGTGAATCAACCAAACACTTTTGGACTAATGGAAAATGGTTGTGCAAGAGGACAGACATGATAAAAGAAAAGATTAGTTGTGTCCATGCACCTGGTTAGTAAAAGCAAACAATCCTCCTTCTCAATTCCATTTTCTCAGTGATGCTGTCCCTGTTGCTGGATCTGAAGAGCACCTGACTGCTGCAGCACTGTGGTCAGTCAGTGCAATGCAAAGGGAAGGGTCATACTTGACCAGATCATTTAAATACAAACATGAACATAACATTTCTACAAAATAAAACCGACAAAGACCCATGTTCCACAAGCTGAGACATTACTAGCATTAATACTACTACTACTACCTAAGGTCCCCCCAGAAATGTTTCGCTGTAAGGAATGATGATTTTAGAGCCCATTACCCAGCTTTCAGTGAGCGCAAGTCCATTTCCATGGCAACATGAGATGTCTGAAAAATTGTTTTACAGAAGGCTGTAATGTTTGTCTCCTGTGCAGCGCATAGCTGATGACAATCCACACAGCTGTAGGAATTAGTCTCCACTGCAGGATTTTAAGTAAATTAAATAGAAAAGGAAATATACTATTAATTGACTGGAGGTGTGTGTTATTGTACAATTTAGCTTTTTAAAGATTTAATAAAAGAAGTCTTTGTAGAAGTGTTTATTGTCTAGAAAGTTCCAATACCTGTGTTTTAGTTATAGCCCAAGCCTTTGCAGGAAAAACCTGACCTGAGCCTTTTTTCTTTCTTTCTTTGGTTTGTCTCTTTGTTTGCTTAAAGTAAGAGCTTTTTCTGTTTCTGTGAACAAGTCAGTTCTGACTTGTTCACAGCTTTTGGCAGGGGATGACAGCCCATGTAACACTGTGCATACTGAGTGCAAGGAGTAGCTGTTTGGCCTGGTTTATAAGCTGGAATGTGGTGTCTGACAGTAGATTGAATAGACTGTGGATGTGATGGGACAAATGGTCTCAGGAAAAATTTGTGCAGTTTAAGAAAGTTTCTATGAGAAAAATACTCAAACCTCTGGAAGACTCCCAAGTGTTCAACTGATGGAAAAGCCAGTACAGCCTTTTGAAAGGTACATGCCCTGCACACACTGTTTGCAGGCTGAACAGCAGCTAGATGTAGCTGTGGTCCTTGGAGCCATTCCAGATGCAGGGGAATGCCCTGCCTTTCTTGGAAGCCAAACAGCTGCCCTAGCTGACGGCCCTGCATATTAACACAAGAGGAAACCTGCCAAGCTTTAGCTTAACACGCCAAGCTGTAAAATGTGGTGGCTCTGTGGAGCTGAACATTCCCTTCAGCCACATCTCCCATGAAAACATTTGTCCATGGCAGGGGCCAGGTGCTCACCCGGGGGCTGTGGCTGCAGCACTCTGCATGGTGGCCGTGAGCCCTGCTGGCATTGCTCTTTGCCAAAACAGCAGCCTCACACCTTCCCCAGCTGCTGTGGCAGAGCGTGGCTGATGGTGCCGAGCGTGCAACAAGCAATCCATGGGTTAGGCAGCTTTATTCTCCTAACAGGATTTGCTGCTTGCACAAGTTCCCAAAACAGAGCACAGCCTGCTTCTACTTTGAGCATATTGAATTGTAAGGGACTAACTAGACACATACATGGGAGCGTGGCATAATACTGTGCAACATATGGCTGTTCTGGTCTGCCATGCCCAAATTCTGTCTAGCATAAATAGGCTCATTTCCCACTGACATCAAGACTTGCTGTCTTTGATTATTCTGTACTGAAATCTAAAAGTGGATCTTGATCATCTCCCACATTATCAAACAGAAACTAGTTGTCCAAAGCAAGGCAGAATTCTCATAACAGCTTTAGCATATGCCACCACTCTTTCTCTGACAAGTGATTTTCCTCTCATTGCACTGACTGTCCTCTGACTCAGCAGATTACTAGAGGGACAATGTGGAGAATGGGCCTCTTCCAAATGCACCCAGCAAGCAATAACTCAGTTTTGGCTTTCAGCTTGGTTGAAATTGTGCCAGAGCTGCCCCACTCCCTGACCAGCTCCCTTCCAGGTGTGAGAGGAGAAAAGTGATGCATAAGGGAGGCAGAAACTTGCCTCCTGATTCAGTCCTAGGCCCCCTGCTCTCCAAGAGCAGCCATGGCAGGATGCAGCTCATGATAGACATCCACCATTCCAGCAGACAGCTGTGTGTGTTGCCACTGACCCACAAGCACATTTTAGGGAATACAAGGCCATGATGACTCCCTTTATGTGATCAGCAGCAGATTTGTGTTCTGCTTCCAGATAAGAGACCGTCCTCGCTCCTCCTGCAGGGGTGGTCTCCCCAGGATGTGGGGGCTGGGGGACACAGCAGTGGCTGGGCCCCAGGATGCTCTGCCACACAGCCCAGCTGTAGCACAGAGCCTTGTGAGCTCTGCTTTGCCATCACACTGCAGCACCACATGAAAACCTTGCTTTTTCATGGCAAAAGGAAGTTTCTCCAGAAAAGGACATACTGGGACATTCTTATTGTTTTTCCTTCAGCTTTTCTGGTAGAGTAAGAGAGAAGCCATATCAGCTGCCAGTGAGATGACCTTTGGACTGATATTTTTCAAGTGGTCTGCTGTGTTGAATCCCTAAGTGTACCAATGGACCTAAATTAGTAGGTCCTCTTGGAGGAAGCAGAGAACATCACAGTGAGAGGGGCATTTAAAACTAAATCTAATCAAGTGCTTGGGAATATACTGCCAGGAATATACTGCCAGTTCTGTCTCAGAGTTGGTGCTGGTTCTACTCACCCTCTACCTGTTTTAATCTCCAAGAGCAGTTGCATTTGCCTTGGTTGGCAAAACCAGACCCACCTCACCCATGATTGTGGAGAGCAGCAAGAAGACAGCTCTACACCACCTGAGCCACAGCCTCATTCTTCTGCTGGGCAGGAAGGGTTTCCTGCCCTCATACCCTCTCCTTCCAGGATGTTCTGTGTAGATTCATTGCATTGCACCCCATCTCACCCACCTACAAGGTGCTGGTAAAGAAGGAGGATACTCCAGGGTTCACCACTCCCAGTCCTGGTTCTGAGAAGATGATCCTTAACAACTCTGCCTTTGCTTTTCCACAGGATTTGCTATTGGCAGTCATGAACCTCTGCTGATCTCCCATCTCAGCTTTCCACCAGCAGCACGTTCAGCCTGAAGAAGAGAGGCTCATTAACTATGTCATTTCTTTATGCCAAAAAAATTGCAAATAAACAGGCAGACCTCTTATTTCCTAATGTACCCTGATGTGCCTAATGTACCCTATGGTTATTAACCGGATGTCTGCAGCACGTTCAGCCCGGGAGAGGAGAGGGTCCTGAAGTATGTTATTTCTTTATGCCAAAAAAATTGCAAGTAAACAGGCAAACCTCTAATGTACCCTAATGTGCCTAATGTACCCTATGGTTATTAACTGGATGTCTTCTGCTTTTAGTATCTGTTTTAAGCTGTTTTCTACAATTGTTTGGTCTGAAATGGGAGTATGTAGGGCACAGCTTGGTTCATAGTTCTAAGATGATTTTTAATTACTGAGTGTCTAGCACTCAGATGCTCAGAGCTATCTTTACTAATAAAGCAGGTTATTTCTGTATCTCTCCTGCTGTAACTGCCTGGTATATAAAATCTTTTATTTTATTTTTATTTTCTTAAACTGGGATAAGAAAGAAGCAGGACCAAGCTCCTGCAAGATCTGTGCTTTGGCTAAAACACCAGCAGCTATCAAGATTCTGTGACCAACATGCACTCTGGTGCTGGTCAAAGTAACTGAGTGGAAGGCCATGTGGGGTTTGTTATGCTGTGGTTGCCATAGAATTATTTAAAAGGTATTTCATTGGAGGACAGCAAACTTCAAAAAACAACAGTAACATGAGTCTTTCACATTTTTCTTCAGTTACCCTTGCTCCTGTTTGTAAGTGCAAATATTTATATATGAGCCAGGATAGTTTATCCCTCCTGCCGCCTTAACAGCAACATAATATTACTTAGCAGATCTTGAGTTCCACTCACAGAGAGACCTCAGCCCATTTCAGGAAAGAGTTTAGCTGTTAACCCCTTCAAGAAGTCCAAGGATTGTAAGATAATTACCTGCAGACAATGCTGCTCAGGAGCAGCAGTAGAACCAGTAGTGGGATCTGGGGGCCGTGGTTGTGAGGTTTTGTGCTGTGGCTGCCAGCCTGCCTTACTCCCACTTCATCCTGCAAAACTAGGAGGGTGAAAATTTTAAAACCCCAATTCAGCATCTGCAATAGCACAGGAAGATCCCAGGACACAGTACTGGATGAAACCTAAGGTTGTTCTGTTTAAGATGCACCTAACCACACCTGAGGCTTCAACATGCACACTCATCTCTTTCTGAAACACTCATTAGTGATGCTTATCCTCTCTAATGAGAAAGGTCTAGTGTCCAGCTCGATTATTTCAGACTTTCCTCAGTGGTCATATTTTCTACAACTGGCAGGTTTGTTGCTGTGTGCTGGACACCTCTCAGTGTATCCAGAACATTCAGCCCAGTGTCCTGGATGTGACCTGCCTCTGTCAAGCTCCTATGCTGCTGGTGCAATCATCCCACCAGCAGATCTCAGAATAAATCTTGGGTTTTTTCCCTACTTGTAATGTCACAGCACTAATGGCTTATATCCAGTTTGTGACCCAGTATGTTTCAAATTTTTTTGGGGGTAGCCCTTTGTATTTTTGCATCTGATTCTTTCTCTGGGTTTTGTTTGTTTGTTCATTCATTTGGGTGTTTTCTTTCCTTTTTGCTTTATTTTCTTGGTAAACTAAATGCAACTGCAGTCAACTTTCTCCAGGGAAAGCCAGCAGTGCTTGGAAGCTGTGGCCGTAATCTCATACAGGAGGTTCCTCTCTTGAGGAGCACTCAAGAGAAACTCATAGCTAGTTCAAGGCTTGTGTGCATCACAGAGCACTTCAGGTAAGTTTTATTACGAGTTTTGTGCCATGTCAAATGCAATTTAATAGCCTGTGTACAGATGCTGTTTCTTGATGCATCCTCCACTGCTCCCACATGTAGACAAAGCATGTGGCAGATAAACACCAACCTTCTCCAAGTCTGCTGCAATTCATTCCTTTCACCTTTGACTTGAAACTGCTGCTCCATTAGGCATCATTTTCACCCCCATGCTTAACAATCTCAAGCCTTGCTCACCATCCAGGCTTCACCTCTTCCCCACGACTGACAGTGCTGCACACCATCCCTTGCTACTGTAAAGAATTAGCTGCGAGGCAGCTCTGCCGGCTTTGCAGCAAAGGCAAATTAAAATCAGATGCACAGACACTAAGGGGGTTCTCAAAGGATTGCTCAGTGAAATGGGGAAAAAGAAAAAAGAAAATAATTCTTTTTTCTGGGTCAGCAATGCTGTGACTGTGAAAGGAGCTAGTAGACATTTAGACTCCAATAAGGAAGGGACTAAAAGACCATCAGCAATCAGAGGAAAGGAACCTTTAGCAAACATTGGTGGATTCATTTTCTCCTGTTTTAGCTTCAGCCTCCTGCTCACTGCATTCAGGCTTTGAAGTGCCACATTAATTGTACCAAAGAATTGTACCTGCAGACTGATGGCAAAACTCACACAGACTCTTAGCTCAAACATCCAGCAGCAGCTCCAAAGCCAACATTTTTACTCTAACTAGCAGTATCCTCGGGATTACACTGCAAGCCCTCTACAGGAACTCTCAGTAGCTACTGTTTCTTTTCCAAGGACACATTCACTTGTAGGCATACACTGTACCTCTGAAGAACTGTGAGAATATAAAATTAGATAAGACCATCCTGATAAGATATATTTTTATATAGGTTACAGTTTTCTAATTAGAAACCATCCCTTTAATTTTTACTTTCCCTTAAACAACATCATAAAAACCTCCCTGCTCCCAGTCATTAGCTACTATGCTTTAACTAAATATATCCAATGTTTTTAAATATAGAACTAAACTCAGTTTAGGCAGGCCCCTTAGCCCATGCATCCCTCTAAAGCTCTGTCTCCGTGACCTGGGCCATGACTCAAGGCAGCAGCAGAACAGGGCACCAGGCTGGATGTGCCTGTTTGGAGCCGGTGCCTGTCCTTTGTGCCCCTTTCACTTCCACCTGCTTGAGACAGGCACGTGCTGTGGCTGTGACTTAGCCCTGTCACAGCTTACATGGCCTCTGCTGGCAGGGGCAGAGCTGAGGGGCAGCAGAAGAACCCTTGGCACTCACACCATGCCCAAACCCCTCCTCAGCCCGGGGCAGGAGGGGCACAGCCAGGCCCTGCAGCAGCCCCGCTCTGGACGAAGGGCACAGCTGGAGGAGGAGAGGTGCCTGCTCGCCAGCGGGACGTCAGAGCCATGGTAGCCATGGCTGGGGGGACAAAGGCAGCCTGAACCTGCAGCTGCCTGCCCTCACCAAGAGCTTAATCATTTTTAAATTTGGAGAATGAATGCCATGACCTGCAATTTTTCATCTTTTGTGTTGTTAGCTACAGCTCCATGCACTGTGCCAAATCACGCGGTTCCAGACCGGTTTGGTGGTTGGAGCCTTATCAACAATCCCATCTTTACCCTCCTCTGCCTGCCCTCTCCCCAAACCACCCGTCACCCCCTGCCCAGTCCCTGCTGAGGGGCTTCCAAGGTCTGGGCAGGATCAGCGCTCTGTGCAAAGTCCCCAGGGTGGGGACAGAGCCCTTGGGGTGGCACGTGGCCAGCAGGCACCACACAGCCATGCCACCGAGGTGCTGGGCTGTCCTGGCAGGCTCCAGGCAACGGGGAGGAGGGGACCAGGAGTGCCATGTACCTTGCAGGGAACGTGCCGTGCCACCTCCCGGAGTGGCTCCTGCTGGCTGCCCCATGGCAGCACCAAGGGTGCACTGTCAGGAAAGAAAACAGCCACACCAAAGCATACCTTACCTGACAGGTTGCAGACTGCAGTTGTTATCACCAGGAAGAGCCTGGGCCCCAGCACAACTGCTTCCATTTCTGGTTTTAGCCCTAAAACGTGCATTTCTCCAATGTGCTTTTTAGACATCCACAGTCGTGAGCGGGAGACGCCCAAGAAATGCTGGGAAAGCTGCCAGTGCTGCCGCTGTGTCTTTCAGCTCTCAGGGAATGTGCAGCTGCCACAGGGCACCACTCTGTGACTACTTCTTGGGGCAGACCAAGAGCAGCTGGTGGCCATTACATCATCACCCCTGTCCCTCCTGGGCTATGACTGGAAGAACTGCGATTTTCCAGGTTGGCTGAAGGACCAGCAGATGCTGAGCCCATGGGGACAGGGGTGTAAGAGCAGCCAGGACCAGGGATAGTGTGCCCAGGCCTCCTGCAGACATGCAGCTTGTCTGTGCAGCATTCTTTGGTTATTTCCATGTGCCTGGTCAAGACTGTGAGGTTTCTGAAGGAAACTGCAGTCCATTAGGCAATGCTTATTAATGGGACACCTGTCCTCAAGGAGTCTTCAGATCCATTCAATTAGCATAAACAAGGTTAATTTATTGCTCCAATTATCATTCATATTTTAATACACTATTCACTACAGAATTGTAATTTTACATTTCTAAGTGATACACAGGACTTGGTTTAGGGCATCTCCTGCTTCATGAGCTATGCTTATAATTAGACTTTTTTGAGTTTTCATGAAGTCATGAGGGTTACCCAGAAGAATGAAACATGGGTTTGGCCCAAGTGATCTTTTTTTAACCTATGTGAACTCCCAGAGTTGGGAAGCAACCAAACAGAATGCTCCAGGCAGATATAACAGAGGGTTATATATTTGTACATGGGTTATAAACAATAACACGACATTGTTTAAACCAGGAATAAGCAAATAATTGTACCTAAAATAATGGATTAGTACAACATCCCTCCTATTAAAAGTAAAATTCTAAGTAGTAACATTTCTAAAATCAGACCCAAGGAAAACATTTTATTGTAACAAAACTTGGCTTATCTTCAGTGGTATCAGGTTTTACTACCTTTTGAAGATGCCTAAATAGACCTTTGACAGCTGCTACTGTTGTGGTATTTGTGCTGCTGGGGCCATGGCATCTAACAGATGGAAAAGCGGATAATGCAATAACAACATTCATGAGTAATGTTTCAGAAGTAGGAGTCATGGTCTTTAAATAAAACTGGGCAAAGCAGAGCTGAGTCAACTTCACTCCTAGACCAAAGAAAGCTCCAGTTGCTTCAACTTTGACAATGTCAAAAATGTTCCTTAAAAACTAAAGGGCAAAAATTTGAACCTCATACCTGGAAAGATGCCTGAGTGCCCATGGGCTCTCCAAGGACAGCAGCCACAAGGAACCTGCAAAGAGCCCACATGCAGGTGGGAGCCAGCTACTGCACATTGTCTGACCAGGACCACCAGGGCTCCTTCAGCAAGGCCACCCACAGGCTCTCCTCACTGCTTCCAAAATGCAGCAGGAACTGTAAGGAGCTCCCAGCTGCTTTTGGGGGGCAAGCAGCCCCACTCACTGTGGCAACTCCAGAAGCCCTAGGTCCTTATCCTCCCAGTGACCTCTCCCACCAGAACCCATGCAGAAGGGAGGTGCACAGAAATCAAGTGAGCAGAACACAGCAGTGCCACCCTCTCGCTGAGAATGTTTCCAGTGTACTGTTCATGGAAACAACACATCAAAAGAGCGTTGCTTGTCTCCCAGCCAAACATGGAGACCAAATAAAACATTAGCAAAACCCACTTTGCTGGGCTGGGTGAGGCACTGGTTGTGTCATCTCTGGCGTGTTGATACAAATACACGCTGGATCCAGCTTGCCTTTCGAAATAATAGCTCACTCAATCTTCATTGTGGGATTAAATGAATCAACAGCCCTTCAGGACAGCTCCTGATGGAGCCTGTTACTACCATTTGTACTGAATTAGTGGTTATCAGCCCACAGGAAATTATTGTAGCAAGTCAAAATATTCAGTCTGACTGCCTCAGGGGAGGATGAACTGCTCGTACCAAATCCGAGTGTTATCTCATCCCTGGCACCTCTTCTAATCAACACTTGGCTTGACTGGCCAAAAGGCTTTGTACTTCATCTCTGAAGCTTGAACTGCTGTTGTAAAGGGTGAGAAGGGACAGAAGGCAAGACAAGAGCAGAGAGAGAGAGCGAGAAGTGAATTGTCATCCATCAGGGATTCCTTTCTAGAAACCCTCACTGAGTCATTTGGGCTTAAATCCCTTGAGATACTGAGGTGTCACCTCCTAATATTCCTTTCAGCTTCTTACCCTTGTGTCAGGGCACTGAACACCAGCACCTGGTCCTGCTGCCCCTGAGCATGACAGCTGAACTTCCACAGCTCCGGGATGGCCCAATCCCATTCAGACAAAAACAGCCACAGTCACAACTTACAACCACAGCCGACACACAGACAGTGCAATGAAGAGTCAGTAGCATCAGCTTTCATTAATAAGAAGAGTTTCCTTCTCCACTGGGAATCTCCTGTGACAATCTGCATCCCCTAAGGCCCCCTCATGTCAATCCCTCTGTGATTTCTGGTTCATTTGAACCACTTCCACCAAACAAAAGGTCTCAGAACCCACACAGAAGTAAATCCTCAAGTCACTTTGCAAAACCTCTGAACCTCAGGCATCACAAAGTAAGCACACCATACACAGGGTGGGCAGCCACGGAAACCTGATTTTCCTTCACATACAGCTCTGCATTACAGATGGACTCACAGCTCCTTCTAAGTCATCCTGCTACCTTTTGGAGAAGCCATATTCATACTCATGCAGAGAGAAGGAGCCAAGACTCTTTCACCTCAATAACTCTTTAACACTTTTGCTGACTACAAAATGGATAAAGACGGCAGACTGCTGTTTTCCTGGCATTGGCTGGGTGCGAAGATTAGAGGCACAGCAGTGATGGGATATCAGCATGCTGGGGATTTCCTGGGAAGCCACTTTGAGGATGGCCTTCATGCTTTTCCTTCAAGTCTTCACCTATGCACATGCAAGCAAAAACCTGCATCCATAAAACGCTTCTATCCTGATTTCTGAATGGAATGAGGCATGAGCAGCGTGCCACTTTTTGCCTGACTAGTCCTTGAAATTTTTGAAATCATCACTCACTTTCTATAAAACTTGGCTGAATAGCAAAGATTTAAAGATGTTGCCTTACCAACAGGTTTTGGGAAAATAAACAGTTGGGCAGAGAGTCTGCTCCAGAGAAGCAAGGACCGTGGTGCCATCTCAGCCACTGCTGGGGACAGGAGGCACAAGCACTTAGCAGAAAGCCTCCAGCCAGAGCTCACAGTGTTTTCTGCAGAAGTCCCTCCATCCTTGGCCTTGGTCTTGTTTCTGTAGATCAGCAATGCTCCTGGAGCCCATGGAGACAGAAACATGGGCTTAGGTGGGGGAAGGAGTTCAGGAGATCACCCTCCTGCCTGGATCTCCTCGTGCTGGGAAGGAGCTGAATGCACATGGCAGCTTCTCTCCAGTTCAGAGACACCAATCAGAAAGCAGATTTCTTTGCTTCTGTTGCCCAGAAAACTCACAAATTAAAAGTTTAGAACTTCCAACTCACATTTTAACTGCAAAAATCAGCCATAGCTCAGGATTTCCTTTTCTTTTGACAAAGTATTTTTCTCCAAAGTCTTTAACTAATGCATGCAAGCATAACTATTTTTTGTTATTTTTGGTATTCTGACCTTGCAAACACTCAAGACTAAAATCTCTGCTCAACCGTCTTTATTTCTTTTTGTGGCTCTCTGGTCTGTGAAATTGAAGGGTTGCTATAGGACTCAATACTGCTGGAATTTATTTGTTTAGGGAGAAGTGTGGTTTAATCTGTGCTTTGAAGAACAAAGCAGAACACACAAAAAATTACATGGACTATGCAAAGAGATTACAAAGGAGAAAACAGGACAAAACAATGTAAGTAAAATTTGGGACAAAATCCAATATTGTAAATTTCTGGGTATGGGCACAAATGTCCCCTCTTTAAAATCAATAATTGTGTGTGAGAGGGGCTGGTGTGTTTGCCAGCCAGCCTCCTGCTACAGGGACAGTTTCCCATACAGCAGGGACTTTCCATCTAAACCACACCATTAAATGTCTTCACCTCACAACTGCAGACACTCACAGGGCTCCTTTCACAGAAAAGGGGCCACTGGCAGCACTGGCACTGAGTTAAAGCATGAGCTTTAACTGAGCAACTGCAAGTTCACCATTCACCGGCCTTTTATCCATACAAGCACAAACCCTTATGTTTCTAATTAAATTAACTCTTTATATCTGTGGGAAATTCCCAGCCCAGCATCACAGAGTGCACTGCACAAGCCAATACACTAACATTCATAACAACTGATGTGTTAACTGGGATTCGAATAGAGTCATTTAAGCATTAATAACATTTCCATCTCTAGAGATCAAGCCTTTTCACTTCCATGCATTTTGACATCTTTTAGCAACTGAGCATATTGCTAGCAGAAATCTAAATAAAGCAAACACACCAAGCACTTGTTTGCATAAATACAAATGGAACCTGGGGATAAAATTACTGGTATAGAACTGTGAGTCTTTAGCATAAGAAAATGAATCTTAACATTTAGGGACAACATAGTAGATAAATATTCTTAACTATTACACATATGAAATGCAATAATGGGTGAGATAACAATGCTCCCAGGCCACTATCCCACCACCTTCCACAGAAGCTTTAGGAGGAAAGCTAAAGAACCTGTCTAGATAAGAAGCACATCCTCAGGAGATCACATACCAAACCCCTAAGCAATTACTTGTTCTCAGAAACAAGAACTCCTTATTTTCATATATCTCAAAGCAAGTCAGGGAAACTAAAGGTCAGGGATGGTAAGAGTGCTGACTTACTTGTGGCCTACAGACATGCATAATGTTGGGTTTGGTGTGGGTTTTTTGCTTGCCATAGTCTTTTTAATGGGAGTTTTTGTTTCTTTCTTTTGGGTTTTTTTAGGGAAGTTTGGCCATGTCTATGATTTTAGTGAATTTAACATTTAAGTGAAAATACAGCTATTGTTGAAAACAGATTAACAAGTGAATTGTATTTTTCTTAATCTTCATGTTGATGTTGTTACAGAGCCATATACCAGAATTTGAAGTGCACAAATGGGATTTTAGTAAAGGTTAATTCAGAAAAGAAAGCTGTCCCTAACACAGTTGTGTGTGGTAAGTACAGCAGAGGGTAGTTTAAATGTTAATTCACTTCAGCTCACATGTGAGGAGGTGCGTGGATGCATGTACAAAACAATTCACAACAGCGTATCTGTGAGCTGCAAAGTAGCACTTCTAAGTGGGTTGGAAGAAAACAGATGATTTTGCCTGCTTTGACAAAAAAACACTCTCAATACTATAAAAATGTGTACAAAAGAAGCCAGGGACCAAATGGCACTTGAAAGATAAGCAGGATGTTTTGAATAAAGGCTGAAAGCATATGAGTCTAAATTCCTTGTCTTCCAAAAGACCTTGTGGGTGGGGAGGAACTATCATGACCTAATTCCTCATTTCCAGATGGATTTTTTTTTCCCCTGATAGAAGCATGCCTAGTCACTGCAGAGTATAGCATTTAAGGGGGACTGTGTTTTACAAAGATTTCTAGAAAAAAAAAATCTGTGTCACTCCACACAGCAAGCAGAGGAAATAATGCAGCTGCTGGCTCATGACAAATAAAAAATCTTCTGTAGTTACTAGCAAAATGTGACATCCAGGGGTTGTTTTTCAGACCTACTACAGTTCACAATATGATCTCACAAAAATGGCTGTGCCAGCATAAGTAGGAGTGGTGCAAGGGGGAAAGTGGGATCATGTCTTTCAAGTGATTTAATTAGAATTATAGGCTGGGATGAATAACAGAATGTCCCTGCCTGCTTCTTTTTAACATCTCCATATAATTTCTTTTCTTGGCTCTAGTCTTGCAAGCAGCCATTGCTTTGGGCAGGACCAAAGGCTGATCCTGACCTGCATCTGTTTGGATAGTGGCCTGTGGCCAGAACCATAGGGAAAAAGCTTGAGAAATATTACAAGCTCAAAAGGACCCTTCCTCTATCATCTTCTGTTAACCAGTAGTTTAGAACCTTCATGTAGAGTTCACTGAAACTGCGAAAGAATCACATCAGAAGTATTGCTCCTATATTTCACTGCTACTTGGAAGAGAGTTTTAAGGGAAAAATAGATATAAATAAATATCTGATCAGAGAAAGGCACCATCATATAGCTGCAGTAATTATTGCAGTTCAAATACATGCACAAGCTGCCACATGCACAAATACAGATGTATTTCACCAGTCTGCAGGAATTACTGAAAAAAAAAATAAAAGCTCACAAAAAAACTATGCAGAGGGAAAAATAGTCACGGTAGAGCAGCCCCAAAGTAGTGGAAGGGTCGTGCTCTAGAGGCACTCAAGCTTTAGGAATCTGGCTGCTGTCCCAGAGGGACTCATCACCCACACCACCTAGGTCAAACTGACAGCACAGATATCAGGGAAACTTCTCTCCCACGCACACAGCTATTAAACAATGATCAGTCTAGCTGCTTATCCAGAAAGATCCAAAAGATCGATCATGTAAAATAAAACCTCATTGTTCCCAACTTTTAATAATAGTTCTCTGAAAAGCATCTCTAATGATTGTGACCACACAGGCTTTATGGGAGAGCAAATCACAGAGGACAGACCATACATCTTTGCCCTGGGAAAAGCCTTGGAGCATTTCTTCCTGGACCCTATGATCAACTGGAAAAGCAACTTTGGTTTGGGAGCTGGAGAGAGAAAAGAAGAGGAGAATATCACAAAGGTTTTCAAACCATAATTGCCATGAAAATGTTGTCTTAGAAGTATCTGCTTGCTACTTACTGCAATACAGCAGCTCTCAAATGCAGAAAGACCTCCAGCACCACCAGGAGCATGCAGAATCTCATAATTATCTGACTTAATGGTAACTCTCCCCTTTCCTTCCTCTGCCTTCTATGAACTAATGTCCCTGGGTTATTTGTGAGTGTTCACCCTAAAGCCTTCCCCAGCAGAATGTACTTATATGAATAGAAGCAGGCACAAGTCAACTGATACAGATATTTTGGGGTATTAGTGAAAAGGGAAGCAAGGGAACTCCAAGGAACTTGCCTTCACCAACTGCCTTTCATTATTTTAATTTTTTTTTTTCCTACTCAAGTATAAATAGTGCTTTAATGGTTTCCTTGAGACAAACTATTCTGACAAATGTTTATGGAGTTAATAAGGAATTCCCTGCCCTGTGAGTAGGTAGATGTTTAGACAGTTTGATACTGGAAACATTACACAGCCTGTGCTGTAGCTGGTCATAGGAAAGTTTGATGCAACATCAGTTTCCTTTTCCAGTCATGTCACATTGAAATTTATAGCAGTAGACCATGAGGTAGCAGCTCCAAGGAAAGAATTCTGCAGCAACAAAAGGCATGTCACTGCAGATAGTACCATTCTCCAAGTACCAGTTTGCATGCAGGCTTTTGGGGTTTTCTTTTTTTTTTTTTTTTCCTTTTTTGTTTTCTTTTTTTTTTTTTTTTTAATTAGACAACAGAAAGGATAAGAGACCTCAAACCCTCCCACTTACTTGTAGCAGAATGACTGGTAACACCCCTCAGACCTTAAGCCAGACCAGGAGTTCACTGGATGAGGTGCTGTAAAAAAAACCTAAGTCCTTTACCTTCACAGAAGTCATCTTTTCCTGCTGACCTGGAAATATCATCCACAGGTAGTTATTTTGTATCCTAAATCCCAACCTCTGCAGGAGAGACCTAATGTTTTTTCCCCTGCTGCAGATGCTCAAGATCTTCATCCAAGCTCTCATCAGGGAGTGATTCAACCAAGCAAAACATTGGCTGGTTTTGCTAGTAAATAGGAAAATTTTATTAAATCAACCCCCACCCCCGCCCTGGACCCACAGAAACATGAAACAACACTTCCCCATCGTTGTTCAATCACCATTCAAACAGGAGGCAAAACAAGACTTTCATTCTGAAGAACCATTTTATTTTCTATGAGGTTTGCATACAGAGCTTCAGCCTAGTTCAGACAAACCGTGCACTGCAGCAGCTGTGGGGACGGGGTGCCTGCATGCTGGGCCTTTGCAAGGCAAGGCTTTTGTAGTGGCACGGGGCAGGGGAAACAGGGGTGGCTTCTGTGGGAAGACACCAGAAACTTCCCTATGTCTGACAGAGCCAATGCCAGCTGGCTCCAAGGCAGACCCAGCCCTGTCCAAAACTGAGTCCATCAGCAACAGTGGCAGCAGATCTGGGATAACATATTTAAGATGGATGAAGAAAAATCTGTGCAGCTGCAGCTGAAGAGGAGAGTGAGAATTTGTGAGAGAAACAACTGTGCCAACACTGAGGTGGGCAGGAGGTGCCCCAGGTGCCAGAGCTGAGCTTCCCCTGCAGTCATGGAGGCCCATGGTGGAGCAGAGATCTACCTGCAGCCTGGGGAGGATCCCATGCCGGGGAAGGGGAATGCCCAAAGGAGGCTGTGAGCACATGGAAAGCCCATGGAGCAGGTCTGCTGCCTAGTGACCCCATGGGGGACCCATGCTGTTGGAGAAATTTGAGGAAAACTCTCCTGTGGGAAGGACCCCATAAAGGAGAGGGGAAGAGTTTGAGGAAACCTCACCATGAGGAGGAAGGAGTGGCAATGGCTGATGAACCAACCACGTTCCCCGTCCCCCTGTACCACTGTGGAATGGAGATAGAGAAAATCAGGAGTAAAGCTAAGCCCAAGAAAAACACAGAATGGGAGGAAAATATTAAGATCTGGGTTTATTTCCCATTATCCTACCCTGATGTGATTGGTAATAACTTAATTTTTCTCCAAGTCAAGTCTATAATTGGTGATCAATCTCTCCCTGTCCTTATCTTGACCAATGAGCCTTTTGTTTCATTTTCTCTCCCCTGTCCAGCTGAGGAGAGGAGTGATGGAGCAGCTTTGGTAGGCACCTGGTCTCCAGCCAGGCTCAACCCACCACACCACCACCTCCATAAAGCACCACTTTACACGCTTTTCAGAACACCAAAGCAGTGAAGTAGTAGTTGCACAAAAAATTGCATTATAATAGCAAAAAATGTGTAAACATTTTTAGCATTGCTCAAATACAGCCTCTACCTTGAATACTGGACCACATCCCTACAAGATGGGATGGGATGAGCATGTTACGGGAGAGCTCTCTGAAGAGGGCCTTACTGTGTTTGCAAGATACACTAAGGGCTGCTGTGAAGTCCCCCAGTGCATTCTGCAAATCCCCTGCTCAGCCTCTGAGCCAAGGGCTGGTTCTGTTTTGACCAACACAGTCCAGATATCCATATGCAAGAGGCACTAAAGGAAGAATTTGTCCAAACTGCAGCTGAACTTTATCTTTCAGCTTCATAAAATATGTCCTTGGTGTTGGCTTTTCATGTTTTCCTGTGATAATTCTAAATGGCCAAAACTTCCAGAACTTTTCCAAGTGACCTCTGGTTGGGGTAACCTGCCTTGATACTAGGGATCAGACTTTCTATAGGAGACAGCACAGGAAACTCCTCTTGAAGTTAAAATGGCAACAGGGAGTTCATTGTTGTTGAAACCAGACAGCATGAATAAGCCTTTTAGAGTACTGAGAAATCTACAATCCAGTTTTTAATTTAAAAGGGGAAACAGAAGAAGTTTACCCTAGAGCTTCGTATTGCTGGGCCCTCTGTTAGAGTGTAGTCCATAAGTCAGAACTCCAGCTGTTTGGGCTGTGGCTGCATCAGCATTAGATTTGATCAGTCATGATGCTGAAAGCCTTCCATGGCTCGCTGTTTCATGGCCCCTTCCTCGAGAACCTGTTCCAGTAAGATCTGCCTGCAAATCAGAGGTTAAATGTGGTCCAGACAAGACCTGACAATCAATGCATACTATACTATGGTAGGGGCTTAAATTGATTTCAGGTTTTTTTTGCCTGTAAATTAATTTCTATTTTAAATAGCTTGACTGAGCATGGACATATGGGTATTTAAACTTGCCTTAAAAGTTCCCTTGTAAACCAGAGGTTTGGATCTCATTTCTCTCAATGGTACAGCAGGTAAAGAGCAAACACACCCATTTGATGTTATCTAGGGAAGGAAAAAATGAGCATAATGAACACAGCCTCGATGCTTTTCAGCTAATCCACCCTCAATGCCTGCCTACACAACAGCAGCAGGAAGTGCACTGTCTTTGCCTGCAGTATTCACACCACTATGGAAGAAATAATCGTTTTTGTGCTTTCTGTACTCTCAGATCCTGACAGTCCATGGTCAGACATACACACACTGACACCTGGTCTGGGTCTCCCATCACAACCAAGTTTCTGGCATAGCTTTAATAAACTATCAAACTACCTATTTTGAAAGCAAGATAATGAGGAGGAAGAGAAGAGGTAAGCATGAACTATTTCATGAAATTCACAAACCAAGAAAACAGGCCACAATTCTGTCCAACCAAGCCTGCAATCCTCCTCAAGATGCACAGAAACTATACAAAGAATAAATACTCAATGAATACCAAACCTGCACAGTCAGGCAGATTTCTTCTCTCTGTAGGAGCTTAAGGAGGCTCTCTTTACATTGCTTACTTTTTGTTTCCATGCACAAGAATTCTCGGAGAGGTATTTATTCCATTCACATGAAAAAACAATTTCATGTACTTGAAAGACAAAAACGATGGCAGTACAGAAAGTTTTCTTCATTACAAAGTGTTTTTCCATCAGGCAATTATTTATAAGAACTTTTGTTAACACTGGAGTTGAGGCTCTGGAACAAAGTGGATATATTGTTTACTAGCTTTGCCAGTCGATCTCCTCTTACAAAACCTCTCCCTTCCCCCTCTCCATTTCCAGCCAAGTCAGTCCCTTGCATTTCTCAGGAGTTTCCTTTGTCACCAAGATCTCCTTTTCCACAAATTGTCCCTTGAATGATGCCATCTTCAATGTAGTGGCCCGAGATGTCCATGCTCCTGCAGAGAACTGTTGAGGGGATCCGGGATGAGCGTCTCTCCTGGCCCTTATCCTCAGAGGAGCAGCAAATCATCCTTTTCATAGTAGCCCACATCTCATCATCTTTGTATGAATAAATTATTGGATTCATGACAGAGTTCAACAGGGCCAGGAGAAGGAACCACCTTTTAACATGCTGAATCCCACAGTCAGTACAGTTCAGTCCATCAAGCAACAAGACAACCAGGCCAGGGGTCCAGCAGACAACAAAGGCACCTAGAAATATAGGAGACAATAAAAAGAAAACCAAATCTGACTTCAAACTTCTAGGGTCTTGGAGTTTTTAATATCTTACAAGATTATTGACTTTGTCAAAATTCTACACAAAAATGAGAAAAGCAGGAGAAGACGAAATTCTAATGACAGTAGCAAGATTGTGTCTGCTACAGCTCCTCTGCCAAGCCCTGAGCAGGAGGCAGGGCAGCTCTCAGAAGACTGCAGGGAGCAAGAATCTGAGCTGCTGGCAGCATCAATTCAAACACACATAGGAAAAGGTCATCACAACAGTGATTTATCCATGCTGATAAATAAACAAGAGTTCTGGAGCATTTAAAAGTAGAGAACTGGCACTGGAACACATTTCCTCTGTTCATCTCTCTCAGGTACAGCAGGAGAAGATACCAGGTGATTCACTTCCACCACTGCCATAATATGATCCAAAGAGAGAAGCCACCCCACGGCTGACTCTGCAGTGCCAATTAATGAGGCAGGTGTCACATAATTTACACATGTCCTGGGGGGAAAACCCATAGCTAGTGTAGGATGTGCCACTCCCTACAACACACAAGCACTGTGGGCTCCCAGTCACAGCCTCGCCCACCTCCTTCCACTGCTCCCTCCCAGGCTCTGCGTGCTGAGACACAGTAATTCAGCTGCTGGAAAAAAATTAGTTACACAGGAAAAGAGAGGAGGAAACAAATCGATGAATTGGTGAAGGTGAAGTGAAGGATGTAGGAGTCACGGCAAAGAAATGCACGGGTGGAAAAAAAAAACCCAAAAACAAAGCAGAAAAGGTATGAGGAAGTAAGTGCATAGTGCTCGAGGAAGAGAAAACTCTGCGAGAGAGGCAAAAGAAAACTAAAGGGAGAATGAGGTAGAAGAGATCTTAGACTGAACATAGCACAAAGAAAGCATTAAAATGGCTCAAAGGCAGTTCAATAATAGAGAAGGTTCATTTGCACCTTCCCTTGTTCCTGCACACCCACACTGTAAGTGAGGATGAGCAGAGGTAACACTGCTACCACAGGCTGGAGAGGGGCCCTGGGCTGCCCCATCTGCCCCTTGGTCTCCCCGCTGCACTGCACCCCGTGATCCCTCCCAGAGCCCAGGGAAGGAGTAGCCATATGCATGATAATACTAACTTAGCACAAGCCACAATTGCTGTCTGATGTACAGAAATAGAAAATTACAACTCTGCCCGGCAGTCACAGTTTGAACAATGCACCGAGGAAATTCCAACCACTTATCACAGCAGAGTTTCCCCATTTTGGAGCTTAGAAAAAAAAAAATCAACAAATAATAGGATCTGCATGCCTAAAAGTTCTCTGGGGATGTGGATATCTGTTCAACAATTTTGGTAGAACAAGCAAGTCCACCTCATCTTTGGAAAGCTGCTGATATATCCAAGCTGTGGAAGCCAGCAGTGGGAGGGAGCCTGGCTCACAGCAGGAGCCAGGCAGTGCCCAGCAGCAGCCCAGGCACCCACCAGCCACGCTGCACACACGGGCTGGGGTCAGCAGCACTGACACTTCTCCCCATTGAGGACAGGACTGGACATTGCCCACATGACAGGCAGGCCATAATGGTATGTTAAGGGGATTTGTGTGATTTAGCAAGCACTAGGATTGCTGAAAAATGTATCCAGGACAAGGTATTGTGGATCTTGCTGCAAACTTGTGTCCTGGACTACAGAGAAAATTCAGCTGATTTACTCTGCTCTAGACAACACTGAACAGAAAGGCAGGAGACCATTTTCTGCAGAAACTGAATTTTCTACTCTGCTGTACTAAGATTTTTGTGATACTAAGTACTAATTTTATGGTGTTAGTTTTGAGATACTGGTTAACATCAGTAACATTCCTCTGTTGCCCACTGGCACTGGGAGCTGTGTGCTGCTACCACAATGCTTGTTTTCCCTGGTCAGTCTCTGTACTATGCACTGGTTTGGCCCCTGCATGCTGAGTAAGCAGCTGTGAGCAGGGCACCAGTTCTCTCTTATCATCTACAATGGAGAAAACACAGCACAGAATTGCTGTCCTGGGGTTCACCAGCAAATCCCATCAGTTTTAACAAGTGCAGTAACCCAACAACCCAGACCATGCCATACCTGGTTAAGTGTCTCAGCTCTGGACACAGAGCTTGCACTACTAAGGGTCACTGGCAAAGCTGCCAATCCACCAGCTCCATGCAGAAACTGAGATGGTGACAAACCTTCCTTAGAACAGATGCTGAAAGCATTTTGCTCACTTCTACCATAAAGAATGCCATGTGCAACCATGCTTTTATGGAAGACCCCAAAAGGCACATTTAACAAAAGACAGAAATCTCTCCTTCAAACAGAACCCAAGATTACAGGCAGAAGTAGTCCATGAACTCATAGGATGTATCCCTGTCTATCTATATGATCAAAACCCTAAAAGGTTGCAGCTTCAAAAGTAAAGAAAGATAAAAGACACCTGCAGGTGTGTCTCCACACATTTCCCACAACCAAAAACAAGAACGGGGCAATGCAGTGACAGTGTCCAAGTTACTGGATAATGCTTTCTTGGGGCTGCTTTGACTCCATCAAAAACACTTTTTCCTCTTAGCACCACAGAGATGAAAGTGAGGCACGTCTCAGACTGCAGCCTTGCTCAGATTTTGTTATTTTTACCACCAAGCTTTCAAAGGGAACCATGGTTAAGCATAAAAATATACCTTAGTCTCAGCCCTTCAGCAATTTTCTTGTTTGCAGAATATTTATCCCATAGGAGCTCCCCTCCCTGACAAAGTGCCACACTCCAAAAATAATTTAACTTCTGGGACTCATTAAAATTCACAAAAGGGACATGCAATACAGCCTGACTGCCACATAGATTAGAACAACTCAGAGTCTCTTCACCAGATTATGGGAGATCACATGTCACAATGCCTCAAGGTTAGTCTGAGAATTTTCCATTAGATTTAACCATGGAATTTATTGTAGATTACATCACCTCTGATTAAAAAGTAATTCCTGTGATCTGGAAGCACTACTGGTGCTTCAACAGCATCATTTCACTAACTCCTGCGCATCAAGGCTGTTCCTGAGCATGCCAACACTGAGAGAAAAAAAAAAGTGCAGTAGGTTCCAGATGCCAGTGCCACATGTGTGACCAAGTTAAAACAGCAAGTTACCAATTAAACTATAAATTCACTGAAACTGAAAATCATCCCCTCCAGAGCTGCTATTTCAGCAGGAATCTCACTGCCAGGTTCAGAGGAGCTACCACATGCACAACCATCTGAAAATCACATACCCTCACACCTGCAGCCACTCTTCTTCAAAGCTACAGTCACAGGCTGAGCTGGGATTATGCCACAAAGTCAGCTCAAGAGGATTTTGGCCCCTTTTTCTTGGTTTCACATCTTCCAGTTTCAACTAGATGACACCTGTGGTTCATCATGCCAAAGGGAAAGCCTTACTCCTGTACCATGATGGACTATTTTAGGGGTTATGGCAGGAATGTGCAGATGACAGAGACTTGACTCCCAGCCTCTGGAAGGGACCCTCCAAGCCTAAGTGATGGTGCAAAAAGCCACCTGAAGCTGCGATCACCAGGAATCCATGAAATGACTCTAAAATCTCAATTCCCCCCAACTCACAGCTGTAGGGCCATGGGAGGGGAACACCCAAAGAGGACAGGGATGTTTTGCTGTGAGGGCAGCCAGCCACAGCCCAGCCTTCCCAAGGAGGGAGCAGGAGGAAGCTGGGAGGAGCAGCATGCCAGCAGTACCCAGCTACACACAGCCTCCTTCCACACAGCAGCACAGGAGAAGGATTTTGTCCTGAATCTCCCATGAAACCAATAGAGCACATGAACAAGAATGATGGGAATTATTATGCATTACCCAGCACAGCATTTTGGAATGGGCTTTTAGTTAAGACAGTTATCAGGTCTGTACTCCAAAGCATTTTCAAATGTTTCAGAAAAAAATATTAAAAATAACTGCTTTGGGCAAAATCCACGTGCTGCATATAGCTCTAGGCTCTTGCATCAGAGGTTAGAACCAGAATTTTGGAAGAATCACTTTGGCCACTTGGTGTCTCTTGGTAATTGGAAAGTCCAGAAAACAAGCTATTTGGTTTTTAATGCATTTTGCACACAGTGCTTGAATAACTTGGCCAGGAGATCACATTTCAAACTATTTAAAAAAATTAAGTTCTCATTCTTGGAAATAAATGGTTATAAAAAGCCCCTCAGAGTTAAAATTTGGAGAACTGATATGAAAGAACATGTCAAGATACATTTCCTCTAACACATGAGCTTGAAGTAGACTGTACACCCAGCAACAACAACATTATGATCTCTAAAGCAGCACTCAGACTAAGTTAAATTTGCCTTTCCCAGCACACAATAACATTAAATGTTCTGCCTGAATTATAGTTCAATTTCATGGCTGAAAAGCCATATGCTGTAAGAGGAAGCTAATGCTGAACTTCAAATCAACCCATAGTCCTTAGGCCCCACTCCATAGGAAAAGAAATACCAAGTTCAAAATGAGATTTTAAGTGGGGTCTCTTTCCACAGAGCAGCATGGTCACAGAGAACACTGAAGGCTTTCCACAGCATAAAGGACCACGAGAGATGAGCGAATGGCAGCCGCCATCCCTGTGCCTCCAACCCCCACACTGGCTGCAGGGTGCAGTCCTGCCTTCAGCAGAAATGCTCAGAGAACTGCTTTTTAAAAGTGCTGTTTTCTGTCTGTTTGCAATGCAGCAGTTAACTACAGTCTACTCATCCCTATGCATTAGGGCAGGATCAGAGTTGGAGCAATTCAGAGTTTTTCTGCAGGGGTTTTCTCCTTCCAGGTGGACGGTTTAGGTTTCACTGCACCAGAGCTTGGGTGGGGCAAAAGATCAAATCTTGTTCCTGCAAATCAAGGGCAGAGGGACAGGAACAACCACCAAATTTACTCTCAAAAAATAACAGTTGGGGGATGATTTAGAAGGAAAAAGCTCTGGCAGCAGATAAACCATCTACAGAAGACACAGAAGTATAAGTGAGAACCTTCTACATGCTTGAACTACCAGTCTGCTTTCTTTCACAAAGTCAGGCACTGTGAAGTTTGATGGATTTCAGCTTATGAAGGTCTTTAAGACATCATTTGGTAGACAAAGGTGCTATAGCACTATAATTTCAGGAAAAAACAATAAAATCAGGTACCACACTGTGCAAAGAGCACCCAAAAACTTCAAGGGGAAGAAAGTGTCCTCAGCTTGAACTTCCTACTCTGGCAAGTCCTATCTCCATGAAAAATTACACTTTTGTCCCCAATCTTGCTAGTTCTACCATGCTGCAGTATGACACAACTGTGTCCCAGGTATACATGACCACCAGCTTTCCCAAAAGCTCCAGTTCTGCTACATTGGCTCATCCAACCTCAAAACAGCTGTTAGAGCAGTAAAGCCATATTTGTGGGTTAGAGTCCACCACCACCTGAGCCCAGCTTCACAAATGTCTCAGTGTACCTCCAGCTCCACCTGGAGCCCTGCTGGCATGATATTTGGTTTCCAGGACACGTCTTGTTCAGATTCAAGTAATTCTGGAGAAAATTGACTGCTACAGCTGGTATTTGTTCCAAGAATCAGTCACCTGGTCTGTTCCTCTCCAATTTAATGTATACTACATCACAATTCCCTGATGAAGTGATCTGAGCTGCTCAAGTATCAACAGTGTCTTTAGGGTAGAACCCAAGGCAAATCTCATGTTATGATTTAGAGATATAAGGCTAGACTCTACCATGATTATCTAGAAGTACTTTGCACCATGTAATATCCACAGAATGAAGGTGAATCCTTCCCTTGAAAAGCAAACCTCTATCAAAGTTGCAGACCCACCAGCCATTCTCTCCTTTCCCCAGAGAAGGTGCATTTCCAGGGGGAAGAAGTTTCTATGCCCAGGAAACAGCCAAGAGGAAGATGTGCGAAGAAAACTACTGACATCCAACATTAGTGTTCATGACCTTGTGCAAATATTAAAAAACATTATTTTGAAAATGTTCTACTAGGTAATTATAAACCTTCACAAGCCTTTCTCCAAAGTGATTTTGTATCTTCCTGCTGAAAACAAAAACAAAAACCCCAAAAAAACAAACAAATGCCAAAAACATTTACCTTCACAATTTGTGTTTTGTAACAAGGTGCCTACACTTTTCTTCTATGTGTTGACCAGTCCTCTGTCTCATGTTTCTGCATAGTGCAACAGCTCTTTCAGTGTCTAAAGCACACAGAAGTCTAGATGCCTCCAGCACTTAAAAGTTCAGTGAGGTTTCTTTGTGTTAGGAGGACTGAGTGATTTTTGTACAGCTTTTTGTTGGTTTGTTTCAAATAAAAACTGAACCAAACCAACACAAACCAATTCACTGGCACTGCCAGCCTTGCCCACCATGGTTTGTGGTCTCTTACCTAAAACTGTCATGACAGTCTTCATAAGCTTCACAGGGGTTCTCCTCCGACTGATGGACCCACTAGTGTGTGAGGACAGGACATTGGTTTTCCTCTGGACGTACATGTAGATTCTTATGTAAACCACCACCATAATGAAGAAGACAACCAGGTTTAAGACACTCCAGAACACCAGGTAACTTCTGCTGTAAATGGGTGCCAGGGATGAGCAGACAGTAATGTCACACAGGCAGTTCCAACCCAGGGTCGGAACGGCACCCATGAAAATAGCAATGGCCCAAATGGATATAATTAAGAACGTGACTCTCTTCTTGGTGAGATTGCTGTGGATCTTCATGCGCATGATGGACATGTGGCGCTCCACTGCGATGACGAGGAGGTTCACCAGGGACGCCGTCAGGCTGGTGTCCAGGAGACCCTGGCGCAGGAACCAGCGGTTAACTGTCAACGTCTTCGACACCGGGCCCGTGTTGAACATCAAGAAAACATAGGCAATTCCAGCAAAAAAGTCAGCAGCTGCTAAGTTGGCCAGAAGATAGTAAAAGGGAAAATGAAACCTCTTGTTCTTCACCACAGCTGCTATGACCAATGAATTTGAAATAAAAATGAAGAGGCAGAAAAAGGTGCCAAAGCATAGAACACCAATGAGCTGTGGTCCTGTCCACTCATCCGCCGTGTCCGTCTTTGTCCTGTTGTAGAAAAAGTCCATGCGCTTGTCATAGTAGCATTCGTTCATCCTGGATTAAAGCCCCTGCATCCTAGGAAGGGTGGAAGGGAAAAAGGAAGATTAACAATCAGCTAATAGTCCTTGCTTCAATCACTACACCTTCCTTCCTGGGGGACAAGAGGGTGTGGAGGCTTTAAGTAAAAATTCAAGCTGTACAGGATTGACACGGAAGATATTCTGGAGGACCACAGTGCATGGTCCTTGGCTGAATCAGGAATTTTAAAAGATTTTCCTACTTTAAAAATTCCAGCAAAGTTCTTTTGCACAAGCAGTCATACTGTACAAGCAACAAACTGGAAGTTAAAAAATTACTTTCTGGAGGTCATGGAGAAAATCTGAGCAACAGCCAAGCCATTCTTGCTGTGAAATCCCATGTTTGAGCCACAGCCCCATCATTATTTCCATTTCTCAGTGTAGCCAGTTGGGAAGCACAAATCATAACTCTTCCACTTTACTGACTAAGCAATAAAAGGCCCATTATGGAAAACAACTCTTTTGTTTTTCAATTATATATTAATAAATGTAAAAAATGTGTGTATATAAGATACTACAGGCATATATATTCTGAACACATATCTGTTATTTACTAATAGAGGACTTAAGTAAACATGCTGAAAAGGGAAAAGTATTTTCGAGATGTTTGACTATTCTAAAGCCAGGAATTATTTTACTGGGCTCTCAAGTACCACACAGCCCAGTTATCTTTAAAGCCAAAATCCAGCTCCCTTCCCAACCACAGGTTAAAACAAGCCCCAGGAACAGCATTGCTGGGGTTTATTTCTCATACCCACTCAGCACTATTTTGGACACAGCTATTAAACCTGATGATGGAGAGGGAGTCCAAGTCCAAGTTCCAGATTACATCACACTTCTGCTACTCTGGGCGAGGTCAATGTCAGCTGCTTTGGCAATTTTACTGCCTTTTTTATGAACCAAACTGAACCTGCACTAATTTACACAGGAGATCTGACAGCAATTACTCATGGCTGCTGGACCCCATGCAGGGTCTCATAGTACAGAAGGGAGAGTTTGCATCTGATCATCACCAGCCCTCACATCCACTGTCAGTATCTGCAGAAGGGTTTTAACAGCTCATTAACAGATTGTATAGTTTTAGCAAAACCCAGGAACACAGCCATGGCACAAAATCTAAATCAAACTAGATGTTATACACCGTGGCAAACAGCAAAAAAACCTAGAAGACGAAAAGATTTTAAAAAGCATAGGCTTTCCATCTCTGCAGCTAAAATTGTTGTCAGATAAACATGAGGTTCACTTAGTCTGTTATTACCCTGTGGTTATTTTACAGTTAAATCTCATCTCCCCAGGGAGTGGGAAGGAAATTAAACAATCCCCAGCAGGCTGGTTAATGCACCACTGTTATATTAAAGGTTCATTCTAAGCTTTGAACTAAAAAGGTCTATCTCTTGTCATTTATGTTATGCTACCTGTGTTATTTCATGCAATATTTACAGTAATTTTAAATCAAATTACACTATTATATAATTAATATTTTCAGGAAATTTATATTTTTTAATATTCCATTTTTGCTGAACTAGTTCCTTAGCCTTTTTTCCTTTATTTTTCTTAATTCTCACCTAATAGTCAATGTGAAAGCAGGCCACTTGACATTGTTGTCGATTTTACTGCCCTCAAGAACCTGGCCAGCCACTTTTTTTACAAAAGTCTATATTACTCAAAGCATCAAATTTAAGCACATAGAACTAAGAACAGCTAATTAAGGACAAGAAGTGGAAGGAAACAAGTAAATCATCCCTTGCACTGAAACATTACAGAGCATCCCTCCATCTAAAAATAAAAAAGCCTCAGCAATGCAGATCTACTGCAGTGAGTCAACTGGAATTCAGCGCCCACTGCTCCCTGTTCACAGGAACAAGGGGGAGTTGGGCAGTCAGGACATTCCCCATTCTCACCCAGGAACTACTCAAAAATCAAATTCAGTCTGTAAGTGACCAGAAGTCCCTGAAGAGTGGCAGACAACAGCTACTCAAGTAGCCAAGTGCTGGGAACCCTGCCAGCAGAGAAGCCTCTGCTCTAACACATCAAGGCAGCAAAGGACTTACTGAGCTTGACATTAAGGTTTTACAGAACAGCTGAAATGCCTGCAAATAGAAGCAGCATTTTGGGCAAGAATGGCAGGGAAAAAAAAAAAAAAAAAAAAAAAAGAAAAAGGGAAAAAAAACCCCAAAAAACAAAAATAAATCCCCAAACTGTGAAAATTACAGGGAAGGTTTTTTGAACATGTTGTATCTTGCTGTGTAATCATCTCAACAGATGAATCTCTTGCTTGCAGTGACAGGAGAGTAAAGAAATCTACAGATGCTTTTTGCATCTCATCTGTTCAAAAGCTTAAAGAAATCCAAAATATCAATGATGAATTTATTCTAAATACTTCAGCTTAATGAAGTCCCATCCTTATTTGAAGTAGTAACCAAAGAAAAAAAAACATTCACCCATCCATAATTCTCCACTGAAATAATTACACTACAAACACTTACTGTCACACAGCAGAGCTCAAATGACAAATGATTTTGAAAGAGATGTCTTGAGGTATTGAGGTAAGATGAGGAGGAGTAGAAAAGCATCCAGCTGAGGTCTCAGAGTCACAGGGCAGACTCTGGAGATTTCCAAATGGAAGCTGCACCAATGCAGAAGCTCAACTGGAGCAAGTTTACATCCCAGTCCTTCAAAATGAAGATGCAGCACTTGGCTGCCTGCTCCAGCCTGAGTGCACAGAGCACTTACAACACCAGGGGCCTTGCAGACAGTGCAAGGTGTTCTTCACACCTTTATCCAAAGTCCTCCCAGCAGAATGAGCCTGGTCTCAGGGGAGCTGTACAGCTGTGTCAGAGCGATGCAGCTGAATCCTCAGAGTCCACAGCAGGCACCAGATGCAGGATAGGATATCCCATAGTTTTTGGCATGTGACATGTCCTGGCAGGACTTTCTTCTCCAGGTCTTCTCTTCTGCAGCCAAATCAGAGATGCTTATCTTGATCAGGGCAGGTTTAAACTTAAGAAGAAAAAAATAACCCTTAAATATAACCCTTCATTAAAAATAATCCTTAGATATTATATATTTCAGATCTGTTTATTAAGTACACAAGAATTTAAGTACTCAGACAAAATACCAAAGTTAGTAGAAAAACAGCTAAACTTCTCAGTCCAGACTTAAAAAGGCAAGAGAGTCATCCAGAGTCTGCAGCAGAGAGCTCCCACATTGTGCTACTCACTTTAAGAAGAATTGCCTTATTTGCTTTGAAATTGTCTCTCCCAAGCTTGATAATTATTGGGTTTTTTAATGAGAAAGGACAGCAAACAATCTCTAGTCACCTGTTCTACATCACTTGGTGTTTCCTGTCCCATCACGCAGCTCTCCAGCAGTTATCACATATTGCATATTCTACAGGGGAGTTGAGCTAACAGCTTGCTCTTTTACTTGCAGGCAAATATATCAAAACTTGTCAAGTGCCAAAAACATACCCTTGTCTAAAAGGTTCTTTCCCTCATTTCAGCTTATTTAATTACCTAATTTTAACCAACAGTAGCCACAAAGATCGCAAACTGATGGACTATGAACTGCATTTTTCTCTACCACTCTTGAGTAAACATTCAAGCTTTTTCTCTTTTTTGAGTGGGAAAAATCCTCTCTTCCAAAAAATCTCAAAGAATTTGGGATTTTAGCTAAATTTTTTTCAAATGCAAAAGCATTTGAAAGCACTTCAAGAATTCTTCCCAATGCATCTTGAACTTTGTCTTAATGACAGATGTATATACTTTAATTGTGACAGTATAACTCCTACCAAGTCAGAATATGTTCTTCACTGTTCTTTAAATAAAAGTCAAGAATTTGCATGAGTATGTAGGAATATATTACACTAGCTAACTGAATAAAGAGTTAGTGAAATAAAACAACACCTAGATAATATTTTCGACAAAAGGTTTGGCTAGTTGTAAGCTAGCATGCTTTAATGGTTGTTATTCAATTGGAATCTTGTTTACTTCAATAAATTCACTGAAAATCTGTATTTATAATGGCATTTAGTATCAGTTATTTAAGTCAAGGATTTTGCTGATTGAAACGGTGATTAAAATTAGCTTTAAATAACTTTGATTAAAAAGTAAATATCGCCTGTAAATCAGCTCTGAGTTACTCATTATTAATGCAAACATTTCTGAAGGAAAACACAAATAGTATTTTAATGATAAAGTCATTATAAAATTTACCCTGCAAGCCATAATGTGATTCAAGGCACACCCCCATGGTTTTCTGCCTCTTCCCTTGTCCATTAAAAACCAAGATGTTTCAGTATGTTGGCTACAATTTTATTGAAGGGTTGGCGTCAGTTTGGAGGACTTTGATGGCTTCTGCCCTGTTTCTGTATAGATGCAAGAGGGGGGAGCAGACAGGCCCGGGGTGGCACAGAAAGCTACAGTAAAGGGATTCACGCCAGCTTTAGAGATGGACCGAAAGGCCCTGAGAGCAAAACTGAGCCTAAAACAATAGCAGTGAAGCCCTTTAGCAGGGCAGCAAGCCATCTCAGGGGAGAGGGAGGGGTGTGTGCCCAGGCAGAACACCAGCCTGGTTTACTGAGCTGGCACAGGAATTTCTGTGCAGAATTTCAGGCAGTTCAACACCCAGAATGATCCACAGTGGAACAGGAGAGATGACAGAGCCAGTACAGTCCGGGCAGGGCTGTGAGATGGCGCAGAGGAGCAAGCTGTGCCCAGGCTCAGCCTGCAAAGCAGGCAGGCTGCCAGCCCCGCCTGAGCACTTTGCCTCCTGTCTCCCCTTCTCCATTAGCAAAGACCAGGTATTAAATACAGATCTCTAAGAGATTTTGAAACTTATTATAAAAGTTGCTCTGCAGAAAGCTGAGTTTATCACAATGACTGATCACAGGCACAGGTGGCATACTGTGAAATACTCTCTTCACATTCAGACTGTCACTGCAGAGAAATATCAGCAGCAATTGCCTACTTGCACATATTCCTTTGGCTTTTTAAATCTACCCTACAAGCAGCAGATGGCTCTCATAGAGCACCACAAAAGGAGTGTCTGGAGGTTTGCAGCCAGTGCAGCCCCTGCCAGGGCCCCCCACAGCACAGCATTTGCCTGCCCGCACCCTGTGCCACAGGCAGACACAGGCACCCTCTGTCCCGTCCTCTTCTTCAGGATAAACCACCCCTGCTTCTTCTTGTTCTCATTACTGAAAAGCTCTCTCACCTTATTTCTCAGAGGAAGGCATAGGCAGAAGAAAGCCAGGGTGCTGGGCAGCCAGAGTATACACAGCAGCAGTACCAGCTCAGAATGGGAATTGGTTCCTTGTTCCCCTCCACACCCTGCTACATGTATGGCCACGGAGGAGAACACAACCAAATGATTGCACAGTAACCCAAGAAACCCATCCAGGTTACCTCAGCTTAGAAAGAAATACCAGTGCAGAAAAGGGTGTGTACCACAACAGAAGCCAAAGATGTTAATATGTAACTGTAAGGAAGAGTTTTGTGAGGTAAGTGCTCTGGTTCACTTTCAATTGTCTCTAAGAGTTTATTGATATTATAACCCAAATCAATTTAGATAAACAAACTGAAAGGAAGCACATAAAGAGCACAAAATTATGCATACAAGTATATCTAAACTAAAGCTTTTTATTTTTATCTGGTACTACTAGAAGACATAATTGAAGCCAACATTCATTTAATAAGTTTTACAGAGACAAGTTATCTCAGAAATGCAACTGTTTTACATTTTGTTTATTACAGAAATTGTGCAGGCACTGCCTGTACTTGAAACAGCATGGTATGTAATACACTTCAAGGACCTGAGAATGTAATTTTTAAAAACATTTTTAAATGCAGCTTTACAAATTGAAAAAAAACACAAAAGTTATGTCTAAAAACCATGAGGCCAAATGAATAAGTTTTTCAACAAGAAAATGTGCTTATTAGTAAGGGAATCTACTTGTGGTTTTGTTTGGCTCTATTTTTTTTCTTTAACTGTAGTATCTACAAGTTCAGATAACTTTCTGAACTCAAATCAATTACTCCCAAGTAGCATTATCCCACTACCTTGGTCTTCAATACCTTTTAGACTAAGGAGAGCAAAGTGCCATATCCATTTTCTCTCCAAGCCTGTTTCACCTACATAATGTTAACTTAAGGAAAGTACAGCAAACTCATACTTCCACCAAGGTTCTGGATATTTCCAGCAATAGTCCATTCCTGTGGTGTCATCTTTTGGACTGGGAAGGGAGTGGGGCAAAAGGAATGAAGATGATTCTTTGGCAACTCTTAAGTATCTGTGGTGGAAACATTTAAGGTTTTTGTTTATCATACATCCTGCATAAAAGACTGTGCTACATGGCACAAATAGAGAGCCTCAAGAAAAGTATTAAACCTACCAAAAATGTAGAACCTCAAGACTAAATATTTAAAGTTGCAGAGAGAGGAAGTAGTACCACCAGACACGAACCACAGAGCTCTGTACACACAGTCTAATAAGAGGCTTAAAAATCACTGTTAGAGCACACAAGTGTCACCCTGTGCATGTAAGTGACAGTGCTGCTCCTCTGCAAACTGCTGCAGGCTGACACTGAACTGTGAAACAGAGATACAGGGGCACCTCCACCAAGATATTACAAAGCTCAGGCTCCAGCTCCTGAAATCCCTTTTGTACAAAGCTGCTCTAATGCACTAAATTGTCTGAAAGCTCTTCTACATTGCATAAATTTGCTAGGGACAGATAGCAAGTAACTCACTAGTTACCACAAGTTTAGACTTCAGACTTGATAATTTAAGACTTTCTGAAATTATGGTTTACTAGATCTATATATGGAGTTCAAACTAAAATCTTTGCTGCAAAGCCTTCATTTAGTCTCCTTTAAGTGTGGTTCTGGAAGGAGCTGGCAGGTCATCCTATAATGCAGAAACAGACACAGCATTTAAAGTATTTAAAAGTCATTCAAACAGCCTATACATTGTGAAACATGCCTAGAAGAAAATACCTGTTCTGCTTCAAAAGTAAGTTTCCCATTTCTGCAGAACTTCCAGGTCCTCTCACTAATCACTACCAGCTCCATTTTAACAATCAAAAAATCAGCTTTCTTTCACAAAACCTACAGAATGCAGATACAGACTATTTCAGCACAGTCCCAAACAAGTCAACTTTTACTGTTTATTTTCAGGACATACTAATGATTAACTAAATCACACCACTTCTGCTTAAAACAAGTCACTTGACTGCATCTGATCTTTTTAGAGATTCAGAGCCTGGGTTCACAGGCAAATGTGTCAGTGGAATTGTTAGAAATAGCACACTCTAAAACATATTTGGTCAAGACATAGAAGTTGGTCTAATGGCATAAGAGTGGAATTCAGATATGTCAGTCTTTAATACCCAAGATAAATACATTCCCTACAGTGTCAAATCATATATTCCTGAGATTTTATTTCATTATCTGATAGCATAAAGCATATGCTGGAACACATTCCTAAAAGGTCAGTGTAACGCAGGAGGATAAGGACACAGCCAGTCTAACTTATCTGAAATTTTCACCCAGCATTCTGAAAAAAAGCTTAATACATCTCTCAGCTTTGCATGGTGGTAAGAACTACTGCTTCTTTACGATTATGTGGATTTGGTTTCTGGGGTTCTTTGATTTGTCTGCTTTTAGTTTAATTTTCAGTACAGAGATAAGCTTAGTGAAATTAAATTTTGCATCATATAATTGGAATTGAGTTCTGCTTTCTACTGCACCTTTTAGGAGACCATAAGAACATGCAAGAAATCACACACTCAGCATATCTTAAAGAACAAAGCTACAGCAATACAGTTTACCAGTCTGCCACAAGAAATGTCTTCTTCTAGACTCACATCACAGATAGGAGAGCAGACGTAAGTACACGGTCTCTGGAAACACAAGGGTACAAAACTGCTTCGTCTCCCTCTCCCTCCGGCCCCGACTTTGTTTCCTTAAGGGAAAGAACGTACCATGCAAACTAATGCAGCGCATTTTTTCGGTGTATTGCACAGATTAAGATAGCACCGTATTAAAAAACCACTTAACACAGGACCCTTTGCCGGTGCCCGCGGTCCGTACCAGCTGCCCGTGCCTCAGCAGGGCAGGGCCCCTCGCACCCAGGGCTGCGCAAACGGAGTCTCAAACGCGCGGAAACTCACGTGTGTGTTTCTGAACGCGCGGGTCCGTGTCCGCACACACCGCGGCGGCTCTCCGGGACCGAGCGGCAGCACCGGCGCTGCCCCGCCGGGCTCGGACTCCGCTACCGCCGCAGAGAGTTTTACAGAACTGAAGAAGTTTTGCCAGCCCGACTCCCGGAGCTCGACCAGCCCGCAGTAACAGTGTTCCTGCCCACCGCCGCCCCGGCCCCGCAGTCGGTGGCAGGGGCTGAGCCTGCCCGCCCCGGCCGCACTCACCGGCAGCCCCGGCGGGAGCGGAGCGGAGCAGCGCCAGCGCCGCCGCGGGCTCGCCCGCCCCGCTCCGCTCCGCGCCCCGGCCCGCCCCGCCGGCCTTAACCCGTCCGGCCCCGCCCGCCCCGCACCTGCCCCCGGCGAACGGCAGAGCTCGCCCGGGCCTTCGGTTCCTCCCGGGACGAAAGTTTGGCTCTCCCCCAGCAGCGGCTGCTGCGGAGAACGCTAGCGAGACCCCCGAGCTGCACAAGTCTAAAGGGCTGTGCGGCCCGAAACGCCCGTCAGAAGGTCCATCATCATCACGCATCAGGAAACAAATGCAAAACTCAGATAAAACTGCAATAACTTTTGCGAATAGATCCGGACAGTACGGACAGGTAGAGCACTACACGTAGCTGTTCTTTGAAACAGTGTAAAAAGCAAACGAGAACCATTTCAGGGTGATAGAGAAACTTGGCGGCTCATGCCACCTCCAAGGGGCAGGACTGAGCACACACAGCTTTGCAATCAAAGACAAGTCAAACTCAAAAGTAGATGGTAGTACAAAATCAAATTTATCCAAAGCCTGTGATCAAAGGGATCTGACCCATTGCCACTTACCTGAATCACTTGCTGAGGCCAGGCATATGTCCACATAGTGCACACCTAAGCACAGGTCTGCTCAGAGCTGAAGAACTGACTAAACAAAATCTCAGTGGAAGACCTCTTTACCACTTCTCAGAAATCCTAGTAACAATTACAGCATGAAATGTAAGTGTTAAAGCCTAGGTACCACCTTGCATGTGAACATTGTATATGAAATGTCAAACAGCCTCCATTCCAATTTTTTTTCCTGTTTTAAACAAAAAAATATAAAGACCTCAGAGTAAGAGCCCAAAAATCTTATTGACCCTGTTCCCCTCACTTGAATGCCCACCTTGAAGATGGCTTAGGAAATTCTCTTCTCTTCCTTTCCTTCCTGTTCATGTCTAATACAAGCCTCTCATTGTCTCAGCCATTTCTATTCACCTTTTGTTAAGTCCTACAAGCAATTAGCAAAAGCTTCCTATTCCCAGAGAACAAGACTATGAAAGGCAACATCCCTTTTTCAGAGCACTTTGCAGAAGTTTATGTTTCAGTTCTGCTTCCATTACTGTGCATCACCTCCTTAGCAGCTGGACTGGGACCACCTGTCAGCCAGCAACTGTGTTCAAATCTGTATTAATGTGCAGAATTCAGAGTCAACATATGCCAGATTTCCTGTTAAGTTTCACCTCTACAGAACAGAGAGCCAGTAACAGCCTCCAGCAAGTGTGTCTTATCATCATCTTCAAGAAGAAAAAAAAACCCAGAACACCAGATGGTGAAGATAAAAAGTGGTTTCTACAGCACATTAGAGACCTGCTCTAGTATGGTAGGGCTGAAGCAGCAGTCTAGTTAGAAAGCATTTCATATTATTCAAACCATAAAAAATCAATACTGGGCAAGAAAGCCTTATAATTCCATTACAGAAATTAAGTCTTAAAATCAGTTAAGAATGATTAAGTATTCTCTGCATTTCTTTTGCTGATAATGCTTTCCCTCATTCTCTAAGTGGTTCTCCCACAAACAAGTATTTATCTGAGCAATGGTTTTGGCAGGTCACATTAAGAAAGAGATGGAGCTTGAGTGAGGAGCTACAGCTGCTGCACCATGGCTCCATGTCAGCGGTACAGGAGGCACCTCACCTGCTTTTCACAGTGTCTTGGTTAGTGGTAGCAATTGCAGTAATAGCCAAAAGCTGTAGTGAGGTTAGGCCACAGCAAGCACATTGCACAGCCTGGGATGGGAAGAAAATTCACTGCCCCAAATACATCTCATCAATGGAAGCATTAAAATGTGCAGAACCTGGAATCATCAAAATCCCGACAGCAAAAAATCTGTTCTAGACACCTAGCTGCAGCCAAAGCAAGGCAAAATGGCATTCAATTTCAACACCAACAACAAAAGTTTAATTGTTTTGAAGGCAAACACTAGGCAGGAGATTAAAATAAACAAAAATTAAAAAAAGAAAAGAAAAAAAAAAGCAGAAAATACCCCTGCCACTTATCTCACTCATATCAGGGCAGCATTTTGAATTACCTTTGCCATTTGAAACACTAACAAGCCAGAACCTGCAGAGAACACCATTAGTAGTTAAGAACACACAGCAGACTGAGTCCTAGCCAGCACACTGATATAATCTACTAAAGAGTGTTTTTTTAACAGAGTAAATAGTGCAGAGACAAAAGTGGAACATCTAATATAATAGTACACTCACCCCAGGAACTGTCAGATTCCTGGAGTGTCCAGAAATATCTGGTTAACATTTATGCACTACTATCCTGGAAGTGCTTTTAAGTTCCCCAAAGTCCTCTGTTCTCATTGAATAAATTTTATAAAGAGGCAAGAGGAAAGTACAGTCTTTCTAGTTGACCATCCCAAAGACAGCTAGAAAGTCACCTGAAAAAACCAACTGCAAGGTTTAGTTGCTACATATTTTCTTCCAATTAACATGTGCTCGAAAAAGAAGTAAAATTCCATGGCACTGGTTTTGTCTGAATTTGTCCTCTGGATTATGACAACAATATAATACTGCCTCAAAAAAAAAAAAAAAGAATCTTTCCAGGAGCCTTCAGATAATGCTTGCCATGAAAGTTTTCAACTGTGTAAAGAAGTATTTAATTATAGCTAAAGGAGTAAATTTTATCTGGACACGGTATAAATCAATATTGTGGGTATAATAGAAAAGACAGCCAAAAATGATAAAAGTGCTTTTTAGTAAAGCTGTTAAAGAAAAGGCTGCACCCTGTAAGTGGTTTGTGTTAAAATGATATACAAGAGGGAAAACAACAATTACTTTTGTGCAGCATTTAGTTTTACATAAACTTAATTCAAATGTACCAAGTAAATGACAGGCTGAATGCATCAAGTTACATGATAAACTCCTCCCTTCTTGACTTCTTTTTATTTAATATTTTTAAAGACAGGATTATTTTTTAAATTATTTTTATGTAATTCTATTTCTTATTAACAACAGTTGATTCAAGGCCATTTTTCTTCCTCCTCAATGTCATTAGCAAAAAGAGCTTCCACAGCCAATGCTCAATGATCAGTCTTCTCTAACATGACAGAACTTGAGGCAAGAATACGGAATTCTTCACAGCTCTTCTCCAGACACAGCTTCTGGGTCTCCTGTTGGTCAACCAGCTGCTGTCACATGAATAGCTTTTTCCCCCCAAAACCTTAATTAGCTAAGACAAGTCTGTTCATGAGGCAGATCCAGATGGCAGGTTCCACTGCAATCTGGAGAATTATCATTCTCCATACCACTATGCTTTCTTTGCATAGATCAGTAGTGAATCTCAATGTGAAGCCATCAATTAATAAGTATCAAGTTGTCATCACTCTGTTGTCTGCAAAGAAAAAAATCACAAGTCTCCAATTAGAAAGAAATGCAATAGGAACCATCTACCCATATGAGCTCAGTTTTGATCCTTCTGTTCTCTGCTCTCTCATTTCCACATACAACTCTAACACCTGCACTGGACAACGACGCAAAACCTGCTACAGTAGCAAAAGCTCTAGATTTTCACTTCAACCACCAGGCTTGTGCCCTCAGCACTGCACAGCATATTATGGTGTCATTTATTATGCTCAAGCACACAAATATCTTTTTCTGCACAGTGACTTGCAGGTGAAACCTGAAGCTGGGCCTGGCTGGAATTCTTGTTAACAGCTGGTTTTCATGTGCCCCCAGCAGCCATTGGGATACCTGCCCATGATCATCTCTCATGTTCTTTTTTGGCTATGGGGTCCCCTTCTGCCAGGGTACACCAAAAGTATAAAAATGCATTTCACAAAAGCAACAGGATGTAAGTGGACAACTATCCTGCTGCTAAAAGGGGATTTGTTACACCAGTTGTGATTAAGTGTTCACATTTTGGTCCTTCTCCCATAGCCTGGCTTCCTTGCACAGTGCCCACAACCATTCTGTGCACATGAATGGATTATCCTGGACTGTCTAGGGACAGTGACAAGGTCCCTCCTATCTCTAACAGGGTTCCAGAGGTGTGTTATGTTGCCTCAGAAACAGAATTCAAAGAATAAGCTTTCAGACCAGCAAGCACCAGATGAGACATTCGTCTCCCACCACCTCCTTAAAAAGGACCATGCCACAATGCCTGCAACAAGACATTTACCAGTGTGTTCCCAGTATTCTGGCACATGGTATTCAGTTTGTCTCAGACACTGCATAGTTTTGGGATTAAGCACCAACCTCTGGATGAATCACCCTCTCACTTTCTGCTACTACTCCAAGCTTAGTAGTAAAGCTTTTTAGAAACAGACAACTTAAGGAAAGATTTGTTTTGCTTCAGAACCCTTGGTAGTTTCATGCTGTACTTCACAGTCCTCTCATCAGCTTCTGCATAGCAGTTTTCATAAGAGTATAACAGTTAAAACACATTTAAGCTCAGAACTGCTGCCTTTGCATCATCAGCTGACTAAAGATCTAACATGAAGTAAAAGAGGAACAACAGCATCCAAATATCAACAGGCTTAATTCTGGATACTCCAGCATTCATGAAGCAGCATTTTGCAGTGAGAAGCTAACTGTTGTACTTCTCAGGAAAACACTCATTAAAAACACCCTACTGACCTCCTGCAGCAGCAGATGAATGGAAAAGAAGTTCTGTCTTTTCTGTAGCCAGCATTGCTATGGTCTTTTAGAAATTCATGTAAATCTGTTGCTGGAAAACCACTTTGTTGGTATTTCTGAAAGAAACAGCATTTCATTTACAACACAGGAGAAGTTAACTGGACATGAAACATTCTAAAACTACCTCTAGAGTGTGACAGTTAAACCATATTATTTTGTTCAATAATTCAATATTCTATAGGAAGGAAAGAACCCATTCCCGTCCTAGAAGCACTACATAGCTTGCTTTGTTCCACTAACAATGTATGTCACAGAAAACTCACACTGTTCACAGACTCTCTTGTGTTTTGTTTGCTGCCTACAAGGCTAAACAAGTGAACTCAGGCCATAATGGTATTGACTCTTCCTTGCTCAGAGTGAGCTGCTGTGGTCACTGCAAGTGTCCTGGGCTCCTTTTCCCTAAAACCTGTAATTCTGGATTTGAAGGGTTCCAGTGTTTTTATTCAATATTGCCATGCTGAAGAAATGCTATAAAAAACACAAGTTTAGCATACTGAAACAGCTCCAAATTGATCTGTATAAAATGCTCAGAGGGAAGAGTCAGTAAAACACCATTTTGCAGATCAGACCTTCCAGTAAACTAAGAAGCCCAGACAATTAAGTTATATTTTGAGGTGCTTCAAAAGTGAAGCTCTTGCTTGGTCTGGAAGTTGTAGTTCATGTCAGAGCAGCCTTTTTTTGCTGGCCTGCATCTGACACCAGGACAAGAAAGAGATGAGAGCTGAAGGGTGTGATCCCACTGGTCACTGAGGCTACCAGGAGCACAAAGGGCAGAGAGCATTTGAGGTCAAAACAGAAGGCAATTACCGAAAATTGAGGTTCACTTTCAGACAGCCCATACTGGAAATGGATGGCATAATTTTAACTTGAACAAGAAGTAATGCACCTCTCAGAAGATATTTCCTTTTAACCACACATTTCTAAGCAGCACATTAAGGAGGCCTGGACACCTAAATGACTTTAGAGTTATCTGCTTGAACCTTTCCAAACTCCTGCCAAAGACACATCTCTGAGATGTCAGCAAACCCAGCCACCCTTCCAATTTTGCCACAGACTAAATGAAAAGATTTTAATCATCTCATCACACATCAGAAGAAACAGTAGATGGTATGGTGTTGAGTAATTAACAAGAATGAATGCAAAACTGAATAGAAGTATAACTGAAAACAAATGCTTTACCTTTATGGTGTCATAGGAGTCAGTAATGAGTGCAATAAAAAGGCTGAGGATCATGTATATAAACAGACTAATGAAGGAGTACAGATATAATCGGCTGAACATCCACACCAGGGAACTCTTCTGTTGGATTTGAGCAAATGTTGCAAACATATCATCACCATTGACCAAAGAAAACAGACATTCAGCCACTGTGTTCAGATCTTCAAACTAGAAAATGAGTACAAATTATCAGCAGAATGTAGAGATCAATCAAGACTCAAAGACTGAATTTTACTCAAAGCAGACAAAAAAGCCAACTAAGGCAATTAAATGCTACCACACTTTCCTGTACATTCAGGTCAAAATATACATCAGTAATAGAAACATGTAGAAATATCATCTTGACTAAACATGATATGTTGAGATCAGACATAAGAATATTTATTATCAAGAAATAAAACTTGTGATGTTCAACAGGCAGAACAGTCAATAACTGACCACCACAGAAAGCTACTGAATTATAAGCAATTGTGGACCTGCAGAAAAGTATAATTCCATTTCTCAAAGCACAGCTGAAGTGATTTCACAGAATCTATACAGTAAATTAGTGGCAGGATGCTGGAAGCACAACCCAAATTCTCTGGCTTCCCCACTCTGCAGCATTATTGGAGTATGGGTAATAAATCAATACTGTGTTAAGGGGCTAGAGTCAGCACATAGCCTTCAGAACTCAAATGGTCTGAACTGAATTAACAATCTGTCACTCAGAAAGCCCTCTATGAGCTGTAAGTACAAGCTATAGCTTTATTATGAAACTGTTGGAGCACACCCTGTACAAAAATCATGGTTTAATTTCAAAGATAGTCTCTTAAATGCCAAACTCCATTTCCCCAAACTGGAATGTGTCCTGAGGCTAAAACCTTTATCTACTAGGTAAGCCCACTTCCCATTTTGCTCTGCTGTTCCAAATAACTGGATTTCTTAACTATAATTTACTGGACAATATTAATTAATAGCCACATTAAAACATTGTGCATTATCAATGAACTAACACAATTGTGGGCCCATAATGACAAAAAGATGTGAAGAAGTATATGCTTGTAAGGAGACTATATTAGTGCACAAGAACAGCAGGTCTGGTTTACACCTATGGCATATTTTATTATTATTTTTTGAACTGAATTTTAAAGTCATTGTGAAACTCAGCAGAATATTATCCAGGAAGAAAGGAGGCATGGCACAGGTAATTTTTGAGCAACTCAAGTTTTGATGCACTGACACAGAGAGAGACCTGCTAAGGACTGCTCACCTGGAAGCCCCTGGACTGACATAGCACAAAATTCAGGATACCCACTCCCTCTCTCTGACTATAGTAGAGGGTGTATTTCTGTATTTTCGAGCATAAGGAGCTCTCCAGTGTTTCTGCACATCGGGGAAAACTCTTCCATCTACCAGGATGGCTCGGTGGCTGGAGAGCCCTGGGAAGCCAGCCCTGGCTGCCTGCCTTGCACAGTGCCACATTGCCTTCCTGTGGGACACTGGGGAACTGGCAGGAACAGGAATCCTCCGCAGCTCCAGCTGCTTTCCTTGACATTGACACATGACATTTAGGCAAGAGGTAGCATTTTCATAGATAAGCACGTTGTTGACTGTCCTTCCTTTGGGTCAGATAATGTACTTGTTGCAGGGAAGTTACAACAGTAATTATGCTGTGCCTTATAATGTTATAAGCAACTGAGCCTCTAATGAGGCAAAAGACCCCACTGCATCCAGCATCCCCCAGAGAAGTGTATTGTCATCAGCTGGGAACGTGCAGACTGAATACCTGCATTGCTCAAAGGAGAGGATTACAGAGAGTTGGAGCAATGCAAGCTCTGGGGGCAGAGGAAGCTGCATCAAGCTCTGCAGCATGGCTCTGTGTTACAGACACACTGCGTGCACCCAGAGATGAAGAATGAGAGCTCAGACATTTGTTAGTCATTAACAGACATTTAGAATTTGCCACGACAGGAGCCTGCCTCTGTTCAAACTGTCTCATAGAACATCTGCCAAGAGGAAAAGCAAACAAGCTTTAGGGCTGTTTTGGCTTGTGTTCTAGAATATACAAACCACCTAGAATTACTCCTGCACCCAGGCTTCCGACAAGACATACCAGGCACACAGTTTGATACTAACCTTAAGAAAACAAACAAACAAACCCACAACACACCCCCACACAGGAAGCAACAAACAAGACAAGCATTCATCCATCCCTTTATGAGTCACAATTTAGGAGCTGAAGTTTCATGGCATGGGAAAGATGTGGAAAAACAAGGCCAGAGCCAAAGAAATTTAAAAAAAAAGTTACAGGGAACAATTTAGTGCCTCTTTAAGGCAGCTGAAGTGAGATTGCCAGAAGAGGGCAGAAGAGACAGACCAATGCAGGTGGCCTGGGCAAACCATCCCCTCAGCACAAACAGCCTGGTGCTGGAGATCACACTGACTTCGAGCACACAGTAAAAGCAAGAATAGTTATTTTGTTAAAAGGAGCAGGTAGAAAGAGGTGCAGATGGAATGAAAACACTCCCATGTTCACATTACAGCTCTTAAACAGATATTTTCATTTCTGTTGGTTTGGCTAGGAGTTATACACTCATACAGAGATATTCCCATCATTACACCACAAAAGGAGGGATACTGCTGATGTACCTTCTCATGATAAGGTCCCAGGACAATCCAACCACAGAAAGTATAGCCAAGATAGATCATCCCAGCACAACAACAAAACCTTAGCACTTTTGGCAGCGACGCCTGCATAGTTAAGATGAGCACCTGCAAGTCAGAATGGAGCAAAGAAGAAGGGGGGGAAAAGCAAAAAAATTAGAGTGAGATCTGCAAAAAAAGTGACATGTATATGTACATATATGCTTTAATTTTTAGACATCTGATTCTCTCCTTACATTGTAGGTTTGAAAATATCCCAGGTATCGGATGACTCCAACCCAGACAAACAAAGTTGATGTTCCAAGTAAAATGCTGCAGACATCATAACTTGTGAGGTTCTGAGGGATCCAAACAGAGCGTGTGGTCAAGTTACAAAGCAGTAGATATTTCAGCTTGATGGCTATCCAAGTTCCAGCAGTTCAAACAAACAAAGCAGGGCAGTTTAATACTGAAAGCCTGTTGCTACATCACAAAAATCATATCAATGTGAACTGCAGTTGTTTACTGAGATCATTCAAACACAACAGTGCTGCAAATGGAAGTACACCTATGCTGATATTATTGAAATTTTGCATGAAGTGCAAAGTCTGGAAGAAAAAAAGCCCTTTGTTTGGTTGCAACACAGTTTCAAAATTAGATTGAAAAATTCAAAATTTTTGTTCAAAAAGAAGGTTTCTGTTAAGTAAAGAAGATCTTGTTCACTATTTAAAAAAACATGAGCCATCATTTACATGAAAAGTGATGCTTGGGACTACAGCCCTTTCCATGCATTTACATCTCTGAACAGGTTCTCTGCCAGCAGTTCAGAACCTGAGCATTGTTTTTACTACAACAAAATCTACTTGCACTTTACTTCAAAAAGCTAGACCTGGTTGCAGTAAGCAACAGAGCCATCTAGCTCAAGTTTTCCTACCCTCAATCCCCACCTCAACCTACAGCCAGTGATTCCCAAGTGCTTCCTCTGAATGCCACTCTGGGATCTGCCCTCTGAGCCTCAGTACACATGAAGCAGGAGCAGCACACTGCCTACTCTGTTTTTCCCAGAATACAAAGTTTTGTGAACACATTAATTGTTGACACACATCTATTGAAGATAAAATTAAAAAAAAAAAAGAAAATAAAGAAAAAGCCAACTCCAAAAGCCTCCTGAAGGGCTGCCAGCTGGACAAAGCACATTTATTTCAGCAAGCCCAGGCAGGGAGGTGAAGGATGAGCAGGTCATGCTGTCTGTGCCTATGCTTGCCAGGAAAGCAAGCTGTGACAGCTGTGTTTCCAGTCCCACAAACCATCAAGACCTTTGTTTCATTCAACTGGAGGATTTGTGGTTTCCCAGTCCTGTATGTGCTACTTCTTACAGAGAGAACCACTCAAATTGTTGGGTCTTTCTGTTAGGAACTGTCTACCCACAGGTCCCATACCAGGGATTAGGGATCTTAGTACTGTGAAAATAAGATGTTTAAATAGCTTACATGGTCTTACTGAAAGACTTCAGGGAAGAATGACTGAAAGTATTTATTAGATAAATTAGGAAATGGACTAAAATAAGCAAAGAGATGACTATTATAGCTCATTCCACCTGTCCCCAAATTAAAGCACATTACACATGGTTGTAGCAAGATTAGTATTTTAGCTGAAGTATGAAATCTTACCTTGGCTTTTATTTCCATTTTTAGGATTGACCCAATGATTGTCATCACATCACTGATAATAACCAGGACATACCACCCGTTCAGGAACTCCAGGCGATCAGCAAAGCAGACACGGCGCTTGTATTTCTCCAAGAAGAAATTCACAAATCTCTATTGACAAGCATTTAGATGTTTAGTTACAGGTCCCCTCAGATGATAAACGTGGCAATGTTCAAGTTTCACACAACCCCTTCTCCGACAGTATTGACTGGAATAGTAGTTTAAAGCTAATTCTCAATAGCAACAGAAATAAATAGGAAAATAATTAAGACAGATTTAGTACCACCTCTATGCCCAGCACAGCCCATCTGCTTTCACTTGCTCTTTTTGCTCAGGAATAAATGTGAAGTGCCTATTCCTGAGAGCAGTTTGACAGTGCCTCTGTTGAATCATGTCCTCTTGACTCTTGGTCTTGTTTCCAAGCTACAAAAAGGATATCTTGAGCCAGATAAACAAGTGTGTGTGTTTTCATATCCTACCTACCCTGGACTCTTCTTCTAATTCTCATGAGCCACACGCTTACCAAAAAAAAAAAAAAAAAAAAAAAAAAAAAAAAAAAAAAAGCCAGAATTAGACTATGTGTTGTGCTTTACATTTTCTCCAGTTAGAGCTGGCTTTGAGGGATGTTCATTAAGGCATTAATTTAGGACTAGACCTCTATGGGAATCCTACAATGAAGCCAGGGAAGAAAGATTTGTGTTTTGGAGGTGCAGGAAACCTGCTTGCAGCACAAAGACTCAGAAGTCATTTTGTCTAAAATCCTCGTGGTGGGGGCAGGGAAGAAGTCTTCTTCTTTTGCCCATTGAGAGATACAACAAAATACTTCAAATTACAGCAGTACCCAAACAGAAATATAATCCATTCACAGTTAGCAACTGTCCACCAAGATAATTACATATCCTTTCTAGATAACAGTAAGAGGGACATATTGCAACAGATTTACTCACTTTAATACTCCACATTTCAAAAGGTACCCCTTCACAAGACCAGCAGCAAAGAGGGCAGAGACCAAATAAGCATTAAGGTCATGAGCACCGTGCTTACGTTTTGTAGTCTCCAGGCAAGAACGATGGATCGTGTGCAGAGGATGAGAGAAGCCAAGCAACTTAATATGACAAATCCATCAAAGACTAGAGTATACTGAGTGTTTTTCTGCAGAACTGTAAAGACACAAGGAAATAAATGCATAAGATTAGTCTTTTCACATCTCTTTTAATGCAAGTTATGGGACATTTTATAACAATTCATGCTTAAATACTCTCACCCCACAAGCAGACAGCTCAGCAGAGAATTACATCAAGACAGTCATGGAGACTGGGCCCCAGGAATGAAAAATATGTTCAAGTTCTTCAAAATAAACCCAAAAATGGGTACATTAATATAGATATCCTCCTTTTTACCTGTCCATCTGTGCTTCCACAGTGTTACAACTGCATGTGGCAAAAGAAATTCAGATTTGGTCTGTATCAACACCATTAAATTAAAAAAAAATTCCTAACTTAGTCTGCAATAAGAAACTTGTTGGACTTTCTGTACTGTTTTCTTTTCATCCACAAATTTAAAAACCATCATGTGAATGTAAATTAGGTGTCTTCCTTTGCTTCATCAAATTAATAGTCCCTATCTTTTCCATAACACACCTTTTTAACTATATGAAAGAGGCCAACTCATTTTTGATTGTTGCAATAGCCCTTCAGCTCACCTTTATTACTGAATTATGCATGCTCCCTCAGCTGGCGATTAGACACAAAATAAACTACTCAGGAACAGGTAGTTGAAAGACAACCAGAAGAAATTACTGGACAGAGATGCAAGCCAAGGCACTTTGAGGTTATTCAGAATATTCTATAAAGTACCCCTTTAGTATGGGTACAACACGGCATTATCAGAGAAAACCTGGCTTTGCCGAGGCAAAAGGCAGGCCACTCCACCTATTTATTAATCGAGATACTATGTAGCACACTAAAAAATATTGTTCCATCACAGTCCTTTACAACAAGTCAACACATGGGAGAAGAAGTTGCATAGTCTGTCACAGCTACTGTTTCTTTAAGGGCCCTTGAGTGCACGTTCCTGAGCTGTCAGACCAAGCCTTAACACTAAAAACATGTGGCAGATGCCAGCCTTTGTTCATACACATCATTTCATCTACCAGCAGTGGCAAAAAAAAAAAAAAAGCCAATACAAATAACAAACTTTCAGAAATAGTATGCTTTAATCAGTTAGAAGAAAACAAAATTGAAAGCTGTAGGAGGCTTCAGTTGGAAATTTATTCAGTGTTAGTGGATTGAGTTATCTCGGAGCAGCACAACAATGAAAAATCTATGGAAGAAACATTCATCCTCCTTGCTCACTTGAGGTGGAGCTCACTGCTAACACACACTGGTATGCAGAGACAATCATGTCATCTCACAACACCCATACAAAAGGAATTATTTCCTAGCTCTTGATTAGCAAGAGGCAACGAATTGCATTAGGCAAGTTGATTGTTTTACAGGCAGGGGGATGAACAGGCTGGGGAATGTCTTGCTGGACAGACTGCTACAGACCAGGGAAAGCAAAGGGAGACCCATAACTGCTGTTCTGCAGACACACAGGCACCATACTTACCTGAGTTAAATATGTGCCAGTCTTTGCATTCCTGAATGTCAGTGTCACTATCAAAATAGACCTTGATTTTTCCACTGTGGGCTCTATTATTGAAAGTTATCTGAAAATACAGAGCTACATCAGAAACAGGAGTAGCAAGATCACATTCCAGAAAAATAAATCCTGCTAAGTTCCTTGGACAAAACATGTATTAATATTGTTGATCAGATAGGTTTTAAGAAAGTTGCCACCATAAATGGTGGTGCAGACGACATGTATTGCCTAGTGAGCAGTATTCCAAGAGGCCAAACTTCACACTTAGTCTTTAGATGAAGAACAATTCCTTATTCCTTTCTCAGGTTATAAAGTTACCAACTGGAATATGTTACAAAGCAACACTGTCCCATGGCAACACCATTTCAGCAGCCTTTGGGAAGGAGGGGTAAGGGCCAGGACATGCTCAGCTTTGCCCCTCCTGCAGGCCAGAAATGAGGGTGACACTTACACCTTAACCTAAGCTCTCATTGCATAGACAGGGTTGGAAGTGACACAGCCCATTTTCACTTACAGTATTTTGAAATGCATAGCAGTCAGGCAATTCACGGGCATGGATTGTCTGAAGAGCAATGCCTTTCAGCTTGAAGGAGATTTCAACCTGTATAAGCCTGGATATTTGAAAAAGTGCACAAATATATTTAAATATCACAGAAATACACACAAACCCCACAAATCAGAATCCACCATATTAATATGAAAGAACAAGTTGGAATAATTTTAATAAACCCATCATTTTACCTGTAAAATTCAAGATTGAAAAAAGAAGAATTCAGCTTCAGTTCTGCCTTCTTTCCAGTTAGTTCCTTTGGCTTTAAAAGGATACATTCTGGAAAGAAACGAGGAAAATATGTTATCATGAAAACTTCACATTGAAAGTAGCATTAAACTGAGATGGTCAGTGTATATATCAAGGCAAAACATTAATTTTGAGCAAATCTATTCAGAGGCCCAGCTAGCGGGGTCAGGAGCAGGTTTGTGTACCAACTCGTGAGCAGCCAGGGCTCGGCTCTGGGAGGCAGTAAGGGCACACACGCAGGGAAGGCACAGACTGACCAGCATCCAGAATTCCCTATTTGAACCTCCTGCACAGAGGGGGAAGAGGTGCGTTTAAGAAAAAGAACAACAAAACACCACCTCACCATCAACTACAAAGATTTGCATGTGGTTGAAGAGAACCTCTTATAATCACAGCTGTCTTTTCTAGACAGTGCTAAAAACTAAGAGGGAGATAGGCAAAAAACATGGTAATGTTCCTGTGATTGCCACACAAATAGCTATTGGTTTTAAGTTTTAGAACTGGAATTCAAGTACTCCTCAGCAAGACATTTTAAGTAGAACAGTACTGTACCTGTTTCAATAGAAACATCTATGTTCAGTGTATCATTGGAAGGAAGCATTGTGCCTCTCTTGTACTGTTGTTTACAGATTTTTAAGCCTGATTCTTCATGTTCATAACCAAGTGTTCCCAGGGATATGTTCTTTAAGTGCCTGTACTAGTTTAAAAACAAAAACAGTAGTAGAAGTTAGAGAAAGCTATCTTTTTTTGCATTAGATAGCAAACTTAAACCTCAAGGTTATATGCATCAATACAGGTTTTTAAATTTAAAAAAAAAAATCTTTACTTTCACATAAAAGTTTCCCAGTCAATTTGCAGACAAGAGGGCTGCTGGCCACTAATTAGCAGTGATCAGCATCCTGGTGACAGAGTGACCAGGAGCCCTGTGCTACTGGGCTGCCTGCAGATGATCACCCATGTGTCAGACAGCTGTTGCTTAGATGCCTGGCAGAGACTTCAGGGCAGCATTGCTGCTAACCACACACCCCCCAGGGATATCTTCACCTCATGAAAGTGACAGTTTTCACACCAACTGAAACTCCATCGTTGTACACAAGTCACAGTTCTTATCAAATCCACACCAAGATCAAGCCCAAAGCAGCTCCCCGTGTGACCACAGAAGAAGGAAGCCATGCATTCACTGTAAAACCAGCAACCAGGGTTCCCTGGTTGAGCTCGAGCAGCCTCCAAAAGTAACTTAACCTGCCTGCTTTACACGAACACAGAAGCAGCTGAAACGTGCCTGTGCTTTCTTTTTCCACTTACTCCAAAATACAGCAAAAGTCACCTTCTTCATTTGCAAGGTACACTTGAAAACGAGGACTAAAAGTGTGAGCAAATAAAGCTGTGCCAAACCAAGCATTGTCTAAACATGGATCAGCTCTGAGCAACACTGAGAACTACACTCCAGCCCAGTCCCCTCCAGACTTGCTTTCCAGCCTTGGTGTCTACTGGAAGCAAGAAACACCCTCTGATCCCCGGAGTCACACCTTCCATTCACGCACAAGTGAGACAAGCCCCGAGGGCACAGCTCTTCTGGTGACCCGAGGCTCCCCAACAGCTGATCCATGGACTAAGCATGAAGGACAGGAGATCAATGACCATGAAGGCAGCTGCCTGCCAGCTCAGTTTGCCAAGAGCTAACTGTCCAAGAGAAGCCAGACAGACCCATTGTCCTTTGGGGAAGAAGGCATAAATACATAGCAATTCCTTAGTTTTGTCATTACCTGACCTAGCAAAAGAGCTCAGGGCAGCGTACAGCAGTGGTCTGCTCTCAAGAAAGCATTTTGCTTTCTTGGAGGCCTGAAGTAAATAAATATGGGAAATCAGGCAAGGTTTCCTATTACTTAAAAATTTGTTCAACTGGCTTTGATAAAGATTTGTCCCTTTTCCTGTTTAACATGGATTTCTTTATTAAGCATCATTCACTGTCACCCCATTTCCCCCTTCCTATGGGCATTGTGGCCACTATCCCATCTCCTGAGGCACAACATCCCACCAGTCATTAACAACCACACACTGTATGTCCAGAACTGGACCTGCACCAGAAACTACCACACTTCTGTACAAAGCTCTGCCTTGCAGTGCCACTTTGAGTACAGAGTTCTGACAGCCCAGGAGTGAAGCATGGCCTCCTCACCCTGTCAGTGTGAGCTCAGAGCAAGCCACATCTGACTAAGGCAGGTCAAGTGAGTGGAAACAGCAGCTAGTCACAGCTCCTCATCCCACCGAGGACATCTCCAGATCACTGCACGCAGCAGCTGCTGCCCCAGCCCCGTGTGCTCCCAGGCTCTGCCCTCCTGACAGCACAGCACGAGGTGCTGGGCTACCCACATGCCACTTTCAAACAACACTACGAAACAATGAAAGCAAAATTCCTGTTTATAAATTTCCAAACAGCCTCAGAGCTGGCAGCAGAATCTCCTGGTCTTACAGCCTCTGCCACAGGGCAGAGCACAAGAGTAACAGCTTCACACAGCTGCTTCACATTAGCAACTTCAGCTTGAACCCAGCAGAGAAGCAAGGGAAACCTGTGTACTCTTTCAAGTGTAAATGTATGTTTGTGCTTTTGTGCTGGTGATCTGTTTGGGATCTTTTCCCCAAAGTGCTAAAATATCCCCAGTGGTATATTACACAGAGGCTGAAATTTGGTTTTTACAACTCCAGCTTTGCTGTGCACAATTACTATTTTCTGTAATGTCCTATCCTTCTGCTTCACCCACCCAACCATGCATTTCAAAAACACAAGAACGCAACCAGAACACCAAATCCCATGTCATCAAGCTGCCCATCTCAAAATTTAAAAAAAAAAAAAAAAAGCTTTGCTTTTAGGTTGGGAGTCATCTAGATTGGCTCTTCCCACAAGGCACCCTCTAAAGACAGACAAAAAAAGGCAACAGTAGTCAATGTTCACCTGAAAGCATGCTTTTTGAATTTTTACATGTGATATAAAAGTCTCAGAAATGCCACAGGACACTAAAGAACTCAGATTTCACAATTTAAATCTCCTTAAAGGATATAAGTACATTTATACCACACACAAACATTTTATGAAGAGACCTTTTTCTGATGCCTGGCTCATTCTTGAGGATATAAAGCTATTATTTCTCTACTGTCTTGTATCTCGAATTCACCTCAGCCTTAGTGCCTACAAAAGAAGGAAAGTGAAACAAAGCAAGCAAGGAAGAAAAAAAAAAAGCAAGCATGGTTTATTGCAGAAACAGTGGCAAAATGGAGAGTTCAAAGAAAGACTGAGAAAACTACTTCATCATTCATTTCTAATGCCAGGAATGAGAGTCTTAGGTCTTGTCCAGCACATTTGATCTGCTGTAGCTTCCAGGAGAGCAGCAAGCCCCCATGAGTGGACGACTGAGAGAGGTTTGGCCCTTCACAGCCCTGCAGCTCTCAGATGCTGCTGGGCACAGCTGCAGTGGCAACACTGCTTTAATCCAGGTGCCAGAGCTCATGTGCCAAGGCCAGTGAAAATGGAAGGTGGCTTAAAGCCACTTTTTATTTATCTAGTGTTAGTAATTTCTAGGTTCATCATCATTCCCAATACAAGATCATTTCATATTCCAGAGTTTTTCATCTCGTGACTTCCAAATGTATTACTGTTAAATACAAAAACATTTACAGAATTTTCATCCCAGATTTATTCACTTTTCCCTGACAGTTGTAAAGGGGCTCTTCTTTAAAATATCATTCCTAACCAGGGTGAATGCCTCTATGCTCCTAAGTACTATATTCCCTATTTTGAGGCCTCAAGCTATCACTACAAAGCTGCAATTCAGGAGAGCTGTTAAGGACATACTTTTTTAAAGCAGCACAGGTATATTGAGGCCTATAGGCCTTCAAAGTAAGACCTAAACCAAGGTTCCAGTTCATGAAGATGACCAGTTTCCAAATTTTCTGGATTTTGGTACTAAGAACTACCAGATTAAAATTCTGGTTTGAATTAATCTCCAAGAGACAAAAACTCAGCTACAACGCAAACTTGAAGACACTCCATTTACACAGATTGAGTGAAATATCAAAATGAAATCGAAGAATAGAAACAGAAAATCAGAAACTTAGCAGAAGTTTATAGCTGTAGCTTCAGCTTTAACACAGTTACAAACACACACTCACACCTACCTGATTAATAACATAAAAAATGCTATCATAAGCATCCTGTTGTGTATATATACTGCAGCTGTAGTCATCTTCATCATTTCCAGAATAGCCTTTCAGGAATAGGTGTTTAAAAGCAACAGTGTTTTCCTCTTTGAATGAGACCACCAGTTGGTTACTCAAACCAAAAAAAACAAGCTGACAAGAGGGAAAAAAAAAAAAAAATTGATTTAAATTTTGAACACCGTTCAAGCAGCAGCATTTTGGAAACAGCTTTAAATTACAATAAATACAAACCAGACAGGTGCCTGTTGCTGTAACTCTGGCAGGAGCAGAGAGCCCATTAACCCATGGCATAAGATTCCCAAAGCCAAGGTTCTCACATGCACCTCTCCTACCTCTGGCATGGCACACGATTAGAGCAATAAAAAGTCTCAGCTGCCTGACCCAGGTGCTGCTTAAGGAGGCTACAACAAGCAGGAACAGCAAACAGCAGAGTTACTGCTGAAGACTTGTGTTCCCCTGCCATTTGAATAGTCCCATTTCCACCACCACCACCAAGGAAAACATAAACAGAGCCTAGAAACTGCTTGGTTTTCCACAAGAGTTTCTTCATAGGCACAGTAGCAGGAGGATATCCCCAAGCCCTGGCCATGTGCCTGACATCTGAGCAAAACCAAGGGGTGACAAGAAAAGTCTCACGCAGCAGTCCATAAAATCTTGTGGCCTTTGAAGATCAAGCAGCAGAGCACCTCTTTGCTCACAAAGGACAGTGGGAGACTGGGGCAGCAGACAAAAAGTTGCATGTTCAGTGATTCCCCCAGAAAGGGGAGTCAGTAGGTTAGGACAGATGGCAGTACTGAACTTTTACAGAGACATGTGAAGTTGTACTTTGTGTCATCATTCACATGCAAAGTCTACTGTCCTGTCTTCGAAGGAAGAGGAACAATCCAGCACTTATATTTAGCTTCTTGCAAACTGTCAGATGTCTGTCCTGCATTTCAAAGGTTCAGAGAACATAATTTCTACCTATGTGTATGTCCCATTTTGCTTCCCTCCACATGCAATGTTAGAGAACTGTAAAATAACCAACTGCACTGTGATACCACTGCAGGTTACAAACACCCATTTCTTTGCCTCCACGTAGTATCTCAAACAGTACATGACTTTTCAAATGCATTATTTGATGACAGAAGCAAGAGAGACATCCAATTCCTGCAGCCCAGCCATCCCATCATCATCAGACACCACTGCATCTTCACAATGAACTTTAATTTTCTGATTAGATACCAGGAAATATCACTTTTGAAATAGCCCAGTGAAACTGTAATCTAAGAATGTACCAAAAATGAGTAGTGTGACAACAAGCCTGAAGATAGTGCTGAATTTAGTGGGAAGAGTAATTTGTTTTAAAGTACGTCAAAAATGGCAAAATGTCTGGTCAAACACTGCTCTAAAATTCTCCAGGAGGCTTTTATAATTTATGTTATTCTTCCCCCTTGAAACACCTTCCATAGTATTTTTCCTTTATGGACTGAAGTGGGAGGTTCAAGGCAGTAACAAGTACCCAGGGATGGTAAAGGCCCAGAAGCACAGACCTGCTTCTCTTGCACATCATTGCTACTCTAAGAGTAAAACCAGAGGATTACCTGTGTCGTAACCATAAGTATCTTCAAAATCTGCAAAGCCAATTTCCACGGTATCTGACGTCTTGCTCTGTATTTTTCACATGGGTTCATGAAGTAAAACTTCAAATCCTCTTTCAAAGCTGTCTCTTTTAGATCTAAATCTGACTGAGTCATCATATTTCTGCCACAGAAAACATATTAATTAGAAAACAACAGAATATTTTGGCAGATAATTTCCTCATTGCAATGTCACCTCAGATTACCACATGACATAAAAGGCCCAAAATAGTTTTTGGGTTATCTTATGGAAATGCAAAAATATTTTGCTGTGATCACATCATTAAAATCATTCAAACACATCTGATCATGAAAATACACCACTTAGACAAATAATTGATAGGCATTAAATAAGGGGGTCTGTAATAGAAAGAAATGTAGGCATATTATTACTCTCTTAAAAATCCATTTGAAACAAAGAGGGACCACTGTTAACATATTTGTCTGAATAACCCAAAGAAAAAAGTGTCTTTAAGATTAAACCAGAGCAGGTTTTGCACAGACTTCTGTTATGAACATGCAGCTTCAAGGGCGGAATTCATAGGCATTTATTTATTTAAATACCAGGGCATGTAAAATCAGAGGACCAAGTACAGAGGACTGTTGTTGTGTTTTAAATCACTTTAAGTTTCTCCTCTTCAACTGAATGGGACATTGAAAAAACTTTCCCCATCTCCCAATCATTTTAACCCCAGGCTATGTTCAGTGTATCATTGGAAGGAAGCATTGTGCCTCTCTTGTGCTGTTTTCCAGTGTCATACATTTTCAGAGCTTTCCTACTTCACACACAGATCAGAACACAATGTGTAATTTTTTTTTCCTCTTTACATGTTAAGAGTATCATATCTGACACCAGCTGGTTATCAGTCCCATTTACCACTGAGAATGTTGTTCCTATTATTATGAATTTTATAAAGGATAACATTTTGTCTGAGGTTCAAAACCGAAAGCATAGATTCCAAGATTTCAGATACTTGGAATACTTTTTAATTTTTACTTTTTGTGTCCTCACCTGTCTGAATTTCAGAGGTATTTAAGCTCAAACTGTAGATCACAAAGCACATTTGATTTGCTAGAACCAGCTGTCCCACAAGAAGAGAAATTTCAGTTAAAGAAGGACAGTAAGCTGACACTGTGGTGTTTCCCCAGAGGAAGTGAAAACAACAAAAATTCTATTTTAATATTAAAAGCTCAAAAGTTATCTTTCCTACACAGCCTTAAATCAATCTTTCATGAAGATGATGAGAGGCAGGATGATTTTGGTTTTTCAAGCAGGAAAAACATGGGAAGTTTCCAAGAAAGAGAAACTGTGGGCAACATCCCTATTTAAACTTATAATAAAAACATACTGTAACAGTAATATCCAAGATACAAAAACTTTCAAAGATGCAAACACACCTGACAGAAGAGCATGTGATAATTGCAGCTGTGAGCACTGATTAAGCAAACTGGTACCATACATGCTTCAGTCCTGCACTGACACCAAAGACACCACTGCTCCTGTACCAGCCTCTCTCCAACAGGCAGAAGACTTGTGTGGGCACATAGTGAACAAGAGCTAACCCAGAGCGAAAGTGATAGGAGGAGGTGGGAAAGAAAGAGGAAACAGAACAGCCAAATCCAGTCACATTTTAAAGCATGAAGGTATGACATAAGAACCACTCCCAAGGCTTCAGTAAAATCCTTCCCTAAGCCTCCAGTAAAAGCATATCAGAAGTGACAAATCTTTAAAAATAAAAAACCAACTATACAAAAACAGGTCAAAACCACCACAAATCAAACAGCAAACTTTATAAATTTTTTTTTTACTATTCAAATACAAAGCATGAAAAACATAATGGTTTACTCCAAAGAAGTGTGTCAAGACCTTACAGCTACTCCAAAAACTTGATATTGATTAATAACAGCACTTTCCCCTTTACACAACTCTCCTTTGTGGCTAGACATTATTTTCATTAATGTCTTTAGCTCCCTTTATTAATTAACTGTAAAAAATATGAGCAGGAAATTTGTCAAAGAAAGCAACACATTTTTTTGGCTTAAAAGAGAGATTGAAGATTCAAGCCTGTATCAGTGTTGGACTGTGTCTTCCAAGTAAAAAAAACAGGAATTCTCTGGTGTAGTACTTAAGAAAGAATTCATTTTTGAACAGGTGAAACAAGTAACAGGGTAACTGGTGAAATAGATCAACTGGTTTTGAATTAATTCATTTCTAGGATAGATTAAAAATTACATCTAAATAGATCACATTAAATCAGCAGAATTATAACCTTCAACCAAAGCACTGAAGTTTAAAAGCTCCAAGAGATTATCAGTGACCTACCATATTTAAAACAAACCATCTAATTCTACCACATGGTCATTACCCTAATAATCTAAACCTTCGAAACAAAGTACCCAGCGCAAGACAGAGCAATGAAGCAATTAAATTGTGACACATTAATGTAATTAACACCACTCAATGGGTTTCCATAGTGTGTTTTGTGAAGCACTGACACAATGAAATTTTTTGTTAATGAAGACTAACTGCATAATGCATGCTTAGGTGCACATCCATGCGTCATGTGGCTCACATATCATAACTGTAACTAACTCGTTTCTAAAAGCTGCACTGCTGTAACCAACAGTTCATCACTGTAGCTGGTAGGACAGTCTCGTTCAGCTGTTTTGTAGCAAGGCGTTTTAGAGCTCAACATTACATTCAAGAAAGAGGTTTCAACAGTAAGGACTACAATTTACAGCTACCTACTCATGAAATATACTTGTAGTCGTTAGCTCTTCACCCAGCAGAAAAAGCACCATTGAATCAAGTGGCTAAAGTGTGCTTAGTAAGTGAGCACAGTCACTTTCTTTAATGAGTAACTCACTAGTACAGCGTCCATTCAGAGCTCCGTATCTGCTTGAGCTCTGTCTCCTGGACAGGTATTAACGAGAGCCCTGGGGTCCTCAGGGGGCAAGAAGGTGGAAAAAAACCCGGGAAAAAAAAGCCATGATTGAGTTGAGATCTACATGTCAGCCCGGGCAACCCCAGCTTCACCTTCCCGAGAGTGCGGCAGCGCCTCACTCTCAGAAACGGAGGGGAAAGCGCTGCCGGCCGGGCCGACACGGACCGCAGCCCGCGGCTGCCGCGGGAGGAGCGGCCGCAGCGGGGCACGCCCGGAGCGCTCGGCCGCGGCAGCTCCGTGCGGCGGGCAGCACCTACCTGTGGGCAGCCCGAGACACGGGCAGCCGCGCCCCTGCGCCCGCTGCCCGCCCGCGGCAGCGCCTCCCGAGCGGCTCCCCCGTGCCCCCGGTGCCCCCGCGCCCGCCGCCGGAGGAGCGCCCTGAGCCCGCTGCCGGGCGCGCTGACCCGCGGGCCCGGCACCGCGCCCACCCCGGCTCAGCCCCGCCGCTTCCCTCACCCGCTGGCGGCGGCCCGCCCGCCGGGGAGGGACTTGAGGGGGATCTCCATGGGCCGCGGGGTTCGGCCGCCGCCCGGACGGGGCAGGACTGCGGCGGAGCAGCCCGGGCCCCGCAGTCCGCCCCCCGCCTTTATGGGCCCGGCGGGGGAAGGAGGGCGCCCGCCGCCCACGTGCGCTGCAGCTCCCGCGGCCCCTGCCCCGAGCGGGCTCTGCCCACCGGAGAAAGGCTCGCTGCTCTCCGGCACATGCTGCGACTCTTGGGGATGTCCCGAGCGGGGCTGCTGTGGCACTTGGGGATGTCCTGTGCAGGGCTGAGGGTTGGACTGGATCATCCTGGTGGGTCCCCTCCAACTCAACATAATCTCTGATTCTGTCATAACAGTGGTTGCCTTACTGCTAGCTAGTAGTTGTAGGCATGGCAATAACGTGCAGGGAAGACTGCAGGTGAGATTAGCTACTACAGAGTTGGTTTTCTTGCAGGTCAAGAGGTATTTAGTTCCTCAGAGGATGTGGTTTAATGCAGTTACTCCAAACTAGGGTGTTCAAAACAGAATGTGGACTCATAAGAGGCATCATTGCAGCAACTGAGCTCTCTACCTGCCCACACAGTGGGCATGGGCAGCACAGGATTCTTACATAATGCTCTCAGATGATGCTGCGGTTGTGGTCACACTGTAAGGGAGAAGAAGGAACAAATATCCATACACAGTTTCTCAACATTAGCTGCAAGAGCACTGTGTCAGCTCATGCATGAAAGTTTTCTCAAGGCTTCCTCTGGCATTAGTTACTGCTTGAGGCAGGAAGATGCTCCTCACAGGTGCAGCCACAAGTTTTGTTTTTTACAGTGTCTGTGTTTTCCTACCTCTTGTTTCCATTCCTGTCCTCCCATCTGCCAGCTAAATTATGCCTTTACACATTTTAAGACTGGATAGGTATGAGCACATCTGAATTTAATTTCTTACTCTTTTGTATACACACTGTTTACCTTCTCTCAAGAATGTGCTTCAATCCAACATGGAAACTGGTACTGGAAACAAGTAAGCCCATCACCTCTTCCTCTCAGTGTAACTTCATTATGTTAAAAGATCCGGGCTCTGCTGAAAACAAGAAGTTCTCCCTAACTGTATATGCAAAACATTGGCATTGAAATAAGCCTTGGTAGGAAAACAGCTGCTGCCCAGTACAGCACTGTGTGACTTATTTTCATGAGGAAGTACTGACTATTGGTATGTTCAGGTGACTTCCCAGAGCCCAGTGAGAATCAGAACAAAGAAAATCTCTTACCCTTCACAGCATCTCGGTCAGGGCTGAAAGCTGTTTTCCTTAGGAGGGCATATTTAAGCATGAGTTTATCAGATGCTTTATCTGCTTCTTTCTTCTCCCCAGCTGCATTTTACACTTCTATCTGTGCCTGCTTGATTGTATCAGCATAAAGATACCGATGTCTCCAGGATGCAGCTTTGTATGTGCTACCAGCATTGCTAATGCTGAGATCACTGATACTCTCAAGTCACAAGGGTTTTTTTAGAATAAGATCATTGTCACATATCTTGGCTCTGCAGGGCCATAACCAGCACATCATATGTTGATAAGATTTAAAAGTCTCACCACACACACAACAGCAGCAGTCACAGATCTGGCAGAGCTGTACTTCATCTCAAATGCAGCCAGCAGGCCAGAAAACACAGCATTGGCTGGCTTCTTCTCAGGTAAGCAAAATATGCAGATGACCTTAAATACCAAGGATCACACAGGTCAGAAACCTGGACAAGCAAGCACTTAGACTGCCAGCAGTAGCACAAAGATGAACAATGTGAGTTTGAGTGTCAGCTTTTTTCTTTAAAAAAACCAGAACACAAGTATGAGATATATTATACAAGCAGCATTTATCTTCCCAGTCAGAACTGGACATTTTGAGCAGTTGTAAGCCAGTAATCTTTCAGGGTACTGTCCTTCCCCAGTGTAACAGCCTGCACCCATAGCCAGAAATACATGATTGCTGCCCTGCGAAATTTAAAAGCAATCTTTTTTTTTCCTCACCCCGTCCTATCCTTTGCTTTAAACATCCTTCTACTTCTTATATATAGTCCATCCCTCTGGCTTCACAGTCTGCCCCTGCCCATTACTGTCTGAAGGCAACATCAACCCTTTCCTCCCCAAACCTACATAACTCCCAACAATGCTAAATTAAAAGTTGTGGAATTCAGCAGAAGTAACACAGACCATGGTTTTCCAAATAATTTCTGCATCCCAATTGATTGACTTTTTAGCTGTAGCACAAGCACATGTCATAACTTAATGACTCTGCCAGGGATATCACTGCTTCACTTCAGGCAATAGGAACCAATCTTCAGTGGAAGACTTCGCCACTTGTATTAGGAATAGGAAGACTCTATATACAGTGTATTTTCCTGCTTTGTGGTCACCTGTTGTAGATCTCCATGCCTTATGCTCATACTGCAGGCTTTTATTAACAGGCTTTCTCTCTGCTATTCTAAAACTCTGTAAGAATTTGATACTTTAGAGCTCTGTCAAATTTTGTTGAAACTTGCTGTAAATTCAATAAGTTAATGGTGACAAAGCACATGTTCTACCCCATTTCTAAATGAAATCAGACCATTTCTTGCCTTATAACTGCATTGGCAAAGAATTCTGTAGCTTTTTACAAAATATACCTGCATTTTAAGTTAATTATTAGCTTTCTCTTAACTCTGTATGAAAAAGCCATGCAAGTCTGCCTTCTGCATTTCATTGATCTTAAAGTGCTTGCCACCCTTGCCAGGGTTCCTTACATAAATTACTGTACACAACAGTGATGTGCACATTATATCTTGTGTGTTGTCAATGATCCATAAGGAGTTAATCGTGTCAAGAGAAAACATGGTCACTTGATATTTGCTTTTTGAGGCAAGACTGCCTTGCGTCTTCTTGAAGTTTCAAAAGTCTTCAATCTTAGGTGATTGTTGACAAAGAAGGACCTCAGTACACAAAACTTTCAGATACTGTGAATAATCTGCCTATGGCTTGTATCTGGTATGCCTTTGCTGAATTAGATGAGTCTTTTTAGTGTAAAGTTAAACACTTGAATATTTGTTCCTATGGCAAATTCTGAAATGCTGTTAAACATCAGCTGGAAACAGGTCCTCAGCAGGGTCCACAGGAACGAGCATGACTACAGGAAATCCAAGGTCACACACTCCACACTGTTTCATGCCAGAAATTGCATAGCATTATTAAAAAACAAAGCTCCTATATTAACCTGGCAACATATTTACTCCAAAAATGACTACTGACACACCCAATACTTACTGCAGCTGTAAGTGTTTATTGTAGCACATTTACAATGTGTAAGCATTCAGACAGAACATGTTTTGTGTCCTCTACAGCATTGTACATTGTCACACACAGCTACAGCAACGTTGCTCACAAATTCAAGTTCTCTAAAATATGCTTCCCTTTAGCTTTCTATTCTGCTCCCAGAATGAACAGACTATAGAAAATAAGGCATCCATTAAATAGTATCACAATCAACAAAGAATATAAACTAAGTTGTCAAAACTGAACTTTTGTAAGAGCTAATGATTCCTCCAGCCACTGACAGTAGCAGGTTATTAGGTTGCTTGTAAACATCCAGTTTCTAAAGAGTGGAGAGATTAGACTCTCAGAGTTATATCTCCTGGGTCTTTAACTCAGTGTAGACTTCAGGTTTACAGACTTGTATGCCAGAGGAAGATTTCAAAATTTTAAAAAACAGGTATTTTGAAAGGTTTTGTTTCTGATTTTTCCTTTAAAAATGTAAGATCCAAACACTGTTAAGCTGAAGACTATAACTGACTGCCCAGTGCTTGATACATGAGAACACTTCACTCAGCTCATCCCTGAAACTTCAGTTCAGCCTGGCATATCCCAGCTTCTCTGAGAATAGATTGCCACTTACATCCAGTGGTACTTGTGTTTAAAGAAATATTTATTTTATGCTTTCAGCTATATTTGAGTGGTTTGTGTATCAACTCAGTGTAATGACTCCAGAAACAAATTACACCACTTTTCATAGTAATTTTTTTACTGTGAGTGCAAATAAACAAAAAATTCTGAAGGCTCTAATGAGCTTTCATTCCTTCAGTAACAGGTCAGCCACAGACAGATAATGCCTGCAGTACTGAGGGCTAGGTTGATGTTCGAAGCTGAAGTTGTCCAGCACTAGTTCTACTTATAGTTGAAATTTACTACATTTATATTCTACTCTTATGATCTCGCCAAGTCTCTGCACACGGACAGGTTCTTATGCCTTTGCATTCTAGCACAATTTAACTAAGGAATCAAACAGAATAAAACTATTAAAACCATCTCCAAACCCCCTGAACAAGCAGTGAATGTCTAAACAAAAGGTCTGTAAGTTTAGCATAAACTTCTGCCATAGGCTTACACTGGTTTTTGAGAAAAGCAAATTAAGTCTTCAGAGATAAGGTTTTCCACCAGCTCCACTGTCAAGTTCTTGCAATGTGTGCTGCTTTAAAGCCTCCCTGATACACTCCCACAATCCATTAAATATATTCACTACAACCTGTACAAGAGAGAAGAGGAAGTTGTCAGGCACATGCATCAAAATAATAGTTTCACTGTACAAGGAGCCTTAAAAATGCAACTGAACTATTAATAATTTGACATCCATTGACAAGAAACTGCTATGAACCACCAGAAAACATTCTGAATATGAGACTGCTCTCCCAGATGCCTGATCCCCACTGCACAGTCAGTAAGAAAATTATTACATCCCCACCCTGACCCATCTTATGCTGGCTTTTTTGTCTGGTTAAACAGAGAGGTGTGTGCAGAAAAGGAAATATTAATGTGTCCATGCCCTTTACCCAGAGCAAGATGCCCTGCTCCGCTTCACCCCACACTTTTATCTCCACTAAGACACTCGGTCAGAACAGGGGCTGGCTCACAGCAGGCTCTGTCATCTCCCTGCTCCAAAATACATCCCCATCCCCTCCCTCTCATAAATATGTTCTATCAGGCATATAACAACACAGCCCACCAGAAAAACCCAATACCAAAGAATTGCACATTTGATCTTTTTAATCAAGCAGCAAAATTTTTCAGCTCCCCCACCAAAAGGCTCTTCAGGAAGAATCAGACTTGCTGCCAGCCAGGTTAAATATAAACCATGTATCCTGCAATCAGTATTCCTGAAGAAACACAACTTCAAATAACTGAAGCATTTTCCCTCCATAATGGAAGTTAGGCAATGTTTTCCAAGTGCTGTGGTAGTATCTTAAACTGCATGCTGTCTTAAAACCTTGACAAGCTGATTTTCCCCCTGAGATTCAGGCTTGTTACCTGCACAAGGTATGATTAAAAAGTGAATAAGAGAACACTGAAGGAGTTCTGTCAGTACTGCCTGTTGCAGCGAGTACAGGAAATGTTAATGCTTACACATTACACATATGGGATTCCCAAGTTACTGTATATATTATCATATTTTCTGTATATTTTTTCACATGTTAAGTAATTCTTAATCTTTGGAAGTTCTCTCACATCTTCTAAGAAAATTGTTGGCTGTAGACATTTTGCCAAAGCGCTCTGTTCATTAGAATAGTTTGGGAATTTTGTGTGGGTTCCCCCCCCCCCCCCCAACTTCCCCCAAACTTTAAGTACTTTTCATAAACATTGTACCAGGGACATTTTTTAGCATGTTGCTTTTGTATATACCTTAATAGATAATTTTTAATATAGATACATACCATTACAACAACAGAAGAGAGATGCAGAACTTTCTTCCTCTAACCTGTACCTCCCAGAGCTTGGTGAGTCTTTGCACTGTGATATAAATCTCTTAAGTTCTGTCTCTGGAAAGCCATCTTGCTGGTAGTGCTAAAAATTGGTACTTAATTAAACTTTTAAAAAGGCTAAAACCTACAATAACACAAATTCTCCCCAGACCACTTTTGAGACACTGCTCAAGTTTGAAATTAGAAGATTCATAGAACCTAATATGAAAATACTGCTTTTTAGTAGATATTTAGCTTCCATTGGAGCAGAAAAACAGACAGAATTTTTAAGAAAAATAAAGTAGAGAGGGTTAAAACCCCTCATATCATCAATTTACACCATCAAAAGTAGTCATTATATTTATCCTTTAGATTGGCATGCACTATAAGTTAAAATATTGAGGGAGATGACAGTTTTGATAGCACCAATCTTGCACTGTTATTCCAATTAAGTCTGTGCTTACCTTGACTGTTTCATATGTATCTGTAATGAGTGCAATGAAGAGACTCAGCACCATGTAGATGAACAGACTGATGAAGGAGTAGAGGTAGATCCTACTGAATAACCAAACCAAGTAACTTTTCTGCTGCATTTGTGCAAAGGTGGCAAACATATCATCTCCATTGATCAATGAGAAAAGGCATTCAGAAACCATATTCAGAGTGCGAAACTAGAGAGGAGGGAAGAAGACGTGTCACTGCTTTATTTGGACACAAAGACTGTACACGACAGGAAGAACATACACTGAGATGGCTGGCTGCCTCAGATCTCTTCCTACACCCAGGGGATGACACGGTGTAAACAGTAAAACATCTGAGGAACAGTTTGTCACCTCCTATACACACGCACATTCAATTCAGATAAGCAAATCTCTCATTTAAGAGTGATAAGCATAACGTCTCTGGAGTTTTAGTCTGATACCAATGTTCTACAAAATGGAAATTATTTCTTAAAATATCAGCATGTGATTGGGAGTCACTCCAGCTTCCACTTCTGACTTGGAGCTTTCATAACCTGAGGAAAGTCTGATTGAGTCATGGAATTCAGACTCCTCAAACAGAGCAGCATCATGTTGCAGATGCACTATTTTTACATTAAGGGAAGCCTTGACATGGAGAACTAGAAAACAACAATAGGAATCTCTCATTCTGTTATTCAAGCTGTCTTTTTTCGTGGTCAGAACATTACCTTGACATGGTACGGTCCCAGTACAATCCATCCACAGAAACAATAGCCCAGGTAGATCATGGCAGCACAACAGCAGAACCTCATTACATTGGGTAATGCTGCTCGCAGTGTTAGGATGAGAAGCTGCACAAAGCAATGCAAACAGTCAGAATTCAACCAGATACTTCTTCCAGTCCTCTTATAGCAACAAACAGAATAAATACCAACAATATGAAGATCCCAGGAGATCCTTACATTATACTTCTGAAAGAAACTAAGGTAGCGAATGACTCCAAGCCACACAAGCATAGTAGATATTCCTAAGAGTATGCTGCAGACATCATAACTTGTCAGACTCTGAAAAAAGGCAAGAGAAGAAGTAAAAAAAAATAATAAAGGAAAAAATTAATTACTGTAACAACTAACAGATTCTTAATCGTGACTCTCATTATTATGAAGATTCGTTTAGAAATAATTTTCCTTTGGCAAACTCTCCCAATTAGAAATTAGTTTGAGGTAATATACATTAGAGAGATCCCACAAAAGAGCAGGGGCACTTTGAAGTGGAACTAATTTCATTAGTTGCTCATGCCTTTACACATGGCTGTTTGTAAAACAGATTCTAACAAGATGAGCTTTAATTGCAAGGCCAAGAGTGCAGGTGCACTGCAGAAGCAGACACCTCCTCTGTACCCAGCTCACCAAGATCTGCAGTAGCATTGCAAACATTTTTATGCTGCTTCCAGACTTGCAGCAACTGCTTCTGGAACCTGCACTGACAGATTCCTCAGAGCATCTTAGGAATCTCTGCACTGCATCCAATGGACAGTGTAAACATGACACAGAACAAATAAAGTTCTTTCAGTAGTTAGGAAAACCTCTTTGTAAAAGTTATCATGACTTATCAGCATTGCTCAAATAAATACTCAGGAGAATCTTGTTATGTAGTGGGAACTATGAGCTATATAAAGCTATCAAGGGGGAGACTAATTAGCTTCTAATGATTTCTCTCTGGAACTTATATCTATTGGCACTCTGTTGCTTTTTCCACCTATAGATACTGGCCTGTTTTCATCCAAATTAGCATGTACTCTGTTCCTGAACTGCAGCTCTACTCTGACATGGATCGTGACAGCTTATTTGAAAAGAAGTTTTCATTCATTTCTGTTTCTATTCTCCTAAGAATAAAACATAAATAATAGATATTGGCAATGAATATTGGCTAATCTTTACTATCTGCATAATTCGTTTAGAGCTTGACAAGAAACAAATTTAGGCTACTTTAACATGAACTTGTTATTCAACCACTTTCATACAGTAACATGGAACAGGATCTTGCTATTATGGTCCACAAGGCTTGCAAAATGGACCAAAATGTACCTGTAGAGAGGAGTTTTAGTAAAATACTCTTACTTATATAAACAGATGTATATATAATATAAGATACAGGAATCCCAAATGCAAGGTCTTATTCCAATCTTGTTCTCTTCTTTGCTTTTCCCAAAGCAGGACAGAGCTATCTCTTGTCTTAGCCAGCTTCCTCACAGCTTCTTTCTACTCTCAGTGAGTTTACAGGTCCTATGGTGAGACAGGGCAATTTGTACAGGGTGTTTGTGATAGTCAAGCTGTCAGCAGATGGATTTCAGACCCATCCTCTCATCACTAGTGTCCAAAGTTCACTATGTTGCAATGTCACACTTCAAAGTCTGCTACAGATGTTGTGAAGAACAATATTATCTGAATATCAGAGTGGTTCAGGATAGCATATTATAATAATTTTTCTTCCCTAATTCTGTAAAATATGTTTTACGTATTTCAGTTTTGTCCATATCAATTTTATTTTAGAAAGTGAAAGCCCAGAACCTGCTGTGGCTGACTGTTATGTACATGCTGGAAAACAGAAGCTGGGAAAGCAGCAAAGTGATATTTAAGGAGAAAGACTCTGTTAAACACTTGTAAACAGAGTTCCAAAAGTTAAATTCTAGATTTGAAGAAATTCATCAAATGAACAAATATATGCGAGGAAGGCAAGATGTCAACAGTCACACTTTCAGAGATGAACTACATTTTATTCCTCAGAGTCACAGGGAGCAAAGATAATTCAGCACTATAATATAGAGTGATATTTAGAGTTTTTAAATCTTGCTATTAGAAACAACATGCACGAGTTGCAATTCTGGAGGAGAAGATAGAATTTTAAAATGTCATGCTACTCAGAAACAAGTACAGCCAGCCTAACATCCTCCAACTGAGGTTGGACAGAAACAGTTTTGCTTCCATCTGACAGTGTGAAAAGCCTACCTTAGCTTGTATCTCCATCTTTAGAGTTGATCCAACAATAGTTAGGACATCACTAACTATAATCAGGATGTACCATCCATTGACAAATTCCATTTGATCACTGAAAGATACTTCTTTCTTATAATAATATAGGAAGAAGCTTACAAATTCCTAGGGAAAAGGAGGAAAGAAAACAGTTAGTCAGTCTTACACAAGACAAGGCTTTCCAAAGAAGGAGCTATACCCACCCTTTGGAGCCAAATTCCTTTAATCACTGATCGTGTGCAAAGGATCAATGAAGCCAGACAAGTCAATATGACAAAAGCATCGAAGATCATCATGTAATGAGTGTTCTTCTGTACTGCAAGAACAAAAATGTACATGCTTATAGTGCCTTTATTCTTATTGATCATAATTTAAGTAAAAATCAAGTTTTGATGTTGACTATATTTATACAATTGAATTAAGAAAAATTAGAGCATTTTCCCCACAAAAGTTCATCTGACATATTTTATGAAAGACACAAATGCATCTGCATGACAGATACTACTTCAATAAATTTAGGAGGGTTGATACCACATCAAAAATATACCAAAGTGTGAGTGCTTCTTACAGCCCTGCAGGATTATAGGTGAGAGTTAATCATTTTAGAGGGACTGGAATGGCCTTTAGAGTCATAGAGCTGTTCAGAAATATTTTTTTTAAATCCTAGGAACATTATTATATGTATCTTCCCTTTCAGATTAGTATTTGATAATCAGTTTTTTGACCTAGGGCGGCAGTGCAGATAACTTGTACTATTGCTTAGCTAGTCAAGATCAGCATTGAGTTAAACATGAGTTCTCCATCTCTTATGTTACTAAAATTCACATTATTGATGATTTTATGTTAAACATTGTACCAAATCTTTTTTTTTTTTTTGCTTGTTTTTATACCTGCCATACAGCTGAAAATAGGTGAGAGAGTAGAAAGATTAGATTTTTAATGCTAAAAGGATGGTTGTTTGAGAAAACCAAATCAAACAAGTAAATGCTAAATTTGCAAGAATATGCACCAATTCTACAAAATGGGCTGCTGAAATTCTAGCTGACTTCACGAACTGCACTACTCAGAAAAAGCCCACCCAGCACTTCCTTGTTACACTGCTGCCATTTAAGCTGGTTTTGCCACGCAGTGCGGAACAGCAGCAAGCTGTAATTGTGCAGCTGCAGCCACTACGTGCCCACCTTTCCCGGGATTTCAGAGCCCGCGAGGAGCTCCGGGAGCCGGCGCTGCGCCCGCGGCGCCCCCGCGCACCCAGCGCGGCCCGCGGGCGGGCTCGAACGGGCAGCGCCGCCCGCCGGGCACGGCCGGCACGGCAGCTCGGCCCGGGCACCGGGGCCGGGCTCCGGCACGGCAGCTCGGCCCGGGCACCGGGGCCGGGCTCCGGCACGGCAGCTCGGCCCGGGCACCGGGGCCGGGCTCCGGCACGGCAGCTCGGCCGGGGCACCGGGGCCGGGCTCCGGCACGGCAGCTCGGCCGGGGCACCGGGGCCGGGCTCCGGCACGGCAGCTCGGCCGGGACACCGGGACCGGGCTCCGGCACGGCAGCTCGGCCGGGGCACCGGGGCCGGGCTCCGGCACGGCAGCTCAGCCGGGACACCGGGACCGGGCTCCGGCACGGCGGCAGGCGCTTCCTTCGGCCCCAGTCATTAACTCCAGTCTGGATCTTTACAAAAATACCGCGTATCCTTTTTCACTACCAGCCCCTCATTCCCTAACACAGGCGTAGCAACAGAGAAAGTGGCAAAGTAGAAAGAAGGGCCTGGCTCATCCTATTGCAGGGTGGAATCTAAAAGTCCCAAAAAGCTTCTGACTATCAAAGAGGTTACTTTTGTTAATGAAAAAAGATGATGTTTTGACCAGGACAAATATCTGCCAACAAAGGTGGCTCACTCTTGTGAGTGACCATATAAGAAATACCTTGTGCACTTCCTTTATGGCCAAATACACAGCAAATGGCATTTAAGCAACAATAAGAAGTGTTTCTAGCCATTCCACTCCAGCAAGCTTTACCAGCAATGCTTCCTTATCTTTCCTGGTGCTAAGTCCTGAAATAAGAGTAAATCAGCTTCAACTTTCCACCACTATCATGTGACCTGTTGCCTGGTGCTAGAATGTTTCACAACTCTGCCTAAAGAAATGAGCAGCATAAATTCAGTAGCAAAAGAGAGAAGGATGTACAGCGAGACATGGAAAAATTTTGGTTTGACATTATCAATGGTGCAAGCCTTGAGAACTGCTACAGAAAGTAATGGTGTGGCTGGATTCCCAGGTTTTCAGATTAGAGGTTGAACAACAACAATTTCTGAGAAAATCAGATTTAGAGTGCACATGCTAGAGATTATATGTCAATGGTGCCCCACCTTTTCATAAAGAAAAAGGTTAACAAGCATTGTGCTAGTGGACAAAATTTCAGCATGAAAATTTGAACACATTTATGTCACTTACTTGATCCAGAAACATGCCAGTCTTTACATTCCCTTATCGCTATGTCATTGTCTAGACTTATTTTAATTCTTCCACTGTGTGCTTTATTATCAAACACAATCTGTAATAAAAACAACAACAAATGAAAAAGAGATGCATAAAGTTAAACAATTACATATGTAGCCCCTGTATTGCTAAGCCTGCATAATGATGCAGAATAATTCTCCTAAGGGAGAAGTTAAAAAACTTTTCTAAGCTTAAACTAAATCAAGTATCTTCAAATAAATGCTGTCAAAATGAAAGACAAATCTGCTGAACCATGGATTTGCCACAAATTGTTTGATCAACTAGTTATGAGGTGAATTTTTTTAAAACTACATTCTCATTCCTCTGTGATCTGAAAACAACCTTTCCTAGAAGCATCTCTAAAGAGAAGAGATTTACACTTTCAGTATACTTCAAATGGATTAGAGCACAAGTGGCTGTAAACCAAGCAAGTACTTCAGGACCACATCAGGAGCACTCAAAGCTTAACCTTCCACAGCGACAACTGCTGGTTATTCACAGGCTGCACTAAGCCATAACAGAGTAATCCAGGCACCACTGACACAGTGGTACTCAACACTCTTCAGAAAATGCCTGTGCTGACCGTGTGCAGTAAACCAGCAAGTCATTTTCTGGTTTTGAGCAGAAAGACACGTGGCAGGCTTCCACATACCCGCAGAGTGAAATCGTAACAGTCGGGGAGCTCGTGGTGACGAACCGTCTGGAGGTTGATTGCCTTCAGATTGAACATGAGCTGCACCGCCACCAGCCTGCAACAGAGCTTCAGGTCAGCCCTGCACAGGGGGAATGCACCAATACCCCAACACAGCAGGTACTCATTCCTCCTCACCTGGGGAAATCCAGAGTGAAATTCAAATTGTGCTTTCCCATTGTTGCGTTATCTAGGGAAGTCGTTGGCTCAATGTACAAGCAGTCTGGAATGGATAAGGACTCACAACAATATCTCATGGGTTATCAGGGTCTTTAACCGTAATCTGCCTGTCCCACTCCCGAGGCTGTTATTAGCTGTTGGCTACACCAAACAAGATAGCACACTTGAGTGAGGAGTCATCTGAGAAGCCAACTGACAAATACGCCGACTTCCTTGAACACAGGGATCGCTCCTGAAAATTAGCCCTAAACACTTGTATTACATGGTCACCGGTGCTAAAGGCTCATCACTTCTTTGTGGCATTAGAGGTGAGGGCTAGAGGTTAGTTACACAGAACTTTTCTTAGCAGTTTTGGCTGGTAGTAAGTTCAATACAGATTATGTGATAAGACTATACTATAAAGTTTTTTAAAGAATTTATCAAAAATGTAGGTCCCATCCCCCCAAAGAACTGATAAAATAGATTAGGTTCATCACCAGTCACAATCTCTGGGTCTATATCAAAGGTGTCGTTTCCAGGACAGATGATTCCTCGCTTGTAGAACTGCTGACAAACAGCCAGAGGTGTCTCTTCCTCTCCCCTCTTCTCATAAGCATGATTTCCAACAGAGATGTTGGGCAGCTGGAGGTACTAAAGTTCAAAACAAACAAACCAACTTAAATAGCAATAAGACTGTTAGTCTCTGAGAAAAAACCAAACCAAACCAAACCAACAAAACAAAGCAAGCGAGAAGTGTTTGGATTGGTTATAATGTATCTCTTTTATGTAAAACGTCACCTAAAGAACTGTGAAACCTAAACCACAGAATAGATGGGTCCTCAAATATCTTAAGGTACTTGACAAAACACTAAGTACAGGATTTGGATCTACATACCTTTTTGCTTATTATGTTTCTCCTTACTAAAAAGCCTAATTTGTTACCTGCAAAGAATTCTGGCTCAGATCCAAGGAGTGCTTTTAGCATAGAACCAGTATACACTGACTAGCTTTAAGGATGTTACCACACTATAGTACTCTAGCAATGACAGAAAACCTAAATGAGTTGATGTTTTAGTCTTAAGCAATTGACACAGAAGTTCAATTCAAAAAAAAGCACCCAGGCAAAGATCATATATATTGTACATATTTCAGCAACAATTCCTACCTGGTTTATTGCAAAGAATATCTGGTCATAGACATCTGTTTGTGTGTACACAGCATAGGTATCATCCATTCTGTCCATATATCCTTTCAAGAACAGATGTTTGAATGCAATAGTGTTCTCTTCTTTGAAGGCAACCACCATTTGATTGCTCAGTCCAAAAACCACCAGCTGAAAAATACATTTATATTTCCTGTTCAGAGACAAAGTTGGCTTCTGGTTGAAGATATGAATCCTGTTCTAGGAACAGTCTTTTGCCTCAGTGCTAGACATGGCAATTACATGCAGGCTGCTCCTTTCCACAGCTGGTCAAACGAAAGTTTGACTTTAAGGAAGCAGTGGGTTTCACAATATGCCTTTAACATGTTTACAGCATCTTGGCCAAGGACTTGAATTTTTACAAAGAAAATGATACCATCTCAGGTTCTAGCTCCCTGTATACTGTTACACATGCTTTGTTAGTTTGGCCTAGCGTCAATTGACTTGACCTGGGGGAATATCATTGTTCCTCAGCCAAAAAGGCAGGACTAGACTTAACAAGACCCCACTTTGAAGTCCTTACTCCAGTGCACAAAAGGGAAATTGAGGACAACTCAGGAAAATAAACATCTCCCAATCAAGTTTCAGTGAAAAGCGCTTTGAAAATAACTCACCAAAGTTGTGCTTGTAACAGGATAACACCTGAAGCTAGTAAAAAAAAAAATATATTGCAACTGTTCATGAAAAGTGAGCATAAAATCTGTCAGCTACTATCCAGACTGGAAAAGGTTTCTAGAAGTACATGATGTATTGTTTCTCGGAACTCACAATTCTCTTGACTGTTATTTCAAATCTGGTGTCAGGTGTATTGTGAAGAAACTCGGCAGAGATAAGTCTGAATCAGTAGTCTACAGATTTATGGCCATGGTGCAAACTGGATATACAGGTTTTGATAAGGGTAACTCAGTTACAGAGATACTGAAATGCTCTGTAGGCAAGCTCAGCAGGCTCAGCACACAGGAATACACCAGCAAACCAACACTGCACAGACTGAATTACCTACAGGCAGATTTTCTCTGAAAATACAAAATCAGCAGTAGTTTCTTTCTTATTTGGATTCTTCCATCATCAAATTTTACTTTTAGTTGCAAAATGGGAGAGATGACAATCAGAGAATGATGACACATTTAAAAACGAAACCGTAAGGGACACAAACATGCTGCCAGATGCACAGCAGGAGAGCTTTTACTGCAGTTTGTGCCATCATTCATGCAAATGGAAGGAAAACATTATTTTCTATACCGTGCTATTGGCATAGCACTGGCATGACCATAAAGGGAAATCACACGTGGGCAACTCAAAAGGATCATCTGAGATCTTAGAGAGGTTTTGTGAAAAGTTTCTTCTGCCTTAACCACAGAACTTTGAGACAAACAACTGTGTTTTGAGCAGTAGATAAATGTGTTGTATGAAATCTGCAGTGCAAGGCTGGGTGAGAGGAAGGGTGAGGAAGAATTTCTGAGGTTTTTTTCAATGCAAGAGTTTATATGCCATATGCAAGTTATAAGCGAACAAAAAAAAAGTAAAAAAGTCAGCAATTTCAGTTCTTATCACTGTGATATTGAAACAGAAATGACTTCTCCTTCTCTCAAACAGAACAGTGAAGCAGGTACTGGGGTAACAGATGTGTAGGGATGCCATCCGTTGGGGGGAAAAAAGGGCAAAGAAAAAAAAGTAAAGTAAAAGGTCAAGTTGAGCCCTTAAACATAGCTCCTTTCATCTGTACTGGAAGGCTATTTTTTTTTTCAGTCCAGAGCTCTTAGCTACATATATGCAAACAAGATAATTTTGCAACCTATCCTTTCCCTTTCTCTGCACCACACCATGCTATTGCATGTCACCTGCATTCATTTGACATCCCATTAAGCTGAGTCCCTGCTTCCATAGGTACTCACCTGAATTGTAACCATTACTATTTTGAGTAACTGAATCCCAAGTTTCCAAGGCTTTCTGCCCCGGGCCCAAAATTTCTCACATGGGTTCATGAAGAAAAATTTTAGCTTCCTTCTAAGCTGGTCTTCCAAAAGCCCCTCCTGTGATACTGATGAGTGTCGTTTGTAGCTGCAAAGGTTTTCATCCTCATGTGCACTGCAGCTGCTCACAGCCACTTCAGGATTTTCCATTTCTGAAAAGAAAAGCAGTCCTTGTCCGTTGAAAAACCTGCAAGCATCAATGTAGTAGCAGCAGATCTGTCTGCACTAATAACCTGGACTCCAGAGGTGTATATCTTCTGTGAAAGGCACCTGCACTGAATTTCAGACCTTTCACATACTATTGCACACGTTTTGCAGAACTCCAAGAAAAATATGGTCAAGTTTTTAAATTTACAGCTAGGCTGCCAGGACACTTATTTAATAGTGGAATTTCTGTCCATTTGGACTTACAGGATCACTTCCTGAAAACCTCTTCCTCTCTGACTTGACAACAACAGCATATGTGCAAGAAATCCTGACTCAAGAGGAATGCCAAAAGCCTCTCATGACCATTCACTCTTCTGGAAAAATTATCTACTGCTGTAGCTAGTGTTTTCCCCCACACCTACAAGCCTATGTCCAGCCCCTGAAAGAAATGGAATTTTCAAGAGAGGCAGTGGTTTTCTTACACATTACTATTAGCATAGTTTACTCTTGGAAATGGAGCATGACAAATTGCAGTTCAGATAAATTACCTGAGAGCATTAACTTGTCATTTGGCAGGATTATGTCTTTCTCTTTTGCCATAAAAGACTCAATGCAAACCACCAGCAATGATGAACCAAACAAAAAGACCAAGAGTTAATTGAATCATGACTAGTCAGAGGCTCACATTTGAGCTCAGAATGAGGGTAAAAGATTAGATGAGAACCTTATAAACATGTTTTGAGACATTACTTTGCATAGTATTCAGCATGTTTACATTTTGATCTGTTACTAAATTCAATATTTTATAAATTCTTTATAAAGACTCCCTAACATTTTATAAATGCTTTATAAAATACTAAAGAACTAGCCAGGATTTTTTTTTCATATGACATTAAGAACAGATAAGACAGCCCAGGCTTCTGTGAATAAAGGTGTGCCTTATCAGACAGTTTATTTTTGATTCCCATAAGAATAGTTTTGTATATAATTCAAACAAAAAATCATCATCAAGATTAATTTTTACAACTGTCCAGTTATATCCAGTCTCCTCCAGCAGCCCCTGCACACAGAAGAACAACAGTCTGTTTCAGACATGATTCGAGACCTTCCATTTCCCCAGTTGTCAGGGAACAGAGAAAAGTTTTGAGTTAGCAGTGTAATACTAAGAACAGGCCCATACAGAGGCCGAAAAAGTTCAGCTCCTGTTTTAACAGACTTCATTGTCCTGCAGGATAGAGCCCAGTCTGCTGTGGTTTCCACTCACCTTTCTCACAGCTGATCCAGCATTTCTAAAATTAAGCCCTACTCTGACACTGCAATAGTCAATATCAGTACACAGTCAGTATCAGCGGATTAAAAACAAAACCAAAAATAGTCAATATGAGTGGATTAAAAACAAAAAAACAACAAAAAACCAAAACAAACCCCCAGACTCCAACACACCCACTTCTGGCCCCCACGGTGGGCTCGAGGCGCCGCTCCCCCAGGCGCAGCCCCGAGCTGCGTACAAGCCGGGCCGGGGTCTCGGCAGCCGGGGCGGTCACAGCCGGGGCTGTCACTGCGGGCCGGGCCGGGCCCTTCCCTTCCCTCAGCCGCCCTGCCCTTGCCAACCGCTGCAGGGGGCTCCCAGCCCCGCGGGCTGCCACAGGGGCCGCCGAGGGAGCCGCCCGCATCCCCATCCGCACCGCATCGGCACCCGCGGCCGGGCCGGAGCGCGGCAGCCGCTGCCGCTCCGGGCTCGGCGCCCCTCACTGCGGCACCCCAGAGGCGCAGCCTGGGGCCGGAGGGTGCACCCCCGGCCCTCTCCCCGCTGCTAAAGGCCCCCGCGTACCTGCCACCCGTGAGGGCTCCTGCCGCTCCCCGGCCTCCGGGGGCTGCCGCGGGGGCGGCCGTGAGAGCGCCGCGCCCGCAGCCGCCCCCGCTCCGCGCCCGCCCGGCTCCGCTCGGCTGGGCAGGAGAGCCGCGGCCTCCGCCAGCCCGCCCGGCCTCTGGGCCGTGCCGTGCCGGGCTAGGCTCGGCTGCGCGGGGCCGTGCCGTGCCAGGCTCGGCTGTGCGCGGCCGTACCGTGCCGTGCCGTGCCGTGCACACACGGCCTCTAATACCTTGTGCCGCACATTTCCCTCCTGCCGCACGTGACGGGCGGCTCTCCACACTGTAATACGCTTCCTACAGGATGGTAATGCCGGCTCCAGATTTATTGACTTAGGCTTCTCCACCAGGGGAAGTAATGTTGTTATAAATAGCTGTGTCGCACCCGTCATAAAAAAATCCCAAACAAACAAAAAAAGCCCCAAAAACCACTTTCAGATCACAGAACTGTAGGTATGAAGGTTAGCTAGTGAATACGCTGAAGTAATTCCACTTACACACAATGAAGCTATTGAAGTTATTAACTGAACTTCAGAGAGAACGGACTCATGCCTCGGGACTGTGCCAGTCCCGTTGCACCGCGGAAATTATCCCTTTGGCACTGCTGCCTGACAAGAGGATAAACCTCAGGTTATAACTGTGCACAGTCTTCAGCTGCTTAATTTGTGCTGCAAGTACCACTCGGAACACTGGTACAAAAGGAGAAGGGAAAATAAGGCCAAGACCAAAACAAAGAGAGTAGCAGGCATTTTGAGAAGGGGAAATTCCTGGCTGTACAGATTGTCAAGGAAGACCGAAGGGACCCTCCTGCTTACCATAAGAAGGAGTGGACAGACCTCGGAGTGGCACCAAGGACCAGCACCGGGTGCTCCGCACAGGGAGAAAGATACCCCGGGGTTCCTTGTGTTTTACATTGCAGCAAGGCAAACTAAATTATTTTTATGCATCCAAAATACAAAAGATATAGATTACAAATCGTCATATTAACAAACCGCATCGAATCGCCTCAATCCCAGCGGAAGGCTGCCTCAGCACTGCCCGGCAAACACCGAGGCGATGCCTGGGCTGGGGTGGCCTGGCTGCAGAGGGGACTGCCGCCGCCTGTCGCCTACACACCCCATCATGCCTCGCGCCGCAGAGTCCCGCCGGCGGCGCGGCTTCCGCGCACGGCGTGCTGGGACGAGTAGTTCTTGTCTGGCGCGGGGGCGGGCTCGCAGAGCAGCGCGCTGATTGCCTGTCCGAACCGTCAATCACCGCCGGCCCCGTCGCCGTGACAACCGCGCCGCGGGCCGCGCCGGGCCGGGGCCGCGCAGGTAGGGGACAAAGGGCACGGAGGGGACCCGGCAGCGCTGTGGGGCGGTGAGAGGTGCCCGAGCCCGGAGCACACGGGCAGCAGCCGCGGACACAGCCGCGACTGCCCCGCGCCGCCGCCCCGGCCCGCGGCAGCGCCTCCCCGCCGCCCCTGAGGGCTGCGCCGGAGGCCGAGCGGAGCTGGGGCTGCGAGCGCTGCCCGGGCCCGCCGCGAACCCACAGCCGTCCCTGCCCCCGCACGGATCGTGCACCACCCAGCTCAAACACCAGGCCGTGATGTTTCTGACCTCCGCTGAAAGAAGTCTTAGCTAATGTAAATTTTTACAATATAGCATTTCTGTTTCAAAAGCCGCGACAGTGCAATATATATTACTGCTTGCTTCCTGGCGCGACCGTGTTATGACAACTTCTATGTCATATTTAGTAACTTTTTAAGTACCAACCAAATTGTTAAGATATTTTAACAGTCTAGACCAGCGGTACTGGCTCATACCAGAAGTTCTGTCTGGGCAAGATAATAGCAAAGACATATAAAGCCATATTTCCACTCTTTGCACACCCTTTTTTAATTTTTTTTTTTTTTTTGCTGTTTAATTTCTACAGCCACATGTATTATCATTATTTTTAGTAACCCTCAATTTTTCATCTGTCAGTTTGCCCTGTTACGTTCTGAAACTGTGTGTTTCTGATAGCTGTCCTGTCCACAGGCAGTATATTTTCAAATTCACACACTTATTGTGCAATGAAACACTTCTGCAGTCCTGTTGCCTGTTCCCAGTTGTTTGTTCCACATCTGTAAGCTCATGTGATGCCAGCTCGATCTCGTGTTAGGACCATGAATCAGCATCTTCTTGTCACTTTCTCAGTGTCCCTTGTGATTTCACTGACTTCTATAATATAATTTTCAGGCTAAAAATAATCCTAGTTTATTCCCAGTAGAAAATATGTTCTATGTCTTCATCCTTGTTATACCTTTTCCAATTTTAATCTATTTCTCTTTGAGTAAAAGAAAGGAGAGAATCAGACCTCAGTATTAGCCAACATTCTAATGAAGTTTTCCATTTCGTTCTCTTGTGGCTTTCTTATTAATTCTTAACCTAATTTTACACATATTGTACTTACCATCCCAGATACTGTAACTACACCTACTAGTTTCTATCAAATAACAAAATCAACACCAGGTTCAAGTAAGCCTAATTTAGTGAAAAGTTATAAATATGAAACCAGGTACATTCAAATTTAACTATTTATATGCTGAAATGATTTGGCAGTTTACAGAACTTCAGCTTTACTCTTTACAACTTATACAGTGAAGTTGTGTCCAAATATGCACAAGGGTTATTAATAATTTTTAATAATTTTGTATTATTTTCTCTTTGTGTAGAGTAAACTAGAATATATTTAATTAAGGGCAACATTGCATGTGAAATTCTGGAGAGACAAAGTAATTTTCAAGATGGTATTTTTAAAAAGTTCCTAAATGTTTACCAACAGCAATGTGTTTTAGCTTGCTAGTGATACAACAAAAACAGCAATTAGCACATGGTTTTGATCCTTTCCTTGTAGTGCTTTTGTAAAACAGATATGCATCCAATTCTTCTGTCATTCCAAATTATATTAAATTGCAGTCCTAAAATAGTAATGCACACAAAATTGACCTTAAACCATTCAATTAGACAACTAATGAATCATTCTGTGTCCTAAAATTAGATGGCATCTTATGCAGAACTGATAGCTAATTAGTTTTTGCCTTTTGCAGTGCCTAGCAACTTCACGGATTTGTTTTTAGCTGTAAATGTTTCAGTACATTAAATGATTAGAAGAACACTCTGATCTTATTTTTTCTCTTAAGCCTAATGTTCAAAATATTAGAGCCATCTGTAAACAAATTAGGCCATAAAATTTCAAAAAAAGTTGTCAAATATTTACCCAGATTTTAGCAATTACATAATGTAACACTGTGTTCCACTGAAAAACTGCTGAAAAACTAGACTTAACATAGTTAATGAAACCTAAATATTACTTACTTTCTAAAAATAAAATACATGGTAGTATTTACGACAATTGATTTTCAAAAGCAATAACTTTATATAGATTTTACACTTTTAAAATTTTCAAATTGTATTGATTTAAATGTTGTTTCCAACCTCTTCTCAATCATAGAATCATAAATTTTTATAAACATAATGGAAAGGCATAATACATTTGTGTCTGCCTTGACAAGTCCTTTTTAAATAAGCAGTACAGAAAAACCCCTAAGAGAATAGGAACTAACCACAGATTAAAAAATTAATCATTTTGGTCACATTTTCAAACAGTCCACTAATACAGAATGATTTTTTCATGGCTTTCTTGATAGCGTTTAGTATTTTGTATAAAAACTTGGGGGGAAAAAAGCAAACCCACAAACTAAGAGGTAACTACTGACAATAGTGGCTTTTAATTTACATATTGGGACTTTTGTTCTATTATACTTTTCTGGAAGAGGTGAGGTACAAAAGGCTGCTCCTCAGTACAAATTTGAAAGTTTGGTGTGTGAGTTTCCTGAAGGGAGCAGCTGGAGGTTACCCTATTCCTATGTAAAAAACAACTTTGCATCTAGGCTTTGTGAATGGCTGTGGGCCTGGCCATGTGTGCAGAGAAGCTTCTGGAAGCTCTGCCTTCACTTTCTCTGCAGGCCTCCCCTGTTTCCTGACCGTGACAATCACATGGCCACAGGAGGATGGAGGGACAGGGCGATAGGTGTTGGGGATGTTGTAAAACAGGATAAGTACTGTGTCACTTTCCATCTGCTTTCTGTGTGCGCCCCAGAGGGAAGCCCCAACAGTGCCACTGACTGCTCTGTTCATCTGCAGCCCTTAAACAGGGGCACTTTCCTATTAACAAATGCAAATACATGCACCAGGCACTGACACCAGCTTCACCAGCACAGCCCTTCTCTCTATAGTGCTGCATCTACCTCTATGCCTCTTCCTTTCAGTGAAGGAGGGATTACTGAGACACCATTTTAAAGAGTTTTAACTGTTTTTGTAGGTAAAACATATTTTAAATCCTTTGAAAGGGATGTTTTTATTTGCAAATTATTTTACTAAACATAGGATGTGACTTATGTCAGTCTTCTCAATGTTTCCTCTGTTCATGTGGCTTAGAGATTAGGATACTCAGAGGAACTCACTCAAAATTTCCAAACTAGCTTTGTTGCAGTGCATAATTATGAAATGGTGGAGTAAGACATTGTGACTGGAATATATATGAGATTGTTCATATTGTTCTTCAACTAATTTCTACAAGAGCTGCCCTCATCTCCTGTCCTGGAGGGCTGTCTCTTATACAGAGGCATAAATGTTGGTTTCAAGTTAGAATAGTCATGGAATCCATTTACGAAATATGTTGCAATTTTTATATGTAAAGTATACAAGAAGATAGATAAGAAACAGCTTTTCACAGCTTTCCTTTTTAAATAAGGAAAAATTCATTTCTTTTGACTGTCTGAGTTGATGTGCACTCTCAGTGAGGTAGGCCTGAGTATTTCAGAACTATAAGCTAAGCATACTGTATAGGCTCCTTTGAAAGATTATACATATATATGAATATGTTAAAAATACATATATATATGAAATACATATATATAAAATACATATATATATATATATGAAAATATATTGGCTTACACAGAACTGTTAAGTGTTTCTACTCCTGTACTAGACAAAAAGATTGTGAGAATGAAGGCAGAAAAAAATTCCCAACTTTCTCCTTAGATTCATTATAATGAGTTGGTGTGTGTGTGTGGGGGGGTGTTTAAAAACATCATCCCATGCACAGCAAAAGTTTCAGAATTCTGAAACATTAATTTTCTTTGCATTTATATTATCATTGCTTTTTGGAAGAAGCAGAAGATTAAATTGCTACTATTCTTCAGACAGATACTCTTCTGGAGTATTTGAGAACTGTGTTACAAAACAGTGGACCACTGTTTCTCAGTCTGGGTATGCCATTGAAATTGCAAATGTACAGGCCACAGCATGTTTGTTTTAGCATTCACTATTTTTAGGCTGTTCATAAGGAAACCCCCAAGACAGAACATTTATTTTATAAACTCAGCTTTTTACCTTAAGCATCTTGACAGTTACTGTTCATGTGCACAGACAGACAGGCTGTAGCTCCTGTAAGAGATAATCAGAAATAGTTATGTCATGCCAGCATTCCTGAAGGTGCCATCTCTTTCTGTCCTATCTGCATCTGCTTCCTCTTGTTATTGGTAAAATTTAATAGCACCCAAATACTGTAGGTGCTCTGTACACATTTAAGAAATGGTTCCTCTCTCAGTCAGTTTACAGTGTTAAAAAGTGTGAACATGGATGAGGGAAGATGAAAACCAAGTGAGAACCCCATTGTCCTTATCCCATCTGAACACCTCTGGCTCTTCAATATTAACATCAAACAATTTTATCACTGCTTTGAGAATTTGGGCCATCCTGATGTAGTTGTTCCATCGGCTGCTATGTGAGCACCTCCCACATGATGGTGCTGTCCAGCCTGAGCAGCAGGCAGGCCGAACTGCATTTCTTCTTGCCATGGAACTGAGTCTCCTGCACTACTGTTCTAATCCTTTCTCCAGATATTGGATGAAGGAGAGCAAATCAAACAGGAGTATCCTTCTGTACAATATCATCTCCTGCTGTCTGGTTGCTACATTTAATCAGGCATACATCTTCTTTCTGAGCTTGTCATCCACAGAGCTGCACAGAAAAATAAACTGCAAATAGAAATGCTTTGTGCAGCTGAGTAATGATTTACACTTACAAACATTGGGACAAGCATTTATAACTGGTGAATTTTCACCCAAGATCTTCCCATTTCATCTCAGGTCCTTAGATTTCAGTAAGAGAAACTTCTATCCTAATTTAACCTGCCACTATTTTGGACAATCAGTGTTCATTTTTAAACACTATGGCCAAAAGAAGTTTTTCCATCTATTACACATGATATGAAAATACAGCTTATGACTTTAAACTATAAAACATACCTTTATCTGCATATGAAATTATTATTATAATGATAAGCTACATAAAATCTTTTATGGACCAAATTTTCACTCATACACGGTGCATTCTGTTATCTATTTAAAATTATTAATGATACTTATCTTTCTCTAGAGAAATCTGAAAAAATGTCAAAAAAAGTCAAATCCAGCAAGACCAACTCGAAAGGTTCAAAAACACCGACAAAGAAACAAAAAGGTAAAGCAAAGTTAAGGACTCGTGAAAAGGTAAAAGAAACACATCTTGGTATGTAAGGTACAGCAACAATGAAACAAGCAGCAAACTGGGCTAATGTGAGATCTACCTTACTTATTTTGGCCCCATGCATTTAAAACACATGAGATCAATTAAAATATGCTATTTTATATAAATAACTGAGATAGGTAAAATGACTCATAATTATAATTCTGTAACCAACACTACTGATAACATCATGTCATTATATTTCAGATAAAAAGGATGAAGTTGATCTTTCTATGGCCAGTATAGGTAAGTGCTATGATGACTGAGCTTTAAAGTAGTAGTTATGGAATACTCAAAGCATTTTGAAGCTTCAGTGTTACTAATGCAGGAAATAAAAAGAAAATTTTTTTTACGAATGGGAAAAAATAGAAACTATTAAGAAATGCAGCTATCACAGTAATTACAGTGGCTCTCTGAGTAGCAGGCAGTGCAGCAGGAAACAGGTATGGGTTTTAGAAGAGGTTTTTTTTCTTAGTTTGAGAGGAGTTGGGATAGGGGAAATAAGCGTCATAACAGAATTGTAGGGTGCAAAATATTTGCATTTAGAAATAGTTTAGCAATTGAAAGAAAAACATGAAATTTTTTGTAATTCATTAATCTTTGATCTTTGTCAAACCATTATTAAATTTCATTACAAGATTATTTTAGGAAACTACTTGTGGTTCTTAATCATAGATACCAATAGATGTCAATTAGCATCTTTTTTTCTTTGTAGGGGAAAAAAAATAACCATTAAAAAGGCACAATTTGCCTTATATTCAAGTAAAGTTCTATATTCAAGTAAAGTTCAGTTTTAAGCATGGCCATAGTTAAAGGTCAAAAGTATGCAATTATCCAAATTTATTCTTTTTTCTTAGACACCTAATGATTTCCAATGATTTGTTATTTTCCATATTTCTGGTTGTATTTTTTTTTCTCATCCGATTTGTGCAATTATCCCTCAGACATAAATTGATATCAAAGTAAAATTTATCTATAATTTACAGGAACAGACCAAGGCAGTTACAGCCAGTTACAAGCTGTAATTGGCTTGTAACAATAGAGCTTTTATTGTTAAAAGCTAAAACAGTGTGGCAAACAAGGAATACACACACTAGGTAATTCTAAAATAAACTGTAAATCACTTGTTTTCCTCCATAATCACATGAGCACTGGGTGAAAATTGTTCTCTGGTTAGCATCACCAAAATGGTTAAGCTGCGGTTAATGAAAATGCGCAAAAAGTAATCCCTCCGATGATTAAAGTGGTACTTTAAAAAATGTGTTTTCAGTGTTCCAGGAGATAGTAAGAGAGAATTGTACCTCCACCTACTGGCAAATAAGGTTAGAGCTCTAACAGCTAAAGTTCTGCTAGGAACGTGTTGCTGAAAGCAGGAAAACAACACTGCTGTAAGCAAACACTGCCGGTGCAAGATTTAAACACCATGCATGCACTCCTTCGGCCTGCAAGTGTTCTTTACTTCTTCCTTAGAGGTTCTTGGTCTTTTGTGAAGTTCTCCTAGCACTAAGGGCTGCTGACTGTTACAAATTATACAGGTACAATTTACTACTAGAAAAACAATGTGAAGCCTATGATCAGATGTTACACACTTTTTACTGGAAAAGAACATTCAATTAAAATGTTTATAATGTAAGAACTCCAGTATCTGCTCCTTATATTGTAGATTCTGTTAAAAATAATATTCTGTAATATAGAATTTTAATTCTTTAGACTGAAAGGTGTAATTTTGATTCCAATCATTACTTTGTTTTTAGCTTGGGCTTATAGCAACAGAGCAATGAAAAAAAATGCACTTAGAGTATCTGTCATACTCTGTTTCCTCTTGTAGTGATGTCCATTGTATTCTTGCTTATCTTCAATGCATGTTTGTATTGTTCCATTTGGCAATGAAAACTACATCTCTTTAAAAGGATTTTTTTCAGCATTAGCATTTGTGCACGAGGCTGTATACATGACTCAGAATTTTAAAAACAGCACCATAAAAGCTTATTGTTACAAACAATAATGTCTAAACCAACCATTACTCCTGGCTTGGATTTTTGAGGTCTGGTGTTAGCGGCAGAGAGTTTGGACCAGATGACTTGTAGGTCTTTTGCAATCAACATCTCTATGATTCTGTATTTTTTGGAAGCATCCACACAGAAATCCTGGAAATCTCCAAGATATCAAAAAGGAAAATCATGCAATATTGATTACAGTTTGTGATGAAAGTGAACTAATGGCCAGTGCATGCTACAAACAGATTGTATGTGCTATGAAATAAGTAGTGGACACTAAGTAATCCATACTTGGAACAGTGTAGCATGCACCAGAAACATCAGGCATGCCATTAACTTTAGCAATGACTATGGCAGAGCAGATGCAGTGGAGTAGCAACACTGAAAGATTTTGAAGGATAAATGTCAGATTCATCAAACGTAATGTATTATGCACTAGGATTATGCAGAGATTAAGGAGGATTTATCATTTTGTTAGTCCTTGTTGTCTTAGATTAGAGATGACCTCTCAAAACGTGCTGACTCAGCTGGTCACAATCATCATTTGAGTATGTCAACTTCTCTTCAAGGCATGCACAAAGAGGAAAAACCCCACAGGTGCTGGGAATGAAGAAAAATAATTTAAACTAAGACAAGACACTGAAACAAAGATAGAAAGTATCAGTTATTATCACAACAGCCAGCACATTTCAGTACAGAAAAACAGTACACAGTATACACGTCCCTAAGTCTTTTAGTTTCCAGTTCACCAAAAAGATGATCTAAACTTCTAAGGCAAAAATGTAGTGGCCTTCATGAGGAATGCTCTTACTAGGGCAGCTGAGACAGAGCATGAGTCTGCTAGCAGGGCAGTATAGCAAAGGAGGAGTCTCAGGGGCAGGATTCAACTAGCTGGGCCTAGAGTGATCTTAGCCCCTTAGAGCAGTAATGCAAGTTGGAGACAGAACATGTAATGTCAGAAAAACCAGCATTACCACATTGCCTTACTCACATACAGCTGGCACACACAATAAGGAGAACTACATATTATCCTCAGCTTGAGTTTACAGAGCATAGCTGACAGGTAACATAACTGCATCCAGCCTCCCTCAAACCAATGAAGATGTCCATGCTAGCACAAGGATAAGAAATGTCTTGTTCTGAATTAACCTAACAGACATCATGTGTGTAGAAAACAAGAGCTGTATATTCTCCACGAGAACTGAAAATAAGTATCTGACTTTAATCTCAGTGAGCTTGCTTTAGTCTCATTTGATTAGTGATAAATAATCTCTCCTGCACTCTGAATTCAATGAGAGCAAGACAAAAGTCCAAAATCAGAAAAACATCCTTACTTGGGAGGAGCCATTAACCTTTGGCTTAATATGGTGCTGCCCTACAAGGAAGGACCACAGGGTATTTATTCAAAGGCTTTCTTAAATCAGAACCATGTGGTTTTGCCCTTAATATATTAAAATATATATTCTATTAAAATCAACCCATTAAAGATTTTTCACTAAAGTTGCTAATAACCTGTTCATCAAGAAGAAAAAAAGCCGCCCATACCAGGGAAATCATATTCATTATGTGCAAAATGTTGGGTAGAGTTTTTTCAAATATTAATAAAGTATATATAATTTGTATTGTGTTTCAATACCAAAAAAAAAAGGTGAGAGATTAAAAGGCATTATGTTAGAGCCAGTAAAGACATAGAGTTATCAAAGTGCACATGGATGTTTAAACAACACTCTGAAGTTAGCATTCAATTTTGCTTTTTTTCAAAGGCCACCCAGAAATATTTCCTTTGCTTTTGACTGCAACGACCCAAGAAATTTTTAATTTGCAACCTGATGAAGATGTTGCAGAAGAAAATTATTTCAAGTGTATTAAAAAAGAGGACATAATTCAAGACCTGAAAACAAGAGCTAAATCTTCTGATTTCTACCCTCTCAAAAAAGTTGTCCTAGTATGTAGCGTATTTCATTCTCACTTTAAGACTTATGCTCTCAGTGTCCATTCTTTTGAAGAATGGGTCTGTTCTTTGACTCTGTGTAAACACACTGATTCTGTAATATCTGAGTGCTAGAGGTCATGGACCATTGTTGACTCGAAGTTTCTCATGGCTTGCCATGCATTTTTTCTATTAACTTTAGATTGAAAATATGCTAGAAGTAACATAAATCCTATTGGTTTTGATTCTGTGAACTGACAGAGCTTCACATATTTGGCTTCCCCTAATTCATGGCCTATCTATTGAGAATCATTAAAACTGTTTATTTGCTGTTTAATTGTTTGTATGAAAGATTAGTTTTGTCCCAGACTTATTTTTATTACAAAATAAACCCCATCTATTCCTTTCAATTGCCACATGAAATTCTCTGCTAAGAATACAAAATTAACTTAAGATACTAAATTGGTGAGAGTTTTGCCAGTCACAACTTCATGTTTGTTTTTAATATTATTTGTTTTCAGATCTCCACTATTTTTTTTTCATTAAAATAGGAATATCCAGGGGAAGAACTCTTGGTAGTTTTTGATCCAGTCTTCCAGTATGGAGAGAACTTTTATATTATTGCTTCTGAAGAAGCCAAGGAAAACTTTCTTCAGGTAAAATTCAAGTATACCAGAGCATTGTTCTATCTATAAATGTTTCAGAATCTAGTCTCAAACTAGATGTCAGGAATAGTATTTTTAAGCACCCAATATTTTTCTAATGGTTAAACTTATCATAGAAAAATATGTGTATCACTGTGAAAATATATTTTATTTTGAGAAGGGCTAAATTAATTTTTGCATTTTACTTCAGAGGGCCTGTAACCCCCACTGCTGAATTTTTATCATAAGCATTCATTTTCTCTGCTAATAATCAGTTTTCTCAAGCATAAAAATAACAGAAAATAAATATATTGTGTGTTTTCAAAGAAGTATTATACTTATTTTTCATAATATCTATGAATATATTCTTCAAATCATGAAAATGTTCTTGAGTTCTAAATAGCTCTAATAAATAGGACTTGTACACTGCACAGGAGAATGTTTATAGAAGGATTATATAATTTTTCAATATGAGTTTATATGAGTTTGCCATCCAGCATCAGGGAATCAGGAGAAGCAAAAATTAAGAAAAGTAAAATGCAGTTCCAGCTCAGAGAGCCTAATGGAAAAAGATCACTATAAATTCTTTTTATATCAAATTATTTGCTTTCAAGACAAGAGTCTCTCTTTAGTAGTTAAATATTAAATATTATTGGAAAATTCTAATGTACAAATGAACAGGACCTAAGCCAGCCCTGCCCAGGGGCACAGTATACCCAGAGTCACTGCACTGAGACAAAAGTAAAGAATGTGTGAGTGAAGACTGAAACCTGGGTTTCTTGTTAATACTTACATTTCAGTAACAAATTTTTGGAAAAGTACCATTTCTCACTGTTTCATATCACAGTCTTTAGCAGCTGCAGAAGAAAGAGAAGAATCAGAAGAAGAAAACAGAGAGGAAACTCTGGAAGTCCACAAACCTTGGGTTTCCCTTGGCAGCGAAAAGGAAGTTGAAGAAGAATCTGTTAAAGAAAGGGATACAAAGGTCAGAATCAACAGATGTTAGTCAATTAAATAAATATAAACCCCCTATGTTTATTTTAAGTTCCTTTAAAAAAAAAGTCAGGAAATTGGAAGCTGTAATCCTAGTTTTTCTTGAGGTCTTTCAATAAAACAGAAATAGAGAAATAGCTAAACTTTTAACAAAAGTGCTGCAGAAACTTTTATTTTTGAACTCTCTTCTCTTTAAGTCTTGCAAATAACTCATGTATCATTTCATTGGACATAACTACTTTTTAAGGTGTAAGGTCAAAAGTCCTTGCTCAATTTAGCACATGGCCAGATGACAATGGGAGGCATTGCTCCGTTTCCATGAAGCTCAGTGAACAGTTCTAGTATATGAATGGCATTTAAGTAGTATGCAAGAGTCCTTAAGTATCCTCGGGTATTACAAGCTGACTTTACAGAAGAACATATTTGATTAATTACATCTACAGATTATATATATATATATATAGAGAGAGAAAATTATATGTCCAAAAACTAGATCCACTCACAGCTGTCACCCAACTGGTGATGTGTGGGATATCTCCAAGTATCTAACTGTCTATTAATGATTTTTACTCAGTACCTAAGTCCCTCTTCAGGGAAGAATGGCTAAGTTTTGATAGTTCTCAGCAACTGAACGTCTTGCTTACACCTAAAAAGATGTCTGATTGTTCTAAAGCTATTTCACAGTCATTCAGTTGGACAAATTCACAGTCTAAGAATTCCGTATTTTGTACTCTGCATTGTTGGCAAGGTCCACTCAAAAGTATTTTTAGCTAACTTTCCTTTCCAGTTCTGTGGGAAATGCTGGGAAAAAGTACTTGGATATGAAACCAAGACAAAGCAATACCTCTCTACTGCCAGAAATCAAGTGCCTACTTCTCTTTGTGGGCAGAAGTCAAGACATGTCCCTTCATCCTTCCTAGTTTTCAACATAAGGAAACTCCTCTGAACTTTTCTGCATATTCTTCAGAGTACTTTTCTCACCCTAGGCACTGAGAGGAAGTTGAAATGCCTCTCCCAAAGTTGAGAATTCCACCAAGAGGGAAGAGCTGAAAATTAGGTCTTGGAAGCCTAAATCAGTATTACATAAGCCTTTCTGCAAATAATTCCTTTAATTAAATATGCAGTTTTGATACTGGATTAATTAGAAAATGTAATTCTTTTGTCCCACTAGCAGTAATCAAAAAATGCTACAACTTGTAGTTTTACAAATACAAACCTGTCTATTACATATGTAGTTTATTTATAAGAGCACTTCAGAATTTCAAAATGCAGAAATATGAGTAAGCTCAACATAGAAATTATTCACTGAACTAATTCTACAATTATATGAATGCAGCTTTTTTAAAGAATGAAGTTTCCAAAAGCTTTCTTTTCTGCTAGCCATGGAAATGTATCTTTTCCAGATTAAGTACAAGATCTCTCGAGTTCGCAGGAAGTTTGGTGCACCCGTTACATTTACTGACAAGAATGCTTCAGATGAAAAAGACAGCTATGCTGAATGCACGGCCTATGAAGATGATACTTTTAGTATTAAAATGCTTGAAAGGGATGTGGGGGTGCAAATGGTTCCAAAACTAAGAGAAACTAGTACTCAGACAAAATGGTAAGTATGAGAAAGCATTTATCAGCTTATTTATTAAGCTATGTACTGTTTCTTATCTCAACTAAAATTCTGGAGTTATTCAGTTACAAACTGACTAATATAACAAAATTGGATGCTCTGTTTGCATCTTTTCTCTTAAATGTTTTCTAAAAAGCATCTAGAAAAACTATATATTTAAATTTTACATGTTACATAAATTTCTGTCTTTGAAATGTTTTCTTTACTTACATTCAAATTTATTCCAATTGGGTAGGACCTTCCCAAAAAATGCATCCACGCAGTATTACCCAAGGCAGTTGTCAAATGAAGAAAAAGCAGAGAGTCTGTCATCTGAGACACTGAAAAAATTTCTTACAACAGCACATTTAAGGTAAAATTATTGCAGCAGAACATTTGAAGACTACCTGAAATAATACAGAATATAAGCAAGTACTCTTGTCTGAATGGATCATTGGTCTACTCAAATACCAATTTTTTTTTATATATACTTTTTTCCTTTTTTATTATTATAATATTAACAAACAATAACTTAATACTTGTTTATATGAAAATAACCATTAAGTCTATGCTATATGGATATGAATGTTGTCTTAAATAGATTTCAGAACTGCTAAAGTTGATAGTGATACCTCTTTTCAAACAAACTGCAAAGCTGATCTTTCAAACACTGCCCACTCAAGCAGATGGTTGTGCAGTGAGCAAAGGTGCTCTTCTCCCCATGATTATGCCCTTAGCCATGTCCCATTCAGTAGGACAAGTCCTACTTAATGACATATTTTGCATAAAGAATTGCACAATTGCTCTGTACTTGGTCCACAAAAAAACAGATTTAAATTCTTGATATAGTAGCTATTTCTGTTCAAACAGAAGATTGTTTCCTTGCAGTGATACATCACTGAGGAATTGATACTTGATTTTTTAACTAATGTGATCATAATTTTGTGAAAAACAGAAGTTACCTCTTTACAGAAATATTTGTAATTCTACTATTGAGAAGTCACATCTGGATTGTTGAACTGTTAACTGTTCTTTTCACAAAACAGAGTAGAAATTGCACTGCAGCAAAATGAAATTATGGACGTTTTTTTTGATGACTGGAAGGCCCTAGCAGAAGACCAAGAAGAAGGCAAGCCAGATGTTTATCTTAAAGAATACCAATCATTTACAGATGTGCAGTACCTCAAGAACAGAAGCATTAGCTGCGTTCGCTGGCATCCAACCATTTATGGTAATGCAGTTACAGTATAGATTTGAGTTTTCAATTATGGGTCTTAAATGACAGCTATAAAGTATTCATCTTTCATAAAATCAACAGCTTTCAAATTTAAAAAGAAATAAAAACTGATTTAGTATCTCTGTTTGAACTGCCAATTTGAGGCAAAATGGAAAATAAGACAAATTCTTTGTAGAATTCGTATGGGCCATGCCAAGTCTTTACCCTAATGTATAAGTGGAGATTATAGGCAAGAGAAATTTCCCCCCATGAGGCTCATTTAAGCAGGGTTGTGGTGCCAGACCATTCAGATGGCCCTGCATACTGTTGTGCTTGTGCCCATGCCTGGCTCTCATGGCATGCCTAATACTGGTGAGGAATGTCACAGCCACAGTGGGACACGGCTCTGCTGAGTGCCAGGGAGCATCACAAGACACATGAAATGTCAACTCCTGCTCCCTGCTGTGCATTATTGCTCTGCATGGCCAGACCTAAAGGCACAATTAAGTTCTGTATAAATGCCCCAGCTCCCAGCATATTACTAACCAACATTGCAGCCTGGGTAAGAAAATCAATTGGTTTACAAAGATTTGTTTTCATGGTGGGTGGCCAAGACTACATGCCTGTTACATCACTTCAGGTACAGTATTACACCATTGAGGAGCATGAGCAAAAAAAAAGAGGAGTTTTATCGTGATGCATAAGTTCTATGACTCATTTAAAAATAACCTAATGTTAAGTAACAAAAATAGTCTCCTTAAAGTGGATCTGAAAAAAAAGTAGCATACATGGTTGGTTTATTTGGGGTTTCTTTCCTGCTTGGTGGGTTTTCTTCACTGTATTCAGAAGGTATAAATATAAGTCATTTAGGATAAGTATCAATGTGTTGAAAATTGAATTGTCTCCTTTGAGAAAATTTATTTTCTCTTTTGATAAGGGATTATAGCACTGTCAGCAAGACAGCAGTCTTCATACGAAGAACAAGTTAACCTTTCTAATAAATCATTGCTACACCAGCCAGTTATACTTCTCTGGAGTTTGTTTCACCCTCTCTGCCTCCAGGTATTAAATTATGACTTTTAAATATGCCAAGTATTTAAATAACATGAGAACAAAAAAAATAGTGTGACTATTTCTAAACTATCATGTTTTTCTTCTCTCTAGTTGGTGTTGAAGGCTCCTGAAGACATTTGTTGCTTTCAGTTCAGTCCAAATGATCCAAATATCATTGCTGGTGGCTGCGTTGATGGACAGGTTTTTCGCTTTTGAAAAATAAAATTGCATATTTCTGTATTTTCTTCCAGTATAAAAATATGGGTGAAGAGATATATTCAACATCTAAAGTAACACATAGAGACAGACAGAAGACAGATATCACAGAGTCTTGAAACTCTCTTATCCTGGACTGAAGCTATGGTTATTCCATAGCTGAGCCATTACTGTACAATGTTTCTTTGTAGTACTGATAAATAGGTCAAGTTGTAAAGACTTGTTTGTAGAGACAAATGTAACCTTTTTTCTGATTGCATCAAGCTGAAGAGAAAATATGTTAAGGACTTCATAAATTCTAGTGCAGAAAGTGAATTTCTTCTGCTTCCTCAAACCTCCATGACTTGAAAAAAAGTGTATTAATGCACAGCATATTAATACACATATACAAATATAATTTGTAATATAGTAATTTATCATTGTAGGTTGTATTGTGGGATATTTCTAAACATGAAGAAAAGCTGGAAAGTACAAAGCCTGTTCCTGATGAAATCATTGACTCGTCCGAGGGTGAGCCAGGTGCAGCAGCAGCGGTGGTGATTGAGGTAATTCCGGGGCTGATGGTTGGATGTGGTGTACAGGGGCTCCCCAGCAGTGAGTACTGGCAGACAGAACACCAGCTGAATCCTGGGCTGCATCCAAAGTGGTGTGGCCAGCAGGGCAAGGGAGGGGATTCACCCCTCTGCTCTGGTGAGGTCCCACCCAGAGCACTGCATCCAGCTCTGGCGCCCCCAACACAAGAAGCACATGGAACTGTTGGAGCAAGTCCAGGGAAGGACCACACCGTTGATAAGAGCACTGGAGCACCTCCTCTACAAAGACAACCTGAGAAAGTTGGGGCTGTTCAGCCTGGAGAAGAGAAGGTTGCATGAAGGTCTCACAGCAACCAGTATCTGAAGGTCAATCTAGAGGGAAGCCAGAGAAGGACTCTTGGTTTGCTGTAGTTAAAGGACAATGAGTAATGGGTAAAAATTAAAAGAGAGGAAATTTAGGTTACATATTAGGAAGAAATTGTTTACTTTGTGAGGGTGGTGAGACACTGGGACAGGGAGGCTGTGGTTGCCCCAGCCCTGACAGTGTTCAAAGCCAGCTTGGATAAGGCCTTGAGCAGCCTGGTCTAGTGGGACATGTCCCTGTCCATGGCTGGGGCCTGGGACTAGATGATCTTTAAAGTCCACGCCAACCCCTTAACATTCTATGATTCTATGAAATCAAGGTAACAGCTGTTAATATGGTAAAAGCTTCCATTTTAAGTATATTGCAGTGTATCTGTATGTCTGTGGAGGAAAAACAGCTGAGGGTATCCTGACTCAAAAGAGAGGACTAGATATCCTTTGCAATGAGACACTAGAAAGGATAATAAACCTGATGAGTTCATTAAATCAAGCCATTATCACAATTATCAAGTATAATTCCTACCTGATAAGTACAGCTAAAAAGGTTTACTGCATTTTGTGCAACTTACGAGTCTGTTCTTTAATGGGCACCAATAGACCCTCCACTCTTAGCTTACAAAGCCTGTCAAATACAGATATTGTTTGTTATTGAAAGCAATACTGAAAGTATTCTAGATGTTTATGAACAGAGAAGCAGAAGAAAGCCCTAAGAGAGGAGACATTAATCATGTCTGCATGTCTGTGGAGGCATGTTGGAAATCTTTTTAGAGCTTTATATCCAAAGGCGTGTTTTGATGTCTTTTTTTTTTTTTCCCTCAAATGGAAGGTATTAGACACCTAAAATTTCTATAAACTGATCTGAAATACATGAAAAAGTGTTAACAGAATGCAAAGTAACCTTTTATTCTTTGACAGATCTATTTTATTTTGAAAACACACTAAGATATCTTTTCTTCAAACATTTCTAGCCATCACCTAAGCAAGTCCAGCAGAGTAGCACAGAGCCACCTCTAGTGAGACACTGTGCAGCCTCTTCCACACCATATTGTCATACAAAGCCAGCAGAAGATGTACAATGGCTACCATGTAACTCTGAGGTGAGTTTAAAATTTCACTTCTTTTTATTGCTTTTCTAATCTACTACCTCATAAATCCTAATGTAAACTAAAGAGAAAATACTAAATGGTTAATATTTGTATTAATTATTATTCACTGCATTTAGTAAACACTTATAATCTGGTGCTTCTTGTCATGTTGATTGTGCTTTACAGCTGTGCTGTACTCTTAGTCTGATATGAATATGCTAATATTGGAAAAAATTTCCTTAACTTTACAGAAAAGTATAATGCAAAATTATAGTAAGCCTTCCATATTTAAAATGTATTGAATTTCTACTATGAGCAATCTAGCCTGTCACTAAGAATTCCAAGAAGTAACTTCAATTACCTAAACATCTGGATACCCAAGAATGGTGTTATTGTAGCCACTTAAATTTTTCTAGATGCTGTCTGTCTACTCAAAACTTACTTTTTCCATTATGGTTTTAAAGCTTCAAAGTACTTACAGTCTATAGGGTGCTGATTTACTATCAAAGTATTGCAAATTCATTTGAAATGCAAATGCAAGTCAAATGCAAAATAATGAAAAGCAGGCCAAGAAGAGGAAAACGGAAATCTTTAAAAGGTTAATGGAAATTATATATTAATAAATTCTTGAAAAAAAAAAAAAAAGGACTTCAGAGATACTACAGTCCTTAGTGGCATTTCCAGAAAAGCGAGAAAAGGGGCACACATATATCATCAAATGTCAGCTGATCCCAGTGTTCATTATTATTTTATACAGTAATAGTCATGGATACTAACTGATACCAGATGTAAAGATTGAAGAAAGGGGTTGGATAGCAGAACATTGTTGTGGTTTTTGTTTTTTGGGTGGGGTATTTTTAGTCAAAGTTTAGGCTCAGAAGGCTGTTTTTGTGTTCATCTGGGATAACAGATACAGGAGACCCATGCTTAATAAATAACACTGACAAAGGAGTCACTTTGCCAGTATTTAGCAACATGTACTGGGACATACTTTTTGTTATATAAACATGGACTATGTATCAGCCTTTGCACAACATAGCAGGTTTTATGGCACAGTTCCTAAAATAAGCAGTTTTATAATTACATATTAATGAAAAATTATTGAAAGTTATATCCAGATCCTAATTCAGCTTTGCTTGGCTGCATTACTACCATTGTGATTCCAGATAGACAAACTCATGGATGAAAATTAGAGTAGGCCTAATTTGGCTTAAAAATAAATTAGCTGAAATTTTGCCACATACTTCATAAGCACAGTTTGTGCCAAAATATGTTTGTTTTTTATATACTGGAAGTTAGATTTTATTAGCTTTGTTACCCCTGACACCTTTCTTTTCTTTTTCTGAGTAATTAAAATTAATTTGCTATAAACCAATAACTACGTAGTAAATGATAAATAGTATAAAATCTGCATGACCCCACATATACAAACTAAACTATTAATAATTAACATTTGAAGGCACCATTACAATCCCATCGTGAGGTCTTGCCAAGTGATAATTTAAGATAGATGACCCATGGTGTAAACTTGTCAAAGACACATCACTCCCACTACACTCAACTGTTGGAGATAAATTTCTCAATTACTGGCTTTTTTGTTAAGCTGCATAAAAGAAGTTACAAACATGGCAAATTAAAGAGGGTCTGAGTTGCAATGGTACCAGTAAGTATTTATCCTGCTAAGTTAAATTAGAATTTTAGGTGTGTAGCAGGCAAAGCTGGTATCAGTTCACTCGAAGCATATTTGTAAAATACATTGACTTTATAACTGCAAATTAGTGAGTCCTGATTTTCAAACCTTAGCCAAGCAGAAACAGTGACTTAATTTCTAGTAGCCTGTTTTATGTGTTGAAGTACTTGCATATCAGAGTGTGATTTTTGTCTTTCATCATCTTATTCCCTTGTAATAATTATTACTGTTATTTTCAGGAAAACCAAAAGGGTGGTATTTCTGAAAAAAAAGATGAAAAAAACCTGCAGCTTGTAACCTGCTCCCCTGATTGGTATGTACAATACATACCCTACAAGACATCTTCCACTTTCCTTTGAAAAACTTTATGAGGCATAATCCATTATTTAACTGGCACATTTCTGGGTTCCCATCAGCATATCCTGAGTAGCTGAAATTCTGTATGCAGAAGACAAGCACTTTGCATTCTTGCCCAGTTAAACCTTTTACAGTAAAGGCATTTAGAGTTTGTTAACTGAAACCCCTTGCATATATATATATATATATATATATATATATATATATATATATACAGTCCGTGTATACCCTCTGCAGAAGAGTGTTGATCACACATGCATTAGCCTGGAAAGCCACATCCCCACACTTATATTTGTTTGTGTGACATGCACAAAAAGCTGTTAAAAGATTCTAAGCCTTATTTCTACAGAAATACTGTAAACTATATATAAATTTGGCAACTTAGCTGGCAGAATTACTCTTTGTGAATCTCCTCCTTTGTGGGCCAAATAGACGTGACAGTTATATTATTATTCTGTATGAAAGACTAGCAAGGGGGCAGAATGCAAAAAGTGGAAATAAATGTTTGCCTTTCATGATGTCAGAAGCTTTAAGGCTTCAAGGCTGCATGGCTGGGCTCAATCATCAAAGGGAGTGTCAGAGAGAGCAAAATTTTATAATGATGCTAAGTTATTTTTCCTAATCAAATAACAGAGAAGAATTTGAAGAATAAAATGAGAAGTAAGATTGCAAATGCAATTCTTAATAAGTTTGCAGTGTAATGCAAGTAATACACATAGAAGAAATTATTTTAACTACTCACGCACCAGGGCTCCAAATTGAAAATATTTTGAAGTTAAGAACAGAGAAGCCACTGTAACGTCATACTTGAAGAGCACAGGTCCCTGAGCAACTCCTGTTAGAAAAGGGAAAGAGATATCAGCAGTGAGGAAAGTTTCATTGGCTATATCAAATCTGTGAGTGAATGTCCAGAGTAGAACAAAAGGAACAGTCAGAGGGCCGAAGATTCCAAGGAGGTGACAAATACAAGTGGGACCATTTGCCTTGATCATCAGCAAATTAATTGGTACACACAAAAATTGGGACTGATCTTCAATGTGAGTTACTAAATCACCTGCTACAGTCTTCAGGAATTTCATCCAGGCAGTGCCAGTAGGTTCACCCAATAACTGTCCATAAGCAAACTGTATGAATAGTATCTAGCTGCTTTGGTATAATAAACTAATGAAAGGGTGAATTAAGAAATATATTTCATCATTTGCAAAAGAAGCAATTAATTATCTAGCCTTTGTCTGATTTCAGAGTCTCTACTGTTATTTAAGGCTTGAAGAGAAAAGGTTAAAAAAACTCAAGCTTTAAAATGGAAGGAAAATTGCATGTAGCTGCAAACCAAAACACTATAAAACATACACTATACAATTATTTTGCAGCTCAATATTGTTTTGGGATATTCCATCCACTGAACGTCGTGAACAATTTTTATCTCAGAAAATAAAGGAGGAGAAAAGATCTCACATGCCCCCTTATCCAAATACTGATGAGGATTTAGATCTCTCCTGGAAACCACTCATAAAGGTAGAGTCCACAAATACAGAACACAGGGATCGAGCCAAACTATAAATATGGCCAGAACTCCAAAGGAACATATTTTGCATCCAAATTCTATTTTTTCTAGAAAATTGTGACTTCCTTGTTATTTTCTTTCTCATTATGAAATTAAATACTTCAACATTCCTTTGAAACTTCAATAAAATGCATTTTGAAAAGCTAATTCATGAGAAACAGCACAACTGCTTCTAAAAAACTGCAGTAGGTGCAAAAACAGTTGTGTAAATAGTGTAAGTTCCTGTCAACCTTTTCAGATGCTCTGCTATCTCAGTGGGTCCCAAACAGTGCAAGATGGTCATGGTCAGCAGAACCGTAATTGCTAGCAAACCAACATTCAGTCTCATGAAAACAGTCATAGCAGTTTCTGAAAAAAAAGTGAGGATGTTAAGTAAGAAAAAGAAGTTATAATTTTAGGCATGCTGATCTGTGCTGCTCAGAATACCTGCCGCTGACACAGTTTTTGAACAAGCATGACCACTGGAGCTGGGTTATTTGGGCTTCTTTAGAAACAAAGCAAAATTCTTACAGGAAGAAGGTAACACATTTTTTCCATGCTTGTATGTGAGGCAGCAAATACTGTTTGTGGAGCATTACAAACACACTGCAAAGATCTGTTCCATTACAGCAGAAAGTCATTTAGACTTGTACCTCAAAGATCTGACAAAATGGTTTAGCAAATGCACTTCTTCCTGAACAGATAAATCTGCGTGAAAGGGATAACAACACAGAGTATGGTCCCATGAGAATCAGTTTAAGGAAACTGCAGTATCGTTACAAACCCCCAGGTAATATTTTTATTACATCTTACAGAGGAAAATGTTTTTAATAAGCTTGTATTTCAGTATATACATAATAAATGCTGAGCAACAAAATGCTGTATAGCTAAACACAGCTGGAGAAAAAGATTTCTTACGTATAGTGGTATTCAGTGTGTGATGTACATGTACTGACTATGAAGAAATGTACATGTAAAAATCCAAACTGAGCAATTCCATATACACAGTGACGCTATCCAGTTTCACTTAAAAGCCTATGCAAATCCCTCACCCAATCTCTTTATCCCTGAAACAATATGTCCTTTTCAGCCATTACAGATAACTATTTTTAGAAACATAATCCATTCCCTGGAGCAAAGATGTTAGCTGCTGGTTGTGGCAGTTAAGGGTGATGTGTAAGGGCAGCTCCCACGGAGACACTGGTGCTGTGTAAAACTGGCATAGGACAGGTTGGTGCTACCCTAAGCAGTGTCTGGATATAGGAAGCACTGACTTCAGAACTGCAGCAGTGGGGAGACTCCAGCAGGAAACAGCAAACCTACAGAACTGCTGCTTTACTTGGCAGTCTTTCTTCATATCTCTTCTTGAAATTCCCCTTATCCACAAACTACCTTTACAAGACCAAAGGATTTGCTTGGTCTAATAAATTCCAGCGTGTAACAAAAAGTTGTCACCGTTGTTTCCCAGGGAAGGCGAGATCTCGGAGCGCACTAAGGGCACCCATCAAGGAGAGCCCATATACAGAGATGAGTGTTTCTTCAAGCAAAAATCTGGAACTGTTAGACAATATATCCACAGACTTTTTTGTTGGGAATGAAGTAAGTGAAAATAATGTATTGCCAATGAAAATGTTAATCCAAGATATCTGAAAGACTGAACAGTTAAATAACAGCATTTTTACAAATGTATGGACTTGCATGTTTTCTTCAGCTATAACTAAAATGATGTCTCTGAATATGCCACCTTTTACTTCCATTTTAATACATTATTAATATTAATTAATTATATTATTAATACATTAATAATAATTTTAGCTACATGCTTAAAAATAATAAACCTCCAATATTCAGTAGACTATGAACCCTTACTTCAAGAGAAGAATTAAAAGACATTTCCACAATATAGTTGAGCTTAACCAGCTATTAGGAACCAAAGAGTATCTCCTTATTCCAGAACACATAATATTAGTAATTTTTTTTTAGTGTCTTCCCACATGTCATGTGAAAACATCTATTCTACAGTTTGCCCCCCAATTTAATTTCCCCTTTGGAAATTCCAACTATTCATAGCCTGCTACCTACCCTATGCTACTAAAATTCATGGGTCTTTTCCAGTTCTGAGTTCATATGGAAATGAAAATCAGGCTCCTAGCTACCTTTTTGCTGCCAGTCAGCTTTTCCCCAAATACTGGAGCAAAGCATGAACGATCAAAACCAAACATTTAATTCAGCAGGCAGAACTGCCTACATACATCATGGCAAGTAAAGCAGTTCTGGCAACACATAACTGAAAAATGGTGATGCAAAATCATACTGTGTTTTCAGTCATTGGCTGTAAATTCAGGTTTTAATTTACTCAGATCATATTTGATGATGGTGATGCCTTTCCCTTGTCTTAAAAATCGAGAGCCAGACAGGGTTAAGGGATAAGGGGTTTTTACCTCAGTATTTAATAAGGATCTCACCGCACCCCTTGCCCAGGGTGGGATGCAGTGCAATGCACACACACGACAGATCTCATATACAATTTATAGACCTTCCAAATTGGCTTATCCCAATGGGAGGCCTGGATGACTGGCATGATATTCCCCCATCTGAGGAATTCCCCCTGGATGGGCTAAATGTCCAGTTTATAGGATGTTCTAGAGAGGACCTTGGTTTCCCAAGACAACGTAGGGTTTTCCAGCCTCCTACTACAAGGCCTTTAGGATATTTGCTTTCCTGGTCTAACAGAACACTAGGACTATGCTAAGTTATTAGACTTAAAGAATTACACGTATGCATGCTAAAAATACTAAGGATACATCAAAGTTATATAAAAAGTATATAAAACAAAAGGCAAAACATGATCTTGGCATCAATGGTTGTAATTAAGAAAAGTCCCAGCTTAAAAGCAAGTCACTTTGAAATAAGCCACCAAGTTCTAACATTAGCATTTGCTTGATTTTCTCTGGCATTACAGGATGGAGAAGTTGTTTATTCTGAGTGGAAAAAGAAAATTGATACTAAAACAGCAAAACCAGTTAGTAAGTTCAAGTTTCTCAAGACCTGTTTAAGCCTTAATACATTGCTAACTTTAAAATATTTGTGTCTATACTTTGTCTTTCTAAGGTTCTTGCTCATAGCTCTAATAGTCTCTCTCACTGGTAACACCTGAATTTAACAGTACACCCTCAAAAGTGCAAGCACTTTAGCTGGCATGAGAAAATAGCACAAAGATATTGGCACAAATCATGGAAGTAACTAGATTTGTGGTAAATCCAATTCCTGTACCTTGTGAGTAAAAAAAAAGAGGCTGATATCTTCCAGGCCTGTGGTAGGTCCTGCACTCTTGTTTCTTGATCCCTAAGGCACTAGTAACAAGCAACTGCCTTTTTCCTCCATTAGGTCAGAAGCACTCCCAGAAATATGCTCTCCACACCGAAACTATCAACACTCTCCAGAAATCTCCATTTTTTAAAGACATCTTTCTAAGCATTGGAGGCCAGAAGTTTGCCATTTGGAAAGAAGGAGTTACAGTAAGTTACTTCAACACAGCTGTAATATTTGTGATAGGCATACAAGACAGGCTCAGATTACCTGAAGAGACTGGAAGTGAGATACCAAGTTTTTTACTTCCCTACAACCCTTTATATCTGCAGCAGGTAGCAGGAATTTTGCCATTGATACAATTTTTGTAATGGGACAATTCAAATTGTGAGCATTTTCCAAAGACAGAAGATCTAAAGTAGTGAGTTGATAGACCTGTTCGATTGTCTGATCTGTCTTTTGTTTTCAAAAAAAAAAATAAGAATGGACCAATCCTTCAGTCAAGCTGCTCTGCAGGAAGATACACTGCGGGACAATGGTCCTTAAGAAGACCAGGAGTTTTCTTCATTGGCAGAGACAACGGAACTATAGATATTTGGGACTTACTGAAGAAAACTCATGAGCCATCTCATTTCCAGAACATCTCCAAATCGATCATCACTTTCATCAGCCCCTCCAGTGCCTCAGGTATGTGGATGGTGATTGCACTTTATTGTGCTACCCTATTTGCAAAATGGCCCAAATCTTATTACAAACGATCTTATATAAGATCTTATATACTTTCACAAATTGAACAATATACATACAAAAATAGATACATCAGTTCTAAGTGTGCTACTGTGGCATAAAAGCAATTGAAAATATTTCATTTTTAAAAAGTCTGTTGAAAGAAAAACTTTAAAGGGATTAATAAAATAACAGAGCAAAAAGGTTGGGTTTTTTTGCTGCAGTGAACAACAAACTAAAAAGACAAGGAAAAAAAAAGAATCCTCTGTAGCTTGTCTTTGGGTGGAGGTTCACACTGCTGTTGGAATTTGGATTGTTTATACTTTTTTTTGTCAAATATCTTTCAGCAGAGCAGCATTTTCTGGCTGTTTCTGACAATCTTGGAGTTCTGCATATTTTGGAAATCTGTCAAACATTATGTCACCCTTCAAGTAATGAGGTTAGTAAGAATTTTTATTAAATCTCTTTGACACTTTATCCTGAAAACTCCAACACAGAAACAAGTCTGCCTAGACAAAAATGCCTTCAAATAACGGCAATTAATTTGAGATCAGTCTAGCCATATTCTCCAAAGATCACCTGTAGCCAAGCTGGCTTTGTACAGAGTTTAGATAAGAGTCAACTAAAGGAAATCTCATTGACAGGTGGCAGAACTCCACTGTTCCAACCTGGCTACATGAAAACACAATTAAGAGGTCAGCATTTTTTGCCACATCCATAAAATGACACCTTTTATGCAGTAAAACAATGTTTTAGAGTGCATAGTAATGCATATATAATGAATTCCTTTTTCTTTACACCTTCTTGTCCACATTTGTGTTAATTTTTTTCCTTTTAATTTGATAATTCAATTTACATGTCTTCGTATCCGGCTCTAGTTCAGTGAGAGCACGTTTTGAAAACTGTTACTAACATTCCCACTCCTTCATGCTCTTGAAATAAGGACTATCTGTATCCAAAGGCCATGGGAACAATGCAAGTAGTTTTAATTTCCTTTTTTTTTTACATAGTTTTCAGTTTTTCTTTTCCTCCACCTCCCAGCCAAAGATCCAGCTAGTGTGTCAGTCTAGCAGTCTTGCCTGCTGCCTAGTCTGTTACTCCTACATCACAAAACTATCTTCCCATTCTATTGCAGTTTTATGTTTATTTAGGCACTTAAATAGTTTATAAACATCCCATAAAGGTTTTCCATGCACAGAGATGCAGTAGCAATAAAGCATCACGTCAGCAGCTTCATTTTAGCAAAAATAACTGCTCCAAAGCAAGGCAGGAGCTAACTGAGTGATCTGAGGAAACACATTGCTTCTGCACAGATTCCCTGTGCTTTGGAAGTAAAGTCTTTAGGGTGCAGAATTACCAACCAAAGAACAGTCACTAACGTTTAGATTACGTTCGTTGTAACCAAAGAATTCACTGAAAAATACCAGGCTGTTGAAGAGACTAATAAAACATAAAACACAGAAACCCAGATAAAATAAATGCATAATGTACTACCAAAGTATGTTAGTTTATGGTTTCTTTGTGCCTGAAGTTGGTCACATCTTTGTATTGTTTTGCTGCAAACTACTGGGATAAATAAGGATATTTGTATTTCCAATTTAGATAAAATATTAATACCATTCAGAACATCAGCAAGAGATCTATGTCTCTGAGCATGTAATGACCCTTGTTTGTCACTGTGTTTACAGCATGCCAATGTACTTGATTACTTTGAAAGAGAAGTCAAATATCTGAAGTACTGTGAAGAGGAGTTTAAAGAGTATGAAAAGTTTCAAGCCAAAACAGAATTGAAATTGAACTGGAGACAGAGAGACAGAAAACAGTATGTTATACTTGGAATTAAGAAAATTTTCTATGTTTCTTTTTATCTTTAAAATTCACCTGTATTGTTTGACAAGATTTTCCACAAAAAATCAGGATGGACAGAATCAGAATGGTTTAGCAGCTCTTTATTTCATATCTACGGTTCTTAAGAATGGAAAAGATGGTCCCAGTTATGTGGTACATTTCTTGGTCAAATTAACCCTCTGCATTAGAGCATTAGAGCCTATGGACATTTAACAACTATAAATTTTCTTTTCATTTTACACCCATTGCTTGTTCAAAGACTTACATTTTGTCAACTACCCTATAAACATTGCTCCTTCAAGCCAAGGATGGATTCCTGCCTTCCATTCTTTACTTATTATTTTTGCCTATCCATTCTTTGGTAAATGGTTTAATAATACTAAACTGCCATAATAACTAAACTGCCATTTCTTTGGTTGATTGATGTAGCCCATGGTGATGCCTATTTTCATTAATTTGTGACAGCACTGGCACAATCCACTGCAAAGCAATGGGGTCACATACAGGTTTCAAAACTTAACAGTGCATTATTGCCTGGTATGTTTTCTTTTCTTCAGTGTATGACTACAGAAAACTAAAGAAGAGATGGAGGATCAAGAAAATGCACATTATACAGTGTTTCTAGAGCTGGAGAAGCAGATGGCAATGGATTTAGAAACAAGAAACACTTTCCCCACTGGATGCTTAGAGCCCATTATCACCTTTAGAACCAGCAAACTTATTATTGAAAGACTTCTATTTCAGCAGAACATGTTTAGCTTTGGAAATAAAGAATTTTACAGTGAGAGATTATTGTTTCATTAACCTTATCTATTTGTTTGCTCACAGTGTGGTTAAAGAACAATTGATTTGGACCTAGTTTCCCTGCTGTTTTTACGTAATACAGGAAAATAATAAATCTCTTTAAATAATAGTTTTCAAAACTCTATCAGGACTCTGAACCACTTTTACTTGCTCTCATCAGTTTACAAACTTATTGTTACTTAATCCTGGCAAGTGCTTACAAACAGAAAACCAAGTCCATTAAAATATATTGTTCTCTCAAATAAATCAGTATTATTTAGAACAAACAGCTTTTAGTAAGCTGACCGTAGCTGTGCATTTCTGGCAAAAGACAATTATCCCTCAGAGAGATCAGATGGCATTATACAGAAGTTTTAATATTTACCAGTGTAAGTAAGTAACAGCTCATGAATATTAATACCCACTCTCCATCCAGAGAGGACTCTTTGGCAACTGGTTCTGCTGCTACTGGGTTTCAATAGCCAGGTCAGACACATGTAACTGAGCAGAGGCTGTCAGGCAGAAATTAAATCTATCAGAGGAGGACAGATTAAACCCTATACGGGTGAGTTCACTCTTTCCATGACTCACCAAACTGTTTGAGGGTCACAGACTCCTGTCAAACAAATGTCCATGTGGTCACAGTAGACACTAAAGCACAAAAGACAACTGACACACAGGGGATTTGCAGAAAGGATCTTCAGCTGACAAGCAATAGCCAGCCCCAGTGCTCTGCTTCGTCAGAGCAAAGCACAGCCAAAGAGAAAACAGGATCAGTGTGAGGCTCCTGCATCTCAAAATAAACACTGCAAATTGGGGTTAGGCAGTGTTAAAGACATGGCCCTTCAATTTTCTACAGCCAGGATCTCTCTATCATGTACTTTTAGCACTTTGATTGAACTTTGGTCAGATTTAAGAGAGGTTTGGAGCCACTAGATAGGACTTGGTTTGAAAAATGGTCTCTTGTTTGTTACTTTGAAGTTTATATATTACAGCAATATTCCTTGTTCTTCACGTTGAACTAGTTCTAAATTAAAACCAAGGAAAATCCAACAAGCATGTCCCTAGCGCCTGCAGCACACTGTTTGCAGTCAGTGCAAACAGGAAGAGAACACTGCTCCTCTGCTAAATCAATATTTAACTAACAGCCTGCTCTACAGATATGTAAACATCATACAATTGACTAATTAAAAAGCTCACCTATTATCAGGCTTGGACTTCATTAGTACACCACCTCAGAGCATCTTCCACAGACTTCTTTTGATTAACAGGGCTGCAAACTACATATAAATCAGTCAATCAGATGGCCATGGTTTATCTGGAAAGCCAGGCCAACATCCTCCACTGCAGCTCTTTACTACTCCCCAGAAGAGGCAGCAGCCTCAATAGGAGCTTTGTTCCCCACCACAGAGGCACTCTTAGGAGTTTTAAGATAATATCCCAAAAGACAGAGGGATTTCAGATGGGTTTTCCTAAGAGCAAGGCCAAAGATGCAGCAGATCAGGATTCTGCTTATGAGCTCCCCTCCCTCCCTAGAGCAAAGTAGTTTGGGGAGCTGCAGGAATGCCCCAGTGGAAAGGGAATAATCCTCCTGAGAGCCATTTTCCTCCTCATCTCTGTTCCCAAGTAACACAGAAGACATGAGATTATATGTCCCATCAGGATCCTTTAATCTGTCTAATACAATTCTAGATGTTAAAATACCTGTAGGGTTGGCTTTGCAGCACCTCAGGCTGTTCCAGTTTTGCCCTGAAGTTAGATCACTTTACAGGTTTTCCTGCTTGGTTCTAAGGGACAAGCAGAATGAAAATAGAAAATTCATTATGTAGGATGACATTTTAAAACAAATGTATCATAGTTACATGACAGTGCAACATCATTCCCCCCCACATCCCAAATAATCATATTTCAGATGCAGAATGTGAGACAACAACTTCCTATATCAAAATACAGTTACTGTCAGAATTCCTATTCCTTGGGATGGGGACGAAGGGGAAGGGGTTAAGATCTGCCAGTGGAAATATGACGTGTGTCTCTGGTTTATCAGATTTATAGATTATTCTGTAAAATCCCTGCATATCTGTTGGGGATGTTGCCCTCTATTTTTAGAACATGCCTGAATAGTTGCAGATGCATTTCTTGTCTGGTGCATTAACAAACATACATACAGGTTACACATTTGGGAAAGACAGACGTAAAAGCCTGAAGTTTCTGAGCATGTAGGTCCCCAGTGGCTTAAGCCAGCCTGAGGTCATGGCACTCCACTATCCCACACTCCACACCATCCCCACCCACCTCTTGCATGCTCCTGTAATGAGCACTTTGGGAAGCTAAAATGGGGAGAAGCAAAAAGGTGGAACAGCCACATAGCACCAGCAGTGTTTGGAATGCGGAAAATCCTATTTAAACAAACAGGAAAGGATTAAAACTCTACAAATGGCCCTAGTCCACTCCTAAATCCACCTAAGTGTATCATATCCCTAACATTTGGCAGCAAAGAAAGCACAGACCTACCGTTGCATTTCTGCTTTTCCTTGGGGACTACAAACTACAATTCCTGGTTGTGACCCTGCCCCGTGCATGGCCATCAGTGCTTGGGTAAAACCATTTGTATGGGATTTTGGTGCAAGCCTTGGAGCTGCCTCTGTAATAGCACCCAGACCCATTTTCTTTACCTGGAAGCAGAGGTCACACCTGAAGGAAGTCCAGGGACTCCAAGGAGAATTTGCTTTCTGAACTCCACTGCAGGCTCTGCCCTCTGCTGTTAACCTCTTCCAGTCCCTGGTGCACAGGAGCTGCTCCTGATGCCAAAGGAGTCTCACCCAGCAGACAACAGCACAGGTCAGCAAAGCAAAGGAGGCTCCTGGCTGTGGCCAGCGGGTTTGGAAGAGCTCTGCCCTGCATCCACACACAGCCAGAGGCTGCCCCATTGTGTAAAATACTTCCTTACTGCTTTGGTAAAAGCAGGTTGTTTTAATCTCCCAATTTAATGTTCCTAGATTAAGATAATTCCCACAGTAATCCTGTTCCTTAAGAATCTGTAACAATCACAGAAAGAATGCAGCTTGAGGAGATTATGTAACTAACTAAATGAAATACAAGTCTCTATAAGAATATATATATATATATATAAGGGATCACATAACAAAAATGCCACTTGAGAAATGTCTCATTAAAGGATTTCTAAGATACAAAATGTGTTTTACAAATTGTTATAACTAAATCACCAGGAAATGTTTGAGTTGAATATATTAATGTATTGTAACTACCTCATGATATTAACATGAGTACAATTTATGGCGTCACTAATTTCCACTGTTGTGATATTAAAATATTGAAGTTGACAGAGCAGTGCACTGCTGGCCCAAGTTACAGAGCCCTGCTGGAGGAAAACCTTACGTGCATTCAAAAGGTGAACACTTACACCATCTGGATTATTACAGGCAATGAAAGATTAATAAATAAATTTAAATGCAAACATCTTTCAAAGAGTGTTAATGGAGCAGTGGTTTGTTTTTAATTATCTAACTCAAACATTGGGTCAATCCAGAAACAACAACAGAACAAAACATCTGAAAGCTAAATATCGTTATATAATTAATTCATGTGTGCAGCCAGTGCAAATGGATGACATCAGCTTAGACAGGTTTAAAAAATTACCAGCTAGGCACAGACAGATTTTGTTCTTAATTCAAATTTTATTTAGAATTTAAATTTATAGTTTAAAAAGTATGCACATTCTGTAGGTATAAAAGTTTAAAAAAATACATCGATTTATTGATAAATGCTTCAGGTTAAATTTACATTTTCATTCATATCATTATATTGCAATAATTGTTTTGCATCTTTTAACACTTATAAAAATAAATTAGTGAGATGGAATAATCCATTGGAACCATGCTAAAATAATTCCTTAGAAAAGAGGGGTGAAGTTTGCCATAGCAATTTTTAATTCTTTGCTACTGTAAATAAATAACTCTTCAATTAAGCAGTATAAGGAAGTACAGGTTAGCAAAAAAGCACTTACCCACAAGGTGAATGGAAAGCCATGGTGGGATGTCAAAAATCGTACCAAAAAGACGTAGAATTAATTTCTACCCTGCAACTGACAGCAATTGACCTCTGAAAACACCAAAACCTTCTCAGCCCCACCTGCGTAAATCCCCCCTTCCTTGGGGGTGTGTATGTGACCTGTAAAGGACAAGGAATGACTGTATGTCTTCTTGGTTAGAAGAACTATCAAAACATCTGTATACAACTTGGTGACTATTTTTACCTGAATCAAGACTGTGTTTCCTTAACATGAAATGTTTAATGGCTCACCACAAATGACTAGAGATAAAAGGGGCTCTGAGCAGATGGTGATAGCTGACTCTAATAAGGTCACAGTGAACTGCAACCCCACCCAAACTCCCCAGGAGTAATATCACTCCACCCATTCAACCTCATGTCCTTATGTGACAACTCTGGTTTCCACTTTTGGGAGAGTAATTAAAAAAAAAAAAAAAAAACAACTAACTGGCTGAACTTGCATCTTGCATCTCCAGAGCTACAACCCTTTAGAGAGGGCTCAAATGCATCTAATTACCAGCAGCAGCCAAGAGTACCACAAAAAGAATACATCAAACTCTGGAAAGAAAAAAAAATGTACCAAAATGTCAAGAACAAAGCAAGAGGTTATAAAGGAAAAACAAAAAATGTTTTTTGAAAAGTAAATGCCTTCCAGACCTTCTTTATATGTGAAAAAAACCATGTAGGAAGAAACAAATGAAGAAAAAAACCAAACAAACAGAGAAAGGGTGGTGTGTGTGAGGGAGAGTTAATAGTCAACACCTGCAAACCGCTGTTCCTGCAATACACAAGGTCATTTACATTAATCATTCACCTTCCTTCTCTCTGGCCATGTTTCTGTGCATAAATCAAATGCTGTGTTACCCAAAGGGCAACCTTGTCCTGGCATCACTGAACATGTCTTCCTGGAAATGGGAACATTTCATAATTCTGAGACCTTTCCTTTTCAAAGATGGCTATGGACACATGCACATTTATACATAGATATATACAAACAAGGTTAGAAAAATATTTATTTTTGCTTGTTTAAATAATTACTGAAAAGTGTTAATACAGTAATACGTTAATATTTGTACAATTAAAACTTTATGTATAAATATTATATAAAGCAATTTTTATAGCAGCCATTGCATATATAGTAAAACAAGTCTATCTGAAGTCCCTGCTGCAAAACTCAGGCCAAGCAGCATTCATCTTCTTCTGAGGAACATCTGTACTGGAGTCAGGAGTTCAGGAATGAGGAATTCTGCTGCCACTGACAGCAGAGATGTTGCTTTATCTTCTATCAGGCGCTGCCCAGGCCACCTAAGTGCATAGTGTTTTAGGGAGAAATACGTGGAACCACATCACAGTCTAAGCTTGTCTCCAACACAAATCAGGACAATGCCTTCTAACAGAAAGGCAGAAACATTATGGAATGGCTTCAAATGTGCTAACACAACGTGGGCTGTGGCCTTACCACAAGGGGTTCAGGGGCACCATCACTCCTCACACAGCTAGGGAAGCCCAGCAAGGGGCACAGAGGCACAAGGAGATGTCACGCAGGACAGGATTTAATAACTCATATTTAGTTTGTTTTTATTGAGTTCCCTTTCCAGGTTTCCTATGAGAGTATCAATACTTTCCTGCAGGTCCTTGAGGTGTGCTCTGTGATCCACTGCAGAGTCCATGGCTTGCACTGCCAGGTAGCTCCCAAAGGGGTGCTGGCCGGGGTCGGGCTGCGGGCATCTCGCGGGGGCGTCCAACTCCTCGGCTTTGCCGCTGTCATCGCCGCTCTCCGTGTCCTCCGAGGGGACGTCATCGTAGTCTGCCTCAGCCAGGCCCTCTCTGGGGGTTAGGAAGTAGCTCTCCCCGCAGCTGCTCCAGTCCCCTGCATAGCGGTTGCTCGAGGGGCTGTCTAGACCTGCTGGCCTTGGTCTGAGCACCCCCGACATCTCAGTACTGCTCAGATTCAGCACCTGAGGTCTCTGCCTCTTGGGCCTCAGGTAATTCAGGGAGGATGAGTGCTCAGGAAATGCATTCAGATGTGCTGGTTCTTTGGCAGGCGAGTGATGAACTAGAAGAGAGAAGTTAAACCAGTCAGAACTGAATCCATGCTGCAACAAAAAAGGGTATGGCAGATGCCCTCTGTCATCCCTCGATGATGCACAAATACATGCAATCTTACAGACAACACATTACACACTTTTTGTCATTGTTTGCTATAAAATAATCAGTAAAACCTACTGCAAAATATCAATTTTGAAGATTCATGTTGGATTCAAATTGCGGCAGAGAACCCTTTCTAAAAGTAGAAACTCCCAGAATACCAATTAAATTCATTGTAGGAGTTAATCACCATCCAGCTCTGGGTCAAAGAAAAGCAAACAGCTCAGTTCACACACTTCATTCAGGCTAAGGAGTAACAGAAAGCAGGCACAGCAAAAGAGGTTAAAACCCAACAAAAATACCACACTGAGAAAGACTTGGAGAGGCTGTCAACACAGCAAGCTGAGCTCTTGTGCTTCTCCTCTGCCCTAACGTTCTGTGCTATTGAAGAAGCTCTCTTGCAGTAACTTTACTGTGCAGCCACACACTGACACGGGTTTGCTGGCAGTGGTACCCGAGCTCACCATTGCACAGCACAAGTCACTCAGGCTCCTCGCTGTGCCCCGCTGCCTCAGGCAAACAGCACAGCTCTGTTCCTGACCTGGGCCTATCTGAGCTGCAGAACCTCTGGTTTTATACACACCACTGCTTCTTGTAATGAGCAACAGAGATTTCCTATTCCCATTCACCACTGAAAAGGCAGTGCACACAAACCCAGGCAGTTCACCAGGGCACATGTGAGCCCCTTCCTTATTAGACTCCCCACAAGCAAGCACAAAGATTCAGTCCTGAAATGTGCCCAGTCCTTCTCCTTCTGGGTCCACAGTACTGGTCTCTCCAGGGGATTTTACTTCATGTCTTGCACAGTAACATGCAATAACTCTCACTGCTTTCTCCCCCCTTTACTATAACAAAACTCCTTCTGTTTAGACTGTGCTCCATTAAGATGAAGGGCCATGGGTTAACAATAACTTGCCAGTGTTACACAGTCTAACCAAACAAGACCTATTTGTTTTCAGTTGGAAATATACGGAAATCGAAGTATTGCACAACATGTGGGTTATCAAGCTGTCTCCAACTACAGAAGATTAAATATAAGGGACCAGAGTGTGATCCTTCCATTCAGTCCAAGTGTGCTGTTTACACTGTGTGGTGCTCACCACTCAAGTCCCTACATTTGTGTTTTACCCCCCTTTTAACACAAGGGAGGTAAAACACAAATGACTCCCTTTTAATCCTACACAGTTCTTGCATGCCAAGGGATAGGACTCAGCTTTTTCTTCTAAGTGAAGGAAAACTCTACTACTTACCCTGCTCCTACCCTCTTAGAGTAATACACACTCTGATAGGCAGAGCTGCATCCACTTGGTTTTGCAGTCCACAGCAGCCATGCCATAACCCATCCCCAGGGTTTCAGGATTGGTTTCTGCACAGTATTTCCTGCCCAAACAGCTCTTGGTCTCCCCTCTTCCTCCACCTACATGCCCCCTTTCTCCTGCATAGACTCACTCATCTGACTGAAACCTTCTTTTCATTTTTGGTTATCAGCAGCTTTGGAGCTGCCCACCTGCAGCTGACAAGCAAGCAGCAGCATCTTCAGTCACCTCAAACCCATCATGGAGCAGCAACATTTTTCTTCATGCAAAGCTCTGCAAAAACAAGTAGAAGTTGCAGACCTCTTACTCTAAGGATGCTTTCAACTCTGCCAAATTACAAGGGTGGAAATAAATTAATTCCATCAGGTCAAAGCTGGATTGCAGGGAAACGAAAATCCCCAACTTCTCTAATTCAGATGTGGAAATTTAATGTCACTGGTTTTGTGTCTTCTAGTGTGTTTACTCACATAAAGTCTTCACTATTTCTTTCATTATACTCAAAATCTGCTATCTGGTAAGAAAGCAATTAAACCAACAAACTTCCCATTCAGTGAAGTGCCCAAATACAAACTCTGATAATTTCTTTAGATTAATAGGTGATGCCATAGTACTGCACATTTTAAGAATTCTGATGCTGATCAATCATCCTGTGAATTAATGTACAGAGTCACACAGTGCAAACACACAGCAATGGTTTGACTTTTTTTCCTTGATCAGATGAAAGTACCTGGCCACAACTGAAGTAAGTAGTGAAGAACCTCTATGTGCTTTTTGAAGTCCAGGGCACTAGCAAGCTCTTCTGAGTCTGTGAAGACTCTGTTGTTATGGTTGGTGGTCTCCTGCCTCTGGCTCAGCAACACAGGGCCAAAACACACAGCTAAATTCTGGCACGTCATCTTATTTATTTCGTGGTAAGAAGCCACCAGTTTCAGGTGATCCAACAGCATCTTCAGAGTAGCCTAAAGAAACAAAATACTGCTCAGGAAACCGAACACTAGACAACAGTGGTGCTGGTCACAGCTTTAGAGGGAAAAGATCAAGGCTGATAGCTCTGATTTTACTACCAACATCCATCAACAGAACATCCAAGTGCTGAATTAGAAAAAGTGCATTTGACTATGACAGAGCAGACCAATTAAGACAAACTTTCTGGTAAAACTCTGTTTCTTATCCAAACTCAGTTTCACACGGATGATTTTTCTCACAGTACATCAGGAAGAGAGGAGAGGCTGCAGAAGCAGTACAGATGATCCTGGTATTAGAAAATAAAGAAATCCTTGATATGATGTCAGCATCTGAACGAGCTTCCAGGTAATTCCAAATACCAGGCAGGTCCCTCCCTCCCCCCAGAAGGGGCTGTGGTTTGTGGTGCTACACAAGAATTTGGCAGGTAACAGTGCACAGCTCTCTTACACTGCACAGCACAGGAAGCAAAGGCTTTATTGCACATACTTAAGAAAGAGGGATGGATTTGCCCAGGTAATCACAACACAGATCAGAGAGCTCCGCAGAAGTGGAGCAAGACAACACACAGGAATTATCATTTATTTGATCTTGTAAAAGTAGAGATCACAGCCTTTCATTCAGTTTTATAGAAACAATACAAAATGAAAACTAGAGCAAATGTAGCAATGCAGACCCTCCAATTCATCAGAGCATGGAATTATTTTCAAATATCTGGAGCATCACAAATCCAAGTGAACCACTTCATCTGATAAACAGTTCTGAGACATTTGAAATGCAGTGTGAAAATGTTCTTCTGGCTTTTGAAGCTTGTGATTTACTTGAATGTGCTAACACTACTCACCTTCTCAACATCTGGCAGGCAATCCAGAAGGGCTGCTGTGTGCTCAGAGTCACTTGGGTCATTCTCACAACCGTTTGCTGTCATTTTCAAGGGATTTTTCACCATTGCATCCAACACTGCTTCATAGAGCTGCTTGGTTATCAGGGGAGAGGGCAGCTCTCGCAGATAATCCTTTAGAACACCTAGTGAGACACAACAGCTGCCTTTAACAAGCTGCAGATGCACTTTGCAGCAATTTTTGGGAGCATTAAAGCACATCAACATCAATTCACAAGAAAATCCTGAGTCAGTGCCAAACCTGGCACTCAGGAGCGAGGGATGGGAGGACAACACCAAAAGGGCACAGCAAAGAGGGGCTGGAGCACAGGGCTGTTGCACATGCAGCAGTGAGGACACTGGCACCAGGTGAACATCTCTCCAAGCTTCCCTCATTCAGGGTGAGGGGAGGCAAGGAAAGGACTCACAGCAGTCCACCTTCCATCCAAGGAAAGGAGCTCCTACAAACACCAAAGTCCAGCTTGATGATCCCTCCCTCTTTGTATAAGCCTATCAGTTAGTTTTTCTGTTCTGTTTATTTTCAGCTATAAAATGATGAGCAAACATCCCAGTGCCAGGGGCACATACAGCAAAGCACATGGTGTCTTCCCACCCAGGCAAGCACAAAGCAAACATGTCCTCGTGAGAGAGCCACCAGCCCCCTGCAGCCCCAGCACACCAAGCTCTCCAGCTGTGACAGATGTGATCACACCCACGGGAGGCACTGCCTGAAGAGCCCAGGCCCCGAGCCCTCCCTGTTGCAGAGAAATACTGCAGCATTTATGCAGCTGGGGATGTGCTGGGGCAGAGGCTGTTTCCAGGGGCTGCAACAGCCAGGGAAACACCTCATGAACACCTGTTCTTTCCAAAGAGGAACTGAGGTTTGCACTCTTGTAAGCTGGCTTTGGAACCTGGCTGATACTTCATTTTGAGAGGGGTTTCAGTGACTTAAAGAATAATAATTTAAAAAAACAAAATACTAACAGCAGTCTCTGGAAAGAACATAGCAGGATGGTATCCAGGAGCATCCTGGATAGCATCCAGGATGTTTACAAAACCACAATTTGCCAACCAACAAACAATTGAAGGAAACAAGCCTACTTCCCAGCAGTTTTCATTTTAAAAATTTGGTTTCTGTGCCACAAATATCTTCTAATTTTAGCTAGATCGCAACTGCATGTAAATGCTTTGTTAGGAAGAAATGCTGGACTAAAAGAAACTGTTCAAAAGCAGGTACTGCAGTTAACAAAGCAGCCTGTCCTCCAAACAGGTGAGGTTTGAAAGGCAGATTTTTTAGCAGGCCCTCCTCACAGCCTTGTCAAATCTCACATCACAGCAATTACCATCACACTGTGCTATTTAACAAAGCAACAGTTTTCATCAGCTCAAGTCTGTGTAACGGAGCTGTAAAATGAACGGTACAGCGGGGGCTTTGTTACAAGGGAGTTTCTAAAAAAGTGCAGGGAACAGAAGTTAACATTTTGCCCCTCACATGCAGAATGCATGTAAGAGTTGCCTTCTACCTGTATAAAGATTTTCATTTAGAAAAGAATCCTGCCCTTGCAGCAGTGCAGCTGCTGAAGCTGTGCTGCAGGAGCAGCACTACTGAAGCAGCACTGTCCTGATCCTGAGCTGCCAAACCACCTCCAGCTGCAGCACGGGCATGGGGCAGCCAGGCAAAACCATCTCTGCAGACACCACATGGCCTCCAGGAGCTCACCCTGTGCTTAAAATGGGAACATCCCCTCGGGATCACAAAATATGAGAACAACCACTTTTTCATGAAAAAATATTTCTCCTGGTGTTTTGGTGGGATTTCTGTTTGCTTTAGAAAGAATATGCACTTTTGGTACTTTGCCACTCAAGTGGCTAGTTTTTGTTTAGTAACTGACTCATATTCCTCCCTTCCCACCAAATATTTTTTCTTCCCTGAATTTAGAGACTCATGTTCCCTATGTGGATTAGCTGGTTAAAATATTTATGAAACAAATGTGGCAGATGCTGGTGCTGTACAACATGGTCTGGGATATTTTCCTTTTTTCATAAGCAAAACATTAGCAATAGATGCTAACTTCTGTCAAGATTTCTGTTTCAGTTGTGCTTTTTTTGGAGGCAGAGGCTGAAATCAAAACCAGCTTACAGTAGGAAATTATATGTTCTAATCAAATTATTTGAACTAAACACTCACAACTGTCTATTATTAATTATTTAGCAGGAATTCCTGCAATAGCATCCACAATCATAGGACTGCCACCTGCCAAAGGACTTTCTCCTGCTGAGCTCCAAATAGCAGGATGGTTTGGGAGCCATGAATGCCCCTTGACCTTTCTAAATCCTCTTGCTATTCACTCAGCTAAATTAGCCCTCTAAGAGGCTGCTCTTATTTTTTTTCCATGGATCTACGCTTCCTGCTGCTGCCAGCCCACTAGCACATTCCTCTTGACACAACCACACACAACAAATTTAGACAGAGAGCAGAAATTGCCATCCACTTCATTAATTCCTCATTTTTCTGACCCACTGAACTGTTAAGAGTATTGCAAGCCCTATGCAGAGATATGAATTCACGTGGATGCCAACAGACACGATGCAACAACACGGCTACAGGTCAGCTCCATTAACTGCCTGCACGCCTCAGTTTGATCCATGAGCCCACTTCATTGTGTGTCAGCCTGTGCCAATCCCAAGAGTATTTCTCAGTCAAGATTTAATCATTAAATGTTCATTCTTTAGTCTTTGGAGAGCTGTCAAAAAATATTATTCATCTTTTTGGAAAGGAGTGCTACTCAAATTTCAAAAAGGACATAAGGCAGCACTTCTCTCCAAATCAGCCAGGATTTATGCTGAGGATTCATATTCTGTGGAACACATGTTTTGGCTGATAGAAGTATGAATCATGTGCATCAGCCTCAGCATTAAGTAATCAGGGGAAACATTCCCTCTCAACCCAACTCCCTAAGCACATGCAGTAAGTTTTGTGGGCTCTTTTATTCCTAGCACTAGGCACAGTGGCTAACTCAGCTGTCCACAAAAACTGTAGTTTCCCCTGTCAATCCACAGCAGGCAGCTTCCAGTAACTGGAGTGGCTGCATTTGGTCAGTGGAAGCTATGGATGCCAGCAGCCCTTCCCTGCCTGCTCCCCAGCCCACAGAGCCCCCACAACGCTGACACAGGCACTGCAGGCACTTGCACAGCACAGCTGCAGGGCTACCAGGGAAAAGAAGCTGCTTTTCATTGTAATTCCTTAAAACTCTTTTTCCCTTGTAAGGAAAGCAGCATGTAAGTAAACTCTCGCAATAGAACACAAACTAAAGGACACCCAGTAAACTTTCTGTAAGGCAGAAAACAAAGCTGTAGTCTTTGCACTCTTGCAATTCAAACTCTGGATGCAAAATAGAATCCTCCAGGAATACCACCACCAAGGCACACCTGCAGGGTCACCAAAAGATCACCACCAGCAGCAAGGCTTGCAGGAATGTATATGGAAAAGTGTACTTCAATTTTACAGTTTCGCTACTACAGCACAAACTCACAAGGGAAAGATCAGCCAGACTGTGCTGCTGCCCTTGCAGAGCTTTGTAGTAGCACTGAGCTCTCCAGTTCTGGTTGGTTCAGAGTGCACAATATACTCAGGAAAATCAAAATGCTCAGGAAATGTGCCGGGTTCTGTTGTATACAGGTAAGTATAAAATTCCTACACCCTTTCCCTGTGATACTCCTGAACAATTTCTACAAATACTGTTTTATTTTAATGACTACTTGTAGCATGAAAGTGCAATGCAATTTTCAGTATCTAAAATTAAAAAAGGTAACAACAAAGTTTTTCAGTACCCCAAAGTGTACATTAACCAAATTGCAGTTTGCCATTCATCTGCTTACAAGTCAATATCAGAGAGTTTTGCTGCTGGTAGAAAGCAACAGAGGGGTTTTACTCCAGCATTTGAGTTGATGACAAAAAAACTGAGAACATAAGACTTCAATAATTTCATGGAACAATTTGATCTTTAGAAGTTCTCACCACTTTTTCTCATTAATTTATTTGTAAAGAGAAGAAAATTGCCCAGTTTAAAAGATCATTTATACTTTTACCTTTCCCGTACACCTTGTTTATAAAAGCTGTATAACAGAAGAGTGAAACACTAGTGGGTTAATGGCTGGACTTGATGAACTTAAAGTCTTTTCAACCTAAACAATTCTATGATTCTATAAATCCAAGTTTCTGATGCTGAGAATGCTGGTACTTGTAAACAACATTGAACCCCACAACAAAATCAGCCAAGGCAAGTAAGGCAAACTGACTGGCTGCACGCTCTGAACCAAGAGGTTTATGTAACTCGGTAAATGTCATCGGGTAGTATCTTCTGATAACAGGCTGTATTATTATAAAATGTAATGAATAAAATTAATTCCCAGTACATTGAAATGAAATAAACCTCCAAACAGGGTATAACTCTTCTATACAGCTGGACATTGGATATTACAGAAAGGATTTTGGCACAGAAAATTTATACTCCAACTACTGTTACGTTTTCCTTTCCTTGATATACAGGCAGTGAATGCTTCTGACCAATTTCTCAGAGCAACTGGCTTACTCAGTGATGCCTGAAATTAGATAAACTTTAGCTTACATCAAGTATCAATAGTTATAAAACTGTTCCAGTTTTTAGCAAACGGCAAAAACCTCAACAACTTACTTCAGCTCTGCAGTGCAACTCCTGTGAAGAGAGCCATGTAAGGAGCTGATGCAGACAGGCTTCCCAGGACCTTCTTACCTGTGCCTGGAGCTTGCTGAGTGACACCAAGTGAAGGGCCACTCCAGGGAGCAGGAGAAAGCTTAACAAGGTTTTTTAAAAAGTAGTGATCAAATGAAGACACTTTCCTGCAGCTCTAACTAGCCTGCACAATACAATGAGAAATCTGTTTCCATAACTCCTGCAATCTCCAACATAAAGGGGAGAAGAGTTGATCCAAGGTAGCCCTGGGTTATATGGTGAGGATCCACCAGCACAGCAGAAGTGCCTGATCACAACCAAGCTTTTCCAGATCTGCTCCAATACAAACCAATGGCAGAGGTTTAACCAGCTCCAGGACCTCAGCTCCTTTCAGACTCCTACTTCTCTCTGTACCTGGTGGAGCAGTTACTGAAAGCTTCCATGTCCTCCCTCCCTAAAAATCACTGCTGCTCCATCCATACTTACACATCCCCACAGTAACTGCACTCATTCCCAGACAGCTTTTAGCAGAAGTGAAAAGCTTGTTAAAATGACAACAGAAAGAGTTTGAAGCACAACTTCCCCCTTTTAAAGGTACATGAGGAATATGGCACAACTCTGTTGGACGAAGAGCAAGTAAACGTGTTACCTGTTATGACATTAATATCTGGGTACTGGCTCTCACAGAGAGTAACAGCCTTGCTGTCCCTCTCAAAGGCCTCTCGAAGCTCTTTCTTCACCGCTGCCGAGCCACAGAGCCGGTACAGCCCCACCACCTGCAAGCACAAACAACAGCCCACATCAGCACTGCCTGCCCAGGGACCAGCGACTGCAGTATGTGCTGTGCCATCCAGAGAGCCCTGGGGCAGCAGCTGGCACTGCAGTGTGTGCTGTGCCATCCAGAGAGCCCTGGAGCAGCAGCAGCTGGCACTGCAGTGTGTGCTGTGCCATCCTGAGAGCCCTGGGGCAGCAGCAGCTGGCACTGCAGTGTGTGCTGTGCCATCCTGAGAGCCCTGGGGCAGCAGCTGGCACTGCAGTGTGTGCTGTGCCATCCAGAGAGCCCTGGAGCAGCAGCTGTTTGGGAATGTAGCTCAGGACAACCTAACAGTGCAAACCATCACCCCACACAGGATCAGACACCTCCTGGGACATGGGGGCTGGGAGCAGGCAGAGAAGGATGGCTCTTTTCTCAACAGTCGGTGTTTTATTGACATAACACAAGTTCTAAACTGGAACTGCTTAATGTTTTGCTTTTATGCAGAATTAGTAAAGAAATTCAGGTTAAACAAGTATTTGCTTCTTATCCTACTTACTCAGATCATTATTATTTTTTCTGGAATAATTGTTTAATTATACAAAATAGAATTCAAACTTCAGCAGAAAGAAGTGAGAAGTGTTTAGAGCTTTATGTAAGCAAAATTGCAGTACAAATACGGTCATTAATCATTAGCAGAAGAAAAAGTCATACAACTGTCTCCATACTAAAAATGAGGAAAGTTACAAATCAATTAATAAACCAACACAAACCCAAAATAAGTGAAAGTATTTTTCCTACAGTATGACATTATATAGTAAAAAAATAAAAATTTATTTTTATACCCTTAACCAGAGTTTCAAGAAAATTATGACTACTCCATTATTATACCTATAAAATGTTGTTCTAATGCTGACAAGATGCTGACTGCCATGTGTTTCAAATTATATTGAAAGTTTTCTGCAAAACAGCTATTATTTAGCATGCTTAAGGTGATAGGAATGAAACCCACACTATTCTTGAACTAAATTGCCAGCTAAATCATGTGCTTTCATGCATTGAAATTTTCCATTTTATCATTATTTTTCATTTTCATCAGCACCATTTATGCAAAGAACTACTATGATCTTACAAAACTAATTCTTAGAAATATTGATTTTTAAAATTAGCATTATCGGCAGGTGTACTGAGCAGTAAAAGATTAATTCAAAACTACCATGGACTCAAGACAAAAAATTATCCAAAACAAAATAACTCCACCTGTACTGTCTTAAGACCATGAGATGAAGGTATGCAAGCAAAAGCATTTTTCTGGTTGCATATTAATTCCTGTTTAAACAAATGGAAAGTTACCCAATGGAATTTCTACTTCCCCCTTCTCAAGACTGAATATGATCTAGTATATGCCTAAGATAACATCTTTTAATCTTTTAAGGTTTCCCAATGTCACATCTGAAATTCAGGTGGAGATTATGCACCGTGACAGTATTTGCAGTCCATAGGAAAGTAAAACATCAGACAAGCACGTGGTTAGAAGAAGAAGTTAACAGTATAATTTGCAGTTTTGGTTCTCTCTGTGCAAATACAAAAATAGATTTCATGCTCAAAAGCATCAGGCACATTCAGATAACTCAATTCAGATAACCCAATTGCTTCATTACCAGTGTTGCTTGATTACCCAATATCATTTGCATGACTAGGTTCTAATAAGCCCATAATAAAGTGCTGAAACCATAGGACACATATACTAGAAAGAATAAAACTTCTCTTTTTCAGTGATTTGAATGTTAGGAGAAGTATCCACAAGAAAAAGCACACAGTTAATACCAGCCATGACTTTCAGCAAAAGAGCCACACAGAAGTTCCATTTCCCCCTGTAGGTCATGACCTGGGTTATAAACAGCAGAGCTAATCTCATCACACCTGCAAGCATATCCAACCTGTCAGCAATTTAAAATAGTAACACTGGTAGGTGTGACTACTTCTCAATTTCACCTGAGTGAGAACAGGTGCAGAAGACAAGGAGGGCTGACCTATGCTGTGGAACAGCAGGCAAGAGTCCTCCACCAGTTTCAAATTAATTGCCAAGGGGAACATCTGAACTTAGGACTGTGCACAGTCCTTCTTAACAGACCTCTTGTCCAGCACCCATAACCAGTGATTTGTTTCCATACCTCATTTCTCATACATATTTTTGTTCATTAGATTACAGCAACCAAAAATGGGATGAAAAAAAAAAGACACTGGGCACTTCTGTTTTGCAGCACTCCAACTTTTGAGAACAACCTGAAGAAAGACAAGGAGCAGTAGTATGGGGAAAGAACTAATTCAGCCCCTCAGGGACTCATCCTAATGCTGTGTACAAGGTGATGATCGAGATGGGCCTCAGGCACACTGGCTTCAGACTGCACTAAAAGATGGGCTCACTGTGTCACTGCACAGAGTGTAGCTTTGGGTTTGAGCAAGCAGTGAACCATACCATTTTCACATTTAGATGTGTGTCCCTACAGACTGACCCATGTCTCAGGGGTCAAACATTCTCAAATTCTCAACAGATCTCTGCTTTGAGGGTGACTCTACACACTGGGAGCTGCAGGGCTGTTTCACTATTTCCACTCCTAAAACTCTGCTGGGAACATCTCCTGTGAGCAAGTGTACTTCTCCTCTACAAAAGCCAAGCTGAAGCAACGATTCCATACAGCCCTGTTATTCTCCCCACATTACAATAGCCAGTGTTCACCACACACAAGCAGCAAAGGAAAAAAAGACTTGAAACGACATTTTTAATTTCCTCCACTTCTACTCACTATTTACACTGCAACAACAGCTATCTCAACACAGAAATATTGACAAAAGAGATTAAAATATGCACAGTACCTGACAGCCTCTCTTTTCAATCTCCAGAATGCATTTCTGCAACAAAAGCGGCACCATCAAGCCTGTATTTTCCTTCTCTACAACTTTCCGAGCATCTACCCCAAACATCACAGGCTCACGGTCTGTGTCAAGGCCGTCAAGAGAGTTCTCCCACTGCTCCATGAGTGACAACTTGACATAAATAAGCCCCCTGGGCTCCAGTTTGACAGCCAGTTGATGTGTTTTGGTGACCCGAAAGAGAGTGGGAAGAGCCACAGTTCCATGACAACACACTCTGTTTTTCCGTGGGGTGGGTTCCCAGCTGAACACCACCAGCTTTAAGTGCTGAGCATTTTCGATTTCTATGTTGAATGTGTGATCCATGTCAAGAAATGTTGTCCTACATGTGAGCAGGGCAGTCCTTGCTTTGTTTACTGAGTCAACCTGTATTGCACAAAAGACATCTTTTGAGTCTATTCGTGGTGGCTTTAAGTCTTCAGCACCATAAAAGTGAATGCTCATGAGTCCAGAGATGTACTGAGAGCATTTGGGCTGATCAGAAAAGCTGTAGTGTCTGAAGGCATCAATATCTATTTCGGGTTTACCACCGTTACTTGGAAGGCTCTCCTTTCCTTTCCCACACTTGGTTTCATGTCTGTGTTTACCTGATTTTGTTATAAGCTCAGGAGAGTCACCATCACTGAGGTAACCACCTTTGTTGAAGGATTTGGAGCTCCTTAAGCTCTTCTTTTTGTAGGTGTGTTGTGAGGACACACTGCTGTCAAGATGATAACGGCTTATCACATTCCTGCTGGCAGCTGTGGTTGAGTTTCCAGAAGGCAAAGTTACTGTATGGCTTGTATCCCGGCAGCTACTTTTCAGCAGGGAAGGAGGATTATCTGAACTACTATGGCTTGAACTTCCCTTCACACTCAGCTTCCTGCTCAGCTCTGGCAGCTTTTTCATTTTCATGGAAAGCTTCCTCACGGTCCTGGGAGATTTAATTCTATCAGGGAAAGGCCAGTTGATTGATCCGCTTTTTTTCAGGGGACTGGGACTTGGAGGAGAAACCTCTGTGGAGGGTATATCAGGCTTGCGTGCAAGAGCAGCTCCAAACCCTTTAGAAGAAAAGAGAAGGAATAATTTTCATACTGTAATTCTCGGCAATGAAAAAATAGAACTTGGGGAAAACATTTACTATTTGTCATAATCTGATAAGTACAATTCATTCAGACAACCATCACTCATTCAGTCAGATGTTCACAAGTGTTCAGAAAGCCGTGATCTGCTGACTTGTTCAGCCAAACTTGGCAATTCATTGTCAAAAGCCAGATTTGTTCTGCTTTATGGAGATGAAAGGGCCAGAAACTACATATAAACAAATGAGCAATTGCACTCGCTGCATTCATCTCAACCCATTTGTGCTGCACCCCCTATACAACCACACATGGCTGCATTCCTGGGGCACAAGTGCAAGGAAATCAGACTTACTGAAAAAATCCTGGAAATATGGCAAAGGCACCCTTGTCTGCAGAGCAGTTAGCTACACAGCCAACACATCAGCATTGCCACTGCTCTTATGTCTAAAGGAAAGACACTTGTCTCTAGTAAAGAATATGGCTCATTGTGTTCCTCCATCACCTCAAAGAGCCCTAAATCTCTCCTGTGTAGATGCAGGCAGTCTCACACCTGTTCTTTCATTTCTCTTAGCTTCTCCTTCCTACAGCATGATGTAAGATTTATTCCTTCCAAAAACTGCATCCTGCACTGCCTCATTTCACTGCCTGCCAGTAACCTTCCATGTTTCCTGGCACAACCATCCCACAAGAGAGTTTAAAGTTAGACAGTTCCCAAGTGACATCCTCACAGGAAATCACCCCCCTTTCAAGGTACCAAAAAGAAAAAAAAAAAATAACAGCAAGCACTGATGCTAAAAAGAGCAAAAGAGAAAAAAAACAAAACCAAACCAACAACACTTCTTCAATTCAGCAGTAAAGAACAGCTAATTAAGGAACACAATTAGACATAAGCCAGTACTGCACACAGACAGGAACCTGTGGCTCACCTCATGCTCTAATACTCAAGAAAATGCAAATACCAGGTTTTACTCAAGTCATTCTCACTTTTACCAGCATGAGGCAGTAACAACTGTAAGAAAATCATTTATCTGAGTTAAGAAACCATGCAGGAGGGAAGCCGAGGCCAGAATGATAGGTAGATATTAATAAAATTACATTATTACTTCACTTAGAGTCACTTTTCCTCCCCTTAAGAAACAAAGAATGCCTCTTGCTAGCAGCAGCCAACCCCATCACCATTTTCAAATGTTAGATGCTCCCAAGAGGACTGGGTGGCCTTGCCTGTGCAGGCTGAGGTTCTAGAGCCCCTAAACACACCAACCCTGTGTGAAGCAATTATCCCAGGCAGCTCACAGAGACCCAAACATCTTTATCCATCATTCCCCTTTGCTAGCCATGGAAAAGGAGACTGTTCACAGCATATTAAAAAAAAAAAAAAGAAGTGTTGTTTTCACAAGATGCTCAGTAAACCATACTTTAAAGGGGTTTCTACTTTGTATTTGCTAAAGACTTACTACTTTAATTCTAAATGAATCACTTCAAGTCCACAGCAAATGATTCTCACAAGTGCTTTGTGCATTCAAATTAATTTTCACAATTGAACTGTAATGTACTTTTTATACTTCACCAAGCCTTAACATCTAAATCAGGCAATCTGGTCTTTGACCAAAGTCATCTGCTGTGGTTTTGGTTCCCTCGCCCCCTTCCAAGAAAAACCCTACAAAGGCTAGTTCTAGTCTCAATAGAAGTTTGGATTAAGTAGCTTTTGAAGGCAGTTGCTTAAAAGACTATCTTTATAAAAGCAAGTTTCAGTTACAAAGAATAATGCATAGAATCTGTTTTGCAGAGAAATAGAAGAAAATTAATTTAATCCTGCATCTCATGGAAGTAGCTCCCTTGCAGGGGAAGGGCTATTTCTAGCACGCCTGCTGTGCTTTTCTGGCAAGCAGCTAGTTAGAAATGTGGTGTTTGATAAAGGCAGACAAAGCCTTCCCTTGTACTGCAAATCACCGCACGGTCCCACTGGTGGGCTGGCGTGGAGCGCTCTATAGCAATCACTGCCACACTGCAGCCTCTAACATTAATCTCCCCTTGCTGTCAAAACTCTCTGGCACAGGCTTGGAAAAGCAGGCCAGCAAATTAAACTTCCCCCCAAACTCATTAAAACCAAAAAGTCAATCTAACACTATGACTTTTATGTGCCCAACTTCTGCTCGTTCAGCACCAAACAGTTAAAGTGAAATATGCGGCTGGAGGAAACTTAACAGTCGAGTATTATGCAGGATGGTATTCCCATCAGCACTGAGCCACATGTTGTTCCACTAAAGCCAGCAATGTGCTGAGGTATGCACGCAATTTTAAAAGAGTGTACATGACAACTCTGAACAAGCTGCAGGAGGAGTTGTAGCACAGTCCAGTAACACTTCACTTCCCAGCCTACCCATCTGACACAGCTTTCTCACAAGGGTGACAGCAAAACTGACTCACACCTCTCTTCTCAACCAAGTTACAAGATTGTGCTGCAAACAGCAGTTAGACATTAAAAATATCCTTACAGAAGGGTGAAAGAAGACAAAACATAAGAGGCACCTGTTGCACCAGGACAGCATGGGGATGGTCAGTTTTATATAGGCAGCTGACCATTTGTATGTGTATGTAACACTTCTCTTTCACAGTGAGAACACTCAATCCCTGGAAACAACCAGGGACATGGTAGAGTCTTCACCACTGCAGGTTTCCAAGCTGCAACTTCACTGGTGTGGGTGGTGGGGGTAGGTGGTGTCATTTAGGCTCCTTGTTCCACTGAAGGGTGAGTCAGATGATTATCTGATGCCCTCTCCAGCCTGGGCTATTCTATTATACTGGCTTTAATACATTTACATTCTGCCTTCTGACACTGCAGCAGTATGAATACAGAAAAAAAAAAAAACCAAACTTTTGGAGAACAATGCAATCCAAGTCAAAATGAACTAACACCCCAAGTAACTGTGTGTAACATCAGCTGTGGGTTCAGCTTGAGCATAAAGCCACCTTTACTTTGCTCAGCAGTGTGGCTGTGTGAAAGCATAAAGCCTTTCCATGGCCACAGGAACATGAAGAGCCCACAGTGCTTCACAAGGCAGGCCCCTCTGCCAGCCCATCCATCCAGGTGTCCACAGGACAGTCACTAGCGTCCCCTCAGTCGAGCAGACCGAGCCCTACACAACACTGCCCCAAGGGAAGAGAGGGCTCAGACTCAAGCACTTACAACACAGCCCCTGCCAGACATATGCAGTGATTTAGCACAGTAAACATGCTTGTCTGACCCTGTTTAATGCTGTTTATATGTGCTGGGGCACATTTATCACTGTCACACCCACTGCCAGCAACACATGCTGTTTTATAGGCACATTTTGGCTACCCTGTTATATATGTCACATCCTCCATTGCTTAAGACAGGGTTTCTGAGTTATTTTAAAGTTACTCAGAAAACCTGCAATTTATTTTTGGGCAACAAGTTGAGGTGAGTAAGTTGGTCAGAAACCTATTGGTCGCTATATAGTTGCAAGCTACTGAAGTATCAAACAGCAACTCTCACACCTATTGGAAATACTGAGTTAATGTATTAAAAGTGAAAAAGTAGCAAATCAAAATAGAAGAGCCCAAATATCTCAAAATTGTTCCTGTAGCAAGCAATAGGTGAAAGAAGGCTACTGTTTTTCTGTGATAGAATCCACAAGAGATACTGATCTAGATCCTCAACTGACAAACTGCACATCAGCTCTACTGATGTCAAAGCTGCTAAGTTTCTCAGGAGCAGGCACAGTTCTAGACCTGTTCTGACATAAAACCTCAGAGCAGAACTATAAATGTCATTGAGAGAACAACTCAGGATATATCAAATTGAAGCAACTTCAATTAAGATGTAAGGTAAGCATCACCTCTATCTACATCTGGGCAAAAGAAAATTTAAAAATAGAAAGCACTTTTAAAAACTGTGTAAAAAGCAATTATTTCTATGTAAAATCTTAATTACTTATCTAACTGAATGGAAGAATCTCTGCATTTAACATGTAAAGAAAATTCTTTTTTACCTCTATATAAATTACAACTTTGACCAATGCAGTCCCTATCTCACATTCTGCTTCAGAGTGAAGGAATGGAGAAATTATTAAAATGGTAAAAAAAAAAAAACTCAGAATTTTGTAAAGATAGTTTGTTTCCTTTGATTACTATACACACTGATACTAATAAAATTGTGATGAACCTAGGGATCACTTTCACAGGAGCAAAAGACAGAAAATACATTGCTAAAATGCAGTAATTGAAATGGGAGGTAGTTACAGCACAGCCCCCGCAAGGTTCAGGCACGAGAGGTGAAGGGGCTGACCAGTGCCTGCTTCTCGTCCTGGTGGTATCCTTGGAGCATCCACCATGGGCTAGCTCATTGCAGAGAGGAGCAAGCAGGTGTAACAGCGCTTTACTGACAGATTTAAAGGGTTCAGTATCTCCAAACCAGCATGAGTTTGCTGCAGATATTTTAAACAATAATGACCCTGCACATGAACCACAGGCAGCTCTGCTCAGATGCTGGAGCTGCACCAAGGCACTTGTGGAGCACCACGGCGATGCTGAGCACTGTCTGCTCAGGCTGCTCTCACGAACATTTCCTCTCCTCACTGTGTCTTCCACAGCATGAAAAGCAACTCTGCCCCTGCTTTCCCCATCAGAGGATATAAACAGTTACTCAGGACAAATCAGAAACTGAAAAAGGCAATAACTATTTGATGGAACTGCTCCCACTCCACAGTGCTACATCCTGCTGTTTCTCTCACCAGCAGGTCTTCACGGCATTCCCACCCCATGAATCCAAGACAAATGCATGAATAAGCCCTTTACCTCCAAAAGCATGTGCACAAACTCCCCAAAAACCCACCTAAAAATTGGCTTCACCTCTGCTGGAAAAAGAAGGAGCAGAGGGACCTTTCTGCCAAATCCTAAACCATTCTGGTATCTTACACATTGTGCAAGTATTTCACATCAATGCGCTTCTGTCTGTGAAACCAAAGCTCCTTACACTTGAAAAACAGGTAAACCACAAAACATGTTTCATCTGGGAAAAAAATTTCAAAAATAATACTTGTAACATGTGGAAGGAAAGGTGTAGAAAGCATTTGCTGCCCAGTATGCTCTACATATATTGCGGGAAGCTTGCCTGCAACAAGAAATTTTGCATGTAAGCATGCAAAATATTTGCATACATTGGCCCCAAAATGTGCTTTGGAAACCAGGATAATGGTCACAGCCTAAGTGGAGAAAGAGCCCTGTAGTTTTAATAGGAATTAAGCCAAATTCCAGTTGGCACATATCAGGGTTAAGTGGGAATATGGGATCCATCTTCACTTGCCATAACATTGGAAAGAAATTGTTTACAGTGATGCTTACCAGGATTTTCCACCCAGACAGCTAACTCAAGTACATTTTTAATAGCAAAAGCACAATCCAGATCCTGGCAACCTTCAATGCACCGGTCCTACCAGGATGTCTCTCAGATACAGATACATGAGATGATTCCACTCATTAGGTAGGCAGTAGTACCAACAGTTATCCTCCCCAAAAGCAAAAATATTGCAAATTCTTCAGAAGGCACTATTCAGAGCTCCATGGTGTAAATCTGTCTCGGGAGCCAACATTACAAAGGGATGCTTTTGTTCAACAATTTGCAGGTGATACACACATCTATAAAACACATGGTTAAGAGCTCAGTCCTGAAGAGTTATAAAGTAAATTTACTTCAACATTTCACAGTGAAAATAATTTCTCATGTTGCATTTATAACAAAAAAAAAAATATATTTTTCAATCATAACCATTTTGTCTGTGCAAGGAGACACATAATTCAAAACAGCCTCCAGGATTCTTTCCACTTAAATTCTTCTCCCACAGACCTAAGAGCCTAAGCTGGGCTGCTTCTACATTATTAACTTGTAAACAAGTTACCTTCTTACTCCTACCTTTTGAATACGTGTTATAAAGAAAATACATGTATTTTTTTTCCCAAGCTCTGCTATAAGGGTGCCTTATTTTTCATCAGTTTCTTTTTTAAAGCCAACAAGGACAGAATTATCCACTAAGGAATTACCTGACAAATCCTATTAACATAAATGGCATTTACTGTAGAAAGTAACCAGATTAATACCAGGAGGTAGCTGTGTAAATTAAGACTATGGAACAAATTAGCACCTCTACAACTATGATACATTGTACTGGTAACAGTTACAGGAAATATCTATTTGGTGCTCCGTTTTGAAAGACCCACAATAAGAGAATTCTATAATTTATACTTTTCATTAAAAAATCTCCTGTCTAATAAAGACTCAAAAAAGTAAGCAAAAAGAAAAAAAAAAAGGCATTACTATTTTCTCTCTACAAAGTTGGAAACACAAGTAAGGCAAAAATGTCTAAAATTTTAAAGGCAAAATTGTTTCCATTGTCCAAAGAAGAAAACAGCAAATGACAAAACAAACAAATATATATATTTTGTTGGATTTTGTACAGCCCCACTTTTTTCTGTCTGTGCTTCCCAAAATCCAACATTTAGGCTCCAATGCTAACCAATATTGACATGTTATATATGACATCAATAAGAAAGGTAGGCAGAATTTCTCCCAAAGCTTTAATTTCTTATTTGACAGGAGTTACTGCTTAATGTACCCAGCTCTCTACAAACAGAGACGTCCATTTCATACCAGCTGTATAATTCAAACAAGGTCCTAACACAAATAAAATGAAATTGGCCAGGGTTCCTTTCATGTAGTAATTTTATATGGATGAGCTGTCATTTTAAATTTGACTGAAAATAACTGTAGATACTTTAACTGGATTAAAAAGAACTAAGCCACTTCTCCATAATAAAGCCAATTACTAAGCAGCAGGGATCCACTTCATCATCAATTAATCTATTCAATGTGATCACCACCCCACACATGTAGAAGGAGAACTGCATTTGAAGTACATTAATTAACTAAATGCATAACAAACAATCAGGTGAAATTCGTAACTTCTCTCCCAGTTTCAGGAAACTTGAAATGGACAACTTTGCTTTCAGAAATAAATGCATCTTCACTATGAAAACAAGTTTGACATTTTTCTTCTTACAGAAAGGAACTAGCTTCTTTAAAAAAAGAAACAGTCACCCACGTATAGAGAGATTAACTAACTAAATGGAGGTCAAGCAGTTTGCAGGACACACATGGCCTTCCTAAATAACCACACTTAGTGACCTCTACAAAGCATGTAGAGCCCCCACAACGACAAAAATCTAAGAAAGAACATATTATCTCATCTGTCTTGCAAGAAAATAAAACTGTTCTAAGTATTTAAGACAGCTATAAAGTGAGCTATTTGTAATGAATACCCAAAAACTTTAACACACTTTGCAACTACAAATATGCTTGTATCTGCAGCATTTCCATGAAAAGAACAAAATGTGAGCCCCCAGAAGACCAAGAGTTTTTTCTTCTGCTGTTTACAGCAGTTGCTCTGGTGCCTTTGGAAACAAACCCTGTTCCCAGAAGTAGTATCTCTACACCAGGAATCCAGGCACACAGGGACATGGGGCCAGAGACTGCCAGGATGGTGAGGCTGGATGAGGACAACCCAAAAAGAAGCCCCTCCAGAAGGCAATGCACACCTGGGCTCCCACACCAGTGCTTCAGGTCCTTTCGGATGGACCAGGCAGAAACACAAGCTCTTATATGTATCAGTGTGAAGTGTAACCTTTCACCAAAGACAGGAACCTGGAATACCTCTCTCCTGAACTTTACATTGTTTCTAACTTTGAACAGGACACTAGAGTTAAGGTCGAGATAATACAAGGCACATAAGTAATTAAAAGTAATACCTTTTTGGAAAGGGTTGGGAGAGTTTTTTCTACTTACTTTTGTTTGGTGTGGTTTTATATTTGTTTGGGGTTTTTTAACAGACTGGGAAAAATCCTTAATATGATACTGAATTCACACACTAATGGAATTATGGAAACGAGACTATCAAACACTCAGCCAAAGATAACAAGGAACAAAGAGGCTGGCTTCTGAAAGTGAAAACCACTCTTCTCCAGTCTATTAGATTAGCCTGAGACAGTCAACAAGACAGTAATTACAGAAAGCGACGTGATGAATAGCATTTATATGGTCTACCAAAAAGTCTTTATTAAAAAGTCCCAGACAGCAAGTTAAAGAAACTTCTGCAGACATTAAGTAGCTTTGAGGCAGCAATCCAAGGCCAGGGCTAGACACCAGCTGACAAAGGAAACCCAGTGTGTCCTCACATTACCAGGCTTCAGCAAGCTCATTTTGTAAAACCTTTGTCTTCAGTGAGGTGGGGGCCAACGAGAACACAGGTTAACCACACCTGGACATGCCATGAACAAACTGATTGAGAAAAAACTGTGCACCTCTGCACTTAGCAGCCATCAGTCTCACAACCTGAGTCATTTTCAATGCACTTGACATGCATTTCCACCAAAAGTTTACTTGATAACGTAAGAGGTGGAAAAAGAGAAAAGAGACATAACAAAGGTTTATTATTCCTCTAAAATGCAAGAGAGGTCCAAACACTTATGTTCCCGAACACTCCTACCTGTGGAAGGACACTTGAAGGCAGGATTGTCCTCTGCTGTAGGCACACCGGGAGCCTTGCAGGCAAACTTCTGCAGGGGCTGCTGCGCGTGTTCCCCGGGCTGCGCGGCGTCCGCCTGGCTCCCCTCAGCGGCCTGTGCCGTCCAGCTGCTCCCCGCGCTCTCCAGGGAGCGTGCGGGACCCTCATGGGGACTCGTGGCCAACCCAGAGTCACCCCCAGGCTGGGCTTTGTACCAAACTGACGGGGAGCCCGCAGCAACAGGGCTATTCACAGCAGAAGGGTGGACCCCGGGCAAGTCGGGCTCATCATCTTCAGGGATGGGGTTGTACCATATTTCTCCTTCATCATACGCGTCGCCGTCCTCGCCGCAGTCCGGGGCAGCGCTCCTCAGCGCGGCTGGGCTCGGCAGGGCATAGCTCCGAGCCGGGTGCCCCGTGGCCGACGTGGAGGGGGCCCAGGGCACCGCGGGCTCGGGCAGTGGGACGGGAGACCTGGGTACCGGGATAACAGCCCCGTGCTCTTCCTTACAGGCATCTTCTTCTTCCAGAGGAGGAGGGGGCCGCCGGTGGGTGCTCTGCTGCAGCCAGCTGCGTTTCTTGGAAACGGTGATGCTGTTCACCTGCGGCCTGTGCTCGGGCACCTCGCTGGCCTGGGGGCATTCGGGCTCCTTCCTGCTTCTCGAAGCTATGTAAACATTTTCTATGAAATCTATTCCCAGAAAGGAAGGCAAAAAGAGAGGGAAAGACAAATGTTTAGAATATAATTTTGCTTTTGACAGATGAACACATTTGCTGTCATATAACACTTGCATCAGACCTCATCCAAAAGGACAAAAGATAAGGTGATATGAGCACAAAATTAGATTTCAACCTGTCAAATCAGAATGTGCACATATCTAATAAAAAGCCAGGCTTGTTTGGCGGTATTTTTAACGCCACGTAATTTAGATAAATGGCAACGAGATAACTGCTGAAAGGTCATGCATACTTGCACAGAAATGGCTGCTTTTTTCTGCCAAGTTCAGGTGCAATCGGTTTGAAGTTACTACACAGTACTTCTCCAGTTTAGTTATGCCAATCAAGAAACAGTTCCAATGTAGTGCTTAAATGGCTATAAAACCCCCACATATATTCATTTCTAGATTTCTATATAAATAAAGGTGACGATAGGTCTTGCACAAGAACCTCCAGAAAGGACTGTCCTAACCAGCTTTATCCTTCAATTAAGACAGAAGCATCCCCTGATTTGAGGGGAACAAAACAAAACACACCATCATGAAATAAAGGAAGGAGAAAGAAGAAAAGTAGAGAAGTTTTTAAACAACAAAAATTTCATGCAAGAAGTAAATAAATTCCACTGACTGCTCCCAAAACTTGAGTTTCATTGAAGCAACAAACATTAAATTATCCATGGAAAGTGCCACTCACACATGAGCCCCCTGTCAGAGCACAGCCAAGCTCCACTCAGCAGTAGTGCCATACCCCCCTGGCTGCAGCACATCGGGGAGCTGCGACCCCTGCACTAGGACTGGAAGAAAAGCTGCACATACATCCAAATTAAAATCAGAGAGCAGGTCAGGCAACCCTCATGCTGCTCTGCACAGCAAGGACAACCCACACTGGGCTCGCTCAGCCATTGAGGCCAAACGGGGATAACTGGGGTCACATAAAACAACCTCTTGTCACATGAAGCCATCTGCAACTGGAAATTCCAGATGGAAGTAGCTATTTGTTACTGCTTTTACATTATCCTTAGCAAAGAATTATTTTCACACCAATAATGGATGTTAAAATATGGACACCTCTCTGGAGGACTCAGAAGCAGCTCCGTAAATCCAGCCAAGTTTGCTGTAGAAAGGGAGACATGAAAAAGACTCATTTGAGCACCTTCCCTTTGACCCTCTTTTTAGGTTTGTGCTTTAATGACAGCAGAGATCCTTGATAAGATCTGAAACACCACCATTTTATTTGATGAAAGATTCATCATTTGGTGATTTTTCAAAAGCATAGTTTGCTTGTTCAGCTAAACTGCAGTATTATCACTGTTTGTGATTTGAAAAATTAACTTGTTTCAAAGAATTAACAAAATTAATCATGCTCCTTTTGAAGCCTTTGTACACCTCCATTGAAGTGCTTTGCTAAACTGGGGCCTAAGTCAGTCAGGTAACAGAATCTGAGGAAAATGTGAATGCAGATCTCTTGTCAAAATTTCAGTGATTTGGCAGCAATCATATTCCTTCCCTCACCCACAGCCTGGAAATGGAAGCATGCTGTTGTAATGGTTTCTCCTTACACACTGTCACGCTACAATTTCAAGTGAGAACTAACCAAAAGGAAACTAATCTGCAATGGGCATAGGACTGTGCCTATGTTTCCAAGAAGCCTGTTTGGGTCAGGGACTTCTCGGTAGGCATCCTCCTGCCAGTGACAACTATCCCAAAGTCCTTGCTTCATTCCAAGGATGGTCCCTGCTCTGGTGACAGAAATAGATGGAGCATCCGAGAGCTGTGTTTCCACAAACAAAAATATCTGCTACTTCCTGCTTTGTTCTAGAAACACGGGTCCTTCCGCACTGGTTAGGACAGCCTGCAATTCCCAAAACAATGGCTCCTAAGCAGTGCAGTGTGCTAAGCATACACCCAGCGACACATCTGGTGTGAGCCTCAGGCTGCCCTTCAGTCCTAGCAGCAGAAAACTTTGTTTTCAACATCCACCCAGGTATCTCCATAACAAACCATCTGCAAAAGCTTAGTGCAGAACCATCAACAAGCACAAGCCCCCAGCCTCCTCCACCAAGGCTGTTCGAAGGGACACGCCACCTTCCACAGGACTCAGGATGATCCCAACTCTCATCAGCCACACGCTGCCACAGGTCACCGATTGGAAATGCTCTCTGAAACTCATCCAAATTATACACTTCCACATACATCTCCCAACTGCAGTTTCTGCAATTGCTAGCAGTATTTGCAAGCACTGCTTCCCCTTTATTCGAACTTGGCCCTGATCCTGAAAGCCCTTATGCCTGTGTTTATTTTAGTAACAAACTGGTTCACATGCAAGTATCTGCACAACCAGTGGTTCAATATCACAGAGCTAGTTTCCAATGTTGTTAGCTGTTACAGGAGTGAGTAAATTTTAAATAAATACAACGCTCTAAGAGACATACAGGTCAGGAACATACTTTTTGTTCTAGAGCAATGCTTCATTCAGAAGAATGATGCCTACTATTAGCATTTCTACATATATATTTAATATAGTTAAGACCATGTCTCCACACAAATACCAAACATGACAACAGTTCCTTTTCAAAAGGCTTCAATAAGATGTTCAATTAAAAAAAAAGTATTTCCTTACCTTTCACTCCATGGACAAAAAATTAAACAAATCACTATTTCAAGTTAAGCCATAATAGTAACAACACGTGTACGCTCAGAAATCAAAGCTTCAATGTTTCAACTCAACTGCTAAACTGACCTCCCGCCAACTCCGTGGGCACAGAAAATACTTCACCACGATACCATGCCTTGCTTTGCAGACTGCATGGAAGCAGGGAACAGCTTTATCCAGCCTCTCCATATATGGATCAAACAACTCAGTTCTTCTGGCTGATATTTAAACACGTTCCCTTTCACTAAGTTTCCTAACAAAAGTATAAGACATAACTACTATATATTCAAATGGAACAACGACAAAACTGAAAATTGATCTATAAGATTTCGAGTGCATCTTTAGAAAGCGAACAAACCAACCAACCGCAGCTGGCAAACAGCAGCCGCGGAGTGACAAACAGATGTCGCGGGAGCCAAGGCAAGGAGCAGGACGCGCACAGAGCGCGGGGCTGAGCCGCAGCGGCTCCCGCTGTCCCGAGGAGCTCCCGCTCCCAGCAGCAGCGCGGGCACCGGTGGCACGCTGCGGCCGCCGAGGGCTGATCCGAGCCCCGAGCTCCCCCCGGCCCCGGCGCTCCGGGCAGCGGGCACGGAGCATCCCGGCGCCGCAAGAGCCCCCGCCCGGCGCTGGCGGGCAGGCGGAGGAGCGACCGCGGGCGGGCAGCCGGAGCCCCGCGGCCGAGCCAGCGAGCACTTACCCTGCGGGGCGCAGACCCCGCCGTGGCGGTGCCCGGCGCCCGCCGCCGCGCCTCGCTGGGACCTTCTGCCCCGCAGCTTGGAGAGCGTCCTGCGGAGCGGGTCGGCCATGCCTGGCGCTGCCTCCGCGCCGCGCTCAGCGGGCGCTGCCCCCCGGCCCGCGGGAGCGCGCGGCCCCCGAGCGCCGCGGCGGCCCCGCCGGCAGCCCCGGCCCCGACCGACCCATGGCGCCGCCGCCGCGCGCGCCCGGCCCCGGCTCCGCCGCGCACATACTTGGCATAGCTGAGCGGGGTGAGAGGGCGCCCGCGCCGCGCATGCGCCACCGCCCGCCCCGCCCGCCGCGCCTGGGGCTGGCCGGGCTCGGTGAGGGGCGGGCCGGGAGCGCAGGGGCGGCCCGGGAGTGCCGTGCCCCCGAGCCCAGCTCGGGCCCGCGAGTGCCGTGGCCCCGAGCCCGGACCGGGCCCGGCAGTGCCGTACCACCGGGCCCGCGAGTGCCGTGCCCATGAGCCGAGTGGGGCCCGCGAGTGCCGAACCCCTGAGCCGCGCAGGGGCCCGGCAGTGCCCGCCCGAGGAGCCCGGGATTGCCGTACGCCCTGGGCGCAGTGCTGGCACGGGCTCCCCATGGTGCTCCTTTCCCCACGGCGGCCCCCGTGTCATCATCTCCTTCGGCCGCCGTGTGCGCAGCGTTTCTTGACAACGACCAAAAAATCGCAGCACATTTTAATCACTTACTGTCCCTTGATGTTGGCTCCGCCTGTCCCCAGCGAAACAAATCTGTGGGCTGAAAACCCATTTCTGCCCCCGGGCTCAGGCTGTGCAGGCGGCAGCTCTCACCTCCCGGCGGGCTCTCGGCGGCTCCTGCGGGCCTGGCGTGCCGGGGTGGAGCTGGCCTCGCTCCGAGCAGTGGTACTATCCCAGCCCAAAAGCCACGCCGGTAGAAGACAAACAGCATTAGGACAGGGCAGCTGAGGCTGCTCGGGTGGGCAAAAATCCAGTTTTGTGTACGTGCTGCTCAGCTACATCCTGCACTGGTTCCATTAGCAAATGCATAGCCCGCCAAAACCGATATTAGGAGGTGATAAATTAATTTTTTTCCAAGATAAAGTACTGAGATGGATTTGTTGGTTAACTTGTACCTGAGTCTACATCTCCTACATTTAATTTCATTATAAACAGCTTCAGGACTATATTTTGTAGCTTTTTATGTGGCATAGCTTACAACAATCTGCAGTACCTGCCTTGTGGTGGGTGAGTGCAGAGGATCCACTGCTATCTCCTACCGGCTGGCTGTCACCTCGCTGTGGAAGGCAGCCAGGAGGAGACGGGCATTCCATGCATTCTGCATGCCCAGCGCAGCACTCAAATCCTGGACCAAAGGAAGTGCTCGTTTGGTTCTAGAGAAAGCAACATGCCACATATTCAGAGATTTCTTCTCTTACCAAATTTTGAGGAAGGTCTAACAATTTCTTCATCTGAAACTAAATCTTCCTGAAGAACAAAATTAGATTAAATTTTTGAATCTTTATATATGAAACACCAAAAGTAGTAACCCAGTAATACCTGTATTTCTACAAAGTAAAAACAACTCATTACAGAGTAGTTGTGATTTTTCTTCATCTAAAATAAATCTTACAATAGTTATCATATGTCACAGTGCAACAACTTGAAATGCTATTTTGCCATCCTGTCTTTTGAAACCATTTGCATTCCTTTAAATACACATATTGTGAAATGTCTGTGTATGGGTTTCAGAGCAAGATGTAAAACCATTCCAGAATGCCTTTGATTGAGAAAAATCCTGGAAGTGATGATGGTGATGGTGGGATGATCCCAATACTCACTGCTGTGCAGATGAGAAACTGTGAGTCCCAATGGATCTGCCCCTGCAGCCTCAGATCCTGTTCATTCTGGCAGCTGCATTGCAGCACTCATGGGCTGCATGTCAGGCAAATTAGTGTACAAGAAATGCATCATCCCAAAACTGTCAATGCTTTTCTGACAGCACACTTGCTGTGTACAATCCATGTCTGTCTCCAGCCTGCATCTGTCTCCAGCAAATTCATCCACAATTACATTTTCTTAATTATCCAAGGGCTCAGTTAAAGGAAAAGCCCAGCACCACCTCCCCTGAATTGATCTTATCTGGTTAGGTGGTTTTCTTTCCCAACAAAAATGTTTGATTTCTAGCTGGAATCAGTATGAAAAGCTAAGCCATTTACTACCTCCCAGAACTGATCTGTAAGGATACAGTTGAAGAAGAAAAGTATAAACAAATTTTATGTTGCTGTTGTGCATATCATAATTAGTTGCCAAAACAGGTTGCCCAGAAAAGCTGTGGGAATTCTATCCTGATGACACTGGAAACTTGTCTGGCCCTGGCCAAAGTCACCTGCATGACTCCTGCTTTGAGTTGGGACTGACCGGACAACCTACAGAGGTTCCATCCAACCTAAATGACTCTCCTAAGCATAAAGTTTTCCTCTACTGGCGCTGTCATGCTCTCTAGCTGACATAGCTTAGATAGAAGGAATGAAGTCCAGCCAAGCAGAACACCAGCGACAAAAACCCCGTTGAAATTGTGGATGGGCACCACAGCCTGACTGCCCCGACCGTACTGATGCCATCAGGAGGTGAGATGTGCCACCAGCACATGCATGCCTGAAGAGAAGGGCATGATCTGAAGTCTGGGAGAGGAAACCTACCCCACTGTAAAACAACAAAAATATTCTGAATAGCTAGCAGCTGAATTCTGGGCTTTTTCTGCAAGAAACCTTTGCTGCAACCATTTCAAACTGAGCAAACCAGTTTACATCTACCTTGACTCTTATCTTCAGACCTTCAGATTTTCCACCTGTTCTAATGGGAAATCAGATTCCTTCTGTTCATGTGTACATTTTATTGTCTGAATTATTTTACTAAGGAATAATAACTTCCTGCACGTAAAGTAACTATATAACATTTAGCAAGTGTGTCTATTTAGGAGGCATTTTTGAAAATGTTTGTTATTTGGATATTTCAGCAATTAAAACAGTATTAGTAGAAAGTAAGTACTGGCCAGAGTAAGGACCAAATTCTGCAAAGAACTAGAGTACTGGCATTTGGTGTGCAGTACTTATTGCCTTCTCCCCTGAGTATTAGCTATGGAAACAAAAGAAAATTCAACACCATTGTGTTTTCCATGCTGCTTCACACAGTATTTCCTTCATGTTCTATATGGTTTTAAATGTTAGTTTAAGCACTTAGATTATTCCTCTATGCACTAGGCACACAGGAAATAGCTTGGTGAAAAGCTGCCAATAGTTGAGTCTATAAACACAGTTTGATCAGTATCTTAGAAAATTGTTTCCATTCCAAACTGTGGTTACAAAGCACTTTTTCTTGTTGGCAGCTGGATTTTTTAAAAATCCTTATGCATCCTGTATTTGCCCAACAGTATTGGCATTGATTGTACAAAAAAAAAAAAAAAACAAACAAACAAAAAAAAAACCAACAAAAAAACCCCCAAACCTGCAGATAAAGTAACATTAAGGATCTGGCTGGAACTAACTTGAGCTCGTGGAGTAAGAGTCAAAGCTGAGCTTTTGTTTTCAGTCAGCCTGTTTTGTTCAGGAGCTGCAAAGCACACAGTGCTGAATGTGAGTCCTTTTACTTGGCCTTCTACAAAAAGTAAAAGCTACTTTAAGAGAATGGGACTAGAGCTTGCATAGACTTGAAGAGGCTTCTTGTCAGGAGACAGGCAAATATTTAGGACCAGTTAAACAGTGTAACTTTTAGCAAAGAGAAAACAGTATCCTTCTGATGGTACAAAGAGAAATGTTTTTTAAAGTTTTTTTCATCAACATTGAGATTTTGCCAATTACTTATTTTTTTTCCAGGCTGATAATGTAAGAACTGTAAATAACTTAACGGGCAAAAAGTCCAACTTAAGTTGGAAAGAAAATGCATTTATCAGAAGGATATCCCTGGTGAAGATGCTGGTGCCTAGGTAGCAATGTTTGGGCACTGATATAGTTGAATAATGAAGTAATGCAGCTAATATTTCCTCATGGAAGACTGGAAAAGAACCTTTTCTAGCTTTGCTGACAGCATCAGAGATAAGCTCTGCCTCAACAGATAGGCTGAAGAAGTTGTGCTTTCCTAAGTACACAGGCTTTCGTTTCTGTACACACTTGGGGACTGGTTTTGAACTGCTCTGGTCTGACTTCAGAAAATTCTGTCCCTCACAGCTTATAATATCTCCTCAGATGTATCTGAAATAATAGTTTCTTACTTATTTTAGATGTACCTGTGGAAAGCTGTACTTTATTTTCCTTCAGTGGGATTCATTTGTGTGAGTGAAGCTAAAAGTGTCTGGAAACATGAATGAGTCTCCTTTTCATTAAAGCTTAACAAATCAGTATCTTTCTTCTCTCAAGACCTGTTGCAGACAGAGGGATAAAGTGACAACTATATGACTAAAGTGGAGCTGATGACAGCTGGGAACTGGAAGCATTTGAATGCCCCAATAAAATCTATGAGCACTCTTTTTGTTGAAAGCGTCTGCCTTCCTGACATCAAAATGGACTGAAATAAGAGTCTCATGAAACTCTAGCAGGCAGCTAATAGCTGTGTGTCTTATCTCCAGCCTGCCAAATGACTGATCTCTCTCAGACGTAGACACCACTACAGTCATCCAGACCTTTGTTACCCCCATACCCTATTTTGAACTGGCCAGCCAAGACACCCCAGAGGCTCAGAATACAGCTGCTTATCTTAGGAAGGCAAACCAATGGGAGAGTAAAACATTTATATTCTAAACCTGAGGACATTGATAGACAGCAGGCTGGACAAAGCTGAAGGTGTTCGTTGCCAATATGGGTCCACCATCTGGTCACTGGAAATATTTGCAGTTGAAGTTGCCTTTTTGAAAAGCAGATTAGAGAGGCTCCAAGAGCACTGAAGTGTTTGGCTCAAACCACTGCCTCCTTCTAGACACCATCCTTGCCAGACACCTTCCTCAACCAAAACTGCTTTGAGGCACTGCTGTCGAGATCTTACACCTGGTGCGCTACACCTGCATTGCTGTTGCTTGGCCATGTCCAACAGAATGTGGGTGCCTTGTCACCAGGAGGTAACACACCTCTGAGAAGCCACTGCCACCACCAGTCCTTCTCTGACTCCAGTGGCATGGGCCACCTGGGCTCTGGCAATGTGACCTACAGCATCAGGATGGTTACCCTGCCTTTATATGAAGTGCTGAGCCCATTGCTTCCAGGGGCATGATGTACCTGTCCTATTAAACTGTAATTACAATTAAACAGGAAAGGATTTGAAGAGCCATATAAGGTAAACCTAGAGTCAAATGAGCAATGTGATGGAAATTCTTCTGTTCATAGTTATCAGCTAATTTAAGCATCCGGAATGTTCACAGCTCTGCCTTCTGTGCTTTGCTTAAGCAGAAATAAGACAGTAGTTAATGCTCTTTTTAGCATCTTACATGTATTTTTTAAAGTTAGTATTTGACTTTTTAGAAAATGCAAGTTAACTATGACTTTTTCAAAATATGTCATTGAACTTCAGGCCTGTCATTACCACCTCTGCCTACAGTCTTACAACATGCCAGTGCTATGGTAGGATGTCAGTCTCACTGAAGATATGCTAAAAATACCAAAGTATTTTGGGTATAAAGAAGCCAAAGCATGACCCATACAGTAAAAATAGTCTGTATCATGAGAATCACCACAATTACCTTCTCCTAACATGGAGATAAAAACAGCAGATTGGTGGCACTCAACCTTGCTTGAAGTGAAAGCAAATGCCAGCAAAGAGCGTAATATATTTGGTTAAAAGAAAAACAGCTTCAAACTTTTGCTCAAAACGTCAGGAGGTTCTTTGAGAAGAAAATGAAATTATTAAATAAGCATTTCTCTGTCTGTTTTGTTCTATCAGTCTTTAGGCCAGGGCCATATTTCTGCCCCATGAGGACAGAGAAGAAGCAGAGCTCTCATCCATGCCCCCCTGTGGTCCATCATTCCACTTGGCCTTGTGCCTTCACAAAGCTCTCTCACAATTTGGTTGTTAATGCAACTTTAGATTAAATGTAACATTTGTCACTCTCATCCCCCACCTAGCTGGAGCTACAAGGTTTTCAAGCTGTGTCCTTTAGCAGACCCTGTTAATATTGAACAGGAGCTTGTAACACCTGCAGATCCTTAGCACAGCTGGCTCTGCCAGGGCACTCAACACAGCCCAGGGGATGTTGCAAGGTACATCTGTCATAAATCACATTGTGCACAGGGCCTTAAAACATGCAGCATATGCAAAATTTATTTATTAAAAAGCCTGCAAAACTTAAAACTCTGTATGAATTGAATTACTTCCAATTACCCGCTATCAGCCAACAAAATGCCAGACTGGGGGAACACAGTTAATGAGCCACTTCTTAGGAACTTTCAAAAAGTAGATTCCCCTTTCTTCCACTTCTACCTTTAGAAATAGTGATTTTTCAAATAATCAACTTCCAAACTCTGAGTTTCACACAGTATAAGAGACAAAGTTTCACAAAGTATAAGAGACTTCTGAATGTGTATCAGGAAAAGCAATATATAGGAAAAAAAAGTGGAAACATCCTGAAATGGAGGGACTGGTCCTTTTTAAGAACTGCATATGGTGTGCTGTGCTCAAAGTACTTAAGACAATCACAAGGATGCCTTAAAGATGTGTTTTCATATTCTTAAATTTTAAGTAACAGATTGGCAAAATCTGGCAATGACTTTCACAAGGTGAAAGAACCTAGACTATTTTTCTCTTTTATATAAGCTAAATAATTTTATTACTCAACAAACTTTACAAGTGTGCATAAAGATAATTTCATTATAGTTATCCTATATGGTAGAAAGCCAAAATAAATGGGGGAGAAAAAAAAGCCAGAGAAACACAGCATATCACCTCAGGCTGCTGAGAGATGTGTGGAATTTCATACGCGAAATATTCTCTTCATTCTCTCTATTGTGTGTGTGTCAGATGGAGCAATCAGAGACATTAATGGTGAGGAACTATGGAGGGTTTTTTGGTTTTTTTTTTTTTTTTGCATGTCCTGGAGTGCACCTATCAAGTAAAACTGCGTTTCATCAGAGAAAAAGGTTTTCCTGCTTTGGACAGCCAGTATAGGATACATGTTTTGACCTGAGCTTTTTTGACTTGTAAAGAGCAGTGCAGCAAGGAGATTAATACTTGAGCCAGCTGGCTGCAGTGGGGAAAGCCCCTTATTTGCAAACTTGCCAGAGTTGCTGCTGACAGCTTGCTCCCAGCACTCACTCACTGCTGTGATAACAAGGAATGGTAAAAGCACAGCAGCTCATGGGAAGGTGCTATGGTCAAGCTTCTTTTAATTATTGATGTCTATCATAACATTCAAAAAAGAAACCCCAAAAATGGAGGTGAAAAATAGATTTAGAATCTCATTTGTGCTCCCTTAATCTCGCGTGCCCTGCATTTGCTCATATTCAAATCAATCTGGGTTCAAGTATCTCAGGTGATATGGTCATATTATCACCCCAACGACCTCACCTTGTCCTGTGGTCATGTAGTTAGGAAGCATTTCCAAGTATTTAACCCAAATGTTAGTCAGCTGTTCTGTCTCATCATGTCTCATGATCTTCTGGTGTAATTTCCTGCTGGTCCTTTGTGGCTGCTCAGACCATGGCACATGGTGCTGGGTGGCACCTTTCCCTGCCCAGCCCAGCAAACCACGCTGCTGGGGGCAGAGGGGACACCAGGCACTGGCACAGGGACCACTAGCCAGACTTGCATGGGCTCCTCTGAGCTTCCAGGAATATTACCTGGACAATAATATATATATTCAAATGCAATTCACTCTTTTAAATAATTGAAAATCAATTTACTTTTCACTTTGAAATATTGTCTCCATGGGAATGGAAAGTCAGTGTGCCTCAGCTGATCAAGTATTTGGAAAAGGCTACAAAGGCTTCTGCCCTTTCTCTAGTGGGCACTCACAGTAAGGACACTCTTCAGGTGAGACCTGTTAGAGAAGTGTGAGCTATTGAAAATATTCAAAATATTTACATTCTTTAGTGGATAGAAGCACTACTTTATCCTAATCTCTTCTCTAATTACTTGAGTTTCCAGCTATGCCACAGTGTAATCTGTGTAACATTCACAACAGAGATCCACAGCATTTTAATACAACTAATTTAACATGTATATCACAATTCTGGGGATTTTGAAAGACCATGGATATCTAATAGATTACATCAACTTTCAATGTCTATTTCTCCTTATTTAACCCCTCAACTTTGCTTCTTAGTGCTAAAATTTGTTTCCTAAATGCCATATTCTTCTCCAGAATAACAAGACTCACTGTATATAAAAAACAATAATTTAAAGTTAAGTTTACATTGAACTCTGAGATCTAAAATGACAGATTTTAAAATCTATTTTCGGATGAGTTTAACTTCATATGTTTCCAAACACCAGTTTCTGCTCTGAAACATCACATGCAAGGTCATTTTCAGTGTTCTTCCACTTTGTCTGGCAAATTCCTCTGTTGTCTATTTATGAAAGAAACACATTTAAACCGGATATACTGAGTGTAAAACCAGAATTTGCATGGGAGGGACAAGGGCAGAGGAAAGTCTGAAACTAAAATTACTCCAAGTAGCTTATTCAAACTGTGTTTCCAAGGTGACAAAAACCCTTTTATTGTAAGGTTGCTCATTTATGTTGTACAGTTGCCAGGATTTTGATCTAATTTTTAGTGCTGAAGAACTAAAATTATCCCACTTCTTCCCAAAATAAAACCCAACCAAACACAACAAACCAGATTTTAACTGTGTAGTGGCTTCTGTCTTCATGACCAGCATCAAAAGAAAATCTAGTCAAATTGTAATGCTGCAAATTTTAGCATCCCTTTGGAAGATGTATCCCGAAATAGCACATTCTAATCATGCATCCAGTTCATCAGGTGTCACAGGCTAAATTATGCACGGAGACCCCATTACCAGTTGACCTTTCTGAGCTGGCACCTTGCACATGCATGTGATGGGCAGGACCCCACCTGGGCAGCTACTGGTGCAGCAAAGCAGGCTGAGAAAGGAAAAGCCCGAGGAAACATACCCTGAACATGCTTCTTCAGATCTTCATACATGTATTTTGGGGAAAAAAAAAAAACAAACCTAAGCAAACACCAGAAACTACCTCCTGCACAGCTCTATGAACAATCTGACAGATCAGTTCAGCAACACTACTGAGGCAGTGAAGTGGATCCTTTGTTAACTGCTGTATCAAGTCTCAGAGCTTTTACACCTCAATATCATCAACACCTTGTCTCAGGATTCAAAGCTCTCTTTTGCACAGCACTTTGTCTTTCTTTACGGACAAAAAACTGGAATGCTCCTTTTTCTTCCTCAGTCCTGCCCCTTCCTCCTACCAACATCTTCCAGTCATGGAAAACACTCCAAAATTTGACTTCAGTGTCATCTTCCCCATCTACTTTGCCTACTTCTGAAACACGAGAAATCAATTAATGCTCTAAGCTACCATATTTTTCCTTTGTAAAGAATATAGGGACTCTGAAGACCCTTCAGTATTTACCTGCTCTACCTGAAAAACCCCAGAGAATGATGCCCCCCTAATTTTACCTCCTGTCTTTCCCTCTCTTACTCTGTCATAGCTGTGGTTTGGGACACTGGGACAAGTGCCATGACACAGCTCCATAGATTATTAATTTCCCGAAGTGGACCTTCACCATCTCCAGACCTCACATCCACTGCAGTTCTCACACTTCTGTTCCCTGGGTCTTTGGAGGGGCTTTGCCTGTAATGCTCCCAAGGCCCTGAGCTTTGCCCCTCACAGGAGGAGTCCTTTCTAGGTAAGAAAATGGGTTTATCAATCTTTTGTCTGTCAGTTACTTAAAACAGTCTTAGCAGTCAGCAGCCTCTGAAAGTAGACAGTTTTACTAATCTTTCCAATGGAAACCGATTCCTTCAGGATTCAATGTGCACAAATGCAGGGCTGGTTCCAGTAACTGCCCCCACCTGCTCTGCCCACGCAGTGAAAACCAGCTTGTGACTCATAAAGGCCTCCTGGTCTCCAGTGCTCTTTCTGGTTCCACACACCATTTGGGAAGGACAGCAGCTGTTAGGAAGGACTGCTTCCTGAGGAGGCATTTCCTTTGCTGCTGACAGGCATGAGCTCCAGTACTTCTCATGCTCAGGCTGCTGTTGCCTCAGAGTCCAGGACAAACTGAAGAAGAATGAACTTCCCAGGCATCAGGTTTTCCTAGAGAACGGACTGATGTTTACCTTTCACCACTAAGAAGTCCTCATGCTGTAGCCACTGGAGATTACTGCAAGGTGAGACAGCCAGTAGCAGAGTGAGCCTCCATTGCCTGTGCAGAGGCAAGAAGGGCAGGAACTGCAGGGCTGATTGTGGAGTGCTGCTGGTGCGCTGCGGGAAGCGAGATGGACACACAGGGAGTAGGACACCAGGGCCCAGCTGCTCCATGGCCTGCCTGTCCTCCCAGCTGGCATGTAGGACACCAGCTCCCCTGCTTCGCTACTTTGGGGTACTTCCCAGAAGCCTGAAGTCAAACTGCTTGTCATTCACTGGGCCAAGTCTTGCCAAATAGTGTGCAGTGTTTAGGAATCCCAGTATGACATGTTCCTAAAACATCAAAGAAACAGTGAATTATCTATTTTAATACGGCTGATACAGCAAACACCATGGAGCAAGTGTCTGCCCCAAAGCACACTGCACATGGTGTTTCTGTCTGAAAAGCATATGCATCTCCCCTGCTTGTCCATAGGAGATTACAGGGAGCTCCCAAGGCTTTTAGCCCAGTCATTAATAAGGTAGGCAAGCCCTACCTTATTAATGCAGCTGTGACACTGCAAATCCATGCATCTCAGTCCCTGCTGCACTGAGATGCATGTACTCTCAGCTTGTGCTCTCTCTGGCAGGTTTGTATACAAAATGTATATTTTTAAAGTACATTCACAAGTGTTAACCTGAAGCAGAATTTTTCTTGCCTGTCAGCAAAGAACATCTGGAAATGATCAATCTCTTTCCACATTGCCCAAATATCTCCAGGGAGAAATTAATCTTTTAAGACATCTATATTAAAATGAAAAAATGCATTTGTAAGCTTGCAAAATTAAGTTTTTCTGAGAAGAAAGCATAGAGGCGGTATAGGAATCCATTCTTTCTAGGAGTAAAAAAACCACAATACCCTTTCCTTACTCTGCTGCAAGGTGCACAACAAGGCATCAGCCCCCATCAAGAAACAGACGCTCACTGCTATTGGCATTATAAATTTACGTGTACAATTAGCACATAGATAGCAGACTTTCCACTGCCTGTGATGGGATTATAACATAGCTGAATTTCATCCACACGTGTAGATTCTTGCAGGAATGAATAAGCATCTCTAAGGAGAAACGTTACCATTCGAGGAACCCACAAGCAACGATCAGTGCTGCAATTTGCTCTCCTCCACCACCCTTAGTAACATAAAAAACAGTGAATCAATTAATATGAAAGAGACAATCTAAGGTGAGGAAATAGCTGACTTTAGAGGGCGGTATTGGCATGCTACCAAGAGCAGAAGCATTGAAGAGAGCTGTTTTCCCCAGCAGGGTGTATTTTGGGGACAGAGGCGTGCTCTGGAGGGGCTGGGGTGCTGAGTGAGCAGGGCCCTCGCACGGGCAGGGTGTGCCTGCCCAAGAATTTGGGTTTGGAGCAGGAGGCAGCTTTTGAAGTGACTCCCCTATCAGCGTGGCAGACTCCACTTTGGTTTCCAGAGTGCACCAGCTGGATTCCTTTCAGATGAAACTCAAATCATTGAGGATGCACTCTAGGAGTGCATTGAATGCACTTGGACTGCTGCTGGGCGTTGCTCCTGCGGGACTGGGAGCACGGACTGGGTCAGGGTACAGGCACTCGCCTGGTGTGCTCTATGACTTACTAAGGGAAATGGAGCTGTGCATTAAAGAGCATCCTTTAGCATGGTATCAGAATTAGGACTGGTCACATAGAGCTTCCCCAAAATCCTGTAGTATTAACCTGGACAGTCAGTAAACCTTATTCTTATAAAAACAGAAGAGCTACTACTTTAGCGAACAAAAGCCATATGCAATATAATTAAAAAAACCAAGCAACTGTTTAAGATGTAACCAATCACCTGAAATTATTGCTTCCCAAGTGCCAGGGGAGCAAATTTCTCAGCTGCTAGTATTTCTGGTTCTTAATGCTCAAGTGTGTATGCACAATCTGGGATATAAACACAGTTCTGATAGAAAATCTGGGAGAGTTTCACAGGAATTAGTGCTGCTATTAAATGTCACAGTTTTTCAGGTTAACTTCAGCAGAATGCTATTAAAGTCTAAGGGATTTTTGCAGCATTAGAAGAAAAGAATCAGGGTCTACAATACATTCCCAGTATAAACCAATGGATTAATTTAAGCCCCTTCACATTATTTATTAAACTCTGAATTTCAGAGCAGTCCATGAAGTCAGCTGCATCACCCCCAGCATTACCATCCTGCTGCAGCCAAAGCAGGCATCAAGTGAACTTTCCTACCATATGGCATATCCAGCCCTGGAAGCATTTGCCCTATAAGCAAATCACATTAGGTATTTTCAGTGAACAAGACCATTATCTTTCAGCTCCATATGTTGTGAAAACTTAAATTAGGTCCTTTAATTAAAACCCTAAACACATATAGTGAGTTGATTACATCTCTAGGATCCCCATTACTTCTCTAGAGTATAATGGTGTTTTCACTCCTTTTGAATAAGCTTGAGAAAAAAAGTTGGTTTTAAAGGCAAATTTAACTTCTGAGTGAACTGCAGGGCCTTAGTGTTAAATGCTGTCCAGAAACACCCCGGTTCAGCAGCAACACAATCCTCAGCATAAGTCTGTTCCAAGGAAACTTGGCTGCAGTGCATTCTAAAAGGTTCTGCAACCAGACAAATTGGCCTGCTATAATTCTGTCATGTGGTCTAGAATTAGTTAAAATTCTTTTAATTGCATTAAGTGATTAAATATGCCACAACCAAAGAACCAAGGCAAATCCTGAGGTAAATCACATTTTATAACCCTGAATATGTCATCCTGAGCCACACACACCTGTGCTTACACAGGAGTCCTTCCTCTGTGTGAACACAAAACTACTGACCATGGAGTTGCTAGAGAGGGTTATATGCTTCCCCAAAATGAAGAAAGCTAAACTCTCTTGTTTATCTGCATGTTTTTGCTGGTTTCTACTGATTCACTAAAGCACCGAGCTGCCAGCACTGGCAGAAGGGCTGCTGGGGCCTTTCTGAGCAGTCCTTGTCACTGCATCACCCCCTCCCTTCCAACAATGCTTTAAAGCCAAGAGGTCTGACAGAAATGGTGTGAGCCTGGCTGGCCTGGGGCAGACAATGGGCTGGGTCACCTTGGGAAGGCACATTCCAGCCTTATTTTTGTAACCTTCCATGAAAGAAGGTTAGAAGTCCATGCTATTATAACAAAAATGCAACTTTCCAGAGCAAATTCTTTCTCACTTTCTTATTTTACAGAAACAAGTGTTTTTCTTGTGTATTCTTAAATTTAAACCAACTACACCTTTTTCAAGCACAAGATCAAAACCCCCTTTTTTGGGCTTTTCTCTTCTAAGTTAGAAACTTTGAAACTCAGTAGTTTGTCTGAAATAGACATTTAGCATGACCATTTAATTATTCATTATTTTCACATTGATTTTCACTGTTTTGTTGAGACAAACACATTTAACTAGAATTGTGTGCCACATAATTTTTTTCATGATGATCCATCAATATAAGAATTTTTTTTTTAAAGAGAAAGGATTATGGTAATCTCCCCACACAACCTTCAAAAATCGTGTGAAATTTACAGTGCAAAAGCTGTTTAAAACACCTCTGTCTAGAGCAAGATATCAAGAAAGTAAACAAAATAGACATGTTCTGTTTCAAGAGACACTTAACCAAGCATTAGAAAGAAAATTAGATGGGATTTGGGTTCTGTAGAGTGGAGCTGAGCTGCAGATGATTCCACAGGCTCTGTGCCAACAGCAACAAAAACGCTCTCTGCTGGAGCAGCAGAGCTGGAAAACCTGCAGCCTTTATAGAGTTTATACTTTCCAAAAAGAGTGTTTTCAAGGGGAAGCACTATTTCATTACTATTGCCAAAGATATGGTGACACAGCTGCCAGAGATACAGGTTCTTTACAAGGACCTTAGAGCCATGCATAAATATTCCTGTGAGAACAAGTCACTAATGGTAAGCAAACCTTAGATCTTGTACAAACCCCGGTATTCCTAACTATTAAAACAGTATGTTTTAAACTAGTCCTTGCCATTACCAACCTTGTAATTGCAGTAAATAATACAACCCTGAAACATTTCGGACAACATACAGGCTCTTAGTCTCACAAAATACAATTTTATCAGTCCTAAGGAAGGGATTACCACAGAAAGTGATATATTTCTAGATCAGAAGCCTAACAGAGAAACTTTTTTGTATGTGTAAAAAAACCCCCTTCTCTAGGTCATTAAGTAGCAGTGATTCTTTCTGCAGCAGAAGTGAAATTAGTCTCACATTACCTGGCCTGGTTCCTCAAAACATCCCTCAACCAGCATGTGTCAGAGAGGTTATTTTTTTTTACAAAACTGGAGCATGTTCTGCTTCCAACAGAGACTTACCAGTGACTTTTGCTGTGGGCCTGTTGCTGGCAGGGTTGTTTGGGCGTTTGGTTTGAGGAGAGCGTGTTAATCCTCCCCTGAGAAGTGCTGTGGTTTAGGTTTAACTCCCCATGACACTTTCCTGGGGTTACCCTGTATTAATCCTGTATTTGTTTTTGTATTAGTCCATCTGCAGCAAGAAACATATGGTTGGAGAAGTCTTGGGAAGGGATGGAAAATCAGGGTTTGCTCCAGAGAACAAGTTTACTTTGTTAGAAGACAAGAAAATACAGAGGCTTTGTGCTGCTGCTCACAGTTACAGCTACAGCAAATTTATCTTTGTCTTCTGAAGCTACCAAGACTAAAGCATTCTAAAGATGAAGACCACTTCATCTTCTAAATGAAGAGCCCTGATAAAATTATTTGATAAGGACTAAAAATGCTTATCTCCATTCATTGAATTCATTGCATTCTTACATCAGTCGAGCTCCACAGGCACAGGCTTCCCTGAAAATTCCTGTTTTCAGAAGTGCCCTGAAGAAAACAGTTCAAAGGAACCAGCAGCACAAACCCATTCCAATCTCTGCAGTGACTCTGCCTTCCAGCCCCAAACTGATCTTTGCACATTTCTAACAGCGACACAAATTCTGTGGACTCCTCTGAAGATGATGTTCCTTTTGGTCTGATACTCTCAGCATAAAGAACTAGTTCATTGCAATTTTTATCCCTCCATTATTCTTGCTATTTCTTGGTTCCTAATTATATGACACTTAAACTTTTAGAAACTAGCCCAGTGCTACCAACACGCTTGTCCCAGAACAGAACTACTCCCTGAGATTCCCATGTCTCACAGGAAACCTATGCAATGAAAACACAGTATTTCTTTTCAGCAATTTTCTGTATTCTGCCAAGATTTTGTTGTACAGAAATCCTGCTTCTGCTTCACTCTTGACATTCTGAGACAGCCACAGCCTGCCCAGCTAATCACTGCCTCTTGCTACATCATTTGTTGAACTTCACCTCAGTCAGTACAGCCAGAAAATGCCTTTGGCAGTAATGGAATCAGATTTCTTACCAAGGTGCCTCTGTTTGCTCAAGGGTTTTCTAATCACATCTCATGCTAGTGTTTTTGAGAATTCTTTTCCTCTGTAACATTTGCCCTTCTGTGAATTATACAGGGCTTGGCATCTCCTCCCAGCCATGCCTGGACAGCCCTTCCCACTCAGCTGCTGCAAGAGCAGCTGGCCTGTCAGCAAGCTCATCTCTGTAGGGCACCATGCCTGTGCCCAGGCCTGAGGGTCCTGGGGTTTATCCAGCTACTGGGAAAACAACCTTTCAGATTTTTCCAGTCTAACGGGGAATTGTGGCTGTCCTTAAACAACATTTCTCACAATGGAAATGCTGCACAGCTGTAGCCATTGCCAGAGTCTCTTTCAACTGGTACAACCATTTATCCTACAAGAACACACGGTTCAGCTGTAATCATCTTCCGTGCTTTTAAGACAGTCTTGCACTGTTCTCACATCCAATCCACACCCAAAGCAAAGGCACAAATATCTGTGACCAGTGGCCAAAGGGGCTTGGATAAAATGAGCAAGTTAACACATAAACAGGAACAAGAACCTTTCAAGCCTGAAAAGAAAATACAAATTTTATTGTGCTGGTGACTGAAAGCATTGCATCTTTTTGTCCTGATTCTCTAAGATTAGCAAGCTGGCAAAGGAGCTTCCTGTCACAAGGCTGAGACAGCACTACACAGCTTCTCTTTCTCTCCAGTGATAAAAACACTTCTTCCTGTGCTGACTCCAGGTTCACAATAAATTGCTCTTTATGAAACACACTACATTTCTCTGGACTCAATTTCATATTGGCTGCACTATAGCTTATCACAAACTATTTGTAAATGAATCAGCACTTCAAGAGCAGTAGTCTGCATCCAGAACAGGAACAGCACAGTAACAAAGGGACGCTTTGCCACAACCTCCCTGTCAGCTCTTCTGGGAAGGAGCACTGCCTGCCATTACCTTCAACAGCTGTACTTTTATACTGATGTGAGTTCTTCTTTTCCAGATCATCCTGTGTCTCCAGGAAAGCCAAGTACTGCAGCTGCTATTGTGCCAGCATCTGAAGCAACGCAGTGTGCTCACTGCACATGAATTACATTCCAGATGTTATTTTTCTGGCTTTGACAAATTTTTAAGAGAATTTCCTCAAATCAAATCTGTATGCAATTTTACTGCCTTTTTTTCCCCAATATATATATAATGATTGTCATCAAATTTGATTCATCATAAAAACAGTAGAATGAGGAGTTAAAAGAGCACTAATTTTCAGAGGCAATCTTCCCCATTTGTCAGCAACTGAGTATGTTCACTGTTTTCCCTTGAAAGAGAATCCAGGATAAACTGTTCTATAGTCCGAGATTTTCTGAACTATCTGAGCTATCAGTTTAAGCTTAGTTGGTGTTTACTTACATTTCACAGTGCCTGACGTGTTGACAAATTTTCATTATTAGCTACCCAAACATGAAGAAAACCTCTAAGTCTGTTTCTTGAAGTCTTTTGAGTTGCTTCATAAGCCACCAGCATTGTACCACTTCTCTCATCATCTCTTTCTGAAGATGCACTGAAGCATCTCTACGAAAAAAGCTCCCAGCTACAGAACCAATCTGCCCAGATAATCCAGATTCACACAGGTTGTCACAACCTTGTTTCAGATGTCTTACTTCACAAAAAGGCGAAGAGTTTTTTGTGCCAGTTCTCCTGAACAGGGAAGCTGCCGTGGTCTCTGCTTACTATGAAGATTCCCTCAACCTGCAAAAAATTGTTCTTCTCCCAGTCTAGACATGCTGGTTTTCTCCTTGGAAAGTGAGTATCAGATGCTGTTAACTTCAAGAAAACTGGATATTACATATATCATATGGTCTGAAAACAAAAGGAGCAATTGACACCGTAACTTCCCAAGCTGCCCTGTGGAACAGCAGAGCAAAAAATGAATGGACAAAAGCCTCCACGGTCACAGCAGTCATGGAAATGCATCCTATTTCCAGAGCTGGTGACATTAACTTTCAGCTATAGCACTCTTCAAGGAGCACAGCACTAGCAAACACAACTACTGTAAGACTCAAAACTGCAGACGGAGCATTTTGAGTTTGCCATGACAGAATCCCTCATCCTGCAGCTTGCTAGGACAGTGTCTGATGTCTGGGTTTGCACTAGCAAAGGGGGGCACAGGGAACCCTCAGCTGTGTCAAGTATCACAGATTTGGCCCCACAGCCTGTGAAACTGGCAAGGAGCAGTTGCAGTCTGCAGGTAGACAAGGGTCCAGAGAAAGCATTACCACACTGCCAAGGCCAGAACCGTGTAACTTCTTAACAGCGTCATATATTACTGAAAATTAATTCACTTTTCTATATACTGAGGTTAAAAAAAATCTCCTAAAATCACTTAAAAATGTTAACATCATATTAGCATATATATATGCAGAATCTGTTCTCCAAAGTAAAGCTAGTCCAAGACAAAAGGAAAATAGAAACCACACATTTTTACATTAAAAATTTAATGACATAAACCCCTATTAGCAGGTGCTAATCTCACTGCAGATTTTCTAAGGCACAGAATTTTATCTGAAAATATACAGCAACCTTTTCTCCAATCCAGTACAAGCTGGTACCTTGTCATATACAGACCCAAAACCCCATTCAGCAGCATACCACAAATGCAACATATACTGGCTAGCACTTTGACAAGACTACCAACTGTTTGTACTGAAATAAATACAATTTGGCAGCAAAGACTCTATCACAGCTTTGTCATAATTTTTGTCCACATAAATATCTTGATTCTATTTTCTGTTTCAGGCAGAACACATTACATGCTACAATTCTCCCTCCATCAGTTAGTCTCACGTTTCACTGATGAAGATCCCATAATATCAAAATAATGATAAAATATTAAACTCAATTTTAGGTCCATTTTTTTCAGTTTGTATTTATGTATTTATTTAAACAAAAAAGCCCTGAGGAATCTGTTAAGTCACACATCAATGAATGGCATATAATACAGAATTCATTGCTCCTATTCACTAAGCATGCAATGCAATATTTCTACCACAGATGTTTTCAAATGTAGTTTTATTCCAGTGACTATTAGCAGTCTATACATATATTTAAAAACAACATTATGTGAACATATCACAGACCAGTACTTAAAAAATCTTTAGTATACACTCCTTTATAAAAGGTTTTGACACAATGGAAAAGTCAGTCCAGAAAAACGCATGTTACCGGGTTTCTTGATAAACAAAATACTGCAAAGCCCTGTAACCTGCATGAGCACAAGTATCCATGGCAATGGATCTTTCATCTAAACCCTTGTTTCAAATAAACAGGTTTAAATTTTGTTCAGTAAACAAGTTCTACCACAACACTGTCCATTTAATTTTGTGCTTTCCAAAAGGCAAGCATACTACAGAAATAAAATTCCCTTCCCAAGAGAGAAATGCAGTAAACACGTATTTGTTTCTCATTCCAGCAGGGGAATCCAAGTTTCTTGAAATTCTCATTATGTCTAAATCAAAAACACCCTGCTTATACCTTCTTCTTCTTCTTTGCCTGTTCTCCAGATTCTACTTTACGTTTCTTAGCAGAAGCTGGTTCATCGTCTTTTTCATCATCTTTAAATAAAAGAAAGAGTTAATCAAAGTCAGCAAAGTCATTTTTTGTCTTAAACACCATCCTATCTTAAAACAACTGACTTAATCACATCTGAGATGGCTAGAAAAAAGGCACTGTAGCATTAACTGACAACATCCTCATTTTTGGAATGTAGACAATATGTGGACAAAACAGGAATGGTTACTTCTTATTACTACCACAAACCACTGCAGGTAACTAAAAAGAGGCTTTATGCTACTGTACAGTACCTGTTCTAAAAAAAAATATTATTTGACTAGCTAATAGAAAAAGCTAGAAAATTACATTTTTGAAGCAGGAAATAATGTCAAGCTCAATTAACCTTTTATCTTCTTCCTTTGGATGAAAGCTGACTAAGAGAAATGCATGGATGGGGTAACATAGAGAAAACACAGAAAAAGACATAGAAACTGCTACTGGGAAAGAACACCCAGAACCAAAAAAAAACAGGCAAGACAGCAAAAAAAATCCTTCTTTTGGAAAAGCTTTGTTGACAACTTTACCAGTGAATGAAAACATTACTGTGTGTTCTGAAAGAAAGAATTTCTTCTTCTGGTTCTGTTCTCTTGGTTATTGCTGGCTATTCTCTTTCTCCAGCAATTAAAAAATCAAAAACTCCTCCTACCTATCAAATATTTCTTTACTTCCTAAATTACCATTACAGCTTGTACCATCATAGACAGTGAAGAGGACAGTAAGTATTTTCTTCAGTAATCTGTCCCATGGACATCCTATTTGATTTCTCTTTTGAACCCAAGTTTTCCAAATGTTGTAAAAATAATCTGACCTACAACTAAGGTCAACACAGCAGCACCTGAAGCTTTCACACCCTTCTGTTCTAGCAGCACCATGACTGAACCTTTTGGTTTCATAGAGCTACAGTGCCACAGACTCTAATGCTTCCCTGCCAATGTCAGTGGGGGAGAGAGGCAGAGACAGCCGAGCTCTGTGTCGATTCCAGGACAGCCAAACCAGCAATGCACCCACCCCTGCGGCCAGAGCGCGCTGCCCCTGGGCGCAGTGGGGGCAGGAGCAGCCGGCAGAGCTTCCTCGGGGCCCCGGGCACGCAGGGCCGCCCAGCCAGAGGAATCCAAGGGAATTCAGGGCTCTGGAGCAGACCCAGCCCCCCGTGCCAGCATAGCCTCCCCACGCCAGGGCCTCACCCGACTCCAGCGCCTGCTGCTCCTCGTCCGGCAGGAACTTGGCCTTGCCGGCCTGCCGGGGCGCGTCGTCGCCGTTGTCCTCGTAGATGTTGGACCACTTTATGGCCATGTCGAGGGCGGGGGCCGGCGGCGGCGGCGGCTCGGGCGGGCTGTAGGTGTCCGGCGGGGGCACGGCGTTGCTCCGCCACGCCTTGAACTCCCTGGGGGGCTGCGGGAGAGAGCAGAGCGCCCGTCACAGCGGCCCGGGGGCCCCTGCCGGCCCCGGCACCGCCTGGGTTCCCCCCGCGCCCCACGCACCTCCTCGGGCGCCCGCAGGACGCGGCTCTCCCAGTCGATCTCCTTGTTGAGAGGATTGTAGAGGAAGGCGGGCGGCTGCGACACCCGGCGGAAGAGCTCGTCGGGCGGCGGCAGCCGCGGCCGCCCCGGGGTGCCCGCCGAGGCCGCGCCGGCTCCCGCCGGGCGCTCGTCGGGCTGCGGCTCCTCGGGCTCCGAGTCGGAGCTGGAGCTGCCGTAGGCCGCGAAATAGCCCAGCGGGTCCTCCCCCTGCGCCGCCATGGCGGGGCCGCGCCTCGCACCGCCCGCGGAAACCGCGCCCGCGCCGAGCGTTCCGGCGCTGCGGCTGCTGCCGGCCGGGCCCGCCAGCGGCCGGCGGAGCGGGGCCGGCGGAGCGGGGCCGATGGAGCGGGGCTGGAGCAGCGGGGCCGATGGAGCGGGGCTGGAGCAGCGGGGCCGATGGAGCGGGGCTGGAGCAGCGGGGCCGATGGAGCGGGGCCGATGGAGCGGGGCCGATGGAGCGGGGCCGATGGAGCGGGGCTGGAGCAGCGGGGCCGATGGAGGGCGGGGACGCGGCGCCGCCGGGGCCGGCGGGCTCACGCCGTAGCCGGGGTGCTTCCCTCCGAGTGGCCAGACACCGAAATCAGACACGAAACCGAGCCTACCTTCATTTCTCCCTTTTCACACCTGCAGGCCTAAGTGGAGGGAAAACACGTTTTCCTTAATGCCTGGTCACCGGCTAACCTAGGGCAGACACAGCGCTGATCATCGCCTCTCCAGGAGGTATCTTTGCCAAAATTTCAAATTTGTTGGACCAAGTTTGTACTAGACCTCCCCTGTGACTGACCCATACATACATTAGTGCATCAGCTAAAATGCTGGTGAAGCTGAGTCAGGGCAGGTTGTGGTTCGGTACAGGAAAAGCTTTTTCACCCATGGGGTGGCTGGGCACTGGACCAGCTCCCCAGGCTGCCACAGCACCAGCCCGGCAGAGTTCAGGAAGGGCTTGGACACTCTCAGGTGTGACTCTTGGGGATGTCCTCTGCAGGGCTGGGAATTGGACTCGGGTGTCTTCATGTCCCTTCCAGCTCAGCATATTTTATGATTCTATGTTCAGATCACTTATACTACCAGAGGCAGGATAAGATCTGAGGAAGGGGTTTTGGTTACACTATGATCACTTCCTTTACTGTAAAGATACTAAACCATATTCCCCTGATCTCTCATAATCAATACCATGTCATTATTTTGAAGCCCTATTCACAAAGTACAATGAAAACAACCACTGAAGTGAGACACCACAGTGCCTGCAGCATTTGCAAATCCTTTTCTGAGTCATGCTTCTCAGCACTCAAAGTTTTTGTTTCTCCCCTGCTATTAATAAAAATCTTAATTTAAGAATGAAATCAAGATAAGCGTGGCTGGAAGCAACTTTTCTCACATCCGTAGGAAGTTGAGCCATAGAGTAATTTGAAAAAATGTAAGAATCAGGTTAGTAATAGTAGTCACGAACTGCAGCAGAGCTGTTGATTTCATATGCATGCTTTCCTTACAGACTGCTCTTGAGTGCAGTCCTACCAGCACAGGCATTTCTCATTAAGTCAGCCTTTCCACTAATGACAAACTTCTCTAAAAAGACAAGAACAAAAGCCTCCCATGCACACAAAACCAAAACCACACATCAAGGTAATGGCATGAGCTGCTCTTGCAACCTGTACATCTTAAAAATGAAAGAGGCAGACAGAAAAACAGGCAATTATACAAAAGAATTTATTCCAAAAGTTATGATAAAAATACACTTTAAAAATGCACATTATTGACATTTGAAAAGACAATACATTCACTCAAGGTCTCAGGTTCGTAGGCTCTGCTGGGAGTGGTCCCTGCAGGCTGCACACTGCACGGGGCAGGATGGGGAGCAGCAAGGCAGCCTCCACCCTGAGCTGGTGCATTTTCTCTGTTAAGGCCAACCCTGCTCACTCTCTTCTCTTTACAAGAACCCAGGAAGGAACTCAAGCCTAAGCACAGCTCTTTAAGTGGTTACAGTGGGCATTTAGACAAATCACTTTCTAGACATCCCAAGTACGTGCAACTACAATTCAAGTCAATGGAAGAGAGGGAGTTCATCCTATCCTTAATTTCATGTTAAAGAACAAAGTGTGACTTGCATATTTAGGTGCTTTATTTCCAGAGTGCCATCTAATCAAAACAGTTCCACTGAAAAGCACTTTCACTTTCTAGACAAACAAGGGTTTTTATAAACACATCTTTCTCACATGTAAGCTGTTCATAGACTCGGGATGGAGTGTAGCTGAACACTGCATTTTATTTTAATCTACTTCCAAAACCAGAATAATAGTAAAAAACAATTTATAGAGACTGTACTGAGGTCCTGCAGGTGGCCTGTCTCCACAAAAGGAGAACAGTTTAGTATCATTACCTGGGTGTGCACTGCTGTGGCATTACATGGCTATACATGGTATGAGAGCCAAAATAATTTAGGGCCTTAAATACAAACCTGCCCTTCGATATAGTGAAAACATCCCATCACTGTAAAGTGTAGTACTGCAGAACACAGCTGTACATGTCAAATTAAGAATCCATCAGGTCATTTTGAAATTGTTATAGGCACGTGCACAAAAGGTAGGCCACAATTCGAGTATGAGAGGAATACAGTATGTTACATGGTGGCAAAAAATGAGAACCTTCCCATGTTAAAACAGTTTAAAATGCATCTGACTCTAAACAATTTGAAATGTAAACCTGTCTGTCTGCTTTGAAGAGGAGGTATTTGAAGTGCCATATTTCCAAGAGTCCTTCAGGTACACTTTTGTGTCACACAACTTCTCCTACACTTCCCTAGTGGACAAAGCATACAAGCTTTGTTCCTTAATAGCATCCTACAAAAATGTTTTCTTACAGCCCTCACGATGCCATTAGAGCAGTTTACATTCCTCTTCCAGTACTAAAGAGAATTTATATTTAAAGTGCATCTCAAATCAGGAATCTTTAACTAATATACAAGAAGAAGAGACTGAGTCCTGCAGAAGTATATTTGCGATACTGGTGACTTTTGATGTACCAGTAGGACAAAGTTCACACAAGGAAGAAACTCCTTGCTAACAAGCACAGATTTGGCCAGATTTGTGAGCTTTTTGCAAATGGAGCAGCACACATAACACATGGAGAGCAGAATTTATTCTAGTGAGAAACATTTAACTTGGTAAATGAATTTAAGCTTTTTGCTAAGTAAGCTTAAGTTTTGAGTTCAGATTTTTTTCCATATTCAGTACTTTTCCTAACCATCTTTCCCAGTTCACCCATCACAGAAACATTAATAAAAGCTGATTTGTTAGTTTCTTCAGAAAAAAAAAAAAACCATTTGTTCTATAATTCCAGCTAAAGTATCTGCAACTAAATGTGAAATCTTACACACATTGGTTTAAAAAACAAACATTTGTTGGTATAACACCACAATATTTTGAAAAAAGTTCCCTAAAGAACAATACAAACAAAAAAAGTCAAGCACATCCAGCATCACACAATTGCAAAATTAAAACAGAAATTGCATAGATTATTTCCTCCAATTTTTCTAAGAGTTTGAAAACATTTTTTAGCCCTTATGAGACATCCCATAAAGTTTCAGAACCATTTGGATGAACAGCTAAAAGTCACCGCGTTCACTGTGGTTGAACAGAACGTGATCTTAAAGGCAAAAAGCAATTGTCACTTGAACTAGTACATGGCTCTTGCTGGTCTGACTGGAGCTCTGGGGGCAGTGGGGGTGCACCAGGGTCTCCAGGCCCTGGGAGGGTGGCTGAGAAAACACTGCACTGTGCATTTCCCATCTCTGCAACTGGTAAATTCATTGACTGAAGAGAGACAGCAGACACAAATGCAGCAGTGCTGTAATCTTCTTCTGGGTGATATATCTGGGTAGATTCTTTGTCTTTTGTTTTATCTAGAATATTTGATTCATCAGAAAATGATCTAGAAAGATTATTTGTTCCTCCATACAGTGAGGTCATACAGGTGCTGCAGCTTAAACCTATGACAAAAAAAACAGATACTGGATTTAATTACAGTATGGAGACATTTTAAACTGTGCTCTGATTTAATATCAGTAAGACTGTAAAAAATCAATTGTCCATATTTTTAACAGATCCACCCTTCATCTCACCTGTGACATCCAGAATTCCTGACAAATTAAAAAACCAACATGCAGGTTATCTAGGCTGATGTGAATGGTTTCTCTGTACTCAGTACCAGATAGGACTTGACAAAGATGCACCATAACTTAAAGTTCATTTTAGAAAGTCACTTTAGCCCTTTGGCCCAAACTTTTTTAGATTTTTCTCACTGTGTTCTTCAAACTTTTAAGAGCTTCACCTGATGGTTCTGCTCCAAAGTGGACAGCATTTCAAGGCCATTTTACCTGAAGCCAGAGCAAACCTCAGGCCCTTCATCTCTATGGTTAAAACATACTTCTTCCTTATTTGCCTTTTGATGGGTGTGGAGGGGAAATAACACTTCTGGTGTAGAAAGCCTATACATTTTTCTCTGCCTTAAAATATGAGTACACACAGTCACTTCAAGGTCTGGGTGTCAACAAAACCTCTAAGCCTGTATGGAAGAACACCCACATGTATTTACAGTGTCTACTTCTAAGCTGTGGCATTGAAGGCATACAGAGGAACTCCCTCAAGCTGCATTTGCTAGTATATTTTCTGCTGAGGCACAAAGTTTAACTAAACCAGAGCATCCTGCCACTGCAGCAAATAGCTTGAAGAGAAATGAAAGATGGAAGATAACCACACATTTTTGAAAAGCAAAACTGAAATATGAAGACAGCTTTATCCATCATAACAACACAATAGGGGTTTTTTAGCTACTTGTTATTTACGGTGGATGTGTTCAGATAGTAAAAAGGTAAAACCAGGATACATGCACTAGGATCTCAAATGCAAACTGGAGATACTTCCAAACATGTTGTTCCAAATACCAGAGGAAGACTTTTGTTTTGGATTTTAATTTTGCAGACCCTCAAAATAAAACCTATGTCTTACACAACATTATTAAAAAGTTGTTACCTTTAATAGCTTCAAGCTTTTCGTTTTTGACTTTCAACACTACATCAGTTATCTTTTGTAACAGGAAGTTTTGTGTTCTTTCTCGTCTGATAGATTCAATCAAAGTATCCAGTCCCTTTGGATTTTCTGCTAAGTAGTCCAGCAACTTTCCAGTTTTTTTCCTACTGGAAGATCGAGCAGAAATTTCTTCTGTGTCCTCCCTAGTGAGTATTTTCTTAGAACGCAGGTAATCAAAGTGTCTCTCGGCTATGATTTTATCACACAGGTAAGGACGCATCCTTTCTAAAGCCTGAAAAACAAAACAAACTAGGATTAGCCAACATTTCTAATTACTTAGAAGCCTGCAGTTGGAACCTATATGATTTTGATACAGGTTAGCAAAAGAATTTTTAAGGCTGCTGCTCTGTTACTTAGTTGAGACTTTTCTCAGTGTAAAAAATGTTTAAAAAAACTGTTACCTAATTATCACTTTCATTAACTCTTTGACTGAACTCAGGAGTTCCAATGCTTGTTACAAAATATGGTGACTGCTTATAAAAAATGTGATTACATAAGGTCTGAGGTTAGCACGTTTCAAAACAGCCAAGTAAAAATAGAATTATACCAAACAGCACCTACTCACTTTGTCTACAGATACACCCATTTTCACTGATCACCTGATTGCCACATGTGTTATCCTTGAGGCACAACTCCAAAATACTGCAGTTGTTGATGTTTTCTGTATATTGAGCAAAAGCAGTTTCAAAGCAACAGCATGAATATGCTCCCAGTTCAAAAGGTTTGTAAATAATCCTATTTATTTACACTATTTAAACCTATTTATTTACACTATTGACACGTTCAACAAATTACTGATATCCAAGATACATGCACTTTCATCCATAAATGTACGTACTCTCAGCAACATTAGCGGCTGCTTTTAGTCTTTTGCAACCCTACTCCATTGTATGAGTGATTTTATATGGCTCACCCTCATCCTTCTCAGCTCTTAACTGCAAGACTCCAAACTTTATAACTCTTCCACAAGACCAGCTTGCCCAGATCAAGATGTCCTTGCTAGTTTTAGTTTCCTGAGGTGTGCTGTCCCCTGTCATAGACAGTGACTCTGCTAACACAGCACCCTGGCTTGCAGAGATCCCATCAAAGTCACCTGAACAGCCCTGAGAGAGCCGAGTCGGTTGTGAAGCCACAACATTTAAAATCTGAGTGCAGAAGCTCTAAAGTCAGATTTGTGGCACTGCATTTTGATGATAAAATGAAGGTTATTTGTTTCTACCTAAGGTTTCCATCCTTTCTCCTCCAAGTACTATGGGAGGACCTGTAAGATCAAGGGCTGAAGTGACAATCACATACTTCTGTGAGACGCAGCCGTGGGTTCAGTCACTGACCCAGACTAACATACTTGGCATGTTGTACCTACAGTGTCTGACTCAAGTAGATTTTATCCTTTTTTGATGTAACTACCCAATGCCACCTATTGCAGTATCAGCCTGTGGAAACGAGTATTAGCTTGAAAAACATGTCTCACAGAACAATGACAAAGCATTTAAAGGAAATCACTTAAGCATAAAGCTAGAAAAAACCAAAAAACAAACTGCAAGGAGTCTTTACTGTACTTTAGGAGAACATAAGAAAACCCCAAAGAATCAAACATAAGACACTATAAATTACAAATAGAACCATGGATAGGCAATAAATAAGTGATAAACTGTTATTTTACTTTTTATTAAAAAGTACATTTTTTTACTTTTAATTTTTTTTCATTTTTAAATTAAGCAATCACTTGTTGAAGTTGTTAGTACATTGCTTCCTAGTCTCACGTTGAGATAAATTATTCCAGAATGAATCAGGATGAAGTCTTCCCACAGATTCCAAACAACAGTGAATAAGCATTGGGGAAAACCCAGGAAAATATAGAACAATAAGCCTCAATAAAAAATATCTAAGGATACTTAACGAAGACATCCACGCTTTCTAAGAAGGAACTTCACTGGCGCCAGGAGCAGCAGTCACATTTCCAGCCGAGCTTCGGGCCCCACGTTACGGCTCCGGCCCCGCGGGCAGCGGAGCGGCGGACGCCGCGGCCGTGCGCTGGGGCCGGGCCCGCGCGGGGCGGGCGGCGGGACACGGCGGGGACGGTTCTGCCCCGGTCCGCGCTCGAGGAGGGGGGGCCCAGGCGGGCAGAGCCGCGCTCGACACTGCCCGGCACCGCCCCGGGCGCGCCGCCGGCCCGGTCCCGGCCCCCGGCCGCGTCCCCCGCCCGCCCCCACAGCGCTTCCGCTCCCCCGCCCGCGCACGGGCCCCCCTGGCCGCCCCGCGCCCGGCCCGGGCACCGAGCCCCCGGCTCGCCCGCCACTTACATCCTTCTTCACCTCCGCCATCTCGTCCTCCGTCAGCGGCCGCCCCGCGCCCCCCGAGCTCGCCCACGACCCCGGGCCCTCCATGGCGAACCCTCGGCGGCGCCGCTGGGGAAACCCGCGCGGGGCGGCGCTTCCGCCCGGGCTCCGCCCCCGCCCGCCTCCGCCAATGGCAGCTCAGGGTGGGCGCTTCGCCCCGCCCCCAGGCGGGACAAGCTGCGGCCCCCCCGCTCGGCCCCGCCCCGCCAATGGGCGCTCAGGGTCTGCGCTACGCTCCGCCCCCAGCCCGCCCGCCAATGGCGCTGAGGAGTGGAGCTCCGCCCCCAGACCGCCCGCCAATGGCGCTGAGGAGTGGAGCTCCGCCCCCAGACCGCCCGCCAATGGCGCTGAGGAGTGGAGCTCCGCCCCCAGCCCGCCCGCCAATTGCGCTGAGGAGTGGAGCTCCGCCCCCAGCCCGCCCGCCAATGGCGCTGAGGAGCGGCGCTCCGCCCCCAGCCCGCCCGCCAATGGGCGCTGAGGAGCGGCGCTCCGCCCGCGGGCGGGTCCCGGTGGCTGCGGCCGCGCGGGCCGGGCTCGGTGCCCCGGCCGGGAGCGCTGCGCCGCCGGCTCGGGCTGCGGCTGCCCCGGCCCCTCTCCGGGCTTCACGGGACGTGTGGCGGCCCCTCCGCTACAGGGTCTTGAGCGTGCGGAGCGGTGTCGGGGCCCGCGGCGGCGGCGGGCGGGGCCGGGTGCCCGCAGGTGTCGGGGACTGGCGGTGTTCAGAAGCCGCTCCGCTGCACACGGTCGCGCTCCAAGGCAGCAGCAGAGGGAGCCGCTGCCCCGCCGGGACGCGGCGCCGCTTTGCTGTCAGTAAGGACAACCTGCCAGTTCTGTGGTAGTTTTACAGTTTTGCAAAGTCTTTGACTGACGTGCTTTGTTAACGCACTTATGTACTTGAAATATTAATTGTGACAATATCTATTTTGCAGTGCTAGCAGTCCCAGCTTTAAAATAAACACGAAGATCCTGCCCAGAACAGTTGAAAAATAAAGGACTAGGCACCTGGTGAAGGGCTGATTTCTGCAGAGCTGGGTGTTAAAATCAGGGCCAATCCCCAAAGTGGCTGCCAGCCAGCTCTGTTCCGTGCCACAGCTGTGAAGGTCACTTCTGGCCAGTGAAACTCTCTCTGGCCCACCCTCGCCACGCAGCCCCGATTGCTGCTCGTTTGGGGGCACAACTGGGCACAGCCCGCAGCCTCCTGCATGGTATTCCCACCCCAAGAAGCCTTTCTTTGCTGTAGTGCATTTGAATTTCTCAAAGCTGTGTATCTCTGCAAAGTAACCTATTTATCTCCCATTTTCCCACTCAGAGAGCTGCAGGGCTGACCATATTTTCCAAGTTCAAATGCCTACATTGATCCTCCTAATCTGTGCTATGCACCCAAAATACATGGAACGATTTCAGCTTCTCTGATGCTTCCAAGAGAACTGATTGTGGCACCTCTGAGACAGAGCCAGGCAAATCTTCCCAGCCCCTCACTCCCTCCCTTGTTTATTAAATCACATGCCTTTCAGCTCTTCCTCTTCAAGGTGAATTACATTGTGGACTTTGCTGGCTCCATGCAACACTGCTGATAAAAACATCTATCATGCATTCTGGATTTAGAATATTTGTTAATAATCTTGCTCAGCAAGAGGTGCAGTTCAAAGCCATGTGATGTCTGGAGGGTTAGGCTGCTGATCCCTGAGCTGTGTAGGAGACAAACTGGAATGATTTAACTTCAGCAGTCAGGAAGAGAGCATGTGGTTAGGGAATACAAGAACAGAATATATTTTAGCAGACTTAATGCCAAAACACCCTACCAGGATTTAATGGTCCAGGCAGCAGGAAGAAGGCCACTCTCTGCACGAAACTCATTTCAGGAGAGTAACAGCCACTTGATATTCAGCAGTGAGCCTCAATGTAGAGTGAGTCAGGGATCATTTCCTTCAAGGCATCTGGAAGGATTTTGGACATTGCATTGTTGTATGAGCGTGTACATATGTAATGTCCATCTAGTATAAATTTCTAGACTAAATTTCCAAAATAAATTTTGAAAACTGTTTACAACCCAGAGGTTTTCACAGAACTCCCTGTGAAGGTGAAGAAAATGTTGTAACACTGTCACAGTTCCTAAGAGGTCAGTCAGCTTTTCAGAGCTGTGACTGGCTCCAGGTTTTCTTCCCCTTCTGCCCTCACTGATCCAGGTCCCTGCAGGCAGCATGTCCTTACTGCTGAGCAGGGGCCTCTCCCTGGAAGTTTCATGTGCTCCCATCCCCTTCTCTTCCTGATTCTTGCTCAAGGGTCTGGTCTGGGTTCTCAGGACAAGCCCCTGCTAGAGCTGGCAGGACAGCCCAGCCCCTGTGAGAGCTGTGGGAGACTACAGCTCAGTTCCTTAGGGAGGAGGAGGAGGAAAGCTGCCAGAGAGTTTGGGAAGGAGTTTGGTTTAGTTACAGATCGAGGGCCCTTCCAAAACACAAAAATACCTGCAGCAACCAATGGCATGTTGCAGCTACTGAATAACAGCAATAAACCTACAGGTCATTTATTTCTGGGGTGAGGTTGAGAGCATCAGAATGTCTGGGCTTTATGATGCAGAAGAGAGTGACTGATGGTTTTTAAGCAGCATGTACTTAGAGTGGGGACTGACTCTGTACACTCAAATTTAGAAGTCTCTACTTGATGAAGTAATATCCTACAGCTATGTTTTGACAATAACAGCCCTTGTTAAATTACTATAATTTTGCTTTTTTCAGGTTTGATATTTTATGAGAAACTTCTTAATGTGGCAAGTGTTGTAGCTTGTTTATATTTTCTAATTTTTAATATTGCCATTAAGAAAAAATTCAAGTAAATTGGTACCAACTCTCTCCTGTAGACATGGGTACACATGTAAATGAAGTAGTTTAAAACATTAATTGCATCACACTAAATGTATGCACATTGGGCACAACACTGATTTAAACATATTAGTATAAAAATAATATTTTAATCCATGTTGTAAAATCAGTATAAAGTCTGTATTTAGACCCTTTGTCCCTATTTCTCTGGCAAGGAGAAGAATAGATTATGGTTTGTTTAAAGTCCTATTATACTAGCAAAATTCAGTTTCGAAATAATGTAATTATTTTGCTACAGTTTATTGAGGAATTCCTACTCTGTTAAATTATCTTGGATTTCTTAAAAAGCTGAAAGAACACTACTGAAGCCTTGAAGAGCTGACTCCTGGACTGCCAGGAGATGGCACTGATGGTCCACGAGCCCTTGCACAGATGCCCATGGAGCCCAGAGGAACTGCAGGCTGTGCCCAGCTCCTGGATCCCAATATTGTCACCTACTGGCATTAGAGCCCGAGGGGGCACGCAGAGAGCAGCCCCACGAGCACTCTGTGGCCCACAGCAGGAAGTATTGAGATAAAAGACATGCAATTATCTGTCAGGTTACCTCAAAGCAATGTCTGGAGTGCAGTCACCTCTCCTGAGATTGTGGGGGAGGAAAGACACCAGGGCTGTGTGAATAATTTAACCATAATGGGAATGCCATTAAACCTTTGCAGTTTCACCTTTTGTGAGTTACAGTAAATGCAGGCACTACAGAGAAACATACTGCACTGTGCTGACATCTGTTTTGTTACCTTGGACAGCAATAAAATTCATCATGACCACTCACAGGCAGCACCTCCTCTCTACACATTACTCTTAAATGTAGAGTCTAAAATTATAATTTGTTTTTAAAGAGTCAACATTTCCTCTAACAGAATTAAGGGTTTTAGTGCTAGTGTCTATAACTGGCTTTACTTCTAGGTATTTAATAAGCTTGGAATTAAAAAAGACAGCATGAAACAGTATTAAATTAAATACATATACTTTCAGTTCCAAAAGAAGAAGAATGAACTACACAGGGTATGGTACAACTGACACTTTATTCCTTCGTGATGGCGATATATAGTATTGAAACTCCAAGAGTCACAAAAAAAAAAAAAAAAAAAAAAAAAAAAAAAATCAAAGTGCAAAGCTCTATTGGAACCGTTTATGGAATGTACTGGATGTTTTTGGCACAAAAAGTGGGGAATTATATACTGCAACAAGATTAAGTTTAATGAATGTAATGTTTCTGTGCTCAGTAGTCACATTTGTGCACTGCAGAACAATACAATGTAAAACAGTGACTAACACGATTCACATACAAATCCATACAATTTACATCACATGTCCAGTTAAAACTTCTCTGAAAATGCATGAGGTCCACTGATACTTTGTTCACGATCACTTAACAAATACCATTGTTTAAGCAGACTTATCTTTTCAGCTTCCTTATTGATAAAAGCAAAAATAGACAATCTTAAATAGTAAATTATTTTCCTCAAATGGTTCCATGTGGATGTTGATGTTTTCTATTAATTTGGCTCTGACAACACTGATAAAACATGTATGAAGCTGAAATAAATAAAATGCTTTTTTCCCCCATATTTTCCAGTTTGCTGTGAACAAACAGCATTCTGTATACTGGCTTTTTGTTTTCAAAACTGGACATAGTGGTGCCTAATGAGCTCTACTCCTATCAAGTGGAAATCACCAGAAAAATCAAGAGCATAGCTTCACACGAGTGGCATCTATTTAAAACTGAGTATTATCAGCATGGTAAACAAAAAATACAAAAATGGAAGAATTCAAGTTTATCTTGTAAGGTACAGTATGCATTCACATTTTCATTACAGAGAGAGACACTGTATTCACATTCTGTTGAAGAAAGAAACCCACATATCACAGATCTCCCTAAACTCTTAGCAAAGATAACATCCGTGAAAGATCTATAATGCACATTCTGGCTCTTTCATTTCAACTGAGCTAAACTGACTGCTGAAAGGAAAAATCCTTTGATGGGTAATTCAAGCCCCATTGCTGAGCTATTAGCACAAGAACTTCTATACCTGTCTGCTCTGTCATACAGCCTGACAGTTGTTATCAAGAATTTCATGTGGGCAACTATCAGTGTTCAGTGTCTCATCTCCTTTTTTGGTTTGGGATTTTATTTTATTATTTATATTAATCAAGAATGATGATTTATATCAGGCATCTGAGAAATGTTCTGGTGACAAAATATACAGGACATGCACATGTGTCACTGCAGAAATGTCCTCACAACTGAATTCTTTGTTTGGGCAACAGAAAAATAAACAGAAAACAGCAAGAACAAGAAGCATTTGGCATTATTTTAGTTCTTAGTACCATACTGTAAATACATAAACTGAAGTGTTCATAATATTTTTCTTTCTAATGCTAAAACAAAGATTAATAGGAGAAGCTGTGAGGTGAGGGCAATCCCACTAACCAGCTTAGGTAACTTTTGGTATCAGACTCAGATGTAACTTAGAGTATCTATGTTAAGAGGCTGTGATTCCTACTGAGGCCGAGAGAGAAAGCAGGTGTGATTTTAGAGCACCTCAATTTTGTGCCTGAAGTTAGTTTGAATACAACAACTGAAAGAATTCAGATCCTTCAGCTACTCCCTTGCTTTCTGTATACCAAAATGCAGCCTTGAAGCCAAGGAAATCTAAATGGCAAGAGATGAGAAACCAACCTCTCTGTCTACACAGCTGTTTCTCAGCTCTGAAATCCCAACTTCTCTTCTCCCTCCCCTAGGGAACCAGGGGAATTCATTTTCACACATTCTACGGCTTTCAAGGACACAGGGTAACACCAGTGTCACCAGAAATGGTTCTTTTTTTCCTGGAGAAATCTTAAGAAGAGGAGTCACCCTTGTTATTCTCTGGATCTACAGCTCCTGCTGACTGTCATCCTTACAGCTCAAAAGAAGTTGCTCAGACCCAAAGCAGACCCCTCAGTTTTTCCTCTCTCCTGGCACCTACTCAAGGAGGGAGTGAGTTTAGGATAGTCCATCGTGGCTTGGGATACTGTGGAGTGAACAGTGAAGAAGGAGAATTGAAGAAAAAGACAAGACTCAAGTAAGAACTGAGGCAACAGAAGGTAAAATCACTTGGCATAAAAAGAGAAAAGTGCTCATCATGCCTTAATGAGCGAACTAGAAATGAGGGTCTGAGGAAGGAGACAGGTGAGAGAGGGTGGAGGAAGAAAAAAACAAAAACCAAAACTACAGAAATATTTAACAATAAATAAAATTGAAATCCTACAGCCTAACTCTCTGAGTGTAGCTGGGTGCTCTGGCTCCCTAGCAAGAGATGGGAACAGGGACTGAAGGACATGGATGGGGGCCAGGCCCCAGGAAGTACATGGACAAGTCAGGATGGGGGGACTGTTTCAGCTTTGACAGCTCTCACGGCTGCACAGGTTTTTCACAGAGTTCAGCTTGCCTTTAGGAGCTCACAGCTCAATACTGCAGGGCCACTTTTTAGCACTTTTTGGCACAAAATCTCTGTTTAATGTCAGGTTATTTTGAAACGTGTGATACTTTATCAAATATTTAAAAAGCACCAAGGGAAGGCAGAAAAACATTCCCCACTGCAACATTTACATCCTGAGAGCCTGATCACCTGGCTCAGGTTTAAATCATGGTGCATGGGAATGGAAGAGACAAAGAGGGAACATTAGGGACAGGAGAGTCATAAATAGAAAAAAAACCCACTTGCCGTTTGGCTGGCTGAAGAACTTCCTTTGGGCCACATTCTTTTCACATACAATATATTTGCTCATCACTGCTCTCTTCCCCATGATACCTTGTGTTATCCAACATGAAGCATCAGGTGTACTCTGGTAGCTGCCAGGAGGTTTTCTTCTCATTACCACTCAGATGCAGAGTGAGATGTGCCACAGATAACCTACGAGTATGAGTACTTGTGTTTTCTCCCTAATGACTGCACAAAACAGCAGGCACATTTCCAAAGGATATCCCAGTGGGCTCTTGGTTAATTCTGTGTGCTTTCCTGCAGACCACATTGCCCAAGCCCCCTCACTCACTCCCCACTGTGCCTCAGCAACACTCCACAAGTGGGTCAGGAAAGGTGGAGGAGATGTCTAGGAAGCTGATAACATGTTCAGACTATTTGTCAGTCTCTGGGGAGTTCCCACTACTGCCTCTGTTTGGGAATTGCTCCCATCCTTAGTTTACAAATGATTTAACAAGAAGCATGTGAATAGAATGGTGTGTGCTTCACTTTGCAGTGGTGAAAAAAAAAGCTATGACTCAGTGGGTAAACATGTTGAGGAATTCACTACAAAAATTATATTTGTCTTAACCGAATACCACAGTGAATATTCATGCCACTAAAAAAAATATAAGACAGTTATTGTTCCAAGGAAAACTGTCCCAAGGGCAGATAAAGAAAAAATGACAATCTTCCAGGGAAAAATAGCTTCCCTTATTCATGGGCATAATCCAGGAATAGCTGTCCTTCAACTCCTTCTATCACCCTTTTCTTTTGAATTTTGCTAGTAAGTGGCCTCCAAATGAAAAGAAAACAGAAAGGAGAAACAAATAAGATGTGAACAAAGAGATTTAACCCCCCCATACTTTAGATTACTTTTGCATCTCTGCATTTAATTTTTGTGGTCCAGAGGCTTCCTAGAATCTGGCCTTTTTAAAAACTCCTCTGCCATTCTCACCACATTGAAAGTCATCGTCTTAGCAGGAAAGTGGGACCTGAATTTGCAGGAGACAACTTGTGTGGCTGCACTACTGTCTTCTTCTGTCATTCAAGCTTCCCAGGCAGTCACTGCCCTTGAACGCTCCCATCAGAGGAAACTTTTCCAAAGCTGGTACCTGGTGTCTGAAATGGATTCCAGCCACAACTCTGCCCAGCAGCAGCACCGTGATGTGGCCAGGACAGTGAGCACAATCCACTGCCCACTGTTCCAGCTAGTGTATGGAAAGCTTCCCTGCCACACGAGGTACTTGGTTCATGAGCCCACTGAGTTTTTTCCAGTCCCCCTAATACTTTGCACCACTGAAAGTAGAAGACTGAGCAAGGAAAAACACAAGTAGAGCAAGGAAGCAAGAGAAAAGAAGACAGAAGGGAATGTGTAAAGACAACAGAATTGCTTAAATATTGAGAATTAGCCGGGTTTCATGAAATTTTCACACAGATATGTTAAATCACTAAAGCTAAGGGTTAGCCATTATAATTGTCTTCTGCTAGCCCATGGGACTAACTTACTTCAGAGTTATGTGCTCTAACAAACCCTACATCCACCTTAAATACCATCTGCAAGGACATAATAAAAATTCACAAAGCAAAAAATCTGTAAACAAGGGTTAGTAGCACAGTGGTACAGTAGATTGTCAATAAAACCAATAAAAGTGTGGATACAGATTCGTCTACCTTGTGTGTAACATTATTGCCAGTTACAAGGGAGGGACTCTGTAAACTCATAATTCTGAAGCTTTGTTAATAAGCACAGAGCAACAGGTGAGTGACCCATCAATTTTCTCCAGTTCTGTGTTGGCTATTGGGATCAGCATGTGGTCCTTCAGCTTTTCAAATACCTGTTCAGGAAGGAAATGCAAGAAAAAAATCATTACACTTTACCCCTGTTTTCCCTTTTTTCTAAGCGTTTACAGAACAGACATGGATTTGCCAGCAGGTGCCAAGCCATCCATCACTGTTAATCGCCACGAACGCTCACAGTGCACGTGGCCTGCTGGCAGTGGCAGTCACACATCATCCACTGCAGCAGGGGAGCTGCAGGGCCTCACCTTGGCGCTCTCTGGGTACTCCTCAGGGGCCCGGTGCAGCAGGACGTGCCCCTTGCTGGGAATGTTTAAGTAGATGCAGTTCGCCGCGGCATCGTCAGGCACTGTCAGCTTGTCGTAGCGGTGGTCGCTCATCTGCTGCATGGTCTGCCAGGAGACAAGGTGCAGCAATTAAGATCAAACACATTAAAGTAATGGGAGAACAGAATCTTCAGAAACAGCTAATTGGGATTGCCAAGGCAGTCAAGGGCCATTTTGCTATGCAGCAAGTACAGATATTTCCTTTTATCTCTGCTTTTACGGAAGAATCTACTAAACCTAACTGAAAGGAGCAATAGAAAACCTTTGTGCAATGGCTCTTGCAAGCAGCAGTAATATGCAGGGCACTTGGTAAGCATCCTCTGTGAGGCCTTTTCCTTCAGGATTGCACACTGAGTATGCAAAATTGCTCCTGACACTGACTGAGACTATAGGTGCTCAGCACCTATTACAAAAAAGCAACCATTGTTCAATATTTATGTAATGAGTATGAATTAAACCAAACAGGACAGGAATGGTTCCCAGTTTGGATATCTGCCCAATCTTAATTCTTTTCAAGGAGCTCTGTTCTGCTTTGCAGGCAGTTACTCTTTCACTAAGCACCTGTGCTGGGGAGCAAGCAGGCATGTTTGTGCTAATCCTCGTTCCCAAGGGGACAGCACAATACCCGCCTTGCAACAGGAGAGCTCCTGGGCTTCAGAGGTTTGGGTCATAAATATAAGGCTCATACACAAATGTAGACCCTGGCTGGCTGGAATTTCAGAGACAGAGACTCTCAGGACACAGCAAGCATGCAATCCCATGGTTTGGATCAGATCCATTTTAGTAAGGATGGGAAAAGCCTGGAGACAAGATGCCTGACCCCCAGTTGTAGCATTCCAGCTTTACATCAGCCTCAGCCTCACAGAGACCAAGAATAACACAGAACTGAACAAGGCTCAAAGTCCAAAACGTTGGTCTACTGAAAGCTTAAGCAAATTGAAAATATTTCCATTTCTGCCTCTGTCCACCTGTGTTCCTACATTTATTGCACATACATGCAAAGATGCAAACAGAAAGAAAAGGCGCTTTTTTTTTCAGCTTAAAATACACTAATATTATCTTTAGAAAAACCTGGTCTTTTGTTAACAGCATTTTTCAATTAAATTCCCTTTTCAGGGAGAACCCAGAGATTTACATCACACAGCAGAAAGCAGACTTCAATTTTAGGCACAGTTAAGTTTGTCGTTAAGTTGCTTCCAAGGTCATTCATCTGTACTACTTCTCATTCATTAAAGAAATGTAGCTGATTTATGACATGGTCTGCACAACATACTGGGAAGCAACAGAGAACTCATGCTTGCCCACACCTATGGTAAGTAATTCCTTTATAGGTCTACATTTTTCATGTTCTAGCCTGAGTCATCCACATCCCGTGGAGAACATGAAACTCACAACAAAGAATGCCATGCATTCTTGAGGAAGTGTTATCAGATTGTCATTTCTTGTTTCTTCTCATGTTATGAAACTCTCCCAAGTTCCCAAGGACACATCTACCTCCATAAAAGGTTAATGTGGTTTTCTGGGTAAGAATCCTTGCACCTTTACTTTGTCAGATGTAATTTTGTATTTTTGTATGCTTACAGTTGATTCCCTTTTTTAAAATTTTGTTTCTGTTATGTTGCCAAGATGAGTTTTATTCTACTTTCCTTGATGTTGCAGATGCCCCGCACCTAGTCTGGCTCTTCTACCTGGTAACCAGAGTGAGCAGACATGGCCTCTATCTGCAGCTTCCCTGTTCCTTCCTGTACAATGTTTTTGTCTTGACTAAGAAAACCTTTATTAAATCTGCACTAAAATACATGTATCAGTAGAAGAAAAGCCACTATGTCTGGATTTCACTAAGCTCCCAAACAGTTGCTCTTTCTCCACTCCTTGTTGGAAATAGAATTCTGATATTGCAGGTTTTCTGTAGGAACATCATAAATATATTGTGAATATCACTGTGAAATGCTTCCATATGAAATTATTAAAGAATTCTTAAGCAGAAGGGTAAAGACAAGCCCCCCATTCATTTGCTTCTGCAAGATGCTGAAGTAGGAACCACACCAGCAAGTGGAAAAAAAGGACAAGTGGCAGGGCCCTAGTACCCCAAGGACCAGCTTTGAGGAGCCTAGGAGATGATGCCAAGGACACATTAAAACGATTGTTTTCAATATTAAAAAGCACATAAACGGTGGCTGAATTAGTTCAGAAATAAATGAGAAAACCTGAGTGAGAAAGTGAGACAAAGCCGCACAGGAGTTTTGAGGACACAGCTGTGATAGTGGGACTGGGATCTCAGCTAGCCAGAACAACACCACAAGAAAGCTTTTATTACTAACTGGAGGTTTGACAACACAAGATTACTCTCTTCCTCAGCTCTTAAGAGAAAAAGATAATCATATTTGCAAGCTTTCATCGCTGTTATAACTACGCCTGACTCTTGCAGTAAAATTTCAAAAACCACTTACTTGAGAGAGTGCCCAGGCAATAACACCCCAAACCTGCCCCACAGGGAGGCTCTGGATGCAGCAGAAATGCACCAATAGGACACAATCAGGGCACTTTGCAGACTCATGTGGTTTTCTGTATTTCTATTATGTGAAGTCATTAAGTACATGTGCCTGGCCAGATTGACTCCAGGGCAGATAAAAGGAGATAAAAGCAAGGTCCTTTGATTGTATTTTCTATCAGATACATCCCAAAATATGATGCATTTATAGAGGCTGGCTTTCTGTCCACAAACATTGTACAACCAGCTATGTTAAGAGCCAGGCACTTCCCGTGTGCCTAGTTTTTCTGGGAATTTTCTTCAGCCTAAAGAGGGTAATTTTCACTGCACATTCTCTCAGCCCTTAGTCATGCTTTCCTTATGTTGAAGTCATCCACATAGCCTAAAATGCCTTCTCTATAGTTTTTTTACAGTGTGTCCTCAGACAACTGAGGTAATGGATAAGCTAAATAATCCTAACTATGAAGCAGCATTATACATGAAGGAAAAAAGTGTATGCATTTTGGGTCCATTATTTCTGACAGAACTAAGATGACTGCATGCACTTTTAAAAGAGGCCAAGCCTAGCTACAAATGTTCCCCCTTCCATGAGGAAGGCCCCAGTCTGAGCCCTGCTGCTTACTCACTCTGGGACCTACTCACACCCAGATTGCTGCAGGACCGAGAGCAACCAAACCCGGTTGCAATGCACATTTTTATCTCCAACTCCCCACAAGCAAAACCAAACATACACTGAATGTTCCTCTTGCTAACAAGGCATTGAGCACCACACTTAAAAATGCCTGTGTGATGCTGACGGAGAAGCCCAGATTTCCAGGGTTTCATGTTTGTATTGATTAGCCAGTGTTTTCCCGACTGCCAGCATTTAAAAGAAAAATCAAATCTAAGCTCAAGTGGAATGTAACCCTACACCCATGGGATCATTCCCTCATCAGCTTTCAGCTGTCCTTTCTTAAATCCTTCCAGTCAAAGTATTCTTAAAAGAAAACTAGTCACATCAAACTATTTAAGATAATTCTTCTATCCCACCTCTTTTCTTTCTTTCCAAGCACATTAAACTTTAGCCCATTTGACACTGATGCTTAAGCAACCTTTGGCCTGGGATCCAAGAGAATGAAAGGTATGAGAAAAAATTAAACTACGTCAAGGTTTTACCTACAATGACAAAAATGAAGTATTTTTGTGGTGCAGGGCAACTAAAACTGCAATAAGAGCAATAGGCAGTCACATGGCCCCAGGGTGGATGGGAGTTTGGATGGTCAACATGTTTCTTTTCTCCTTGGAGGAAAGATCACTTGTCTGGGACCAATGTCAGGCTATGCCATTATGCAGCAAAGGTAAAGATAAGGACAGGCACATGGCCAGCCTACTGCCATATGGAGGGACAGCTGAGAAAGGTAAATTAGTGCTTGCTACCTGGAAAATACTGCTGATTGCCAAATCTGCTTTTTAAAAATTCTTGCAGCACCCAGAAGAGCTTCTTTCTTTAGTGCTGCATGGTAGGCTGTCTCCAGTCTCGGGTGAGAAGCAATGGTACCCACTTCTGCATCCCAAGATAGAGAGTGGAGGTGACCAAGATTTGGTTCATGGTTTCCAGGAAACTCAACTCATCAGCTGTGATACAGAGTGATACCAGCTCAGCATTGTCCCAGGCCCAGGAGTCTGCCAGTTTGCTTTTGAACATGTTAGCAAGGTAGCTACAGAGTTCAGACAGGTACTGTGCAAGGAAACATTTATAACATTTATTTTCCTTTCTTTTCTTTTTTTTTTTTTTTTAATTTGCCCCTTTAGATCTTACCTTTACATACTTTTAGAGCTCCCCTGATTCTTGTGCTGGAAGACACAGTGAACAATTGATCCCCAGTCAACTTTTCCACATCATTCCTGACTTTAAGCATCTATGACCCTATCTTAGTTGTCTTTTTTCCAAGTTATAGTCATAGCTTGCTTAGTTTGTCTCCTTAGGCAAGCTGTCCAGGCATCTGTCAGTCCTTATGGAACTTTTCTGAATCCTTCCAGTCATACTTCACCTTTTTTGAAATGGAGGGCTTATGCATGCAAAGTGAACACAACAGACCACATGCAGATGCACCACAGCTTTATTAGTGGCAAAATGATGTTCTCCATTTGGTTTTCAGCTGAGTTAGAAACTTCAACAAGCTCAGGATCTCGTTTCTGCAGTAATGATCAGTCAGAGCACATTATTTCATATGTGATACTCTGAATAACATCAGAGTAACATTCAGGATTGTCATTCTCTCTTGTCCCAGCTGCACATCACCAAAATTCATTCACTGATCTATTGCCCTGACTGTCCTTTAAGTTCCTTCCTCATTTCTTCATATTTAGAGAAACAATTGGCACTGGAGAGAGAAAGCAGCAGCCTTTGGGTTCAACACAAGAAAGTACAGGACAGAGTGGGGCTGATGAGCTGTGCCACAATGCCGTGTGCCTCCTACAGGGACTCAGCAGCTTCTCAGAGTTTCCTCCAAACAAAGCAGTGATCATGAAACACTTGGCTAGGCTGGCCAGAGGGGACAGAAGAGCAGAGCTGGAAAAGCCAGAGACCTTGCTGGAATGTCAAGATCTATCAGGACTGTCCCCCCTGATATGCAGACAGGCAGAAGAGACAACAGTGTAGTAGGCTCAGTAAGGAAGGGGCCATCACAGCCACTGAGAGCAGCATAAATCAAAGAAGAATGACCTAAGCCTTCTTGTCAGGCACCAAGAAGTCTGATAGAGATACAGGACAGGACAGCACAGACCGAGAGATGCAAGCCACACTGAAGATCTCTTTGAAGGCAGCAAGGCCCTGGTCTGCCATGGTCAGTACTCCAGATTTCTTAGTCCATCCACAGCCAGAGTGTTGCTTTAATTTCCGCCTAACACCCACGGTCTCAGCAGCTGGGCTTTGGGCTTTGCCTCCCGACTGCACCCTCTCAGTCATGTTTTCCAGAAGGAAGAGTTCTTTTAAGCAACCCCTCCCACCCTGCTCCTGCTTTTCCTGGCGCAGGATGCCTTTTGCATCACCACAGATGCGATGGGCACCGAGTGTCATTCGTGTGCACACCTGCACTGCTCTGCCCCCTGAGCCACCATCCCTCGTGGCCACACTGTCACCTGCCTGCCAGCCCTGCCAAGGACCACTGCAAAGGGAAACCACGACCTGGGAAGAGAAAAGGAAGTGGATTACGTGGGCTCTTGTTTTCAGTCAAGAAGGCAGGAGCACGAACATCCTGTCGTTTGGAACAGGAACCCAGTGAGAGAATAGTCAAAGGGAAAAAAAGAAGCAAAGGAATAGAAACATGAGTCCCCATTTACGCAAAGCAAATGACATCTTCTCAGGCAGCCTCTGACCCAGCTCCTGTGGCTGACAGCCTTACTTTTGAGGAAAAACATGTACTGAAAGGGACACTTTCCTCACCCTTTAAAAACAAACAAACAAAACTGATTAATACAATCATCTCTAGTATATACATATATACTTTTGAGTATCTTCCAAAGATTCTTCTGCATATATGCAAACTGAACAGCACTAAAACTCAGATAAGTGCAGTGGCTATTACATCATCTAAAATTAATTCAAAGTAAAACACAATGAGATGAGTTTTTAAGGTAGGAGGTCATCTGGCACTCAGAGAAAACCTATATCTTCTGAGATTATACGTACCCATAATTCATAAAGTAATGAAGAATCAGAAGCAGATAAAGAAAAGTAAATAGAATTTTATAAGTTGATTAATTTATTGATTGATTATAAATGGATCCATTTTCCTATCTACAAGGCTGAGAGAAGCAAAGTCTCAATTTTTAATGTTTAGCTTTAAGGGGAAACTTCTTTGTATTTCTTCTGAACACTTCTTTGTATTTCACTACTCCTTCTTTGTTCTCGCATTACAAAAAAAGTCAGCATCCATCTGCACTTTCTGCTAATTCCCTACCTGATGTCATCTTCTTTGGGTTATTAATATTAGTAATGATTTCCACAGCAACCCATTGTGATAGCATAAATAGAGGATTATGACTTCATGTGGGGAATAAGCAGAAGCAGAAATGATGAATTCTTAAGGAAGAAGAGATAATGTTTTCATGCAAACTTGTGCATTACTAGAAAAGACAGTTGCTATACAGACAATAGAAAAAGCAGATTTAGCTGAGCCTTTTCCTGCTGCATGGAAAAAGCAGTACAGGCTGTTTTCCAAGAACACCAGAGAGATGAAGTTCTCCCTTAGGTGTCTGGAGGCACTTCTGTGGAAGCTGGGAACCCCTCTGCTTTATCCAGGCACTATAACCCTCCTGTCATGCAGGGAAACAGTGCTCAGCTCTTCAAAAGCTGGCACACTGCAGAGACCTCAGTTACACAAGATGGAGTAAGAACAAAAGGCATTTAATCAAAGGAATGGGGGCAACTGCCAATGCAAGAACAACTCCTTGTGCTCAAGTGTTTAAAAGCTCTGCTCTGATCATAACTTGGATACAGACCAAGGGGATAGTTACCCAAAAGACACTCCTTTCTATATTATCCTTCAGATGTGGTTTTGATAAGCCTCCCTTGACCACTGTCAAAACAGCTGCATTAGTAATAGCATCCTCCAGGGAATAATTTAGGGGAAGAACGAGCAGCTCCACTCCCCACAGAAGATATTGAACAAGGCAGGACAATCATGTCCAAGCTTTATTGAAAGCAGAAGGAAAAAAGAAAGGTATATTGCTAAATTTGTGGCATTACACTATTGTAGATTTTCCAACAGAGTCCTGACCATAAAGAAATCCCATTGAATACAGGGGCTGGACTCCAAGATACCAAGGGCCAACACGAGATGTGACCACTGCTCTGGGTCCTGCTGGGACAAGTCTGTGAGGGGACACGAGAGGTTACACTATCAACTGCCTTGCACCCTGGCAATGCCACTCAGTCCTGACATCTGCCACTGCCACACTGCCTCTGTGATTAGCATACACTCCTCTCAAATGACCAACTGAAACCCCAGATGTTTCACATGCCCCTCTGTTATTCCAGATCTCAGGGGAAATATGCCAGACTCAGCTGGCTGCAGGGCTGAGCTCAGGCCATATGGTGGGATGAGTGCCGTCCCTTCCAAGATCCATCAGTGACCCCCACACCCCCTGCATTACCCCAGATCAGTGCATTCACACCAAGACTTTCTCTACCCGTCCTGTGGGGAGACCCCAGGGCTGGTCTTTTGGTCAATGCCTGGTATCAGAGCCTACCCAAAGGACAGACTCATTCCTCAGCGGTGAGAGAACAACTTCATTAGTAGGAACTTGCTACAGATACAACCCACACTACTTGCAAGGGAATAGCTGAGCTTGTCAAAGCTGGGAGCATCATGTGCGACCCTCAGATGCTTTGGGATTACTACTGAGTTATCCCAAGGGTGACAGAGATGGTCTGATCAAGGACGGTGCCCACAATCTTCTGCTGCTGTCCAAGTCTTCACTCATCACAAAGTGGAAGGAAATTGTGCTCTGTATCAACCAATACAATTTAATATAGAGCAAGAGAATACAGAAAGGAGTGTGCAACAGATGCTGTGTCACAATTCCCATTGTCACCTTGCCTAGCTTTTGCCTTTGCTTCTGGAACCTGAACTGGATTATGTCTTGGGCCAGTTCCTGCTCTTCTGCTGTCCCAGCAAGACCCCAGTGCTCTGTCCCTTGTTGGGAAAAAAGTAGTGCAGAGTGCTCACCTGCAGCACTGCCACATCAACTCCCTACACTGGGACTGGCACTGTCACAGCCCAAATCTGTCCTCATTCATGTTCACAGTAAAGGTCAGCAACTCTGGCAGAGCATGATCAGAGCCCAAAAGTGACATGTTTACAGGAAACCCTGGCCTCACCGAGGGACTTGAAAAGTAATCCCAGGCTTCATCGTCTCAACAGCCATGGCTCATGTTCAAATGTGGAATTACATGTATGGAATTATAAACTGGTTTAACTACAAGAAGGAATTAAATGCATGCTGAAAACAGCAGAGGGTAGTTAAAGTCTCAGATGTGATAGTCACCAGAGGCCCCAGTATTTTCTGCACTTAATCTGTCTCTTTCTTTCACCAAGTTTCCTCAAGTGCCACTTTTTATCTGCAGTCCAAATAAATACACTACACTTGCCAAAACCTGAAGAGGATTTAATGGTTAAAATGTAATTTCTGATTTATTATCTGCTTCTAGCATGTGGTCTATTATCCTAAACTCTGTGGATTAATTTCCCAGCTCACTTGCAGAGCTTTACATTACACATACTGCACTGAACTCACGATCAATTGCACTTGGCCATATGTGAGCACCAGATGCAATTTCTTTTTCTATTTTTAAAATATTGTAAGGATACATAAGTTGCACCAGTAAGAACAATCAAGAAAAATCTCTATTTCAAGCAAGAATGCAATCAGCTAAATCCTGTTTTAAATGTAAGATGTTAGCGTAGCACGATGTAGCAGTTCACTAGTAGCAGTTGCCTAACGTGACACGTGAAAACAACTCAATTACTAGAGATGGTTAAAGACAGTTCAATCATCTTGCTTGTATGATTGCATTTCCAGTCACAAAAAACGGCAACATGAAGGAGGAATTTAAAATAACAAGCTATTACAACAAAGGAGTGGTATGCTGGGCTGTGCCAGGCAACAGACTCGGCAAGAGCTGAGGGGACTGCACTGCCACAGACTCTGCTGGGTAACAGGAGAACAGCTGACAGCACTGCTACAGCTCAGCTGATCTGCTGAAATCCAAGGAGCAGCTCTTAATTCCAAGTGTCAGTTCCTCCAAGATCCTCTTGCACTTGCATTTCCACAAGACTGCAAGAAGCTGATTGCCAACTGAGCTTTTTTTGTTTTGGTGGCAAGAAAACAAATACAAAGACATTGTCAAAAAAGAAGAATTCAAATGTTAGGGGAAGCTGATGTCAGCAGCACTGCAAATGCCATCATTTCCAAGACAGACAATTTACCCATTTGTTTGCCAATAATTTCTCATAAGAGATTTAGACTCCTGGACAAACGGCCAGATGCAACTCACTGGAACATGTTCTGGATAACTCCATATGTTGCTGTGACATGGCTGCCTGGTGTCACCTGTCAGCTCTCTAGGAGCACGAGAAGAGCACATGGCATGGCCAAAACCCTGCTCCAGCCCAGACTCCCTAACCTCAGCTGGCAGGGTGTGAGCAAACATTATCCTCAAACACATGCAAATGTGCTGCTAAATGTCCAGTGCAAAGAAACACACTGAAAAGTGACAGTTGATTTATTTTTAAAAATATATCCACCAACAATCAGATTGCTAGATTATCTTGTTAATTATCATGGTCTTTTAAAAATGTATCTGCTTATTACTTTACCTTTAATGATGGTGTTTACTTGATGGTTAGTTACCAGCAATATTTGATCAAGTTAGACAAAAAATAGTTTTGGTTACAATAGCTAAACTGATGGACTGCAACATGATTAACCAAGCTGTGCAGAAGGGTTTAATCAAACTGATGAGTTCTCAGATTAGCCCTGGCTCAAATTCAAATTGCAGCACTGAGCAACCAGTATTGTAGTTGAATTTTGCTCATGTTTATAAACACACTATACAAATGTAGGGTCTCTTCTTCCTTCTTCATGAAGGAACTTTTACTTCCTCATTAATTATAAAAGACAAGTTTCCTTGTGGCAACATCTGAAGTTAATATCTCCACTGATCTGACTATATCTCCTTCCTCCCTTTTAACACCAAATTATCAGATTTTTAGTCTAAAAAGCTGTAAATAATAACCTGTATATTCTGTTTATTTCCTTAAGATAACTGAAGTTAAATCAACATCACCATTCTCTTCCCTGATATAGCCATTCTTTATGGTTTGCACATACAAGAGGCCCTAACATGAAGCTGTTGTTTCCTCTTTCACTGATCAATATGTATTTTAAAATTCCAGCATCCTTATTCCAGCATCCTTAAGCAGATATTTTAAAAAGATCATAAAGAGATATGCTGTTTAGAATGTTTTCTTAGGTGCTTTACCTTGAGGGCTTTCTGTGCAGCTTCACTTGATCCGATAGCAATCAAGTTTGGTCCAGCCATGCTGCAAAAGCTCTTCAGATGCAAAGAATCATGAACAGGGACTGTGGAGACAGCATAATCCTGTATGGGAGCAAAGAAGGTGTTATAAATATTTTTAAAGTGTCCTAGTTCCATAATTATATGGAGACATCCCATAATTAATTTTACTCTCTGCAAATTATCAACCCCAGGGCACAGTGTCAACTGTTTAAGTATGACACTCTCCTCTGGACCAGCTTGTCTTGTCTGGAGACTGGCATAAAATCCAGAACACGTTTCAAATAGTACTATTGTTGCAGCCATAAAGAAATACATTAAAATGCTTAATTAAAAAGTAGGTACATAAAACTTCTCAAGGAACCAGCAATAACAACACAGGGCTGATGCATGAGAACATGAAGAACGTGAGTGTTTATGTGCTCTCAAAAAATAACAGCCTCCCACTATCCAACTGATTTTTATGCAGCAATCTCACATTTCAGATCCAACTTCAGCATCTATCACTTTACAGGATGCTCAAACCTTTCAGCAGCTTGTACCTTTGAGGTTTTTTTAATTAGGTCTTAAATAAAGTACATGAGTAAGACAAACATCTTGGCCAGTACAATTGTTCAATTAGTTCAGTGAATGACACCTTCTATTTCCTGTGGCATGAAGGAATCTACAAACCTTAAATGTGTCAGCCAGAATTTCTGCACCACGTTGATTTGTCCGCTTGGAAAGACCTACGAAAAATTCTCTGCCTGGAATGAAAAAGCAGACTAGCTTTAGAGGTATTCTGAAGCATTTTTTCAATGATTTTCATGTTCTATGTTTCTTTTATCAAGCTGAGTAGTTAAACTGAAAATTCAGCATAAAAGAATGCAACCTGCAATTGTGAGCTGCACAATTGTGAGCTGCAATATAAAGCAATTAAGCTTTTGCTACAAGACATATTTAACCAGAAGCATAAATAGCTTCCTCTTCTAAATCTCTCCAGTGGTCATTGGGTCAGGAAAGACAACAGCTGGGCTGGATTAGTACACCATTGATTGACCATTTCCCTCTCCCTTTGAGATTTCCTCTCGTCTCAAGGCAGATCTGCAGTCATCAGCATCCTCCAGCACCAGAGAAAATCAGTGCTGGATCTGCAGTGCCTTACGAACGCCTCCCTTCCTGTTCTGCCTCTGTAGGAGACCCCTCTTTCCCTGTGGTGCACTAAGGCAGGCAGCCAGTCTCCTGTGATGCTGATCAAAACAAACAGGCTCATTCGGCACAGGCAGGGAGCAGCCCTGTGTGCAGCCGATGTGAGAAAATGCCTAATGGGTTTAATGACATAAAAAACACAGCCAGTATCTTCATCTTTGAAGTCAACCATGCATGTAAGGCTCATGACATCTGACAGGCAGCTCCACCACATCCTTGATAAACTAAAAATGCTTTTTTTTTTGCATTTAATTCATTGAACTAGTGACAATTGTCTGCATCAAGCCCTTACAAATCCTGAAAATGAGTCTGGTGAATGTTAGCTGCTTGTAATAAGAAATATGAAACAACCCCAGACAGATGACTACTGAAAGCATTTTTTTTTATTGGCACTTTACAAGCTAAAATAAATCTGTATGCACAGTGCTGTTCTTTGTAGTGTGTGTACTGCTACTCCATTTATTCAGGTATTAGGCAGGACATTGAGGGCTGCACTGAGTACTCATCTCCCAGCAACTTCATGACATTTAGCAAACAACAGATTCAAAAAACAACAGGAGTGACATTTTATTATGCTGGTATCAGACAATGTGCAGTCTTTAGGGCAGTCAGAACATGCAAATAGCAAATTCACTACCTGTAATTATTATACCTGTAAATAAGACATCTCCACCATCCAAGGTTGCGTTTTCATCCACCATCTCAACTATATTAAGGTTGAGACTTTCTAGTACTCTCTTCATGGCTTCAACCTGTTTAAAAGAAAGTTATTAAAGACATATTGTACTGTTGAAAATTTCTTTAAAAACCTGCCAGAAATACATCTAATTATTAAGAATTAAAGCCTTTTAATGTCCCTTTAGCAAGATGGATGGCAGGGTCCTTTGTGGCCCTGCCCATCACAGTTGCCCACCTGCCTTCAGAGGCCTCTGTGGTCCGGGGGCGATGGGCTGGCAAGTGGCAGAGATCAGATCAGGCTCTTGTCTTTGCAGAGCAGCCAGCAGCATTCAGGAGGGACAGACAAGGGGTCCAAAGCACATGTGAAGTCCAGTCCCTCTGCACAGTAATATCCTCTTGCAAACCTTGTCCCTCGGATTTGGGCCAGAAAAAGCACCAGCAGAGGAGTGAGGGAGTGAGGTTCTTTCCTTCCACTCTGCTCAGACACAAGAGGTGGTTCTGCCAGCCATGGAAGCTGCAGCTCTACTGCAAGCCCCTCTTCAGCCCGCAGGAAAAAACAAATCCCCTAGTTAGTAAATGTTCAAATTCTTTATGGCTTTGCAATTTTACTAGGCACTAGTTCTCCCTGCATGTTTGAGCTACCTGGCTTCAGAATTACAAGACATTTCATGCTCATACATTGTGGGGCTTACTGCTTGCTGTGGACAGCCACACAGCTGGCTGGAAGTCAGAGACTGTTTCCTGCTGAAAGAAGTTTGTACTAGGAGCAGGGAATGCAGCTTCAGTGGGTTCCTTCCTTCCCAGTAAGGGCTGCTGAGGATGCCTAAAGCAGAATCTGTTTCTATAGAGGTTCGTATCACTTGCCATCCAGAAGAGGGGCTGTGTTCAAACAACATCACTGTGGCACCTTGTAAGCCAAAAGAAGGACCTACACACAGTCAACCATTCAACACAAACATAAATGTAAAACTTGCAAAATGTCAATGAAAATAAGAGCTCATCCACAGAAACCTGTGAACTTGATCCCACACAGCAGCATCTTCATGTTCAAGGAAACTTCCTCACCATGATTAACTAGAGGTGCCCAGAGAGCATTAATAAGCATGGCAAACACAGTGAACTCCTTTTATATTTTTTGCATGTCCCACAGGTCACCCATCTATTTAAAGTGCTAAAATAAGCATTTCTAGAAAAAAACACATGAAGCTAAAACAAGTGACACCATACTAGTCTTATGGCACTACACAACAACAGAGACAATTCTAGCAGCCCCACTCCTAGCTCTCTCAAACTACACCTGCCATAGCAGAATAAGGACATATGAGGTCCTTCACGTTCACTGTGGCAGCCTCAATGCAAGAGCAGCACACAGCTTGGCTGACACACCTTCCTAAGAGCAGTGCTGGCTTCAGGGAATAAGGAAAGAGACAGACATGATCCACCTAAGCTACTTTTTCCTGCTCATTTTCCGTGACTCAGCAATGTGACATTTGTGAGTGATCCCATTAACCCTGAGCCCACACTCAAAAGGCAAGGAAAGGTCCCCATGGGCTGTCGGGACAGGTGATGTTGGTCTGTGTGGGATACACTGGGGACAGCATTTTATCCAAGCCTCATCTGCTCTCTGGAGGTTTCTCTTCTTTTCTAGCATCTTCTCACTCTCCAGCCACTTGAGAGAAAAAGCTCTGGACAAACACACTGTTAAAAGTAGGTGCCTCAGTTTAAACTTGTGAAGGAGAGAGGCAGATCTTTGTGCAGAACCTGCAGAACTCTGATGGGTTACACTACAACTCAGAACTGTATCCAGGGGGTTTCTGACAGCAAGGGATTCATCCTTTCCACACAAAGGACCATCTAAGGCCTTGGCATGCAGCCTGGAATGAGCCTACAGCATGCCTTTTACAATTAACACTTCTTTTTTGCTCCTCTGTCTTTCACCCGATGCTAAAATAACTTCAGGCAGAAACCTGGCACTCAAGAGTCTCCAGGTCTAGTAGGAAGGCTTCATCTTTCTTAGTCTTGTTGTTTTACCTCCAGCATTTTTTAAAATTATAATGTTTATAATGTGTATCGGACCCATGTAGTGTTTTATAAATAAAAGGGGAACAGCTGAGGTAATATTGGAAAACTGCTGTTGTACAAACATGACAACATTTCATAACATCCGTATGCTGATAGCAGAATGATTTCTTTTGTCTGTGAAGCCCAGTGGGTTTTACTGTGCAGGTGCTATGTGCGTAAGAGTCAACGGACTCCAAAGAAGAAAACAATTGTTTAATGTGGAGTAATGGGGATGCAGCATGATAAAAGCAGGGTTCCATTCCAAGAACACACAGATTTGCTTTTGTGCTGACATGAGGCAGACAGTCAAACTCACAATTGGGACACCAGTCATAGGCAGTTAGAATAAATAAATAAAACCATCAGATGGGAGTATTTAAGGCAGAAGGCCAAATGACAAGAAAAAACAGGTTCACCCAGCCTGTTGCACGGTCACCTATCTTCAAATAATTTACAACCTCCAGCAGCTTCTAAAGCCAAAACAGCAAGAAGAGAAAGCCCTTTCAGCAGATGTGCTGCCAAGCAGGTGCTCCCAACAGAAGCTGTCTGGGCTTGCAGAGGAAGCCAAGCCAGTGGCTGCCCCTGCCATGCACCCACTCCCCACACCACTCCTGCCCTCTTCCCTGACCACGTCTCCAGAAGTAGAAGCATCAGCAGAGCTGTGGGTTTTACTGTGGCAGAGGACCACCACACCCACTTTCCATGGGAGACACAAAAGCTTCTCCAGACCACAGAACAACATCTGAGAGATGTAAGAAGTGTAAAACCTGGGCAGCCTGCAGACACTACATGAAGGTGCCTCATGTAGTGAAGCTCAAGCCTCAAGGCTTCCTGAAGACCTAATGGGACCAGGAACGTGCAACAATTGTGATGAGAGTTGCGACCAGGGATGGGCAGCAGTTGCTGTGATGAGACACCGGTCACCAATGTGGGTGTGAGCTCCCTTTAGCAGGTGGGAAACCTGCTTTTACCTGAGCATTGCAAACCATGCTTGCTGCTGAGAAGAGAGACCACTGCAGTGAGCAAGGGCAGCACAGAGCTCCCAGGGAGGGGCAGGCAGGGAGGCAGCAGCACTCCACATCCCTGGCCCAGAAGGCCAACTAATAACCCTTGCACTGGAGTACCAATTAACTGAAGTGCCTAGCTAATGAGGCTAGTGGAATGTAAATGCTGACTTTGGATTTGTCATTTGAAACATATGGATGTTTTAATTACAAGCTGCTGATTACCATTTAACTACCAGGCTACATCAGAGATGTCTTGAATTGTTTCTTTATTTAATTTACAGGGGTTGATGAAGCTGTAGCATGGACATTAAGGAAAGTTACCAGAACTAAAAGTTGTCCAAAGTCACAGAAAATTAGTTTAATTTGCTTCATGGTGCCCAAGGCTTTAAAGATATTTGTAACATCCTCATATTGTTTTCCTCCAACAGCTGGGTTCATTTTAGATTATAAAACCAAATTTAACAAAATATAATGACTGCCATATAAATAGCTGGATCACTTTTCCATGATGGGTGTGCATGGATTCAAGCTACAGAACACTGTTTTGTAAGGACTTCAAGCAACCAGTAGAAATTCTTAAGAGTTTTAACTGGGAAGTGCTGTTCACATGTTTGCTGATGCATGCATGCTAGAAATATCTCTCAATATCCCTTGCTTGTGTAAAATAGAAGTCTCAAGTTTTTTTTTCTACAGGCAACAGTAGAAACTTCAATCAGTTGAAGCAGAGATGAAAAAAATGCAAGCTGAGATGAAGACTGAATGGAAAACATGACATTATTAAAAAGACAACTTAAAAAAAAGTTAAGTTCTTTAAGAACTTAAAGAAAAGAAGCACACTTGTAAATAAAGGATTCCAGAAAAACAAACTAGGACTGAATAGCCTATCTGCTGAATTTCCTGTAGAGGAGACAGCACAGATTTGCATGATCCCCACCATCTCTAAAGCCATCCTGCAGCAGTCCCTGAGCTGGGTCTCCAACAGCATGTCCATGGAATGTCCTTGACACAGTACCACCTTGGAAACAGCATATGCAGCATTCAGAGTTGGGTTAGCATGGGGTAAAGTCCACACAAGTAGCTTGAATCTTTATCTCATCACTGCAAAAGGGGACTATAAAGCTTGGCTCCATCCTTAAATCTTCCCACATGGTGAAGGATTGTACTACTTTCTAACAGAGTGGGAACAAGATACAATCTCAAGCTAAGGATGGACAGGTGATTGTTATCCTCAAGTAAAATGTTTTAAAAAAGACATGTAGGAAAGGGGGTTGAGTTTACAAAGCCCTTTATTCTGCTTCCACTTTACCCTCTCCAAATAACTGATAGCCATTTTATGAAGCATGGTGTCTTAAAACATATTGGTGACATTTTCATTCATTATGAATGAAAGACTAATTCACAGAGCTAGCTTTGATGTATAAACAAATAACCACCTATTGCTTTTTTTCTGGGAAAGAACTAAAAAACAGTGAATAGAAAAGTCCTCTGTGAAACTGCAGTTACCCAGGAGACACCAGTAAAATACATAAAATATTTGGACACTACCTGATTATAAGCATTGTCACTATGAAGAAGACTTACACTGCTTGCTCTTTTAGAAGCAGCCAAGAGGAAAAGTCACCTTCCCTCACTTTATCTCATTTATTTGAAAACTAAAATCCCAGGTAGTCAGAAATGTTGTACACAAAGAGAGCACTCATCTGTATCCTTTCAGATTTCTGTATCTTATTATCTCAGGTCAGCTTAAGGTTTGTAACGTGACACTGGGTTTCATTGTACATGTATCCATTAGTACATGGGTTGAGTGTTAAAGCTTGTATGCTTTGTGCAGTGATATTTTTCTAATAAGCACATTCCTGGTGTGAGACGGGATGTGTCTAATCCATAGCAAAGCTGATTGAGAGACAATGGGCTCCAGCCAGCTCAGCTCTGTTTCAAGGAAGGAGGACAATAACTGTGTTTGACATTTATAAAAATCTAATTTCCTTGTGCTTTAAAAATGGAGCTCATTACCCTTCGAACTGGTGCCTTCCACCAATTACTGTAACTGATGTGTGGGGATTTTTTCCTTCTCTATATTAGTGCTTGATGCACTCTAAACAAAGGCTGCTTCCTAAATTATTTACTGGTCTCCTGTGCTCTAACCATATTATGGGATTTATGTTATTGACAGAAGAAGGAAATTATCTTTTCAAAAGACAGTGGAAACAGGGAAATGATTTTGCAAGCCACCATCTCACACCTGCCAAGAGCAGGGCAGCTTTTCCCCTGGGTGGTGGGGCCATGGGTGAGGCGCCACTCAGACTCCCAAAATGCCCCATGGGCAGGGACACAGCTGGTGCTTGGCAGAAGCTGTAGATGGTATCAAATCAGGCATCTTCTAATGACTGCAATGACTGATCTGCCTTTGTGTCCAAGCTCTTGGTGAAAAGGAGAAGGTGCCTCCAGCCCTATCTTAAAGAAAAGGATGCAGAGAGATTCGGAGGGCAGAAGACCATCCCACGACCCAGAGGTGCAATGAGGTTTCTAAGCTAGCAGAGCTCAGCTCCCTGTGCTCACAGCTCAGCTGTCCAGAGACCAACCACAGCCCTAACAAAAAGGGCTCTCAGTCCAAGACACACTACTGCACTGTCTCCTGAAAGTTTACATCCACCACCCATTTCTCCAGCTTGTTAAATCACAAATACTGCATTTCAGACTTTATTGTGTTTAAAACAGGCATTCATAGCTGTACAAAGCAAATGTCAGATCTAACATATGCAAAAGTTGGACTATAATAATCTCAAAGGTGATTATTTCTGGAGCCATTAGGTCTGAGTTCACAAAGTGCCAGTGTCAACATATAATACATTTTTCAGCAAGGTTCTGAGTAAAGGCTATAAACAGAGATGGACAAATCTAGGGCCAGGAAAGGATAGAATTCAGTTTTGCAAAACCAGATACCAGTGTTGGTCACAATCCACGTTCTTGACCGCCTGAATCTGCTCTGCTTGGACATGAGGGAAGTCTGTCTCCTTTTGATGATAAGCACTGCCTTTCTGGACTTGCACAGGCTTCAAAGAAAATAAAGTAGTGCTGTAATAGTTTTGAGGGGTTTTGAGAATAAAAACCCACTCCTGGTTGTTTTTTTGCTTTAAGTAGGTCAGATGCACATACTTGTGCACATCTCTGAAATTTGTGGGATGTGGGTTGTGGCAGTTTCCAACTCATGCTCCCAGTGCCGATACCAGAAAGGGCCTGGCTCTTGAAAGCTTATCAGGAAAAGAGCACAAGAACAAGACACTCCAGAACTGCTATTCAATGAAGGTCATGCAGTAAGAGGGTGTTAAGAGCAAGACAAAAAAGGTTAGCTCTGTCCTACAAACAGCCACCAGCACACCCTGGTAAGGACATTCTGTACCTGCCATTCCCACTTCCACCAGCTGGCATATTTGTTTTGACAATCAACTCCCTTTTCACCCACATAGGGCCTTTGGATCCATCCCACGGCCTCTTTTGAGAAGGGGAGAAAAGGTAAAGCCCAGCAGTGGCCTGGTCCCAGAGTGGCTCAGCAGCTGCTCAGCAGCTCGCTCCCAGATGACATGGGTGGATATGCTGCTCCCAAGACACCCACACAAATCACATCTGGTCTGCTCAGTTCTGAGTAATCTGAGCATGACCTCACTCAACTGGGCTGAACATCACATACCCAGAAGAAGTTATTTTGGCATTTCAGCTTATGGTAGCCTGCCCCTCTGCCAACATGGAGGTCCAAGGCCAGGCCCTTCCCCAGGTGGCAGGGTGGTCACACAGTAGCAGCAATCAGCCTCTCCTGCCTCAGTGGCTGTGCCAAAATACCAACCAGCACAGCTTGTCCTCACGCCTCAACCATTGTTCCTCAAACAAGGCCACAGGAGGAACAAGAAGGAATACCAAGGGATTTCTGAAATGTATTCTTAAGGAGAAGACAACTTGTTAGTTTCTCCTGATACACAGATCCCACACTAATGCTTCTAGATTGCAGCTCTAAGACAGTTTCATGCTTAACCAAAGCTTGCACCAAAAGCAGGCACTGTTTCTGGCACAGTTTTGCGGGTTTATGAACCATGGAGCTTGGAAAGTGCCACAGAGATAATGATCCCATTTGTTATTGCCCACAAACTGCTAATTATGGATCCAAACCCGCTTACTGCCCTACTCCTGAAACAGCCTCAAGGGATGTGCTGATGTACCTGGTGTAGAGTGGGCACTGCCCCAAGAGAGTGACCTGAGACTGGGGTGAGCACAGCACCATAGCAGGGATTAACAGGGAAGGGGAAACATGGAAAAAGCTGGACCAGGGCACTACAGAGAGGGACTGGCCTGTATAGAAAAACCAGAATAAGGGGTGGCCTCTAGGGTTTCTTGTCCTAGAAAAACTTCTTGATTGAGCAAGAGGGGAGCTCCAATCTGACTGATCTCAGGAATTCAAGCAGCAACCTCCTCTTCCAGGTATATACAGTTAAAAACACAGTTAATCTGGTTATCCTTTCAATATATTGTGTTTTAATATCTAAGCAGAAATGAGGTGCATAAAAACAACTTTACACAGCCCACCAGGAGTAAAACATGCCTGGGTTTCTCCTTCCTCTCTCTCACCATTTAGCCTTTAAAATGCAAGAACACAATTTCCCATAAACCAGGAGCCAGCAACCAGCTCACTTGCTACAAAAAGTTGGGCTGAAATTTCAACCCACAGCAAGCGGAAATAATTTCAGTCAGGTTTAAAAATTTCACTGGGAAAAAAAAAATGTTAAAAAGGTGGAGATTTAAAGTCACTAGAAGAATAGACTCTCTAAGATCCACTAAGCATAAAATCAGGTTAGTGGAAAAGTTTAAGGAGCAAGAATGCATTGCTACAGAAAAACAGAGAAGATTTTGCTGGATAAAGATGATGACATGAAATTTAAGTCGTACACAGGCATGCTGAGAAAATAATGTTCTAAATACTTTCTGCTTACAATTACAAAATGATCAATTGTTAAATGTTGGACAGAGAAATATATTCCATTCTGTCTGGACATGCACAGCAGGCCAAGAATGCACCTGGATAAGCCAAGCATTCATTATCTCCCAGACACTCAATATCCCATAATACCCTCAGCGGCTGCCAGCTCCTTGTCCATCGTTGACCAAACGCCATGTGCCCCATTTTACAGCTGAAAAGTATTTAAAATTCATGAAGCCTGTTGAAAGCTCAACTGTCACATTCTGCTCATTCCACAGGGTATGGGAAAACCGTGCAGAAGGGACATTTCAACCAGGGCTATTATGGCTCTTGAATAACCAATATTCCATTAAATTGCTAATAAACCCACTTGAAGATAAGTTGATCACAATCGAACCATACAGTAGCATTCCTTTCCTTTAACACCAAGTTGTCAGGTTTCACTCTGTACTGTACTACTGTTTCTGTGCCATTTGTTCGTGCCTTGACACAGAGCATTCAAGACACTCACTTTGTCCCCAGTAATCTAAATGCCCTATTCTAAAGAGGCTGAAAGATCTTTGGCAAGGATATTCTGCTTATTTTAAGGTAGGGAAATCTTTTCAAAGGAAAAATGAAAAATAATTAAATACCCTCAACAGGGAAATGTGGGGCTTTGCAGTTTCTTGAACAAGGTGCCCACAATTTGAACACAATGGTAAATGGTATGAATACCTCCCAGCTTCACTAGTGCTCAGCCAAGCTCGGTCTGGTATGAATTTTCATTTGAGTTTGCAGTTCAGCAACTCATTTCATCCTTCCTTCACTAAATCTTAGTTTTATCAATCAAATATAAAAAGCTTCTGGAAAAAACGTCAAGAGTATTTGCTTTGCATTAAAATGGGTTTTGTTAGATTCCCCACAGTGAGTTGTCAGGCTGCTGGCAGGTCTGCCATTGTCTGCTGATCTGCTGTGTGTACATGTCCTTGTACCAAGAAGGCTCCAAGTTTTGCAATTTTTAACACTGAAAAGCGTATCAGTGTCATTCTCAGAGGGTATTTAAAAGTTTTAATTTTATCTTGACTAACCCAACTCTGCTGAAAAGAAACTCTCACTCAGCTCCATCCCAGAAGGAAAGCATCATCACCACCCAGCTCTGACTCTTCCCATCATCTTTCTGAGGTATGTGGGAACTAACCTGCAGATTTCAGCTGCACAAATGGCCAAGAATCATCATCACGAACATCTGATCCTATTTAGTCTCTCTGGTAGGAAGCTCTAGACAAGACCCAGTGGCTGCCACCTCATCTCCACTGTCACATACAAGGATGGGCAGGGAGAAGAAGCAATTGCTCCAGAGGGCACCTGCCAGTCCTGGCTCCCTCTGGAGCCAATTCAGCTCAAGGAGCAATGCCCATCGTCAGAGGCAAAAGAATATTTTTCTTCACATTGAATTCACTCAATAAGCAGCCTTTCACAGAGGAGCATCCGGCTGCTCCCATGTTATTTTACAACAAGGGCCCCATGGGCAGAGGTTATACTAACCCAGCATTTTCCCCCTCTAATAATAGGTTTCATTCATGCTTTCAGAGAAGTTGACCTTTCTGTCGTATTTTAGCTATGCTAACACATGCTGCAAGAGTTCCCTGAGGTGTCTAGACATATATAACAATAATAATGGTAGAAAATTTAAATTCTGACCATTTTCCTTCTCCCAGCTAGTTCTAGTAAAGTTTCCATTGGCAGGTAAGTAAAGTATCATTCCAGCACACCTATGGAAGTTTGCTGGTAGTCATGAAATGGAGTTAAATCCTTAAAGACACACCAATGGTTTTACACAGCCAATAATACATCTCAATAGACAAAAAGCAAACAGAGAACCATCTAATGATCAAATTTGCCATCACAGGGCTAGGCGGGACTGTGATAATAATAATCTGAAAATAACCTTTACAAGTCTAATATTATAGTGACAAGTTTTACTAAATTCTTAAAGAAAACTATGCAGTAAGTAATATGGCTATTGTTGCTTGAACTCACAGTGACAATGGAAAAGAAAGAGCCAGTTTTCCAAGTCCTGCTTTGGCACCAACTTCCTATTTGAGGCTTACAGTCATAAGAACAGAACAAGGATAAAACAGCAAGCATGAAGATCACATGCAAGGTACAGCAGTTGGTGCAGTCTCTTTTAAGAGAGGAAAACTTTAATCAATGCATCGCCCTGCGTTACCTTGCAGACACACCATGAGTTCAGCCCAGCTTACAGCACTGGGCTGGGAAAAGCCTGTGTCCCCCAGAAGCTTCCCATGCACCCTGCAAATGCAGAGAGGGATAATGGCATCTCTTGGGCTGTTTTGCCAGGACATCCCTCACCCTCCTGTGCCTCTTGAGACAGGAGGTCTGCAGTACATGCTTTCTCCTCACCTTTGCATTTTTAAACCATAAAACTACAGACAATAAATAATTTAAACATATCAACAACTGCACATAGACTACCTTCACTGCAATGTACATGTTAATTGCATTAACACAGCACTAACAAAACTGAGCTGCTTTTAGCCAGCCTGCTCACACCCTGCCTCCCCTTCTTCCCCCACTAATGTCTCAGGGGAACTGCAACACTGTTGCTCAAAACATTACAAGATCAGAAAGTTACAGAACAGGGAGTTCATGGTTATTAAACCTCCTACGTGACTACATTCAGTCCTCCTGCCCAAGAGAGGACAACCTAGGAGATGCTGAACCACAGCCTCAGCCCTGAGGAGGGAGCACGGGAGCCTTCCTAAAGCCTCTCCAAAACCTTCCCACTAAAAGGGCTGTGAAAGGCATGTGTCTGCCCTGAAAATCACTTTGGATGTAAGTGATACACCGGCAGCAGTCCTGAAAAACTGTGGATTTCTTACTTATGACAAACATCTAAATCCTTGGAAAAGGGAAACAGCTACCTGCTCTTGACACAGTGATGTTTCACCCAGCCAAAAAGGGACACACATACAAACTCTGACCTACACAGCCCTGAGCTGTGCAACAAACACTAATGAAGTACAAGCCAAAGGAATTCCTTCAAGGCCTCCATGCATTTAAATACCTTTAAGTCTAAATGAGTTTCAATGTACTGACATTTAAACAATTTGCCCAAACAATTTCTGCAATATAGGCACATGGGTAGATAATATGGAACATTTTTTTAACATCCAGCACACAATACTTAGTGATGGATATGTACTGATCAAGTTTCAACCCAAGACCTAGATTGGAATACTATACTTTCTTGCTTTTTCAAAAAGAAATTGCTTAGGTGCTCATTCTAAATTCAAGTCAGTGTCATTTCAACTCTCAGAGGACACTTTGATTACCTGCATTAATGATGCTTGCAATTCCACATAGATTTGTCAGAGAACATTTAGTTGCAGGTGGGAATTAGGAGGGCCAAACCTCAACACAGGACCTGAGCTCTAGGCAGGCAGAAGAGGATGAATGCCCCCTAACTCAAGATGTCCCCTTACATTTTACACAATAAATGCAGAATGCAATTGCCTGCATGCCCGTAAGGAAAGCACCTTCTCTAACAGGTGCAGTGTGGTTCATTGTTTTGCTCCTTTCCCTGCCAAACAAGCTGCTACACACTTTTACAGATCCTGAGACCACATTCTTTCAATAGAGCTAAACATTGCACTCAGCGAAGTAGTACAGAGAAATCGGGGGTGGAAACAGTGTTACATTTTAATAAACTACATTTCTGTGCCATGTTTGCAACTCAGTCTGCACTTTGCTGCTGTAGAAACATCTTCCAGTGTTCATGCATAAAATGCAAGTGGATTTAAACAAAGGGAAGCTTCTAATCAGAGAGACAGAGGAAAAAAAACCTGAAGGAAAGTAATTAAAGCCCTCGTAGGAGAAAGACACTTTAGGTGTGAGACTCCAACTCAATCATGCTCCTTTAAAAAGGAGTGCATTTGCCACCTGAGTCCTCTCTCCTTCACTTACTTACCAATCCCACTCCTGGGGCACTGTGGACACAGCCTCAGTATCTGCCTACTTCATTTTATAAAGTTATTTTGGGAGGGAAGTATCTCTCTGCAGGCCTTTAAGTGCATCTTAGAAACGATGGTTTCACGTAAGAGTATTCTTTAATAAGCACTACCCTGAGGAGGAAGTAAATACAGTAAGAACTCTTCCCAGCTACACTGCACAGGGCTAATTGCTTTCGATGACCTACATTTCCTAATTCTGCCTCCTCCATCTGAGGTCGAACATGTCCATGTTTCGCTGCACCCAAGGCGGTGCCCTTTGCTGAGCAGCAGCAATGATCCCCAGGGATTACACCTGAACTCTGTCCTCCTGCCTGCTGCCAGCTCTGCTCTGGGGGACATGGTGATGCCATTCTCCTCTTCAAAGGCCCTCTGGCTGGAGCAATACCTGCCATCCAGGAGCTTAGCACTAACCCTCATGGCACAGAGCAAGCAGCAGTGCCATGACTGATGGACACAGAGCAGCACCAGCCCGTTTCCAGATTCACGTGGGAACAGGGATCACATCTGCTGCAACAACAGCCAAGAGCAGATGATATATTAGACTCCAGTTTTACTTTATAGTAGTCTAATGGCTTTTCCTTTCTCCACGCAGTCCTACACAACTTCACCACCATACAGAAATACAGAGAAACACTGGAATTTATATATTTGTAACCAAATGGAAACTATTACCTAAGCAGATGCTATCAAGACCATCAGAGGCCTGGAAGAAACCTGACAGCTTGTAACTGTAGCATTCCCAGACAAGGACAATGCCAGAGCCTGCAAGCTACCTGCTACAAACAGAAGGCGAGCTTGGGGCTGGAGTGACAGTCACTCATGAAAAACTTAAATGAAAACCACTGAATGCACTCCTGCCATGAGGCGCACCTGGCAGCTGTTTCTGGTTTCGACTGCTGGGGACTCCCTGCCTCACTGGGGAAGCCATCACTGCTGTATAAGGTGGCTGAGCCTCCCTGAGCACCACAGTCCCAGCCAGGCATGCCTCAGCCCTCCAGCAAAGGGACTCAGTTGTGTACCTGCACTGTCACCCAACCTAGGAGGAGGGACAATGCCTGCACCACGTTGCAAGCACGGGGGACATTAACATGAGCACCTGGTCCATGGACAGCTGCCTTTGACTGTGGCATGGAGCACTCAGTGCAACTCCTGCAAGCATCCTGGAGAAGAACAAATATTTTTTAAAAATACCTTTCAAACCTGCTATTTATGCAGCCCCAAGTAAGGAAGATGGCTCAGGAGTTCCTCATTCACTCCTCACACTCATTGAGTTACACCTCAGAGACCAGAGACAAGCACATGCTGTACAGCAAGTTTTTTTAGTATCTTCAGTAAGAAGGGTCTTCTGCTGACCAGTGTGACCCTACACTGTGCACTTTTACAGATCTGGGGGTCAAGCAATGAGGTGGAAACCTGGGAAAATAATGACTGCTATATTCTTTGCAGATGTCAGCACTACCTACTGTCTCCAGCTACTGCTGAATGTCCTGCAAGTCATAAGAGCTCAAGGCAAATATAGAAATCTTGTTCTCCTATCTGTTTTGACTGGCAAAAGAAACTTATAACTGCAGTTATGCAACAGTGAAGAGAAGCTGAAGAAAAAAATACAGTTTGCGAGGTCAGAGCAAAAAGAACACGGTATTTTGTTTGGCCTGCTTCACATTCAGCTTCCACTTCAGCAGGTAACAGGCTGAAAAAAAGGGCAAAGGTAGGAAGCAAGCCTCCAACACATCAAGACTTCTCAATACTCCCTTGGCTTTCATGGAAAACCTTCAGCTGCTCCCTCAGAAAACACTTGTTACAATGACCAGAAAGATGATGCTCCTGAAAGACCTCACCCATTATTAGAAGGTAATATGTTACAAAGGTACAATAATTTGTTCAAAATACAGAGGATACTCTGCACCCTTTCAGTTTCAGACCAAGTGATGAAGTGAAAAACACACTGGACAAGTAACAGATTTAACAGACAAAATGGATGTTCCTTGTAAGTAAAAGCAGTTACATAACACAGACTTAATAACACACAGACTAAATAATTTTCAAAAGCCTTATTTTCACAAAACTGAAATAGTTCAGCTAAATCACTGAGTGGCTAATTTGCATGCTAAAAATATGTGATGCCTAGGAGCAGTTTTAAGAAAATGTCATTAAATGACCAGAAAACCCACGTGAAAAATAATGCTGTACTAGATGAAGGATCAGAGATAAAGTCTAAGTTAATTGGTATAGAGATGAAATTAAATCAGATATAAACCTCAAAACAATTATGGTAAGTTTTAGTGCAATGTATCAGAAATTATGAGAATTTATACAAGTAAAAGGACCTAGTAAAAACCTCTGGATATCAGAATCAATATGCATGAAAACCTTTTTTTCCCCTACCTTAGGAACAACAGGAAGAACAACAGTAGTGCTGATTTATTACTACCAGGAAATTATTCTTCACCTGGAAAAGGTGAAGCTTTCAGAAGTTTCACACCAAAAAGGAAAATATTTCTGCTTTGCATGGGTAAAAAGCCAGTTAAATATTCAGAGAGTATTACAAAAGAGTAGTTTTCATCCCATCCCTTCCATAACATAGGAAGACATCACACAGCAGTTATTAACAGGCAGTTTTAAAACAGCAATTCAGAATTATTTCTACCTATATAAGAGTTCTGTAGCATTCATCATCCTTACAGTCTAATGGGGATGCTAGAAAAATCTGCAAAATTACTGACAGGGGAGTAATAAGGAATAGAGGGAAATAAAATAATTACTACCAATCATCATGTGTTTATAACAAGTCAATCTCATCTAGTTTAAAACAGCTTTGGATGAAACGCTGACCACCACTAGCAGTGATAGTAGTGATGTACCAGGTTAGGCTGGATACAAGTGACACTGCTGCTGGTATGCCAGCAGAATGACAATCACTGCTGAATAGGTTTGTTTCAAACAGAAGCCCCTCAGTGCAAGGTCACTCAAATTGCACAGAAGTAGCCTGAGGGCACACAATCATCATTGGCCAGCCACCAAGGAGATGTTAAACTCTGAGCAAACCAGGCCACAGGCAGGGACAGCAGGGAGGTACAAGTGACCAACCCACACTGCCATATGGCCACTGTAGGGCTGCCTGGCTGGCCAGGGCCTCAGGCCACAGCCAGGGGATGGGCCATCTGCTCAGTTTTGTGGGCTAATGCCACAGAGCATCATTGCCTGCGTGTGGCCTCCAAGCACTGCCCCAGCACTGAAGGGAGCTCTTTGGACAGAGGAGCAGGGCGGCGCAGCAGGGCCAGATCCACCATCCATCCCAGCGTGGCCACCACCACAGCTGCCCTCCACACCACATCCAGCCCACGGAGAACATCCAACAGGCACAAGCAGCTTGGACAGGAGCCACCAGAAAGAATGCATAATTTCCAAAATCCCTATCAAACAGCATTCACAGAGCTCAATCTGTTTCAAAGATGATCAAAGAGAGGATTATAAAGGCCTTCAGTCATGTCTATGAAGACCTACACAAGGAAGCAAAATTCAGTAACAAGCTCTGACAAAATACAGCACCTAGAAGCACTGTATAAGCAAACCATTAGCCATGGTTGATGCAGGAATAGTGTTTTCATTTCTAAAAGGAAGATAATTTATCATTTAGATAACTAAGCAAGGATTGTGTTTAACCCTTTCCCTTTAGAGCCCAAGCAGAGGGCCACCCATGGGCAGTAAGCAGCCCAGCCCCGAGATGACGGCACAGATCTGGGAGGTGCAATGCTGAACCTGGGAGCACATTGCTAGTCTGGGTACCAGAAAAGACCGGCAGACACCACAACTTCATGACTTTTTCTTCTTGTTCAGTGAAGAAGTAGAAGATACAGAGCCTGATGAGAAACGAAGGCACTTTTTGCACATGGCTAATGTCAGTGAAAAATATGTAATTTTAGGAAGAGATGACTCTCAAATTTTTGACTAAAGAACTTTTTCATTTACTTTTGTTTGTTTTGTTTTTTTTAATTGCTACCATACATCCTCACACAGGCAGGAGTATGTTCACAGAAACAGACAATGTGCTCTGTCTACGGCCTACAAATGGATCCCTTTTCTCCTTGCAGGTAGTAAAAGGTCTCCTGGAAAAGCTTGTGGCTATTTAGGACAGACAAGGTGGTTAAAGACACCAGATACTACCACTTACTCACCACTTCTGCAGGTGTCCTTAGCAAACAGGAGTATTAAAGTACACTCCTGAATGAAAGCACAAGGCATCTGCAAGACATATTGCAACACATCCAAGTGATGGGATAACTGGGGAGGAGCAGTGTGAGTGGCAGAGCTCACTTGGGAGGGGGCGGGGGGCAAGGCAGCTTGGGAAACACTGACGTATTGTCTTTCCATTACTAAAAATTACACTTTGTGAAAAAGCATTAGATCATTTTAAGAGGTTTATATAAGGACACTGAAAAACAAGTTCTTTTGCAAATTCTACTTTTTTAATGTCTCCCTCCCCTTTCTATTTCCACTATGCATCAGGTTGTGAAAATCCAACATGCAATAAGTCTAGTGTTCCCAGACAGAGAGATCAACTCAACACAAGTTAAATCTTCCAGCTGTTCCCAGCTCCTTCCCTCCATCAGACAGGCTCATAGCAGTGTCTTAATTACTTGTTTAGGAAGGATGTGACATGCTTCAATTTAATACATTTAGCCCTTCTTAGAGCAAATGTAGAATTAAGCCTCAGTATGCACTTGACAGATCTCTTAGCAACTAGCGTGCAATCAGCCAACAATGGATGATTCACAGTTTTAGCAAGAGTGTGCAGAACTGCCTGCCAAAAGTCTGAATAAACTCACATTGCTAGACACTATGGTAAAATGTACCCTGATCTCTTTTAAACTATTATATCATAGAGGAAAGTTGAACTGCATGCATTCCAGCAGCTTGCCCAAGTCTGGAAATACAATTGAACTGCAGCATCTTGATTTTAAGAGAATTGAGACGTTTTGGTGGTTATTTTCACTTAATTAGGATAACTGTACCTTTCAAGAAGAACTGTTCAAATCCATCAGTTTGTGTAAATAAGGGATGACTTCTGTTTCCATTTCTCTGAAATAGGAAGAGTCTGGAGGATGCTAGTGGGGGTAGTCTGTCCAGAGTCACATTGATTAAAAAATGGGTTTAATCTCACGCAGGGGCCACGGGTATGTGAAATATTTAGAGATCTCTGTGCAATCCATGAGTCAGAGGGGAATAGCAGGAAGGACCTCGTCAGAGTGCAAATATCTGTCCTGACTCATTGCTATCCTCTCTTTATCACCCTCCAAAGCCCAGCTGAAGATCAGGCTGCTATAGCAAAGACAAGATTGTTTGTACTTCTACAGCCAGATTTCTGCCTTCTTTGACCAGTTTTCACTCCAAGGTTCAAATTTTCCTCTGGAGGAATTTCCTCTCTGGTCTCCATGTGGCTATCTTCCTACACAAAACTAGACCCAAGCAAATCCTTTACGAAATACTATTGAAAAAATAAACAAAACCGGAAATACTCTGCTGGGATTGGGCCCACACAGAGAGGACACAGAGTGACAGAGGGTAAGTCACTGTAAGTCACTGACTCTTCCCTTTCAGCTAGTATTAATCATGGGCAGAGCTTTTCCTCTGGCACACCAGCGTGAAATCCCTTGTGCCTGGTCCCAGGAAATGGGGACAGCCCTCCCCTAGCATCCCAGTGTCATCTTAATGGCATTACAGCAAAGGGTCCTTTGGATCTCTGGCACAAACTTCAGCTTTGGTGATCTGAAAAGCTTTCCAGTCTGTTTTATGGTGATTTAGCCATTGCATCTGCTCATATCTCATATTTTGTACCCTATTTTTCATGATCCCATTCTTGAGACATCAATACTGACAGCAGAAGAGAGCTGACACTGTTATCTTCCCACTTTACCCACCTTAAGCTGCCATTCTCTTGGCACCCAACAAACAAAACCCCATTTAGAAATACAGATTTAGCCACTTTTCTCTGCCAATTTTTTCAGTAGGTCTTGTTCTGTGGCTCTCTCTTGAGGCAGGGGACAGCCTGCTGCCATTCAGTGGGAGCCCCACCCATATCTCCATCCCAGGCACCACACAAGTGCTGTGACCCCACGTCGCTCCCAGGAAAGAAAGCCACGGTACTCACAGACCAGGCACAGACCCAAGACAGCGAAACGCTGCTGGGTGCTAAACCTGTTCACCACTGGGGCAATGTGCCCTGGCAGCCCAGAATTGCCCCAGCCACCAGCAGACTGGGGATCTGTCCTGGAGAAGGCAGGAGCCTTGTTCCGGCAGTCTCCAGCAGCCCTTTTCCAGGTACAGCAGATATGCTTGGCTAAGTAAGTAGCTTTCTTTGGCACAGTAGAGTTGTCACCCAAGCTGGTTGGCAGAATTCACCTCTAAAAAGAGGACTGTGGTTAGGGAAAAGAATTTGAACACATTGAGCTCCATGCTGTCTTTAATACTAGGATATTCACAGGTTTCTGCTCATATGCGCTGACAATCCTTTAAAGCAAAATGAAGGCAGCAGGGGAGGCACTGTAAGCTTTGGGAAGACACATCAAGTGCAAAAATACCATAGCTGAGAGTTTCTGTAGATGCACAAACACAAAAACTAGGCAGGTAAGGAGAGAAGCAAAGTAGAAGGTGCTTATACATTTATTGCCTTTGTAAAGAGAAGTTTCCTATTGACAATACTCACTAGACAAAACCGCTCCAGAGATTTTCCCATCTATTTCCATAAGGATTAGATCAAAGGACTGAAAAGAATGTGAGCAAGAGGGCCAGGGGGAGCTGGGGCACCTTGGCCAGGGAGTGGCATTTGACTTCAGTGGAGCAGCAACGTGTGGTCTGTGCCATGGACTACCAGCACCATCACTTCCCGTCAGCTAGAAAAAGTGCTGCTAGAGCTAGAAACAAAATACACCAGGGACTGATTTTGTCTGTGCTATGAGCAGACTATCATCCTTTGCCTGGATGGAGGCAGATGGGATATAATTTCTTCAATGCCTGAGTTGCTCTGCTGCAGCTCTTTTGGGAGCTTTGCTACCACCGTGGCCACAGTGTGTATGTGAGGGTATTTGTGCTTTGGGGAACTTGATGTTACTCAATGGCTGACGTAAATCCTGTGTTGTACGAGGCAGCAGAGCAGAATTCCCTCACTCCCTGTTTTACCCTATAAGGGCATTCCATGATGGCGCTGTAAACCTGCGCCTTCACACAGATTTTCTGCAGCTGCTGCAGCACAGCAAAGCCAAGCCCAAGTTTGGATTCTTGTGTGTTGTGATAATCAGCTGGGGTTCGGAAAATCCTTCAAAAAAACCCGAATGTTCTGGCAACTTAACAAGGCTTCTGAAAAAAACAGCAGTTTAACATCTGGAACAAAAATACTCTGAGGAAGTCCAAGACCAACACAGCACAGAACATTTTCCCCCCATAACTATTACTGTACAGCACTTTCTTGTCCCCAGCTCAGTGAAGCTGGAATGTTTGCATCAAGATGCTGAACCATTTTATTGGAAGTAATGCTGGAAGGTAGAAAGATAAAGAGCTATTCATACACTTGAACATTTTTTCAATTTTCTGAGTTTTGCTTATTTTTATTCCTGAGCCATGAATTTCCTCAGTCTTTTAATGCATCTTAATCTTCATCAATATTTAACTCTGCAGCAGAAATACTGCATACTTTGTTTTTCCATTTAACTTGAGAGTAGAGGGGTAGAAAAGCATCTATGGAAAGAAGAAAAACAGCCAGCTCTAACGGAAACGACTTTTCCTTTTTCCACAAGATGTCCTGGAATAGAGTCAAAGAGAAGGATGAAAGAGAAAGGTGGGCAAAAAGAACACCATGCTATTTCTGAGAATTAGCTACAGTCATCATTTAGCACACTCCTATTCCTACCTTTCAGTCCCAGGTTTAAGACCTGCCTGTGATCAAGAGCAAAAATATTTCTCAAAGACAGGCTTAATTCTCAGCAGATATTAGCATGTATGAGCAGTTCCCTGCAGGAAAGAACCTCTGCAGTGTCATGAAATGAAAAGAGCCCCACATACATATAATTACATACACTATATATAAGTATGTACGTCTACACATACATATGTACCTATGAGATTCTTTCACATGGGGATGGGAATGATAAGTGAACTTTCACAAGCTATGAGATGTCACATAATTTTCAATATTACCTGAACAGCAAGTTCCCATTGCATACAACAGACAGTCTATAAGAAACTGCCCAAGACAGAGCACAACTGATATAATCCTATGTTAGCAGAGCTGAACTACACGTCATTGTCACTGTACTATGCCAGAGCTTTCAACAGAAAAACACTATTTTTTTCTTTCCTTTACCTCTAGCTGAAATCTCTATGTTCAGATCATGCTCTGAAAAGTTTCAGATATGTAATTTTCCAACTGCCCACTCTTCCATGGAGGGGCACCTGGAGCAGCACTTGTGCCTGGGACACCGGTAGTTTTCATTCATCTGGTTAAAAATAAAATTAAGAAAATTTCAGAAAAAATGTATGATGGGTTAAACTTTCCAACACAGGACTTCCAGTGTTGGTTATGAAATGCTCTATGATCCTTCCTTGAAAAAAACAGTGGTGCTGGTCTTTGGACAAGCTCATGCTCTACCCTCTAATCCAAATTACTGGGGGCTTGTGCTACACCAAATCAGACCCCAAATACTGTTACAGCATAAAAGTAACATGGAGCTCCCTGCACACTGTCACCTACCAGAATCCAAAAGATCCTAAGGCCCCTGAAGAAACTGTGAACACCCTCAGCTCAGCCAGAGAAACTGGCTGTGGAAGGCTCAGATTACTGAACCAAAATATAACCGTGTCCCTCCATTCCCAATTGCAGCTGAACTCCACTGTCACATCAACAAACACTTGGCACATAAAACAAAACAGCTTTCAAGTGCTCTTACAGAAATTAATCATTCCTCCCCAGCTCTGCAGCTCAGGAGTTTCATTATTTTAGGAGGATAGATAGAAAATGGTGCATCCCTGCCCTGCTGACTTGGTCAAGGGAAGCTACAAGTGCTCAACTCTGCTTAAGGAGAGCTGGCAGGGGGAAGCCTGGCCACCAACTGGTGACTTGTGCAGGCAGAGAACCAAAGCACCTTCACAGGTGCTAAGGAACCGAGTGAGAGCAATAAAGCTCATGTTAGAGAAGAATCTGTGCTCACTATTTTGTTCCTCTGAATATTGAAGGCTATTCAATTAAACAAAAAACTTCACCAGACAGAAAGAATTAGGATCAGAAGAAGTGTTGGTTTTCAGTGGGCTCCTTACTGAATGGCAGCTCCCACCAGCAATGGTAGACTTTCTGATGGTTTGTTTTCTAATATAAGATTTTCCCTCTTGATCAGAGCAAACAAGATGAACAGGCACTTCAGAAAGAGTACAAACAAGCTTTTTAATTGCAGCCTTGAATTTTTACAGGCTCATGAGATTGATAGCAAAATGTTCTTATCCAAGTTACTTGTTCCTCTTTTCAAATATAATTAAGACCCATACAATCTTCTTTTTCAAGCAAAGAAAAATCCCTAACCCATGCTCCTCTGCTGCCAAACAAGACCTAACTGTTCATTGCTGTCTTGGGGCAGCAGATGGATCTACAACTTAGCATGTATGGATGCTCCAGTGGCAACACTACCCCATCCAGAGGAACTGTATGAAGCATTCCCCCAGTGCAGAGCCCACTACCACCAAGGATCCCATCACAAAATGTTTTCAGTGTTTTTGGAAGTGTTTGTTGCTAAACAGCTAGTAGACAAACCATTCTTCTCCCCATTCACAAACACAGTTGTGATACAGGGACAAAAACTAAGCCAAGGAGTTGATGTACAAGCAGTGCTCCTGTTGCAGACTCGGAGCATCATTTTATGGATTTCCATGGTCCATCTTCTGGGTTGCAAACTGTACAGGCTTTGCAAAAGGCTGCTGGAGTCCATCCTCTTTCTTTTGTCTACAACAAACCTTCTTAGAAAGCAGCAGTGAGAAGTCTACCCTTTAAGCACAGGCAGGGAAAGTACATCCCTGTACTTTACACCAATCACACCTAACCCTCCCTCCAGGGCTCCAGACACACACACAGTGACACTTCACTCTCCCTCCCATTCTGCCCCAGCTTCAAACCTGCATATTGCTGCATTTTAATATTTTAAGATATAATTTAACTTATCACCCTATCTTTGCTACAGTTCATCCCTCCTTTTTGGCAGCTGGCAGCCCAGAGGACAATTCCGTGTTTCACTGTTACACTACACAGAATGTAATGAATCTTTAATTAAATAGGCTTGATGAGGAAAGTCATTCAAATTAGGCTTCATCAGCATGACAAAACCCCAGCTGTCTTTCTTGAAGGATATAATGAAGCACAGTTTCAGCTACCTGGAATTCAATTTTAGCACTGCAGATCAACAGTTCATAAATCCAACATTTGTTAGGTAAGCAGGGAATGGCTGACAGTGTTTAAGCTCTTGGACATTTTTTTATCACTTTAAGCCATGCAACTTTTATGGCAATTCCTTCATAAACCAGGAGGTTCTAACAATCTAACAGGCTTAATGCAACCACAGGCAAGAGTGCAACTGTTTTCACAGGGATTGCCATTTGATCATCCAGCAAATTACAGAAAAATGGTGCAAGCACCCTGGAAAAGGCACCTCTGGGAAGCTTATTGTAGCTCCACGGAAATGGAGTAAATAAAGCACGCATCATCAGCACATCCTCAATGTGCTTCTCATCCCTTTAGCATGAAAGCAACACTGGGAGCTTCTCTTGTTTAATTTGCACAAAAGGATTCATGTGCTCGGTGCTGAATGACTCTTCACATTGACTTCAGTGGAAATAAGCTACCCTGGATTTCAGAAGAAAAAAAGCACTAACAGAAAGTTAATGAGGTACAAACCAGGTTATGAATGGACCTAAGAAAAAATTCTCCTAAAGCTATTTCCTGCCCTGCTGTGATCGAATACACGCCTTTTAAGGGCTCACCTTACCCACCCTCCTGCCTTTTCTTAAGCAATTCTTTATTCTTGCCCAAGACTTTCTTCACTTTTCTAATCAGTTTCCATTATGTCTTTTTCTTTAAAGTCTCCCACTGTTACAGCTCCACCAGGAGCAGTAATGTTAAAATCGGCAGCACACACTGGCTACAGTCTTTTAAATAGTCTTGACATGGAGCCAAGGTGGAATAATTCTGCTGGTCAGGGGGTTTAAACTCTGGGACTCTTACTGCAGCGCCTGCATCCCTGCTCCTGCCAAGGCAGCTCTGCACACAACAACATGGAAAGTTTTAGAGCAGAGTCTAGCCTAGGGTAAGAAAAAATTCCTGACCTGCAAGTTTTAAGAAGGAAGTTATGAACCACAGGGCTGGATTTGGCCCCCTTCAAGCCAGAGGGAGACCCAAAGGCAGAGCACAGAGGCAGACCAGTTCTGGCAGAGAAGCACTCAACCCATACAAGAGTTTTCCCTATTTCCTCCTCCACTGGAAGAAGGAGGGTGATGCAAGTTTGCTTATGTATTCACTTCTTGTTTTTATGTTGAAAACCACCACCATGCTGCAAACACATACTGTGCTATCACTTCCAATGAACCATTTTACCTACCTTCAAATATTTCTCTCAACCACATTCCCACCTCCCCAAGTCACACTCACAACCAGCAAGGCTCAGAGCTGGCTGGCAATCTGATGAGACAGGCTCTCACAAGAATTTCCTGCTTCTGGTTCAGCCAGACATACTGCAACAACAGACACTCTCGCAGTATTCTGGCACCTCTACTCCTTGTTCAGGCCAAGACCCAGGAATGCAAGTGAAAAAAACACTTTTTAATTTTTAGAATTTTAAAATAGCTCTTCCCTATGCTGCCGTGGGTGTCTGGTTGGCTTCCATGCTCAAAGACTGCTTCCACTGAGATTAACTGAATTTGGAAACTACAGTGCTGAAGGTATGACAAAAAAATTTGCTTCCCAGAAAACAGCTTGGGACACTACCACAGTAGGGTGGGGGAGCAGATTGCTCCAGAGAAGCAAAGACTATGGAAAGAACAAATGACTGACCCTCCAAGTACACTGAATTAAGTTTTCCACGAGCCCTGGGATACTTCCAGTAAGCATTTCAATAAAGATGATCTAGCTGGGGAAAACTGCATAGGAGCCTCAGGCAAGACCTACAGATCTGTCATGCATGTTCCTCAAAGTGCTGCTCATGATGAACTAAGGCAGCCAGAGTTTCCATATTTTCTGGTCTCTTCTACTGAATTACCATGCAAGCCTGCACTACAGCTGGACAAGGCCATTCCTCAGTGTGACTAATGTCTCACACTAAATATTTCAGACACTTGTAGGCCACTACAGCTCACACCTGTACTTCAGAGAATGCTTTTCAATGTATCACTGCTGGACCAATATAATTCCCACTGACAGATCAGCTTGGGAAAAAAGCCTTGCTGAAAATTCAGAATTTGGGTCACATACAGATGCACTCAAACAAATACCTTGTTCTCATCCCAGGTCTCACCTTGTAGGAGATAGAGTCTGGATGTATTCCCATGCCACTGGCATGAAGTAAAGACCACAATGGAAAGTGTGAAAGGTCCTGGCACCTTTCAAGAGGGGTGACCCTCAGACATTCTTCTAGTTTTTCACTGAAAATGCAGCTTCCTACAGACTGTGCTGATATAAACAGCAGTCAAGATGCTTTCAAACACCTTTCCAACCTCCAGCATGTGATTGCATGCTCCTCTGCCTCATGCTTAGCTTTCTTACAGTAGCAAAAACAGGGGAAGTGGGGGCAAGAGCACTTTTTTTTGAAAAGTGAAAATACCACTCCTAGCATATACGAAGCTCGTATTTTTTTAGGACGAGTTTAGAAACAGAGCCCCAAACTTCCCAATATGAGATTTTATAGCTGGTTTGGGCTATAAATCCTGCACAAGGCTCAGGAGTAAAGAGCCTGACTTTCAGAGGTGCTGAGCCTGTACTTACCACTCAGGGCTTTGGCCATGGGTCATAGGACACATACCACCACCATGTGAGGTGTTATTCAGGCATGTTAAAACACTTTAAAAACAGTGTGTTGATGATCTCATCAACAGGAGTTATCACTTATGCCTGTGTCTGTTACTGCCTTGCACCAGACAGGGTATGCAAGACAAGGAAAGCTGATTTTGACAGCAGTCATTTCCTCATCTCCTCTGGGAGTACCTTCACCAAAAGCTAAAGGAGTGCATCCATTTTCTACCAGGTATAAAGGGGCAAACCTACAGAAAATCTCATTACTAGAGCAGTCAACACATACAGGAGACATGTCAGATGCTTGATGTATCAACAATGACATGACAGCTTTCCCAGCCCTGGAGAGAATGCAAAAAGCAAGGATTATGTGTTCTTTAAAGATCTACACTCCAAGTGGATTTAGCTTGTTCTTAAAACTAATTGCAGGATATATTTCACATTGCTACATGCTCTATTTAAGATTACTATGGATGTGAGTTCAATTGTGCTGTTAACAATACGCTTTCACAGGTACCACACTGCAGCCCAAAATTGCTTAGTCAATACTTAAGGGTAAGAAACACTTTAAAGCTACAGCCACATCTCAAACACCACACTACCTCAGACTTTCCAGTAGTGAAAAACATGACCATAAGACCAGCTTAGATAGATGATAAGTAAGCAGACACAAGGGAGGAAGGAGTTTAAGTGCTTTAAACTAGTAAGACTGATTACAAGCTCTACATTAATTACTGGCACCTTACAGTATTGAGCTACATCTACTTACACACTTGCGTCATAAGCACAAGCCTTACAGTTAAAAGAAAAAGTCCTTTCTCTTGAAACCTAACATAACATGTAGAATACACACCAATTGCCTGATTTTATTCTTTCCATCCTTCTGGTCTGAAAGCATTTGCTAAATCTACATCCAGCTGCCCATGCTCCTTCCTACTCCAGATCAGGCAATCAGTGCTTGCACTTCTCTGATGGCCATCTCGCTAGGACGATTCCATATCCTATGCCTCCTACTAGAACCACAGCTGCAGCTCATTCCAAGAGTAATCATATTTAACATGATTGTCCACGTGTATTTGGTAGGACTAATAAAATCAACATGGGTTTTCAGTACTTTTCATACAACTCCTGAGAAGACCAGTTTGTGACCAGCATAGCACTTTGTGGCATATGTAGGTTAGTGGTGAATCTGCTTTCAAGAACGCAAAACAAGACACTATTTTTAGACACAGCTTCAGGGTTTATAGTAATCTGAATAAGACCTTACACACTGTATTATTAGCAGCCCTTGGTTTACATTCCATCCAGAAAAACACAAACCCATCTCTTAATTTTAGGACTACTGCTGTATGTTGGAGGACTGGCAGACCTTTAGAAGTCTCCCATTAGGCTTCTGGTTTGTGTGCAGCAGTCTTGTATAGAGGGTAAGGAAACTAAGCAAAGTGGAAACTAGTTTAAATTCAGAGAAGTCTGGCGCAGAATTATAAGCAGTGCCTTTAGTCCTTAAGATGAAGCATGGACAGAGCACATTTTCACTGCACAAAAGCTTTTGGCTGTTTCTGGTGGCTGCTGACATCTGTGCCAAAGTTCCCCTAAGGATGGAGAAACGAGAAGGATAAAGTCATGCTCAGGAAATATCAAAGTCAGGCTGTGAAACAGTAAGCCCTAGAAGAGACAGGACACTCTTGCAGCTAGCAGAGGGGACGGTCATGGGAGTATTTTCCCATCAGTGCCACAAACACCGCTGCCTTAGTTCAGAGCTTGGATAACAGTCACCTTTCTTTGTTTCACCTTCCCCTGAATTTACTTTTGCTACTCCCCAGTCAACCTGAATGGCCAGGACACAGAGCCACAGCAATGTGGGCTGCAGGGGAGCCACAGCTCCAGCTACTGGGTCAGGCAAAAGCATTGGGCAGATCACTGCAGCCAAGTGACAGGCACCAAAGCAGAGATGCAACACAAGAGCCCTGTAACACCTCCAGGACCAAGGCTGTCATGACCTCAGTTTGATTAGGGCATCACTGATGCCATTGGTCCGCACCAGGCTTCAGCACAATGGGCTGATGTCTGTGAAGATGTTGGAAACACAGAAAAACGCTCACCATCCAACCCTGGCCACGCCAGCTCTAGTCCTGCTCCTGCAAAATCTCTGCAGTCAGCCCTGCACAATGCACAGCTGGCTTGATGCTCTCCTGGCAGAAATGGCTTTCGGGCTGCTCATGGCATTATCTCAGATACAAGATGGATGCCACTCCTGGCAGCCTGCCATTCATCAAACCCACCTAGAAACAGCTCTGCTACTGCCATTTGCAGGCATAAAAAGACCAACAGGTCTAGTCTAAAATTTTTTGCAATTGGGTTAACTGTGAAGTCAGAGCATAAGGTCAGAAGAGAGTGGCACCTTTTTCAAATGGCTCCTTGCACTCAGAAAATGCATACTTACTTCCTATTACCAATGCTGGTGTTTTCAGGCTCATTTAATCTATAACATATTATTCAGGAAAAACCCGTTGATCATCTCCACAGCACAAACTGGCAGATTATCAACTGACAGCTGTCCCACAACAAAATAGACCCTGAAGTGCACAGGAGACTGTTCTCCCCTGGCAGCTTTCTGCAAAGGCTCTTCTAGGACACTCTCTTCTATAACATTAAGCCTTTAAGCCTGACTCTCAATATATTAAACCTCTATTTGCCAAGCATTCACATTAGGCCTTTCTAAGAATCATTTTGCAAAGCTTGGATGGCAGTATGTTTTCACAGCTGATGTGGAAAAGCTAGAAACAACATTTCCCAATGAGAAATCTCTGCTTTACAAAGTGTGCACTGTTTCTTTAGCTTAATCTGACTTGCTAAGGGAGGGAGGGGGCTGCGGAATTCTTTTATACTGTTGACATAAAACATCTCTGACTGTCTTCATGGTGGAATCATTCCATTTCCTAGTATCTGCTCTAGGATGGATATCCTGAGGCAGGGAAGAAAAAATAAATCAACATCTGACCACAAACCACCCATTGCCAGTGCTAGTGATGGCTCATCTTATGTCACTGGACACCCTGATTAAGCCTGAACACAAGTTTTCCCTTGCCAGGTGGGAGGAAAACACCAGCAAGATCTGTGCAAGGTTAAGACAGGGCATTTGTGACCTTCAGGATCACAGCAAGCGACTCATTATGAGTCTGCTAAACAGCTATCAGTATTACAGCTTATTCATAATACATGAACAGCTTAAATGGGTCACAGAGACCTGTATATCCCAGCAGCCTGGCTCCAAAAGTGGCCAGTACAGGCAGCTTAAGGAAAGAATAACACAGAACAAGTACAGATTGCTGCTGTCTCCAGTATATTTTCCCCAGCTTATTGCAAGAGGCAATGCACATATTTGCAAAGCCAGCTATTGCATCTGGATCAAAGAGTTAAAACAGCTATTGATGGATCTTTCTTTCATAGTTGACATCCAGCTGTACTTTTGCTCCCCCCACCCCCCAACATCCTGGCAATGACTCTGACAGTTCAGTTGTGCATTGCATGACAAAGTACTTCCTTCTGCTGGAATCTGCTGCCCGGGTATTTCTCTGGATGTTGTTTTCATACTGTCAGTCCCAGTTCATGTACTCTGTACCATTTGAGATATTGTAGAACACTCCTATTTCTCCCCTCCCCTACTCAAAACAACTTTGAGCTGAAGGCATTTATCTAATTAGTGTCACTTCATGCAGGAACAGTCCTACACTGCAGCAAGGTCTTCTCATCCATCCACACACCTTTTCTGCTTATTCTACATTTCCAAAATGGGTAACCTGAACCTCACACAGCATTTCAGGTCCAGATGAATAACCAGTTTGAGCCAAGTGAAGAAAATGGCCTTTCAGCAATACTGGAGGTATACAGTGCTCATCTAGAAGGAACTGTCCTAAGCCAGAGCTCTCTGGTCAAGGCAGGCTGGTTGGTTTGTTGTGTGACAATACGATCACATTTCAGAATAAGATAAAGTTTAACAGAAACATTTACTTTAAGGGACATAAAAATAAGCGATTTCTGTATGGCAGTGCAGAAGCTCCATTTTGTATGGATGAGATTTTCACAGTTGGACTTGCCAGCATTAGTGAAGATGTGGCATCCTGTACGATACATACAGTGTTGACAAGGGCTCTCCCCCATGCAGACAGTCAGGTCACTCCCCACCCCTTTCTCTGACAGTGTGCCTCTCCTGCACTGACTTCTGCCCTGCATTGGTGGTGGTGGGGCTACCTTGCAGTTTCTTTCCTTGCAACCAGTTCAAAGGGATTGAGAATTATTAGACAAATATCAGTAAGGCCAACACCAGACTAGTGTCTGCCTGATTTTCTTTTGGAAACCTACACTAAAACCAGCTTATTCTGCACACATTTCAAGCTGCTGCAGCCAGAAGGAATGTGGAAAAGGATTATGAGAACCCTGTGCTGCCTTCCTGTCTAACACCCTCTACTCCAGGAAATCACCATAGTTAAAAGTTTCTGAATACATGTGGCTACAGGAGTCACCCAAAACCACCTTGCAAAAAAACCTGGCAAACTTTGCAGAAGGCCTCAATGAGACCTTTCTACTGGAAAATACATGCATTCCATTCATATCATCCTCCATTACTATCGTTTCTATGAGTTCATTTTTGCTTCTCAAGAGCGCTGCTCACTCCAGCTCTTGCTAGCACAGGCACAAGTATTTCCATTAGAGTCTTTTAGGTGGTTCAAAGACATGAACAAGTGCATTAAACTTCAGCGAATACCTAGTGGCTAGCAATAGCCATGCCACCTCTCCTCTGTAAAATGTCAGAAGAATGTGAGATTCATCACTTTCACTATTTTAAGCACAGTGATCACAGGTACACTCAGTACTTGGGTAGGTGAAATGCTCCACAGTGTTTTCACTGTTTGCAAAATTAACTCCTATAGGGCTGCTAAATGTCTCTACTTCTACACAGAGGCATGGTCTGCAGTTTACCACTAAACATTTAAATTATTTTTTAAAACATACCTTGCTGTTTCTGAGAGCACTTCAAAAACTAGCTCTATCTCTAAAACACTTGTCTTTCTAGCCTGGGTTTGCATGGAGATGGCCATCTCCATGGCTGCTGGCCTGCAGCTCAAAGGACATCAACCACACTGAAATGCAGAGACATTTGCACAAGCAGGATTCTTATCCTGCAACATCACCCTTTCTGAAATACAGGATTCAGCTTCCTGACAGCTCTTACATTAAAAGCCTCAGAAAAAGCAAAGAGAAATGCAAAATCAACCACAATACTGTCAACAGTGTCCAATTATGTAGCAGTTTTGTTTTGGTTTGCTTCAGTAGCCAGCTGGGACTGAGCTGAGATAGACGATTAAACCTTGCCAGAGAACTTCAGTTGGCATCCGGAGACAGGCGTGGATAGCCAGATCCTTTACTATTAACATACATAATAAACCCTCCAGAAACAAATTACCACCATTGTTTTTCAAAGATGATGCCAAATACCGAATCTCTAGTGACATGAAAATGAGTTCTGCAAGTCTTGAACGAGCTGATTTTTATCTATTTGCGTGATTTTAATATTGACTCTGAGACAGAAAAGCAGCACCTTAGAGTGGTATAGGTGATCACTGGCCTTGGATGAATGCAAGACCTGACTCAGTACATCTCAGCCATAACACATTTTACTTTTTTCTTTTTTCTGGAAGATGAATTCCTAATACTGCTATAAAAGGGGCAGCAATAAAAGATATTGTCACCTGCTGCTCTGGGTACATCATTTATCTTCACCCTTGTCTGTGACTGACCAAAGTGACATCAAGAGTGAAGCTCTCTTACACCATAAACTTGATTAGGGATATGCTTCTATAATAAATACAAAAAAAAAAAGCAGAATTATTTTTCAAAAGGATGAATGATCAGTAATTACTGACAGTAATGTCTTTCTTGGTAGGAACATATTTTCTGTATTCATAACTTCTGTTTGGCACACCTGCCATTAACAATGACTTCTACACAGATGTGTGTGTGTAACTCATGATTAATGAAGACTGTTCTATACATAACTTTCATTTCAGGTCAGCATTTAATGACCAGATCTACATTTTTGATCCAGCACTATTTACTAGGAAATTTTTGACAAAGACAAGAAATCCTCTGAAAACTGATGAACACAAGCATAGACACTGCTTTCCCAGACTGAGCTGCTAAGCTCACTAAATATTCAGTATGAATATTGAACTTGCTATACAGTCACTTCCCACAGCATCCTCAGCAGAGTCATGCTGAGCCTGCAGCAGGGGCAGAGTACCTGCTCCAGAAACACTTCAAAATAACCAGAAACAGTGGTAGAAATTAAAGTCTGCATGTGTTTATTTTAATGAAAAATATCTGTGCTAAGATCAGCCAGGCTTGCTGAAGAGTTGCATGCTCCAGTCACCTCACCAAGAGAGATGATGGGAGACAAGAAGCTTAAGTGCACAACCCATCGGGCAGACTGCACTGGGGATGTTATGAAACCACCTTTGAATCTTAAAACAAAAATTCCAGAAGTGACTGTGGTAAACTAGTTTTTGCAATGCTTTTAAGTAAGGCAGTCACAAAAAAAAACAAACAAAACCAAAACAAACAAAACCCCACCAAAATACACAAACAAAACCCCACCAAAATACACAAACAAAACCCCACCAAAATACACAAACAGAACTACAAAACATCAACTATTTAGGTTCAATTTGAAAGTCCAAGCAGAAGTTTCTTGGCAGGGGGAACAGGGTAGCTCCAAGCCATAAGTGTAAGTCAGAGCATCAGCAAAGGATTTTTTTACTTAGTGGAAATGCTTATGATTATTTGGAACCTTTAACTGCTTAGCATTTGCACTGAACCATAAGCTCACCAAGGGCTATTTATCACAGCTAAAGGAACACTGATTAACAAAGTACAGAAGCTGACATCAGGCTTGCACAATAATAGAGTGTCCACAAGAGATTAAAATACAGGCATTTAATTTGGGTTCTGACTTTTTTTAATCTTCTGGTCAGCAACTGGGATACTTCTGAGAATCTTGACATCACAATTCAATAACAAGGTCTAAATATGGCTTCTACTAGAAAAGCATGAAACCCAAGTTGCTCCTAGACTGTTCTTAAAGATTGTTTTACAGTTCTATAGATAGAAACCAATTATAATGAATACAGTCCACTTATATTGATCTGACTGGAAGCTACTTCCTAAGATTTTCATTAAATAGGGGATCTCAGAAGCAAAACTGAAAATTAAAAAATACAGTTCATGGCATAGCCAGTTCACCCAAAGTGTTAGCCTTATTAATGTAGGGTCAGAGCTTCATCAGCAACGAACTTTTAAGACGAAATAATCACATATCCAAACCAAAAGGCACAACTTAAACTGTGAAGCAGACTGTTTTTGAAATAGTCTGCTTATGAGGCTAAAACACCCATTCTTATGTATACTGATAATTACATTGGGTCCTGGTAAAGGTCTACCTGATGTTTCCTAAATTAGTGGGTTTTTTTAAACTTCTCAGTACTGTTTAAGAAACTTTTCTCCTCTACTGCATGGTTTTCCTTTAATTTATATACTAATACAGAATACACTGAAAATTAAAGCTACTGACATGATAAAAGAAAACACTGAAGCTGATTCCAATATGAGTTACTTCACTGCCTTCTGTAACCCATGATGGGCATCATCTTGGAGAAAGTCTCCAAGTGACATTAACTTTGTAGAAGATCATTACATTTGGGTTTGCCAGTTATAGGCCCCAAGAACTACCAAATCCAACATTAAAACTCAGGTATGCATCTTATCCAAAGTTTGGCTGGTGCTTCTTAAACTATCTTCAGAATGACAGAAAAAATGCTGATGGTATCTTGCATGTTTTCACTCTAATTGTAGGGTTAGACAGAGAACATGATGAAAAAGATAGGCTAAAGGAGTATGCATATATGGCTCAGTATAGAATGGGAAAGGTATTAAAAAACCCACTCTAACAAGAAGGTGGAAAGGTATGTAATGTCATCTCTAACTCTTGTCAGCATTCATGTAGAGTGTTTGCCCATGTTTACTTACCTGCTGTTTTAAGTACTAAGCAATTACACTCTGGTAACCTCTTGCTTTCTATCAGAAGTTTTCTAGGTAGAACACCAAGGTGGTCTGGATGATCAAGGGAAAAGCACAATAAGGATGTGCAAAGGGGTCAGTGAAAACATAAAGGACTACCATAACTTGTGTGGCAGTTTGAAGAACCATGAATTATTTAAAATGGCAATAAAACATTTATTCTCTTGCTTCTCAAGTGACCAGCCAGTGCTAATCCTCCATGAAAAGGAGAGAGATTCCTGACAGTGCCAGCTCAACCAGGGAGCAATGGTACCCACCCAGCAGCAAGCCACAGCCTCACTAAGCTCTGCACACACATAACTGACAGAGCTCAGTGTGAGTATCCTGAGCTGGGCTGCAGGGAGAGCCCTGCTCTTCCCCCAGTGCTGGACAGCAGCACTGAGCATCCCTGTGGGAGGGGTGCTCAGGTACAGGAGCTCCTCTGCTTGGTTCATCCAGCTTGGAGGTGTCACTGAGGTTTAGTCAACTTGTGCCCAGCATCAAAACTGCCACCATACAGGAAAAAGAAAAAAAAAAAAAAAAGGCCACCGACATGAGAGAGGAGACTCCCTTCTGAAGGGAACAGAAGGCCCCCCATGCAGACCAGATCCCCTTGTTAGGGAAGCCTGCTGCCCCCCAGGGGCCCTGGTTAAAGACAGAAGAGAAAGCTTCCTCCCCTGATACAGACCTCAGATTATTATCCATTACTGATTTTTCATTGTGCAGCATAAAAGTCCCAACAAGAAGTCTGAGGGCAACCAACAGACCTCAGAGCCTTGGGACAACTGGTTAAAGGATCAGGAGCACAAGCAGTATTCCCCTCTAGCTTTGTAACTGCAGGAAGTGATGAGTGAAGAAACAAGAGACAGCAGATCAATACCTGGCTCTGAGCCTGATGTCACCAGCAGAATTTCTGGGTTTTGATAATGGGTAGGTTTACACAACAGTAGGCCTGCTGGAGACACTCGTCTCTCTCCTTGCAGAGGAGTTAGCAGGACTCATTGAGCCCTAGAGTTTTAACCAATGAGCAGGACACATTGAGCACTAGAGTTTAGAGTTCTAAACTAGATTTGAAGAGAAAAAGAGACAAAAACCAGGCTAACTAGAGATAAGCCTGGGGGCAGCACACCAGCGTTTGAGGGATGGTGTGCCAGTGAGGCTGCTGAGACAGCCATTTGCTGTCTCAGTGGAAGCAGGGGATGCAGATCCATGTGGTAGCAAAGGGTTACTGATGTGTTATGTCCCTCTGGATATGGTGATTGTGAACAGAGAAGGACTGGTGAGTGATCTGGTGGCTGAAGGCCACCCTAGGAACAGCAATCATGAAATAATTTTTGATTATTGTAGAAATTTGCTTGTTTAAAGGACTGGTTGATAGAATCCCTTGGGAGGCATTACTGAACTGCCTAGGGCTAGGAAGGCTCTCCAGAGGGATCTGGATAGGCTGGATCAATGAGCCAAGGCCACTTCTACGAGGTTCACCAATACCCAGTGCTGGGTCCTGTGTTTGGGTCACAACAACCCCATGCACACAACAGCCTCGGGACAGAGAGTCTGGAAAGCTGCCCAGTGGAGAAGGACCTGGGGCTGCTGGTTGAGAGCAGCTGAACATAAACAGGAGCCAGCTGTGCCCAGGTGGCCAAGAAGGCCAATGGCTCTCCTGGCCTGTATCAGCAGTGCTGTGGCCAGCAGGAGCAGGGCAGTGACTGCTCCCTGTGCTCAGCTCTGGTGGGGCCACACCCCGAGTGCTGTGTCCAGTTCTGGGGCCCTCGGTTCAGGAAAGACATTGAGGGGCTGGAGTGAGCCCAGAGAAGGACAGTGGAGCTGGGGAAGGTCTGGAGCACAGGTTCTGTGAGCAGCAGCTGGGGGGGGCTCAGCCTGAAGGAAAGAAGGCTCAGAGGGGACCTCATCACTTTACAAGTACCTGAAAGGGGGGTTGTACTGAGGTGGGAATTAGTCTCACCTCCCAGATCAGAAGCAACAGGACAAGGGGGAAGGATCTCAGCTTGCACGAGGGGAGGTTTAGATTGGATGTTAGAGAAAATTTCTTCACTGAAGAGGTTGTCAAGCTTTGGGCTACCCAGGGAAGTAGTGGAATAACCATCCCAGGAGGTATTTGAAGGATGCATAAATGGGACACTTAGGGACATGGTTTACTGGTAGACTCAGCAGTGATGGCTTAACAGTTGGACTCTACAATTTTAAAAGGTCTTCTCAAACCTAAAGGATTCTAAAGGCTTATGTGTGTATGCTGTAAAACAAAACCCCCATAACATAATTAAATTCAGGAGCCAGCAGAGCCTTAAATCTTTCTCCTGAGCCTAGCTTTTCTATTACTTTGAAACAGACATCATTAACCTGCAGGACCATCTACACCTACAGAGAGAATGGAAAAAGTGTCTTGCATTTAGCAGCAGCTATGCTGTATTACCTCAGTGTATACAATACATAAATAACTTAGTAAACTCTTTTTGCTTTCTGGGTTTTTTAGAAACCTCTACCTCCTGGTCTGAGCACTATCCCTGCAAGCAGTAAGCTGCAGCTGGGGCAAAAGGCCAGTGTAGGTTGCAAGTATGGCTCATACACAGCTACACAGCCATGAAGAGGCTCTACAGGGTGGGAGGGGGTGGCAGCTGAGGGTGCTCAGCACTGAGGAGCAGGTTACCTGGCCCAGCACAGGATGGGCTGTTGACGAAATCCTGCTACAAAGCAAGTATATTTGGGAAGAGATACCAAGAGATGTTGAAAAAGCAATCAGGTGGTTTCCAGTTAGGTGGTTTCTCCAATTCTTGTTGAGAGGATGGGATTTGACAAACAGTCCTTCACTGCTCATTCTGTCCCTCACTGCTGAAGGACCAGCTATCCTATGCCACATGAATGCAGTCACAAGTGTCCCTAGCGTGTCTTGGGGGTGTAGGGAATAACAAAAGTCTTGGGTAGAAGTTGCCTCTTAACCAAGGAAGGCAATACAGTGAGTTCTTCAGCAGCTCCTGTAATTTTCCCAGCACCAACTAATTCTCCATTCCCTATTTGGCAGCTGAGAAGAGGCCAGGTCACTGGTGGGTGCATTTTGCTGAGCTTTGGGTTTCCATCTATCTGCATAAGCACAGAAATGGTGGAAATGCTGTTTTGTGCTATCCCAAGCACATTAAGACAACTTAGGCAGCAAGAGCAATGTGCTGATGAGGGCTCTTCACAGCAACTAACCCTGCTGTATGCAGAGGGTGACGTTGAGAGTTTATACTAGAGGAATAAACAATTGAGAGCATACTGCTGGAACAAAAGGTGCTGGAACTGGCAATCTGATCAGTGATCACAACATTTCCACTGGACTTACTCAACTTAAGCATCAAGTGCACTGGTGACTGCACACAGCTAAGCAAAACACCAGTTTGGGCATATTAGCAATCTACCTCTGGCTTACTTCAAAAGCCTTTACCTTTCTGCCAAATCAAAACTCCACAGAAACTATGAATTTTAAAGTAAGTTCAGAAGCTTATAACACAGAATCATAATGCCTTGAAATAAGTCTGACTTGCAAACAAATCATTAAATGCATGACTAATTTTTCTACTTTACTAAAAAAATACTGGGCTCTTTCCCAGCACTGCCTGAACATGACCAAATTTAATTCAATTCTTTTTTTTTCTCCTTACAATAACTTGGAGCAAGAACAGACATAACCCTAGATTTTATTTTGTTTTGTTCCAGACAGATAATCAGTAAAGAATCCAGTGTTGCTGTGGGGATAAGCAATAATATCTATAAACCCTGAAAGCTCAATCAGTGCTATTACAAACTACTGCAGAAATCTGTCTACTGCATAGTGTTACCGTAACTGGTGACAAGCCTTCTTAATAAGGAGTCTAGTCTGTGAAAGGAAAAGCTGTATCCTTCTTGAATACTGCATTATAGGTTTTCAGTAGCATGAAACGGAGGAGATTCAGACAGTACTGCTCAGTTCATGCATCTGGCAGACAGTTTATCAGAAGGCAGAACACACCTGAAACAGCACTGTTCCAGCTGTGTATGCAACCAGGCTGTTGTGTTTGGGATGCACCTCAGCAATCCACTGTGCTCTTCAGTTTTCACTGGCATGATCAGGCTTCAGAGCTCAACCTACCACATGCCTCTTTGGCAGGCTTCCTGGACACAAACCCTCCCTCTATTAATTACTTGCAGAAGTGGTGCTCTACCACCCTGTTTCCCTCATCCTTTCCTGTCTCCTCTGCCCCTGCCTGCTCTGAACAAAAATACATCTAACACTTAAGAGACCAGTAAGACAAGTCTAGCTGTGTCCTACCTTATAGGGAGGCTCAGGTCAGGAGTGCATGATCAGGAGTTAGGCTTTACTGGGTTAAGCCAAGCACATGCCAACTGTACTGCTAAAATATTCATGGGTTTGCACTTATGTTACATAAAAAGAAGAGATTGCAGTTTGAGAAACCAGTGCTTACACAGACTGCATCCACCCTCTTTCCCTGTCACCAGTACAAGTGACAGTGCACTACAACAGTTTTGGTTCACTTTCATAACAGCCAACTGATGTAGGACCCTTCCTTTCCTGAGGCAGCACTTTGCACTTGTCCCTGTTTAACCATGAGGTCTCCACGGGTCAGCCCCTTTCTTCTGCCTGGTAAGGACCCTCTGCACACCCTAGACCTCAATGGTATCACTCCTCACCTTTGCCCCAGTTTGGGGCCACTCACAGCTCAATAAAGATGCCCCAATCTCCTCTAGGTCACTGATAAAGGCAGATTTGACAGGACAGATGGTAGGACAGACCCTGCAGCAACAACTAGACTCCAGCAACCATCTCAATAGGGAATTCAGAGACTGAACATAAACCTCAGAAAATTATCTTGGGAGTCTGCTAACAGACACTCAGTGGGATTAGCAAGAGGGTCAGGAGCAGGCTCCCTCAGCACAAGGTGCCCACATGCCTCAGTGCCTGGACTTCCTGAGCACCTGTGGTTGGTACCTCCAAAACCAAAGCTGGAGGCAATAAGAGCAGAGAGGCTTTGGGTACACGAGGAAATAGCCTCTCATGCAGCTCTTTCTGGGGACTCTATGAAAGTGACATTATCATAGATGTTTGCCAAGATGTCCAAGGCACACACCAAGCCCTCCACCACAGCACACAGAGCTCTGGGTAGGCATTCCTGCTTTCTAAAGCCTTTGCCATTTCACTGTTTTCAATATGACATCCTGGTCACTAACTACTCAACACAGACACCCCAGCTAAACAAAACTGACAGTAACCACGCTGGGAGGGAGAGGATGCCTTGGAGACGAGAGGGATCAGGAATAGGCAGGTAGCATACTGCACAAATGAATACCTTGTCCCTTTTTCCACAAGACACTGCTGTAACGATGTTATCAGGAGGAAGAATTGTTGTAAATAACAGTTAAACGTTCAGACAAGACTACACGGCAGTGTCATACATTGTTAAAACTTTAAAAGGATACTTGTTCAATTTGTTTCATTTTTACTTCATAGAAAACTCAAGGGAGGGATTGCTCCATCATTCAAGAACATTAATAATATTCAAATTATCCTGAAAGCTCTGTCTCTCTCTTGTTCGTGACTCTGTCTGGACAAGTCACTCATGAAAAGAAGTAAATCCCTCCTCCTGAAGGGGAAATGGTACAAATGGCAGCAGGACTTACAGAGCTACATATCAGCACGTCATGGGAAGGACAAGTGAAAACTCGCTTTGATTCTGGCAAAGAAACAGCTGCTTCTGACAGTAGCATGTGATAAACACTTTACTCTGGTGTTGTCACCTTGAAGAGCATTCAGGGGTGTTACATGTGTATTTACAAAGAGTAAATACACATGGTCATGCACAAGAAGTGCATGTGTACAAGCTGAATGCAGTATCTCAGATGTTACACCGCTGGGGAGAATTTAAGAAAACTTTGCAATTGATAAGAGAAAGGCACTACGTATAAAACACCAAAACCAAGAGGAGCTATTGCTGAACTAGAGCTAGTGGCCTGTCCCACAGGCACAACAGCTCAGGCCTGTGGATCTCACAATGCACTGTGGTACCAAACACGGGAACTGAAAGAGACATGAGAAGGATTGTATTAAAAGATGCTTACGAAAGGCAGGCTGTCACTGCTCATTGAGAAGATAACTGGGTGGCACTTCAATGAGTGCACTGCCTGATGAAACTCATTTATGAACGGGCTGAAGACATTAAGAAAGTACTAAGAAGATCTAAAGTAAGGCTCCTGTGGGTGTGTGCATCCACCACACCTCTCTCCAATGAGGTGGCCTGTGTCCCCCGTAAATGCAGGGGGAGTTGCACAAGGAAGGCGACATCAGGTTCAAGGGCATTAAGGCTGACACCAAGTCCAGCAAAACACACACCAGCCCTATTGCACAGGCTAGCACATACAATTATCACAGGCATCAGTGATGCGCTGTCTGGAGCTGAGCTCGGGTTCAGCGCGTACTGAATATGGGGTTGGTGGACTGAGCAAGGCTGCGCCGTGGACACAAACCCGCCAGCGACCCGTCCTGCCGGACGGACCGGGCACATTGACACGGAACCCGCACGCCCCAGAATGGATGAGTCATAGTTTACACTGTCTATCCACTTGTCTCCAGGAGCAGAGCATCGCTCTCCAGTGAGCCCAGCACTGCGGGGCTCCGCCGCACAGCGAGCTCGGCTGCCGGCGGCGGTACCGGACCGGACCGGACCGGGCTGAGCCGCTGCGGGGCCGCCCCGCCCGGCCGGGCTGCAGCTCCGAGCGCGGTCCGCTCCCCGCCGCTCCCGCCGGGGGCCGGGGAGGGCCCGGGACACGCCCGACGGCGCGGCCGGCCCGAGCTCACCTGCGCAGGCATCGCCCCCCGGCCCGGCCCGGCCCGCTCCGCTCCTCACCTCCTTCCGGCGGCTGGGCGCGCCCGGGCGGGTGAGCAGCGCCGTCTCCTCGCAGACCACGGCCACATCCTCCACGAAGACACAGTCGGGGAGGCTCTCGTCGGCCGGCAGCTCCAGCACCTGCAGCCCCAGCTTGCCCCGCAGCACACCCACATACAGCTGATGCTCCCTCTCCGCGCGGGCGAAGTCCACCTCGGGGCCCGCCACGCTGCGCAGCGCCTGCCGGCACAGCGACTCGGGCAGCGCCCGCACCACGGCGTGCGTGCAGCGCCCGAAGGCGGCGAGGCCGCCGCCCAGCCCGGCCATGCTGCGCGGCGGGGACGGCGGAGAGGGACGCGAGGGACGCGCGGCGAGAGCGGCGGAGAGGGACGCGAGGGAGGCGCGGCGGGGACGGCGGAGAGGGGCGAGGGACGCGCGGCCGCCGCCGGCGCTGGCAGAGCAGAAAGCGCCGCCCGCGGCCCGGCCGCGCCCCATTGGCTCCCCACCAGGCACATTTCCATGGGGCCGCCGCCGCCGCGCTCCCATTGGCTGGCGGCGGCGGCCGGGCCGCGCCATTGGCCGCCGCCCGCGCGGCGCCGCTTACCTGTGCGGGCGGGCCCCGCTGTGGCCTGAGGGGCGGCGGGGCGGCGGGGCCCGTTCCGTTCGCTCTGTACTGAGGCACAGCTGTGCTGACGGCCCTCTGACCCCGCGTCCGGACACGCTCTTACATCCTTCCAGCCGCGGGGCGCAGGGGGGAGGCTGATCAACCTCGGGCTCGAGAGTGCCTGGGCTTGGCCACCTGCGAGCCATTTGCCGCTGCCTTCTCCTTCCCTGGTGGCACAGCTGAAGACCGGGCGGTCCATGTGAGTGACCAGAGGAAGAATATCCCATGACAAGGGCAGTTCCAAATAGAAATCCTAAGGAAATAAGCCCAGGCAGCTCTCCTGTCACGGCTTTGTACGGGGCGCTCACCGGCAGAGCGTGTCCCCCTGCCCCCTCCTTTATACTATTTTAAGGTTTCCACCTCCGCGGAGTAGGAGGGACACCGGTGTAGTGCTCCACCTCTGCCTCAGGGACTGAAACAATTCGGGTTTCACACACTTTTCCCTAGACAAACGCTTCCCTCGGTTTCATTTTCTCGAGTTTTACCCTGACTGGAGGTTATCCTGGAGGAGGGCCGGCCCTTGCCAGAGCACATCTCTTGTCTCCCAGCGCAGTGAGTCTGTGTGCCACACCTCGCACCGCAGGAGCATCCCCAGCACCGGCCTCAGCTGCCCTGCTCCTGCTCCCAAGCCACCCAGGCATCTCCAAGGTTTGCCCTCACCAGAGCAGACAGGAAAATAGAAGGAATATGAATTTTCCTTCCAGCTCTGCTTTTGCTGGCAAGGCTTTTGCAAGTGTCCCTCTGGTCATAGAGGGGATCCCACTAGCACACAGCTCTGTGTGAGCTCAGACAAACCCTGGGTCACTGAAGGTCAGAGATGGCCGCTGCTGTTGAACAGTTGTGTGACCATGACAAAGGAGAATTTGGATCACTGCTGAATACAAATGCATACCACATAGGCAATTGCTCGGGCATGATAGGCAGCTGCAAAGCTGGAAAACATTTCCCCTTGCTTGGAAATGCTGGAACATCACCACTGTCCCTAAAACCTTCATGGACATCTCTCACACTATTAGTGAAATGCTACTTAAAACTTCAGGGAGTGAAAAGCCAGGACAAGACAGCAACTGAACCATTCAGTCACCAGCACATCCTACTGTAACAAAGGGAATCTGCACCAGAAAGATGGAGAGGCAGTGAATTTCACTTTAGAAAGAAGACAAGTTTAAGGGATTTCTTCAGCTTGATAGAAAACTGTGCAACTACTGCATAGCCAAACTCCATTATTAACACTGATCTGCTGGAAAAGCTCCCCATTATGATCAATGGATCATTCTCTTAGAAGAGGTACATGATCAGGTCTTATTCACAGCCATAGAAGAGAAAAAATGTTACTTTAATCGTGCCTTAGATACACAAACAACAACTCAAAGGGGTTTTCACCCAGGTAGTTGTCAGAAGTTTTCTCTTTCTGCTCCTCTACTGCAAAAAACCATGGTGACTCAGTGAGTCAGTATTTCTACTAAATAATTAAGTGTCTGGGCTCCTCATTTAGAGAAGCTGAAGGCATTGAACAGAAAATAAGGCACTTCAACCCACTGCATGGACAAGCTACCAAGTACTTTTACATTTTCCAAACGCTGAACAGATTTGTTTGGTATCTATTCTTTACATAAGAAATACTTCTGGAAGAAGAGACAGTTTATGCCATCCAGAACTTCTTCTGGACATATCAAGAGTGCATCTGCCAGCCTGTAGAAAAAACCTTTTGGGGAGCAGCATTTTCCCTTGCCTGAGTTGAACCCATGCTATCTCAGTGTCTTACTGGGGTTAGACAAATTCTATATATAGCTGGTTCAGGGGAAACACTATTTGTTTTGTCTGATATGGGATAATAATCTGGGTGTTTCCTCAGCTGGCATTTTGCATCCTGCAGAGAAGGAGGAATTCTGATGAACTGACAGCTACACAGTTGTTGGGAGACAAAGCTGTCAGAGGGTGATTCTTTGCAAGTCAGCTTTGGCATCATTGTTGCTGTGACACAGCCCCAAGCAGCCTGGACAACATGCAGAGGCACAGGGCATTCCTCACATTTGTAGTCTTCCCACATGTTGTGTTACAATAGATTTCAGTTATTGTGTACAACCAGAATCAACTTCTGGATTTTCTTGGTTGAGCAAACTGATCACTGAGGCAAGAGCTGCAGGATTCTGACATTCACATTCTGTGCTCCTATCTCCTCACCTTCACCATGCCTTATGACCACTTTTACCCTTCTTTCTATGCTGGAGAAAAGTCACTCCTTGAATTTTAAAAGAAGAGCATAGGTTAGACACCACAGGTATGAGATGAAAAAATGAGATTAGTAGTCTGTGGAAATTTATACTGAATTACATAAGTTAACATATCTCTTACAGAAAATTATAGAAATGCACCATTTGTGTCCCTGATGGACAGACTTCCCAGAAATGTTATTCTAGCTAAGAGAAGGAGGAGACAGAACTAGGAAAAGTGTCTTGCAAATGGTTCTTGTTCTAAGTGCAACATAACATTTCTGCCATCAACAGCATTTTTAATAAAGTATGCTATTTTATAAGCTTGGCAAGAAAGCAGCAGCTCTAGTAGTAGAAGGGGAAGTGGTTCATACCATTTATACTTATGCAGCTACTGTTCAATGGGTCTCATGAATCCAAAGCCAGCTGCTGTGAAGTGCTGTAGGTGCCTACTGTGGGGTTTCTTGAGGGATAAAGCCCTTGCTGAATCACGGCTGCTAAACTGGGCTGCACTGATACAAGAGGAAAAATGCATATGCTGGGTTCTTGCCTTCCCTTCATATCTACTATCAAAACCATGTCTTGATTGCCTAAAAAAGCGAATGCTTAAAAATGCTGATGGATGCAAGTTAATATTTTTGAAAGGATCCAAGCCCTTTGCAATGTAACTTGAGTCACTTTTAAATGTTTACCCTAAGACTACACCTCCCTGTTGTAGAGAGTTGACCAGCTGGCAGCACCCTGCAGGTGTGGCAGGCTGTCCTTCCCTCACATTGCCTGAAAAGCCCTCGCAAGCTCAGCAGGAAGAGACAGTGACATTTGGCTGTAGCATTTTTTTGCTTTTCATGGTTTGCATTTCTCATTCCTTCTAGCAGCCAGCTGCCTGAAAATTAATTCACAGCCCTTCTTTTCAGTTAGGCATATTTTGCCTTGATTTATAAAAGCTTTGTACATTTTTTGTGTTGACTTGGTCAATAACTTGCAAATGCAACTATGAAGCTTTAAATTTATCTGAAACTTGTTAAAGTGGAATTAGCTTTTATAGCCTCATGAAACAGAATGTATGTGTGCATATATATAGATACATATACTCCTGTATCTGTGTGTATGCACACAAGCCAATAACTTTGTGATTTTCTTTGTGCTCCTGCAAAGGGCAAGGAGTTCTTTTGCCAGCTTCCTCGGCACTGAGGTTAGTGCTAGAGGCAAACAAGCAGATAAATACATCACAAATCAAGCTAAGAAAGTTAAAGATTTTCAGTAGGCTTTTCTACCAACTTTATTAATATGCTGTCCTACGTGTCAGAGTTAAGAGAATATACAACAATGAAGGATACAAGGAGCAGCTATAGTGTTAGTGTATCCAGCTGATAATAACTCTTGCTAGAATTCATCACAGAACAGGCTTGAAATGATCTTGTATTCATCAAAGGGGAATGTTTAGCGGCTGTTTGCCCCACCAGGGGGGCCCAATGGGTAGGTGCTTCCAATGGAGGCAGATAGTATACAGTGAGTGACACTGGTTGGAAGGCTTGAAGAGGCAATGGGTGATCAATGTGTTTCATTTGAACTGCTGCTCCTTATCACTTAACCAAGAGGTTTCCAGATACCTCAAGCTCACCAGCTGAAATAGAGTGGAGAAATGGTGCAGTTGAGGTGCAGTTCAGAAAGGGGCAAAACTACTCCCAACAATGTCACTGGCAAGTAGTGCCACCACACATGACAGAGATCAGAGGCAGCACAGAGGATGCTGCCTGCAGCAGATAAATCTGCAGGGCACTGCCTTCAGTAGATAAAACCTTGATGCACCTAATGTTTCATTCTGAGGTCTTGCTGAGCTGAAGCATCTATGGGCTTTAAGGTTTGTTTTCCAAATGCCAGTAAGAAGACCAGAGCTTATCTCTATGTATTTGGTATTAGAATCATGTATCCTTGTAGTGCAAAAGTTTTGTCATGATGTCCAATTTAAACCTTTCAAGGCATAACTTCTGCCTGATTTACCCTCGATGTCTATTGAGAAGACTTTGTCTTCATTGTGTTTTAACTGTCTTTCAAGTGCCCATAGGTTGCTTCTAGTTCCTTTTTTAGCCTTCTCATTTCTCAGCCAAAGAAGCCTAGCCCTCCAAATCTCTTTCCATGCCACATTTCAGACTCCTAATTACGATGGTAGTCTTCTGTAGAGCAATCTCCAGTTTCTCAATCTCTTTTCATGGGGCAGCTCCAGACCAGAGACAGTATTCCAGATACGGCCTCACCAGTATCAACTAGATGGGGATAACAATTTCTCTCCATTTGCTGGCCATGATCATCCTGGTGCAGCCCAATATACTATTTGCATATTTGCAGACTTTGAACCTGGAGCTCTCAGTAACCCTCAGATCCTTTTCTACAGGGCTCCTGGTTAGTCCCTATGGTGTACAGATGGTGTACAGATCTACCCATTTGCAAACCTTTGTGGTTCTCCTTGTTGACCTTCATGAAGCTGCTGTTAGCAACTCAGTATTCACAGGTCCATCTGAATTCTCTCACCAATCAGTACAACTCAAAATAAATATTTCCACCTCAAGCATATTCAAACCACAATGAGGAAAAGCTGGATTAAACTGATTTACTGCTGTTAAAATCAACAGCAACCTTCTATACATAATACTATGTATACCCGCCTATCCTTTCACTTGTTTAGGAAGAATTCTAGCTAAAATCAGCTCCTTCCTCTTAGTTCCATGGAAATACACCTGTATTCAGCTCCAGGGACCTATGTCTAGTTACACCAATAAAATATCTCAATCATATTTTCTGGTCTTGTCTTGAAACTGATGGCTACGAGCCTTTTTTCCCCCTGAAATCCTGAGAACTTGTGATGACCTGTAAATTACTGTTTGCTATGTGCTGCAGATGTTCTGCACCAATGCTTAAGCTTCTGTATGATGTGTTACTATTTAGATTTCTCTGTCCTTCTACATTTGATAGCAACTTAATATTTTGTGGAACTCCAACCGCTTTAATTTTAGGTTGACATACAAACACTGCTAACCACGTTATTGGAAAGAAATGAGTGTTGTCCTAATAAATGGCTAGGAGAAGTCAGTTCACACAGTGAATGTGTCTGCCAGTAACTTTGCTGACCATGTAAATTCAGGTCTGTTTGAAATGTACTTGGGAAATCAAATGCAGAGGACCAGTTACGCCTTTTACAATCTAACTGCAAAGACAAAATCAGCACTGAAAGCAGAGACCTCTCACTGATTTCTCTGAAAGCTGTAACAGAAAATTTCATGCATTTTGGCAGTTCTACTCCTCACTGCTATAAATACATATAGACTAGTGCCTCAAAATGCTCATATTCTTATTCCTTTGAGAATCAAGGAAAAAATGCCATATGTTAATAAGTACAGTAAGTGGGGATGGAAGACATTTTATTGTGCATCTCTATAAAATATAATTATTTAATGATTATGACTATAGTTTTAGAGTATGGATAGATAGATCTAAAGTATAATTATCTGCTCACTTCAACAGATGCATTAACAGCAGTAATGGAACTATATACTTATTCTTTTCAGTTGCAAATAATATAGACCAGATTTTAATAGCACAGGGGAAAGCATTCTTTCATTTATTTTTCACAGGAGAAAGAAATTTTAAAAGATAATTAATGGTTTCAGGTGATTCCACTTTTGAGTAGTCTTCTTTCAAGACCTGAAAGTCAAAGGCTTGGGGAAGCACCTTGTAAAAAGGAGCATCTGAAGTATCCTATGTGGGACATACCACACCATGACTCATTTCTCAAATTCTCTCCAGAAACAATGAAGATGATAAGGCAGTGTCATGTGGGAAGCATTTTTATAACCAACGGTAGAACTGCTGTGTATAAAATGCAACTATAACCCAACCCTGATAAGCAAAGGGGATATATCAATAACTGTTGTATTTTAACAGCTGTTTGAGGTACCAGATGACTTTTGCTGTGTATATTGTCACCTTCTGATTAGAAAGGGAGAGATACACACACACACAACATCATGATTCTAAAATATTCTAATATGTAAGACATAATTCAAGATCAACCAACTGAAAAGACATAATTTTCCTATTTTAAATTTGGCAAATATGAATCTAAAACACACCAATTTAATCTCTATTCTCTTGTTCACATATAAGGCTTTCTTTCCACTACAGGCTACTTTAATGGGATCAGTTACTAAAGGAAACTCTTTCCAATAGGGCCAATTGGAATTTAATTATTTTTTACCTATGCATCAAGTTAAATCTTTCCTAAAGAAAGAAAAAAAAAAAGTATCAAGAAATGGCTAGTCAATAACCATATCAATCCATGTTAGACATATCATAGATTCACAGAAAGGGACCTTAAAAATCCTCTAGTTCCAACTCCCCTGCCATGGGTAGGGACACTGCTCTAAACCCCATCCAACTTTGAACACTGACAAGGATGGCACATCTACAACTTCTCTGCACGACCTGTTCCAGGGTCTCACCATCCTTCAGTAAAGAATTTCTTCCAAACATCTAATCTAAATCTCTCTGTTTTTGGCTTAAAACTATTCCTTCTTGCCTCCTATCTTGTCTATGTACCAAGTTCCTCTCTTTTTTATAAGCCCCCTTTTAGTATTGGAAAGCCATGGTGATGTCTCCCTGGGCTTTCTCTTCTGCTGGCTGAACAACTCAGCCTGTGTTCATAGGAAAGGTGCTTTCTCCTGGTAGATCAGAAAAAGCTCTGTGCACATCTACCCTGCATGGGCACACCACTCTCCATTACATGCACAAAGATTGAGTAGCTGTATAAAAATGTTGGTGCCTAAGAATGCTATTTGCATACTGTAAACTGCAGCACGTGTGGGCTTTTTGATCACTTTGCAAAAATAATTTTACCTCCTCTCTCCTCAACATTTTTTTCAAAAATACTCCATTTATATTTTCCCTAGTAGTCATTATGTATTATGTAGTCATCACTACATAATAATACATAATAGTTTTCTCTTTGTTTCTTTCTTTCAAGATCATGACCCACATCAGCTACATCCCCCTGGAACAAGGGAACTGTCAAGGACAGGAAAAAATGTGGCATTTAGCCCATGAAATTTGGAAGCCTCCCCCAGAAATTATCATGTTGACTATGGACATCTGTGTCTTCAAAGAGAAATGCAAAATCCACTTCTTTGATCTAATCCTCTGCTCAGTAACACCACATTTATAAACAAACATGCATCATATAAAATCAACATTAACTTTCTCCTGTTGAGCAGGGAGAAAAGGCTCACTCTGTGCCCATTTTATTTTTGGGACACAACTGGCTATTACAGCAAAGAGATGCTTTATGTAAGCACCTAGATAGGTGGGGATTTTCAAAACTAACAGCACATTGAGCACTACCAGTGTGGTGAGTGAGTCAGTTTTTGCCATTAACGCCTTGTAATTCTAACCACATATTCAGCTGAAATCCCACCTGAAATCTGCCGATGAAAGCAGCTTTAGCTTGATCACAGCAGTGACAGGGAATGAAGACACACATCAGGCTGATGAGCACTAAAAAGTAAATAGTTTGTCCAGATGGAAATCAATAGCTCTCTTCGCACTCTTCATTCTTTGGCAAGATCAGGAGCTTTGGATGGCAATTAAAGCTTACCCAGCTGCCAAGTGTCCTAATTATACACACAAGAATTCCCACATTTTGCCTTCTACCTGAAATATCCCTTGTGCCATATTCATTAAGCTCATTACAGTCAGACCTGCTGTTGCTAGCACTGATGTATATATACAAAACTCCCAAATAAATCCTTGCTTGCACTCAGCCCTACCAGTGAGGAATCCTCCTGAAGCACTGCAGATGCTCTGTGGTGGCCACCAGCCTCTGTGCCCCACAGAGATTTTCACAAGGCTGTTCTGGGCAGTGTTTTCCCTCATCCACCACATTTCCAGTGTTTTTCACCTCCCATTGAATTTTTCAGCCCACTCTCCCTTGTTCAGGGCACTTCTCATTCATCATTCCCCTCCTGACTACTCATGCATTGGCCATTTGTTTCTTCTGCTCAGACTCAGCTTCCCCACATCCTTTCCAGCCATCCCCTGAGCACACAGGATCTGCATTGCTGCCCATGTGTGGGCTGTGTCCGGGGTGCAGTGCTGACAAACTGCACGAGTGGTGTGCAGGGCATGCAGCAGGACGCTCACCTGCACGGGCAGTAACCCCCAGCAGGTACGGCACCAGAGCCCGCCAGAGGCAGGGAGACCGACTGCACTGTGATGGACTTGTCTGATTCTCTTGGAAATGAAGCCAAATCCTTTATGTGTTTGATAATTACAGTGTTCATCCATCTTTTGTGAACTGAGGCAGGCCTGGGTTGTGAGGAAAGACGAAATTTTACTCCCCTCATAAGGAACAATATAGCAAAAATATCTCATAGAATTTTATTACTTTCATTTTACTGGCATGGTTTTGGAGCTGTATAAATAAAAGTAACTAATGGAGAGCTGAGTTTGAGCAATGCAAACAGCTTCCAGGAATTCCTCCTAATCGTCCTTGACCAAAATATGCATTTTTTCCAGAAGTTTTCAAAATGTCTAGTCTGAATCTAATGCTATTAGTGAAACAGTGCAAAATATGATAATGGAAAGAGCCACTAAATCTTTGGCCTCTTATTTTATCATGATGATTAACATTTTATTATGAATTATATTGGGAAAACCCATTTAGTACCTGCAGATTCAAGAGCAAGAGGTCTAAGAAGTTCCAAAAACCCAAAGATAATATAGCATTCTAGTCAGCCCAACAGCTCCAGACCACATTGCTCAAAACATTCTGTTGCATAAATCACTTTGTTTATGCATAAAATGGTTAGATTACATTAAATAAGACTAGCTGAACAGGGAAACATCAAGGTAGAAAAGAAAGGGCCAGAGGGAACCCATCAGTCCCTGTAAGCCACCCATAACCTTTTAATTTACATCTGAGGAAGAGGAAGGTTAAAGGAGTATTGTGAACATTATAAAGTATTTGCCAGTGTTACACTTTTTTTGGGCCATTTTAGTAGCATTTTGGTTCCAATTTATTCTCAGCCTCTGGTGCACTGCTCTGGAAGGTCAGAGAGGCTTTAAAGGCAGGCATGAACAATTTATACTGCCAGAGAAGCGCAGGGGCACCTTAGAGATAATGAAAACATCTCCACTATCAGAGAAAGGTAAAATATTGAACGGCCGATACTATTATTGATGCAAAAAGGAGTTAAAAATTTCACTTCATCTCAATGTGTTCTAGCTCACCAATAAATGCCATACTAATTATCTTTTAATACAAATAATTCAAATGCACATAAGCCATTGCAAATAAAGCTCGAGGAGAATCCTCCTTGAAGGAGAAAAAGACCAGCTGCCCTGCATCAGTTAAGCAGCAAAGGGGTGCCCCGCTTTTTCATAAAAGCTCCCAGTTAGTTAGAGATGTGGGATCGTCTATCACAATAGGCAATGTGCCATCTCTCACACTGCTGAAGTGCTGTGTAATTTGCAGTGCTGTGAACATGGTTTGTAGTTATATTTGCTAGGGACACGGGACATAAATTACATCATTTTTACATTTAGCTGCTACTGCAAATTCTTAACTGACATTAGCTTCTAGGGGTTTTCCAGCAGTAATGAGGTAGAAGACGGGGGAAAATACATGTTCTGAACTTCTTAGGAGACTTTATTTTTAAAAAGAGAGGTTTAGGAAAAAGAATTAATAATGTCTATATAGGAATGTTTTATTATTACTATTTTTGTTTTGTTGTCAGTTCATCTGGACAACATCCCAAATAGGACTAGTGTACCAAAAGACACAATTCTTAATTTTTTTTTTCCTAAGGTCTAAGTCTGGCAGTATCTGTCGAGATATGTCACAGCAAGACCAGTTTTCTCCTCCTATTTGCAATTATTTGTAAGCACTGCTGTCAGACAATATTTGAGTCTGGAAACCAGCTCCGTGAAAAACGATAGCTTATAACCTCTTAGGAACATTTTGGGTGCAATATTGATCATACTTGCTGACTATTGTGACAGATACTCTCCAGGACACAAAGCAAGAAGGCCCTTCCTGCAGAGACCTTCACAATGGAATTTGAGGAGAGAGACCCCAGTCACAGTGCAAGAGTACATACTCTGCGATTCCCTGGGGTTTACTGTCATTAAGGAACCGGAGGCTGAAATGTCGGCACACCAATGCCATCCCCAAACCCTGATCCCAGGGAAATGCTGAATGATTGAAGATTAGCAACTACTTAATCCATTTTGGCCTGGAAAGAATTTAAGAAGAATGAGAAGCTTGAATTAAAACTTGAGTAAGCCTGAAGCTATCTTGACATGTTTGTGAAATAAATTCCCTCCCGACACTTTTCTATTATTTCAGTTCTTGGATCATCATTCTTTGCATGCTGGGACCAACAATGCCTTTTATTGTAGCCTGCCCAATTTTCCTCTTGCACACAAAGGGAAAGCTCCCTTGGTGAATGCCAGAGGCAAATACTGCTTTCTCAAAAAGTTACATGGGAGAAATATGCTTTGGCTTTTGTTTGCATACTGTAAGATTCAGCCACACTGAGAAGAGGCTGAGTCATTCATAAATACGGCCTTTGGACTTTAAAGGTCAGCTGTGCTTTTCATAATAAAAACCTGTTAACATAGAATCATCCTGGCAAACACAAAAAGCAGTTTTAAGTGAGGTATCACAAAAGGACCCACCGGGATGAATGCCCCACCCATAAACTGCTGCTCTGCAATCTACAACAAGCAGTAACAAAACAAGAAAGTTTTCAAGTGAAGGTGCTCTTGGAAACGTCTAGGAAAACCTACCTATAGGGAAGAAGAAGTTTACAGAAATGGCTGACACAGCAAAATTTGAGAATATGTAGACATCTGTATACAGATGGCCAGCTTAGGAAAGAAGCATGCAAAGGACCAGCTCATGGATGAGAAGACTTGCAGAGAAATGACAAGGGCTGGTTGCAAAGAAGAGAATAACATTTGGGGCCTAGAAAAGAAGCACAAGCTATTTTCCAAACGTAATGAAAAACTCAAACTCTTTCAGGGGCTTAAGGGTATTTAAATGCAAATGAACTTCCTTCACTCAACCCAGAATCAAGAACCTGCTTAGAAATGTTGCATTATTTTCTGTTGAGTAATCATAACATCTGAGCATCCAGCATAATTTGGGAAAGGGCTGTGAGCATGGTAGCTGGGTGTGCATGGGATTATCTCCTGTTAAATAGCACAGATGTCTGCTCTAAATGTCATAGCACCTTCCCAGCTGGGTACTGTGTACATCTGTTTAGTGGAGACCAGCTCCCTTACACACGTGCCCGAGTCCCAGTACTCACTGGAAACCTGCTATTTTTATGGAAATGAGTCAGAAATATGTAGAAAGAGTAGCATGGAGTTACTTTTATACAAGAGCCGTAATATACTTTAAAATTTAAATGAGGTTTATGAAAGGCTGTGGGATGACAGACACCAAAGTCCTCCAAGCTCATGCAAGCAGTACTGGGAAGCAGCTGTGCCTTGTACTGCACTCTGCCTCACCTGCCTCCTAAGCCTCTTCCTTTCCATTCCTGCCAGTAGTCTCACCACCTCCCTTCCATTCAAGCTCTCTTATTCGAGTAACTTCCTTCTTACCCTTTTTGTCCTCCAAAAGGTGTCTAGGCTCTAATATTTCTCTACAACTCAACTGAGAAGTCTGAGCTGACCTGGTTGTTACTGCAGCATAGCATCCCTTCTGTCACCCTTGAATTTATGAGACAAGCTGTCATGAAGATGGAAAACAAAGGAAGAAGTGGCTGTGGATGGATGAGTGAGCCCATGTGAGAAGAGTGCCTGGAATCCTCACAGGACACACCATGGGGTAGCTGGGACCTGTATACTGAGAGACATTTATTGCCTCGGTAATGAAGAGGAAGATGAGTATCCCACCAGGCAGCAAATGGGCTGAAAATGAATAGCAACAACTGGATACAAATAAAATTTATAAAACCATGCTCTAAAGCTAAGCAGAGAGATACTGATGTCATTTAGAATCCCAGCCTAGGCAAGTGATCCAGACTAGAAACTCCCCTGAAAGCACAGGTCTCTTCCTGTATTTTAATACACAAAACCAAAATTCTGATTTAGGCAATCACGTAAGTGTATATGCTTGTATCTTCAAGCACTATTTTAATAGTGATAGGCCAAAGATATGTCATTTCCCACAGAGAAAACTGAGCTTAGGAAGAACAGATCACCTTTCTGCCTTGAGCTTACACATACTGGTGCTGACTCAAGGGAGACTTTCCTAGGAAAAACTGACAAGGAGGATCAGAACAAAATAACAGGCAGGAGAAAAACTGTGAAGAAGGGTGGATATGTTCTGGTTGCCATTAGGAGAAGCAGGATAGGGATGTGAACAGTCTTCTCAAGTGTTAATATCTCTGCAAGAATCTGACCTGAAATACAGGGCTCAGCATTGCAGTCACACATTTTCTGTGTCTGGCTCTTAGGAGCAAAGAAATCCATTTCTACAACAGAGCTTGGACTTTAGCTGGGACAGTTCTCCCATCCTTCCTGCCCAGTACCCAGGCAGTCACCTCACAGCTCACCACACACAGGTACTTGGAACTTGTTTTTAAAAGTCAGATGTCAAAAGGACACCTTTTTCCTCTCAAAATGGAAAACTTCTTGTACTAGAATCAAATAATTGAAAAGTTGCTGAAACAAGAGAGTAACAGTTAATCCTGCCCAAAGGGTTGATCTAAATTCTCCCTGGAAAGGCTACTGCATTTGGGATTATATATAGTGGTTAACCAAATATTCAAGGGACATTAGTAATTACCATAACATCCCACCACTTACTCTGTCAAATGTACAATTTATGCAACAAACCCATAACTTCAAAAGGAATTTGTTTACTTTAAAAATAGTTGGAAATACATTTCCAACCCAGAGTTTTTCCCCCAATGCCTTCCTGTCCCCACCTCAAAAATGTGTGAAAGGCTTCTAGGTGTTTTGTGCAAACACGTTTCCCGGGGAATTTTCCCTCAGTGCCATTCACTTCTAATGTGTGCTGTGCCAGGGCACACAGCTCCTTCCCTTCCCTGCTGTCCTGGCAGAGGTGTCTGCTGGCTGCTGTAGGAGATGGCTGCTCCTGCTGCTGGCCCCCAGGTCCAGAGCCCTCCTGCTGCCCCATGCATCCACTATGGAGAAAGCCAATTGGCTTTCAAGGTCAATGGAGCAGGGAAAGAGGGTCACAAAAAAGGTTGCTGAACAGAAATCAAACTTTATGCTGCCATTTCTAAAAACCTAAGATTTATGAAAAATATACATCTGGAAGGAGAAATACATCAGGGAGTTGCAGATGGGTATCAAGAGCCAACAGTTCCCACCTTTCTGCAAAACCAGCACCAGCAGTCCAAGCACCAGAGGTGTATTGGGATGCAGGAAAGGGATGCTTCTCTTAGCTGCTTTACTCTGGACTGCGAACAAGACAGCCCCTACCCACAGGGAGCAGCTCCTCTCCATGGAAAACAGCCAGCTCTTCCACCAGGAACCTGGAGCTGTCAATGGCAAACCAACCAGCCCTTATTGATTGACTCACGACCCTAAAAATAAGAGCAGCTAGTGCCAACCCCTATGCTCTTGGATCTCATAGCCCTGATGCTGAGCTGACCCACCACTCCTGGAGAACTTTGCCAGCCAGACACTGGCCCAGACTTTCTGTAACCCATAGCTCTGCCATTTCAGTGAGGTGCCACGCTGCTAACCCAAGGTTTGCTCTAACTCTGATGCACGTTCGGTAACTTGACTTCTTACCTACACTCTGAGAACAGCAGATGCTCTTAGGGACAAGGGATCAGGATTGGTCCCTAATAATGCCATGCTTTTGTAGAAGCACTTCAGTTTATGATGGCATTTATTTAAGACTGGAATATTTATAGACAAATGGAACAGAGTAGTGGAATAAAAATACACTTTATAACTTAGGTTTATGCTGTTAACTGACAGTACTGGTAACCAAGAAAGAAGTAGTACTGGGTTATATAATTTTGATCAATCGGTCCAGCTTAACATTTTAGGCTGAACTTAACTGGTCCCCTAAGCTTGTGCCCACTGCCTCCACCAGGGCCTAGGCCAAGGTTCCCAGTCTCCCCCTTCCCTCAGCACAGGCACAGAGCTGGCTGCTCCTTGCAGCATGGCACGATGGCCAGAGAGAGCCTCGGCTGCACGGGAGGCAGCTCCACACCTGGGCACAGCTTGTGTCCATCTCTTCCCCTGTCCTCTCCCTGGGCACAGCATCACCTGCAGAGCTCTCCTGACCACCCTCTGCCCTGCTTTCTGCTCAGTTCTGCCTCTGCCCTTGATGGCTCTGCAGCTGAGCCTGCGCTGGCAGAGGTTCATTGCTAAAATAACTCCATAAGGCTTAAAGAAAAGATCTTGCAAAGATATAGGAACTGAAAGCCCCACTTTGTTCATATTTGTCTTCCCTTGGCAGTATGCATGCCACAGGGCTATCATCTTGCTTCCAGGCTGAAATAGAAATGCAGTAATGCATACTTGGGAAGTTCTGTCATTGCAGTAATCATTTAATAGTGACAAATAAGACAGGGAATAAAACAAACAGATGGAAAATGGTCACCCCTATCCATGAACACCTGCTCTGGGATGCAGTCTGTAATGATCTATATACATGTTAGAGACAAAATTACTTTACCACCTGTTGGAGAGTATCTGTTCAGATCTGGGAATCAACAGTCTAAAAAGTACCTTGTAGTTTTGAAAATAAAAGATTATCTCATACACAAAAAAGTTCTTGAATTGGGAAACAAAACAAGAGTAAAAATTTTCCTTAAAGAAAAGCAGTATGAGGCCCAGCATTATTTGTCTCCCAAGACAAGTCACCATCATAAACTTCCAGGACTTTTTCAAATGTGTGTTATTGAACCTGATTTTGTTTAAAAGAGGCATTCTTCTGACTGCAAACAAGGTGGAGCCTTTCATACATTTAGTTGCCAGGTCTTAAGGCACTTAAGCAGAAGTCAAGAATTTTAAAGACTTTTAAGGCTTCTGAAGCCCATATTGAATTTGGGAAACCTACATACTCATTACTTCTGGAAGGCAAGGACAACCTGATGGTATGGATAAGCAAGATTTTAGGAGCATAATAATACTGGCAGGCATCCTAGTCTGAGTACAGTTTACATTGAAAAAACCCTTAAAAGATGACCTCATATCTGTTCCCTCAGAAAAATTAGCTTTATTAGGTTTTTCCAGAGAAGCAGAGAAATGAAGCAAAGAAAACATACTTCCATTCAAGAGCACCCTCTCAGCAAAGCTTCTAGTCTCCATCCTTCTGCTGGAATGTGTTTTCATTCCTGCATTTTGACAGTATCTCAAAATGCAGATGGATGGAGACCTCTTATGTAAAACTGGTGTGGCTTTGTGCTGTGAAGTCACTGTCTGGTAAAATTTCAGCTGTTTCTGTACATGAGGGTTTTAAGACTGGGATTTCTGGTCTTTATTTGTAAGAAGGGCAGATTTAGGTTTCCACAAACTGAGTAGAAAGAATTTTCTTTCTCCAGTCTACCCTCCCTTCTGGTGTTTATGGAAGAAGCAGAATAGGTCCTGAACACACACTGATTCATTCTCTTGTCTTTTTGAGTGCATATAAACACATTAAAACAGCTCAGTAGCTTTCCCCTGAACAAAAAAGCCCAAGTAGATGGCACCATGTGACAATTAATTTACTAAGGCAGCAATACTTGTGCACAAACAGAACAGACATAATTGCTGCTCTTGACTTTGAACTGAATCCTTGATGTCCAACAATGTGTTTGAAAAAACTTAATAATGGGAAGAAAAGAAAAGCAGATGTAAACATGGGAAGAAAATTGAAAGCAAGTGGGTTGAATTTTGGTGGTGATTATATAAAACAAGTGTGAGCACAGAGAATATATATAAAAACCTTACTGCATACATCAGTATCAATTATAAACCATCATTCCAAAAATAACTTTCCCAGCAAAAAAACATATCCACAGGAGGAACAGAAGACTGTTATATAAAGGGATTCAGGGTCAAAAAGGAAGGTCCAAGAACAGAGATCTTTTCACAAACTCTGAATTACTTCACCTCTTTGATGGAAAAATACAGGGCAAGCATAAGGCTTTCTTGCTTCATGTGGTTAAAACTATAAATACATTCTCTGCTGACCTGCAGGTACTCACTGATGCCAGGCAGACTAAAAGGGAATTCTTGCCAGCCTTTCACTCCTTTTTTTTTTTTTTTTTTTTTGATAACAGGTACATGTTCACAGTCCTTAGCCACAGCATGGTTCAAAAAATACTTTGGGACTTTTACCAGTAATAGTGGATATTTTTATAGTACTCTTGCCTAGATCTGTGGGATATTCCCCATTAGATAATTGCTATTTTAAGAGTAACTTGTCAGCCAACATGAGAAAGATGAGATCCAAACTTTGCACTGTTTGTGTCACCATCTTGAGTCAGTAATTGGTAATGCTGTAAAACAAATCAGATTAGGCATCTGAGGCACAGAAACAACCTTTGGCCAAACCAGGCACTGTGAGTAGAACTGGCCCCAACAGAAAACCATTCAGCGTGTTTCAGATGCTGCCTACTGCTTTTTGGCAGAGAAAACTAATTAACCCTGTATCAAGATGCAGCCAATATTGCTTCTAACTCCTGCATCAGCCACAGGGTCATGGAGAGCCTGGCAGTGTCCCACTGGATTTACCTTTCCTTGCAAAGGGCATCCCTACAGGCACATGCCCTGCTGCTGTTGGCCAGCGTGGAACTTAGAGCAACGCAGATTATGCAAGACTTCAGCTGTATGGGAAAGAAGCTGTTATTTTTCTTCCTGCACAGAAAGGAATGGATTTAGCATGTGTCAGACTTGCCTCTTTTTTTATTCCCCTTGACAACTTGCAGACCATTGTTTATCAAATGGCACCCTGACTCTTCTGTGTCACATTTGCTTTGACTAAAATACTTCACTTTAAGTAATACAATGCGTATGATGGCAAACAAAAATTCTTTAAAAGCAAGACTTCTCTGGAAACAAAGTTTACTATTTCCCACACATATTAGATGCTAATTTTATTATTGAAATAAAATATTTGCATATAACTCTGCTGCTCTCTATTCCAGATGAACCCAGAGTTTCATGTTGACTCTTTCCAGTGTGACACCTGATTACACACATGGTGTAACCTCAGGTACCTGAGGCGTTACCTCATCTTCTTGCCTTCTAACCTTTTGTGTTTCCTCTAACTGTTCCAAAAAACACCTGTGTCATTCTCTGCACCAGGGACTTTTGGGGCAGGCCAAGATAGATGACCTGTGTCTCTGGCCCACACTGAGGTGATGCTCTATTGCATGTGATCCTGTGCCATCACCAAGCAGAGAACCTGCCAGCAGCTCAGTGGTCACAAGAAGATTTTGGCTGGACCCCAGTGCACTCCAGGATGACAACTGCTCCAATTTGTTAGTAGCTTGAAAAATTTAGAGCAGTCTTAGCACTGCTCCAAATCCTCTGAGGCTGCTTAACCTCCCTGCTGCACTGTTGTGGCTATCAGAATCCACCTCCTCAGTCCTCTCCAGTGAAACTGTTTTAATTTTTGCCTTCAACAGGCAAACTAAATAAGAAATTCCAAATGCAGTTCATGAGGACAGCTGGAGTCACCTGCGAGAGCCTGCCAAAGACAGGCAGCTCCACAATGCCCTGCTGGCACCACTGCCTTCTGTTCATCCTTCTCATGCAACCTCCACTCATCCTCATTTGCAATAAAAAAATTTTACAAATCTCACTCCTTAAAGTTCCTGCCTGTGAACTATCACACTATTTTGAGGGGTTTCAGGTGGCTGCAGCCCTTCCAGGCTGATAGCTTTGCTGTGTAAAGGACTAATGCATCAAAGGGGTCAAATACTTACGATCGTGAAACAAGACCAGATCTGCAAAGGGTACTTTTACTGTAATACTCATTTACCATTTTTAAACAGTACCATCTTCTCCTAAAGACAATATTCATGTTTGGGATTTTTTAAAAACAGACAAACAATATTGTTTTGAACTTACTTAAAATTTTCTTTGGAGATTTTTTTGTTCAAGCAGCCACATGATCTGTACTTACTTACAGAAGGTCTACAGTGCTTTTGCTTTGGTTTTTTTTAGAGTAAGCTATACTTGTAAATAAGGCCTCTGATGACTAAAATGGCATGGGATCAACGTGTGAAGCTTTTTTAGGCTGTTATTAGAACATCTAAGAAACCTGGTTCATTTTTTCCTCTGCACAGGCAAGTTTCCTCTGCCTCTGTGTACAGCAACAGAAGAGAGAAAAATACTGGGAAGATGTTGGAAAATATGATAGTAAAACTATAAACACTGACAGGTGGGCTCAGAGGAGGTAAATCTCTCCATCATTTTGTTTTTAATGGACCAGATTTGATAGTGAAGCACTGCCTTCCCCTCCTGTTTAGGAAGGAGCTTATTTATAGAGGAAGATGGAAAGGTCACAGGGCTGCAGGGCTGGAGCATCAGAGGATGGCATTAGCATTTCACTTGAATTCCTTAGCTCTGCGAGCCACTCCAGTCTCCTTTGCCCTCGTGCCTCTCAAACCCTCCCAGGGACCTCTCCTGCAAGCAGGGGTGAGCTGGCTCAGCCCAGGTTGTGCATGGGTCCATCCCCAGGAGCAGCTCACACACCCTGCCCAGACGTGCAAATGGCACATGGGCTGCAGCTTGGCCAGGAGCTGCTGGCTGCCTGCTTCAGCTGGGCACAGCCCTCAGACCAGCAGCGAGGTGGCCAGCAGGCGAGGACAGCTCGGGCACGGCTGAGAGGGCACTGATGGCACCTCCCCAGCCATAACTTCCCTTTTGGTGGTGCTGTGTTTGTGATGGCTGGCAGCACCCTGTGCCCAAGGCAGGGCTGTACCCACAGCCTGGCTGTGCACCCACACTGCTGGCAGCTGTGTGGTACCATGGGCAAAATGAGTAGCACAGTTTCTTGTTAGGAACATTTGAAAGCAGTTTTAGAGAAATGCATCACATTTGGAAAACTCTGTGTCACAGAGCTGCTGTGTTTCTGGATGGGGGAGACAGGAGGTGGAAGTGCAGCTTTACACAAGCAGGAGGAAAAAGTTTGGCAGTGCTTTCAGCGCCACAAAATCTGAGCCTCTGTTAGCATGGATGGAACAGTGATTGCCCAAGCATTCAGGTAATTTTTCCCAAACAATATTCCTGAAGGGCTACTTTTTCCTTTTTCTTTTTTTGCTGCACAGCATCTCCCAGGTCCTGTGCTACTACTGACCATCACTCTCCTGAGGATAGCAGGACTGAGTGGCAGGAAATGTCCCAACAGCAGCCCAACCCCAAGAGGCAGCACACCACCCACAGCACCTCTGACCCTCTTCCCTGCTGAGCTCTGCTGACTCTATTCCCAGTGTGGATGCTCACCCTCCCACGGTGACATTGACATCCCCAAAGATTCTCTGCATCACAAATGAGCTGCAAAGGTGCCAGTGAGGGAAGAGGAAAGGGCACCTTTGAACTCCTGCCCTGGTCTCTCTTCTCTGGCAGCCAAAATCTGGGCTGAGCCTTCCTTCAAACTGCAGCAGCAAAGGCTCACCCAGGGGTGCTGGAAGGCACAGGGGGTGGGTCCAGCCACGTCTCCATGCCTGGGTGGTGCAGCCAAGCTAACCAGCTGGAGTGTGGAGGAACAAGGACTGCTCTGCAGTTTTAAAAGGGGAAATTATTTTTCTGCCAGACCATCCCAAGCTTCCAGCACTCACCACACCATCTGACCATGGGCTACATTTAAAACATGCTTCTGGCTCCTTCTTACCCAGGAAAGGACATAAATAACAAGCTGGTACAACCTTCTTATAATGCCACATTTTTCCGGTTAGTAAAATCTCTGGCAAAAACACGAAGAACCGGATGGCTCGCTGTGTGCCAGCACACCAGATGCAGGATGGATGCCTGTATGACGATGGACAGCTGGACATCACCTTCTCTAGCAGCACCCAGGCCTGGGAAACACCCTGACCCTGGGGAGGTGGAAAGGTAGGGTGACTCAGAGAAGACAAGTGCCCATTTTCCAATAGCCCTTCTACCAAACCAAACACTTGGAAGCACTGGTGGAGCCATGAGCAAGTTGTGGGCAGTAGAACTAATGAGACTTCATTTCCTATGGATCTGTCTCTTGTGGTTGGACTTTCCAGTGTCTGAAGACCATATGAGCACCAAGGAGACACTCTCTGTGGTCAGGGTGTTCACAGCCTCTCCCTCTGCATTCCCACCTTGGGTTCCTTCTCCAGCCTATAACTGGAGCTGGGCTCAGGCCACCAGCTCTCCAAGGGCATTGGCAACACCCTCTTCCCCCAGCTCCTCACCTTCCCTTCCTGGGCTCTGCCTCTGGCTTAATCTCTTGGAAACAAATACTTTCACTGCGTGGTTGGCTGAAATAGATCCAGTGGACTCAAAAATAGAGGGCAAACTAGCAGGCAGAAATGACTAACAAAAATGCCTATAGTAAGAAAGCCAGCATAACAACCTCACATAAACATTAAATATAAAGCAGGAGTAGCCCACATCCTTGAGACAAGAAGCCACAAATGAAAACTTTCTCAGGGCCAGAAGATGCTGGGCATGTACCACACATCCCTGAGCTCTCAGGGCAGTGAGGGAGAGGGAGGGAGCTCCCAGTTACCTCCCTGGATATCAGCACTGTCAGCTTCCCAAGCTCCCCCTGCATCCCCGGAAAGCCCAGCAGTGCAGTCCCTGCTGTGGGCATGAGGATCAGCAAGCATCCCAACCACTGCAGTCATGGCACAGGTCACCAGCACAGCAGCACAGGGCTGAGTGGGAAAAGGCTGGTAGACCCATCTGTTTGGTACACAGCTGGGCAGTGCCAGCAAGGAAACACTGAGCTTTGCTGACCTGCACATGGTTCAGTGCCACGGACTGACTGCCGCTGCACTAAACACTGCCTCACATTAATCTCTTGCAAGGGCACAGAGACTAATGTTTCACCGTGAAGATACACAACAAAAGAAACAGAACAGATCAGACGCAGAAATGAACGGTTACCCAGCTCTGTTTACAGTGTTGGAGGTGTCATATGCCCAAAGCTATATAGTATTTAAAATAGACAGAAAATTAGGTCAGGCACGTTCTAGCGACCATGGGGCTTGCTGTCAAAGGCAGGAGCACGGTGCAGTGTCACAGTGATGGAGGGGACCAGCGACTCCCCTGCCCCGGGCTGCAGTAGGAGGGAGGAGTGATGCAGGCACAGCCCCCTGCATGCACAATGGGCAGGAGCCAGCGGCAAACGGGGCTGGGCTGAGGGAAGGGCGCTTGTCGCCATGGAGAATCAGCAGCTCTGGCACCTCTGGAGCGTTATCCATAAGGCAGAGCCAGACTGATCACAGTGGTGCACACAAGAGAGACTCTAGGCATAAACAGGAATGAAAGAGGCTCACACTGGGTTCGGAATTCCAGCCTGAATTATCCAGTGATCTTCTATTTCCCCTATGGGTTGGCTTCCCACGTGTAAAATGCAGAGGCACATATAGATAGCTTTTCCCACTGACAGTAAGACACATGCACTAAGACTGTACAGCTCCAGAGACCACAGAGGCTTAAAAATAAATACCTTTTTAAGACAATGAAGAATAAATACCCATCACATGAACAAGTGCAAAATTAGCTGGGACCGTGTTGTCTATAGGACAGGAATTCACTTTGCTGTCAAGCTGGTTTGTGGCAGAGCTGAGTGGCCACAGCACATCCCCTGCTGCAGGAGGCAGCCAGGACAGCAGGCCATGGCCTTGGTCTGTATTTACAGCTTACTCCATGCATCCCACACTTGCTTTCTTTGTGTGATAATTCGCTTCCCACAATATTTTTCTTCCTAAAACTAACATGAAAATGAGAACAGAAGAAACATCGCCCCAAACTGCTGTTTGAACAGCACTGGCTTGCTAAAAAGTAAATTAAAAAAAAAGCAGCAAACTGCAGATGCCATCATCTGGAGTAGAAGAGGCTAGACTGAGAGTCAGCAAGAGATTCAAGAGAAGCTGAGGGAAAGATGGGTTTCCTTCACATCAACAGCAAAATGTCCCTCAGCAACTGAATCAGGTCCCCTCTGCACTGGAAATCAGCTTTCGGATGGGGCCAGCCACTCTTTCAGATTGACTGCCTGTGCCACAGTGACACTGCCACTAACACCTAATTCATTTTGTCCATTTAGGAGACATCTAGTTATCTCAATTATTTAACAATGTGTAAAATTACAAACATATTCAACTACAATATGTTCCTCTTGCGTAAACCTCTCCTCTTGGCCACATACATAATGAAAACCCTGTTGAGTCAGTAATAAAATCCAGAAAGCTTTCAAGTCTCAGAACTGAATGTTCAAATTTTGTGGCTCACTTCCTTTTCTAACCAGACAGCAGGGCTGCCAAGAGAATTTCTGGGCGTTCAGCCCCTTTTGATATACATACACACACAAGTATATATATATAGCCCTCTGCTGGGACTGGCAGAGCGCAGGCACTAATTGTTTTAAATGCAGTTATGAACAAATGCACTTTAAAAATAAATCAGAATACTACTTGTTTTCATCTGACAGAACAGACATCCCAGACTTGGACAGGGAAAACAATCAGCTCCAGCTCTGTCAATAAATAAATATTTGCATTTCACTCCAGGAGAGAAAAAATGCAGCACTAATTTTGGGAACAAACCTCAAAAATTCCTGTGTGGAAATACCATGGCTCTTTATGCAAATAGACTGGTTACACATGCAAATGCATGATTAAGGTACTGTGTGCATGTACAGGTCAGATGTGATCTAGCACAGCACAGGTTTGGAGGCCAGGCCCTGCTCCTGAAGAGCAGAGCATCCTAACCCTGCACTGGAGCCAAACAGTAATGAGCAAACTGGACCAATCACAACTGGGAAGGTTTTGATAGCTAAATACAAGAGCTTTAAGGTTATAATACACAGAACATTTGTGGATCCTGCCCAAAAAGGCTAAATAGTTTCTAAATCCTTTGCACTATTTATAACAACAACCACTACCACAATTACATTTATTTCTCTTCAGAAGCACTGCCTGGTTTTGTATTTATAGTGTAAGCAGCATATTAAAAAGGGGACCAAATAGATTTCACATATGTTGGTGAAATCCAAGAGCAGCAGCCATGTGAAGGGACGGCAAATATTCAATGAGTTTCACATGGCGTGGAAACACAAAGCAAAGTTCAAGTCTGAGAGTTTTCCCACACTTTGGCTAAGTACATTACCAACAGGCACCGTACAGGAGCAGGAGGATCCAGGGCACGGGGCAGCATCCCCACAACACCCAGTGTGCAAAGCAGCACGGAATGAGAGATACCCTGGCAAATAGGCATTGGCTGAGGAATTAGACTCTGTGGCTCTTCACGTGACAGGCGGAGCAAGGTCATCCTAACCTGCCCTGCACTCTAAACTGGGAGATTTTTACATCACTTTCATGATGAAATTTTTCCACTGTCAGTGGGCAGTGAGTCAGAAGGGAGAGGAGAGGGATGCTGTTTACTGAAAAGCTTTTGGCTCTAGAGAGAGTAAAAGGGAACTATATAGGAGAGGCTAAGGATGGCCTCCAAGAAGAACATAAGGAAAATAAAACACAGACAAAATATGGAAGTGAGGGTGGAGGTAGAAACAGAAATACCAGAGGAGACAAAAGGGAAGACGCATCTAGAAGAATCCAGACAGAAAACTGGATACAGGCAAAAAATAGCAGAAGGATGTAAACGGGAAACAGAGAGATGAAAAATGGGGAGATAAAAGGTGGTGGGTTCCTAAATTGTGTGCTATTGAAGTACATGTGCCCTTTTAAAAAATAAATCCATAGCAAGATGAACCTGATATTATCAGGATACCATTAACCCTATTGGGACAGCCAGCTTTCTCCAGCAGAGGATACAAAACAAAGCTGCCTGACTATTGAAAATCATGACATTGACTAAAATGATTGGAATCAAAGGGAAGACCGATTGCTCCCCACAAAAATACCATTCCTCCTCTTGAGAGAGGTCAACCTGTGCATTATAGCTGTTCTGCATATGCTCCTAGCATTCACAAGCACTCATCATATTCTTACTTCTGCTTCAGGTACCTCGACCTTAGCACATCCTCCTGATCCCCAGGAGTCGGGCAATAACATTTATCTCCTGTCTACAGAGAGACATTGAAGCACAGGAAATGAATGACTTGTCCAAGGCCACGCTGGCAGACTCTGGAAACCCAGAGCTTGAACCCAGCTCTCCTAAGTTCCAGGTCAGAACTGTAGCTGCTAATAAGAACCAAGAAAATGTAAAACATGCAAACGAACCATCTTTAAAGTTTTATAAGTGAAAGCTCTGCTTCAGGCATGAATGGAGTGAGTGCAGACTCCAACAGGCAAATTCTCTGCCATCCCATCTCCTGAGTTCCAGAAATCCCGTTGATCTGGGCTAATAAATTTCCCTGAGCCCTAGACATTCTCTTGGCCCTCATCCCAAGCTCACATAAGAAGCTATTTCATAGACGAAGTTCTTATTTACAGTTACTCAACTCCCATAATATTTTATCTGAGGTGGCATTTTTAACACTCCCCTCCCCAATACTGGATGAACTGTCTCTTTCTTTGCTTTATAGGTTTGTAACTAATCTAGTTAAAATCCCATAAATATTGGGATGTTTCTGTGCTCCCCATTCAGCCAGGAGGCTGGCTGAGGAAAAAGTCCATTCGCATTAAAATGGTGGTGACATCCAGACTGGAGCTGACAATTAGCTCATTTTCTAAGGCTACTGTCACAGTGCCAGCTGCCCTTCAGGAGCTGACTGTGCATCAACTGTGCAGCCTCCTAAATGTGTGATACTTGGGCAAGAGTCACCAGTCCTTGCCAGGTCTCACAGAGGGTTAATGTGCTGTTTGCTACCCCTGGGGGGCCCGGGCAGGAGCCTTTGCTTTACTGCAGCCCTGTGTGCCACTCCAGCATCAAGGGATGTGGGGGTCATAAATGCAGGGAATGTGGCTCCAGGGAGCAGCCTGAGGCCAGCAGGACTGCTGGAATCAGCAAGTCTCACTTTGGGTCCAGCAAGGCTGGGCTTGCTCAAGCCAGTGCTAACAACTGATGCACAGCAAAGAGCTGTGAGTGGGCCATAAATGAAAAATGGGCTGTGGTTCAGCTTGCAGAGGAAAGATGGTGCTGCTCTGCCCCTTCTCCTGGATGTGCAATGGCCCCGAGTGCTGCTGTGGCAGTGCCAGTCCTCGGCCTAGGATCCCCTTTCCCCTGGCACCCTCCTTTCCTGGGGCTCCCTGGGCAATGAGGTGGTCTGTGCAGCCTTGTCCCAAAAGGAGCTGGCAGGCAAGGGAGCTGCAGCCAGGGCTTGAAGAAAAAGGCAGCCCCTCACCCCTGTGCTGGAAGGCCCTGGGAAGGAGAGGAGCTGTCCTGCACTGAACAAGCACCATGGGACAGCCCCAGCCCCATGTGTCACCAGGATGGCAGGTCACCTGCAGTCAGGAAAGATGTCCTTGGCAGGTGAAGCTGGGAGAAAGCAAAACCATCTCACCAGGACTCCTGGCTTTCTCAACACATCTGAGATGGCTTAATTTTTCTTATACATTAAAAAAAAAATAACTCCAATTTACTTTATTTAATCATAAATGCTCAGCTAGCCCTAAGACAGGCTTCTGCTTCCTAACTCTACTTTTTCTTCAACAGAAATATTTGATGAGAAGGTAATCAGCCAAGACCTCCTTTTAAAAGTTTAGGGTTTTTTTTTTTTCCTTCAAAACCTGCCAACTATTTAATCAGATTACCAAAACAAACTCACTTCTCAATCAAGGATAACTTCTGAGGAAATCAGAGAGAGGCAGATACAGCCACCCATTCCTTGGGAACTTTCCAAAACCCAAATGTCACTTGTTTCAGTTAATCAATGTATGCTAATTAATTGATGCCATTAATTTTGACCATATATATCAGCCTTAATGTCAATATAATGGAAGAGAAGCTAGTCCTCAGAAAATACCTCAAACAATGTCAAAACTAACATTAAAAAAAAAAAAAAATCTTCTTGAATGTGGAAGTGGGTTCCCAACCATTCCTGTCAGCATCTCATGTGTGTGTGAGGTGTGCCCAACCAATTGGGTGGGGAGGGCTCTGCACATTTTGCTTTCCCCAGAGCATCTGGTTCCTCTCAGCTTTTAGAAATGTGCCACCTGATAAACATCCAGAATCTCAGCCATGGTCCTGAGCACCGGCTCCTTGTCTGTAGAAAACCACAAGCACTGCACTCTGACCTGCATCCCCACCTACCCAGGCTTCCCCATGCACAGGATTTGCTGCCCTGCTCACTCCTGAACTCTTCACTGCACTCCCCACCCTCATCAGGGGCATTTCAGCAACAACCATCTTCTCCTGCCAGAAGAATGCCCACGACTATCCCCTTCCCTGGCTATATAAGAGAGGAAACACCTCTTACTGCACATCCCTACCATCCAGTCCTCTATTTTTGAAGCATGTAAGGCCTGAAATGTAGAGTTTGGGGTTTTACACCAGCTAATATTAATAGAAACATTCTCAGGATTTTTTTCTCCCCAATGTAAATGGAACACTTTTATTTTTTTAAGCATATCCCTGCAGAGCTCACAGGCCAAACACTGCAGCATTGTACCTGCCCAGGGAGCACGTTATAAACACATCTGTCTAGCTGGTCTGTCAGGCCCACTGAGCTTTCTATAAACCAGGAAAAGTAAACCTGTACATTAAATATTTACTGTTTTCAGTGTGTATAATCTAGAAGTGTTTTTAGCAGCACAAGCGAGGCACAATTTTAATAAATGATTTTTATTTTGTCATGGCACTGTTAAAGGCTGTCCAAGGGTACGTCCTTAAAACCAGAGGCTCTCCTCTCACAACCAGTTACAAACATTAACATGTGAGAACATCATGTTACCACACACTGCTCACCTGAAAGACCCATCCTATCCACCATCTTTCTGCTCTGATTCTAAATTTTCCTGTAAGTCTGAGATCCGAGCTCATGGAGGGGTTACAGAAGCAGAGTCCAGGTTAGGCATTGAGAGAGGACAGTGGCAAACTTGTGGTTGACCGTGTCGAAAAGAGTAGAGATGGATGCACAGTGTTAAAATAATTAAAATACAAAAGCAAATTTATCTGAAAGTAAATAGGTTGCAGCCAGCACTAATTTTCTTTTACAATTAGCACATCCACTAGCTTTTAATGCTTGTTCCACACAGAAGAGCTTCTGCTTTCATCTCAACTCTGACACTAGGAGCCATAACTTACGTACAACAACAGGAAAAGTGTTGTTAATGCAGTCATAAAAAAGTCTCTGCACCGAAGTAGTCTGCTGATAGCCTCTGCTGACCTTTTACTTCCTGAGAACACTGTTTGCTGGGAAAGGAGTGGGCAGCAGACAGGCTTCCTGGCTGGCTCAGAGGTGTCCTTCTCCCTGAGGCTCTGCATACAGCTGCTGGATGGAACCCACATGTGCCCTTCCTCAGAGCAGCCCACCAGCTCTCACCATATCGCTCCCTCCAGTTTTATTTTAGCCCCCAGCAGAGAGAAGGTAAAGAAAGATTCCATTCATGTAGTTTCTTCTTTGCTCACCTAGAAAAATCACCCCAACCACCTCCCCATAACAAAACAAGTCTTTTGTGTTTGTACACTAATCAAGTCTAGAGATGGTTTAGCACTACTTCCCCATCACAGCACGCAACACTGGGATGGGAAGCCATTTGCACATTCTTGGATCATAACTCCATCTCCACAAGCATTCTTAAGGCACACACATGATCTGCTGTCTGCCTGCAAGTCCTCCCTATCTGCAAGGATGACATCGTGTCTAATTATTTGTCTGCTATTGATTTTTCCACTGCACTATCACAGACTGGAAGCAAGAGGCAGGAGCAACTAATTTCCAGCAGTGGAGTGTCCCTGGAGGAGGTGGGGCTGGCTTCCTTGCATCACTTAGCTCATGAAATAAGCGTGCCCAAGAGAAGAACACTGCCAGCTGCCACTGCAAGGTGCTCACGTAACATACTGGGGGAAAAGGGTCGGAGTCCAGGTGGAGCAGAATAGAAATTAACAGTAATGCAGCAAACACAGCTAAGGTCTCACTGTGTTTTAGTAACAGAAAATGAGTACAAAGCAGAGAATGAGTAATGATTTTGGACAAAGCCAACAGGCACCTTAGGGGATTCTGAAATTAATCCTGTGACATTTCCAGCAGCTAGCCTGGAAAGCCCAGTAAGTGACAGAAAGCACTGTGTGGCAGAGCATGTTCAGCATCCTGCCAGAGCAGGCCTCTACTCCCATTTGCACGCAAAGAAAAAAAAAATTAATCCATACTCTCTTATTTTTTTTCAAGAAAACGGCTACAAAAATTTGTTAATAAAATTAGAGACTAGGCAACCCCTTTGAATGTCCACAAAACAGTGAGAGAAACTATTCTGTCAGGTCATAAACAGCAGGGAGGGAGGGAAAGCATCAGCAGGAAGGCAAAGGATTCCTATACCCTTAACACAGACTAACCTTAAGGAAATGTAGTTGTGATTATTACTTATAATGAAAGAAAGCACCTTTGAGAAAAGAAGAGTTTGCAATATATTTCAAATGTAGAAAAAGAAAACAAACAAACCTGAAGCTACCAAAGAGTGCATGTTCTGAGCAGACAGTCCCACAGCGCAGATACAAGCAGGAGCTGGTTGTCTCCAAGGTGCAGTTAGGCTGTAGACTAAGGCACATTGCAGCTGACAACCATTACAGATCACAGTCTGGAAGTGTGCTTTGATCAAGGATTTCTCAGGCACAGCCCAATTGACTGCAATCTCAGGTTCAGCTGGCTCCAGTAACTCCTTGTGATCATGAGCAACTTTCTTCTGAGCTTGGTTATTTTGTCTTAGCAGATGTCAGTGCATATGCATCGCTCCACTGGGAAATCCTGCACTCTGAAGACCAAAGTTTAAAGTTAAGATGTTTCCACTGAGGTCACTTGGGATGATGAATTCTCTGCAGTGAGATCTCTGCCTGAGACCTTTGTCTCAGCAGATGCTGGGAAAGAACCTGTGTATGCTCCTGACACCTCAGCCTCCTTCATGTAAGTCATGAGACGCAGCTGTGAGTTCTTTTCTGGAATTTATAAAGAGACTTCAGGCTATATTGCTACCTTCTGCAAGCTTCATGACTGCATGGGATGAAAACAATAGACATAACTAAGAAATACATGCGCAGCCAGGTGTAGCTAGGACCGTCTGATGATTTTTATTTTGTGGCACGGAGAGACACAGCCCACAATAGCCTTACCATTGCAAACTTCAGCTATAGGGAAGTGCTTGGTGCAAGCTGCATCTTCTGGATGTAGCCCAGTGTTGAAGTACACCTGCATGACAGTAGGTGAACATGTGTAAGTAATTCATTCATCTCACTGAGGTAATGGTAGTCACTGGTGCTGAAGTAAAGTTAAAGTCAGATCCTTGAATGACCACGACAAAGGCATTTTGAGTCTGACTGGGGAGGAACTAAGCAGGAGCTGGCTGTAACTGCTGCACGTTTCTGCATCCAGCTCAGTGTGAGGAAGCCATGCAGCACAGACACACAGCCCACAGGGGTTCAACAGGAACATGCCAGCCCTGACTGTCAGCAGGGATGCTTCCAGCCTCTGTAACATTGCCGTGTCCCTTATCCATGTAAGTTGCAGGTATCCTTGTATCCATGTAAGTACAGTCATGCAGTTCACACACCAAAGCAGAAATAAGCACAACTGCATATGACATCAGATTTTCCTTCTGTTTCCCTGTTGGATGAGGAGGCTCACAAGTCCCCCTTGCACTTCCACACAATGGGAACCTCCAAGACACCTTGACAGCAGCCAGAGGAAAATGCAAAGAAAAATACAAAGCACAGTGCACTCACTGCACAAATACTGCAAAGCAAACCCCCCACATGTTAGAAACCACAAGCAAGGCACAGACTGTACAAAAACTGACAGGCATGAGCTTAGCTGAAGGGAGGGCAGTAGGGAAGAGGAAGAAAACAAATAGGAAATGCCATACTCAAAAGAATTCAGCATAAACTCTGAGCAAATCAAAGCAAGGAAAAACTTCTGAACCCACTTGAATTTTAGCTGCCGAAGCCTCCTGGCTACTTGGCTGCTCTGCCTGTGCATTTCTGTGCTTAATTTGCCCCACTGGATTTGCACCTCCTGTGAGTGACTGAGAGGAGCCATTGACTCAGGGAGGACTGATTTAGTGCAGCAGGAACCAGCGGCCTGGCAGAGGCTGCGGGAGAGGCCCAGCCCAAGGTAGGTAAACACTGTCGTGGTTTAACCCGGCAGGCAGCTGAGCACCACAGAGCTGCTCATGGACTGCAGCGGGCTGGGGAAGGGAATTGGGAACAACAGTACAATCCCTGGGTTTAGATAAAGACAGTTTAATAGAACAGAAAAGGATGTAAAGTAATAGTAATAGTAAAAGTCAAAAGGAACATACAAAAGAAGTGATGCCCAATGCAATTTCCCACCATCCCCTGACCAGTGTCCAGCCAGTTCCCAAGCAGTGGCCCCTGGCCAGCTTCCCCCTAATTTACATACTGACCATGTGTCATATGATACAGAATATCCCTTTGGCCAGTTGGGATCAGCTGTCCCTGCTGTGTCTTCTCCCAGCTTCTTGTGCTTCCCAGCCCTGTTGGTGGGGTGGGGAGCGGAGCTGAAAAGTCCTCAACTTAGTCCAAGCACTGCTCAGCAACAACTGAAACAGTGTGCTATCCACAGCCTTCTCATCCTAAATTCAAAACACAGCAACGTACCAGCTACTAGGAAGAAAATTATCCCAGCCAAAATCAGGACATAGCAGAAGAGGGAAGGATGTGGTGAAAAGACTGGAACAGCAAAAAAGAAGAAAAGGTAGGAGAGATGGAAGAAACGCACATCAATGGATCGGCAAAAGAGAAAGAGGAAATTAAACACAGTACAGAAGAGGGCTGGATGCTGGATTTAGTAAGATTTTTCTCCAGAGTTGTAAACTTCTGGTGTGCTCCAGTTTGGGGCTGGATACTTACTGCCAGTGGGAGCACCCGAGGAGCCTCTGTCCCACACAACCCTTCTTGCTCCTCCATGGTCCCTGTGTACAGCTATGAAGAACTGTTGCTGGGTGGAGGGAAATTAAGCCAGTTATTTTTTCTTGATTTGTTTCTCTGGAAAGTCCTTTCTCTGGAGAGACACAGGCCTGTGAAAATGACAGGATATACTCAGTAAATCTGTAATAGCTGCTATGTCAGCCAACAGCGTCAAATTCCTGCTTTGCATCAGCCAAGGTCCCAGTGATTCCCTACAGCATGAAAAGTGAGAAACCAGTACTCTTTGTGACATGGAGCAGGGGCAAACAAAATCTGAAAAAGGAAGATACCCCAAATTTCTTCCTGTTCCTGACGTACGTCCAGGATATGTAGGCACAGCCTGGAGTGCAAATGCTGGGTCATGGTTTGAGACAAGGAATTGTGTGCAGGGAAAGGGTCACAGTCTAACCTGAACTCCAAACAAACTCAACCTATCTCAAGTGTTGTCAACTACTTGAAATTCAGGACAGGTATGTTTGAAGGTTCTTCGAAGCTTTTGAAGTGACCTTTTCTTGAGCAAATGTAGGTTCAGTTAGTTTCCCATTAAAGTTGTATGAATGTGTGGTAAGACATGAAACCAAGTGAGAAAAGGCACTATTCATTGACTTTTCCTGTGGCATTTGCTGAATGTTGTGAAAGTCATAGATGAAAGAAAAATGCTCAGTGCATGTCCTTAAATTAAATGTAATTAAACAAACAAGTGTTTGCATAAATCCCTGAAAAGCAAAACTGGCCAATTTACACACACAATAGTGTGTTAGCTTCTTCTTTTTCAAAAAAAATTTTAAATTTTTGAAAATTTTCATTAATTAAGGTGTTGAATCACAAGCGTTTTCCTCCTCATTATAATGCTGCTGTGTAAAGAGTTATCCTGGGAAAAAACTAGCAGTCAGATTCCCCATCTAAAAAAGCACTTTGGATTTTTAAAACTAAAGTACCACAGAAAAACTCATGCACCTGTAAAACTAAGAGAAAACCAGCATAGTGGACAGCTTGAAGTCTAGAGCCCTGCTCCTCCTTGTCACAAGCTGGGGCTCAGCTAAATCAGTATAATGGAGAGTCATTACTGCCATAACTGGCAGCCATCAAAGCTTGCTGGAAGTCTCTCTCCAATTCTTGATGGACACACAAAATTATTTCTGTCAGCAGAAATGGCAATGCATAGTACACTTGGCAGTCTCCAGAGAGCTGCATTATCAGTAAGGACTGGTTTTCCCTCTCAGCTGTTGTTTTTTCTGGCCAAATTTTGAGGCATAGAAGTAAATGAACAAAACCACTGCCGCTTTCTGAAGCGCAAGTTCTGGGCAAAGTGTTCCTGGAGCTTTCATCCTAACACCTTTCCCAAGTCCCCAAACCACCTCAAAGTAAAACGTCAAGTCAAATTACTTGAATGAAAAGAAAACAAAAGCCAGGGATCCTCAGAAAAATGGGAAGCTGGACAGGACAAACGCAGATCTGAACCAATGGGGTTAATCAAACGTTCTCCCTTTATTCGAGATAAGATGGTAGTTTATATAAGCTTTTACATAGTTTACAGTTTACAAAGCACTCTGATTGGCACACTAACATTGTTTACCTTTGCCTTAAGGTGGTCAGACTTTTCACACTGCAGCTCTACTCTAATTCACACTCGGATAGCTCATTACTTTGTAGTTACCTTAACATAATTTCTGACTGCGCCACAACTGAATTCTCACTGCATCAAAGGCTTCGAGGCCCCATCAAGGCCGCTTATCAGGGCCTAGTCTGACTGGGTAGCTCAAGTCTCACTCCAGACATAAATCATGCTCTCTGTCACTCAAAAATTCTGTAACAGAAAACCTTGAAGACAAGACATGGAGTAGGGGAAGAACCCTAAAACGGGAAGTCCCTGTCAGGCCTGGCCCGGGCAGGGGCCTGGCCGCGGCCGGGAGGAGGGTCTGCAGCGCTGAGGCCATCAGCCCCTCTGCCGGGCACGGCCAGGCCGCGGGGACATCCCTGAGCAGGAGGAGGAGGAGGAGGAGCAGGAGGAGCCGGGCTGCGCAGCCGGGCAGGCAGCGTCATCCTGTCCCCTGCGGGACACCCACGGCACCGCCCCGTCCCCGGGGTCACGGCATCCCCCTGCGGAGAGGCTGCCCCAAGCACAGCGCCCACCCCGCCTCGCCCCAGCCCCCATCCAGCCCGGGCCAGCCCGCGCCGCCCGTGGAGCCGCTGCGGGGCCGGGGCAGAGCCGGGGGCAGAGCTGGGGACACAGCCGGGACACAGCCGGGGGCAGAGCCGGGACACAGCCGGGACACAGCCGGGGTGTCCTCACGGCAGCGGCAGGTGCGCGGTGGTGAGGAGAGACCACCCGGCGCTGGCGCCGAGCACCGCAGCGCTCCCGCCGCCCCGGCAGGGTCCCACAAGGCGCCTCATCATTCCCGCTGGTGTGGGAATGCACGGGGAGCAGCACACGGGCCCGCGGCCCCGGGAGCACTTACCGGAGCCCTGCGCACCGTCCTTGCTGTCACCCTTTGGGCCGTGGCACCGGGCAGGCGACGAGACGACCGCGCTCGGCTCCTCCGAGCGGCGGGGCTGCGGTGCCTCCCCTCCCCGGCTGCCCGTCCCGCTGTACGGGAATGCCGCAGCCAGGTTAATCACATCCCTCCTCTCCGCATTCCCCCGCCCGCTGTCCCACTCGCCCTCTCCCCCTCCACTTTTCATGGCCTTTGGAGGGGTTTTTGCAAGCTTTTGCCTCTTTTTTGAATAAGCTTCTCTACCTTCCAGCCTTGAAGGCGACAAGAAAAACCCCGAACTTGTGTTGGGAACAGTAATCTAATTTGCAAAGAAAAATCCCTGGAATGGGGACTCATTGTAACGCCTTTGGGCAGCAGACCCAACTGCTGGGCTATTTCAATAAAGAAGCGAGCTGCAGCAGAACGCCAGTTGGCTCCTCCAGCAGAGTTCTCCTAAATCATGATAGACAGATTGCGTGAAAAACAGGAATTCCAAAGAATTTCCTGCCCTGGGAACAGAAGTTAAGGCTATATTTAACAACATCTGAAGCTGTCAAGAATGCTTTGTGGTTGGATAACAGAGCAGAAAAATGTGAAAAATGCGGGCTACTGCTATACCAAATATGGAAATATTGTTACGTCTGGGGTCTAAATCCCATCTGGAAGTACTTACAGCCAGGAAAAGAAAAGACGCCACAATAGAAGCCGAAACTCTCTTCCCTATCCCCAAATATTAAACTTCAACAAGGCAATACAACTCAAGGGCGCCCAACTTGCGTGGGGGGCAGAGAACCCGGGGATACACAGGCTGAGGGGGGCTGTTCGCTGCGCGGGCATCCGCTCCAGGCCCGCAGCCGGGCCCGTCGGTGCCGCCGGGCATCTCCCGGCTCCCGGGCTCCGCGGCGCCGGGAATCGCCTGGATGCTCGCTCGCACGGCAGCAGCAGCACGGAGCGAACCGCGGCACGGCGGGGCGACCCTGGGGGCCGTGTCACAGCGGCGGGCGCTCACGGCGGCGCGGGGAGCTCCCCCGCGCAGGTGGCCGGTCGCGGGGCGCCACCGGCACGGCCCCGGCGCTCACGGCCCCTGCCGGTGCCCCCCCCCGCTCCCCGCGCGGGAACGGGCGCGGACCGCGCGTGCCGGGGAGCGGCCTCGCGCCCCCCGCGCGGCGCGGCGGGGCGGGACCCCCGCGGCAGCGCCGGGCCCGGGGCCGGGGCCGGGCGGGGCGGGGCGGCCGGGCGCGCGCCAGCCGCATTCCTGGGATGCCGCGAGCGCTGGACGCGGCCGCGGCCCGGAACGCGCGACGTCAGCGCCGCGGCGCACGCGGCGGCCCCGCGCCCTATATAAGGCGGTGGCGCCCGCCGCCGCCTCAGACCGCGCCGGCCGCGCTCCCGCTCCGCGCTCCCACGGGCTCCCGCTGCACCGGCGCTGGACATGGGCTCCGCGGGCACCCGGCCCGCTCTGGCGGCCGCTCTCCTCTGCCTGGCCCGCCTGGTAAGTGCCGCGGGTCTCCCCGCGCTCCGGGAGAGAGGGAGGGAGAGGAGGCGGGTCGGGTGGCTCCGCTCGGCTCCCGGCGCTCACCGGACGCTCCGCTCCGCTCCGCAGGCTCTGGGCTCGCCCTGCCCGGCCGTGTGCCAGTGCCCGGCGGCCACGCCGCAGTGCGCCCCGGGCGTGGGGCTGGTGCCGGACGGCTGCGGCTGCTGCAAGGTCTGCGCCAAGCAACTGAACGAGGACTGCAGCCGATCGCAGCCCTGCGACCACACCAAGGGGCTGGAGTGCAACTTCGGGGCCAGCCCCGCCGCCCTGAAGGGCATCTGCAGAGGTAAGCGGCGACCCCGCTCCCCCGGGACGGACCCCGCGCCCCGCGGTGCCGGGGTTCGGTAATTTCGAGCCCATGTATGGTTATGCTTTGTTGTCGGTAGCTTGGCAGAAAGGCACATGACTTCAGCAGTCTGGAATGCGATTCAGTATGTCTGGGCTCCGCTAAACGCACATAAGGAAAAGTGATTCCTGACTAAGTTATTGTTCTGGCCCCGCGTCCCCGGGGGGTTGTAGGGAGCTCCGCCGTACATTGAGTTTAACAGACCAGCAAATACCTGTGCTTAAACCAGCGATTCCCGCCGCTCACCCCCTTCTTTCCCTTCTCGTTGATCTCTGCAGCACAGTCCGAGGGAAGACCATGTGAATATAACTCCAAAATCTACCAGAACGGCGAGAGCTTCCAGCCGAACTGTAAACACCAGTGTACGTGCATAGATGGAGCTGTGGGCTGCATCCCGCTCTGCCCGCAGGAACTCTCTCTTCCCAACCTGGGCTGCTCCAGCCCCCGGCTGGTCAAAGTGCCCGGGCAGTGCTGCGAGGAGTGGGTCTGTGACGAAAGCAAGGATGCGCTGGAGGAGCTGGAAAGCTTTTTCAGTGAAGAGTTTGGTCCGGATGATTCCGAAGGCGAATTAACCAGGAACAATGAGCTAATTGCCATTGTGAAGGGAGGCCTGAAAATGCTACCCGGTGAGTGTGGGTTTATCTGGCTGACAGTTAAGGGGAGGAGGGTGGCTAGACCTTGGACCCCAAGGGAAAGAAAGAAACCTAGTGAGAGAATATATTTAGACTAACCCCTCCTTTTCTCTTCCAGTTTTTGGATCCGAGCCACAAAGCCAAACTTTTGAGAATCCCAAATGCATTGTGCAAACAACCTCTTGGTCCCAGTGCTCAAAGACGTGTGGAACTGGCATCTCCACAAGGGTGACAAATGACAATCCTGACTGCAAGCTCATCAAGGAGACCAGGATATGTGAAGTGAGGCCATGTGGCCAACCCAGCTATGCCTCCCTGAAGGTAAATACAGACTCTTCTGGTGTTCCTCTTCTCTCTAAGCTGCTTCAGGTAGGGGGTAAAGGCTGGAAAAGGATCTCCTGCTAATAATGTTATTGCCTTTCCTTTGCAGAAGGGAAAGAAATGTACCAAGACAAGGAAGTCTCCCTCCCCGGTGAAGTTCACTTATGCTGGATGTTCCAGTGTGAAGAAGTACCGGCCCAAGTACTGTGGCTCCTGCGTGGATGGCAGGTGCTGCACACCCCAGCAGACCAGGACTGTCAAGGTCAGGTTCCGCTGCGATGACGGGGAAACCTTCACCAAGAGTGTCATGATGATCCAGTCCTGCCGATGCAACTACAACTGTCCGCATGCCAATGAAGCCTACCCCTACTACAGACTAGTCAACGACATTCATAAATTTAGGGACTAACTTGTGTTGGGGGTGGGATGCAAAACAGAATTTTGAAGTACCCAGCCACGGAGAAAGAACTTTTGATGGAAGTGGTGCCTTGCCCATTTGAGGGCAACATCAAGATGTTACAGGAGTGCACTGTGCAACTGGACACTAATGCAACAGAGATTTAAGCATACTTAAAGCTTCATAATACTGGAGCAACTTTACTGCTTCTTTTTGGAGCACCTTATCTAATTATATACTGTTTTCTGTTTGTAAGTGATCAGATTAATGTTTTGTTCCGGTTATGAAAACTTTTCTATCCTGTTCAATTTAACACTATGCTTCTTCCCCTTCCTTCAGTCTTCTCCCACCCTTTCCCAACTAAGTTGGAAGTTACATTCCTTCCTGAGGTGGGCACCTGTGGGGTGTTCACAGTGGCAGCTATTATGTACCAACTGTAGTTTAATGGCAAACAGAAATCAGTTGTTTTAAAGCTGAGTATTTTATTTATCGAACTGTAGCTTTTTGTTTGTTTGTTTCCTCTGAGGTTTTTTTACCCCTTCCAGCCCCTGTAATACTGGAATAAGTTGTAAATGATTTTAATTTTATATTCAATGAATTAAAAGAATTTATTTATGGAATTAATCATTTAATAAAGAAATATTTACCTAACTACTCTTAGTAGAGCATTCCGGTAGGCAACAGGCTTAAATACAGCCTATTCAAGAGGTTTCTGTGAAGATTGAATTCTGAAAAGTTTGGATTCTCTGAAAGTTAAAGCAAGTACTACTGCAGATGCAGAAATGGACTAAATAGCCAAGTCTAATTCTTCAGATAAAGGATGTTTTGAAGGGATGTCTGCAGTCTGCAACCCCATGCTTTAGAAAGTATACATAGAAAGAGCTTCTTTGGCATTGAATGCAAATCTTTCATAGACTGAAATGTTAATTAGACTGTTAGATTATTCAAACTGTCCTGGAATTTGCAACATAAGGTACTTCATTAGAATGCAGTGCATGCACAGTGATGTTGAACATTGGGGTGAAAATGGTCATCAGGTCTCACGTTTTTTGGTGGCTGCTTTTTGCAAATTAATACATTTCTATGGCAGAGGAATGCTTCCTACAGGCTGCAGGAGGTAGTTTGCTTTCACTAAATTCAAATTAAATGAGCTTGAAGCAATGACTTTTGTTAATCCTAATAACACAGTGATGAAAAGTAAACATACTGTTAACAGGAGAAGAATGTGAGGAATTTCAAGTACTAGTCCCATAGAGCAGAAAGCAAGGGAGCTACTCTTCACTTCCCACTTTTTAAATATGCAATTACACTTTACATTGTGGGACACAGATGACATTTGGCTAAGGAAGGGAGCTCGCTGGCATGCAGTAAAAAAATGACATTTAAAGAACTGAACTAGAGCAGGATCTGAGAAGGCATCCAACATTGTACACTTCTGGTTAGCCTAAAGCTGTGTGATAGGTAAGAGTGACAGGAAACCTGCAACAGGGTAATATTTTCTTCTTGCGTGGGTATTTCTCTGTCAAAATATTCTCCCACTATCTTTAGTAAGAAAGATACTGCTCATAAAAAAAAGACTGATTTTGAGGTTTTGGAATTGTGAAGGGGTGTCAACCAGTGTCATTAGTTACAAGCAGAATTGGTTAAGGGTCAATTTTTTATTAATTAGACATAAATATCTCAATAAAATAAATAGTCAAATATCTCAGAAGCTTATCTCTGGCAGCTAATGCTTTGTCAGGGAAATTACCTCTTTTCTGCCTTCCCTCTTTTCTGCTCAGTCAAGTTTTCTCCCTGAAGGCATTCAAAAGTTGAGCTGTTTTGGAATTCAACACCTGGCCACCAGTCTCAGCTGTACCTCAACGTGTCTGTACAGTATTTGTTGACAGCAGAAGGGTAAAACGCAAGGAGGCACTTTTGTTTGGCTTCTGTGTAGATCTAGCACTGAACACAACATCAGCTGCTCGCTGGGGAACCGCTGGGTTTACACACCGGGTCACTGTCGGGCAAGGAGGAGGACACACTGCTCCCAGACACCCAGCAGCTGCAGGGCATTCCTGCCATCGCCACTGTCCCCCACGCCTGAATGACATCCATCTTACACCAGCGCAAGTCACAGCTCCCCGAGGATCACAGGTAGGTGTAACTGTGCTGCACACAGAGACACAGCTGTGACACACACGTCACGGACAAACCGCGGCCCTGCCACTCCTGCCTGGAGCGTGGCTTAGCCAGGCCCCGGGGTTACAACCTGTGCTTTGGTTTGTCCATCCTAAGGGGTGCTTCTGTATCCTGCTCACTGGAAATATGTGCTGCTGGGAGAATAAGGGCTGCAGAGGCAGATCCGATGAACATAAAAGATACTAAGTGAAGTTATCCTGACATAAAAAGAGTAAAATGAATCCCACTAAAAAACCTGCAAGTTTTTCAAAGTGGAGCTGTCACACCAACGGGTCGTCATCCATATAGTCCTCTCTTCTATTTTGCATTTCACAGAATCACTGTCATTTTTTGTGTGTCACCTTTGTACTTGCTTTGAAACCTTTACATCCGCTGTTGTTCCAGCAGAATAAAAAAAAAAAAAACAACAACAAAAAAAACATCCCTAAGTAGTAGGTGTAGATATATAAAAGATTATAAACTCAGATTCCAGTCTGTGAAGCAGTAGGGCTTACAGGTAAAGAAATGAGCACAACTATAACTGTATTTCCTGTCAAAACCAAAACTTCCTGCTTCCAGAGGAATACTAGGAGATGAGTTAGGAACACGATAAATAATGTACATAAAAAGCTGTGCATTTGGAGTGAACTCAAACCCTGAAAGTAAAGCCACCAGCACTGTGTGGGGCTCCCTGGAGCTGGGCAGAGCCGGGGGAGCCCAGACACGTCAGGAGGGAGTGGCACTGCCTCAGCCCTCAGCGCAGGTTGCAGCGCTGTCCCCTGCACAGCAGCCGTGCTCCAGCCATTCTGCCTGTCCCCGCTCTGTGTCCCGGTCCGGCTGCTCCCTCCCCAGCCGCGGCACCGTCCCGCTCACCGGCACCGTCCCGCTCACCGGCACCGTCCCGCTCACCGGCACCGTCCCGCTCACCGGCACGGCCGGAGCCGTGCTGCCGCCACAAGGAGCGTTCCTCACACTACAGGCTGAGCCAGCATCCAAGGAACGCGTAGCCTTCCACGCACTTACCTCCTTGGTGCTGGTAAGCGCTATAATATGGAAGTTACACATAAAGTCTTCCCTACTATTGAAAGCAACACATTGAAGACAAAGTTTCAGCTTCCATAAAGTGCTCCATGACAGGAAACAAAACAAAAGCACGAACACACAGACAGACTTCCACGACTATACAAAGTCCTTGCGGGATGCTGCCAGCTCGCTGCCGTGAAGCAGCAGCAGGTGGAGGAAAAGCTGTACTGATCCGACAGGAAAAGCTGTACCGTACTGACAGTGGCACAACCGAGCCACGACTGAACCCTCATGGGGCTGTGAGAATCTCTTTATCCACACATCAGTTACTGCACAGGCCGTGGAGATCAGTCCCCGGGGCTCCCTGACCCTGCAGCTGACACTGTCTGGGAACAGGCCCCATCTCCCTGCTACTCATGGGCAGCCACGGGGCTGGGCAGGAACAGGCAGTGACCCTGTGAGCAGTGGGAATGCTGCAGCAGGATTTCCAGCCCACTGAACCTGCATGAATCCCTCACACCTATTGAGGACTGAAACAAAAAAGTTTGCAGTGGGAAGCCATTCCTGGTTGGAAGTCAAACCTACTTACCTACACAGAAGCAGTTAAATGTGTCACACCAGATGCTTGCTCTTGCCAAATGCTTGCCCTATCCTGCAGAAATGCATGTGCACAATTTAGCTCACTTGTTTAATCAGTGAAACTATTTCGATGCAGGGCTCCAAGCGCTCAGCACACAGCAAGGGAAGGCTGTGTAGTTTTACCAGCTGCTCTGCCTCAAACCAGTTACTTTCATGTAGACATGTCCCTGTTTTCACCTTCAGTTTTTTCCTGCATATTACATAGCCACAATTAAAACAGCACAAGGAACAGGGAGGTGTCACAGTGAAAGCAGTAACATAAAACTAGCTTTGGAGGTACTTAGAAATGCACTCCAGCGCACAGACAACTAAACTGCGTTAAACTGCAGTGAGACTTCGTATCTAGAAAATATAAATCCTGCAAAAAAACCCCTCCAACCAACAGAATGATACAATAAGCATCTCTCTATCATGCTGTAAAGACATAACACCAAGAAACTGAATAGACAGCATCCACTATGCTATGGTTCCCCCCATAAAACTACACAGCTATGACTTCTATGTACACAATTTATATTGGAGAAGATCCTGAAAGACCCCAAGGCACCATTTACATAAGCAACTTCATCTGTCTTGAAGTACAACCACTTATGGGATGGAATGCAACAACCATCCAGGATGAAAACACTACACAATTTTTTGTAAGTTTTCATTTTCTAGTCAAAAGAAATTCAAAGGTGGGGTGAACACATTTCCCCAGATGGGAATCCAGCTGGGACATACACATTAACTATTTCCTGACAAATGGCAGTTTCAATTAGAATGAGGGGACTCCATTTAAGTGAGTGAAACAATCAGCAGTAGCCCAGCAGTGTTTTGAGACCACTGAATGTCAGATCAAAAGAAGCCCAGTATACCAGCCAACTCAAAGACACCAGTTCCTCTGAAACAACTCATTTCCTTCAGCATCTCAAACCAACAAGGTTTGAGAAGAACTCCTACTTAATCTATTAACTTGACACAATCAGACATCAAGATGTCATGGCTGTAAAACCAGCAGAGTTAGGAACCTGAAACAGGAAAATGCATTTTTCTCTACAGAGACAGGTATTTGTGCTGTAGTGGAATAATGCTGCTAAAATCAATGTGGATGCCCAAGCACAGCTGAAAGTAGAGGCTGGGAAAAAAGGTCAACAAAGAGATACCACTGAGAATTTAGATCACAGAATCACAGAAATGCTAAGATGGAAGAGACACAGCAGGATCATCAAGTCCAACTCTGGGCCCTGTGCAGGAAACCCCAGGAGTCACACCACATGCCTGAGAGCATTGTCCAAACACGTCTTGAACCTTTCAGGTTGGTGTGGTGACCACTGCCCTGGGGAGCAGTTCCAGTGCCCAAACACCCTCTGGGTGAGGACTTCTCCTGATACCAAACCTAAACCTGCCCTGACTGAGCTTCAGGCCATGCCCTGGCTCCTGTCACTGTCACTGAGCAGAGATCAGTGCCTGCCGCTCCTCCTCCCCTCTCGAGGAAGTTGTGACTGCAGTGAGCTCTGCCCTCAGTCTCCTCCAGCCTGAACAGAGCCGGTGCCCTCAGCTGCCCTCACAGCTTCCCCTCAAGGCCCTTCACCATCTTTGTTGCCCTCCTGGACACTCTCTAATAGTTTAATGTCTTTCTTACACTGTGGCACCCAATGCTGCCTCCAGCACTCAGGTGAGGCTTCTAATGCCACCCATCCATTCTTTTTTGTTAGTATCTACATCTCATCCATTGACTTAATGTTTACTTCACTTTAGCACAGCTCAACTTCCTATTGGCACTTTTGCCAAAATGGACAAGCTCTGGAACTACAATACAGACCCACCAGAGAACGTGGAAGCAAGGAATGGAAAGGCAAAAGCAGCTTTCACAGTAATTTCTTTCTTTCTCCTTGAGGCAGAACATGGATGTCGGGAAGAAAGTGGCAATGCAATTGTAAAAATAGTTTTGCTTTCCACCAGCTGAAATGATTAGGAACCAGCTAGCTCCATAGTCATTTATTCTCTAAAAAAAGACTCCCTCTCCCTTCTATTCTTCCTTCTCTGGCAGATTATTTTGACCTCATTCTGATTTGCCATGCAACCACTTCAACAGCTGTACTGATGCAGCTGATACAAAAAGAAGTCTCATGCAAATGGATTAGATAAGTACACAGACTACTGTGACAGTCAAATAAAAAGGAATAAATTCCACCATTTCTATCACAAGTTCACAAAGACTTTCCCTTACCCCAAAGGTAGGCAAAACTCTAGTGGCTTTCCATATTTTATCACCCTATTGACTTTTCCAGCCAAAAAGCCTAATAAGATATGCTAAAAATGCTTTTCTGCAGGAAAAGCTGTCAGCAGTGAAATCAGGCCAGGCATAGGGGACTTTGCTTCCAAAGCAACAACAAAAAAGCTACAATGCACAAGGCCACTAAGGGAAAGAAGGTCTCACTACAAAAGCATGACTAGAGCAAAATCACTGTACTATGGGGCATTATGAGAACACACTTCTGTTATCAAATCACAGACAGATAGCAGAACAACTGCCCTTCTTTGTACCTGATTTTACATGGCATCTGTAACTTCCCTTTCAGTTTCAGTATTTCTTTTGAGTTATTTTTGCTGCCATTTTTTGTCTTGCATACATGTGACTCCTTTCCATTTCACCACAGATTTCCAGCAAATAAAACCATATGCACTACCATAGCAACATTTTAATACAAACACAGTGTAATCTCTGTCCACTGAAGTACACAGTTCATTTCTTTTTCTCTTATTAACAGAATCTGCATCTGCATACAGTTTAACTGAATGTCATAGCAACAACATAAACATCAATTCAAGATATTTTTTCCTTTGGAGGGCAAAAGAATAAATGTTTTCAGGAAAAGAGTGTGGAACCTCAAGCAGAATGAAATGTTTGTGACTAAACAGGGCCTGAAGTTACATCATCATGGCTGTATATTTACACTTGGAAAGCTTGCTCTTGCACAGTGTTATACATTCTCAGCTCCTACAGATGTCAACAGAGGAGAGCTGTATCTGGCAGGGCAAGGACTGAATCCCAGCTATGCTGATACACAACACGTAGCTGGGACTTGCTATCAGCACTCCCACGAACTTAGAAATCCATGTACTGCTTCAGACTAGAGTCCACGTTCTGCACTGAGTTTCCTCTAATGCAGAGTAAAACTGCACTGTTGACTGGAGTAACAAAAACTGGTCCAGCATGCCTCCAAGGACCAGTGCCAGCCACACATTCTGTGGCATGACCCTCTTTTCCTCTACGGATCAACAATTCCTAATGCCAAGATAAATGTAGCAAAACTTAGAATTCGAATGTGTTCATTCAAAACGGAGCTGTCACACTGACAGGGGGTACAACACTGTTTACCCATGACAACTCAATTATGCCTCATACCCCCAGGAAGTTATACAAAAAAGGAAAAGAACCAAGTTCTCTCCCACGGCTGACTCAGTCCTACCTCCCAGCTATTGCTGTGTGCTTAGCTATGCTCTATTTTTGTCCTTTAAGGTTTGTGAAAGGGATGACATCATTAAGCTTTTAATTTTTTTAAGTAGTGTTTTCATTCAGGACAAGAGCCTTTACTCTTTGTAAGCTGATAGTCCTTCAGCTCAAGCATGCTGAAAAGTCTAAACATTGAAAGAAATGCTGTAACAACCCTACACAGAAATAGCTTGTTCCTTCTGTGACAAATAGTTTATAGAGGAAAATAAATGAGTAAGCATAGTAGGCATAAAATCAAGCACTCAATGCAAGCTGGTGTTGAATGACGAAGATTAAAACAACATCACACAGTTCTCATTCACAGACATGATCTGTTCTGAATCAAGGCAGAGTCCTGTAGGGATCTGTGTGTAATAGGACTACAATAGTATGTTTTCAAAATGGACAGAATGGAAGCCCTCTAGGAAGCCTCAGCTCCATGTCTCAAATTCCCAGTTCTTGACCAGAAATTTAAAAAATACAGAAGGTGCTTTTTCTCTCTTCTGTTTATTACAAGGTGCCTGTTCCAGATTAAGTCACTTGAAAAAAAAACAAAACAAGAACTTTCCTTAACTGCCTATGAAAGTGTTAAAAAACATCTGCCTAGCACAACAGTGCATAAACTTTGATTAAATCAAGAACCTCATTATGATGAACAATTATGACTAATATGAAGAATTTTGATTTCTTATTATAAAGAAAAATTGAAGAAGCTTAGGAAAACTGAATAAAATACTTGGATTGCATTTTGGTTTGTATTTGATCAATCACTTCTGTTCCAACTATTGTAACTGTAAAAATAGGTAAGTAGAACCTAGGAAAGAATAGCAAATACTACCTTTTAGTTTGACTGAACTCTGGGAGATTATTCCCAGCTTTGTCTGGGAAATTTCAGTTCTAGTAACCACCACAGGAATGCTTCTTAATAAAGTTTTAAAGCCTTCTCTTAGGTAAATCTGAAGGACAGATTTAACAGCATCTTCATTTAAAAATAAATTATGTTGCGTTTAACTCACAAGGAAGCTTAAGGTAGATTTATATAAGAAAAAATGCCCACAGGCAAACCCTTTCGTACAATTAATAAAAACCCCCAAGAACTCAGGAAAGTAATGCAAATCACAAATCTGTGCTCCTCAGCCAAAGACTGATCACACACGCATGCAGATCAACACTACTGCCTGCAGCACTCTCATTTTCACTGAGCTCTGAATCCAACAGAAGTGCCATGCTTTTACTCCAGATGAAACATTTTCTGGCAAATGAACTGTGGCAGTTTTGCTGTTCAGCTCTTTTATTGGTATTACTATGAATGAGTTCAAGACTGGCCTAAAGTAATTTGTGGCTACCAAGTCAGTGTGCAGCAATCACTGATGAGGAAAAGCTTATTCACTTTCACTGAACTGAAAAAATATGAAAGCAGCACCTATAGCTAGGAACCTTGGTCCTTTAAAAAGGGTTAAAGAAACAAATGTTGAAACAAGAGGTGGGCAGAGGACCAACAATGACTAAGAAAGAAAATAGAGTACAGGTGGCTACTGCCAGGCAAGAAGAAAAACTTTCCTGTTTCACCAGAGGTTGCAAAACACACAAGAGAAAGGACACACGTTACCACTGGGATAAAAAGTAGTATGTGACTACAAAGGTCTGACACTCTGGCCAAACTTCAGTAGTGAGCTGTCATGGTACACAACTTATTAACTCCAAATTCTTTACAAGGGAAAAAAACCCTTCTAAAACTTTGAACATCTCAAAAATCCTCTCCATGCAGCATGACTGGTGAGGACCCAGCAGTCTGGTGCCCTGAATCACAGACTGAGAGTCCAGAAGCCTAAACCCTCTCCTGTACTGCTCCCTCAGCCTCGTTACCTCCAGAAGTTCCTTCACTGCTTTCTGTTGTGTTTCTACCCACAACATCAGCACTGGAAGAAGACTTATGAGTGAAATACCACCTTCATGGCAATTTAGCACACACCCCAGGCCACCAACACACGAAGGTGCTTGTCTCAAGCAGGAGACACAGTCTGGGAACTAAGGCAGCAGCAACCCCAAAGAGCTGTCCAGAGTGGTTATGTCCAAATGCTGGCTTGGCCAAACCCTTGCAAAACTAAGGCAAAGGCTGATGCTGATTCCTGAGGATGCCCTGGTGCAGTGGGGAGACAGGCTCACCTGGTTTGCACCACTTGTGGCATTTCTGTTCTCATCCTCCAACAGACTCCACAGGCACAGGGGACTTGGATACAGGATAGGTGGTCTGTGATCTAAGAATCTTTTCAGAAGTTAACAACTGTCAGCAGACAATACAGAACAGGATTTTTTTCTCTTCATGATTTATTTGTTTTTAAGTAGGTCAATTTAGCTGATATACCAGTAAGTATTCACAATAACTAACTTCAGGTAGTACTAAGAATATGAGATGCCTAACACAAACATTCTTTAGGAGTCCAGTGTTATTTGCATTAGTGCCAATCTTTGCATCCCTTTCTATGCATTTAAAAGCCTCATCCTAATTTAGAAGACCGGGAGAGAAGACTAAACACACTTGCAACATGACACCCTGAAAACAAAGTCTGACCTCTCCATTAACATGTGTAAAAAGATGCAACCAAGTAAGGAACCAAAAAAAAATAGTATTGCATCAAGCACCCAAAATGTCACTAGAGAAGATCACAAGTAACATAAGACCATTTTCAGTAGCTCAGTGTTACACAGAAATACTGTAAAAGCAAACTGATCTAATGAAATAACTGTACTTTTTTCCCCAGTAAATTTAAGCATTAAGACTCAAGTCAACATATAAATACAAATATATGATCAGATATTTAAACCCAAACATTTGGCACTGAGCTGGTTAGGGAAAAAGGGAAAACAATGCAATTAAAGACTACAATTAAATTAGAATATTTTTTTTTTTCTGGGACCACAATTCCCAATCTTTTTATTTACATCCCTAAATATCCATTATTAAATCCAAAAATAGTCAAGCACTTTGAGAGTGCTACCTTTAAGTAAAGGAAGTTAAGCCAGACTTCTAGGAACTTAATTGTATAAAAAAATTTTTAATTAAATAATAATAAAAAAAAGCTCATTCCATCCTGTTCTCTCAAAGAACTGTCATGAACTGTCCTGAATTTCCCCTTCTTCCACAGACGAAAGGGATGAGCTTTCACTGTCTGAGTTCTCTGCAGGCTCACTGCCATCTGAGGATACAGAACACAAAAAACAAACAAGCAATTAGTTTCAGCAACATTGTTTGCTCATCAAACAGAAGCAGTTTTGTATCTTCTTTTCCTCTTAAGTACTTTTTTCTTTAGGACAGCTATTTCATAAGACATAACCAGTTTTCATGACATAGGATAAAGCCCTGGATAGGACCTCATTGTTGAGGGAGAAAGCAAGACAATCAATGTTGAGAATTCCTTTTACTTTTTAAATCTTGGTCTTTCAGTCAAGTAGGAAAGCAAAGTATTTATCCCCCACAACACTCTAGATCTACTGAGAATTTTAAATTATTCTTTTGGCTTGTTTTAAATGCTGTTTTCTGGGATGTCACAGACATATATCACAACTGTAATGAATTATAAATAATTTACACTTTTCTTAGCATTTCAGATAAGATGTGGAAATACAGAGAAACTGGAAATGGAAAATTAAAATTCCAGATGTTCCAGCATCCCAAAAATAGTTATAAGCTATGTAAGTCCATAAGCTATGGCTGGTGAAGTTCAAGGCACATAATAACTTACGCTTTAGGGCACAGCTATTGTGCTCTGCTGAGATCATATAGTGAAATTCTCATCTCCAAAACTGGTCTTCAGCCTCACACCCCACAGAGCCCTCTTTAACAAGCCCTGACCCTGGTCACCTTGTGCTGATGTCATCAAATGCCACTTGGTTGGTAACACTCAAGCAGCACAAAAATAAACTACAGCAAAGCAGACCCATGATTCACACTCTGCTCTCATTGTTATTTTCAGTATTTGATCTATGAATTTAAAGATGTTTTTGAGCATTTAGTATCAGAGGTTTCATTAAGAGAATGTTACCAAAAGGGAGCTGATGAAGTATAGCTACTGTCTGGTCAAGATAAGTTCTACAGCTGGAAATCATGGATAATACACAGGACACAGTGTGCACCTGTACAGTTTCCAAGGAATTTGTTCAAGAAAATAGAAGCATTTCACCCAGAAACATCAGAGGTCACATTCTGTCTATATTAAATCTAGTGTATAATCAATTAACATTTATATGTCAGATATGTACTGAGTAATGCAAAAAGTAAGGCCTGTGAAAGCTTCCATAATCCCCTGCTATCTTCAGCCATGACTGACCTTGTATGCTGAAATCAGAGCACCTGTAGTTTTTGCTGTTAAGCAAGTCAAGCAGCAGAACATCACATAAAAGAATGTGGCAATCTTCTGACACACAGCAATGCTGAACAGATAGATTTTACTTCTGTTACAGTAATATTTAACAGGAATTACAGATTGTCTTCACTAAAAATAGTATACTTGCATGGTGCTGATAGCATTGCCTATAAATTAAGACTGCCCAATCCGTGTCACCATATAACTGTCTGCAGTTTACTTATAATATAAAATTTAAACTCTTGAGTTTTTCAGTGGCAGTTTCCTTCCTTAATCTGTATTTTCCTTATGTAGTTGAAAGTTTCAGCCAAAATACTTCAGCCATTTCTGAAAAGAAGAATAGGAGTAATAGGCTTTATACTCATTAAATCCTAGCAACTTCTCTTTGAAGAAGTCCAGCTCTAGCTACCACCCAGTTCTTGGGGGTTACTACTTGAATCTCAGGGAGAACGGTGATGTTTCCCTAGCATGTGCCTGTTGCTGTGGCCATGAAAATTTGATTCTGTTGTTCCTGGGGCAGATCTGAGATTGCTCAGGAAGGATACAGTATTTTGGCAATTAAATTATCTCAAGACTTTACTTCTTGTTCTAGCCTGGGTCCCTTGCAAACAGGGTCAGCAGGGTTATGGCTGCTGGAGTCCCCATGCTCAGCAGACACCCTGCCACATGTCCTCAGGAGTGTGGCAGCTGTTTGCCTGGGATGCAAACGGAGGTCAGCACCAGGCTCCGAGCAGGACAAATGTCCCCTCAGGCATGCCAGGAGGCAGAGAGGAAAGGCAGCACTGGTGGCAGTAGGATCAGCAGGATGGATGGCCTGGGAGGAGAGGGCCACTGATACAGAAAGCCATACATGGCAAAGAAACTGGACTGCAACAAACACAGAAGATGCTGTGGCAGAAAGGTCACTTCTTGGGAGATGGGAAGGGGCTAAAATACTTCTCTGATTACAACAGACTTCTCCCTGGACAATCTGGAGGTTAACATAATATTTGCACTCTTAGCAATTATCTGTGAATGCAACTGCTAAAGCAAACTGAAAACTGTTTTTTCCCTCCTATATTCTGTAAAGATGACACACAAAAGAAAAGCACAATGATTGTGACACAGTAACTAAAACGGTACTTTGTCTTCAGGCAGAGTAATACCAACAAAAAAGTCCTCCAACTTTTATATTCATGTTGTGAACATGCTTATCCTCAAAGAATCTGAAATTACTGTCACATGCTTCTACTCTGAACAGAAAAAATACCAAGAACACAGGTTCCCAACCTAACTCAAGGCCGAAGTTGATTATTAATATCTTAATCAAGAAGATGACAATATGTTATGATAAAAGTTGTGAAAATCATGGTATTTTTGCCATTAGCTGTAACTTTTGCTATGTCATACCCAAGACACCTTAACTTGGAGCTATTAAATTTATTTTTATGGAATCTATAAAAACAGTTAAAACAACAACAACAAAAATCAATGGTTCTCAAAACCTGAAATGGCTGTTAGTGTCCTTAGAAGCCCTGCAGGGATGACTACTCAAACTATTCCTGCAGCAGAGGAAGGTTACTGTCCTCAAGACAAACACTTGTACTGGTCTGTGGCAGAGCTGTTGGCACTTCCCAGCTATTACTGGCTCTCTCTTCCCCTCCTCTTCTGCCTTTTACAGAGTCAGGTAGGTGCTGCAGCAGTATAACCTCAAAAAACCGTTGTTCAATCAACACTTACTTGAATCTATACCCTTAAAAGGACAACCTCCCTATTAATTTAGGAGACAATGACAACCCTATACAGATTAAGTACATGAGTCAATCAATTGTAATTCCCTCCTGACCTCTAAGTCATAGAGGTACAGCTGAGTACTGAAAAGCACAGCTCCTACACAGAGAAATAATGGATAAACTCAAAAGCAGCCAGCTTCATGCACTGCAGGGTCTGTATGTGCACTCCAGGGTGTGTATCACAGGGCCTACTTACTCAGACCTGACCCCTACCTTATCCCCTGGTGTGCTCTCACTCTCAGAAGCCCCTGCACAAGGAATTTTTGCATGCCACATCTTTGGGTGCAGACTGCTCTCAGTGTGATCTAGCCAGAACAGCCAAGCTCCATGGAGGTCCAGTAGCACTGGTACAATATTCTCAGTCCCGTATTTCATCAGTCAAATGATAGACATAGAGAGCCATGACTGAGCTGCTGCAGGGAAACAGTAACTGCAAATATATCTCAAAGCTTTTCTGAAAAACTCTGTAAGAATTAGATACTGGCCCATCACTGAAAATTATGGGATATGATCATTAAGGTGACTATGTGGGGGACTAGGAGATGAGAACTGATACCCTATTTTAACAGCTGAAATAATTTTCTAGCTTCAGAAGCAGATGCTGGGACATGAAACCTTCATACTGAGAAGAAAGATGGAAATTAACTTAAAAACTAAAAGCAAATTCCTGCTAAATGTGGATTCGCTTCCAAATTAACTCCAAGATCAAAGTTCTCCCTTGGCAAAGTAATTTTTAAAAGATAACACTGTGCTTTTAATCCACCCAAAAAGCAACTTTCCCATTATGATTTCTAATAACTATCTTACGACTCAGAATTATTTGTCCAATGTTAGAAGCTATGCTAGAAAATAATGGAGAATTATTCCTTTGCATGATTTTCAGGTTTACTTAAAATTCATCTTTACCAGACAGCCTGACTCTTCAGAAATAATCAACTCTGTGAAACTTTGCTACATAAAAAAAATTAGCATGAGTCTGAATAGTTGTTTCACCTTAGTGGCTAAAAATATATAAAAACCCCAGTAAAGCACCAGTAAACAAAGTAAGAAAAACACATCCAATACAGCTCATGGATGTATGCCATCAGGCTGCAATTTTAAGACAAGAGCATTCGTAACAGCTTTTTCTACAGCAATCTTTAAGCTTCAGAAAGAAATATAAGACATATTGCTCATTCCTGGAGATATTCGTAAGTACTGTTTATATAACTAAAATATGCAAGTATAACACAACAGGAAATAAATATATGCTCACCTTGGCCAAGGACCACCATGTCATTCTTCAGTGTTTTCAAGACAACAAATAATGTTGGATACTCAATTATTACTTTTCCTTTCAGATTATCTAGAAGGCTTTTGCTGGCATCCAGTTCATTGTACCTTAAAAATAACAGATTTACTTTGGATTTTAATACTAGCAAGGACATAATGTACATTTGCTGTGTGTGGGGAAAAAAGTAAAAGGCTTTCTGGCATTTCACATGATTTTCAGCTGATACCATGTCCAGAAGAACTACCTTACAGCTAAAATTACATATCTAGTATTATTATCCAACTACATAATTTTTTTAAACCTTCCTAATATCTAAGCATAAATAACAAAAGGAGAATGAAAGTCACATTTATCTAAGGGTTGGTATGTTTTATTATGTCTTAATGAATATCTTTAACAAATCAGGTAAAGACATAGGGTTATCAAAATTGATACATTTCTCAAAATCTGATTCTAAATTGAAAATAACATTTAATATTTTACTTATGGGCTTTAAGACTACAGGTTTAATTTACTCAATTACTAGTGTACCTTATTTATCATTACTTTATTATGAATTACCAGTGAAGCCCTAGGAAGATGAAATAAAAAGCTTATCTGAACAACTACTAAAGCACAGGCATGCTGGAGCACTTAGAGCTCTGTTTTTGTAGGAGAGATATCCTTGTTCTGATACAGGAGCATCACAGCAATGATTTCTAGAAGATGGTACAAATCTCTGCTCACAGCACCATCAGTGAGAAATCCCCACGTGTGTGTGCTCCAGAGGCACAGGACTGGATGTGCAGTCCCCCCCCAGGAAAGGGCTCCTCTTCAGCCCAGAGAGTGAAAGCAGGTACATAACAAATGACACCACAGTAATGAAAAGTAAACTGAGCATCCTCTCCACAATTACTCTCTCAAACTGTAATGCTCTCTCCCAGCTCTTTAACTAGAAACCTGGACGTGGGATTTTGTGGAAAGGAAGGGAAGTATTTCAATGGTTTCTGAAAGAGGGGCCTTGCTGCCTTCACTTACCATAACTGAGGCATCCAAAGGATGCTCTGGTATTATTACGCTGCAATCTGAGTTATGCAACTTTCTGTATGCAGCATTATTAAATTATCAGTAAGCTAATGTATCAGCTAAGGGCAAATGAAGTTCAAAATAAAAATATACTTATAGGCAGTACGTGGGGTATTTCCTATAGCTGCTCTACCTCCTCTGATCATTAACATATTATACAGTTGTGTTTTCTTTTGCCAAAATCAACACGGGATAGGTAGAGGAAATTATATACTTCATGATTTACAATGATGTGTGATTAAAAGCAGTACACTGGGAGTCAGCACACAAGAAGAATATTGGAGGTAAACCAGGAATTGAGTTCCTGGGATTTAAAGGAAACTTAGTTTGAGCAAAAATTCTTTCATATTCAACTTCAAATCATCATGAAAATATTTGGTTTCATGTTTCTTTCAAGCCAAAGTAATTATGACCTCTTCTTACTGAAATCCTTGAAAAGGGATAACAGTACATTACATGTCTTATTGAATGAATGCATTCATAAACTGTGGATTAACACACATGAACAGAAACATATTTACTGCTTTATTTACAGCACTCTAAATGCAAAGTATGGCAATACCTTTCCTTTGGCAAGGACCTCAACACATTCCTTTCTGGTTAAGCAAACATTTACCACCAAGAGGCGAAAGTAATTCACATGCCACAATACACTTTCCATTATCTCATATTTTAGACAAAACATCTTTAGCCTCCAGCTTGGCATAAGATAAAACATTGTACTTAAAACTATTTTATGATAGTGAATTACTGAAGTGTTAGATCACTGAGTCAGAGCTTTATCTTTTTTTGTTGAAGTAAATTTTATTGGTTGACAGTGACAGGAAAAACATCTAAATTTTTAGTCAGTAATGTGGGCCGTAAACTTCAGGAAGAATATAACAAAGAAGCTTAATGCTTCTCTTACTTAAACTTGTCTGTTACTGTATATATTATCCAAAAGACCTAAGTCTACCACATTCTACTTCATACACAAATGCAAGTTGAGGTTTTCTGCTAATCCACCTGTCAGGCTCTGACTTGACTGTGCATTCTTAAAAGATCTCAAAATAAAACTATTATTCGTCACATCAATTCTGAAGTCTACTAAGGAACAGCTCCTGAACAAGATTGATTTTTCAGGCTATCTCAGAAAGACAAGGTCATGATAAAAACCTTCCCAGTTTTATCCCAGAACTAGAACAAAGTCATACATCAGAGGGTGAACAATAGAGACCTATGGGCAAAAGAAGACTGCCCTGTTGGGTTTAACCAGAAGCCTACACACACACACCTACTTCTAATTTTTATTTATGAAAAGGCTAAATCTGTTTAGAGAAAAATAAAATTAAATAGCCTTTTGTACAAGTCTTGTAATTTCCTGTAGTCATTATGTGCAGCAAATTGGTCTCACCACAAGCAGGAGATAGAAGAAGGAGAATATCTCAATCAGATATTACCAGATACCTTTTATCGCCACTTTTACCCACTAGTTTTGTACCATTGAGATTGCATAGCCTGCATGAGAAGAACCCATAAGGAGCTGTAACCTTCTTCAAACCCATCCTTCACTGTGCACTTCAACTAACAACCCAGTGAAACGAAGAACAACCAGTGTAAATCTATCCTTTCACTTGGACTCTTTCATATTCCAGGACCACCTGCAGGAAACTACTTAGCCAAAGCTGTAATCCTAAGTGAGCTCCTTCAGCCCTTCATGCCAGGATGGATTTGAGATAAGCCCGGCTCCAAACTAACTGACCATGCCAACAAAACCATTGCCTTAATACCCATCTTCACATGTTTCTTTTACAACTCCCTCTGCTTTCTTTTTCTCCCACTGTCCCATTCATGCAAATTGCCTGCACTATGGCTTCCTGATCCCTATATTTAGCAGGACTTCTCTTTGCATGTTCCCTCTCCATCTTCTTTTCTTCCTGGTATTTACTTTCCACATATCTTCTCTTTCACTTCCTTATGTTCTCTCAGCCTCCCTGAACAACACCCACTATTTAATAATACACTTTGCTGATTATTTTCTTGCCCCAAGCAAAGCTTTATGCCCATGTCACAAAGCAATAAACAGGCCTGGATTTTTTCTTAACAAGAAACTACTCCATTTATAAGGACCACAAAGAGATGATCTTAGACAACCGCTTTTGATTTTAGCTGGAATGAAATAACAATAACTGCTTTTTGAAGAACCAAAATTAAGTAGAATTTGCCTGCTAGCAGGCTGTTTAAAAGCCTACAAAAATTGTGACAATTGAGAGAATTTGGCAAGATCCAGCAATCCCACATCAGTTCCCATACAAAGCGTTATATCTGCTCTACGAATAGTTGTTACCTTTCACAAAATACTGAAATTAATGTGTCTCTGCACTTCTGATAGCATCTGTGAGTTTCTGCAAAGGCTCATTTCACTATCTATAGTTATTCCACCACCTTCAAGGAATTCAAAAATTCAGTCTCCTAATCTGTCTCCCACAGGCAGGAATGCCACATTAGGTCACTGCATCACAACAAGTTCCCCTCAAACGGAGCCTGTGGCTATAATCGCAGTGGCGTAACTTGTCTCCATGAATTCAGACAGCAGGAAATTCCCTGCTGATCAGGTTTTCCTGAATGTCATCTACAGGAATTTTTTATTATTTAATAATAATAATAATAAAAAAATCTGCAATCTGGAATTAAAGATAAATTGTAGCCATGTTATTTCTTTAGTTTGGTCTTCCGTACACTGAAAAGAGAACAAACAAGTTTTAGCCAACTAAATAATTGTAAATATTACCAAAATGTGGATTTGTGTAATGACATTCATGATTTCCCTGTGAGAGTGATCAACTAAACTGCTTGCACATATTTTACACAAAGATGACTCTTCTTCCTAGAACTGAGTGGAAACATCGAGGTATTTACTTGGCATAACTCAGACACAATAAATCACACTATCTATTTTGGACCTAGTCCGAAAAATCCACAAGCAAGCTTACACTAACATATGGGAAGAGAAAAGGATTTTTTTTCACCAGACCAAAGAGGGTAGCATTTCTTAGGTATCTGCATATGCCTAGAAGGGGGCAAAGACTGGGTACAGCATTTAAAGTCTCTCCCAAGCACTCATTCTGAAGTGCCGCAGTACTGCAAAGATAATAACTAACAGATGGACTTTCATTCCTAAGTGGTGAATAACCTCTTCGTGTGGTTATGATTTGGTGAACATTGAAGTAGGGAAATGCTCTCTTGAATTAGGTATGAAAGGAAAATTGTAGAGCAGAAAGCAAATACAATGTATTGAAATAATGCATAGTATTTATATTTAATTTTGTCACTAGAATGCTGACCAGAACTCTAGAAAACCTAAGCCAGTGAATTTAATTAATCCAGATACATGACAAAATTAGAAAATTCAATGCGCAAAACAGCAGATATCTTAGAAACAAACAAATATTAAAAACCCCTCAAGACTTGCCATAATACTTCCTCTATAACTAACTCTTACCAACAGCAAAACAATATGAAGGAATACTCTTCCTGAACATTCTTTTAAGGAAAGAGAATGGGAACCTAGCCCAAGTTGATATTTTAATATGAAAAAAAAATACTACAGTTTACAGAACTCTTCAAAACCTGCTAGCTTCTCCTTCCACTCTTGGTTACACTTCTTTTCCTGATCTAGGACCTTCATAATTTGCCTCAACAGATGTTCATTAACCTATCCTCCATACTACTGACACCTGCATAACTCAATCAATACCAGTACAGACCAGATGCCTGGCCAAACCCTTTTCAAGTATCCCTATCTCAAGCAACACTTCCATTAAAAACATGCTTTTCTTTGGGGAAAAGAAAAAGAAAATTAGGACAAGAAATGTTCTCTTATCAACCATTTGGACTACAAGTCCTGCTAGGAACCAACTGAAAAAGTACAGGAATAAAAGTTGCCAGCATAGCAGGAAAGCATCTCAGACATCATCACCATCTCTTAACTACACCTACATTCACAGAGCACATAAAGGCACAGCCAATTAATGAGACAACAATGGAACTGTTCCTTTTCCTTGTCTTATTTCAGCCATAGCTCATCCTCAAACAACGACTATATTAAGAAAAGCTTTAAGAATCCAAGGTCTCCTCTCTTTCATGGGCTAAAAAATCTAAGAACTGTTGAAAAGTCAAGCATAAAATGGGGAAAAGAAAAGCTGAACTCACCCCCCCCCCCTTACAACAAACGTATTTCAGGCAGTTTAAACATCCTGCAAGAAAAAAACGCAGATGAAAATAGCAGAATCAACAACTGTCACCTAAATTATTTGACACAAAAGCAGATGTCCAGAAAAACTCATTGGTGTGTTCACTTCTACCCTAGAAAATATACAGAACAGTTAATGGAGAGAGAAGCAAAGTAAGAGTACAAGTATGTCACCATAGAAGCACAAAGGCTGTCCTTGTTTAAGCCTCTTGAGAATAAGGCAATTGCACAAAGGAAAAAAGCACAGTAAAAGTTGTTTAATGGCAGTACTGGAAAAATATATCAATTGAAGGCAAAACCCATTAAGGCGATAAGGCAACTGCTTCAACAATTTAGTGGACTGAGCTTTAAGAGTAATGTGGTAAAAGAATTCAAGATCACAATAATGATCTAAAGATTAAGTAAAGTACAGAACATTCTGCATCTTTTAGTTATAAAACAAAGTACAATAAAACAAAAGGAAAATGTGAAACCAGCAAATGTCAATTTCTTGTATTTGGCAGAATTTGGTGCAAAGAATACAGAAATAAAGTGATACTGAATTTCAAGAATGCGAATACTTTCCCCATCTCATAAGACATAATGAAAAAAAAAAAAAAGAAAAATCCTGCAGCAAGTGAAGATGTTATAATTCAAGTGCATCACAGCAATAGCTGTTTACACACATGGGAATTTACTTACTTTGTGAGGCCAGGCAGCTTCACAAACTGCCCAAAAGCTCAAGGTTTACAACTCTTTAAATATTATAGAGCTGACATATGAAAAAAATGCAAACCACAATCATGTAAGGCCATTCTATGACTTAGATAAAGAAGCAAAACAGCCTGAATTAACACTAGCCAGAAAACTTATTGTGAATATGAAATTTCACAAGGGAAAAGTTCTGATTAATAAGGCAGTGAGTTGGCTACTGCAGATGAATGCTTTAAGTTTCAAAAACTGAAAAGGTATCAGTGGCATATTTAGTACCAGTAAAAGCTGTGCATGGTTCCCAAAAAATGCAAAGAAGTCAAAATATGAAACTTGTACCACTAATAAAATACTGCATGGTCACAGGGAAAAAGCCTATGTTGTAAATCTACTTTAAGGACAGCATACTGACACACAGCCCCATGAAACCTAACTGAAAATAACTTTAGAGGCACAAAGTGTACCAAGAGATGAAATGAAAAACACCTAATACATCAAGTTTAGAAAACTAATACAGTAAATCTCATTTAACAAATTAATGCAAGCAAGCAGTACACTGCTAAAATAAATAAATATAAAACTGATGAGAAGTCAGTCACTGTAAATTGGAAATACTTTTGTTATTATGCTTGGGTTAATCTCATTAACCTCCACTTCAGGAAGAATAGATCCTTCTCTAATTTTGAATCTCTAAGTAGCAAGTATTAACTTCCAAATTTAGCTCATATGAAGAGTCTAAATACCTTTAACACTCTGTATTGAATGGTGGAAACATATTGATAAATTTTATACTTATTTTCCTGGGAATCACAGTATCATAAACATTCAATTAAGGTGACAGGTTACCAATGCTTTACAATGAAAAGGAAAAGCTATGAAGTAAAGAAAACAAATTATTCTCTTGGGAAACAAGCAGGAAGGTCAATTCCCTACTTGGCAATGTTGAAACAATCAGCCCCTAGCTCACTTCTGTCAAAAGAGAGAGAAAAAAAAGAGGGATTCCCTTTTGGCAAGATCAGGAGGAAATAACAGGTTTTCACCTTCCTGACAAGAACATGAAGACGTTGTCCTCTCCTCTGTCCCTTTAAAAACATTGATGGCTATGCTGCCATGTTTTCACAGCGTTGCAGACTCCAAGTTCAGCCTACCAGGGTAGAGTTTGTATCTTTGCTTTTACAAGCCTTTTCAGCCTTTCCATGTTCCCGGTCCCTGAAATTTAGGAACTATGCTAACTTTAAGACAGCATCTCATTGCTTTTTTCTTCCAAGAAACCAGCAGCAAATCCTTTTTCCTTCACAAGAATATTTTAACAGCAACCCACAGAGTCAAATTAAGCCCCTCAACAGATCTCACAACTCTTATTCTATAGTGGAATAGGACAGAGTTTGAATGTCACTTTGGCTCTACAGCTCATTTTCACCAGCTCCTTCCCTCAGCCAAGAGGCTACAGATTAATCAACAGGGTTTTTGCAACTATAGTATTTTCTTGGATTTCACAGCCTGTTTTCCTGCCTTCAAGTCTGCCTTCTATGTACATGCTACACAGCAGATGAACTTGCATGAAGACTTATTCCATACTATACTTGTTACCTGGTACATGCATATAGGGGAGTTCCCCTCTGTTCTCCAGTAGAAATGGTAGGCTGGAGCAAACTGCAAGATTTGTTCGTGAAACAGTCATCTCTAGCTGCACACTCTAAGAGAGGGCAGAAAATCTGCCTGTGCATGTGCTGGGTGATCGCTGCTATGCTTTAAACCCAGACACGATGAGAGAAGAGGATACTGTGTACAGTTTTTCTGTTTTAGAATTTGGGGTCTGACTGACTACCTGCTTTGCAAGCATGAAGTGTCTGGGGTCTTCTATAAGCACCAACCACAGGCAGACCTGAACACCACTACATTGCTGGACAGGTCAAACAATAGCTGAAGCCAACCTTTTGCTGTTTTCTCGTCTTCCACCTCCTTACTTACATAGTCCTCCTCTGCAAATTGTCTGGATTTAACTTGCTGTACTATAGACAGCAGAATTTTGGAGTGGTGGTTACGATTTCAAATAAATCTTTGTGCAATAAATGTCTCAGTCAGCAACTCTCTAGCTGGGACACTCTAGAAACCCTAATGCAATACCATTAATTATAAAACAGTTCATCCAAAAGAATTCAGCATGGATTACAAAACACTGGATTGTTACTTTAAAAAAAAACCAGGCGTCTACTGGTTCATAAAGGAATCCCTTTCAAGAAAAAATGATTGCACAAGAGAGTAAGATGGACAAACTCTGGGTTTTTTTAAAATCATCCCAAAAATCTTTGAAAGGTCAAGTAATTGTAGTCAGACATCACATTTAACTATGCATGCTAAGGATTCTGATCATAAACACTTAATATACTCAGTAATGAGTAGTTTTTTGCTTTCCATCTCTGTTGTGTAACAGAGATTTCACTGAAAAATGTAAGTAGCTAGGAAGGAAAGTGACTGTTTTTTACAGTAAAAGCTGTGTAACCTGGCATCTGCTGCTCTGCATTGCTTTTGTCAGCAGAGAGACTGATATTCAGATAAAAAAGGAGCATGTGAAAAATGACACTGAAACGGCTGCAGTAACAAGCTAGGAAGTCTGAAATAACCTGCAGGAAAACGTAAGGAAGTATTCAGAAAGAAAAGCAAGAAGTTTTAATTCAAAAAATCCCACAAACCAAAATCCAGCACTCTGGGGGAAAAATAGCAGCAGATTTAAATACACAGAAGTGCTGTGTTTAGGAAACAGACTACAGACTAAATTCTATTTCCCCTTGAACAGCACGAAGTCACCAGTGCCTGACTACAGTTGTGCAGAATGTGAAGAATGACTATTGTAAGCTGGCTCCCTGCTTTTGTAAAGCTGGCAGAGCTGCTTTTGTGCCAGCTGCTGCAAGCTACAGAGAAGTAATGAATTCTACTGTCAATCTTCTGGCACAGCTTAAAGCCAGCTTGGGGTCTGTTCCAACTCATGCCAAGGCCAGCAGTTCAGCCAAGGATTTGTATCCTTAATTCCTGTCTCATGCATATTGTCTACTACACAAACGTGGAAAGAAATTGCTTCCTAAGTAAGACTAGAGAATCATAAATAAAGCACACCACTTTTCAACATTCGCAAAAAATGCAAAGAAGAGATAATGCCTGAAATGTGCTAATTCTAGCACATTTGTTCTCCAAGCTGAAGCTTCTTTTTAAAAGAAACGGAGTTATATGTGAAAAGCAGAAAGCAAAGACTAAGTTCTCTTGGTTTTACATGAAGTTATTCACAAATGATAATGCAGAAGGAAGTGCTCAAAAAGAGAGCATGAAAAACTAAGGAAAACAAACAGCTTGATACTTGAGGCTAATGTCAAGGTATTTCAATAACAGGGTTTTTAAAATAATCTGAAAGTAACTGACAAAATAACATTTTGTCATGACATTTTCAAAGATAAGGAAAGAAATAATCTAAATGCTACATTTAAAAATGTGATTCCATTACATTTCTACTATGTTATGAACTTCAGGATAATTTTCCAAAAGTCTGTTGGCTTATTTGCCCATTCTAAGACAAAAAGCTTCACGTTCCTAAATCTATTACTGTGACTACTGCAACCTACTGATGTGATCTAACCCATAGTTATTTAAAAATGATAGACTACAAAAGAAAATTCTCTTTGAGCACAGAGCTAAGTCATCCAAGGGAATAACTTTCATTTCTGCCAGCTGATCTTGAGACAGGGAAGTGATCCAAAATTACTAACATCATCCAGCCTTCTGGAAAGCAACTGAATTAAATCAGTTAAAGCAAAAGAAGTGTTCACCACCATAAAACAATGGCATTTTGTAGAGGAGAATCTCTGATACTTGTTTAGCAGATTTTCTTCCCTGTGGTCCACAAAAATTAAGTGCCAAACATGCCATTATTCTCATGTGCCCCAGCCAGTGCCACCACAGACAGTTAAGAAGCCTCTTGATGTTGGAACTGGCACAAAAATTCTTTTGGTATTTTTTTCTTTCTGAGTAATTGAAGCATGAGCTACACCAGTACTACTGATACAGAAAACAATTCTATAACTGATTTGTATCCATCCCTGTACGATGTGTCAGTTTTACAACAGGAAAGTGGCAGGATATAGTCTGGTACTCTCCTGTACTCCAGCTCCTACATGGATTTGCTCTACTGAAAGCAGTGGCCTTTGCAAAGCTCTTAAAGCCAACCAGACTGAATTTTCCAGGCACCTAAATATTCTGCCAGTGCATACTCTGACCTTCAAATCCCCAAAAAGTTTTCTGCAACAATTTATTGTGAAACAATGCTCACATGCTACCCTGAATAGGCCAAAAAAGAACATTACTATATAAAAGACCTAATATTGATGGTTAAGGAAGCATTATTTTTCAATCCTAATAAATCCTATGCATGTGATTAAAATGTCAACTATCTAAACTAGATCCATGAAAGATGTTACTGAACCAGTAAAAGAAATATTCAATTGTTGTGATTTAACCTCATTTAGATTTATTTGTCTCTGCAAGTATGTACTGCAAATTAAGTTATATATAGTAACTCTTAAATATTTATCTTATGATAAGGCTGAGTAAATGAATTTCTCATTAAGTATCTGCAGTTACAAAACAACCTAACTCTGACTACTAACTTACTAATAAAAAAGACCAAGGAACTTTTTGATTTTGGAAGGGCTGGTTGTGGTTTTGGTTTAGTTTTTTTGTTACATAAAGCCTGATAAGGCTATTCTCATGAAAATGAGAAGGTGTATTTCCCAAACCACACTGTGTAATTTGGCTGTTGCACCTTTCCTTTCCTTACCGGAAAAAGCAATGCTCTTACTATATGAAGTCACTTTGAAGACATCCCAAATAAAGGTCTGAAGACAGTCAGGACACTAATTTATCCTGACGAAAGAAAATACTACTTTATGAAAGAATGTAGACTATAAAAATCATCCAAGATGCAGAAATTAAACCTTTCTTGGAATAGTTACAGCTGAGGAGAGAATGGAGAGATACCAACACTAACTAAATACTGCATAACAGGTGATTGAAGCAAGCAGTTCCAAATGGAAAACTATTCTGACCCATTCAAAAGGTCAAATATTTTTTTGAAACTTCATTTAAAACCAAAAGGTTTCAAATGCAGTAGAGAGTTATGTAATGCTTGTTTTTTGAAACCCTCCTTTGCAAGATTCCTCATGAAGTAAGTGTAGCAAATGAGAAGATAAACCAAGTGTAACTAAGAGTTACAGAGCATGAGATGACAGGCAAAGTTCTCTGAGAACTGTCACCACTGATGGTAAGACACATAGCAAGAAGAAAGCAAGGATTTGTGTTTGGCAGCTATCCATGATATCTGCACACCAGTGGCTTTCTGAAGTTCCACAGAACTCCTGTGAGAAAGCAGAAATCAGTACTTCATTGCTAATTTATATTTCTGGAGAAAGAAAAAATAAACCCCAAAAATTTAAAGCATTCTACAGAGGACCTTCAAACTAAATGGATGATTGGCTTTGAAACACAGAAAACAGCCAAAACTAAACCACGAACTCCTGTTTCATAAACAATTGCAGGAAATACTAAAATCCTTCTGTAACATACTTATCTTAAAACCAGAAGACTTAACATTTCATAATCCTGCTTAGATACTCTGTGAAACACCACTGCACTGCCTCAATAACACAAAATTGTAACTATGAAAAGGATTTTTTTGTAGAAGGTTCTGCTAAGCCTAAAACGAACATCTGACGTAGTAACATAAGTTTACAACTTTTCTATCATTTAGTGCTTGTGGAGTAGAAATTTTTCTGGTGGGTACAGGAGTTGTAGATAACAAAATATTCGTGTAGACTTACATGTATCAGTAGTCTACATCAATCCTACTCCTTCAGTCTGCCCACAAAGTGATGGAAGAGCATTTTGCCATACAGAAACATACAGCCTAAAATCACACAGAATGAGGAGGCACAGCAGTTAACCAGCAGTTAATGCTTCCCACTGTTAAAGAAACATAGATAAAGAAAGGTGAGAGAGCTCTGTCTCCACTCAGTTTTTGATCCATAGGGAAGACCACCAAGCAGCAAGCAGGTCATGTTTCAATTACAAGTACTTCCACTGCAATTCCAGCTATTGATTCACAGAGTATGAGCCAATACTCTCCAATTAACGTAGGGACATGGAACCAAAAAGACAAAAAATCGAAACAAATTCTCTCTTACTTATCTGTAGTGCAACTACAGTAAAAATCTGAATTCCCTCACAGAGCCTTTGTCACAACAACCGCTCTGAGTGCCTGCTGCCACAGACACAACTTATGTTGACAGAAGTGACTTTATGCTGACATAGCTGTCCCACCATTGCAAACAAACTTTGTACTTTCCTTTCAGAGAAGGATTTTTTTTTTTCCAGTATGCTGTTTCCTTGACCTGTCTGCACCACCCCAGCTGGGCCTGCTCCACCAACTTAGACAAAGAGATTCACATCATTTCCAACTGAGGAACTGCAGTTCTCAAGTCAAGATACACTTCTATTTTATCTTTCTACTGGTTTTTCCTGAACATCAGACTTTACATCCACTAAGTGGGATAAATACCAATTACTCCAAACTCATTATCAATCAACACAGGCTGATTCTGGGAATACAGATGAATCTCAGACTTGAGAATATTTAGGTTAATTTAATTTAATGAAAAAGAATTCCTGCTCCAATCTGTGACATAAGGAAACACTATAGATACTTCAGAAGAGGCAAATGGTTAAGTAATGAAAAAGTAATGAGCACATGAGACAGTCTACTTCTATGTTAAACTGGTTTCTTTTCCAAACCTTCTACACAGCTGTTAAATAAACAACTTTTCCTTCTTTCTTAAAAAAGAAAGTGAGAAATACCACTGGTTATACTGTCAAGGTCTTTTCAGCTCCTCACACCACCCCACCAGCAAGTAGGCTGGAAGGCACAAGAAGCTGGGAAAAGACACAGCAAGGACAGCTGATCCCAACTGGCCAAAGGGATGTTTGATACTGTATCACAGATGGTAATATGCAAATAAATTAAATTAAATGAAAAACTGGCTGGGGGCTGCTGTTTGGGAACTGGTTGGACACTGGTCAGTGGAGGGCAAGCAACTTTGCTGGGCATCACTTGTTTTGTATATTCGAATTCTTTTATCATTCTCATCCTTTCCTTTTTTGTCCTATTAAACTATCTCAATACAAGAATTTTAACTTCTTACTCAATCTCTTCCCCATCCCTTTCTGGGGATGTGAGGTGTTGTGTGAGTACCTGAGCTGTGTTTAGCTAGGTTAAAACATGACATCCAGTCATGACCCCAAGGCTTTTAACACATGATAAAGAAGGGTCTTGCTGTAACATCCAATACCTCTTTCAATACCCTGGGATGAAACCCATCAGGATTCATGGACTTCTCAATATTCAGCTGAAACAGCTGGTCCCTTACAATTTCAGTGTCCACAAATGAGAACTCACTATTCCCACACTTGCAACACTCAGACACAGGGTACTGGGGAGCCCAAAGCCTTTCATATTTTCTCCCTGCCTATAAGAACAGGGCTCTGTATCTTCAAATTCACTTAAAAACAACAGGTTTCTAGCTGGCAATTCTGATGGCAAATGCTACAACCATATATCAAATAATGATTGCAAAGAGAAAATAAATCAACCAAAAAATCATAAAGAATTTGCACTTGAATTTGAATTGGAAAGTACACTACACATTTTTTAATATTACTGGGAAAAATCCCCACCATAAACTGGAAGCTAAATTACAGCTAAAATTCTTACAATATATGCTTATTTCCCTCTTAGAAATAATGTATCATATTTTAAGGAAGCATATTATTTACATTTGTTACATTTGAAGACAAGAATATAATTTCAAATGCCTAACTAGGAATCACTGGTGAACCACAGTAAGTTGTGCTACTCTGCTGATACATATCCTTTTCAGTAACAATGACAACAGGGTGGAGTGTTCAGAATGGTATTTATACTAGCAAAAAATATTTATTTCAAGCTCAATTTTGAAGTTCAAGATTATTGTCTGTTCTGAAAACAAATAAAACAATTCTGCACAAGCCTGAATTCTGAAGACATAAAAGCCCACACCCAGAAATATGGTAACATGAAGAGTGATGAGCAAGTAACTTTGAGAAAAATGTGTAATTTCAAATGCAGTGACTGGATTGTGATAAACACTATTTTTGCTGCACTAATTTAAAAAGATAACTCTCCTTGACTATCACTTCAACTCCCTCTGGGAGGTAACATATCCACAGCAGAACTTCCAGAAAGAAATGGAGGTATGCATTTCTGTGGGTCAAGACAGTTATTTAGCATTTTAACACAAACCTGTGCCCTGTTACATTGGCATGGACTGCTGCTGAAGCAGTTTAGGTACGGGCACACTCACTCGATAATTGCACTGAAACGTCAATGCTGACATATTAAAAGACAAAGAACAAGAATTTTTGCCAAATAGATTTTATATCCATTTGTAATTACTCACTGAAGTTTATTCATGAGATTATGTAATCTCCACCTGTAATATTAAGGACTAAGAAATGTATTAAATCTTCTTATTACTTTTAATTAGTAAGCACATAAACTGAAGAACCACCTTACCTGACAGAGTTTTGGTTCCTGTTTTCTATTTTCATTAAAATCTGTACATCTGATTGAGGAGATGCTGTATAGATTTTTAATCTGAAAAAAAAAGGTGGTAAAAATGCAGAAGTGATGTACAATGACTTTTCTTCCTGTCATCCATAAGAGACTGATCTCTTATACATGTCAACAGCCAAAATAATGTATTTTTCATTAAAACAATAATTTGTCACATATTAGGTTTTTTTCTATAAATGAGGGTTGTAATTATTAGCATGTTTTTGCAATTACTCTGAAGGTTTATTGTCACCTCCACTGAAGTTAATTATGGTTACATTTTTCAGAATTACAGTTGCTTTATTTGGTCTTTATGCTGTAAGTCAGTTTCTTAATTTTTTGCTGTTTTAAATTTGGTGGCTGGACCCCCGGGTTAGTTATTTGGTGAATGTTAGGATGGTTTTCATTAAAGGAATTAAAGATGTACTGCTGACTGGGAACTCAGCTCCGCAAGCTGATAGTGCAGCTAATTTAAGCCATATATACAGAACCATCCCCTTTTATTAGTGCATTAAATCAACTAGGCAGGGAAGTTATTCAATACACACCTTTGACAAACTACAGGATCTGACTCCACTGGATCAATGTATGGCTTGAGGATATCAGCAAGTGTTTTATCATCAGGCACCCTTTCAGCAAGATAAAAATCAAGCCTGTGAGACATCCTTCATCATGTACACAAATGTCTATTGTGAGTCACCTGGAGGAAGCTGGATGCTACAGTGGTACAGCTGAGTAGTTTATGGGAGGATCACAAATGTGTATCAATACTGCATAGATATGGGTAGCTTTATCTCAGTTTCAGCACTGGGATTTCACAGGCACGTATGAGGAGTAAACAGATGAGTATCTCTAGTTTCTAACCCTGTGAAAGAAACATGCTGTTCCTGCAGCCCTAGGAGCACACAAGCACATAATTCTCATCTCCCTTCAGGCTAGGAAAAAAGGAGAAACATTTGTCAATAAAAGCTTATTTTTTTTTTGCCTTTTCAAAACATGTTTGTGGACTTTCCTACAAAGCAAACGTTTCACCCTGTATGAAGGTCAGCTCCAGAGTGCAGGTGAGGAGGGGTTGCAAATTGTGCTGAACATCTGCTCCATGAGAAGAGAGTATGTCAGGTGTAGGGGTACTACTATTATGAATATACAAACTCACTATTTACACAGAGAAAAGGACTAACATACATTAAGCCTGATTTGGAAAGTCTGCTAGCTTTCAGAGAGAAAAGCACTACACAACTTTCAATATTTTTTAGATTGAAATGCCCTTTTATTTAAGACTAAAATTAATACCTGAGTTTACCTTGTATAACAGAACTTGGTAAGAACCGATCAAAATATTTTGAAATTTAACTTCAGCAGATTAATTTAAACTTTATAAAAATATTTTTAAAGTCCTGTACCCTTTTAAAGTGTATTCAGCATGACAGTGAGGAAATATGAGCTTCAAATGCCAGTAGAACTTGTTCTCCCTGAAAACAAAAAGAAATGCATATTCTTAGTTGGTAACAACTACCATTTTTTTTTCTGTGATAAAGCTTGGTAACCTACAGCACAGGTGCAGAAGAAAATACATGGTTAAGATTTTGAATGGTTTCAAAGAGTAAAAGGGGCATGCAGAGAAGCTGAGATGTCCTTTGAAAGATGTAATGCTCCCACATCCTGCTAAATTTCAAATCTTCATGGAATGAAAATCTGTTCCTTACAAATATAAGATATCACCAATTAACTGATCAACAGTATTTCACATTTTAAAAGTGAGTATGTTCCAGCTGCCCTTTAACTTCAGAAAAGGAAACTGCTTTTTGGCACATCACCCAGGACAGATTACCAAACCTCTACAACAATAATAGCCAGAGTCCCAGGTGAGGCTAGGTCCTACAGAACACAGGGCACCCAACCTTTTCCAGCAATGATGGCCTGAGCAGAAAATGTCTCATGGCCAGGGAAGGAAGCTGCCTTCCGACATAACACGGATAAGACAAGTTAGAAAGAACAAACATTTTACAGAAAGATCGTAAAACTTCTGGTAGAGACCAAGTGATGTCACATTTCTTTCTTCTGTACGTTAGGTCTTATTTTTAAGACCCACCTCCCCTTTAGTGCTAGCGTAAGTAATACCTGAGAAGAGAAGCTACTGAAGCATAGCTTGAGAACAGCATCATCTTAGGCAGTATTTCTAGAGAATGCTACATCAGGGAGTCTCTATTCCCCTTTTTGCTCATTTGCAGAAAATCTGCAGAAACTTTTCTAAAAGAATTCCCTAAGAGAAAGCACAATCTAAAAGGTAGGTTCCTGGCCTTTTGCTCTGGTTCAGAAATTCACACTCATGACAAACAGCAAAGATTTAAAAATCAGAGCTCAAACACCTGTGAAGCATGGGGACATCTAATGATGTCTTTTTTTTTAACTACTTTTTAAAACATTATTAAGATGAATCATTGCATCCAGGAGAATCATCCTCAGTTATGCAAAAGATTCTGGTCTACAATAAAAAGTAAACACAGTGTTGTTCTAACATGTTGTTTAATTTGTTTATCAGGCGCATGAAACATTATCCAGCAGGTTCTAGCTGGCTGCAGAGAGGAGTGTACGTGCATGCACTAGCAAAATAGTAAACTTAGCTGCTAAGATCAATTAACTGTGATACCGATTTTTAAATGCAAGCACTTTTTATAAAGTGAGCTTATTAAACAAGTAATTCCCTTACCTAGTTGTTCCTAGGAGAAAAATGAGCTTTACAGCTGAACTATACTTTCTGGAGTATAAGTAAAATCAGATGTATTAGTATTTATCAAAAAAAGAGCAAGCAGGAACCCCCATCTTCAAGAAAGTAATAATTAGAATAAAACAAATTAATGAAGTCCAGGGTCCCCAAAGCAATGCGTGCCTCAGCAGAGTTGTGCAGCATGCCTTGTGATTCCTCCCTTCTTTCTGCTCATGATTGTTAAAGTAGAGAATGAGAACGTGGAATTAGAGAACGTCAGGTCTGGAAGAGATAAGAAGATTGTATGGCCAGAGCTGGAGGCTAACACAGAAAATATAGTATATATATAACCACAATAACCATAGTATTTGGGTTCATGAATTTTATACTCTTTTGCATATTGGTATGACAGTCTTAAATTACCAGACCGCAAAATGTTTTGAAATAACTCAAAACCATTGAGTGGAATTTTGGGAGTTTTTTGCAAGGTAAGTAAAACAAGGTTTTGCAATTCTTATCTTGACAGCTGAAGGAAGCACCAATGCTACCATACACACAGAGCAAACTGGAATATCAATAAGGTTATGTAACTAGTTCAGTTCTCTTGTGATTCCTCTCAGACATGTTAATATCTGCCATTTAACATGGAATGGTGTTATTTCAAAGCACTTTCCCAGGGAGACTAGTAAAAGTTAGTAAGCTTTAGACACAGAAGTAGGGACACCAACATTAGCTGAAGGAAACGCTTATGATGGGCACATTTATTAAAATGTTTATAAGGACTGTTCAGATGAGGGGTTTGTTTTATGTTATTAACTAACAAGAGGCTTGGTAGCATGTTTTCATTTAACTCACCATCTTCCACAATTTTTTCAAACAGGCCATGTTAATCTATTCTAAGTGACCCTTTCTGTGACACTTTGATCTTTAAATCAAGACAGCCAAAGCATGAGAGAGACAAACCATGACACAGCTCACAGAAACATGTACGTGGCCCACAGGACTGTCTCTAACACAGGCACTTGAAAAAGAAATGCTCCAAAAAGAACTTCTAGCTATCTGCTACCTGTTGCTAGGAACACTCTACATGTGTCTGTAAATGGTTGTCACACAGCACATCCTCATTTCACATGCAAGACTGATTCCCTGTGGGCTCACTGAGGCAGACTCAGTTCATCACTGCAGCTGTAAAATCAGCTTAGAGGATTGTTCTCAGACTTCCGCCCTCCCTGCCCCTTCCAGGCACAATCTAGTCTATGGAATAGTGCACAGAAAGTCAATCAGGGAAGCTGAAGTTAAAAAGCTCATTTCTCATCAAAAAGTTCCACTTTGAAAAAACAGAAATGTTGATTTTATTTCCTCAGCAAACTAATACCATAACTAGCAATTAATGACTAAATCTCTCTTCAAAGTATTCTTGCCTGGAAGTAAATGGCAAGCAGAAAGAGGCAAGACAGTTTAAGAACAGGATAGATGTAAGCAAGAAAAAAAGAAGCTTGGAACAGGAATAGCCTCATACTCTTCACTATAATGAAGTCTTGAAAAACAACCTGCTGGGTGCCTGTTATTGAAGTGAAGCCTCCCTCACCATCACTGATGTGTGCCCAGAGAACTTGATGTCAGCTGTAGATGCTATCATGGCTGCTTCACAACAAGTTCTGATCAAAGTCAGATATCCTGGCTCCAAGATCTCACTTACTTAATTTTCCATTATGGCTCACTGGGGTAGTATTTCCTTCAAATGCAATGGACATGTAGTATGTTCGTTTTCTAAATTAAAATGCCTAATTGAATTAGTCATCTGCATTGGAGTAACAGCTCACTCCGTGAAGCATTCCATGCCACTCAGCTGCCATGGAATGCCCCTCCAAAAGTGCCCTGGTTTTTTGGCTACCAAGGCACTGACTATAAAAGTACCCAACAGCAGAAATCTGGGCGAAGCACAAGCATTTCAGTGATTTCAGTAGAAGTAGCATCATAGCCCATCCCTGCACTGCTTGGTTTCATCTCCTATTCTGGCTACTTCAGAAGCATGGAAATGGATCAGAGGGAAAAGTGGAGCCAAGCACCCCTCTCCTTGCATGAGATGTAGATGCAAAATGCATTCAGAACTGCACAGGCTGTTTCACAACTACAGTTCTAGAAAAAGTGAGTTTCATTTCTCCTAAAACTTCCAAAAATTTCCTTTGTCATCAGCTGTAGTTGCTCCAGAACTAATGTAGATGATTTAAAAATTTTTCACAGCAACAATGGAAACATTTTTACTTCTGATGTTACAAAGACAGCACCAGTATATACAAAGTGGCTGTCTCTTCCAGCTGGCTCTCAGAACAACCACAATAATTTTCACTACCTTTACAGTTACAGCAGTACCTAGGAAGATGCTCAAAAAACTGTGACTGCAGCTAGTACAGCTGCTGGGAATTAAGAATTTATCTACAAATATTCTGGACTTGGACATACCTGTTAAGTGCCTTGGCAGAAGTGTCTAATGTTTACATATTTATTCAAAAATATATGAAATATCTCATAAAGATGAATTCTAGGCTTCCAATGAGCCTTTCCTCTCAGTTTTGTCTAGAATGCAGCAGAACTGTTTTAAACATCTTTAGAAGGTATTTTTAAATGTGTGTATATATATATATATATATATATATATATATATATATATGCAAACTAAAATATTAACAAAAAATCCAAATTCATCACATCTTAATATTATCAACTGCAGTTCTGGCTCTACAGAAGTCTTTCACTGGCAGCTTGTCAAAGATAGTGATTCACTGATGATTCTATTTCAATTTAGCAACTAGTATTCTTAAAATATTAGTATACAGGATATCTTACGTCAAAAGTGCAAATACTGCAGTATTTCCTGTCCTTTCATTTTGAATTCATAGAAGTGATTAAAAGGACATGAAGTTTAATGTCAGACCAGTTATCCTTTCATCTGAAAATACTCAGTACTCTCTCAGAATGCACTGAAGTTTAATTGAAGTACTGGGCATTCAGCTCATATAGTTTTGGATAATACTGACTTCCTCGACTTACTTTCTTCTTCATGGGTCCAAGAAAGCAAGCAAACCTATGTACTAAGTAACAACTAAATTCAAGTTTAACAACTCCAGTGCTGCTATATTAAGGTAAAACCCAGTTCAGAAAACTCCTCGCTGTATTCTCAAAATCAACATTTCAAACAATAATTGTAATTATCTCTACCTAGCTAAGAATTAGAGCTGACATTTTAGAACTTTCAAGTGTACCTCAAAGTGTAGCAATAATGATCTCCTAAAAGAGATTACCCTAATCCCAAATCTCCACACTGTATTTTTTTCCTGTATTACATCTAAGAGGTGAGGTAATGTAAAACTTCCTCCTTCCACATATATCCCTCTGACCAAATGCTCCCAGGTGCAAGCATGGCTGCTACAAGAGAAGTTTGTAGACCTCTGGCCCCTCTTGGTGGGGAGGAGAGGTAAAAAAGATTTTCTCTGGGAGATACACTGTGAATGGATTGTGGAGGAAGCTGGCTGGGGATGTCTATGACAGTGCAAGCATCAGGGAGGGCTGGAGTAGGGCAGCACAAGCTGCAGAGCTCAGGGAACTGCACTGCTCCATTTCAGTGTCTCACTACACCATCTCCCGCCAGGGAACAGGAGCCATGGACTTGCAAGCTCATTCCCCTCTTCCCAGTTGACCTGCTGGCTGGAGCCTCCTAGATGGTTTCAGTTTCAGCCTGGCCTCACCCTTCACCCCTTTCCCAGAGGTTTTCTATCCCAGCAATTCACCATCAACTCCACGGAAGAATGTATCCAGTGGGAAACTCTCAGCTGTATTGAAAATAAGGGTACCACAGGAAATGTAGGGTGAAGCAGCACTTCAAAAATAATTTATGAATAAGTCAGACACACCATGAGTTTACACCCTGGACTCAGACACTACTTTCTAATGACCCTCCATTACCTAGATATTCAATATTACACATTAGTCTAATCCATGTGTTGCCCAGCATTGGCACGTATGCTTTCACATCAGCTGTAGCAAACAAACTCATGGAATCCAGGAAATGGAGAGTCTGGCTAACACATTGAAACAACAGTGATGTGTCCTCCAGCGCTGGCACGGGCAGGGGATGACACAAGAATACATCTTGTACTTCCTAGCTTTGGACTGCTCTCATTCCTGCCTTGTACTGCCCAACAGCTTGGCTCGCAGGGAGAGTGTCAAGAGGACATGGGAGAAGCCTGTTCTCAGTTTTCCATGCACAGATGTTGAGCAGCTTCCAGCCTCCACCCTCTGGAGTAATCTGTCTACAAATCTGACTGACAAACAGCACGAGAAGGGGCTCACATCTACAGGAGAGAGACACGCCTGACCCTGAGTACTGTCAGGTGCTAAGCCCATATAATGGATATATGACTATCTGCACAGCTTTACCTCATTTCAATGTAATATTCAACAAAATGTTATGGCTGCCATGAAGTCCCATGACACAGGTGCTAAAAGCCTGATAATCCAAGCTGGTTTGACCAAACTTGATTCCTTAGAACACAGAACATGTCATTTAAAAAAACAAAACCAATCAAAAAAAAAAATCCCCAAAACCTGGATAATTTTTAATCTGCCTCACTGGATTCAAACAGTCCATTGTTGTGTGAATGCCAATAGCAGCAATAGAGAGGAAATACATCCTTTTTGTAATAATCACTTAGCATATTCCATACCCATGGACAGCATTTGCAAGAAAAGGACAGTGATTTCCTATGTCTTCAGGACAGATAATGTTATCAAGTCCTTTCTGGCTGGATGTAAAAGTTCCAGAAAAGCTACCATTCCACAGCAACAACATAAGTTCCCCAGGACTTTATGAATAACACCAACCAGTAAGGCATCTTACCAGAAAGCCTGTGAAATATTTCCATGCCTATTTGCCAAGAAATCACCTTCCTTGCCCCATTCTTAATTTGTCCTCAGCATAACCTACACTTCAGTGTGTACCCAAAAAAGCTTTCTAGAGGAAAAAGGAAACTGTCCATGAAGCCAAATGTCTGTCAGTAGAGCACTGTACCATGGCCAGGATCTTCCCAACAGTGTCAAACCTGTCCCTGTCTGTGCCTCTTCTGTCCTCTTACCTACTGACCCCAGCATTCCTGGGCTTCCTGCACTTGCTCTTGAGGGCTAATCCCTACCCTGTACTTGTTAATTGTGTTTATTTTATCTGTAACACTGAGGAAATTCCCCATTAAAGTGAAGCTCAGCTTTGAGCGTTCTTCCAGCATGAGACTAGTAAAAGGGATCTGTATAAGGTAGAGCATGCAGCCAAATACAGGGAAGTCAGTGCAGAGGAAGACACCTCTGCAAAGTCTGGGATTGGCCTGCTCTGTTCTGAGAGGAGACCTATAAATCTGGGGCAGAGGGAGGAGAAAATACCTCAGATACCCTTTCTTTCCGTTGGTTCAGTCTGAGTTTTCTCTAACAGAACTGGTAAAATATGTAACTTCAAAAAGGTTACACTTCTACATCTGTTTGATGCCTAATGTTCTGCTACAATCTACTCTGTGTGCAAAACCAAACCTGCCTATGTTTTTCCCTAGAGCAGCCTCAAGGACCCAGGTGGGTGTGTTAGCAGTTTCCAGGTGGGTTGTTGCTCTGTCAGAGACAGACCTCTGGTGGCCAGCCAGAGACCGACACCGTGGAGTGCACAGCTCCCAGAACAGAGGGAAAACACATCCTGAAAACACAAACTGCCACCAAAACCACGAACAAAACAAGTAAAGAAGCCATCATAGGGATATGAGCCATCAGGGATGTCACTGACACTCAGAAGGAATTTTTATTTGACCCCAGTATATCACTGAGCTAAACTGTGGACCTGAGTCCTGTCACAATGAAATACTTCATCAATTCTTTCATTTTCACTGCGAAAATACTTTAAAATACAATCTCTGGATATTAGAGAACAACCAGAGAGTGGATAAAGGAAGAAATATTTAAATTTTCCCTAGCCTCTTTCCTGAATTTCTATCTGTCTGCACTTGTCTCTCTAAGCTGTGCCATATCCAACATTCCCGTCCTCCAGCAGAGCAACTCCCACCACAGAATGCAACACAGGTACTGAAACACCTCTCTTTTCAGAGACAGGGATTTGTGCAACCTTTCTACCTCAAACAATCCTCTATCATAAAACCTCCAAAGAAGCATTTTCTTTTTCCAGCAAAAAACCTAAGCGTTAATTAAAAGACTACAACAGCACTGATTCTTTGTTCCATTACCCAGTGTTAGCATTTTTCAAAATAAAGCATGAACTATGTAAGCTGTTAAACCAAGCTCCAAGAATCTAAACAAAATGAAAACATGAAAGCATGAAATATTAAAAAGCTTTTGCAAAAAAATGTGCATCTAACAAATTTTAAAGCAAGCATATTGGTATGAACTCAAATTCTCATCATTATATACTCAAAATATTGCTGACTGTAACCAACTGAAGACTCACATGGAATTGAAGGTGGTAGAATTTTCTCTTCTTTTTGTAAATCCAATAGGCAGTGTTTTTAGCTCAATATTACAACCTCGAGCTTTGTTCCTCAAGCAGTATAACTGGCAAAAAATATAATAAAAACATTAAAAAAAATCTGAATATATAAATCCCCTGAAAATGAAACAATAAAAGGGTGACAGGAATTATGAGAATACTATTGAAAAGGCCATATTTATTGAAATACTCTAATTTTTAAAAAAACCATCCTGAATGAAAAAAATTAACTAAGCCTAGAAACTCTCTGAAACATTTTCCTAAGTTTTTTTACTATTAAAAAAGAACACGCCAATGATCTCCTCATAGAAAAAGTTCTTTAACATATCATGAAAGTCACAGTGTCACCATTGTGGGTGTAACACCACAAGGATGCTTTTCAGGCTACAAACCTGCTGGCAGAATGGATACTCAGGCACAATCCCAGCCACTGCCAAATTCTGTTCTGAAGGTAGCACTAAGGGCATCATCCCATTAACATGCCCAGTACCACACCTCTAACACTGGCACCCATGCAGCATCTCACCATCTTCAGGACATCACAGTGCTAAATACACACACATGGAATATGATTCCAGCAAGAGAGGAAGCTGGAGTCTTCTGAATTTATTCTGTCATCAATGTGAGTGCTGAGTTTAGGGCTGCATTTCAAGATATCTTCACAAGACTAGAAAACAAACTGGTCCTGATATCTTTTTGTGATTTATCAATAAATCAAAATATTTTGGAGTAGAGTTGGTTGGGCTTTTTTGGGTTTTGTCTGTTTGTTCATTGTTTTTAGTTTGGGGAGTGTGTTTGGTTGCTGAAAGAGCTTCAACAAAAACCCCTTCTCCCTTAGAAGGCTATCTTTTATGTCACTCTTGCTTAGATTTAGTCTTTGAAGAGCTCTAGCTGTCTTCATTTGGTATATAGGGAACCACATCACAATATCTAGGTGATTAATAAATCCATTGTTTACCTAGGAAGCGTGTACTTAAAAATTCAAAAGTTGTGGAGGCGTAAGGAAACAAGCATTCAGACTTTCTTAACACACATCTAGCATCCAACAGCAACACTGGTCATACATAAATTTTAAGAAATGCTAGTGATCTTTTCTTCCAAGCAACTGGATGTAGCCATCAATACTATTGCTGCATAACCTAGAGACCTCTATTGATTTCTGGCTCTAAATTTCAGGGTCATTCATACATTCAAAAGACAGGTACCAACTCTGGAATCTGGACTGGGACTACCTCAGTGTGAATTCAAAGGTAGCTGACCCTAATTCCAACAGAGCAAAAGGAGAATCAAAAACTTACAAGTCTTTTTGTTGCTGGACTATGCACAAGGCAATGTCGAGCAGCAGCATCAGCTGTCCTTCCTACATCTTCCAGGAAACGATAATCTGAAGGTTAAATAGAACAAAGAAAAATGTAGTGCCAGCCTAGTAAAACCAGGGAGTTTTAGAACACACACAGTATGTTCTTACCACTCAGAAGGTTCAAGTCAGTAAATTCATTCACAGAGACAAACGCTGTTTTATCCCTGACTCCATTACAGCTCAGTGTAAGCTTATGTTTCTTTACACACAACAGGCTGAAATGACAAAAAAAAAAAAAAAATTAACATGTTCAGCACATGAGTGGGGAAAATAATCAAAACTATTTAGTTCAGATAACAGATACCTGCAGGAATATTTCATGCATCGTGGACATCTGTACTTAGCTTCTTCTTTGCCACAGGTTTCACACCTGAAAGAGTTAAAAAACACTTCTCAACAAGGCAGCATTTTTGCACCTGGCTGGCCTGTGAAAGTGCCTGCTCAAAAAACAGGCACTAGGCCACCAGTATTTTCAGGAAAAGCTATTTTAAGTGCACCTTGAAAGGAGAAAGAGAAATTACAAATATCCTGGATTAGGGAATGTGGCAGACAAACCAACACAAGCTATGTGGAGTATCTTCAAACACACACATATTAAAACACTGTAGATGCCTGAAAGAAAAAAAACCCATATGCTAACTGAAAAGCTAGAAACACAGCAAGCCTTTATCAGCTTATGCTTTGTGGCCTGTGCTTTTCTCCTTTTGATCACCTGTACTGTACACTGTACCATGCTGGTTTATAATACTCCAGCTTTAGGCAGATGGAAAATAAATTTAATGGATTTACACCAAACCCTGAACAATACATCCCATTTTTTTTTTTTTTCCCACTGGAACAAAAAGAGCATGACAAAATGGTCAGCCAAACAACTTCTGGCTCTCAGCAGGGCAAACTCCAAAGTCAGGGAACCTTTCAGGCACAATGTCTAAGATTTATCAATTCAGCTAAAAAGTACCAGTGAAAAATTATATTCCTCTACAAATATGACCATGTTTTAACTAGGCTATCAAAACAGCTGTTTCTCCAAAAGATCTCTATATGTCAACTGAAATAATCACCGCTCTTATTTTAAATCTGACAAAGAGAAAAGAGGAATAGCAGTTCCCCCGCACTAGTAAAGCTTTCGAGAACAGTACAAACGCACCATTCTCAGCTCCAAGGGGACAAGCGCCAGCCCCAACCCATTTCTCTTCCTCTCCCCACCACGTGCTCGCTGTTTGCAGCCAGCGAGGGCCTGAAGGACAACCCCAGCGGTACCATCGCCCTACGAGCTCTGTGACTTAGCAGCACAAAGCCGTTCTAAGAACCGGCAAAAAGGGTTTCAAGCACTGCAAAGCAGAAACGGGGTTATTCCAAACAGGGATTCCCTTTCCTTGCCCCGCAGGCTCTCCACGGTGCCCGCTGCCCATCACCGCTGCAGGGAGGCTCAGCCCCGGGCGGAGGCAGCGCGCAGCCCCTCGCTCGGTCGGGCCTCCCCCGTGCGGGAGCTGCAGGGCACAGGACCGCCCGCCGAGCCCCGGGGAAGGCGCTCCCGAAGTCTGTGCGGCCGCTGCCGCCGCCTCACCGTACCTGTGCAGGGACATCTTCCCGCCGCCCGCCGCCCGCCCGGGCCCGGCCCCGGCTCCGGCCCGCTCCGCCATGGCCGCGCCGCGGGGCAGCACGGGGCACGCGCGGCCTCCGCTGCGCCGCCTGGCGGCTGCGAGCCACAGCGCAGCCGCGCCCGGACCTGAGGGAACCGGGACCTGCGGGATCCGGGATCTGCGGGATCCGGGACCTACGGGGAACTGGGATCTGCGGGATCCGGGACCTACGGGGAACCGGGATCTGCGGAATCCGGGACCTGCGGGGAACTGGGACTTGAGGGAACCGGGACCTACGGGATCTGGGACCTGAGGGAACCGGGACCTACGGGGATCCGGGATATGAGGGATCCGGGACCTACGGGATCTGGGACCTGAGGGATCCGGAACCTGCGGGGATCCGGGACCTGCGGGAACCGGGACCTGCGGGATCCGGGACCTGCGGGAACCGGGTTGGGTTCCAGCCAGGGAGGGTTTCCAGGCGCAGAGGAGGCTCCCCAAGCCGCACACCCGCACGCTGCCGCCCCCGCCGCGACACTCCGGCCAGGTGACACCTGGGCATCGTTCCTTACCTGTCCGTGTCCCGCTGCACCGGCCGCGCCCCCGCTCTCTGCTGGGATGTGCATTTTTGCCTCAGCTACGGAAATGCACATCCGAACAGCCTTATAAGACTTTAAGGTCCTTGCTTTTAAAATAGGTATTTTCTGAAATTAAGAACTCCCAAAAATAGGGCAAATGAGACAAATAAAAATATACATAAAGCAGACTGTTTTCTAAAAATTTGTAATCTTAGAAAATACCCCCAACATTTGCCAAAACATCACCTCCAAAGCCAAACACAGAGCAAATGTCAAATCATAATGTCAGTGTATTGATCTTGAAAATACAAAAAGTGAGACATTTTCTTGTCCTTCTGTAATCTTGCTTTTAGTTGTATCAGATTTTTATCAAAGTGGTCAAAAATGATGCTTTGATACAAAATGTAAGATGGGATGTGCACGGACATTACTTTGTAAAAGCAAACATCCCTCTGGCAGTATTCCATGGCACAGAGCATATGCATTTCCCCTTGGGAAGAGAAACACTGCCACCTAAGAAAAGTGCCCTTCTAGAGAATTTTAATCATTTCTAAGAATGACCTATACAATATAAACAGAAGAGTAAAAGACAAAAGAGATAGCTTGGAAAATTATTTTATTATACTTTGGTGGTGTGGCTTACTGCAGATGAAGACAGACAGGTTGTTTGAACACTCCTGGGCTCCCTCAAATACAGCCCGGTATCACCTTGCTGAGCATACTTTGAATTGATAATAGATAGAGGTGTATCAATATAAATAAAGAGTGCTTTTCCTAACCGTAAAACTGTTATTTTTTACCAAAAACAAAACAAAACAAACAAAAACCAAACAAAACCAAACTTCACTGAACATTTTAGGTTTAATTTTAAAAATCCAAAATTATCTAATAAATTTTGCAAAAAAATGGAATTTCTAAGACGATGAAATGCTGATTATAATTTAACAGTAGCCATTCAGAAGACACGCTATAGTCGATTTTTTTCAGAAGTTACAAAATATATACAGAATATATCATCTTAAGATGGCTTTGGCATTAGCATAGTTAACTGAAATACAGAATTTAAAGTCAAAACTACTTTAGGTAGTTCTTACAACAATTTTCACAATGGCTGTAACGGAAACTGTTCTGACTATATGCATCATATACAATATGCTGTCTTATACACCATTTCCAAAATAGTACACAAAAATATTTTAAACAAGAAATCCACATAAATAGTATTTTCAATTATGTGAAGTATGCGACCAACGGTTTAAAATAAGTACCTTTACAACAGAAACATATCCTGATGTAACCAGCACATACAGTCTGAAAGATAAAAAGGGATTCAAATAATCTCTGCTAAGGCCACAAGCACCCTGTGTAATGAAGAGCACCAAGGCAACATGGATAGGAAACACAAAGAGGTAGTGTGCCATCTGTTCAGATGTGTGAGTCCACAAAGGACTGGAATAAAGCAATGGTTAAGAAAAGAAGACTTATTGTACTGTGGCATGGTTCACTTTTCATATAAAAGCTATTGCACATTTAGGAGCATTAGCAGGTATTGCTCCTCAGTATCATACATCTCCTCCAGCTTTCCTCAGGATGGTTTTTGTGCAGTGCTGTTAAAAAGATTGCTAAGAACACTTGATGTCCTGAAAAACTCCATGTTCAGATACTGTATTCCAGATAATTATGCAAGAAAGCACCAAGAAAATTAAATACTTTAAGAAAATTGCTTTAGTATTTTCTTTCTTAGATTTTTTCAATGTAATTTCTCCTTAGGTGGAAGTCTTTTTCTTCCTGAGGTTCTTTAACCAACAACACTTGAAATGATTCTTCAGTTTCCTAGTAATTTTGCCTGCAATGGATCATTACTTTTGTGTTCAATCTGTGCAGTAACTCCATGTTGATGCAACAAGAAACCTAAGACAGAAATCTTAAAGGAAGCATACGGAACCACTTTCTATGAAGTGCTGCTGTCCTGGTTTGAGGTGAGGAAGTGCATTAACTTGAACAACTGGAAGCTGATTAGTGTCCTGAGTGTGAAAAAAGAACTGTGTCTTATGCCAGCTGCCATCTTCAATCTGAAACAGACAGGAGAAGCATCTTAGAGTCATATAAAAGATGAGCTTCAAAAGACAAATTAAAATTGTGCTTACAGAGTGAAAGAGAAGTAATGCACAGAAACATTTATTCTATCAGCAGTTCCTAATGAAACTGTGTAATTTAACAAATGCCATTTCTGAAGCCTGAATTTTCATTTTGAGGGTAACTGTTTCTAAATTTTCCTGGAGGCTCCCTATTTCTGTGCTGATGTGTCTGCAGCATTTCTGTACAGTCTCAAAATACATGAGACACAATGCAAACAGCAAGTATAGATACCCTGTGTCACTGCAATTGCTTTTACCCTTGAAGAGATGATGAATTCAGTATCTAAAGGCTGGCATATGCAGAACTTTAAGGGATGTGAATCTAAATGATGTTATTTATTTGAAGAAGGTTAGTAATGTCTAAACAGTACCTCTGACATCACTTTAATAATGTGATGCTAGAAGGTATTTACCATGCATTCGTCCAGAAGCACTTTCGGTTCCAGTAGTGTATTCGCTTTAAATATTTGACCATTCCATCCTTTAAAGGTAACTGATGTCTTCCGGCCACCTGCTCTAGTTAATCCCCACGTCGGTGTGTTTAGACAATGGACTGTGATGCTGTGGGTTGCTTCTGAGCTCAGTAAATGAAGGAAGTTCATCTGCACTTTTCCAACACCGAACTCCAGCTAAATTCCGAGAGAAAAGCATTGTTAGACTTACAGCTGGACTGTGCTGAATGGCCCCAGCAACACAAAGTGCCACGGACATGTCAGTGTGCTGCTCAGGCACAGGAGCATGTATACATGTTTATGTTGGGGTCAGCGCCAAAGAGCACGATTTGCATTCCTCAGGGAGATGTTAGGTCCTATTACAGTCATTGCTATAAACAGAAGCTTTCATAGGACATTTTCAAAGCTTAAATATAAACATTTGCTGATGCTTACAACACTGCTGAAGCACAGCTGGTCAGAAAACAGTATTTTTAAATAAGAAAACTGAAACAAATGCTTGTGTGATTCAAACAAAGATATTATCAGCAGGAGTGTTCTACCTGAAGCCACATCACTCTGCTGTTTAGTCTTCTTGAACCATAGGTTCTGGCAATACTGATAGTCCATTACAAATACAAAATTTCATCAGTGTATTTTGATTTTAGACAGAAAATACAGTAACTCATTATACAAGAAGAACTTTCTCCAAGACTATGTCATATTCAGGGATCTTCCAAATGTAGGAATGCATATGTGATCTTCACAGTATTCCTGAAGTTCTTCAAAGACTACAGCGTATATACAGAACTTCACAAACATAAAATTTCTATTCCCAAGAGTTCAAGAACTACATGTAAAGAGGAGCTAGAACTAATGATGTACAGAAAACTAGTCCCTCCCTAATGGCATTTAAAAGTTCCTAAGTGTTGGAAAGCAGTAGTAATTTTCATTCTTTTATTGTAACAACCTCAGTATCTCTGTGCTTAGGTGTCCTGAGTGATGAGATACTAATATGGCTTAGAAATATTTCAGACTTACTTTTGTGCCTTGTATAAGAAAGTATAAAGCAAAACAAAATAATTCTATCAGCATAGATAGAGTTTTACACAGTGAGAATTACTAACATATATAGTCTCCAGAAAATCTGTAATTTCTGTACCAGAATATACAATGTCCTTCCATAAAGATGCACAATAATGCCGCCCTGAAATATAACTCTTGTTAATGAGTTATGTAAACAAGCATGCATTTATTTAGAGTTCAAGCACAGACACAGCATCTCTAGAAGCAATGCATACCTTTGTCACAGACAGTGGTGTTAAACATGTCTGACCGCCTGCAGTGAAGTTGCAGAAAACTTCAATGGCATCAGAAGGACATCCAATATTTGGGTCAATCCAGTATTTTCCTATCAGTATATCATTCCAGACAGAAAATAAAACCAAAATCTAATTACTACTAAGAAATTTGCTACAATAGTCATACTTCTTGGCAAACATTACATATATTATCACTATACCTTCACAAAGAAATGAAAGGAACATGAAAATGTTTTCACAATTAAAATTATACTAATAACAGATACTGAGAAAAATGACCACAATAAATCACTTCTGACTACAATTACACTGATAGCTTTAAATAGGAGGGTTTTTTTGTTTGTTTGTTTGTTTGTTTGTTTTTGTTGAAATATTGATTCAGGAACTCCTGAGATACAATGACTGTCAGTGTATCTGACAGTGGTAATGTACAGTATGTAATTTTTTCATCAGGAATCTAGAATCTTGCAAGATTAGCTATAAATATTTGGAAAACTTCAAAGCACAAAATTGCATTCAGTTTCAAATTTTCTGCATAAATCTGTTTATTGATAGATACTTTCTGTCTAAGATTTATATATTAGATAGCTACATACTTCTACCTTTAAAATTCAGAAATTTTAATCTTAATGATAAAATAAATATATTTGTGACAGGCAAGAGAATACACTAAAAAAGAGTAAAACCATAAAATCTATCAGATCAGAATTTTAATGTAGAAAGCAACATTTGGAAGCAGCACCTTTGAAAGGTACTTGTGTGAAAGTGGGCACTCACCATCTGACACTTTCCGTTCACAATGAAGCAAGTCCCTGCAGATGCGTGCTGGGTTGTCCCGTGTGCCAAGGGGGTTCTTGATGCTGTGCAGTAAATTGCTAAGGTAGTGGAGCGTTTTGAATATCTCTGTACTGTGATCTAGTAAAGTTACTTCAGTATTCTGGTATTTCTGCCAAGGGCCATTAGCAAATGTGTTACCACAAAGAAGTGTCACAACAACAGTATATGCATTAAGAGTCAAATGTCAAATGGCCATTGAATAGCCAGACAGAATCAAAGTGTTTGTATGAATGCAATCAGCTGTGTAAAACAACGTAAGGTAACATATCCCAATGAACAAATTAGGATATTTTATTAAAATTGTCAGAGCAGTGACCTTAAGGCAGACTTTAGGTCATGCAAATTTGTTATTATGATCTATTGACATAAAAATATGGATACAAGGGGAAAAAAGGAAAATCTGGTGCATTTTTAAACTTAGGGGTTTCAGATTTGAAATAGTGAAATTAGGCTTAACCTAAAAAATAGATGCAAATTTATTTTACTTCACCCACATAAGGGATTTCATGCCACCAATGCAGCCAGACACCTGTTGATATTTTTTAAAATCAAACTCTAAATGCTGCTATTGTTTTCTATGTCTGAGCAGATATAGTCCATTATGTGTGATAGTCAGTAAATTTTCACTACTACCAATCATCACAAAAGGTAAAAGTCTTGATGAGTCTCTTAATTTAATTTCAACTCCATCATGTAAATCCTAGCATGTTTCATTACATTCTATAATTACTTGCTATCCATTATTAATTTAAAACTAAGTCTTCAAAAAGAAACCCTGTTATGTCCTCAAAAAATAAAATTATAATTGCATTTCCTGTATGATAACGTAAGTACATTTAAATATATACCTCCATCTGCAAGGCAGCATTTGACTCAAACAAAGCTTGAACAGCAGCATTGAGATCCACTTGTTTCTAAAAAACAGGTATTTCAGAATATAAAAAGATGAACAAGAATATGCAAAAGTGCAGGTGCTAAATTCTTTGAACAGTGGAACAAGGAGTACATTTGAAAAGGATTGTGTTATTTTCCCTGTCAATAAAGCACTGGTTAGAGTAGGTTAGGGTTGTTCCAGAATTTACCCTTGGTCCTGGTGGTCCAGGTGGTCCCTGGAAAATAGGAAAAACCAGCTATTAGGTACTTCACATCTTTACATAGTGCAACCAAAATGGAAAAATATAGGCACAGTTTTTTATGCACTTACAGGTGGTCCAGGCTGGCCCTGCTGGCCCTGAGGCCCCTAGAAGAAATGGAGATATAATGAAATGGTTACACATTAAAATCTCTCGGTTTACATTTATGTATTTATTTAATCACAAACATGTCCCAATGTGTATAAGGAAGAAGGTGTGATATCAGCTATGGCAAAGTTGTGGATTATTAGTTATTGTTAAAGCACACTGCTCCATTTACATATGAATATTCATGTTGGAATTCCTGTGTTGTCTGGTTCATTGTTTCTCCAATTACTTCTGATATGAAAGGAACTTTAAAAGTCATAGAAAGTATTAATATATAATGTGCTATACATTGTGCCAGTGTTACATGTATGCTGATGAGATAAGTACTAGAAGGGGTAAATAATGTTATCAGTAATTGCAAAAAACTAACTGATCCACTTTAATCCATTAGTATGTGCCAGGCTTTTATCAGTTTAATTTATCAGCAGTGTCAATTTTCAGCCAGAACATGTTGTGTTCATTGTTTTACAGTGATATGGCAGATTTCCTCTTTATTCAAGAAGTTATGCCCTCATGTTAGTGTGCAGGATGATTGCAGAGGAGAGGAGGAAAAGGAACTGCTTTTCCCTATCTTACAGTGCCTACAATGCACGTAACTCTGTGTTTTAGGCTGCCTTAGGATTGAACATGGACCTTTCCAACACAATAAACCCATCTGAACCACACCACTCTTTCTTTATTCAGCTATTCACATTAAGCTGGAATGGTTGTGGACATTTATTAATATGCAGTGACACTTGTGTCTCTGTTAGATTCTTATCTTCGAGCTCTATAGACTCGAAGCTTATAAGAGCTATTGCAACAAACAAATGATCACAAGAATAGGTGGCAATGCCTTAAGAAGAGAAAAAAAGAAGGAATGAGAGGCATGGGCTAGATCTGCACCTTGAATTACTAAAACCCTTTCAACACAGCTAAGTCAATTTAAGCAGAACATTCTTTTGTCAGCACTGCTTGTACCAATTACTTGAGCACAATAAGCTGTTCCAACAAAAGCCCTCATACGTCAGTGTGGTCACACTAGTATAAAATCTCTGCCAAAAGAGAAATAATCTGATGTGACGTGGTCATGCTGACAAATGTGAAACTGATCTAGTCAAATAGGAATTAAGCTGTAAATTACTTGATATAGTAATAACAAGTGTTTCTGCTGTGAGATTTCACAAGCAAGATCTGTGTGAGTGTCACTTCATGCTACAACTGCTGAACTCAGGTTGTGTTCAAGCTGCCAAAAGCAAGGACAGCTGGAAATGGTAAAAGAAAGATCAGATTCAATCTAATATTAATTCAAGTATATTTAAAAAAAAAAATAGGATCTCAAACCAGATAGGAGCAATATACCTAAGTCACTGAGGCTGCAAATTTATCAGTTCTTCGGACCTAAGGCAGAGCATGTGGTAGTGCCAGAAAATGCCATCTGCTGGGGTTACAGTGACAGCTGCACAACTGAAGTGTGTCTGCACATACCTGCCCTGGCCATGCCAAGGGGCTCTGGTGCTGGAGTATGAAGGATGTGGAAATTGGGGGCCATCATATTATTCCAAGCACCAGCTCTATGCAAGGCTATATTGATGGACTGCAAATGGCTTTCAGGGAAGATCCATGTCTTGTATGTGTTCTTTGGAGAATAGAGGAAATTCAAAACTGAATTAATTTCTGGATGTTTAGGTAGATGATTTTCTGATACTTAACCAAGAAGACCTTAATAAGATATGGATTGTAAATATTGTGAGTTTTTCAACTGATACATCCTGACCCCATTTATTTTTCATCCCCTTACACCTATAGAAGGGACTGGAAGCCATCCTTTAGGTAGATATTTAAGGATTAACATCTTTATAAAAGATGTTACTCATTAATGTTGGCAAAAGGAAATAGAAGAACAAGTAATTTCAGCATATGTATTACTAATAGTATGGATATTCCTGTGGGTTCTTTGTGAAGTAACTAGCTGTCATTACTTTTCTGAGTTTGATTATTGCCCAGCTTGAAATTTTCTTTGAAATCCTATTATACTATTAAATATGCATAAAATATTGGTTTTATTCATTATTAGAAAACAGATTACATTCACTATTTTGGCATAATTTCTCAGCTGTTGCAAATCAGTTGGGTTTCACAGAGCTATACCGTTTTATGTCAGCTGGGAAGGCTGACTCCACATTTAATTAATCAGGTCAGGTATTCAGGTGCTGTTAGACTGCTCCAGGACACCTTCAGTCTCATGTGAATATATCACTGGCCTGTCTGATCATGCTTTGCCAAGTATGTTTAGTATAAAATGAAAGAGAAAGTGTGAAAAAGAATCTTGAGAAACAAATTTGACATTGTAAGGATATATTTGTTTATCTTGGTTCAGGACTTGATTATGCAAATACCAAATCAAGGAAGGTACAAAGTCTTCAACAGTTTGTCCCTAAGTAACCACTGCTCTCAGATGAATAGATGTCCTTGTTCTGAATGCTGAGATTTAGACATTCCAGTATATTTTTCAGATGACTGAATGCTTCAGTTAATGCTCTATGTTCTTGGCATATGTCACCATTTTAAGACTCAAGAAGTCTTGGGACAAGAGCAGTTCTAATTTATAGTGGTTTCTGAGATAGAACTGAATGTTTGAAAAATAAAAACCTGCACTGTTCAAATGAATTTAAGGTATTTTGCAAAAGAGGAATGTCATTTGTCTTGATCCACTGTCTCCTTGCCAGTAAAACCCATGAGAAAAAAAAAGAGGTAAATAGTGAATGCTGTTTCTGAACTACTTTGTGGAATATCACATTTCTTAAATGCATTAAAATTTCAGAGAGCTATAGATATCAGATATCTTTACAAATCTTTAAAATATAATGATACTGCACAGAGTAGGGATTTTACCAATGTTCTTTCTTTCTGCTGCAGAGCAGAAAAATGAGGCTAAATTACACTTTTAATGGACTAAGTTAATTGCTAAATGTTTTACTGGAATGTACAGGATTACTGTTAAAAATCTACTTAACCTTTGGTTGCATTAGAATTTAAGTGAGAAAAGTGTTAATTCCAGTTCATGAAAACAAAAGCAGAGACTAAGCTAGTTAGTTCCAGTGTGTTCTTAATTCTTTAATCACTCCATTTGATGAAACAGAAGTTCAAAGGCCAAAATCCCAATCTTTTACTAATGCTGAGAGGCCCTGATTTTACATACAATAGAACATACACTTAACTATGAAAGCATGAACAATCCCAAGGACATTCGTATTTTCTAAGCATTTTTAAATTCTTGGGGAGTGTATTTTTAACAAAGAATGTGTGCTCTACCACTGGCCTCAATAAGAAGACATGATTTTGCATACCATGTCTTTCTGGGGATAAAAGGACATTTCTTTCTAGAAATGAACCCTGTAACCCTGATAGACTGAAAAATACAACTAAATATACTACGGAAAGGTTAAAATCTATGTGATTCTAGGAAGAATGCCAATATAAATTTAAAAGGTATAAATTAAAGCTCAGAATACACAGTTGGATGAAAAAAAACTTTGGTCTCCTTTGTATGTGAAAGCAGTTGGAAATAAATCCCTTTCTCGGGGGAAAGTAATGCCACTGTATATGACTTAAAATTAAACATTCTTCTTCTGAAAACAGCCTTACTAGATTAACTCATCATGATGAATTCAAGAACTTATTTAGGAAATAGCTTCTTAAACACCAGCACCAATAATGGAAACAGATGTTTCTTGTTCACTATTCTGGGTGGTTTTTTTAAGGATTATTTTTGGATTTTTTTTTTAAGTGTCAGCATTTTTAGCTCTATGCTGTCATAACAATTGTTATGAACAACCAGTAGAAAAATACAGCTAAGATAGATAACAGCAAATTGAGAAACTAGTTTTCCTCTTATTCTGAGATAGCAATTGCCTCAAGAGCATTAGAATCAAAGAAGAGAGTTCTCCAAGACACAGAAAAGAAGCTTCATTCTGAGCTTTAGCTCTTTAAAATGTTTTGAATATTTAAATTTATTTTACAAAACTTTTATAAGGCAGTTTGATTGAATTTTTGGAGGTGGCTGCTAAAAGCAAAATACAATGAGAAACTAAATAATTTTAAGTGAGATGGGGTGAAAGACAAGGTAAGAGAAACAGGAACATGATCACATCTGCTAGTTATTGGAAAATGAATTATACAACTGTCACAGAAGGTAATATCATAGTTATTAACTTTGTGTTTGTAAATTTGCTGTAAATATGGTAACTTTATGACTTTTCATGTAGCCACAATTAATTGAAGACTTAGCTGGCTCAAAGACAAATTTAATATTCAATCCAACATTCACAAATGTATAATTTTTGCTGAAAAATGAAGAACAGCAAATTCATAACCCATCAGTGCTGCCCATAGCTCCTGCAGTTGGACTGCATTGCATGGACACCCCCCTGCAGGTCCAGCCTTCTCCTGAGTTCTCCCTTTCTGGACCAGAAGATCCAGATCTATGAACACATGCATGCTGTGAGGCGCTAGATCTTTGACAGCAAACGTGACACAAGATTTTCCTTTTAGATCTGAACATGGACAGATTTGGAGTGTGCTCCAAACTGCTGTATGACCACGGCCCAGCAGCTCACACCCACTGGGTGTATCTGCTTAAGTCAACGTGAACAAGAAGGTCAGACTTCTAACCCTGGCTACCAGCTTTCTTGGGCAGTGCTCTCCAGGAGCACAACACCACTGCCTGGCATGCAGAACACACATGAGTACATTCAGCCTAACACAGGAACAGATTTTACACAGCCAAAAGAATGAAAGCACAAAAGTTGTTTCATCTTACCATTTCACCCCTCGTGCCTTTTTCACCTCTTGGTCCCTGTAAGAGAGGGCAGCTGTTAATCTGATAAACTTTCTAGCTGCCTAGAACTGAAATAAGCAGATTAATATCCATGGGAATTATACTGCTCAAGTGAAAAATTCAGTCTTATCTGTGGAAGTATTTACAGCTTTGGGGGTTTAATTTTCCTGTACTACTACAAATGAAATTAATTGAAAACATCTTGTGATTCCTATATATGGAAAGCTGTGTTCTTCAGCTTGTATGTTTTCTGTCAGTAACTTTAACTATTGTCTGTCGATCAGCTGTGTTCTCCACAATTTCATCCACGTGCTTCACCATCTTTAGAGAAGAAAATTCAATACTCTCCATCACTGAAGAAATCCATTCACCATATATATGTTTTTATTATGTTATTAGTTCTACTCTCATAACCAGATAAGGCACGATTTTTCTGTCCCCATTGTTGACTGGTTTTGCACTTGAATTGTGTTACCAACAATCTTAAAATTCTTCTCTGGAAAAATTTTGCATCTTAATGGCTGCGTTTCATAACATGTAGAAGTAATCTTCATCTAAAATGCCTTCTTGATGATAATGGCAAACTTCAACATTCAATATGAAGTCTATTGAAAGCCTTCATACAAGTGCACACAACTGTAAAGTTTTTCTCCTCAGTGCAATTGAAAAGAATGAAGCAAGACAATACTGATTTTTCCAACAAGTGGAAAGAATTATAGAGGAGACATTCCTCTTCTTTCTATTGCAGTTGTAAATATTTGCATTTATTACTTTTATTGTACATTTACTATTTTTATGATTATTTTGATTTTTAGACATTCTCATTTACTCCAAGTCTACTTGATCAGGCAGAGGAACCTTCATGGTACAAAGAGTTTCTAAAACTGCCTTGCATGGTTGGGCAGTCTGGAGACATGAGCCATGGGGTTTTCTTGCAAAACAAATCTGGCTTTGGTACCATGAGTGTGACAAGAGATGGAAACAGGGATGAGGGCAGAGCTCCCCCAGTGCAGGGAGCTTGGTGTGCATTGGAGTTGTCAGAGAGGCCACAATGATATTTGAGTTGTAGCAGGGACCTCATCAGCACCTGGAACAGCCTTACAAGGCCTCACAGGCACTCTCAGAGTGTCTAGAGGGCCACTCTGGACAGTTCAGCCCACAAGAAATAAAAAACAAACTATATGGAAACTGAGTGTACATACTCTGCAGATATATCTCAGACCAAAGGCTGAGAAAGAATATCCAGATGGGAATTACTGTGTGCTGTTTTATACCTTGGCTTGCCCACGCCCCTGTACCCATGCTCTCTGCATGCTGTACTTAGGCAGAAGGCCATTGCAATTACTTTCTTGTCACTGGTTTTGGTAATTTTTTTTTTTTTAAATTTTTTTTTTGTACTACAGATGCTGGAGTCACATTCATTAACTTACCAGCAGGGTATAACAAGGAAGATCCTGTTAGTGGCTATTTGCAGACAGAAAAATGAGAAGGTTGCTAGTTGAAAAACAAGATGATTAAACTAAAGGGTAATGAAATAAACAAATTACACAAAAGTGAAGGGAAACTTACAGGCCTGCCAGTTGGGCCTGCTATGCCTTCTTGACCAACAGGGCCAATATATCCCTGTAAACAAGCAAAGAATTTATTAGTTCATTGTGCTTCCAAAATGAAGGAAATCCTCATGACATGTCCTGATTTAAAGTTGCTCAGTACACAGACCTGTCAAACATCAAAAGATCATGGTGATACTCTCTAAATATTGAGTGCACATTACAACAAAATCAGTAAGGTGAGTATTTTAGTAATTTGTAATACTTGTGCTTGGAAAGCCCCCATATATTCTTTAATGTGAAAAGCGATGCACTAAAAACAGTGGAAACTTAAGTACTCTGATTACAAAAGACCACATATTTATTGAGTTACAACCGTTTGTATATTGAGCTATATTACTGCCCACAAGGACTCTTGCAAGGTTGCCAGTAAGTGCTGCCAAAATGCCACTTTTCAGTTCCATTTCACTTAGAGCAAACTGCTTGTTTCCAGTGTTTATCTCATATAGGAATGTTTAGAAAAATAAATTTACTATTAGAACAGTCCCCTAGAGCTGCTGCTCTGCATCTGGTTAACTGAACAAATTCATTTCTGTGATGGCAAAGGTGGCAGTGAGAGAACATGTTGTAGTAAGGCCTCCCATGCTTCAACCTTTCACATTGGTGCCACACTGGATGAAAAAAATGCTAACAATGTTTCCACATTTTTTGGTGAGTAGTAAAGCAGATGTCATGAACAACAATGAGCTAATGAAAGTTATGAACATTTTAGATAAAAATAAAATCTTCATTTAAAAAAGACTAGCTATTAATCAATAATGCTTGAGCACCACTGTGTCTTACTGCAGGCAAAGTTTAAGCCCTATTTTCTTTTGCTGTAGAACAGTTACACAATCAGCAATGTTGCCAGTTAGAAGAATGTTCAACTCCAATAGAAAAAGAAATACAAAGTCATAAAATTTCACTAAGGATCCACACTTAGCAGAGTTTACTTTTTACTTTCAAGATTAAGGGCCCAGCTCTGTTTGTGTGTCTGCATGCACAATGTAGTACAGCAGTGCTGTATCTAGACTCAGACAGAAAGGTTTGGGGTAGAGGCTTCTGGCCTTGTTAATAAGAAAAAAGATTATTCTCTATGTTAACATGTGCCATTTTCAAACCATTCCAACAATCTCTTTCACGTAGTGAAACACTTACAACTTGGCCTGTTGGACCTTTCGGGCCCAGAATTCCAACTAAGCCAATGTCCCCTGCAGGACCCTGAAAATGCAAAGGAGCAATTTAATCAAACATGGACATTAGCTATCCACCTGTTTCAAACTCTTGTAATCAGTGAAAGTAAGAAAATTTCTAAGAGCAGTAACAGTGAAAATATCAAGTGCACTGACCCAGAATGATTGTCCTTAGACCGGGAGTACACAGTTCTGACTACCATGTTCCAACAATTCAGAGATATTTTGAACAAATTAGTGTTAAAGACGATTAATTCTATGCTTTCATAATGTTCTCACTCTGTAATAGCTTACAGTCTAAGAGAAAAGAACGAGCACATACTTTTGGACCTGGGAATCCTTGAAACCCCATTAAACCTTGATCTCCATCTTCTCCCTGTAACAGGAGCAGGCATCCTTACCATTAGTTCACGTTGCTAACTCTTGGACTACTTGTTTTGCATCAACCACTGTGATTACATACAATCTGTCCTTTCAGTCCAGTGCCTCCTGCTGGTCCTTGGTCCCCTGGTGATCCTGGAAGGCCTCTTTTGCCTCTCTTTCCTGGATGACCTAGAAGCCCTTTCTCACCCTGTCAATAAGAAGAAAATATATATTTTAGTACAATTACGGAAGTTACAGATGTAAATACAGGTTTTCTGTTCTTCTGTACAGGTTTTCTGCCAGAAGCGTGGAACTTGCTTTCTCCTTAAGAAATAGATTTATTCCATTCATTTTATTTCCTGCAGGAAAATAATGAAACATACACTGAAAAGCAAATGTGACTTGACTGCTCCTTGAATTGGAAACATAAAACCATACATGTTGGATCAATTCCAGTATGGTATCTCTCCATGTAAGCAGTAAAATTCACAAAATTAAACACAGAACAGACAAGTTAAAAGTAAATTTTGAAAATAATCCTCCGAGCAAGATACAGCGTACTTATCGAACTCCCTGCTGTTGAACTAAAAATCCACATTGATTCAAATGGAAACTAGACAAGCTGCCTGGAAGATGGAGCACACTCAGATTTCTTTCTTTCTGAAAGGGCTAAACAAAACCGATATAAGTCTTGTGATAAATGATATACTTACTAGCCCTCAAACCTGCAACTTAGGCTTGAAGTTATGATAATTATTTATACTAGATTACTTAGATGTTTAAATCATTGTGACTGTTCTAGTAGCTACAGAAGTTTAGAAATAAGTCAGGAAACATCTGACCCTAAAGCTAGAGTGAATAAATACAAAGTGTTTTGATGACTTCTGGAGTTGGGAATAGCATTCAGGTGGATGAGATCTCTATTTTCAAATTACAGTTTATAGAAATGTGGTAAACACAATTTGTAATCTTACCCTTCCAATAAGACTTGATGTCTTTTACTCACATAAAAGTAGTATGGTGGTTCCTCAGCCACCAAATGCAGCATGAAGAATAAGCAGTATCAGCAAAACTGTACTTAAACAACCAGGTCCCATTTATGTACCTACCTTTAGTCCAGGTGCTCCCATGGGTCCTGGCATGCCTGGCAATCCCTTGGGACCTCGAGCTCCAGGATAACCTGCTAGACCTGGTAGGCCTGAGTTTCCTTTATTGCCCTTAACAAATTGAAAATAATGGTTTACAAGTAGAACAGTAAAGCAAGCTTTTTCATTGTATGCTGAAACAGGCAAATAACATAAAATCAGCCAAAACCACTTAATGCTGTCTGTATATATGGACACACAATGATAGAACATCAAATTCTATAGAAAGACAATGATCAGCAGTATAATGTGGATTTCTGCTAATATTCCAAAAGTAAAAGGCTGAAAATTGTTTGAACTTCACAGTATTCATCTTTCAAGAAAAAGTAACTCAATATGAAACAGAATGAAACTACCTTCTCAAAGAAATATTCAAAATTCAACATGTTTTCTAAGGATCAGGCACCCTGGTAATACTAGTATAGCTGTAAAGATTCTCACACAATAACATTACCAGATGAAGAAAAATCAGAACATTTGTAATGAAAATGTGTGAAAACATCAACCTATCAACAAAAGCAACTATTTTAAATGAAAAAGCATGTTAGTGAGTACATGGGGTTAAGCCACTTTTGACATGCTACAAATGGAAATTTGCTACCATATAAATGATATTTCTGTTATGTAATTTAATAGAAGTATAAGCATATATACATATTCCTTATTTCCTATGATATTCAGTTGAGCACTCATGGAAATAAAAGGGTTGAAGAAAACATGATTTTGGTAGTAAATGTCATTTTCTGGGCTTTTGAATATGGTGATGTGGCTTATAGATTGTTGGACTTACAAACTTACATAGCAAAAGTTCTGCTCTTTTTATTCATTGTGGCAAAAATCAGTTATAAGCCTCCCTTTATTACAAACTGTAATGGGGTAATGGAGTTGTCTTTACTACGATTGCATGAAATTTTTAGTGAAAAGGCAAACATGTAAAAATTCTTTGGGGTCATTCTCCTGAATCCAGCTCCAAAGAATTTTAAGAACTTGGAAGAGGTTCATGACCTGAGACTGAAGAGGCTTGAGCAGGGTGCACCTGCCCCCTATGGGTAACTTGTTTAATTTTCTCTTTGTTCAACTAGATCGGAAATTTATACCTTTATAACTAAAGAGAAACTCATACTGGAAATCAAAGTAATCAGACTTTTAATGATGAGAACTACTCAAGGAATCTTCTCCCCCTCTCTGGAGGGACTAATTGAAGAGCTGTGTTGCTGCTCCCAGGGGCAGCAGGTCACCACCTTTGGCCCACAGCAAAGAACAGTCAGAGAAAACCCATTTCCAAGAATGCTTTTAGATATCTCACATACCTAATGCTCTATTTCATGGGTTTCGAACAAAGCTTCATAATTATTTAGATAGAGAGACATAGGTTACAAATACAAAGTCAATAGGGAAAATGGGGGATTATCTCAGACCCTAAGAGGAAATAGTTTCAGGCTAATTTTCAAGACCAGAATTGTGCAGCCTCTCTAAGAAACAACTTTCACTTAGCTGCAGTTACTACAGTCCCGTACCAATGAAACTGTTCTCACAGCACACTTCCCTTATGCTAACTTTGTATCTTGGCTGGAATATCAGCAGCAAAAGAGGAGGAAAATAAAAAAAAATTGGTCTAATTTTCAAGATATTCAGGGAACCGAGAATGGTCTCTTCTTTTTAAATACCTTAACCCTGGAAAATCTATAATGCAAAATGACATAGAAGAAATGTGGAAAGCAACTTACCTTAGGGCCAGGCTTCCCTGACAGCCCAGTCTTTCCAGGGTTCCCAGGAATGCCTTCTGGTCCAGGGTACCCAACTATTCCTGTCTGCCCTGGTGGCCCTGGTTTTCCCTAGAAAAAAATTCAAATAAAATATAGCACTGTTTGCTCTCTTCATCTTCATTCTCCCATAACTAGATTTCAGTCACAGTATTTCCTAAACCCTACATAACAAAAGACCCAGTGATATGACTGAGTAGTTGCAGAGGGAGCTCCGAGTTATGTTTGGTTTAGAATTCTCTCGTTTAACCTTAGACTTTTCCTGCCATAGGATCTGAACAACTTCAGCTGAAAGCATGGGACTGACCCCTGTGTGTGTGCCAGGCATGGAAGATGCCTAAGAGTGTCAATTCTTAAACTAAAGTGAGGAATCCTGATAAAGTCATCTATTTATCCCTGGAAAAAACCCAACCATATATCTTTTCAGCCTTTATTTTGCTAAATGCTCAGTACTCAACTCTCACAAATTTATGCTGTTCAAATTTGAACATATAAAAAATACAAATTAATAATATAGCAAGTTTGTGGTAACTGTTGCTGTACTTGCACAAAAAAGGCCTCATGTCACATCCAACAGAGGAACACTGATTTATTTCCTAACAATTATTTCTCTTTAGACTGACATATGCTGTCTTAAAAAGCTTGGAGTGCTCCACTAATCTCTCTATAAATGCCATTTCTCAGAAATGTTCTAACTACAATACATGTTGTCTGAAAAAGTATTGGTAACAGCAGCCATATAAAATATAAGAAGTGTACCATCCTAATCTTATTTCTAACTTCTGGTTGCTTAAATATCCTAATTTGGGATGTGCTTTGAAACTTCCTCAAGTTCCAGTTTCACTGCCCTCTCCTCATTTCTGTGTATGTCCCGCTTTCCTTCTTCTCCTTTGCCTGCTGAATGATCCCTGCAATTCTCCAAAAGAAAATGTTGAGTATTTACAAAGGACACACAGTTCCTTGTCTTCAAAAGGCTCCTCTTGCACTCTGCCCAGCAGGTACAAGCTCTGTGCAACAGCTGCTTTTCTCCAGTTACACACAATGTTTTGATGTGAGGTAGTAAAAGTTATTTACAATATGTGCGTGTGTGGCATTATTTATTAGGGGACCAAAATAACCTTGATGCATTTTGTTCTTCATTATGTTTACAGAACACCTACTGCTTCCTGCTCTGCTTTCTCCCTCAGGGAGAAGGGCATGCAAGTCAGCCCCTCTGCAGTAACTCAAGAAAAAAACATTAAAAATTTCAGCTCAGGGCAAGCAAGAGAAACAAATAAACCTCAAGGCATTTACCACATGTATCCATCATGGACATATGGATCCAAGCTTCTGTAGGCTGCAACTGATGGGGTCAGAAGTGAACACAAGTACAGTTCTGTGCAATGTAATGTGATAACTTCCAAATGGACTCCACAAATGAGCTAATTAAATGATTTCACAAGTGGTAAGGACCTTATTGTTAGTTGCACATCATTTCCGTATGCTGAATAACTGAATATAATTCAGTACAATAAAAAAAAATCATACATTATTAATATTCAAAAATGACAAGGGTTCCTTTACACTTCCTGGATAATAAGAAGGTTCTTTAGAGTGAACAAAAAACTTCTGGTAACCCTGACATGATTTAATTTTGGTTTTATTGTTTAGCATTTTCTTTGTTTTTGATTTGAAAATAGGCTGTAGAATTTTGTTACTTACAGGAACTCCAGCTTTGCCTGCTTGGCCTGGTGCTCCTTTCTTCCCTGTGGGTCCCTAGAAGTTACAAATATTTGTGAACTGACAAATGTCTTAAATTCAGTCCCCTAAGAAGAGCTGAGGATTATTCCCCTCTAATATCCATGTTCACATTGCCTGGCTTTGGACCAGATTATTCACATTTCAGGACACAGCAGAAAGTTTTTCAAGTAAAAGCAAATACATTTTTGGCAGAATTGTGTGTATGTTTTTTCCCTTGCTGTGAATGAGTTTTTAAAACTTTTCCAACAATAAGCATAAAATGTTTTTCACCATGAATCTGGCAATTTCCCCTGTATCAGATCCCCCTTTGTGAGGAAGTAAACTTTTACAGCATTTCCTGTACTCTTCAAAAGGGAAGTAATGAAAAGTAGGCAATGTAAATGCACTGAATGTCTGTGGAAGAGAATACTAGAAAACAACAGTGTCACATATCACAGATGTGAACATTTGTTTTTATCTAAGATCTACAAAAAAGAGAAAATTTGCTTAAAACTAGATTTTTTTTTCATCTTGACTGATCTAGAATTTGTTAGTCTTAGAAAACTGAGAGATATTGAGCAAGTAGCATTCTTGTAGGTGGTTTAGTGACACAGGAGGTCATGCACCGAGGAAGAAAAACTCATAATGGTCAAAAGCTTCTCAGAGAACCTTGTTCTCTGATAGGATAGTCTGCACAGAATATAAAAATTTATAGCATCAATTTTATCCTATCTCTAAAAGATGCAGCTGCTGAAGAACAGGGACAAGAATAACACTTGTTAGCATAGAACAAGTAGAAAAAGTTTTCCAAGATTTTCCAGACTAGCTATTTCAAAAACACTTCTCAAAGCAAAAGCTATGCTATCACTACCATGCTGCAATATGACACAACATGCAATAAAGTGAAAAAGCATGGGTTATTTTAAATATAAATGTTTTATAATTACGCAAATATGACAAAACCAGCAAAATGTTGCTCTCTGGCTTAATTTAACATCTTTTTTTGTTAAGAATGGCATAACGAAGTCCACCAATCAGAATTGGAATGTGCATATTCAAATAATATTGTTTTCATTAAACCCAGCTGATTCAGCACTGCAGTTTGTAGAATTAGCTTTGCAAGACTTGCCATAACAGTACCAGTAATGGCACTGGAGTTAAGACTACGTCACTGTTCTCACTACTAACACTTCTGTGGAAATCTTTAAGCTCTTAAGGGCAGCTTCATGCCAGATATTGGTTCCACATTTATAAATGGCAATTTATAATTGGTCTGAGGGGATTTGCAAGACAAAAAACCCATTTCTTCAAGAGGAACTGCTGCTTTTGTCCTGAGATGTGATAGTTTGTTGAAAGCAATGTATCTGAATTCGCAGCTGGAGTACATGTTCACAATGTCTCCACATCACATTTCCTTGCTGTTGCTCCCCAGTTTGTCTACCACAGATTCTTGCAGTTTCCTACAAAATTTTGAAACTCTAACAGAGTTGCTTCATGGAACTTCTCAGACAAAATATCTCATTTAATTTGCAAATGTAATGGTATTTTAAGAAATCTTGTAGCCTAAAGCTTTTGAAATCTCAAAAGCCAATGATATTCAGTCCATGGGAGAACATAAACACTTTTGGCAATTTTCAACACATCACCAAGATGAGCTAATATTTCTAAAGAGAAAGATTTGGTCTTTGATCTTTGTCATGACTTGCTCTGTCCTTATTGCTCTAGTACTCTGTAGCAAATTCCTTATTCCCAGGTCTCTGAAAACTCAGAGCAGTGCAGTACCAGGAGGCTTCATTTACAGATCAGAGAAGCAAAATCCCAGTTGGCCTCCAGAACTACTTTAGCACAAGAAATTCCGCTTTAGGGGATAATTAAATATCACTCAAATGTTTCCAGCAGAGCTTCTCATAATGCTTGATATCACTCCAAAGTAAAACTACTTACCTATCAAATAACACCTATTTACTAACTAAGATCATTATGCAATTTTCTAATTTTTTTTTTTTTTTTTGGTCCCTGCAGGTATGAAAAAGAAACCCAAACACTCAGTTTTAGCATTATGGAATAGTTTTCCAAGGATAACCAGCAAACAACAAAACCCTACACATTCCAAATAAACGCAGTTTTGGTTTACTTTTTTCCACTTACTTCTGAACCTCTTTCTCCTTTTAGTCCTTGCTCTCCCAATTCACCTGGCTCTCCCTTTGAAAAGAACATATATTAAATAAATGCAAGGAATCATTTGAATGCAAATGAAAACATATTTTCAACAGTCAATAGAGAAACCTCCCTTGTGTGAAATACTTACTGGAGGCCCTTGCTGCCCAATAGGTCCTCTATGCCCTGGAAGACCTGTATAACCCTGGGAAGGAGAAAATATAACATATTGCAATAGCGTAACTCAGGCTGCCATGCTCAGTGAGCTGCAGACTTCCTTGTAAAGCCCATCCTGGGAGATGACAGGTGGACCCAGATTCATTGACATGTCCTAGATAAAGTATGGTCAGATCTCCAAGATCAAACTCTACTGAGCTTTTATTCTTTACTTCCTCTGCTCCAAGCTGCAAGTGGGAATTACATATTATTTAAGCATTTCTGCCCTTCTGTAAGCATAGATTTGGTTCATTCATTTATTTCTATGTTTGTATTACTGTGTAACTTGGATATTCCATGTCAAGGACTGTCTTGTATTTCAGTGAACTGCATCAGTGATAAGCTTGAGTTACCACCCAGTTTTTATGTGCTGAAAGACTGAATATAATTAATGAATAATTTTTATGATTATATTTAAAATAAGTAGTGCATAAATTTCAGAGAAAAATGTTAACTAATATAGTATTACAGAAACACAGAACTGTTTAGGTTAAAAGTGACATTTTGAGATCATTATGGAACCCTCTTTCTCAAGCAAGGCCAGCTAAAAATCATTGTCCAGGACCATGTCTAGCCAAGTTTCCAGTATTTTCACAGATAGAGACCCCACCTCCTCTCTGGGCAGACTGTTCTTGTGCTCAGTCATCCTGACAGTAAAAAAAAGCCATTTCAAAAGGAATTTCACGTCTTTCAGTTTTGTCACTTTGCCTCCTGTCCTGCCACTGGACACTATAGAAACAAGTCTGTCTGCTTCATCCTAATTTCCTCCCATCAGGTATTTATACACACTGAGGTCACTGGAGTTTTCTCCAGCTGAGGAGTTGCAGCTCCTATGTCCCCATAGGAAAGATGCTCCAACGAATTCCAGGAGTGCACCAGTGCAGTGAGGGACCAGCACAGGCATCTCTGCACACTTGTGAGGGAGGATGACACTGCTGCTGCATTACTCCACACGTCTGCATAGCATGCCATGCTCAAATAAAGACTAAAACACAAAAAGTATTACCTTGTAGCCCTCATCACCAGGTTCTCCTTTATCTCCACGTTCACCACTTTGACCCTAGAGATCAAACCAAGAGGCAAAATGTAACAGCTAAACTGAATATAATGCTGCAGTGAAATATTAACAGAAAGCTTAAACTAACCCCTGAGAGGGAACTGAAGAATACAAACATAAAGGGTAGCCTGGCTAAAAGAATAAACATGATTTTTTTCTAAACAGAATGTGTTGCAGTCAGACAGCAGCCGCAGTCTAAAATTTTATATAACTGAAGACTAGAAGCTGAAAGCTAAATATTACATGGTGCTTAATGAAGCAGGAGGGAACTTGTCCAGATTCATACGTTTTTATATATATAGATATATATGAGAATTTAAAATCTGAATGGATAAATGAAGTGGTCTGGTTTCAAGACATGCAAGGAAAACTTTCTTATGGCTTCCATAAGAGACAGCCCATTAAAAATTGTATTTGCTTCTGAAATGACTTCCTGTACTCAAAATCTGCCTTTATTTTGATGTTTGTCCTAATAATTTTGACAGGTTCATAAATGCTGCAAAGAGACACTCCACATACTAATTTAGTACAAAAATGGTTACAAAATGCAGTTCTCTAAATCAGCTGAATTTCAGCTGAAATAAGTCAAGACATATTTTTAAATAGTAAAGCAATTAAGTGTAACTTGGAGTAAACAGAGAGGGTAAAAATCTTTTCTAAAATGTGCTGATCTAAACACAGACTAATGGCATTAGTGCAATTAAATAGTGGCCACAGATGTTTAAGCAGGAAAGAGCACACAACAGCATTTTCAGACAGAGATTACTCATTAAAGGACCATCATTCTATATTTTTGTACTGATTCCTGAGACACTGATATAAAACTTCGAAATAAATGCATTTGCTCTTGTCTGAGATGCACTAGTATAATTTTTTTGAGAAAGAAAGACCTACTGGTTCACCTATGGGCCCAGGTAGTCCAGGGATTGTATTGTCTTCACCTGGGTAACCCTAAACCAAAGAGAAGTATTAAAAAATGTTAACTTGGAAGTTCAACTTCATCTATCATGTACATAAGTTTAAATGCTAATAAAAAGCAGAGAATACATTGTATAGATGCTAAAAGTTAATATGATGCTTATGGTTTAATATAATGGATATGATAACTCCATTTTAACATGCACCTAAATGTCCCAAAGACATTAAAGACTAAAAAAACCTAAATATTTGCTTTATTCTCAAAGGCAGCTATAAGAAAAAAAAATTAATTGAACAATATTCATGTCATTGTGTCTTTATTTAATGAAAAGAAGGATAAACACAGTATTTGACAAAGTGAAAAAAGAAAATTTCTTTTTCCTAAGTGTATTTTGAGAAATATACTTAATAGAAAACAAGAGTACAGAAGACTCCATCATTAAGTCTGAAGCCAATTAAAATTTAAATATGAAATAACTGCCATCCAAGTGCATAAACAAAAGATGATCTATTCCAGATGATACCTACCAATAGTAATGCAAAGAAAATCACATTTTAAGTATGATTAAGGACTTGAATTGCATCAAAGTGGTTTTTCAGAAGTGACCCAGCAACCTAAACACCTAGCTGTCAACAAATCAGTTTTCAGTTATTGTTTCTTAAATAAAATCAAAACGTATTTATAACGTCAACCACTAAATGCCTATTCACAGTATTTATAGGAAAACTGGCTCCAGGCTGTAGCTCTGTGTCAAGGACAACTCCAATCTTCATGAAGTGAATCCATGTACCTGCCTTCTTGGGGTCACACGGGTTTCAGTGAGCACACAAATCTGTTTTCAGGATTTGAGACTTGAGAGAAAAACAATAAATTTGACACTAAAATAGCAGTATGAGGCCACATCCTGTCCCTAACATTTTATATTAACCACAGACATTTGTCCATCGTAGCTGGACTTTCAGGCAAATCTGTGGGTGTACTCACAGGCTCAGAGTTAAGTAAATATTTAGCTGGTTCTGCACTGATTATTTTTGTCAGCAGTGCTCACTAAAGGCAGTGGTGCTGTCTGATACAATAGACTGTGTTCCGTACAATGGGTACCTTGTGTTTTAAAACCTCAAACATTTTAACAGTATAATTTTGGGCTCCAGCTCTGAATGACCCATTTCCTCACTTTGCATTTCTTTTCCTAGTCTTTGACAATACTAACAAATACTGCCAATGGTGGCTTTTGCTGCTTGCTGTGGAAAACAGTGGGTGTGCAGTAACATTTCCTCCTTTTATAATTTCACAAAACAGATCAGTAAAACCCATGTTCATACCTTTTCTCCTTTGGGGCCTGGGGGCCCTGAGGGCCCTGGTGGACCCTGGTGACCCTAAAGAAGAAGCAAACCAAACACAAATTATTTTAAAACATGTAATTAAATAAATAGCTAATTCCAAAATTTCTTTTAGCTACTTGCTATATTCCTTTTTCTGCTTGAAAATTATTCTAAATCATGTTATGACAACAAAATCAATGGCAGAAAATGGACTGTGTGTAGGAAATGCTCTATGAATTTTGGGAAACTACATGTTCTGAAAGGGCTTAATGCAGGTGATGGGAGCTGGGCTGGTTCTTGCTTCAAGGTTAGGGTCAGTGATGAGTGTTTTTGTTTAGAAGAGAGACTGGACAGTCTTCTCTGTAAGATGATGACTCAATCCATCTATGATGATTTTCACAGCTAATTTTCAGTGAAAGCCACAGTATCTTTATGTACTTCAGCCAACCTCATTCCATCAGTTTCTGTTACTTAAATGGAACCTATATGGCCAGACAGTAAGCAGAGGTGGTGGTGTTTGCTGAACTCTCTCTATAATGAATAGCTGTAGTAGTTTTAGAGGAACTTTATTCAGAAGGGGTGAGATACATTGATAAAGAACAGTTTAAAGTTCGTGGTAAACCCCTCCCACGAGCAAACTAACAAAAACCAGGCATCCTTGCTTAAGGCTAACATTTCTGAGTAGACAAACACACCATATAAACATACATGAGCATCTGGCTGTCCTGAAAATATTTGTGTAGTCTAGATACAGATTCCTAGGATATTTGAACTTAGAATACCACAGACTTACTTTGGGATGTATGTGTACGTGAATTCAGGAAAAAACGTACCCCGTAACCTGGAATTCCTGGCTCTCCTTCAGGTCCCATTCCTCCTAGATGTCCCTGTTAAATGCAGTAATCAGTGAGAGAAACAAGCTCCTTTGCAAAGTGCTACAACAATGCCTACTATATAAAGCAAGCACTTGGAAAAATCTTGACATATTGACATTTGACCATGGGCAACTTTCTTGTAGGTCCTATTTAATTTATTAAAAATACTGGGCTTTTCATTCTTCTGTGGAAAAAAATGGTCAGTGTTCCGAGTCCTAACCTTTTAGTCTGTGCATAATTAAATAAAAAAGGTCTGAGCTTTGAGAGGTGAGGAAGTGCTAATATGCCAAGGGAAGCAGGGGGTGGTCATCACCTCCTTCTCTTGAAAATATTGGCCATTAGATAGTAAACTTTGCTTCTGTACTTCACATGCTCAGGAGCACACTGCTGCATTCAGTGGCCATAGGACTGGACTGAGACAAGCACGTTGCCTCTCTAGCATGGAGCCTGGATGCTTCATCACATCTGTCACACAGGAAGCTTGGGGAGCTTACTATGAAAGGAGCTAAAAGTTAATGGAATAGACCTAATTCAGTTAACTTTGGACCAGATTCCTATTTGATAGCAGTAGCAGCCTTCATCTGAAGTGCTTTGTTTCAGCTATGGCTAAGGCTGATGGTATGTGATAGCAAACCCCTTGATTTTTGTTCTTGGAACTGGAAAGGTATAAACCTTTATACAGAGAAAGAGGTTCAGAAGTAACTAGAAAAAAAAAAAACACCCATAGTAGTGAGGTTATATGTGAAGTGTGAGACATGTGGGTTTCATGGTATGCACTGCCATCCCACTCCCATAATTGTCAGATGACCAAAAGTTTGAGGTGGCTCCTTCCAGATCCATGTCCCAGGTTTCTGTCTGGAAAGGTGAACAGGCCTTGTTCTGATGCTGAAAGATCTCTATGAGCAAGCATGTTTTGTACTAACCACGGGACCTCGAGTTCCTCTTGCACCTTTAGGACCAGTTTTTCCAGGTTGGCCAGAATCACCAGCAGGTCCAGTTTCTCCTGGAGGGCCAAGCTGCCCCTTTTCCCCCTGTTGGTATTATTGTATTAAAAATACTAAGAGATTGACACTAAGTTTTAAAATGCTTAATCAAAATGTGTAACAGCATTATTTAATAAGTATGACATTTACTGCCTGTTATTTATTGTTAGTTACTGTAGCTATTGGAATGTCCGAGCCCAGATCTCTGCAGTATAAAAGAGTCTCTCCTTAAGCTTTCCCATTATGTTTTTGTTTTCTTTTAGCCAAAGCTTAAAGCAGAAACTGTTCTGAGTGGCAAAACCACATCTTGATACAAATTTAAATTTCCTAAGACCTTGAATGTTATTGACTGCAGAATGATGACAATTCCAATTGCTATGGCTAACAAGTAAAAAACTGGCTTGAAGCATGACATGAAAGAGGGATAGTTTTGGTTCAGTGGAATTCTGTAATGTAAATTTGAGTTTCAGATGAAAGGAAGGGAACTGGGGAAGATGAAAAATACTACCTTCTTTCCTAAACGGCCCCTCTGACCTGGATTCCCTGGTGTTCCTTCAGGGCCCTATAGATTTATTAGGGAGAGAAAAAGAAATTGAGAAAGGCTTGGAAACATGTTTAACCTCTGCTCCAAAGTGCATAACTAAGTAGGCTTTGGTAAAGCAGAGAAGTGGGAGGAAGAATGTCATTAACTGTGTCTTTAAGCAAGTTAGTAGGGCTGTCTCAAATTATAGCATAAACAAGTGTGAGGGTTTCAATGATTATCTATCAAAGTAGTGGAAATGCACTGCAAATAAGGGAGAAAAAAACCATTAAATCTTGTTCACACAGAAATTATTACTTTACAGATTTGTGAAGCTTATTTGTTGCTTTGTAAGCTACTGTTTAAGGAAAACGTAATGTTATTCTCACCTCCAATGAAAAACTCAGACAATGGGCTATAGGAAAATGATTTTCATGTTTAGACTAGGATATTATGATCTGTCTGAATCCCTAGAATGAGGTCAAACCAAAACTGTGATGTGTACACTCCCAGATGCCAGGGAGGAGGGATGGAGAAGAAGGCAGCTCTACAGCTGCCTTTGGAACATGTAGAACAAAAACGTGAAAAATCCCTCCCTAACCACATCCTCCCAAAAATCGAATTGCCAGACCTGCTTGCCTCACTGAGGCACAGAAGCACTGCTGATGTTAATTACCGTATACAAGTATAATTACATAAAGTGTAGATATGCCAGAGTTGAGCTGGCAACAATTTCAAAACATGAAACTTTCAATGTTCCCCAAAACTACCAATTCAAAATAAAGAGTCAGAGAAACAAAACTTGTTTTGCAGCGCACTAAGGGCGCCAACAACCCAAACAACACTTTTTTCTTTCCCTAGAAAAATAGTTCACAGTGAAGAACCCAGGACTAAAGGCAGCAGAATGTAGCACTGATGCTTAGAGGACAGAGTGGACAGTGCTCCTGGCCGTGAACCCCTGGAGTTCCAACCAGTGTTCTGTCAGACCCCACCATCACACAGGAGCTACACAGAAGGCAGCCAGAGGACTGCAAATAAGAACATCATGATTTTTGGTACGGGAAGCTGGTCTGATTTAAAGCTACAATACTTGCTTTGGAAACTGTGCTCCAAAATTAGTTCTCATGAAGAAGTTGCATACAATTTCATGGATGGATTTTAGTTGCGAGGAGTAATACCAGAACAAATAGGCAAATTGATCTAACAATGTTGCCTGTGAATTCTAATACTACCTATTGTCTACTATTTGATCAATGTGTGCTTGATGCCATATTGTTTGAAGAGGAGAGATCTAAAGTGAGAGGCTCCAGGTTGTGTGGTACATGTGTCTGGATGACAGGCAGTGAGGAACCACCATTTGCCAAGAGGTCCCATATTTAAGACAGAAAAAGCATTTGTCTCCTCTCTCTACCAATCCTGAACCACATTGGAAACTTATTTAAATATGGTCATCTCTAATTACATAGAAAACCAGAAAAATAAAAAATAAAGGAAGAAAGAAAAACTAACTTTGTTTACTAAAAGCAAATGAGCAAGAAGTCCATTTCAATCAGAAAACACTTACAGGAATTCCCATTAGGCCAGGTTCACCAGGGGCCCCAGCAATTCCTGGTAATCCCATCTCTCCTTTTTCACCGCCTTCTCCAGCAAGTCCCTGGTCTCCAGGGTCTCCCTAAAACACAGTTAAAAAACCCCAAAAATTCCTTAGTCAACCTCCTGCTACAGAACTACTTGCTTATAAGAAAAGGGAATTCTGGATCTCTGAGTTTTTAAAAAAACACACTAAAACTGGTGTGAATCTTACCAATCAAATTCAGATCAGGCTCTAAACTAGAATAAAGCCCTTTTTATCCCATTCCTACACTCCTACAGCCACATTTTGCCTCATCCACAACCAAGTATCTGAGGTTGTTCTCTATGACATCTGCTGTCCTGGCACCTGCCACAGCACTGATCTAATCTGGGGAGCAGAGCTGCCTTGGGCTTGCTCTCTCCAGCAATTTAGTCACCACAGACAAAAAGCTGTACTCAGGTAAATCTTGCTTTTCTTTGTCAAGCCATTCAGCTTTACAGCCCTTGCAAATGTACCCAAAAGATACAGTGCCTGTACTTTACAGGACCTCTGATGTTAAGTGCACTCAACTGGGCTCAGTTGATCTGGTGCTGACCTAGGATAAAAAAGGAGATTTGGGTCCTTAGGCTAATTACTTTACATCTGCTACAAAAACTTAACATACCTTTGGGCCATCTTTTCCTTGAACACCGTCTTCTCCTGGAGGCCCTGGCTCGCCCTTATAGAAAGAAACAGTTGAAAACAAAGTCATTGCCTATAGTTCTTGACTCATACTAGTTTTATACATGTTTATTATCTTTTGGACAACTTTTATGTTGCTGTTACAGTTTATTTATCTTCAGTGTCACAGCCCATGAATATCCAATGCAAGAAAACATAGAAGATGATCAGCATTAGAAAAACAAGGCAATACTATGCCCATATAACTCTGGAGATTTAGACAATGGCATTGAGATTTGGTTTGGATTCAGAGTGTATAACATGCAATTACAGTAACCTCAAAAATATACCTGTTCTGTCCCGAAACTTCCATGTTTATGTGGATAACTACTATATTGGTATGTTGACAGACTTACTGTAGGGCCATTTACCATTAGAAATATTTCAACATTATAATCACAGAATCACACAGAATCATCAAGGTTGAAAGAAAGCTTCAAGTCCATCTAATCCAACCATCAACCCAGCACCACCATAATCACATTCCCAAGTGCCACACCCAGATGCTTCTCAAACACTTCAAGAGATGGTGACTCCACCACCTCCCATGGCAATTTATTCCAATGCCTAACCACTCTTTCAGTGAAAATTTTACTTCTAATCTGAAGGTTCCAATCTGAACCTCTCCTCGTACAACTTAAGGCCATCCATTCTATCATTTGTTAGCTGGCAGAAGAGACCGAGCCCCACCTCACTACAGCCTCCTTTCAGGTTGTTGTAGGGTGAAAGGAACCTCCTTTTCCTCAGGTTAAACAGCCCCTGCTCTCTCAACTGCTTCTCAAAATCTGTGCTTCAGCAGCTCCGTTGCCCTTCTCTGGATATTCTCCAGCACCTCAATGTCCTCTTTTGAAATGAGACCCAGAACTGGGCACAAAGCTCAAGGTGTACCTTCACCAGTGCCAAGTACAGGGAAAAATTCACTGCCCTGCTGCTGCTGGCCACACAATTTCTGACACAGGCCAGGATGCCACTGGCCTTCTTGGCCACCTGGGCACAGCTGGTTCATTTTCAGATGGTGTTGACCAGCACCTCCAAGTCCCTTTCTACTGAGCAGCTCTCAAGCCACCCTTCCTCAGTCAGTACTCTTTTTACTTTGCTACAATATTACACAGTTTTTTTCTTCTTTTTAAAAGAAGGCTATCAGAAAATAGCTTCTTATTGAATTCTTCTGCTAAATCAAGATTTCTTAATCTGTACTTCATTCATAACATACTTTTCTGTTGTGGAAGAAGATTTGTATCCATAGCTTACCCTCAAACCCTGGTCACCTGGTTCTCCAACCTTCCCAGCAGGTCCAATGTCTCCCTGGGATATCAAAAGGAAAATAATTGGATTTTAAAGGACAATATTCATAACAATGACAGGGTTTACAGCTGATGGAGTCATCATGACAATAACAGTATTTCTTAATGGTCCATTTCCTGTATCACTGTCTACTTGGCTAATGCTTCAGATCTCTCTGATTTGCTTTTATGACAATTTGAAAATATAAACATCTTAAGAGAATAATTTCAACATTTACCTTTGTGCCTGGTTCCCCCTGCAGACCAGGTTCTCCTTCAGGGCCAGGAGGTCCCTGAAAGGTACAAGAGCTACTGTTACATGATCACTAGTAATAATTTTGCAACAACTAAATAAAACACCCAAAACTGAAGCAGAAGAATGGCCTGAGACATTGGGAAAGATGAAGGTCGTAAAAGTCAAATCTAAACAACATAGTTCTTTCTAGAGCCAAACAGAAAAAAAGGTGGGTATGGAAAGAGTTCAGGAAATGCAGTGTGGGTCAGGAACATACTGAAGACTCAGCAGTACCCCTGAGCCTGTGCCTTTCACCATAAATCACTGCTGAGGAAGCATCTATCTTCTGTAAATCTGACTGACAACTTCAGCTCACTTTAGGCTTGGAGTCAAGTAGACAGAACCTTTGGAGAACTAAACACTTTCTGAAGTCCTCAGCCCTTAACGAGTTGATGATATCAGACTGCTTTTTGTAAAGTTTACACATAAACCTTTTCATAGTAGTTAGTCAGAAGTCTGGATTTTGGAAGAGCATTTTTTTGAATAAGCCAAATCCCTACTGCTCTAAGTGAGCTCATCCCTCAGGTACTTCATTATAAATGTTGCTAATACATTCTGTCACATTTCTCTCAATGGAATATTAAAAATAAAGCAAAAAGCAGAAGTAGAAGTAAGCAAGAAGGCTGTCTACAGCTGCTTTCCAATATCTACAAATTGAAAGAACATATGCTTAATGGTGTTTTACTGCTAACTGCAAGGAGAACAGTGCTTTCAAAAAATTGCTTGCTCAATTAAACATTCAACTTCTATGGCATATGTCACGACTAGATGCTCAAAGACAGTGCTTACAACAGAACAAGCTACTTATTTTAGACACTTTTTGGTAACAGCTTTAAGAGTCTCTGAGTAGCTTATGATATTTAAGTCAGCTGCAGGCAATAAAAAAAAAATTTATAAACATATTGTCCAGACTTAGTCAGTTGTTTGAGTCTTTGTAATTGCTATGTAGGTAATTAAAATCTCACCTCAAAACCCATTTCTCCAATAGGACCAGCCTCCCCTGGTTGTCCTCTTGGACCCTGGCATGAAACAAAATTTTGGATGCATCATTCAATTAGCATTAAATTACATTGTAGAGCATTCAGTTTGTTTCTTCACAACTCTTCCAACTGGAATAGAGAAATATATTTCATTGTCTTTCCTCCTGAATCCAACAGTGCATCCAAGTCCCATGATGGCATACAGTACCAACCTTGATGCACTGAAATAACAGAGCTCAAATAATAGCACAGATGTCTTTTCTTTTAGATAAAAACTAAATTATTATCTGAACTAAGCTCTTCTCTTGACTAGCTGAGACTTTGTTTAATTAAGGTTTGTTAGACTGTCTGGTTTGCTTTGTGGAAAAGCCTACAGTCTGGTATGGAATTAACTGAAAACAACTACTTCACCACGGACAGAACAGTCACTGATGCATAACAGGCTAAAGGCTGGAGCCTTCTTAGCAATATTAGTAACTATACTATAAGGATTTTATGATAAGCCTTACACATAAGAAGTACATTTACTGCAATAACACCCAGGGATCATTACCCAAAGTGGCATGTTCAAATTCTCTGCACATGTTAGATCTGAGCTCACAGAGCAGGATTTGTGTGCTGGGAAGCAGAAGCTGCTGTAACAGCTTACAGCTGATTCTATAGCCACCCTGAATGTATGTCCATACAAATCAGCTCTCTACATATAACCCATCTTTGAACTTCAAGGCAGTTCATATCTTTTTATCCCTTTGAGACTCATCCGTGTCTAAACACATTCTAAATTCAAAACATTTTCTTGATCTACAATTCTCATGTAGAAGAAAGATGCTGGTTGTATTTATAACAGAAGACTTTTAAACAAATATTTACTCTGTTTTGTTTCACTTCCTCTTACAGACTGCATAAGGTTTTGCTCCTCTTGATGACCTGTGAATATTCTCTTCCCTTGTAAAAACAATGTAAATTGTATATTACTGGCAGAATTCTGTCACATGCATATATTTTACCTTTTATCTTCATTTAAATATGAACAACTAAAACAGCAGTTGCTTCCCTTTGACAATTCGCTTTGTCCTAAATTAAGTGAATCGATTTTCATTTGCAGAAACCCCATGAAATTCCACTAGGCAAGTGTCACAAAGCTTCAGTTTGCTCCACATATCAAGTATTTCTTCATATTACCATTGAGGTAAGGCTACTGGATTGGTAGTGCATCTTTCTCCTAAGACTTTCAGAAGCCAAAATTTTATAGCAGTATGTGGACTCCTTTTAACTATTAACATCAGGTGACTTGTAAAGGATTTTAGTGAAATATCTGACAAGTAGATAAAGTTTGAGTGCAGTTTAGATTATCCCATTAATACAAATAGTTAATTGCTCGTATTTCTCTACCAACAATTACCGTATTTCTGCCCTGTGCAGAACTAGTGACAGGGCCAGAAAACCTCAGCAGCTGGCTTCACATAGTGACCAGCTGACAGAGGATGAAATTAAGCTGCTTGGATAGGCAGCTAAAAAAAGGGCAACGTGTTTTCTTGCACAATATCTTCTGTCATTTTATCACTTCTTTCTAGGTCTGCAGACCATCTTCTGAAAACATTTTACTCTTTCAGCACTTGCTAGAAAAGGTACCCTATTCACAGGGTAAGTTTTTCTCCTGACAGTGAACATGTAGTTTCTATGATGATGAGCACAAGGGAAATGTAGGCTGCTCAAGAGTAGGCCACTTAGATTAGGTAAGGCAGACAGGCATGGTATTGATATGAAAATTCAGACTTGAACAGAAAATGGCAGGAATTTGACATATAAACCTTTCATTGTAAGCCTCTCAGATGTTGCAACATGAAGATAAGATATAATAAATGAAAGTAATAGGAATCCAATGCTAACGATTGGAAAACTATTGCTAACTATTTTCTGTGAATTATTTTGCAATTCCTACAGGTTGAGAGCTCAAGTTAAGTATGCAATTCTCTCCTAAAGAAATTTTGTTGGTGTTTTTCTAGCCCTCAAAATATGCAATTACTTTCTGTAAGCATGGATTAGTAGAAATAATATTATAAAAAATACTAAATACTAATAATACTATAATAAACACAATTTTTATCAACACTTCACTTTTGAGATTTAAATTAACTATGTGCAATTTACTGTGCAAAATTACTTTCCAGAAGCAATGTAAACACACAATTTTTGACAACTCTATTAGATTTCTGCACCAGAAAATGGGAGCCTTCTCCCAAATCCTTCTTAGACATCATATATTCTTTTACTGTATTGACATAATCCGATTTACCCCCAGAGATGGTGCTGCAATACTATTCCTGTACGGTCTGTATCTTGCAGTTCAGTGCATATATTTGTTGCAGGTTCTGCCTGATCTTCTGTAACAATATTAGCCACATGAAAGTGAGCGTGGCTTTGACACAGTAACAAGAATCCATCCAGCAGAGGAATGTCTGAGGGTTTATTACAGCAGTCTCTTCTGGAAAATTTAACCTGCCAAATAGATGTGGTCCCTGTGCTCCTAAACAACAATCCTAATATTTGCCTAAAAAAACACTACTAAAGTATTGCCACATACATTTACATAATACATAACACAGATATCTACCTCAATGTGGTGAAAGCCATATTATGTTGTGGTCTATGTTCTGTTAGCTCTGCTACGGTGTGCACCCCTTACTACAGAGCTCCCCAACAAAATTCACAGGTCTCTGTGAACAAGTTACACTAAGCAAAGGAGGCAGACTCCAGCTCTGCAGCTTTGGAGCAATCACCCCACAATTCCTACCTGACCACAGCTGGCAATACTGGATCTTAGTAAAATGGAGCTTGAGTTGTCAGGGAGCTTGTATAATACATGGAAAAACTCTGAACAGGCATAAGGATCAACTTACTGGCTCTCCCACTGGTCCTCTGTCTCCTGTGGCTCCTGGAGGCCCAAGCAAACCCTGGAAGATTAAAATAAAAAATCACTGGAAAGAAGCTCTTTCATATTCTGAGCACAGCTACTTCCTCTCTTGTTTTTGCTCACACAGTCACTAACCAGAAAAACCCTTGAAGTATGCGCAGCCTTTTTTCCTGGTTGACAGGCAGTGACATATCACTGGCTCTTGTGGCAGGTGAAGGAGTCACGAACAGGTCCTTCCTCAGTTTCTTTCACATACAAATGAATCTTAGCTGAACCACCATTTACCAGTTCATTGTAATTCTCCTTAGATCCACGTGCTGTTTGTATGTCCAAACTGCCCTGAATTTTAGATTATCAGGAAGGTTACCAGCACACTTTTCTCTCTGCTCAACCTTTCTCATAGCATTTATATCTCACACTGTCTTCTAGAAACTGGACTCTAGGAGATAGATCAGTATCCTGTACTATGAAATAAATGTGCTATTACACATAGTTTCAGCCTAATGAGGTTTTGCTTCATTCATTTCTGTGTATATAAATACATCTAAAAGTTATTGTGAATGAAGACGAAATGAAAACACTTGTGTCAAACGTGAGAGGCAACAAGCTCCTAAATCTGAGCAGAAAAGGCAAGAGACGTATGGTGACAATCAACATTTTGAGTTTCAACTGCAGAAAAGATCGCCACCGTTACTGCTTTGTTTTTGTTTTTCTGCTTCTCTCTTTGTTGAAAATCCAGTACAATTTGGACTGACACCTGCTTTGCAATAGAAGCCTTAAATAGAACACATAAGATTTCCATTCAAAAAAGCACTAAAAGAAGGAATTTTCTCCTATACATTAAATTCATTTAATACATTTCTACATTTATTCCTACACTGGTAACACACACCTACCCCAAATTCTATCAAAGAATTATTGCCTATGTCACAAAGACTTTCATCCTTCAAACTGCACTTCTGCCCCTGGTTCTTTGTATGAATAAATGCAAACTGTCAGAGTTTTCCAGCTGCTCTGAAATAGATAAGCTTCCTTATACCCAAGTGTCAAACAAAGTATGGGATTTTCTGGATTTTTTTTTGTAGAAGTAGTAGTGAATTTCATACTCACAAGTCCACCCTGTTCTCCTTTTTCTCCTGGATTTCCAGCTTTACCCTGGTTAAAGAGAAATATCAAAAAACATTGCTGGCTTCAAGTAATTTCCAAACACAGCTCAGAATTCAGAGTTATTCTGTTGAAGTTTACTACAAAGACTGGCTGCAATACTTACAATGAGTCCAGGAACTCCTTTCTTTCCTGGATCACCTCTTTCTCCCTGATAAATAACAAAAAATGTGTGAATTCTACATACATTTTCTTGATAAATTGCACACAGTTACTGTGAGTTTAAATGCTGGGTAACTAGAGAAAATGCCTCAAAGAACCTGGAAAAGGCAGAAATTTGCAAATCTCTTGGATTAAATGGAACTCTCTGGCTTCTCCCATGATGGGCTGGATTTTGTTTGTTTACTTTTATCTGTTATGGTCTCCCTCAGTGTTTTATATAGTATTGAGCAATTCAAACACTCACCTTAATACCTTCTGTTCCCAGTTCTCCTGGAGGACCATCGAGACCTCTTGGCCCCTGAATATTGAACAAGTCATTTGGAAGACTAATTATGCATTATTTTTGCTTGTCATTAAGGAGATTTTACATAAGCTTTAGGAGAGGGGAAACATTTTGTTAGCAAGAAAACCAATTTTCATTGTGTATCAAGTGTGAAATAAAACTTCAAATAATAAAGTAAGTTTCTGGTTTATTGAATTATGAAGTTAAGAATAAGGATTTTTTAAAAAGTATGTAAACAAAATATTCAGGGTCTCAGTTGGAGCCAGATGGCAGGCTGGTATTTTCTGCTCTTTTTTTCATCCACCTTGTACTCATGCAACAGACATTAGAGTGATTTAGATGATCACTGTATATACAGAGTGCTTGCTTTTGAGCACATTATAAGATGTATATACAGAAATTAATCTTGCTAGTAAGGCTCTAAAAAAAGCAGATAAGATTCTTCCACTAGTAAATCAGTTTGAGGCAAGATTAGAATTTATAGTTGTGAACTATTGTGCTCTATTATTAGACTAAAATGTCTTTGTAAGTTAATCTTTATAAGCAATAGATGAACAAAGATAACCTGTTATATTATTGTAGCATAATATAGCAAATACCTATTGCCAAAACATTCAGAGTTTTATTATTTAAGATTGGTAATCTAAATCCATTATCTTACACGCAAATGAAAAATCCTTAACTATGTCATGAACAAAACGGAAAATAATATTTTACCCATTCTGACTTAGGAAGTTATTTCTATAATTCTAAAAACCATGACTGTTTAGGTATGGAACATTAAATTAAAACCAGTTAATAAGAACTTAAAACTAATGACCACTTTAAAGGAAGAGCTAGATAAGTATCAAGAGAGGCTCTTTACAGCAGAGTACATTGGGAGGATGAGCCATAACAGCTTTCCTGGTGGCATTTGGGCTGGGCTGGCATCAGGACGAGTTAGTACACTACTATGGCAGTGCCTAGAGGAAAACAATCTCCATTTCTATGGTGAATTTCTGAATTGTAGAGAACCTTACACCTTGGGTCATGGTTTATAGAGAAGGGCATCCAATCATTACTGATTTTGAATCATAAGACTGTTCTAAATGATAGTAGTAGGGGCTTGTAAAATGACATTGTTGGAAGCACATCTGAGTTAATTTAGTTTACTTTCCCTCCAAAAATATCTGTGACTTCCCTATCTCTCTTGAATATTTTGAGAAAAAACATACCAGAATTTATTCTCTCTGACTTGGACTTACTGATCAATATCAAAACCTCTCTTGGAACACGTGGTGAGAGCCCATCCACTTTTCTCTGGAGCAAAAGTGAAAATAGCTGACTGGTAACTCAGGAACAGTGTATATCCAGAATCATTTAGGCTTTTCTTCTGAAATGAAAACCTCTCAGGAATAGGCCTTTCCTGTGAGCTGATATATAACTATAACCCCTGTCAAAGCCAGAAATATCCCACGAGAACTCATCTGTCACCATTTCAGCACTGCTACTTCTGGCCAGCACAGAGGAACACAGAAACCATAGGAAAAGGTGTAAGCCAGGACTGAGCAATTACAGGCATTTTTTTTGGGCTAGAGTGGAAAAGAGGCTACAGAAGACAACACTGACCTGCCACATGGCACTCAGTGTGAAAGGTCCCAAACCAAACAATACTGAAGTCTATGGAAAAAAATCTGTGACTCCAGTGCCCTGAGATTAGAAACAAAACACTAGTGGTGGTTTCAAAGGTGCAGGAGGCTTTTATAAAAACATTTACCCTGGGACTCCTGTTAAGATTATGCAATTGGGTAACTCAGTTGTTGAATTACTATATAGCATAATTTAAAAAAAAGCTAAACATCTTGATTAAATTAATTTCAGATTGCTGCTCTTCACTTTTTTCTGTGACTGCTATCTGTAACACAGATACCAGTTGTGATGAAAATTCGAGGCAGATTTAGCAGGTTTATTGTTCCTTGATCTGAAATGTCTCAAAGTACAGGAGGAGAAGGGACAAGAAGAAACTGAGATGGAGCGAGGACAGGTCATTCAGCTGTGGGGGTAGAAAGGACAGAAGCTCAAGACCTGTGGAGGAACCACCTACAGCAGCACAAGGAAGGGGGAAATTGAGAGTGTAAAGCAATTAAGCAATTGCAGGATAGTTTTAGATTTTTTCAGACTTTTTAGATATGTGACCTGTCATTTCTCTTTGTGCATTCTCCACAGGACTGACCAGAGGATAGAATCTCAAGATTAAATATTCAAGGAAGAAAAAGGACATGTTTCCATTTTAGAGATTGGTGTAATAAGGAATTGCCTTCTAGGTTTTATCTTATATCATTAAGAATTACCAGATAAATTCTTTCAACACTTCTGACATAAGTTCAGTCATAAAGAGGATCATAGCTTGCAGTTTGAGAAACAGGATTGCACAAGATTCTCAGTCCATGTTATGCACTTAACACACCAAAACCTTTCTGGCACTCACACAGGTCTCCATTTCAATGGAGTTCACCTTGGCAGCCCATGACAACTGATCTGATCACTAACAGTTAAGCAAAAAAGTCTACCAACCTTCTACTATGCAAATTTGAATTGAAAGCAAAGTAACAGAAAGCAACATGATCCTCTAGCCAGCCACAGAACAAAGGGCAGGAATCCAAGGGAAAGGCAATTTAATATCCTGATGAAAGCACACAATAACATTCCTATAAATAGTATGGTGTGACTCCTTATTGGCACAGATGAATTGGATTGTACAATTTCTTACTATAGCTAGTACAGAATGAGAGACATACTTGATTTGCCTGCTGTTATTTAAATTAGTTTGCAAGAGAGCTGAGGAGTGAGGCTGCCAAATGATTGCTACTGCTTTTTTCTTTGGCATGGGTTCAGCTCTGTTTCTAAAATGGAACATTTTACATTGAAAACTCTAGGATGATAATCTGAGAAAAAGTTCATCTAAGAAGGTAAAAAGCACAAATTAACTATTTTTATTCTTTCTTGTCCTGTCTCTCAAATACCAGAGGAGCAGAAAGAACAGAAATGCAATATATAACTACTTCTCTTTTTTGGTGTCTGACATGGAAGAATATTAGAAAACTACACCAATTTACTTTCACTTCCTTCAGACAAATAAGAGAGATAAACATGCAGCTATCAATGTACCACCAAGCACACTGGACCCTTGTTTCACAAGTACACAGTATGTTAAGTTCCATATCCCCTGAAATATGGAAAATATGAAAGCTGTCACTCATTAAAATAAAGCACAGATGTCCTCAGGCAGTTGAGGTTCTTCATGCCAGTACAGATGCCACTAAACCAGGGAGAACCCTACTGGCTGCTAGAGACATGAGTTGCTGCTGCCTGAGCCTAAATTTACAGCAGCTCACTGTGTCATTTATCTGCATTTTCAAGTCAAAATTTCATGATCTGCATTCCAGGAAAGTAAGAGCAGAAAAATTATTTCTTTTGAGCTTTAAAATACCAAATGCCAATCTGAAGAATACTAAATGCCAAGAATTTTAGCACCTCTTGGGAATATTGCTTAAGTCTCGTTTATGAAATGAATCCAATGATACAGAGTCTCTTCCTCTCAAACCAAGAGCTACAGTCGCATTAGTCCAAGATTATGGTATGAAGTGAAAGCAGTTTCTGATGTTGTAGTTTACTTCACACCTCAACAAACAAAGACAATGAAAGATCATGCAACAATGACTTCATGGCTGCTTACACTGCCAGGCTTCCAGACTAATGCATTTCTTCCCTCTGGCCATGGAAAAAAATTCTTTCTTACACGTTGATACTCTCTCCCTCAGTGTCATTCTGCCATTGATGTATCTAAAAAATGGTGCTGTCACTCTGTGTTTTCATGAGATTAAAACAGAAAATACAAAAATCTTTTCACATGATTCTAGCCAAGTGCATCAAGTCCCAAGCATGAGGTGAGGAAGCTCTGTGCTAGTGCTGTGCTCAGTGGCATATTCCCCAAAATCCCCCAAGGGTGAGATGCTCCACAGACTTTTAGGCAGCCTGCCTTCAGCTGGCCAGAGCTCCTGGGTGTACTGGAGAGTGAACAGCTGGATATTCTCAGACAGAAGCAAGCTGCTGGGTAATCTTGGATGCAAAACCATTGCTGAAAGGTCCAGAATTTATGAAGAAAAGGAATTCTATTCTGTGACAGTGCACAAGTAGAGGGTCAGTGCTTCTAAGACTTCTCACAGACTCCAGCTGTGAAGACAGGATAAATTCTTGTTTCCATACACAATGAAGGCAAATTTCCATATGCTTCCATTTAACTTCTGTATCTGACTGTGGTGTGCATTTTCTGAGGCCTTACACACAGAGCTGTGGGTTCTGACACTTCTCTTTCTGAATCCAGAGACGACAAACCCCAGGTTTCAGGGCACCTCAGATATTTTCCTTATGTGAGATTCTACCTTTGGTCTGATATTTTGATATATATTTTGAGATAAAATTCTCAGTGGCTCAGCAGGAGTCTGTTCTCAGAGTCTGAGGACCTGGGTCTGTTCTGAGGCCCTCTTTCATGAGACATTCCCAGACATGCTGGGCAGAGGCAAAGGCATAAACCACAATTCCAAAATTTGACTTCCACAGAGCTTGGAATATTTGGGATTTATTTTGAGTGATCTTTAATTACCAGCACTGTATTCCATGATATGCTAACAAAATCATAGAGACAGAGTTGTCAGGAATAAATAGAGCTGTGAAGATACACTGGTCCAGCCACTGGTATGAGCTGTACAAGTCTCTTAGGAACCATGGATAAGCTGCCAAACTGGAAGGTAAGGTGAGAGACACTTCACTAGTGTGGGCTTGGGATCACTGTTTTGTATAAAGTAAAAAATGGTTTCCATTTCCCTGATAAAAGTGAAATGGAAATGACAATCTAACGATTGCAGGTTCAAGGTGCTAGCACACAGCATCTTCTGATTACACTTCTTCCTCCCTCAAAACTGTGTTTGAGAGATTTTGATTGTATTTCCAAAGAACTAAATGCAGGTAAAGAAAACTGTCCTTAAAACATTGAAATAGTCCAGTGGTAGTTATAAATGACAACTTTTGCATGTTTATGTGTACAGAAAACAGTTGAGCGGTCATCTTGGTTCTAGTTTTGCTCTCAGCTGAAACCAATTCTAAAGCCCATTTCACGGTGAGGAGAAATGAAGATTCATATTGTTTCCTACATGGAAATACAAGTATAGTCTATCTGATTTCAGTACGAACGAGTTCAGTCCACAGGACAAAGGGAGCAGCTGTAAATGGGTTATATTTCAGATTGATATTTGCAATACACTTCTCTCTGCTCTAAGGAACATGAAGAAGCATTAGTACTTACTCTTCTTCCCTTAGCTCCCTGTGGCCCTGGTGGTCCTCGTGCCCCTGAAGGTCCCTACACATCAAACAAATTTATTATTCATTGTCTTCTAAACAAAGAGTCCTGAACATTACAAGCTTATGTACCTTGCGCAGCAATCAATGCAAGAAAAGCAAATCAATCACTTTCACTCATGGTTCAAATTCAATTAATTGTGTTTGTACAATTTATGTAGAAAAATCTAATTAGCAGACTGTATGTAACATTATTTTTACAAAACACTGATGTGACTGTTGAATACATTACTTCTAGTATCCCAAAAAGTTTTAGAATTTACTTGTACTTCAGCAACATTATGCTAAAAAGCACAAATATTTTCTGATAAAAGGTTCAGTTTTTATCTGTATTGAAGACCCATGGTAGACAAATTATAACAATTATACACAGCAGATTAGAATATAATTTATTTTTTATTAACAATAAAACTAAACACATAATTAATCTATTTAGACTGTATTAATCACCAATGAATTTTAAAAATATTATGCAATTATTAACTATCCTTGCAAAATTCCATTTCCCTACTTGTCTCAACAGAGTGATTTTTAAATGGATGAGTAAATCATATAATTACTTTTCCCTCTCTCATGGATCATCCTGGCAAAGAGTGAGTGAACAGATTCTGTCTGGATGGGTACATTTTTATGACAATTTTATGGATTGCAGTACAAACTAGAGACCATTCTTAGCTTCACCAAAGCAAAAAGACAATTTGAAAATAGCTTATTTTATGTCAAACCAAAGCACCCCCCTATACCTACAGGTAATCCTTCTGGCCCCACAGGCCCAGGGCCTCCTGGAGGTCCTGGATAGCCCTAGAATTAAAATAAACATAGAAAAGACAGAACAGTTTTATCTAAATTGTTATTATAGCAACAGTAATAAATCCAGTTACTTACCTCAATAATTGGAGGTAAGTGAATAAAATATTTAATTTTACAAAATTTGTTCCCAAAATTTTGTTTAAAGACAAAATGCTTAATTGGATATATCCTAGTAACCATTAAAGCAGCCTAGGAAGCTTTCCTACACAGGCAGGAGCTGGCAGAGATGTACTGAAACAAAAGCTGCTGAGTTCTAAATGAATTTCAAACTCCTCTCAAGAAGGCTGTGACAGTGGGAACAGAACGTGGACACATCCTGGTGTGGGCTGACCTGGCCAAGACCAAATGCCAAGAACAATTCCTGTCTGAGGACTGCAATGATTTTCTGCTGGGGAAGGTTCTCTCTGCTACAGTGGATTTACCTGTGGTAATAAGCATTAATAGCAGTCCAAGAAAAGTAGTTGATAAGACTGGGTACTATGTTAATAAATCCTTGTTTATTAATCTCCCTAATATGAATTTTTTTCATGAATCCAAAGCAGCTGGTTGAAGGTAAATCTAGATTAGAGGGATTTAATGAAGGACTAGAAAGCTATAAAATGAAACTTTGTAGGAACTACATATCATAAAGATCACTCGTCCATAAGGTCTGCACAGCTAGGAGGGTGAGAACTTATTACTGTTTTGGAGACTAAAGTGCCTTTATAAGTAACAATTGTGGATTTTACATTACTTGTAACTTACCATGACACCTTTTTCTCCAGGAGGACCTACAGGTCCTGGACTGCCTCGCTCTCCCTTTAACAACAAAGAAAGAAAGAGAAGAAGAAGAACATTGAATATTCTTCCCCTTTTTCCATGTCCACTGAGCATACCTGTCTATTGGCTGAGAGACTGCCCTTCAGAAACAGTGCAGAGTCCTTTTATAACCTTTCTTTTTTTAAATTTCTGCATTCCTTCCTCCTACAAGCCTATCTATCTTTTGAAAAAAAAAATATAAAACTGCATTTCTCTGTCTTCTTTTTTCTAAGAAGACTGAACAAGAGGTTTGACTACATAAGCCTCTGAGAATTGCAGATAGAAGATGGTTTCTCTCTGTTGGGTGCATCATATTTATAGTATGTTCCTTAATCCATAAAATTCAGTACAGCAAACAAAGAAAAAAGATAATTTTTTTCTCTCTCTTCCTCTTTTCTTCAGTATGTGTTAGGAAAGCACAGCTCTGAAAGGAAGGCCAGCCCTTCAACAGCTGCTGAAGGAACTTGAGAAGGGGTAGCAAGAAGGTATTTTTCTGGTCTTCCACACCTTTTCACCTTTCATTCATGTCACTCCAGGCCCAAATATCAGACTTAGCTGTAGATTATCCTCAGAAGATTACACTTTTAATACAACTGGTGCACATGAGATAGTAATAACACTACATTTTATATTGCATACCGTAATTATGCTGGAAATACATTTATCATTTAAATCCACATAGCATGTGTTACCTTGCACTACTTAATCCACAAGAAAGGAAGACAATAAATTCTACAGAAACAGCATAGCAGTGACAATTATTGCAAAAATGAAGAAGCATCCTTCCATTTGCTGATGATAAATTATTTAGTATTTTATTGCCTTTCTCCTCCTAGCTAAACTAGCAGCAATGTCTCAAGGTACTCTTTTTGGGCCAAGTGTAATTATGAAGAAATTATGTATGTAATTATGTCTAAATCTAAAGCAGGGCTTTCCACTGATGTATTTACCTTCACAGATTATATAAATTATAATCAGATTTTAATGGAATTCCTAATAGTAGATTAAGACTTCCTCCATAAAATATCTAAACAACAGACACCAGTCTAGGTGAAATAATTCAGCCCTGCAGGAAAGAAATACAAATGGTGCTGCATAATTCTGACAAACAATTATGTTTTTATCATAATTGAAGCTGACATGCAGTCCAGTAATAGTTTCCTGTTTTTCAGTTTTAAAATACTTCACCTAAATAAAACCATGTCAAATACACTTAAGCTATTTGTACTCTTCTAGTCACATTGAGTCTGCCAGACTTTGCTTTTACAAACACAACTGTTACTGCACAGCAGACAAAACTAAGTCATCCTTTTTATTCAGTTAATGTATACAGCCAAGTTGTACCTTTCTATTTTTGTCTTCATTATGTAGTAGTGCAAAACCAGTGAGTACTGTATAAAACAAGTATAATTCATGCCAGTTTCTCTGAAACAATAGCAGCATAGTAAAGTGTTATAAGAAAGGTATCAAATCAATCAGCCCTGAATTACCTGTGAAGTAAAAATCAAGGATATCAGATACATACCTCAAATAAGAACATTTGGATTACCAGTTTTTACCTCCCCATGCTCTGAAATAGCTACAGGAATACTAGCTCTGACAGTGGTCAGTAAATGATCTCTCACCAGTACTTTATCCCCTCAATGGTTTTCAAAGCTGCTGAATAGTCACATTATTATACCTTGTCACCAAGGTTTCCAGATGTCCCAGCTTCTCCAGGTAAGCCAGCTGATCCCTGTATGAAAAAAAACAGACTTTTACTTGCATGATGTCTATACTAGTTCATGGTCAGCAGCTTTTCAGCAACAGAGCAGGACCCAACTGCTCCTCCCAGAGAGCCCCATGCCTGTCTGAGAGCACCTGGGGACAGCCAGGGCTGCACGAGGGACCCAAGGAGCCCTGCATCCCAGCACACCACTGCAAACAGCTCCTGCTAGAAGGAAACTGCATCCATTGCAGCACAATACTACCCTACCAACGTAGATCTGCCACTCAGCTCAACCTTGCACTGCTAAAAGACTTACAAACATACCAATAAAGGTGATAATTGCTCTGCTAGTGCTTCAATCTGGCCACAAATTTCAAAGGGAATGAATTCAGTGGAACAAAGTAAAATGCAGTCAAAACAAAAATTATATTGGATCAGGTGTTGTCAGAATTTTCCCTTCAAGAGTAATAGACCCAAATGCCTTTGAAGTCAGAGGATCAGAGCCTTTCAGACATTCAAAAATTAAATAATCATCCCCTGAGGTTCCCTCACAAACTTCCACTGGATAGAACAAGTACAACCATATGGGATGGGAAACAGAAGAGGAAGTACTTTTAGAAACCTTATTCCCAGTGCTTATAATACCTATTTTACTATGAAAGCTAAATTAAAAAGAAATTACAGCTCAAGGTTCAAATTGAGAAAAATATGACACAATGAGCTTGAGGAAAAAGCACTAAGTGCCCAGAATACATTGCATGACTGCCCTTGGAACATGGCAGAAAAGTGATAGCTCTGAGGAGCGATATAACACACTGTATCTGTACCACTTTAAAAAGGGAAAAAGGAAAGTTATGCCAATTCACACACTGGCATTGCCATCTTTAAGTGTGCAGGAAAGAACTAGCATTAGTAGCACTACACTGGCATTGAAGTGCAATTTCAAAAAAAAAAAGGTAATACTTTAAAAAAATTAAAATGCAGTCTTTATCTGTATAATCTGAATACAGTTCAGCCTCAAGTCCTTTAACAGAACAGGTGCAAAATAAGTAGAGATTTTATGATTACTTGTTCTTTTGGACTGCTAGCTATGCTGGAAATCCCACAGTTTAAGCACATGGCAATGAGCCAGCGATACAGCTACTTTTGAGGTTGACAATACGGGCACAAATTACTTTATGGAAGGAACTAAAGAGATAAGCAGGCATCTTTGTGGCTGCTGGACTGATATATTATGTGTGGGAACTTGTGTATTATATGTCAGAACTGAGATGCCTCTTGCCTTGGCAGCAGCCAAAGATGGGTCCTGGTGATACTGGCACTGAGGCTGTGGCCCAGACGTCACTGGCAGCAATGAGGGACTTTTGTGATGAATTCTGAGAGGGAGTGCTCCCAGTCAGAGCCAACAGGAGGCCACAGTAGCAGGCAGAAATCTGTGAGACAAAGAATTACCCTGTACTCTTGCCTATCAAGGTAAGAGGTGTGGAGGTACAGTTTCAAAATGCTGAAGATTAATCACTTTGATTCCCTTATTCCAGAAAGAACAGAAGACATAATAGAGCCAAGGTGAAACTCAGACCTATTCTCTTTCCACAGAGACACGCCTGATCTCCCACCCAATGCCATGCTGTTTACAGGACTGAAGATGCTGATCAGAAAGATGGAGAGCTGTGCCTTGCCCCAGCAGTGAATCTTTTAATATACAGCCTCTGATCAAGTTCACTTTTCAATTCAGAAGTACTCTCTTCCCAGTTTGGTTGCTCTGGGCTGAAAGAGCAGGAATGACTAGGAAGCAGTGGCTGTGAATGTGCTGCTGCATTCCCTAGCACATTAGGGCAAGCCTCTGGCACCCTCCAGAGAGAGGACAGAAGCTGGCTATTAAATAGAAATTTTCTTATACATTGGCTATTCCTCAAAAGTAGTTAAGAAAATTTACGGCAAAAGCACTAAGAAGGCTGATAAAAAGATGTAAAAGAAACTTGGCATACCTGGAACTGGATGTCTATGGAAAGCAAAACAATAGTCAAGATGACTAGAAATGAAGCCTGTGAAATACTAAAAGCAACAGGGACTTCAGAAGGTATGAAGGGGAAAGAAATTCATTACAGGTTAACTAAATGCTCTTCCACCCCTCTATTCAAAACAGAGGTCAAGTATCTGAGACTGAGAAAATGCTAGGGCTGGTATGCACACCAGCAAGAGAGCCAAAAACTTACTTAAGAATAGAATCTTCAATTTTCAAATCATTGATAGCATTCAGTGAAAAGAAAGTATAGAGAGCAAAACATCTTGTTCTGTCAACATATTAGCCATAAAGTGATGTTTTCCCTACATCATTCCTGACAGACTTTCTGTAAGATCATGTGTCTCTTAAAATCCCAGATTTGGACTGGCTTGTAATAAAGACCAGCAACTAGGACTGGGGTGAGGTTTCAACTCTCTCTCCATCTTATGATAGAAAATGAATACAGTCCAAAGCAGATCTGTCGAATCAATGTCTTCCAGCATGCCTCCAATCCTCTGGGGAGCAGTGGTGGATTCCAAATATAAAACTGAATGTATTAGAAAACAGAAAAGTAAAGCAAAAATCTTGAAGTGATTAAATAAAGAAATCAGCAACTTACTAAAAAAATAGTCATCAACTTTCATTTACAAGGACTTGTGTAAAAGTCTCCAGTGACAACAGCAGCATAATAACAGCATTTTAGAAACCTTCTTGACAGGAGCATTTTGTAGAAAATGAATCAGAGACCAGATCTCACAACTAACACATGCCTGAGAAGACAAAAACATCTTGCTAGGGCATATGCTCTGTGTTAGAAACTGGACTGTAGTTGAATAATTGAAAACACATTGTACACTTAATGCAAACCCAAGTATGGAGTAATCCATTGAAAAACCTGGTAGTGAGAAATGAATACACAGCTAGTTCCAAACATTCCCGTGACAGCAGTTACCTGCCAGGTTGTACTTCAATGTGTTCTTTTGTGATAATTGAAAATTTTCCAATCCAGTGCTATTTCATTTACAGTTCAGTATTCTCAAAAGTCTTTATTCAACATTCATCTAATGAGATGACATAATACATTTAAAATGCTATCTTGTCACAATAACATTTTTCTGTTAATTTTCTGTCTGTTGAGAAAGTTAGTTGGTAATCAACCAGCGGTGATCATCTGATTGAAAAATCTGTGATTTGATATGCCAAATGGAGAAAGTGAATAAGAACAGAGATGCATCATATTTGTACCTTGTAGCTGATATTTCACTCAATTCTTTGAAGGACTCAAAAAGTCAACTATCTGAATATTTGAAAGGCAAAATGTACTGACACCAATCACCTACTCAAGAGCAGTTTTAATAAATAAATAAATTGATCGAATTTTGCTTTCAGTGTAAAGCGGGGTAATTCTGTTGATAGCACTTCTAGAGGAATGCTTGCATTTAAGGGAAGCTGCCTGACCAAGTGGGGGTAGGATATGCTCACTGACAAAACCTTGGGAGCTAAACTGCAGATACCATGAACCCTGAAAAACAGCTGAAACCAAATGATAAAGAAAACTACTAGCAAAAAATCCTTCAAGAAAAATGAGCAACAGCTTGATAAAGCGAACTTCTAGCTACTGTAACCTCTTTCTCCACTAGTTTCAGCAGGAATTATGGCATATCAGGTCATGTAGGGTAGAAACAAGAAGCACAACCTAAGACACAGAAGTACCTTTATTACCATTCACTGTTAAGTGCTTCACAGAACCCACAATAATCTCTATCCAACTGCTTTCTGAAAGCAGCTGAAGCAGCTCCTTCTTTGGAAGCCCTTGGCAATGTCCCATGCATTCACCAGACTTTGAAAAAAAAAAAAAAGGCTTTCCTCAACTGACTTATCTTTTGGTCTATGGTTTAAAATTCTCTTTTGTATATCCCTAAAGCCCAGACTTTTCAGGATAATTCAAACAACTCCTTCTTTTGAGCATCCTGAACACATCAGTTAGAGTTCACTTAATCTTTTCTTCAAGCAAAAGGAATTGCAGTTTCCATTCTCCCTGAATTATGCCTCCCTGGTGCCTAATCCAGCTAATTTTTACCTCTCTGAAAGATGTGGTAATTGCTTTATGGTAATTCTTCCCAAAGGCATCTCAGCTACAAGGCACATGGCCTGCCTGCAGTATTTTATTGCCATTCACAGACTCCTGCACACTGACCATTTGCAGCCTGCTCTGGAGCTGCCATCGACAGCCTGAACATCACTGGTTTTCCTTTGCTGCATTGCAAAGTTTATTTTTCATGGCAAAGCACTTTTTATTTCAGCTTGGTTTCCTTTTGTTGTTTCAAAAACTATGTGCAACCAGAGAAATTTGCTGACATGTAATTTCTGAAGATTATTTTTCCAGGATTTGTGTTCATGAACTCTGCCTTTTGACACCAGTTGCACATACTACATCTGACAGTTCAACCCTTCTACTCTGTCTCAAAATGTGTATAAATGTCAAGGATTTCTAATTCAGAAGTGTACAGGTTGAATTTCTTTAACAGAGTTCGCATGGAAAAATAGGAATTTACTTACACTTAGTCATTCAGAGTGGTGCAGCCTGGGTAAAGACTGCACTGGGTAAAGACAGGTAAAATAATCCTGGAAAACAACTGTTTCAAACTCAGCTGAGTTCTGAATAATTCAATAAATTATTTTCTTAAATCATCCCTGACATTTTAACAAATATATAATTTGTATGAGATGCTTGAAGTTAGTTTCAAACATTTGCTGTCCATCACTGAACAGCATCTTAGCTAAGCAGAAAAAAAAATCCAGTTGCACGTGTCAGCAAAGTCAGATTTTCCTCCCCCAAAATGTAAGGGGAATTTTCTCAGTAGCTGAAGGGGTTGTTTCTTTTGGCATGGCTTCCAAAAGATTTTGTCTCATCAGCAGTGTACATTTGCTCTGTCTGCTGCTCCCTTGCTTCTCACTATCTTAAACAATGCCTCTTCAATTGGACCTGTTGGTCCTGCAGTTAACCAAATATCCTGCAGCAAGGAACAGCTGCTGGATTCTACCACAGCTCAGGGCTCTGCTGAACCAAGCAGCCCCACCTCAATCTGTCTCCTTCCTACACAACATATGCTGTAGCCAGAAAAACAATTTTTGTAGTAGGACTTGGTTAAGGAATAGTGTCTGAAGTCTGACTTTAAGCACAGTCCTGATTTACTCTTAAATGTGTGTCATTTATGCTTACGAGCACAGTGAACATTTTATAAATTTAGTCTACTCTGTTTCCACAGTGGACAAGCATCCAGAAATATTTTGGCAGAAGTGTGCTCTGAAGAATCAGCAGCTTCATGTGACCTAAGAAATGTTGGATGCTGTGGCTTCTAGCCTATTGACAGAGCTGTATTTCAGCACATACTCCACCTTACTAGGCTGAAAAATCAAGTGTTATAGTCCAATCTCCTGCTGTTGAAATTTCCCTGCTTGTGCAGAGTTGCCATCTGTACTCTTCAAAGCAGGTATTAAGCAGGACTTAGGAAAGCTGCTACAGAAAAGGAATAACTATTTTGGCACCTCAAACAGCAGTGGCAGATGTTTTAGTTAATAGCAGGAGATGGATGATACTAGGGGAAGTAAGCAAATTGAAAGAAATTAGCTTCTGTCAATGTTTCATGTACTATTGTTGCAACGATTTAAGACTGAGCCTATATTTGTCTTCTGTTGAGGTTTTTGGTGCATGTAATGCTGTACAATATAGTAAATGCTATCAGTTTTCCCTAACATGTTACAGGCTGAAAAACAGAATTCACATGCAAAAAAAGCCACCCTTAGAGATAACACTGGATGACTTTGAAGGGGACCTTATGGCACGTCATGGCACTGTTGGTTGCTGTGTAAGCAGATACTTTGAACAGACCGAGGCTGCAGCTTCTCAGTCCCCATCCCCAGAGCACAACCTCCAGAGTGCACAGTGGAGCTGGACTTGACCAAGAAGAGTTTGTAACATTTCTGCAGTAACCAACCATTTGATGAGGTGGCTCAGGTGCATCTGCTCAGTATTTTGCAGACAGTGGGGAGCTAACTCTGACCTCCAGCTAAGGTGAACAGAGTTTATGTGAGTAGTACAGCACTAAGCCCAAACCAGGGTGTGGTATGTCTGCTCAGCATAGGTTAACTCTAGAAAGAAAATCAATTTAATTGTGTTCTACACAATATTTGGGTAACTCAAGCATGGGCCAATGTGCTCACATCTGCTCATAAATGCCAGACAAAAATTAAAAATACAGAAGGGCAGGGGATGAAGTTAAGTAGTGAGAATTCCAAAGTTGTATGTTTCAGGAAAAACTATCAACTAGAAAAGCACCTGCAGTGGAAGAACTGAGAGAGATCAGGTCTTTAAAAAATGAAGGATAGGATAGGATTTTACTACTGTAAAAGGGAGCACATCTGTGCAAGAAGTAGGCTTGTAAGAGGCAATGTTTCCTTCCTCAGTATTCTTAGCAGTTTGGGCAGTATGCTGTAGTCATAGATGTTTGGATGAATTGGAAACAGACTACAGGGGAGTTAGAATGTGACTTAAATTATCTCAAAAACAAAACAGGCTGATTGAATTGGGACTGTTAAGCCTGAAAAGAAAGAATGAAAGAGGCACAGAGTAACAACCACCATATGTAAAATGCTGTTTCCAGCAGAAAGGAATCACGTTACACCAGTGAAAGAACTTTTTAAAAAATAGAGAAGCCCTGGTCTTGGAACTTTTTAACAACTGGTTAGACAAATATTTGTGAGAAATTATGTAAAGATAATAGATCCTGCCTAGACAGAAGAGGATGGACTACGTGTCACCACAAGGTCACCTTGAGCTCTGTGATTTTATGGAGCATGGACAGAACAAGCCTGCAAAATACATCTCAGGCTAAATGCAGCCTCTCAAATGATGTACTGGAAAAGGATCATTTATTCACTTACATGAACGTGCCTTGGAAAATCCCTACAACCACCTGCATGTTTCACACAACATATTGGGAGAAAAGCAGAATTATTTTGGGAAAATGCTTAAAATGGGAAATTTCTTTAAATGGTATGAATCTTAAAGATTTCAAAGGTATAACTGATATACTACAGCTTCAAATACAGGCAAACTTCATCAGACAATGTCTGAAACCAATTATTCATTCACACTCAAATAAAACAGAATTAAAAATTAAACCAGAAAGAGAATTCAAGCTTACTGCTTCACCAGTTTTTCCAAGGTTTCCTTGGTCTCCTTGTTCTCCCTGTTAAATGTAGAAAACAGATGATCTAGTTCACTAAAAAAGTAATTTCTTTCATATGTGTATATTAAAGTCCTCTGTTTTCCTAGGGGCCTCTTTATTTTCTAAATTACATCTGCCAATTAAAACTTTAAAAGCTAAAATTAAGTAACCAAAACAAATTTTGTCAGTGGCTAATTTTGATTTGGTAAAATGATGTCCTAATGTATTCAGAATTTGCCTGCAAAAATCAAAACTATCAATTAAGTGCTCATGAAACACATTATGTCAGCAAACACTATAAATTAATTACTCTATTTTTATTTAAATACTTTTTCAGCAAATTACCTTCACTACCTCACTACTGCTTCAAAGGTAGATATTGCTCGTGCACTTTCTTGATTACTGTAATTTTGTTATGAAATATTGGGAAAATTGACATTTTAATGACATTTTAACAAACTTATTCCCCTTCCCCCCAAAATCTTGAAACCATCATTAAGTATTAATTAACTTTGTTCTCCAAAATTACACTGTTGCATAAGTGGAATATTTTGCTGTGAGTTTCACAGGTGGAAGCTGGGTGTATAACCACTATTGATTTTCTGGCTGGGACAATAATCTCAGTTCTCTAATAACTGATGAACAGTTATTTGCATACTGTTTACACAGATTGCAGAACAGCACTGGGAAATTCTGCTGCCAGGAGCTCCTCTTTTGAGCTGCAGCACTTCATCTCATCCCCATTCACACTTCCAAAATCCTGCCAGTGTAGGAACTGCCCTGAGTCCCTTGCTGCCCCCTGGTCCAGGCATCCTCACATTCCCAGAGTGTTTGATTTCATTTTAGCAGGTGCAGTCTTTGCTCACACATCCCTGTTTCCTAGAGCTGCACAATTTTCTCCTTTTTCAAAATGGGATCTTGCAAGAAAGCAGAATCATCAGTATGATACACATTTATATTCATTGGAAGCATGTGTGCTCATATGCTTTCACTGATATGTCACTGTAAATAGCTGTGTATAACTCTATCCCAAATACATTCTATTTCATAGTAAAACCATCACTTACCTTTAAACCTTGTGGTCCAGGATCACCTACATAACCTTTCTGTCCTGGCTTTCCCTAAAATAAGGATTAGAATAAAATATTGTAAATTTTTTATTTCAAAAAGGTAATTTCATCCTAGTTTATCTATTTATCAAGATACATGCACTAAAATGTACTGTTCAGTAATATTTAATAAAAAAATTTAAGCAAGTGTATTTAGAAATTTGTATCTGAAAATACACTGTTGAATATTTCATCAAATACTGGAACAGTAAGCAAAATTTGTAATAAATCTTACAGCAGTTCACACTAAGGAAAAACTGTCACAATCCAAGACTGAAACATGTTTCAATTTCACTTTGCAAAAAACATATTAGGGAGACAAAAAAAAAAAAAAAAAAAAAAAAAAAAAAAAAAAAAAAGGCAAGGCAAGGCAATGTTCTCTCCTTGTTAATTCCAGCAGAATAGGGACTCAGCATTAACAAATTTTGATGCTTAGACTTCAGGGACTGGTGTCATAACTGTTCTTCCTTAACCAGACAAAATCAGCTCAAAGACCCTCTCCTCCTTATTCAGAAAATTGATGATTTTGAGCCTCATTTCTGTCCACTAGCATTTTGCTGCTGACAGATCTTGTTGCTGCAATACTGTGGTAATAACACTGTTAGCCAGAAGAAATACAGCAACATCAATCAGAGCAGGAGGCCACAAAGGGACAGGATCTTTGAGGCACTTTACAACGTGCATCCCTCCCTCTGTCATCACAGACACAGGCTCACAAAGGCACACAGACCAGAAAGCTTTCTCCCTTAACTTTCAATTAGATGTTTATAACATAATTATGCCTCCCTTTTAAGAAATTGCTTTCCCTCCCAGTATACTTTACTTCCTCTACAACATAAAACATGGTCTAACCATTTGTCTATCTGGACAGCACAGCCCTGCCCAGACAAACTTTCCCCATCTGCTCTGAGGAAAAGGCCCTGGTCCAACAGAGGTCCAGGGGACTGGACCTGGCTCTTGAGCAAGTTGCTGATGAGATTGCTGGAGGCTGAAAACTGGAGAAAGAAAACTAATTCAACATTTTAATGATTCAGTGTCAAAACCATGCAGATTTCTCCTAAAAAGAAATTATCAGCTGCTGTTCCAGCAAACTGAATAATTGGAATCACCAGAGTCCGTAATAAGAATTTTCCATTCCACATAAGCTTAGAAAAGAGCAACTCAAGCAACAGATAATAAAACATTTCTTAAAAAGAGATGGCATTTTTTCACTTGGCTCTTTTGCTTCAGCTGCTCTGCTGCTGTCTTTCAGAGTATGTGTATGTTATTTTCTGAGCATCTGAGAAAGTCTCAATATGGCTTAAAATTGTAATAAATTGTCTTAGCAGGTTCCATGACTACTTGTATTAATCCCTTTCTATTACTCTTATTCTCTTGGCATAACCGAGTGATTTCATTCTGCCCAACAAGTTGCAACAAACAAAATCACTTTAGGAACATATTTTTGTTTTTGCCAATGAACTAATATATGGTAAAGCCAAGAATGCAGGGAGAAAAGACCATGAAGAGAAGTTCTGAGAGAACCAGATAAAGCAAGTCATGTCTTTCCACAAGGCTTAACAAAGAACAAGTGATGGGTCACTTCTGCAGGTCACTACATACTGTTTGACTACTTTGTTGTAAAGAAACTTAAGGTCTTTCTATGCAGCAAGACTGTAACATAAAAGTGTTTTAAGTGAAATTCATCAAAAGAAACTAGTGACCCACATTAACTACCTTGATAAGTTTAAGCCTTATGAGAGCTGAACTGGAGTTACAGCTTGTAAAGATTTCTTGGCTGTCATTCCTTGCCTATGTACTAGCTGCAAAGGACATAGAACAGATGGAAACTGATCAGAAAATGGAACAAGTGGATTTAACTGGAAAAGCAATCTGAAACACATGGATTTGGCTTTAAACAGAAATACAATACATTTACACATGGAGGAAAAGCCACTGACACAAGGTTAAAGTAGGGATGGCTGCTTTTCTACTTGCAAACCCCCGAGAAAATTACTCTTCCAGGCCAGGGTAATCCCAAAGGAAATGTTTGTTTCCTAAAATATTAACTGCAAGTTCTACCCTTCTCTTTCAGGAAACAGCAACCAACTGTGCTTCCTCTCACCTCACAAGTGGTAGGTACAGGTGTGTACATATTAATATAAACGTCTCTTACTATCACTCTATTTCAATCCCTCCATAGACTTCCTACATGCCTTCAACCCACAGGGAGGCACTTCCAAAAAAGACAGCACTGGGGGTGTGGGGCGGACTTGAGAACATTTTCCACTATCATCAGGAGAAACTGTTAATCTTGTGACTATATAAATTCCAGCTTCAGCTTAACACATACAGCTCATAAAGGAATCAACTTGCAACATTTCCTTTTTACTTTCTGGTTTAAAACAATCTCCACTCTTTTAAAGGCATTTTCTTCTTCAGTAATGAAGATTAAAAAAAAAAAACTTAAAATTAAAAAGAACCAATGCTTGCACTGACTGAGCTGAGCTACACTGACAGTTACAGTGTTAATATTTGGATAGCCATTGAGAGAGAGGGTTAAGTGGGTGGACACTGAATAAACAGTCACATCTTTAGTATGGCAGCTCCTGTATTTTCATAGGTCAAATAAGCAAGCACCAGAAAAGTCAGGGTTTTTTTTTTGTGTAGAAGGATTAATTTAAGAGAATGTAAGTATTTGACTTTGGAATAGAATGGGTGGGAAGGTTTGGAAAGGAATTAATGAAACATCAAATGATGCATTTAGATTCAGCTCAAACACCTCTTCCAAAGCTGACACAGACTGAGGTCTTTGTAACTGAGATATATCCTGAGTAAACAGGGAAACATCCTCAGTTTTGTCTCTAGTTGCTTTAGACACCTGGAAATTTATTTTTGAGCTGGGACTAAGAACCCTTGTGCAGGTTTGTATTCACTTCTGTTCCAGCAGAAGATGATCTATTTTGATGGCAGCATTGGTCAGGTGGTTCCCAGGGGCTTTTGGTCTCTTTCATGTTTTTAAAAGCAAATGGTTAGCAACAAGGGCAGGTGAGGGAGGAGGAAGAAAAATGAGGTGAAATTTTATAGCCAGCTTGCTACATGCCCAAACCTGAACTAGGGCTTGGATACTTTGACCTGAAATTTTAAAAGAGATGAAGACTCAAGAAGCACTAGAAATCTGCTCTAATGTTGTTTCATAAGAATTATGAAAGGTTTACAATACATCACCTACAAAGATACTTTACCTACTTCAGACAAGCCCCAGAAAATTAAGGTAACAGTGGCTGAAAATAGGACTAACCTATTCAACCATGCCCATAAAAAAAGTCTGTGGGGCAGGAAGCAAGGCCGTAGTGAGAAAAACACACACAAGGCTTTCAGATTGAACAGCTAGACATTAGAAAAAAGGACTGTAAACCAGGCAAACAACTGAAGCAGATTGATGAGGAGAATGAAGAATTCCCACTCCTGGAGGCTGCAGAACAGAAGTTGAACACATCTGTCAGCCAAAGACAGAGCTGGCAGCTGATGGTGCCTTGGGGCCATGCATGGCCAGACCACTTCTCCAGGTCCCTGCTCTGCCCCCATGGCTATTTAATTAGTGCAGGGACAGCACAGTTGGGATAGTGTTTCCTTTCAGATGTAACATCCACTTCTTAAAATTCCTTTCATGGAAAATGGAAACAAAAGCAATGTATATCAAATTAACATCAAATTGCAGTCAGGGAAGCATCATTTTAAAAAGACAGATGTGTTCAGCAGCTTACTGACTCAGTCCTGCTGCACTACTGAGGTTTCAGTCCTGGTTGTGACTCTCACCCACACAACCACAGTGTGTGTCACACGTGGGAGGGAAGCACCAAGGACGAGCAGAGGTGGAAGCAGAGTGCAGAGCAGCAGCACAAACAAGTTGGCCTGGAGCTGTAAAACAGCTGGAGTCAAGAGCAGCCATAGAATCCAGGCAAGAGCCTCTGGGCCCCTGGACAAGAAGGAAAAACAGACAGAGCTGCCCATCAAGCAAAACTCCCTTTTCCCCTATCTCTCATTTCAGGAGGGGATGTTGGCCAGTGAGCTACTAAATAATGTCTAGAGCCAGCAGCCCTGGGGCTCCCTTCAGATGCACATACTCTGCTCTCAACAACTTGTGAGAGAAAAACCAGAGCGCCATAAGACATGCCAATGGTGTGCACATTTCCCACTGAGAGAAATAAAATCCTAAATAATTTAGGTCAAATTGACCCAAAAGAGATTAAAAATATTTCAGTTTGCTAGGTTACACAAAAAGTATTCTCTTGGGTCACTTTGACAGCAGCTGATGGTGACCTGTGAGTGCCTGGTGATGTGAAGGATGGGAAGGTAGGTGTCCCATTGTACCCACTGCAGCTTCTTCTTTTCCAATTGCCACAGCACAACATGGGAGTTGCTATCCAGCCATGAAGCCCTGCCCAAGGAGGAGACTCAAAGGATGATGCAGCCAAAATAAAAATTTCCATGAGGCTCTCGGCAGAAACTCAGACAGATTAAACTGAATATTGAAATAAGTTGCAGAATGTTTTGAAATTCTGTTTAATTTTTTGCATGTTTTCCTCAGTTGAAAAACAAAGAGACTTCTGTGGGAAGGTTTTGTGTTTGGTCTTTTGCCTTTTTTTGTTTTGGTATGGGTTTGTTTGTCTTAACACCTAATCTATGTGGCAAATAAATATTTTAATATAATTTTTAACAGAAAGCAAATTCCCAGCTTTGACTAGCTACTGAACAGGAAAAATGACATAGGCATGTATCCATTCTAAAAGCAGAAAACAGATGAAAAGACTCTAAAACTCATGCAAGAAATGGGAAGTCAGCCAGAATGAAAGCCAAGTCAGTGATTACCACACATAATCAAATCATGTAAAGGCAGACAATCAAATTGCATTCAAGAAAATTAGAGACACTTCTGTAATCCCTAGAGCAGGTTAGTATCCACTTTAGCCTAGAAATTTTCTAAAAATAAGCTTCAAGTTCACTGAAATACTCTTAGACAATAGTATATTTTTTAAACTAACACAAAAAAATTGAATTTATAACTAACAAAAAAATAAAATAGTTTTAAATTGCTATCTTTTAAAACATGTCAGCATAAACAGCACTGTGACCTTCCAGCTGGATTGTTTTCAGTAACTATCTGCCAGATTTCCAGTAGATTGCTTAAAGCATAAATCCTTTATATTTCTCCCTGTGAGCTGAGTAGGCTCTTCCCCAGTTGAAGTATTTGGATATATCAGCTGGTTCAGTCCCTAGGAGGTGCATGGCAGTTTCATCTCTCTCAGAGTAGCACTATATTTTGTGCACTATAGCAGTGAGCTCCTTTCAAACCCTTTGTATGGAAAATCATTTCCCCTCCCAGCTCTGCTTTGAGCATGTTCTGAACAAAAACACACATTCAATCAGGAGATGTCATTTTATCACAATCACTCCTCACAGCAAACTTACATTTCAAAGCTGTATCCCTACTGAAAAACAGCCTGCCCTACCAAAATTCCTTCTACTTACTCTTGGGCCGACTCCTCCAACAGGTCCAGCTGGTCCTACTTCTCCCTGAAAGAAATCAGGACTTCAATGATCTTGATGACAAGTCTAGTTTTAAAAAAGAAAGTCTGCAGATAACTGTTTGTATTTATTACATCATACTAAATTTCATGTGTGTTTATCTGAGTCCAAATCTGATAGAAACACCTGGAAACAGACCATTTAGCCACTGTTAGCTTTCACTCATTCAATATCTGTCACAGAAGCCCATCATTTAGCTACTTAGAAGTCTAGAGATCTATCTTCAGAATCACCAACTCAATTATTTTTAATGTTAATTATTTTTAGCATACAAGATATAAGCTTTAGTTTTTATGATGATGAATTAAGAACACTTGATGAATCTATAAGATGAGGAACTGCCTTTCTCTCCTTTCTGTTAATGGGGGTCTAAGTGTTTACTTAAGACTATCTAGGACACTGTAATTAAATTGGTATATGCTTTCTATTTCCATACAGCTAAGCCCCTTCCCTCCCATCTCCCCAGTTTAACTAAAATAAGCACATACAGCTATGGACATATATCATCTGAGATTCCACTGAAATTAAAATAAACCACATAATGGATGCATATCCCCATCAGGCTGCTAAAAATTTTCAAAACACTTGCCAAAATGCAAAAGAAGCTTCAAATTTTGCTTGACAACACCATACACATCTAACCATTGCTGTCTAACGCTCTTAACCCCTCACAACTTTGAAACATTATCTCTTAATTGGATCATTTTTTTATCTTACCTCAACTCCTTTGGGACCTTGTGGCCCTGGAGGCCCTCGGTCACCCAGAGCTCCCTAAACATCCAAACAAACACAGGGAGAATTTACATTAATTGACAATCATGTTGGTCAAGTTTCTCTCCTCTTACAAACCTGGACTAAAATTCAAAACTGAGGTAACAGACCTGATGTCTTACCATTGTTCATAGTATTTCCCATAGAAAGCCAGGCAAAGATGCTGAAAACCAAGCACCATAAAAACTTCTACATAGATTTTGCTGAAGCATTATTCTTTTTATGTTGTGAGAAGGAAATAAGAAAATATTTGAACACAATAGAACAACTTCTCTCTTTTGGAAGAGGTAAAGCACACTACCTTCCTAAGATTAAAGCATCATCAGTGTGCAGACCTTGTATTAGGGCAGTCTTTAGAATAACATGTGTAGACAACATTGCAATGGAAAGAAACTACAAAGTGAATTTAGACCACAAGCTTGTCCAAAAATACTTGTGGTTTTCAGCCCTTACTTTTCTATTCTTACTTTTCTATCAGGTCTGCAGAGATAAAGCACCTTAATCTCTGCCAGGAGTTTTCATGACTGCTCACACCAGCGTTTTCAAAACTTTGTTGAAAAGACTTTGCAGCTAGCAGTGTATCAAAAACCTCAGGCACCCCAATTACAATGGGATAATTGGGAAAAGCACTTGACCTGGCATAGTACAGCAAAAAAAAAAAAAAGTGTAAACATATTAATGTTCTGGGAAACCTAAGCATAATATTATCAGATAAAGCAACAAGAACAAAGAAGTTGCACTTTAGGAGAGATATGATTATCCTCTGAGGAAAGCAATGATGGAAAGTGTAAGCCTTATTAACTTATTAATGAAGCTGAACTTATTAATGAAGCTGAAGTCTAGACATTGGTCCAGTAACAATTTACTCAGCAGGCAAAGTAAAATGGAAGAGAAAAATGGAACAGGCCATCTCAAGGTAATGAGTGTCATCAAAAAACACATCAGTCTGGGAAGGACTGGGGTGGAGTGCTGGCTGGCATACCACCACAGAAGTGACAGCAGGGTTTTTAGCAGTAATTAAAATACTACTAGATAAGTAATTCTAAATATATCTAGTAATAACTAGATATTCTCCTATGGTTAGTAATGACATTTTCTCATTGGTATAACTGTTTTATTCTAACAGCAAAGCCCGCTAGGAGATAAGGATTTCAGTGCAGTGTAACTGCACAGTGGAAAGGGCAGCAGCCCTACTACTGTACACACCCTTCCACTGCACTGAACTGAATCCAGAAAAAAGTTCCAGACTGTAAACTTAATATTAATACTAAATGACATTTCCATCTCCTCCTTGGGTTTTCAGGCAAAACCAGAAAATGAAGGTAGTCAATACATGTGTGCCAAAGTGTCTGGAAAAAAAACGAGAGTCAGCAAATGGGGTATCCTGTAATTTCACATCCATAACTTCCCAGAGGTGAAACTCCAAATAATCACTTTATTAAAATGTATTACACAAACAAACATGAGTTAACAGGGGAAGGAAGCTCTTAGCTTCTTCCATGGTACAACACACATTGCTGGAAAAACTACAGTGTAGTCAGCATATTCTGGCCATGTTTTCCTCTCACTTTTCTTGGTTAGAGAGCATAAATACTTGCAAAGAATAACATAGGGAATGAACAAAGTTATTTCAGAAATTCTTAAAATCATTCTTATTTCTTTTTATTAAAAAAAAAGCATTTTGCTATTTTTTTAATAAGTGGTGGATCAAGATCAACACCTTCTAAAATATTGTTTCCAAGCTGAGTAATGTTCTGTAGAACAAATTACATAATAAATCCCTTGAACATTGATTTAGAAAGATCAGATTTGCTGATTATTTCACTAAATTGGGGAAAATTTACAATCCAGACTTCTACTGGCATTTAGAGACAGCTGATCACACTCAATAGAGCTTAAATGTCCAAGAAGTTGAATTTATCCCACACCAACTGCTAAAAAATAAAGCTTATCCTGCTTTCTTGGCTTTTAAAATAGGTATTGCTTCTGAGGAAGCATAAACAAAAACATGAGGAAAATAGCAGCATAGTGAGAACAGTTTTCTAAAAATAAAAGCTGGAGGAAAATTTTGGTCAACTCAAGGCAGCTGGGAATCCCAAAAGCCAAACATTTCTAAAATTAAGCAGACCTTCTCCCTCAGTACTGGGAGCAGTATAAGAGTTTTTCCAGTTTGGTAATCCTTCTTTTCAAATGTAAGCCATCAGTTCTCCCTGACTAGGGCAGGCTGTCTAAGCTTCTTGTCTCTAATGCCAAATGTGCTGGAGAGCACTGAATCTCATTCAGCTGTGAAATTTCTGTATCAAAGGAACATGGAGTCTCAAACTTTATAGTTCACCTCTTAGTAACTTTTTTCCTCTGGAATCTGTGAAAAGGCAACAAATCTGTAACATATGTATTAAAAATCAATAGAATTCTAACAGAAACTCCTCTGATATCACATGCAACAAATCAATCTCACTGAAGAAACTGAGCAGCAGGGATTAGATCTGTTATGCCATTCATGCATAATCTTGGACAATTAAATCTGAACTGCAGCTCAAGAATTGTTCTGTTTCTCTTCTAGTATTTTCCCTAGACAGAGTCTTTCATCACCACAGTGTTTTTTTGGGGTTTTTTTAAATACCCTGGTAACTCAGAAACACAAGAGCAACTGCGACTGCAATGGTCAGACAAACTCATTCACATAACACTGTTTACATTAGGCATACATGCAAATAAAAAAGGTAGAAAAGAAATAAATCAGAATTGAAGGTGGACACCCTCTAGAAACACATTTTAACTTCTCTTCAATCTGCCCCATCAGATAACTAGCTCTCAGCTTTCCCAGTCAATTCATGTCTGTGTTGGAAAAAGGCTCTTGCCACGGTTGAAAGAGAAGAGATACAGAAAGTATCAGCTATGGCTTCAGCAACTGGATTATCTGAGAGGTTCTTAAGAATGATCACCTTTGGCATGCAGGTATTGTTACAGTCTTCCAAGTACAAATAAGACCATATCTTTAAACTATTTACTGCTTGCCATCCTATGTTTTCTTGAGTAGTCTACTACAGAATTTCACAACTCTGTTGATAGAAAATGTTGTAATTTCCATGTCTGTTTATTAATTGACAATCTGTATGATTTGTTCTTGGACAAATGATATTGTTGGTCTCGCACAGTTCTTTTGCCTCACCACTTTCTGCCCTGTGGTTTACTTAAAGGTCACAAAAGGCCTTCATTTTTGTCTAATAAACAAACAGTTTCAGAATAAAGCCATTCAAGTATTATTTCTGCATCTAGTCTCACTTGACCGAATCTGTCTGGAACAAAAATGCCCAGTAATGTACCACAGAGATAAAGGCTTCTCATGCTTTGAGCAGTGGCATTAATGAGACATCTTGCCTCCTATGTTCTACAATTTCACTTAATTTCTAACTGTGATATTGTGCTTTCATTTCAAAGAGATCTGGCACTGTCTTTGGTCAAAGTTTATAATGGGATTTATTGTTTTAGTCCTTGCATGAATCAATCTGCAATAACTAAAGTGGAATGAATTAGCAAAAAGTGCATTTTTTTAGATAATCTAAAGGTGCTCAACTTGGTTTCATATACAGATTTCATTCTGCCATACATGTGCCTATTCACCACAGAAAATACAGGTGAAACATATGACACTTTCTCGCTACATAGCATTTTCTCAAACTAGTTTTGCCATTACATGCTTCCACCTAGCACAGTAATTACTCTCAGAACTGTGTGGACAGCATTAAATGTTCAAATAACTTCTTCATATAAATATATGAAGCAAATTACCTGTATTCTGACAGTAGGATTATCTTCTCATAATGCCAGTGTCCATCTCTCAGAGTCTTTTCCTCAGAGATTAACACTATTTACTGTTATCTTTAATAGGTTTTCATGTAATCTTACCTTAGGACCTTCAGGGCCATTTAATCCAGGTACACCAATATCTCCTGGAAAACCCTAAAGAAATCACACAGACAAATGATTTGCAGAGTAGGAATGTTTTCAATGAATTTGTTTTGATTCTGTTCATTCATTTAATAAACCTGAGTCACAGAAACAAGAAATAAATTTATTCTACCATCCCAAAAACCGTCAAAATCCATTATATTTCCTTGAAAGGAGTTGGATAAGTGACAGATTTTAGGCAGCTTTTCTTAAACTCAATTTAACAGATGTCAGCATGGATTTAATTTCTCTTACAATAAGACTTTTTATCTGCCAAGCGATGTTTGAAATTAAACCATTGCACTGGTTTGGATGCACAAAAAATCACCACAGAACAGCCTGCACCAGGTCCTACACTTATGAATTCAACTATTCTTTTCATAAAGTTGAGAGGGCAGCTGAAGCCCTTAATCTGCAGCCACATGTTCAGGACAAGATCACGGCAAGATTAAGAAAAGGTAAGAAGCTTTTCCTCCAAATCAGCAGGTGATCATGGAGGTCTGGCTGGCAGGAACTGGAGGTCATTTGCATGTAGCATTATTCAGAACAGGCCTTTGAGAAATGCACCCTACTGTAGGTCAAGCTGTTAGTAAAGAAAAAGTAAATAGCAAATAAGTAAAAGTAAATATGCTTCCTCTGTGTCAGAGGAATTCAGCTACAGCTATATTGACTTAGAAGAAATGATAATATTTTAAGGAAAAATGTGGTGCCACTAACCTTTATGCAATACAGTAGTGAGTTAAATTTCATAAATATTCAGAGAGGATACATGATCTTACATTTGTAGGATAAAATAAATGGTAAATGACCCTTTAGTTAGCACACTGCTCATTCAGTCTCCTGCCAAGATTTTGCTTTTTTAATAACCTTCCACATTTCATTAAATTATGACTATCTGAAGACAGCAAGAGTGCCACTTCCTCTGAGCAAAATATTTATTACTACGTCTAAGCAAACCCATGGTCTAACACTAGGAAAAACAATTTTCCTTCTTCATTAAGAGAAAATCATTACATATTACAATATATGCATACTTTTTCCAATAATGGAAACAAAAAGCACATACACAGAACAATGTTTTAAAATCAGGTTTAGCACTTGGATGCTAATGAGTCTGAAAGAAAACCACTAAAGAGTAAAGATGGTCTGAGTTTTCAGCAGATGGGCAACACTCAACATTTCTCAATACATCACAGTGGTTTCCCTTTCTTTTGCCATAAATTAGCAATCACAAGCAGAGCTGTGCAACAATTCCAACATGCCTCTAGGTGGCACAGAGCGTATTACTGACATGTGACCCTGAGACTCACACCTGGAACACTCCCTTGCATCACCCTTGATTTCTATACAGTTCAAAAATGGATTTTTTTTTAAACCCTGCCTGTGCTGTCTACTGAAATACATTGAAGAGTTAGGTCAATTCCTTGGAATTTTTTTGCTTGTCCTTTCTTAATTTTAATTTACTTATTTATAGACCTTAAATAGCTACCAAGGGACGAGTTGTTTCATATATCTGTAAATCTTAACATTTCTAATGTGTGAACAAATGCTAAATGCTAACACAGACAATTTCCTCTTGGCAATAAACATTCCAGAAAACAATCTGCCTAGCAAAATGTTAATTTAGAAAGATTCGAATGCTTATATAAATGAATAGATCTACTTTATTTATTTATTTGAATTTTTCTAGAGGGAATTCAGTAAGGACCATGAGATGTAGGTGTGGACAAATACTATTGCAGGTAGAACAAACACGGTATTTTGAAATCTTTTCATGTCAGGCAAAGTCTTGGGATACAAGAGGGTCACTGGCCTGAGAACATCAACACTAAACAATGCATTTAGAAATTTAAAATCCTCGTAATTTTTGTCTTTTCTGTGAAGATGGATTAAGACTTTTTTTCTTGAGCACAACCATGAAGAAAAGGTAGATGCTATGGCAGTATTAGTACACTGTTTCTAAGATGTTCTCACCTTAATAATCCATGAAATAAGTGTAATAATCCAGGACACAAACAGCCACTTTAGACAATTCCAGAAAAGAATGAACCAGGAAGGAGCTCTTGAAATACCTCAGCAATGGCGCTTGCCAGTCAGATTCCTCAGAGTGAAGTGGGATACATCTCTAGCAATACCTAAATTTGCCATGAGTTACTCAGCAGCCAGCTCCCTGGGAAGTTACTCCAAATTAAAAATTCATTATTCTTGCATAAGTGAAAGGCCAGGAGATTAATATATAGTTTCCAACTGCAATGTAGTTTTCAGCAGAGACTATTCTAAACGAAACAGCTCTCGGAATTATGACTTCTAGGGAAATGCAGATTCTTAACTTCCATGAGCCAGCAGTAAGGTAGGCTACAAATTATGTTCAGAATCTTGCTACAGATGTGGTCTTTTGCCAGCAAAGCACTTTAGAATCCATTTCATTTAATCAAAAGAAATGTGGCATCAGAAAAACCTGAAGTGACAACTATCTTAACACAAACATGCTTTAACCTTGCTTTGGGAGTGTTACTTTTTGTACTGAACAATTAAATAGAAAATTAACATATTTAGTGCTCTCATTTATCAATATAGTGTTTAAATTTTAAAAAAATGCAGATATGGCCAAGTTGTTACTATGTTAGGGTATATCTCAGTGCCCCAGAGATGCGCATTCTGCCAAAGCTTTTGCTTTTCTTTTTGTTTTTCTGTGTGGCTGCTAATATGGAAGCAAAATATCATAAATATTGAGCCATTACATTCCATTTCTATGGGGAATTCTCTCACATTTGCAGAATCCCACTTCAAGCTGTTTCACATGACATTTGCCAGCATCGCTGGTCACCCATCTTCATGCCCTTGGCTGCCCTCAAGGGGATCAGGACAGGCACAGGTGGAGGGACACCATGGAGGGAAAATGTCTCCAGGGAGTGCAACAGTCCCTTCAGTTTCCCTGCACCAATAAGCATTCATTCAATCACAGATTGCAATTAATTTCAATGAGAATTTAGAATAAATTTTCAGAAGCAAGACTGACTGGATGCAGCTACTTCAACAAGGTATCTTATTAGAGATTAGTTACTGATTCTTATAATCAAAACACCAAAAGAAGGTTTCTGCAAAAAACTACAATTCTCCAATAAGTGTTTATTATTCTTCTGAAAGGATGTGTTATGCAGACATAGAACATTGGGAAAGGACCAGATGAAGATTCTGTGCAAAGGCAAGTACAGAGTATAAGCAATTTTACAACAAGAGTAGTTCCTCAGATATATGCTAGAACATGCAATTAATTCAGCCTTTAAATTACCTTTATTTCTATATTTCCTACAAATCATTTACATCTAAGTTATTTGATGCACTATTGAAACCGAAGGCTGTGCTATCACTGCACACCTGGCATCGTTTGCAAAAACTCAAAAAATCATGTGGACCCTGGCTAGACGTGGGTGGCTTATTTCAACTCTGACCTGGTGTACCTTGGCTGCACAGCTGCAGAGGAAAGATTTAGGAAGCAACTGACTGGTGATCTGTATTTCAAACCACAAAACCCTGTGGGGATGAACAGAGCCTGCCTGCCCTGCTCCCACCACTGTGTGCAGAGATCATTACAGACTTCAGCTGCTGGAGTGCCAGAGTTACTCAGCTTACATGGGGAGAAAATCGGGGCTAGAGCTACTTATTCTTTGCACAGGGAATGAAACACTCAAATGTGTAACTGGAAAGATCAAAGGATCCCCAGTTTCTTATTACACATGCACCCAAAACAAATGGAGACAGAGCACATTTATAAATCCCACTGTCTTAATGTTGAACAAAAGGGGAGAGGAATAGCTGTAAGTAGAGCCTGAGAGGTTCTGCCATTGGGCAGAAACAGCCTTGTTCCTCCTGCCCACAGCAAAGTTCAACAAATCCCAATATAGGTTTTGGGGTTTCTAAAAATAAAATCTTTCATAGAAGACATATGGTATGGATTGTCACATCTATACTAAATTCAAAGTATGATCCTTGAAAGACACTAATTGATCACATTCTTCTATTTCCAGAAACATCAAGGGAATATTTAGTATATTATACAATGCATGTTTTCTACATGGGGTCACAGGAAGTTTGAGCATTCAGATAATGAAACAGGAACAAGGAAAGTAGCTCTGTCTGACCTGCTAGATGTCTGGTTTTGGAAGAAGAGACATGATCAGACATACAACAGTAAGCTTTTCTTGTGGAAAAATCTACATTATTTGCTCATACTTCATATATTTGGTTGTGTTTAAATAACTTCTGGCAACAACAACTAGCTTATTTTTATAAGACAATGTAACGGGAGGGACACATACACTCTTCAGTTTTGAGCTTCTTATTTTAAATTCCTTTCATTATATAACTTCTAGTATCTTCAATTTGTCCAAAATCCCAGTATGCTGCTATCCTACATCCCTTCTGTTTCTATTTTGCCATATGGTGACCATATTTTTATGAAGTAAAAGGTGGAAGAGCCTCTTATTTTATTTGGAACCATCTTGCATGACTGAAGTTAAGAGAAACATTGCTTTGCAGTTTTAAACCGACCATTTTGTAGACAATTATTAGGAAAAAAACAGTACCTGAACACCTAAGTTTTAATTATGTAACATCATGCACCTTGTTTGCCTTCTAATGATGAAGTAATTCTGCACTCCTGAGCAAGGGGAAATGCTGAGCTTTTCAGACAAAGATTCCCATCCTTATCTGCCCTGAGGGTAACCAGCCCAGGATGGATTTTCCCCCAGACACAAAGGAGTAGTAGGTCTGTTGGAACAAGGAACTGTTGAAGGATTACCAGCAGAGGCAGCAGGACACAGGTATCAAGACCAACAATTTGGGCATAATTTGCCTCAAGTCTCCCTTGCTGGAAGCAATGCAAAGAAATCATGCAAGGGCCTCTTTTGTTAACAATGAAGAGGCTTGAAAAATCTAAAATCCTGATCCACGGAGGCTGGCAGCTGTGGACAACATGCACAGGCTTTGTGTCTTCTGCACACCTTTTGCCAAGTGAGAGAGACTTATTCTCACAAGACCACCTTGTGCTGCTAACATGCACCTTCCAGTGAGTTTTCTCTCAGTGAGGGCTTTTGCCTAATGAGAAAGGTAGGAACATAGAGCCTTGGTTTGAGGTGATGGGCTCATGTAAAGGCAGAAAAAAAGATCATTGCTAGTATATGTCTTCCATTCATATTTTTTTTAAAAAGGAAAACCCACAAAACAAATAAAGAATCCCCACCACAAACCAAACAAAACCCAAACTATGTTAATTGCAGGAGTCTGATTAGAAAGAACAATCCACAATTTCCACTTTCATCTCTCCAGGAAATACACGTGTCTGTGTATAAACATGTATTTCTGGTACAGACGACAGCATTTTTCCTTAAAGCCTGTGGTATAAATGCAAAAAAGCACCAAAATGGGACATTTTGGAGACTGAGTTTCTGCATAGACTTCCATAGCACTAAAGAGTTCCTAGGAAACTTCACTTCTAGATTCAACTGCTTGGCTACACTTCCCAGGTGAATCTTTTTTGTTTCTTGTAAGTAATAAATATGCAACCAGGCCTGGAAAATGGAAAATCCCATTTGTAAACATGATTTAGTATTTACAAATGGAAGCCTGCCTGAGAAATCACATGAGTCTCATTCCAGGTGTACCCCATAACAACAGGATTCAGGAGACAGCAAATCCTAATCACATAAGCAAATGAAGAACTACTTCATATTCAAAGATCCTGTACATTAATATTTTGCAAAAAAAGTTATGAGCTGGAATATTTTGTACTTTATGCAGGAGAATGAATTAATCAAATATGACTGAATAAAAAGATTTCCCTAATTCAACTAAGAAGACAATCTTTTATGAAGCAAACTCATTTACCTCTTAGTTTCATAATTGAGAATTGACATTCAATTTACCATTATCAAGGAATTTCTTACCTCAGGTCCTTGAGGACCCAAAGGTCCACGGGGTCCAGGCTCTCCAATTTTCCCCTTGAAAAAAAATCCAAACAGTTAAGATTTCTGATGGTAATTTATTTTTAACAATAGATGGTTACGAGGATTTTCAAAACATTTATTAACAAAAAGGCCAAAGAAATGTTCAGATGACTTTTTAACTAAACAGGAAATTTTATACCTGCCTCTCCTTGGGCACTATTAAAACTAGTTCTTCATATCTCTTTGAAGTCACCACAAAAAAAATTCAAATTAGTTTAGGACAGAGAAAATTGGGAGTTTTAGGAGGAACCATACAAAAACCCCATTAAATATATAGCTGTCTTCACAATAAGAACTCCATATTATTTAAACATCCAGAAAGTAACCGTTACAGATATTGGTTTACACACATATATTTTAAGTATCCAATCATAGCAAAAAAAAAATGGCAGTTTTGTGATTAATAACAACAAAATGATAATAACAACTATCCACATGTAATGGTAGCTTCTTTACATATGAATTCCAACTCATCTAAAAATGGGCCAAATTTCTCTAAGTTATATCTCTTCTTCCACTTTTTCACAATCTTGCTGCCACCATAAGTAGACATCACTTGAACAAAATTAAGGTCTGACCTGGGAAATGTTTCTCTAATTTTTCACATGAATGACTTCATTGTAAATCTATTCTACAAAGATAAATTTCTATTACTTGCAGGACTGAGATGTCATAGTTTAATTTTACATAAGTCACAAGGTTGGTCACATTCAGCTTGTGCTTGAAATACACTACTCTTTCAGGAATAGGTTGATTCACATGCTTATCTTAAAATGAAAATTCTTGCACCTTTAAAAGCAAAAAATATTATTTTTCCCATCTATGCTTAAGCAAATTTGAATAAGTTTTCTGCAGGATTAGTGTTTATACTATAAATTCTATAGGATGAGGAAAGCGTTATGGAATTTAAGGGCCCGTGACATTCATGAGGTCTATTGTAGGCTTACCAGTCATTGGCTTGATTGTACATAAGAAAATTTACACTGCAGTGGGTATTGGCAGCTTTTAATTTTTTATTGAAAAGAGACAGATATTAGCACTAAAACAGGCGAGGAAGAACCAGGTAACCCAGTGCAGCATGCCTTTTCGGCCTCAACATCTAAAAACCCAGCAGAAGTGGCAGCAGTGCACAGATGCCTTTAAAGCTGCTAAAAATCAGTAAATACAGGAATTCATGACTACTCCCATCTCTGTGAGAAATGACTTGCTGTTATTAATGAGATCTTACATATTCCCTCCAAATCCAGCTCGTCCAAATGGTCATCTGGAAGTTCCCAAAGCTCTCAGTGGATTTGTTTCAAATATTACCTACATGTCCACTCCCCCACACAGTGACTGTCACAGAATATGTAATACCCTAAGCACTCTATTAAAATTTGACACATATACTGATTTTGGTAACCAAGTCTCACATTTTAGGATCTGACTCGCTCATTAACAGCAGTCACTAGAAATAAAAGCAGCTTAGACCTTATTCTTTGTGCATTTTGAATTAGGTCACTTCTGTGGGATTACATGCACTGTGAACACAGCAATCACACAAAAGTATCAAATATCAACAGTACTAAAAAACATTAAGTATCAACAACATACATGATATACCAAGAACAAAATTTGATGCGTAAACTTACTGGGGGTCCTGGTTTTCCTCTGATCCCTGGGGGTCCTGGTAAACCAAGAGCACCCTGAAAAAAAGAAAGATATTAAATACACATGAAAATTATTTGTTGTGTTATGTTGGAAGCAATAAATTGCTCTATTTTGGCACCTGAAACAGGCTTCAAAAGAATTCTTCAGACTGAAAGCTATTTTCTAACATTCAACTTTCATCAAAGGAGTTTTCACAGGATGTGCTATTTCAGTGACTTCTGATGTACTAGCCAAACAGGAAAGAAGATCCTTATTTATCTCAGTTTGATGATGTGAAGAAGCATGCCAGATCGTGTGCTGCTGCTAACCACAGTAGGTCCAGGTGAGCTGCAGATGAACCTCAAGGGTCAAGGGAAAAATACCCTTTACAACAGTTCCTTAGAAAGATTGAGATCACACCATAATCCTTGTTTGATGTATCTCTATACACACAGCTGCCAGAGTTCTGCTTGTGCCCTTTACCTGTCTTTGTGCAGACTTTCCATAACTGAGTTTTAATTAGCACAGAATTTCTTAAAAATATGTTAATACAGTGATATCCAGGAAGTATTGCCACTGCATTCTACTTTTATGCAACCAACCTGCTGCATTTTAAGAGACTCAGAAGCCTGATCAAGTTGCTGAAATTGGATAATTTTGTAAAACAACGCAGTTATAACTTACCTTGTCTCCTGGGTACCCCATATCTCCTGGATCTCCTGCAAGGCCATGTTCACCCTAAACAATATATAATTTTGTACAGACATATATGTGTGGCTTAAAATGGGGTAGTTTTCAGAAACAGAGAAAGATTAATTCAATATTCACTATTTAAAATTAACACAGATCTTTGACAATGCAAGGTGTTGCACTGGAATACCTCTTCCAGGAAAGTCTAAAGACACAGACCTGGATATTATTAGGTTCAGTAGTTAGTGTTCTGTTCAGAAAAAAAACCTTGTATAAACTACCAAATTGTGAGTCTGACATAAATATAAATAACAAAATTCAGAAGACAAAAGAAATCAAAGGGATAAAGGGAAGGCTTTGTCAAGTAAATTATGCTCAAGATTTAATGAAGGGAGCCTGAAAGAACTATGTATCTGCAAGATAATTAAAATATTTAAATCACCTTATCACCTTTCATTCCAGGCTGTCCCACACTCCCTGGGAAACCCTGTTAAAGTAAAGAAAACATAAATCCAATGCTTGACTATAATTTGGAAAGCACATGAGCACCTGGCCATGGGATGATTAAATACCATACCGTGGGCCCTGGAATTCCTGATGGTCCACTTGGTCCTGCTGGCCCAATGTCTCCCTATCAAACAGCAAGAAAGGTGACTGCATTTGGTGAAACAGAGTAACCTAAAGGCTCCTAACAGAATGTGGCATTTTTCTGCACCACAGAGAGAAAGCAAAGTATTTTTTAGATTTATTTCTTAGGGGAAAAAAGGGTATTGGTATCATAAGCCCTCCATGTTTACAGTTCCAAACATCATCAGCAGAAACGCAAGAAACAAAACTTGCTTCTTCTCCTGTAGATTACAAATTCAAGAGAAGATCACAGTGTATTAGGCAATGCCAATTAAGGAAGCTTTCTTTTGTACTGCAGCTGCACATGCAGTGGCCATCACCGCTGTCCTTAGGGTTACATAACAGCACTTCTCTATGGGCATCGAATCTGGCTTAAAGAAATTATTCTATGATGAGTAGGGCCATAAAAAGTGGCTTTTTAAATGGTCCTTTTACTCAATTTCTCATCTATCAGTGACTTCTATGAGTTAAAATAAAAAAAAAAAAAGAAGAAAATAAAAAAAAGAAAAAAGAGATGTGACTCTAAATATCACATGTGCAGAATCAAACCTATGTTCCAATGGGCATGCTAACCTTTTCTGTTCTAATGCACCTTCAGAGCCCTCACTACAACTCTTATTTCTGGGATTTTTTTTAGGCAGCTTTATGACAGGAAAGAAAACAAGCGAATCACAAAAAATAAAGAGTCTTTAAAGATCAGCACAGCAACAGCAATAATATTAATGAAAAAGCTAAACATAAGACCTGACTCAGAATAGTTAAGACTATATTACAAAGAGAGAAGTCTATTTTCTGCCTATTCAACCTCAGGGGGAAAAAACCCCCGAAAGATAATGTTATGTCTCTATGGCTATGCAGAAATTTAACAACACATATGAATAAAGAATTCATTTGCCACTTGTTGAGAGTGATATGGAAAAGATGAGATGGACATCTATGCATTTCCAGTAGAGCACACATTCATTATTCTCTGGAGACTCTTTCAGCAATGTTAGCAACCACATTCTTCTGCAGCCACCATCAGACTTATGGTTGAGTGAAGAAAAAGCAAGACCAATCACTTAGTGTCCTAATGGTGCTTGGTAGAGCTCCCAAGGAAATTGCCACTCTGCTTTAGCTTTCCATGACTGCTTAAATGGTATAGTCTGTCATGCTAGCTGATCAACTCAATTGTTTATGTTGCTGTCTCTGAGCTGTGCTACATATTCTAGTTCAGCAAAGCATTTATGCATTCATGATACTGAATGTTGAAATGTACACTTAATGATAACAACAGCATTGATTGGAAAACCACAGAGGGATACTGAACTGGGAAATTCAGCTTACAACAGCAACAAGAAGAAATGTCAAAGTGTCTTTACAACATTCAGGTTCATTAAACACCTTTCACAGTCTTCAGATACATTGAGTGACTTAATTAACAGCAAAGAACTGGAACTGCCCAAAGCCAAAGCTGAAAAAGTTGAATTAGTTAGTCTGACAGGTTCTTTAATCATTCTTCACCTATAACATCCTTGCTATATGTTACGATATGCTTATCACTTTGGATAAAACTTGCTGATCAATAAAACCTGCAGCTACATAAACTGTGCCTTTTCCAACATTTCTATGTGACAAGTGAAACTAAAACTAAATTGCTTTTTCAAGGCAAAAAATAAAATACCAGAAAAACAAAACTAATGGTTTCTTAGTATTAAGTGGATTTTAAAAAAGGAAAAATAAATTTAAATCTAATTCAGGTATCTAGCAGTAAATTTTTTGCAACTCTTCATCTTAGTAAAACTCATGGCCTTGCTAAGTCTTGAAAGACTGACTATTCAGCCAGCCAAAACTCTGAACTTGGCAACAGATTTGTATATTGAAAAAAATCATGGATGGAAGGAATTACTGAACTCAGTTCGCTGATGCTGCTAATTTTGGCATTGTTCTCATGAACAAAGACAAAAATACAACTAACTCTTGACATTGACCAGCTGGGCTGGACAAGCTACTTGAATTAATGCTCTTGGTTTCTGCCAGAAAAATACATTTAATCCCATTTACAATATTGCATGTTGTAGTAGAATAGTGAGCTATTATTGACTAAGTATTTTAAAGCAGTTTAAAATACTGCTTGGTCATCAGTTTTGGATGACCATTAGCATCTGCCTGGACAAGAGAAAGCTGAGGCCAGGGAGCAGAGCTTTGGAGAGGAGGTGTGGCTGAGGAGCAGGGCTGCACCACACAGGCTGTACCTGGGTCTGCTGGGGTCACCTGAACCTCCCACAGGGTCTTGGTGACATTCTGCTACAGATTAAAGAGTGCAATGGTCTCTTGTAAAGAAACTCTGGAGCAAAGCACAGCTTTTCCAATTATCTGACTGTGAAACAGGAAACCAGTCTAACCCATATACTGGAACCTTGAGAAAGAGTCCCACACATAAACACGAGAAGGCCACTCAAATGGAACTCACACTCTAAACAATTGTTAATTTTGTGCTGTTCAAAATCTAAAAATGCCACCAACCTATTTCCCACCCCCAATAAATAGCTCACATTGTGGTTATATTCCACCTATGTACAAGTGGCAAAAGCTTTGGACTGGTTATAGAAAATTATTTCCCTATTTCACAAAAGATTATCGACACTCAATCTCTCTGTAAGTGTGCAACTCAGCAAGAAGGCACATACAGCTTTGATGCTGCAAACATTTATGCTCATGAACTCTAGGTAGGGCTAAACTGCTTCGTGTTGGTCAAAATAATCAGTAGCAGTATCTTTTTGGGGAAGTGACATATTTTTTAAAAATCTCAGGTACATTTGTACAATTATCAAAGTCTTTGAGATTAAATTCCAAAGACAGTCATGTAAGAGAGAAAAGCAAACCACAATACTATGCAAATTCTCAAGAGTTCAAGCTCCAGTCTCATGCGTGTGTCAATTGGCCTGTAGACTACAGAAACTCATGTTTGCTTAATGAAGGCTGGAAGCTACAGAGCTTTCTTGACCAAGCTTTTGTTTTCACTATAGCAATGCCATAACAACCCTAATCAGGCAGCAAGGGATGACTTACAGGAATTTTTTTGGTTATGAACATATAATTAGTAGAGTAACAATTGAACTCAACTGTTGTGCTTCAAAGGAAAAGATGACCAGTGTAAATATAAACGTATCAAGTTTGTATTTCAAATCTTTCAGATCTGCAGATACCAAAAAAAACCCCAAAAAACAATAAAGCAAACACTGGAGACAATCATGGATTTCTTAATTCAAGTGTAAACACTTGCTATTTCTCCCTTGTTAAGAATGTGGCTGTGTAGCCAGACATGACTGAGACAACATCAAGAATCAGAGGTCCTCTCTGAGTAAATACATGAATCAAAAAAAACAGGGGAGTGAGACTGCTCAAAATGAAAGTCTTTCCCACCTTCTGTAGGACTCAGAGCTTCTTGATAGATACAACTACTGTGTGCAACTCCACAGTGAGCATCATAGCCCTATTCTACATATATTTTTTTAAATGAATATGACATTGTAAATACAATAAAGTAATTTTTCTTAGAAATTAATTCTGCTTTGGATTTGGTAGCCATATTCAGGAACCAATAAGGACTGTTGTCATTAAAATGTTTGAGACCATTGCACCCTTCACACTGGCTTTAGTGCTATAAAATAGCAAATTTGGTCATTTAAAATAAAAGACCAAAACACACTGGATCAGAAACAAGTACACCAATCCACACCAAGTACAGAAGTGCTCCGTGCTGCCAACATGACAACAGTTTTGTAGAGTGATATTATTTAAATCATGGCCATCCAAAACAAAACCTGTTTAAATCCTTAAATTTTCATAATTGTTTTTTTAATTTCATAAACACACAAGACTAGTACAGCCATATCAAAGTAAGTAATAAAAGTATACTCACTCTTAGTCCTGGAAATCCAGGAGGACCAACACCACCAACAATTCCCTTTAAAGAAAGTTAATCTTAGATCATCTGAATTTTACCATTTAAAAAGAAATCCCAGTGATAAGATAAAAGCAATCTACAAAGCAAGTCAGTTTTGATTTTTACAGAGATTCCAAAGAGTGACAGCTTATCACTGTATAGAGAAATATGCTTAGTAAAATTCCTGAATTGCAGAATTAGACCACCAGATATTTGCATCATGGGAACATTTCTGATGTTATTGTAGGAATATGAGATTTTTTCTTTTACCATGATACTTGAAGTGGAAGGAAGAAAAAACAATTTTTTGAGGGTGAAAAATAAATTTATTAAGATTCCCTTGAAAAATAAATAAGAGCGCCATCTCAGTTCATAGAAAGGCCTCTGCAAATTAAAGGCTACACTCTCCTTATGAAAAATTGCTTCTTGATACAAAACTATGGTATTTGTACTTCCTTAAAAATTTAGTACTCCACTACTGCCTCTGCCACAGTTTAACTCAGAAGAGGCTAAAACACTGCTGAAAACAGTTGCTAAGTCTCTTTGCCCTACGTGAAACAGATATTGCAGTTCTCCATGTCACCATGTCTCATGGAAGCTGTCCCAACACCTGGGACCCACTGCTCAGTGCATAACATTGACAGGGCTCTGCTGGCAGCCGCGGGGAAGGGGGAGTTTTACGCAAGGAAATCTAAGCCCATTCTCAAAGTGTCCAACTGGGCATGGCAGAGGACATCTTTGTGCTCTCCTCCCTCCTCAGCTGCCTTCACACTTTCCCCAACCTGCTCTAAACTATCCACAAGGGAAGCTGAATGCTCCAGCAACATCCTCCAAGGCAGGCTGACATCCTGAAAACTGAGAGGGTGTTGTGGAAATGAAGGATGGCATTAGTCAGTTAAGCAGAAGAAATTAGGCATGGAGACAAATGCCATTAGTGTTAAGTCAGCACATGGGAAGAAATGTCTTCCCTTCCAGTTCCTGCTGCCACAGGCCTCCCAGGCAGCCCCTGGTCTCCAGTGCCAGCTCCAGAGAGGCTCTGTAAATCTGCCATTAGCATTGCAGACCCCTGCAGCTGCAGCGCTGGCCCCTTGCCTGAACAAGCCCTGCAGGGTGAGCTCTGGGGAGGGGGGAAGAGGGGCTGCTGCCTGTCGAAGAAGGCAGCAAGATCAGCAGCTGTCTTGGCAGATTAGATGGAACTTGTTTGCAAATGCTTGCAGTAAAACGGGCTTCTTTGTAACGTGCAAGTCTGTAATTTCAGATCCAGGCTTTCTGAGCTTGTTTCTATTAAAGCACTGTTCTGCAGATCTGGTGGAAAGACAATATCTCCTTTATCAGGAATGGAGGGAGACTTGGGAGTACAAGGAGGGGAAGGAAGAACTCACCTTTTAATATCATTTGCAAAGCAGTTGGTGACACTCAACCCTTCAGTGGGTTTTCAAGATGAAAACCATACTGATATCACCTGACATTCCAACAAGAGAAGCTTTGCCTTAAGCACCAGAAATGTGTGAGAAATTTTTTCCTGTGTTCCAAAAGGTTGACACCAAACATTGATAACCCACCAGCAAAATTAGTGTAAGCTTTCTAAAATAAGTTTCTAAGATGGGTGTCAAGGCAGTCTTTCAAAAAATTGAGAAACTGTCTAGTTGATGACTCTGTCCCATATCAGAAAAATCTTTAGACGCACACTGATAGCAGTTTCCAAAGCAGCACCCAACAATACAAGGTGATTTAAATCAGCTGCTCTTTTACTCAGCACTTATTGGTGTTCTCTTCTCTTGCCCAAAGCCTTTTACTGATTTCTGACACCAAAGGAAACCTGAGTTTGGAGTCTGCAGCCAGAGTTTCCGTACAAATAGCACAAGACAGCAAAGCTCCTTTGAGGGCAGCCTGTGCAGTGACGTGTCTGTGCTGCAGGCTGGACACCACACTGCAAGGGCACACACTGCCAGGGACAAAGCTGTTATCACACTGATTACAATGCACTAAATGACATGCTAGCATAATTGTGTTCAGTACCAGTTCAAAGGATGAAATCAACTATCAAATGCACAAGAACACAAAAGCTGAGGTTTTACATGCAGGCTGAATCTGGTTTTGTTAAGGTGATCTTAGAATAATGGTTTAAAAAAACAACACAAAGTCATAGCTAATGCAAGAACTTTGGAAGACAGAACATTCATCACTAATGCAATGAGGACAGCAAGAGATCTGATTCTCAAGGTAGTCAGCACATGCTGTAGTGGAAAATGTGTTCTCTGGCAGCTTTCTGAATATTTTATTCCTCTTTATTATACTTATTAGTTTCCTAGCAATTTCCATGGGAAAGTTAACAGTACAAAATTTGCCTGTGGATTTCAAGACATTTATTTTGAGGCAAAAGTCTCCTTTAATTTTGGAGGGGAGTTAACACTGGGTTTTACAAATTTTATTATGTTAATCAATACACAATTCAATACTTACAGGACTTCCATCTGGACCAGGGGGGCCTCTATTTCCAAAGTCACCTGGAAAACCCTAAAGCAGAATAGAAAATACCTGTTCTTCATTATTCAAGACATGAAAGGTGATCTGAACACTGAATCCCTATATATTTGGGGAATTGATACATCATAAATAGATTCAGGGAGTGTGATGGAGGAATGGGAAAACCAGAAAGTTTCAGCTACACAGTACAAATGAACAGAATAGTGATATTTGTTTGCCTCCTAAAGTCATAAACCCAAAATGATACAACTATACACAATGGACACTTGTGAAAAAGCAGACAATTGAATTACTTTCAGAGCAATATTAAACAAGCATTACTTGAATTGTTATCTTGGAGCCTGTTTTTGTGTGTCTTATTTTTAACTCATTTTTATTCCTGTTAGCTTCAACATTCACTAAAACCTCTGTCCTTCTTTCCTTAACTCATCCCCAGATATTAATGGTTGGCATCTCAGTATGACATTTCATATTTATCAGAAATCAGAATTCTCATCTTTCTAACTGATGTGAACACTTGCCTTAGTCTGCATCTAGACACTGAAACAGTAACTCAAGACATAGTAAAGCCTCATTTATTTTATGAGAGTTTTGACTTCAGAGACTAGATTATCACAGAACAGGAAAGAAATCTGATTTGCCAAGTCAAGCATTGAAGCTTAAAACAGAATTTCCATTTCTTGCTTCAGAAAGAAAATGGAATGGAATCCCACCACTTTACTGGCTCTATTCTTCCTTCCTTCCTGTTAGGGTTTTGATAATTGCTTTACTTCTTTCAGATGTTGCCACTGCAGAAGCACGTAAGTTGCTGGGGAAAAGTGATTTGATTTTTTGTTTGGTTTTTTAGGGGGGATGGGGGTGGGAGGGTAGTGTGAGGGTTTTTTTTAGTTAATTTTTATCAGTTTAGTATTGCTAGGCAGATCTCACTATTTTACTAGAAGAGACACATGTAGCTAATTAGAAACTCATGCTATTAGTTTTAAGCAGTACCATGAAATATTTCATGATTGCTATATATTCACTAGGATTAGGAGAAATTAGGAGAAGGGATCTCAGTGCAGATCTACTGAGAAGTCAAAATAATTTTTTAACCACAGTGTAAGGTCCGTATAAAAGTTTACCAGAAAATTTGCAAAACACTAAGCTGGAAAGGGATTCTACCTGGAAAAATCCAAGCTACGGCACTCAAACCAAAGAGAATTTTCTTGGAATTGAAAAATGTCACACAGTACTGAGATAACTGACCTCAAGAAATCAGACACAAAAAATGTGAGCATTACTAATCCACCTCCATGGAAAAAAGGGGCAAATCCCATCCTTACAATAATTTTTATGTGAAATGCTCTTCTTTGTCTTTTCAGTGTTTCAATATCTTTTTTCCCCTCCATGTGTATCAGGACCTTTACTTGAAGGCATTAACCTTTCCCTTCAGCAAGACTTTGTTCAAACCTGCTGCATGCAGCTCCAGGGTACAACTCACTTGGCCTTTTAAAGCTGCTCTGCTCACAGAGCACCCACACAGCTGCCCAGCCCAGGACTGGCTGCAGCAGCGTCTTTCCTCAGTGGACTGGGGGATCCACATCACCATACAACTGTATTCCAACAGTAGTCAGGAAGACAATATAAAACTGTGTCAAGGAGATGGAAAAATCATACCATAAATCAAAGTAATTTAAGCACTGTCTAAGCCATATTTGGCTTCAGTAACAAGCCAAACTTTTATAAAAAGGAAGGCAACATTTTATGTATATATATATGCATGCACACTGCTAAAATATGTTGAAACAACTGAATAGCTATTAATTCTCATCATCATGCATGATAATGTGAAGTAATCTGAGACAGCCTTCTGTAGCATCTTTTGAGCTGATTTTAGCTGGAGATTTTTTCTGCTTTCTCCTGTTAATTCAGAAAAGCTAGACATAGGAATTCCTCTCACAACAATGAATTTTTTTGTTCAGCATCTGATCACAGAACTCACAAATAAGAATCTATAGCTGTAAGATCTGACAATACAGGTCTTCAAATTTTAATTTATGCCCCTTTCCTAAACAGCATATTTGGGTTGTACTGCCTGTCATTGGTAGGTGTTGGAAGAGGCAGAATTGTCATAACACACATGTATATTTTTTTGAAACTACAAATGAGGCCTCAAAGGGGAAATGAAGGCTGCAATGGGACAGTTTTACCAACCACACAGAATCAGAAATGATGCAGCACAATCTCAATCCCATAGCAAGAGTTACAAAGTGACAGATCGCCCACAGTCATTATAATCACATTCTCAAGAGATGTATCTTGGAACTGATACTGAAAAATCTATTTTAGGAAGTAGAAAAATGAAAGCCAAATGAGCAGTCACAAAAGTATAAAACTGGAAGCAATATAATAAAACTACTGTGGAACAACTGTTTTATTAAATCAGTATTATCATTTAACATTATTATTAAGCATACAAAGGACGATCATTCTTAAGTTTAATATAAAACAGAACCTGAACTGTTTTTACAGCTACAATGGGCTTGATTACTAAATTCTTGGTAAAATTTACAAGGTCTGTTCTGACACGTTGACAACTGGTTTTAACTAATCACAGATAGAAGAAAACTATGTAAAAATCTTCCCCCAAATAAAAGCAAAATGCATCATGTTAACAGGACAGAAAATGCATTAGAAATACTTCAGAACTAGCCAAATGTCATATTATGATGATGCAACAGAAAGAAATTGAACACATATACTTCTACCATGAAATATTTTCTTAAAATGATATTATATGCAAAACAAATATAAAATTAAAACATCCTCATTCTACAGATTCAGGGAATTGAATATTTGTTCCATTTCAAACATGCCAGAAATGTTACAAATATGAACAACTGTTCAATAAATCTACTAAGTAGCAGCATTTTGTCAATTATAACCGTTTACAATCCCTCATATGATCCACTTCTATACTTTAAAATTACTTTCCAAAAATGAGATTATACTTTGGATCTCACTTCTTTTAAAAAGTTCTCTGCCAGTCAGATCGGTTTTTATTTTCTCAAGTATTTTGTCCAAAATAATAAGTTGCACCCTAGAACAAAAGGTGAGGACCCTGACTTCAGGCACTGTTGAATTCCCATGCCAAATTTCTTTTAGTGACAGTGCCCTGCCCCAAAGCATTGTTAACTCAAGGGCACTGTGCCAAAAAACTCTGTCATTACAGCTATCATTGTTTTGGGGGTTAAAATAACACCTCTTCTCTAAGCTTGTGATCCAGCAAAGTACTTCAAGCCAGGTTCCCATGTGATTGCTGTCCTGGCTGGTCTCCACATTAGTAGCCTTTAGTCAAATAAGTACTTTGTAGATTATAGAAAGGAATTGGAATGAACCTTGGGATTGAGGAAATGACCATGTAACAAAGAAATCAGTACTGAATGAAGGTAATCACAGACATCCTGCAGAGGTGCTTTTGGTGCTCTGTCACCTATGTGAATCCTCTCTGAACAGATTTATATGAATAGAAGCCCTACAGAACTTAAGTCTGGCACTGACAGAAGCTCTGCTCTTACTGTAAATGGAAAATAACTGCTTACCACAGCACCAACAGCCTGCTATGGACTGGGACAAATCCTACACCACTGCACTGGCAGGCAGGAGCCTCACTGACACCTGCCACAGAGATTGATGGTAGAAGGCAAAATGTGTTTCAGTGTACTCTGCTGTCACCTCCACTTCCTATTTCACACTGAACACGAGCCTTTGAGTTCCACCCAGGTCCTTCTCCTCTTTTAAATGCTGCATGTGACTCAGGGGCACAAGACACTGCCAACTTCTGCAAGGGACTGATGGCACAGGGCCCTTCTCCCCCAACACTCAGTGCAAAAAGAAGAATTTCATCCAGATTATATGCAAACTACAATATAGTCTCATGGCAGCTTCAGAAAGAGCAGTCTATAGACTTAATGTAATTTTACTTGCCTTTTTTTTATATCAAAGCCATTCTCATAGGCTAGTGACTTTTTTGGCTGGTGTTAGATCACACAGAAAGCAAAACAATTAAACAGAAGCCTCTACAACTTCCACAGCATAGATCAAGGGCCAAATGATGATAATCATACTACTACTGGACAAATTTGTTCAACATGGTAGATGAAAATCATCTGAACTGCTGAGAACAACTGACTGCACAGCTGGAGAACCCTATGGTGTTTTCCAGTCTCAAACCACAAGAAAGTTAAAACTGGAAACTCCTGGATAGCTTCAAAGACCTAAAATATATGGTTGCAACAGAAAACAAAACATTTGGCATTGAAGACACACCACAGGAAATATGTAAACCTTGATAATGTGTACTTGGCAGATTTGTGTTTATTCTCAGCTGAAGAAATATATGTTAAGTAGAGGACAGCTTTAATTTACTGCAGTCTAGAAATACCAGACATTAGAAGAAACTGATTTTTATCCAAACCAACACCAGACTTGAGAAGCTTGCATCATATCTGCACCTTGTGCTAGCACCAATTTTACAGATATTTTTGTGTGTTTCTGTCACTTTCTAACCCTCCTCATAACTGATATCAGTAATCTGCCACAAAGCTCACAGTGATAAGTCTTCCACACTTTAGTGCTTATAACCTGCACAGAATCTGCAGCTCTGAAAAGTAGTAGTTGATAGTCATTTATGGGCAAAAATAAAACTAACATTTTCCAGCTGATTAAAGCTACAGAGTTAATTCCAGGCGGATTTAGACTGGCAGCAGGAATTGTAACAGTATTAGAATTAAGTATTAGAATATTCTCTAAGTAGAATATTTACCTGTCTCCCTTTAGGACCTCTTTTTCCACGGAGGCCTGGAATACCCTAAGAAAGAAATAACCCATTATAAATAGGTTTTCTTTTCTTCAGTACTTAAATTCAAGTAATTAAACCTGCATTTATTTGACTGGAAAAAACAGTGTGAGGAGTGCCATTTAAAAAAAAAATTAAAAAGCATTTAAGCAAAGTATCATAGCGCAAATGTCCTGGAGCAGAAAGACAAACTTTGCTTTCCTGTGGCAATACCAGAACAACTGTGAAAAAGGGCCTTGTCCTGCTTCCATCACAGTACATGTCCAGACAGCTTTTTTGCTCAAGTGCAAAAAGAAAAGGCTCAAGCAGAGTGATCAAGATTAACACTTCCATGGGTAGTTCTACTGCAGAGATCATCCAACAAGAGACTAATATTAATTATTGTCAAAAAGAAAGTGCTTAAATGAAAAATATTCATTCACACTTTGCTGAAGAAAAAAATAACCCTGATCCTTGCAGTTGGAGATTAAAGTAAAATAATACCTTAGAGCTGCTCCCCATTTTACTTTAGCACAAAGGCATTTCATTGATTAGACTAATTGGGTACATCCTATTCATCTTATTTTCTTCAAATTAGTTTTGCTTTTAACCAAACGAATGGTTAAACCTTGTACTTTTCCCCCCATTCTAACATATATTGCATTACCACACAAACATCAATGTTTCACTAACGTTCCTTTAGACCTACCCTTTCTCCTTCAGGTCCTGGTTGTCCTGCCACACCTGGAGGTCCAATGAAACCCTAAAAATGTAAGAACAATGTTTGATTTCAAGGCTGCTTGCCCCTCAATATTGGCCACCTAGGGTTCAAGACACAGGGATTAAATTCAAGCCCATTTGAAACTACTGGTGAAACTCTAGATATGTAAATGTGACTAGGATTTGCTCTCCAACCAATATCAAAAACAACTTCCTGTTGTAAGGGTATAGCATCAGTTAATAAAAGAAGAATTAAGAAAGTATTCTAGTAAGACATGGTTGCACCAGATGTATTATTTATTAGAATGGATGAAATCAGCAACTTTTTCTGAAGTTAGCCTTACTCATGAACTCCATCAGAAAAGAAGCTCTCATCTTTAATAATAATGTGTGATCACTGCTATATATAAGAGTTCTTACAAAAAAAAGTTTATCTTGATACAAGCAGAATATTTTCCTTATAGTTCAGTCACAATGCACTTCTCTCCCACCATTCCTCAGTTGTATGGAGAGACAGATTCTGCTCTAACTGATTCAAAATGAAATTGGAATAAAAATATTAAATTAGTTACTAGAATAGAATTCTTTGCTTTCATATATCATCCAGCTGCAATGATTTAATTTTTTGGGAATAGATTTTTTTTTTTACTATGGAAGATGGCGCCTATCTTGTCATCCAGACCTAAGGAGAGTAAGGAAAATAAAGGCACATCTACTTTCTACAGTTACTTAAAACAACTGAGAAGCAGAGCACAGTTTGATTGCAGGAATATTTTAAATCTAAAGCTCTAAAGATACTTCATATCACATTGCTATACACTTCCATGGCACAGGAGTATGTGTCAACAGGGCTCTGTCATCATTTTTGTTGGAAGTTACTTTTAGAATTCATACACAAGATTTAGCCTTAAGATCTTTTGCCCTAAAATTACTCACACATTGGCCATTTTTAGCTCTGTGGGAACAGAGAAGCAGCAACTTTTAGGAAAGTGACTGGGATCACTTGTGTCTTGTTCATTGAAGGGAGAACAAGTCAAAATGCAGATGAGAATCTGAACAAAAATAAACTGAAGAAAAATAAAAGAAACAATCCCTGAAGGTGCAATATCTGTTGGCACTTGATCCTGCCAAACTAATTTTTCCCTGTACTGATCATTGTAATCAAAAGTGGCATTTTAAAAAAACAAAACAAAACAAAACATTCCAAAACTTCCAGACATATGTTTGAGAAGCTGCTGCAGGTAAAGGCTTCAAGTAACTACACTAAAAAAATAAGACAAAAGCAACTCTTGCAACACAATACAATTATATTAATTGATACTTGAGGACACAATACACTGCTGAGCAATGTGTGCATGAGCTGAGGGCCTAAAAACACCCACCAAAAGCCTCCTTCCAATCCTAGTTGCAACCAGCAACATACAGGTTTCTGGAAACCTGTGCCTTCTCTTGATGGTGAGAGTCAGTCTGAAGGAATCCTTATTCATGTACAAGCACGTGTAGGCATGCTCATGTTTCTATTTAAAGAAAACTGTATTACACAGCACCCACCCAAAAAAAGTCAAACCAAAACAAAAACCATCAAACCCACAGCCCGCAAAAAAACTACCAAGAAACAGAGAAAGAACATGATAAAACACACACAGAGAGAAAACCCCAAGCCAGCCAGGAATAAAAACCAATCTATTTTGCTTCCAAGAACAACCAAAACCAAACTTGGAATGCATGGAGCATTGAGAACCTTCAGTGCCTGGGATACATATAACTATGATGGAATAATTCTAAAATCTCAAGATCCCTTTCATGGCTTTTATGTGACAAGACTGTTTCCGTTTATCTACTTCTGTAGCTGTTACAGATTGCAAATGTCAGATCTGTCTCCCTTCTTGACAACCTCCAATATGGAAATAATGCTTCAGAAACATCAGCCCTCACACACCAGCATGGCTTTCTTTTCTCTCCTGCATGCAAATGAGAGGAAAGGCAACAATGGAAAACTGCTCTATGCTGCTGACCATGGGAAAAAATAAACTCTTGCACATATTTTGAAAGAAACTCTGACTTTTCTCATCTGTAGCTCTATAAAGGCAGAGTGATTCTGGAGGCATACAACTGGCACAGCTGAATTAAATTCCTCACCTCCTTTCTTACCTACTGTATGGGTAAAAATAGACATGGATATCAAAATGCTTAAGATGCTTACTTACTCTTACTCCTTTAGGACCCGGGTTACCTTCTGGTCCAGCTAGGCCCTGTTACAGAAAGACAGGAGTTGTAATTAATTTTAAACAACCAGATATGCTCTATGTAAAAGAACTGCTAGGGACACATTCTTGAAATTTTTAAGATTGAAGAAGGTGTCATCAAGTAGTCCCCTGGGACATGTTCAGAAAGATCTCCCATTAGTGTATGGCTGAAACACAGATCATGACTGAAACTTCCATTACATTAAAATTGTTTCTTCTGTGAGAAATTTTTTTCCAGACACAGTGATCTGGCATTACAGTGACATAATTTCACGGGATTTTTTAATGAGCTTTTGTATTTGGACATATTTCAATTACATTCAAGCTAGTGACAGAATTGCATATGTGGTCCTAATGCTCTAAACATTTTACATGATTCAACACAAAAAATGTTATCATCCATTACTCTATAAAATATTGTAGTGGAACTTCAAAATATATAGCCACTACAAACTTAATCCAACAAAACACTGAAGAATTGGTGATACAAAACCACAAAATCAGTTGTTGCCAATTGGCTCATATACCTTTACACGAGGAAGATGCTGAACATTTCTACTTTTTCTCTTATTCATATTACTGCACTGAGGTATCTGTTACTACTTTATACATAAATCAGTATTTATGTAAGTACTTCTGATTAAAGAAAGCTGCTTTCTAGCTTTATTGATTCTCCTAAAATATCCCAATGGGAAAAAAAAACCATCAAAATTTTAATGTTCTCCTTCCCTAAAGGGCTGAAGAAACAGTTTCAGCAGTCAAATAAACACATTGGTGAAAAATCAGGAGGAACAAGTAGTTTCCTACTGCCTCTGGATTTGAAAGTCCAGAGATAGATAGATAGACAAAGAAGATACACAGAATCTCATGAGTTTTATAAATGGAGTGTAAAGTATTCAGACATTCAGTTCTTTGGTAATGCCATTTATATACTCCAGGAAGGAACAGCACTACTGCATCTAACACATCCAAGTTTAAAAGCCATGAGACTCAACAGTCCCTCCAAACCACTACCAGAGAAAGAGGTTTGTTTCCAAAAAAAGACAGAATGTAATTTTTACAATTAGTAGTTTCAAAATAGTTAGATACAGTAGTTTTGAAAATAATAAATGAGAAAAACAAAAAAGAAAATAAAATGCAAAGACATTTGTATAGTTACTGCACCTGCCTGCCAGGGTAACCAACTGCCCCAATACTGCCAGCCATTCCTGGAATTCCCTAAGGGGAAAACGAAGAAAGAAAAGGAAAATTAACAACAAACATGTTTAATGTCATGGCTTGGAATCTGTTTCATAATTTTTCTTTTAACATCTACTCGTATGACATCTGTGTCATATGAATAGATGTTAAAAGCACACGGAAAGCACATGGAAAAATTACTCTTTAAGCAAGCTACACAGAACACACAAAAATTGGCTCATCATACATAACTAACTCTGCCAATTTCAGTCACATATCCGTTTAAAAGTGTGTAAGATTTTGTGAAATACAACGGTGGATGCCTTATTTCCATAATGTAAAAAAAAAAATAATTCAGGAGGGCTATAGGAGGTAGGTCCCTAAAATGAGGTAATTACACTGGTCTTACATACATTACAAATACATGAAATACAAACAAATACATTAAATTTTCCATTAGAGAATCCTTGTGTCCTTACAAAGCCAATTTTTGTTCTGTTTCTTCCTGAATCAGGTCAATATAGCACTGGATAAATCATGATTGCATGCAGTTCTCTCCACCTTCTTCTTCTGATGTTAAGAATCAATTCTTTCCCTCACCAGTTACCTCTATCTCACTAAAAGATTACAGTCATCACAGAAAATCTCCCATGAGACTGTAATAGAAATCACCACTCATTCAGTTAAGGATTGGGCATAAAACTCAGAAAAGTAATGAATGATGTCCTTGAGTTTTAATCTCCTTTCAGGTGTTTACCATCAGTTATCATCACCATTTCCTTTTCAGTGTGATCCAAAAGGAGATTCCTTCCATCTACTCTGCCATTAGGAGGAGCATAAATGCTAACAAGAGACATTAGCTATTGGATGTCAGATTTCTTCGTGAACTGACATGGAAGTTTTAAAAAGTGCTGAATAACTACTTAATTTCCAGTATGGGACAAGATGTAAAATGCATTAAATCAGTAGAAGTTTGAAATGTGCCTCTTATAAGAATTTTATATCAACATCCTTCCAGTTGGTGTGGTAGTTAATAAACAAGCTGGATAAGCTTTTCTATTTCATTTAGACTACATTTTTACCACACTGATCTCAACACAATCTGAATTCTTGCTTAAAATTTGTCCAATATTTCCTTAAGCAGTTTGCACAGCTTGCTTATACTGAACACTTATAATGGATTCCACATTCTCCTATCCTAATGGTTCATCTGCAGAGTACAGAGCACTGTGCTTGTGTCCCTTACCTGCTCTCCCCGTGGCCCTTGCAGCCCTGGGTAACCCTTAAGACCCTGCAGGTAGAGAAAGGTATCTGTGATAAATACAAATAAACAGTAAATACAAACAAATAAATAAATAGATTTATTTCACAGGTAAGCCGACCTTCCCTAGCAGCACTTCCCTCTGAACAGGGAACAGGGGCACACCATGTGTTTTGGAGAGCACCAACCTAAACAGCTGTGATTTACATCCTGCTGTGCTGATCTCACTTCATTTAGTTGTAAGGGGAGGTTTTGTACAGTAGACACAGTGCCAACAGCAAGCCTAAAGTTCTTCTATCACCTCTTGACTATCAGACATCCACCTGGTGGGCACTGATTTGAGCCAGGATGAGTTAGATGGAAATGGAAACAGAGCCTTACCTTCTGGCCTTTGATCCCAGGTGGGCCTGGAAAGCCCATGGGGCCTGGATCACCCTATACAACATAAACATCCAGAATCAATATGTTTCACTGGAACATGACCCAGGGTTATAAGCATGTAGCACTTAATATCTTCTCTGCACTCTTGGACATTTGGTATGGAGAACTAGCTAATGTTGTCTGATTTTTATTACTTTTTTAGAGGAAGAAAATGGAAAAGGCAACAGTTTCTCAATTGCAACCATTGGGTGCAACATGTCTGCTCCTGCAACATGGCCAAATCATGGCTGGGACAGACCTAATTCACAACCTCACAAGATTTACTTTTAGCCAACATTTACAGGAGTGAAGAAGCCATACAGCTCTTGAGGCAACACTTTCCTCAGAAACAAGTGGTTTCACCTCAAATCAAACTTCACAACCACATGATGGCATATGGGAATAAAAGTCAGAGCATCTCCAATGGCGGGGAGATGGAAAAAAGACAAATTTTCATGGTTGATGCAGATGGGGAAGGAGGGAAGGTTTTTTCAGCTCTTCTTCTTGCTCAGGACTGACAGTGAAGAGATTCACTCTTTCATGATTAGTGCCTGAATTCAAACCCAGTAAGTCAAGGAATGTATCCTGGCAGTGAGTTATTGTCCAAGTAAATTTAAATCCATTAATTAGAGTGAGCAAATTTGATTTGAGAGAAAAAATTAAGAATGCAAAATAATGAGAACTATAAACATGCATATCAATTCCATAATTTTGGATTATAGATGCAGTCTACATGAATTTAGGAATAGTCATACAAATATGGGCTTTAGCCTGTTCTGTGGCTGCTTGGGTCCATGCCAAAGAACATAGCTTGAGTTTTAGGCAGCCATGTACAGCTCACCACACTGTGGTCTGATTGAGAAAAAGCTGGCTAGATTAAAATATTTCTATAGAAGCTTCACTTCAATTTCTCATCACTGCATCAACAGATTATTCTGAATACTTTCCCAGCAGCCCTTAAATTTTGACAACATATATTTGTGAATTTTAGGGTTTGACAGCATGGATACACTAAAAAATAAGTTATGTACACATCAGCAGCTAGGAAACCATAGTTATTTCCTAATGTTTTTTCACAGCAGAGAGTAGTCCTCAACTGTTACAGTGCTTCCTACCTGGCACAAATATTCCACAACTGATCTACTAGTAAATGCTCATAATAGAACTTAGAATAAAGGTGAGATATTCTTAAACATACAGCATAGGTTAACACATTAGTATGCAAACATCCAATTACATTTTAAGTGTTATCACATTACTGTGTATGAGACTTTAGTGTCAATCTGAAAATGAAATATCACAAGCTTTCAAGCCTACAATTTCTTTGAAGAATGGATTATTTGAGTATTTATACTCAAATATTTGGGCAGAGAAGGCAACAACTAGTTGGCTAAAATTGCTTAGGAAGCAGTAGCAGGAAAAGCCTCTGAAGTGAAAGGACAACTTTTAGCATCAAGAGTCCATTTTAAAAAGCAGTTAAATACAATACAATGCACAGTAATGTGCGTACTTGTCATCACCAAATTTTTTTAATCCAACTTTCTGGAAGAATGCAAGGTACTAAGGAAAACTGGAATCTGTACTTTGTTATATCAGTGTGGATCTAATCCAATTTCATTGTTTTAAAGTCCTTACGTTTTATTTTTATAAATTAAATCAAATACATAATTTAAGTTTCAACTTTTAATATCTTCTTTAATTTTCCTTGGATTCATTATGTCACCTGTGTCTACAGCAGTCAGTCTTACACAATTAACTGCTAAAATACACCAGCGTTAAAGTAAATACAAAGCATTTTACTGTTATAATTTATCTGAATATTAAACAAGACTTCACAGAAGAATGGGACAGACAAAAACTTTTTCTATATTTAAGAAAATAATACCTTTTCTCCATGTTTTGCCCGTCCTGGAGAAAATCCTGGATCTCCTTTAGGGCCCTGTTGAGAGAAATTAAGCTCAATAATGCTATCAGGAGAGGATTTCCAATAATATATGCTAAAACAAGTATTCTCAACTGTTCCAGCAAGAGCAGAAAAAAATGTAAATGTGCTTCCTATTATAGCTATTTTTCTCATAACTTTTTCAGTAAAGAACTAGAAAAAAAAAAACAAACAAATAGTGCAGGTTCATACTGAAATGAGATTTACATTTCCCAAATTTTGTAAAGTCACAAAAGTTTGAAAAGCAGACTTGTTGGTAAATCCAAGCAGGATTAGTTCCAGCCAAATTGCTCCGCCCCTGTGTCCATCACTTCAGGGCACCAGTTGTTCCTCCAACAATGTGCAGGATTATCAGGCTGTATTTCTGCATGAGCCATAAGCTTGTACAGATGTCCTCAGGCTCAGCTTTCCCACAGTGCCAGAATCTACAAAATTAGATTTTCTTAACTAATCTATTTTCCAAAGAGCCAAAAATAAAGCCAAACCTCCTGGATATCCTTACATTACTTTAAAAACACCCCCAATTGTTTATCAGGAAATAATGCTGAGGGATTGGCTCTTGGTAGGAACTGCTGGCCCTCACTCAGGGCTGGCCACTTTGCTGCAAGGACATCAATGTTGTGCCATCTTTCAGAAGCAACTGCATAAAGGATCCTTCAGCACAGGAGGGAAACATTCATCTACATCTTAAAGACAGAATAGAATTCTGCTGTCATTTACTGCTAGAAAATTCTTGCAACTCATCTGGCACGTTTTAGTATCAAACAGGAGTGTTTGTTTCAGTGTGATCAACTGGATCTTCATAGATAAAACTTGAGGAGCATCTGGTTAATTTTTTATTTGGAGAAAACCACTTCAGAATATGCTTGTATCAAAAGGATAACTTATAATCTAACAGAAATCAAAGAGCTCACTAAGCACCTAGAAATAGATATATTTTGATATTTAAATAAAATATATATAGGTACATACATATATGTACAATTCCTTCTATTCTTAAACTAATGGACAGAGCTACAGAACTGATCAAAATTATCATCCAGTGGAGGGAGAAAATAAATTATAAAACAAAGCCTAGGAGTAATTGGTTACAATTAATTATTTTCCTAGAAATGTATTCTATTACATAGCCAGCATAAATATAGTAAAAATTAATTATGAATCTTTAATTGTCCCTATACAACTAGATAAAAACAAAAACACACACAAAACCCAGAATCGCTTGGTTTTACAGCACTTGGCACTGAAAGCTTTATCAAATTTCTTTTTATGGCCTCAAGCAGATTTTAGCACCTGTCATGACATGTCAGATTCCTGCAATTAGGAATCATACTAAACAAATCATGATGCTGCCTTTTTCCTAACAGATCTATCAAATTGTTCAAACTAAATATGAGTTGAAGGCATCCTGCAACTGCACAAATCTGTCAAATCTATTTAAAGGGTCCATGTTACACAAGATTGAAGATGTTATTTGAGCTTTAAGTCCCATATTTTGTCTTTGACTTTAAATATCACTTCCATATATCTTCAGAAAATTATTCTAGCATATTAATAAATAATGATGCCACAGGTATTAGCATATTTAAATATCAATGTTTGTACATGGACAATAAAATAGCAATTTATAGGGACTGACAGTCTACATTTTTCCTTTTTTTTTTAAGGAAAAGTTTACAGCAGTTAAGTATTTAAACCTCAGTTTATCAGAGGCTGAGCTGATTTATAGGAACTCTTTTGGGAAGTACAGATTATTTGCAAAGATAACCATTTCCAAGTCATCATTCTGCACACATAGGTGATTTCCTTTCCACTGAATAATGTGCTATTTTGTTTTGATCTGAAGTTCAATTTGATTGATTACATTTAATTAAAATATGTTTATAGTAGCAGTCTCAACCTGTAAATGAAAGAAGGCCAACTACTTCTATTATAGGAAACAGTTCTGGGGCTTTCAAAAAGTATTAAAAAGTTCATGTATTTACATGTCCCCATGGATAAATAAACTCACCTTGGGACCTGGCAGTCCTGGCAAACCTGGGTTACCATGTGGTCCTGGAATACCCTATTAAAAAAACCCAAACAAATGAAGGAGAACAACGACGGATTACTCAGTAAACTACTGAACAAATGTGAATGGACTGCAGAGAATAATTTTACTGCTTCTTTCCTGCTTTTTGAATCTCAAAAAGATTCAAAAGGATTTTCAAAAGATTCACAAGAAATAAAACACACACTCTTCCTAAAAATTTAAAGTGAATGTGAGTACCCCTTTTTTTTTATTAGAAATCTCAGTTTCTATTATCTTCCCAGGTAATTCTTAACAGGTTTGGTATAGCCACTGCCATGTTGCTGTCTAGCTACAACACTTGGAGGCATGGAATAAAAATCAGTAAAACTATTCTGAGGTACCCAGCTATACATTGAAAAGGGAAAGAAGTGGATGAGTTCTTAGTGACTTAAAAGATGCGTCAAAGCAATGTATCCCACCTTCTTTAAAAAAAAAAATCAGATTCTCCTGATTCTCTGACAGCTAGTGTAGAAAATGGAACTTGTTACTAAAATAATTCAACATAAACTGCTCCAGGAGCAGAATAAGCTATCAAGACTATCTACGCCCCCCAGTACAAGTGTCTGTTCCTGCAATACATTCAGCAATCTTCACTCCTTGAAAAATTGCACATTAGGGAAAATATTTGTTGCAATGGCTGTCAGCAGCTCTTCATCTTCCAAGCACTGAAGGACCAAACTGGCAAAAATCTGTCCCTGATAAACTGGCAACGCTTCTGTTGAAAGCTAAAATTTCTCTTTGGCCAAAATTCTTCCAAAATCCAACTACCAACTATAATAAGAACACTTTTGAACTTTCTTGTATATTCAGTGGTTTAACAACAGATAAACTCAGTGTTTGTCTTTCCACCACACGAGGCCTCATTTACTAATTACACCTTGCAGTAACACTGAAAGCTGCATCTCTTAAGTGCTCCCTCTCACTAATGACAGTGTTGACACAACCCCACAGAAATGCTAATCCCACACGCTGTTTGAGAGATTAATTTGCACACTGGCAACTCTGGAGGCACTCTCAGGGATTTAGGAGAAAGGAAACAAATGGAAAGTGCCAGCATGGCTGCAGTGGCTCCTGCTTTTGCTGCCTGCAGCGCTACTGTCTTGGGGCGCAGTACTGGGACACAGAAGTGCAAAAGGATTCTCATGGAATGAGGCATCAGAGGAGTTTCATTTCATCACTAATTCTGAAACAGCTGAAATTTGATTATCAAGAAACTTGGAACAAGCCAAGACACTTAGAAAACACTGTCACATGTGAACTTCTTAACCATACAATTGCAGGGATCGAAACCAGTTTTCAATGGAAATCTCTAACCATTAATCGTACATGCCCCAGTTGCCCCAGCCATGTGGATCTCTGTCAGGATCAGGTTTGGACACACACTCTGATGAAGGCCCAGGCAATGCAGCTCTGCACTCTGCTGCTTCCCTTTGACACATGGAGTCACGTTTCAGGATCACAAATGGCAACTCATGTGAAGGAAAACAGAAATCACAGGGCAGGCTGCTAGATGAGGAACTGAATTTTGAGTCAACAAAGTTTTCACAGACATTTTGGCTCACAAAACTCCTGTTATAACATACATTATCACTAGCTGCACCTGCCTGAATTTATTAGTATTGTACAAACTAAAGAACACTGACATTTCAAAACTATTTATTTTTTATCAAATAGTTTTGTAGAGTTGTTGGCCTGTATAAATCTATTTTAAACTCAGAACTACTAGTAAATATTAATCTCAGCCATTTTCATACTTTTCCAGGTACCTTACTGTAAGAAGTATCTTCACCTTGGAAAATGTATCCTACACAATAAATAATCCAGAGAACTCACACAGCAGAGCACTGTACTTTTAAGTACTCTATACCTGTAAAAAGACCTTCAGAAAAAAACAAACAAACAAACAAATTGCAGCTGGGCAAGGGCAATTTCACCAACAGGCATGGCTTTAAACATATGAACAGCCTCCTCTAAAACAAAGAAAACTTCTCAGTTGTGAGGATCTATTTGGATATGAGAGATCCTGCCTCTGATGCCAGACACATCCTTGCCACAGGCAGTGTGCAACATAAAAAAGCTGAATTGTAAGAACTGTGTTACACAGAAGGATCCAAGAAGTCATGAAGAGATGAATTTGAAGGAATGTTTTTCATACTTTTAAATGTGTCTCTTCTATTCCCTCACCTCCAAAATGCTCTGGAGCATCAGTTTGGTTTTTGGCCTCTTTGAGCAGTGCACTTCCTACCTGTCAGGCCAAGTTTAGAACATCCTGTGCTGTGCTGGCTTTCCACAGGCTACGGAGCAGTATCTTGTTTAAACCTTCCTTAAAGGCTGAACCAAAACTCCTCCCACACATCTGCTGAGCCCTCATAGAAACTACTCCCACTTTCCATCTGCCCTTGCTGACTCCAGCCACAACCATCCTTATCCCGAGCTACCATGGCCTTTTCATCCTCACACCAAACCTTCATCTGCTCCTCCAGCTGCCCTTCGCCTAAAACCTGTCCTGATGAACCATGAGCTCAGGGACTGCTCAAGCAAATGGTTTTAGTCACAATTGCACAGAGATTCACCCTTTTGCCCCTTTAACCAATAATGTGTACAGCAGAACAGCACAGGCTTCTCCCCCGTTGATGGCAGTGGGGCACAGGTGGCAGAGCCCGTGCCCTGTCCCCAGGCACAGGGCAAGGCTGTCCCAGCTCCTGCTGGGCTGCACACAAAACAAACCATTTCCTACTGCAGCCCATTTCTTACAAAATGCCCGGATACCAACCTAGGATCAAGCTGCTGGAGCTCAAGAGACTACAAGAGATGTTTGGGATTACTTTTTTCCCTCCCTCTCTGTCTTGCAGTGGTTAATTTTGTATCTGTGCCTGCTCCTCTGGGGCTGCATTGCTCACTCCCCCTCACTCCAAAACAAATGAATGTGGCTTTAGATTGCAGCAGATGGGAGCAGCATGGAAAAACTAGAAGTTAATTCTGGGAGCAGCAAAAGCCAGGTACAAATATAACAATGCTCAGTGTATGCACCCATACCTGGAATTAACTATGCTGGAAGCTCACAGCAGGAGAAACAGTTTGTTTGTCTTGCTTTAACCTATCTGCCAAATTTTCAGAATCAGACACTTTCATAATCACTAAGTATACGAATAAAGTTGAGAAAAATAAAATTCTGCAAATTCCAGTCTGATTATTGGTGACCTGCCTAGAGGTGCAGAAGAACATGGTTGTTTTACTCACCCGAGGACCTCTCTTTCCTGAAGGACCAGGTAAACCTGGAGGACCTGGAGGACCCTGGTGATAGAAAACCAAAGCAGTTGAGGCTAAAACCTGACACAAGGACAGTACCACAACTCTAGATGAGACCAGTTTTGCTAACTGACAACCCTGTGCTCGTGCTGACCTCCTCAATTTGAAAACCAATTCCAAAACGAAAATAAAGTGTTTTCCATCTGTCTGCAAATTAGATTTCTGTTTAGAAAGTATTTTATGTCAGAGAAATTGGAGATAACAATTTGGATAGCAACTTTTACTCAAGTGTATTGGTACTAAAGGAATAAAAGATTTTATGAAGAAAGCAAGTGCAATGTACTTCTAAACAAAGGATAGAGAATAATTAAGCCTCTTCAATAAGCTTGCTGGCATGCCAAACATTTCAGAAAGGTTGGAGTAACTGTGAAAAAATAAGATACCACCTCACAGAAATTTCAAATAAGAAATATAGAAAATAAATTTTCTATAACAAATTACTGTTCAGTTTCCTATTAAAAGCTTCTACTAACAATAATTGGTAGCCCATTTGTCCTTCTATATAACGAATACCTTTCTCTTTAATGATAATGCAGAATTTTAAAGATGCTAATATATGATCAATTGTATCTTTTGCAAATGAATCAGATTCTTAGTCACCCTATTAGACAGTGTAACAGCCCCTGCATATCTGGTTGTTTTGAACATAGAAACCTTTCTTTTTCTATATAATGACTGCTGTTCAGACACAAAATCCCAGGATCTACATAACTGCACTCAAACACAAATGAGTGCTCCAAACTAAAATCTGCACTACCTTATATTGTATTTCCCCTATCAAATTGGAGTCCTACAGAGGGATGGGCTGTTCTTAAGTGTGAGTTCACCCCCATCCACATGCCTGCACAGCAAGCCCCAGCTGTAACAGGAGCCATGTACCTTCTGCAAGGGCATATGGGCATGAGGGAAGTCAGACCTCTTGAGGGAGGTCAGCGGATGGCAGCAGTTAGGGGTTCAACCTGTCTTTCACCCAGGCTTCCTCACACTCCCTTGCTCTGCATGTATGACATCCTCTCAGCTGAGACACCAGGCAAAACACTGAGAACCACACTGCCCACCACCAAACAACAGTGCTGAAAACTGGCTGAAAGGAATACCAGGAAAGCCAGAAGGGCCATTATGGTGGCTGAAATCACCAACATGAAGGTTTTGCTAAACAGGAAAGAGATAAATAAGGGAACTGAGAAAGGAAAAAAACACAAATAGCCTTAAGGGTTTTATTAGCAAGCCATATTTCATTAAGATGAAAGTTGAATTTTTAAAAACCTCCAGTTTTGTGTGATACTTTTTTTTCTTGAAATGGTAATGTCACTGTAGAGAAGACAGTACTGATTATGAAATTTAGGCATCGTCAAGCTAATTGCATTAATGTGGCCAAAATACAGATCACTTATACACAGTGCTGGGAGAACCACTGTTGTTCTAAAAAAATAAAAATATTAATTATTTCCTCTCCCATTAATCATAATAAACACAGGAATTCAAACGTAGTTGGGAATATCTGCATGTCCCTACGTGCTACATTAAGCCAACTGAAACCCATAACTGCACTTCCCCTGGTCTTTAGATCAAAACATAACATGTCATGCTTTTAGCATAGAACATTCTCTCTTCATTATAATTGCATAAATGCTCACTACCATCCTCATTTTTTTGAAGAAGAAAGACCCCACGTTTAATAGCACAAGAACTGTAACAGGGAGATACATGGAAAACTCCTGACCTGGCATTCTTGTCCAGGTTCAAAAATGCACATGAAAGGGCACAGAGAGCTCCCACCCTCCCCTGCTGAAGCAGTAAGTTTTTAATATCTCCTCTCAAAATGTAAGTTAAGAGATGCCTTTTGATTAGATAGTTATCCTGGGACTACAAATGAAAACATATTTTTGTTAAGCAAAGTAGTTGCAGCTAGTGTGCATTCTTCTGTGATTTGTGTTCTCTATCCCCGTTTAAGACATTTCCTTAAAATTACATGAATAGCTAAACCCCATCATTTTCCTAATAGAGTCTTACCGAGTGTTAAGATCTCTGATGTTTATTGCTGATTTATTGAATGAGGGCAGTGAGAACATTTTTCTCTATGTGGCTTCTAAATTTTTTTTAAACATTATCTACTTCCTTTGCAACAGAAAACAAATAAGCAAACACCCAAATCCATTCCACCCTTACTTTGATTACTCTAATTCAAACATCACTATCTCTCTTCACACAAAAAGAAAACCACAAAAAAAGGAAACTCTAATCACAACGAAGTCCTCCAAAACCCCTAAAAGAAGCAGAAAAACTAGGCAGACAGAGATTAATAGCACTTTCCCAGGGCATTTTAAAGCAAAGTCAACCATTGTAGATGAAGTCTCTGGTTCACAATGATAAGCAGCTAGCCCCAACCATTCAGGTGTTTTATTAAAATTTTGAAGGACTCTCCTAAACCAGAGGCTGTTACTCTTTAGCCTCCAGCACAGACACATCCCTGAAACTCCAGCAACATCTCTGCTGAGAGCAGACTTCAGTAGAGCACACCTAAGTCTTCCTGGACATGCTTTCCCAAATAGCAATCCCACGTTATTCTGTCCTATGTATTTCTACAATCTGGGAAAGCAAGTACAACTTCAAATCAGTATGACTATTTTTATACTTGCTAGGAAGCTACTTAAGCCTCTCAGGCATCCATATAAACCACAGAAATCAATATCTGAGAGTGAGCCAATCTCTCTTAAACCAAGGAATAACTCATTCATTTGAATAGCTTTTCTTCTAACTACTGGAAACAGTAATTAAACAAATCTGAAGCAATTAGAAATGTTAATGTGATTTTTAGGATTTGACACTTTGACCACCATTATCAAACAAAACAAAAAGAAGTTACTTTGTATAAATATTACAGATGCTAACTTAAGATTATTTAACAAAATCAGTTTGCTCAAAACAGATCATTTGAAAGATACTACAACTTACTGTCTTTAGGAATTGTAAAAGCTTCATTTAGCCATTGAGAAAAGAAAACAAGTTCCAAATAATCATTGCATAATCCTGAAATAATAAAAGTAGATGCTACTCTTCCAGAAAATTTCACAGCCTTTCCAATAGTCACTGGAATAAATGTAAGGAATTTTCCTAGACATGAAATAACTTAAATTATTTTCCTAGGTACTGAAGACCTGTGTTACTTGTGTAACATGTGTTATAAACTTGACCTATTACCCAGAGGTAATAGGAAACATTTAATTTACATGAAGCAAGTCTATAAGATTTCAGATGCACAGCAATAAATTCTGCACAGGCACATGTTGATCCTCATGCCATTCAACACCTAAATCCTACTCACTGAACTTTCTCTTGTGAAGCAACTATGAAGTTTCTCTTTAACAGGCTCTTGACTATATCTCAGCCACTCAAACCCAGTTCACCTCAAACTATTCTCCTGTGGTCAGGGGGAGCCTCAAAAAGCAATTTTATTCAACTGAGAAATAAGCAAAGAGTGCAATAAGAAGTGTGAAAGGTCAGCTGAGGGTAAAATAAGTGAAATAAGCTAAGTGTGAAAGGGAAGCTACTGCTGTTCATTTAACACTACATTTAGGATCTCTGAACTGCTCTCCCAGGGTTCTTACTCTCACATCCATTGATTGCAATAGGACATCTCATCCAGGACTCAATTCTGCTCATTGCAGGGCTTGCCATTTCCCCTTCCTCCTGGCAACAATTCCAGACTGCTTCTCTTTACCAGCTAGAAGGAACACCACCATTTGATCTTCTACCATTTCTCCTTCTAGCAGAGTATCTTGAAAAGCTAGAAAAACTTTTCCAATAGAGGAAACTAATTCCTAGTTCATTTCTCTTGGAAGGCCACATCCTGTGCAGATAGGCCTGAAGATGCAATTACCTACCAGCAAATAATATAAATCAGCACTTTAGCTCACATCAGCCTATCCTTCTACCAGTGTGGGACTATGCACCATATTATTGCAAACTACTTTAAGATTGTGCAATAAAAAATATGAGCTTGAAAGTTAAAGAGTTAAAAATACACACCACATTTATTTTTGTAATCTTAACACATTGCCAACATCCTCTGCATCCCAAAAAGGAGTGGCTCATCAGATGAACAGATCAGCATTCCCTGGAAAGTAATGTTCAGGAAATCTTACTATTCCAGCTTAAACTCACTTTATATTTTTCTGGGGGAGGGGAGGGGAGGTTGGTCATTGCAGCTGCTAGAATTTTAATCAGGGTCTTAATAGTTTTGAAGACATAGCTGTTCCCTTTTTATACCCTATCCATAAATGAAAGCCTGAATTCTGGAGCCCTGCTTTGCAGCGGTGGGTGAATTCCACAGCTGTGGGATCATGGAATATAAGAGGCCTAATTATACAAGGTAAGAATCAGCTCTGGTAGATGATTAAAAGCTACAAGAGGCTGAGTAGTTTAAGAACCACAAAAGCTAGTTCTTGCCTGTCAATTCCAATAGAACAGACATTAATTTCTGCATTCAAATCTTGAAAGAAGATTCAAACCAACTACAGCATAGTAGAAGAAGTAAAAAGAGATTTCATGCCTCATCAGGACTTTTTGCTGCAAGGGAAGTTTTCAAGTTCTTCAGTGCTGCTTTTTAGGCTCCTCATTGCAGACTCCATGAGTACTTATGGACTAAAGTGTTAGAGCCACACATATAAAAGCTGCATTAATTCTCATCTTCTCTACATGGGAGGACTAGACTGAGAAGGCAAATCAAGATCATCTCTTCAAGTCTGAGACCAACAGCAGTAGCAGATACTGAGCCACACAATCTCCACAGAGCAAAATTAGTTTCAAGCAGAGATTGCTTCTCCCTTTGGTGTCAGCCTCCCTAGCAGAGCAGTGTTTTAGCTTTGCTTCTGTTCCAGCGGGTGCTGCTGGTCCCTTCAGTCAACCTGGGACCCACAAAGCCCTACCACAGATCTTTAAGACCTTGGGCATGTTATCTAAATCCTGACCCAACAAAACACCTCAGTACAAATGCACCATATTCCCTACAGACTACAGTCTGCATTCCTGAGCAATACAACTTCTCTACCCCCAGTCCATCAGACAGGCATTGAAGATGGCAACAGACACCTCAGAACCCTTCAAGTTAGCTGCCATCTTTGCCACTCTATGTGTAGTGTCTAGAAAAACAACCCAGAGCATTTGCTTGGAGTTTCAACTAACATCAGCAGCCATTTCTGCGACACGTGAAAAAGAGCTGACTGAAATCACAATAAACAAGGTACAGGCTAAAATGAAAACCTTCCATCAGCAGTTACTAAACATCCTAATGTCCAAAAATTGAAATTAACCTCATGCTGATGACAGCTACATGTCACCATGAATGCTATTATAAGGAACAAAGAGAGAAAAAAAGACTGACTTCACAGTCAAAAAAGATTAAGCGAGAGCACTTCTGCAGTAGCATGAATTACTTGTTAACAGATTTTTCAATTGTGTAACAAATACTTTGTGCCTGGATCCTGTTTAGAGTAAGTGAACTTTTGAATAGGTTCTTAGGTGTTAACTAGTTCAATAAAAAATATTTCAGTGCTAAAAGAATAGACACAATAAATTTATGGCCATATTTAAATATATATTAGGAGCTGCTTAACACATATCAAATTGCTTTCCAGTAATAATCACACAGATGAACACTTAGAAAACCAAAACCAACCAAACAGAAAAAAGCAAGTGAAATTATTTACTTCATGCTATGGTTTAAAATTTTAACCAAAATCTCACACAAGCCCAAAGCATGATCTATCGTATTTCCCAGGCTAAGCAGGAACTGATGTTCTTTCTGGTCTGTAGCTTCATATATATGGGCACATTTTTATGTATTAAAAAGTTTATGAGCCTTGTGCACACAAAAAGAAAGGATAAACAAGTTTCTATTAAAAACACTACTGTGCATTTGCAATTGTCTCAAGAATCACTTACCCTGTGAACTGAAAAAGTACCTCAAAATCTTGTAAGACTGTTCTAAAAACCATTTTCCATGCAGGTTTGCCCAACCCCATAACCTTGGGTTATGAATGATTGCAGAATAGATTCTGCAGCTGGTCTATTTCTACAACTATAAATTTTGACAGCATTGCTCAACATTGACAACCGTGTCAGTCTTCCAAGCAGCCTGGTTGTTCTTTTTATGGACCAGCACCTATATTTGTGGACTGCATTAAATTAGCCTGCAATTTTATTATGTGAGCAGTCTCTGTAATTAGTAGCTACAAACATCCAGCTGCATTCCAAATTTGAAAGAAGCCTGGATTGCCTACTACTTCACCAGAACGTGAATATCTTGGATGTCTTTATATTCTTCCAGTAAGTAAAAGTATATGACATCAACATTGAAATTACATGTGAGAAAAAGATACATTTAAGGCAAACAAGCATTTGTACAATACAGCTGGAGAAACTGCCGTCACAGCTTTGGCATACTTGGAGAGGTTTCTTTCAAAGCCATTGTTAAATGTATGCTGCTGCAATATAATAAAAAGAGTAATAAAGATAACTTACAGGAGGTCCAGTTTCCCCCTTTGGACCTCTGACACTTCCCCTTTCAAATATTTTGCCAAGATCTTCATAGTCATAAGCATAATTATCAATACCATTTTCATAATTGTTTTCTGTATGATAAGTCTCATCAGCATCAAATGCACCTTCCTGCCCTGGATGGAGCTGATTATCCAGAGTAAGCTCAGCAGGCAAACTGTACAGGGTTGTGTTGAAGATTTGTTGCTTTTTCTTTGGTTCATCTAAATGCTGTTTTGCTTTTTCTTTTCCCTTGCTTTTAGTTTTACTCTGTTTTACAGGGGAGATCAGAGAAGGCTCTCTATGTCTGCCTGCATCTCCTGCGGTATTAGCTGAACTATTTGGATATGATCCTGCAGGAGTTTTAGTGATGTTTCTTTTTCTGCTCATCTCCTGCTGCTGAAGAGCCAGATCCATGTTCTCCTGGAGTTCTGTTTGAGGCCAAGCTTCCAGCAATAGAGGTTTTGTCTCTGCAAACTCCCATACAGAGGCATTTCTTAACTCAAAGTGGTCTGGTAAAAAGTGAATCTGAGCAACGTTGGTAACAGGCATGTTTGATACTTCTTTCCATCTATAAGCTGATATATCTTCCTGGTTTGCCTCATCAATGATCATCTCTGAGAAAGCATCCAGCCCATGTGAGAGAAGTGAAGCCCCATGCAGAGATCGATAGGTTTCAGCCTGGCGACACTGCTGTTTCACATATTTACAGTAGTTTGCAGAGGCTTCTGCAGAGGGAATAATATCGAGCTGACATATAACTCCTTCAAAGCTGACAGAGTGAGAGTTCATCCTTCCCAGGGTAAATACACCCTCCGAATCAAATGTCCCCACTTCAGAAAGTACTTCACTGCTGTAGTACTTGTTTCCACACTCAGCAAATAGTGAGACAGTCTTGTCCCCAATGCCAATGGCAAACGAATGCCATTGTTCATTATGAACACAATAATCAAAGGTCACGGGCTGCTTCCCTCCGGTGTACACCGCTACCTTTCTCGGTAGCAGCTGGACACCAAACTGCAGTCTGCTTTTGTTCCTAACACTGAAAAGAAAAGCATCACTGGCTCTGTAAGAGTACAGCCCAACCAATAGGGTGAACTGATGCCCTAGATTCGATGGTATGACTTGAGCGACACGGGACTCAATATGTGCATCAATGCTTAGCACCACTCCTGATGCAGTCAGGCGAGCACCCTGAGGTAACAGAGACGATGTTGAGGGCACCGCTGTCTCTGAAGCCTCTTGGACACCTTTCACAAGGCCTAGTTGATGAAGAACATCTATTGCTGCAAAAAGAAATAAAGGCACACTGTTGATTTAATTTACAAGCTCATATATTCAGATTCATATAAACAAATGTACACACAACATTTTAACAAATCTGTACCTCTCAGAGCATATACACTTCACACAGTAAGGTCACCAAATCCCTCCTAGAAGGCACTGATCTTTCACATAAATCAAATCATTAAAGCCAGAGCAAATTTCCATCTTAAAAAAACCCAACCAAACTAAACAAACACACAAAGATCCACCAAATGCCGATTTTAGGTTAATTCACTTATGAAAGTGAAAAATCCTCATTTGCTGTCTTCAGACTTTCCAGTGATCAGTGAATATAGTTTGGTTAGTTCCTTATTTATTTAGCAAATCCTGCCTACTTCTTGAACATAAAATTACTCTTTTTTTAGAAAAGTTTTTCTTTACAAAAAAACTTCAGCAACAAATTCATGCTGTTGCTCTTTATCTAAAAAGTTCAAATCAAAGCATTTGAGGGAAGGGTTGCTTTGTTTACAAGAAAGGACAAGCTATTTAGAGCACAGTAACGCCTCCTTCCCCTCCACAGAGTTTACTTGTTAGAGCCATGGATAAGGTGAACTCTGGAGCAGTGCAAGTGGTGAGGAGCAAGGAAAGATGAGAATTGTCAGGACCCAAGGGGTAGTGCTGCTGTGTTCTGGCTCATCTCTCCCCTAAAGTGCACAAGGCTGCAGCCACCATGACAAGACATGGAATTAAGAACGCACTCCACAGCAGGAGACAATAAGGAGACAGAGCAGCCATCTGTCCTACTGATTGATGTTCTATAGATTTGGTTTTGCATATAGAAATCTAGATAGATCTTCTTACAGGGAAGAATGGGCAGTGGTTTATTCACTGTTAGATTCTCTAGTTTCTCATTCAATGTGAGCTATGTCCTTTAAGCCTTTCCTTAGTCTGGGCCATACAGTGTCTCCATCTTTTACCTGGCTAAATATCTTCACCTAATGGGTAGAAACACAATTATCTCTCATCCTGATAAACTGAAATCATATCTGTTCTGAGATACAAAATCAAAGCCACCTTTGGGTAAATCAATTAATTTGATTGGTGACCCAATCAATTTCTTATTGCTTAAATCAGATTTGGGCAAGTTGGAGTTGGTGGGCACAGACACCTTCCTTCAGGATGAATATGAAGACACTGTTACATCCCTTATGATGCAGCTGAAACACTACAAAGGCTCGAATAGGAGCTAAACCACATACCTCCAGGAGCCTTTCTGAAGGAGCTCAAAATAAGATAGCATTTATGGTATTGATAGATTGATTGGTAAAACTGCCTGCCTGAGTGTTTGTGAAAGGTGCAGAAATATTGCAGATGTTGAATCAAAATGCAGTCCAGCAAATATGGAACAAGATGATCAGTAGCTAAAACACACGACATAGGAAAAGGCTGAAGGAACAACATTTGCTTAGCCTAGAGACAGGAAGGTTCGGGGGAATCTAAATAAAATGTCCATTATCTGAATTGAGGGCACAGAGAAAAGACAGAAAAGCTGATGAGTAACATTCACAGGCCGCAGCACAAGAAATTTCAGCTCCATACAAAGAAAAAGCATTCCCACCACAAAAGTGGTCAAGTGCTGGACCTGGGGGCAGAGACATGGGATATTCTCAATTCGTGGAGATTTTCAAACACCCAACAACCTGAAATGACTTCAACATTGACTCTGACCTCAGCAGGATTTAGGACCAGGTGAGTTCAAGATCCCCCTAACCTATATTTTAGGATTTTTTTTCCACAAGGGGAAACTGAAGACATTCATAAACAGCATTGCACAGCAGCATACAATATCATCTATTTAAACCTCTCACTGGAACAACTTCAGTAAAACACCTATATTAAAAATTACTTTTAGTATCTAATAGTTGCATTAATTAAATAAGCCTGGCTGGGCAGACACAGGTACTTTCTATAGTATTTTGCTGAGGCTACTTTTGCATTGGACGTGCTTATACTAAGTAAATAAAACTGTTATAAGGCACAACAAAAATTTAGAGTAAAGAAGAAAAGTTAAGGATTTGCTGCAATATTAAAAGAAAAGAGCCACTGAAACAAATGGATATTTACGCTTTAAGTGGAAAAAAGGTCTCCTTTCCCAGTTTCCCTTTCTCTGTTTACTGAATGTGTTCATAGCAAACTTTAAGAATAGATAGATGTTGGCTTAGTTTCAGTGCTAAATTATGAGAAGTGCCTGAGATTTCCTTGAGAGTGATTTATAAGTTGGAACCAAAAGCATCAACCTGAACACACTGTACATCTTGAAAATTAATTACTCACCTTGTAGTGTTTCTAGTCATGTTTGAGATTCATGGACGGGCCAAGATTATCCTGGCGAGTAGCCAGAGCAGACGGAGGTATGGAGAAAAAGTATTTCTGCAGAAAGTCCTCTGTATGCCAATTTCTCAAGATGTTTTGCCTCAGAGCAATTAATTCACCATGGCTGTATTTTTATCTGTCAGGCTGATAACAGAGGTCAGGTTCTAGTAGAGCTCTGAAGCACAGTGCCTCTGCTAATGAACCACCACTCTTTGCCAGGACCCTGTCCTGCCTGTAGCTCTGGAGGAGAAAGCTCTGCTTGCACTGCCCTTGTGGAGAGAAGCTGGGAAGAAACACAGATCCTGAGCTCTGGGCAATGCAGTCTTATACATGCAAATAGTCCCCAAGGCAGAATGCACTGCTCCACTACTTCTGTGCACTGGCAGGGCCAGCTGACTGCAGAAGAAGAACAGCTGCTAGCCTAACCTAAAGCTGTGTCTAAATATCACATCCTAACCTGTAATACTGGGCAAGTACTTGTATTTTTTTTTAATTACATATTTTTATTTAAAAATAGTAATGCATGTGATCTATCAAAAATATTATAAATCCAAGTGTAAAATTAAAAGCTTAAACTGGTTTTAAATAGTCAGCTTAAAAATTACACTCAAGCCTATCACTAATAAATGGCAAACTGCGAGCAAAACGGCCAAATTTTTGGCAGTTCAATTTGAAAAGAGCACATAGTTTAAAAGTTATTAAAGAAAATCATCAGCACGATGAGGAATAAGATTTTTTTTTATCCTGCAAATAAATTTCTGCAAACAATGACAGGTCTTGAGAAAGCTAAACACAAATAAAAAAATGTGTGAAAAATGACATCAAAAAAGTAAGTATAAAGGAATTACTCCTTGCTGACTTGCTGTGTGTTAACCCACTGTCAAGCCAAAAGACTGTTCCAAACTTTTTTGGCCAGTTATTTCACTTCTGGTCCAACATGCATATTTATTTTATTTTAAGGCTTTCAGAAGCTCTTGGCAGCACACTGGATTTTGGGAGCAGGCAACCCTCTCATTCTTCCTCCCAGCATGACAACCACTATTTGCTTTACCTATCAGTTGTCAGTTTTTGTTTACTCATGTCTGCAAAACATCTGTCTTCACTTACTGCTTATTCAACCCATTAGTCCCCCAAATTGTAACAGCTTAACTTCTTGAAGGAAAGGTTGTTTTGGGTTTTTGGTGTCAAGTGCTTTCCTTTCACCTTCAAGGAGATCTTGAAAAATTCACAACCTTACTGCATCATGAAGTAAGGCAAAACCTTACACCAGCTTTGGCAAAAAGCCTTCTGGCCCTCATATGGCACAAAAATAACCCCACAAAGGAACTGGGGAGGGATGAAGGGATTTGACTATAGGATTGTTTCACACGCATACTCCATTCAGTCCCTCTTGCTCATTTCCCACATTGCTCCATACTCACGGCTGCTCTGAAGGCAGGATCTCTGAGATACTCTCCCTGCTTCAGCAACCTTAGTACACACATTTCTCCCTTTCCCAATGTGGGTAAGGGAGAAGAAAAGGGCCATTTATTAACTAGCTCCACCAGAACCAAGAGTAATTACTCATCAGAATGCCCATTTTCCAGGCGATGATGCATCTACAACTGGGTACATTAAGATACCTGGCTGAAACAAATGCTCTCCTGGATGCCAGATCAGGTTACTGGCAGAGGAAAGCCAGCAAGACACATTAATTCTGAATGTCCTTGAGCCCCACTCAAAGTATTATTCCTAAAGTCTGAGACTCTATCTTTACATGCACTTTACTGAACATGATTCATGGCAGCACATCAAACTGAACAACAGGTATCTTCTCATGTGAAGCATGCAGAGGCTGTCTCCTCAACTCAGGAGGTAGCATCTTCATGTTTGGCAAAATATTTTTCAAAATACCAAGGAAGTTTAAGATCCAAGGTGTTACATGTTCCTAATGGGTGCACAATCCTGTTCTTGAACAAACATTAAGCACCACAAATGCAATAATGCAGCTCTGCAACTTAGATACTGAAACTGAAGGATATATTTGAAATGCTCTGTTTTTTCTGAGGCGGTTTCCTTCTCTGAACTGCTTTTCTATGCAAATAAAATGCACCAAAGAGGAACCAAATTCACTCATGGGAAAAAAGTTGCATCAAGGTTCAATGCGTCATTTTGATCCCAAGCAAGCATTTAAAGAAAATAAAGTCATGTATGGCACTTGTGCATCAAGGATGGAGGGAGAAGAGTTCCCATTCACTGCTTCTCATATGGCTGTCTATAAATGCTGTTGAATAATAGTAATAACAATACCAACAAAATAATAGAAAAAAAAGGAAACTCCGTCATCTGCTGGTAACAAAATAAAAAATTATTCAATAAAAGCATGTTGAGACTGGAGGCTTTACCCTATTTCTGCAAAGCTCTGTGCATGGAGGCATTCTCAGCCAAGATGCAGGTAAGACTCAGTCTCCACCCACTCCCCTGTGTTGTTGCACCCCCAGCCCTGCAGCTTCCACAGTCCTCGCCTGAAGGGTCAGTGAAAAGCAGTTCTCAGGCTGAGGGACATGAGGAGTGAGAGAAAAGGTTTATTTCTTTGCAGAGGAGGAGGGTGGGCTGGGGGGATGATGACACTCAAATTGTCACCACACAGCTGTCTCTGGCATCTGTCACCTGCTCCTGCTACACTGGGAAACTGCAAATTGCTTCCCTAAAACTGCCTCTTCCCTTTCTATCCCTGCAGGCCTGGAGCAGGGCAGGCCACACACATCTAACAGTGCTGCCCCTCCTCCAGTGAGAACTTGGCTCAGCTATTATAAAAATCCAGGAAAATCCCATCATCACAAAAGCATATGGCCCCCATTGAGCTGGATGTGGAAAATCAACAACCAATCCTACCAGGCAAGCAATGGGCAACACTGGAGGGCAAAACTACAAAGGAAACAGGGGGGAAGCAAAACAAAAAATCCACGACCGAAGGAAAAATCAAGCTTTGCCAGTCTCAGGGAATGACAAGCAGGAAAAATGAATTGGTGAGAATAATAGTGGGAGGCTACAGAGATATCCCAAAGGGCTCTAGCAAAACATTATCAGGAATGAGTCTTGTCTTAACCACGCAACCCATCTGTTTGCATTCAGATGAGCATTTGCAGTTACACACTCACCAGCCAAGGATGACCTACTTCATGCTTCACCTGTGTACTACTGGACTGTGGTGGAGAACTGGCGCTGCCACTCTCATGGCAAATAAGAGGTGACTAAATGGCACGTTGGCCTCCACCACTTTGGGACACTATCCTTCCCACAGCAGCCTCCAGAGCAAGCTGCACATCTGGTGCGATTGTAACAGCTGGCAGATTAAAAAAGGAACTAAAAACAAGACAACCCTATTTCCTCATAACATCTGCATCTGAATACAAAGCCAAATGAATACCAAATTTCACATTTTGCTTTAGCAATGCCAGCCTGCATTATGCGCCATGGTTTGCCTGCCTTAAGTGCAAAGGTAACTCAGTCATAGTTTGCCACCCCCAAGGACACCCACTTGCAGTGAAGACACAATCAAAGCCTTTTCACTGTACAAGGCTTCTTTTTCATGAAGAGCTTGCTTAAATATGTAAGCAATTTCATAGACAGAAAATCTGAGCAATTTTCGAAAGGTCATCTTTTCCAAACTGGTGCTTTAAACTTTTGCTCTCATTATGCTGTAATTGGTATTTTCTTTAAGTCACATGAATTAATGAACTGAACCTAAGGTCACAAGTAACAACAGCCATTTACCCTTTTCATCTACTAACATTTTATACAAATGTCTTGTTTTATACAAAGCATTCTCACCTTGTTTGGGTACTTGTGCAACACCCACAGCTATACATGTTGCAATGAAAAGGAGAGCTTTCCTAAAAGGGAAAGAAAGGGAAAAAAACATGTGAGAAAACATCTACAGTTTCAGAACTCCAAGAAATTAGAAACCCAATTCAAGATCCAAATGGCAGAATACCACTGACTTCAGCAAGTCCTGAATCAAAGCCATCACACTGTACAACTTTCCACTGATACTGAGAAGGTGTTTCACACAAAGATTGAGGTTGTGTATGCCCTCAGACATAGCACAAATATTTTACACTGGTTTTCATTAATAAAATGACTGCATCTGCTTTATATTTTCTTGCAGCAGCTTTCAAATATGAATGATGCTATGTAGTAAATTACTTCCTGGAAAGAAAAAAATGTTACCACAAAAAGAACATAAAATAAATGACAAACTAATTTCTGTAGAGATCATTAGAGACTTTAGATACTTTTTACCACCTATCAGGCTTCTCACTAGATCACATCATCTTCCCATAAGTGAAAATAATATGTCAAACTTTTGTTCCTGTATTATAAAATTTTATCATGCTACAAGAAAGTAATGCTCTTCACAAAGTTTAAAAAAAAAAATCCCATCACATTTCAGCTTACAAGTCCATGCTCAGGTAGAAAAGTGTCTGATAGCTGTCACAGGCTCACTGCCCTGGTTTCAGCCAGGGAGATAATTTTCTTCTTAGAAGCTGGTCGAGTGTTGTGTTTTGGATTTAGTGTCAAAATAATGTTAATAGCACACTGGTGTTTCAGTTTTTCCAGCAAACATACATAAGATTGATCTAGATTACATGCTTGAAACTCACTTTAGAAGTGTCCAATGTTGTATAAACTACATTTTTACTGTGATTAAGAACAGATTGTCTGCTGTTTCTTAATTATCATTGTAGCCAGATTAACATCTAATTACTCTCTTATCAGTGACTGAATCTTTTAACAAATGAGAAATATATTCTCTGTTAATGTTGGACAACCAGGAACAGATGCATGTAACAATTATAGTAACCTCTATCTACTCAGTTCTAAGAAGAAATACTTCAAAAGTATCAGAAATATAGTTCTGATAGTAACTAATCAAATAACACTCAAGCCCCTTGCTCGTTAATGTATGTAACCTCAGCGATTTTTCATAATATGGAATGCTAGAGTGACTAAAAATGTTTCCTGAACCAGGTCAAAGAGCACTTGAGTATCTGGATTCAAATGTATTTGAAAGTAACGTTGCAACTAAACATAAATAACTTCATGTTCCCTAATTTTGTCAGCTCATTAGTCAGATTTCCACATTAAAAAAGAAAAAAGTAGGAAGAAAACACTACCACACTTGATAAAGGAACATATGGTTTAAACAGTAAGCAAAGATGAGTACATTGCATACACACACATACAATGGTAATTAATGAAAAGTCTTACTAGTTCTTTAAAGGGTTTGGAATTCAAACATTTCAGAAACATCCAAGTTCATGAAAACCACAGAGCAATAGCCCGGTTTTATCAAGTGGATTTGTATATTGTGAGAGCTTAAATTTTGGCAGACAGAACAAATTAATAATTTAAGGAACAATAAAGCATGATAGTCATCATTGCCACTGTAAAATGGTAGATACATCATGTCTTTCAGAAGAAAATTCCCAGAACATATAGGATATTCAAAAATATGCATCAGTGCTTCAGCTCTGATCACAGAGGGAGGAAAAGGTGGAAACTATGCCTTACACATCCCAACATGCTTGTAGGGGCATGTTCTTTAATTAACCTCCACTACGATCCCTAGCTATTCCTCCCTTCAAGTTTTCTCGTGCTACAGCCATGAAATGTCTACTGGAGCAGTTCTGCCACTCCTGAAAAAGATGTAACACCAACTGTTGTGCAAACAGCTCATCCACTACAGGACACTCCACTCCATTTTTTCAGAGTTCTAAAGCCCAGAATTCAAGTTCAAAGTTTCTGCATCACACAATGCATCATCTTTTGATCAAATGAGAAATTCAGTGACAGGAGACAGCTATGCCAGAAACAAAGTCCATGCATTGCACTGCATCAGCTAAAATTCAGGACAACCCTTTATTTAACCCTTACTATTTTCAAAGGTGCAAAATGGATTTACCATTAAAAATCACATAAAATATCTTAGTTAGCTACAAAATAAGGATGCTCAAAGAACCCCAGAGCCCAGAATTCAAAGATGACTCATCTAATAATTACAGCAGCCTCTTCTACTACACCAGCCAGGTACAAAGCTGTGCCTGTCAGGTACCTGCCTCTGTCACTTCCCAGCAAACATTGTAGGAAAGTGAGAAATTTCAGAATGTTCCCAGGGCTGTAAATTACACATATGTAACTGAATATACAGAAACATTTAGTGAGAAGTAAAGACAAACATCTGGCTTACACAGTGCTCTCTAGGTAATGTCAAGAACAGATGAGTTATCAACTAAGAGAAAAACCAGGGATCAGAGACAACCATAGCGCTGGGGGTCCTCTAATGCGTGAGAAAAGTGAGACTTCCCTCTATCTTTTTACACAAGTAAAATTTTTTGTAAATGAAACCATGTGCAACCTAATCCATGTAAACCCTCCCTCTGTACGTTTGCAGAACAGTCAGTTCTCAGTCTTCACTCTCACACCAGCACAGCCACTAAGGCTCCAGGCATACACCATACACCAGGCATAATGTGTATGTGGCTTGACCATCAGCTGCCATAGCTGCAGGAAGCTTGGCTCCTTGTCTCAGCTGAGTACACCACTCTTGGAGATGTTGGGACATGCCAATAGAAAAATGCAGAATCATGTGGCGTGGATGACTTCAGCTGACCCAAATGCTGGCTATTTTTTCCCTATTTAACATCACACCTGAAACTATTCCAATACCTAGGTTTAGGGCATAGCCAGGGGGTCTCTCAAACTTCCTCCCCTTCTCCTACCTTTTCATCTGCTCTACTGTACATGCAAACAAATGCTGAGGGCCACTATTGAATCTTTTTGGAGGAAGGCACTACCAAATGCAATGGAGCTGTTGTACCACTAAAAACTGAGTTTATCTTTCTGATAATCTTTGACATGTTGTGGCCATTTGCCTCTTACTTCAGAGTGGACAGCAACCATCCACGGCGTTTTTTTGTATTAGGGGTGATGGATGGATGAGAAAACTGATAAACTTCAAAGCAAGTTGTGGCAACCTACAATGAAAAATTCCACCCTCTGAAGACTACTCAACAGGACTGAAGTTTGGTCAGTGCACAGCAGTATCCTCTTCATTCCAGCCTAGTTTACTAAATCTCAAATTTAAAGGAAGAAATACCACTAGCTGGCTGCTAGGAAGGACAAGTAAACCTGCCTGCAGTGTGACTGCCACAGGTGCATTCAGTCCTGTACTCCTCAGGGATGGTGGTTTCAACACCAGCACCTGCCCCACAGATGTTCCTTCACTGGGTCTGTCTGGGGACTGCTGAGGAGAACGGCACAGTGTGGGTCCATCAAGCCTGAGAAGGGCTTTGGAAAAGTCACAGCACCTTGTGGACAGAGATGCCCTGGAACTCTCAAAGACCTCAAGATGTTGTAAAACTTACCTTTCAAGATATGAAAAGAAATATAACATTCTTTGCTGCTATAATTAAATTAGCCAGCAGGTCCAGTGCTGCTTTCCAAATTGTAAAAGACCTACTAACAACACAGTTTCAGGGGATACAACAGCCTGCAAAACTTCTCTGCTGTGACACATCCCCTTGGTCACAGGCGGCACCATGCAATTAGCTCAGAGGAAGCTCCTGAATCCTTTGCCAAATTTCACAATTTGAATAGATGGGAAATGGGAGAAATAGGAGATGAGGTGAGAGGTAGAGGAGCATTGCCCTAAGAAGAGTTCTACAACAGGACTGGGGTTCAGAGAAAGAAAACTCCCTGCCTGGTGGTACGTTCTTTGGACAGCATCTGGCTTAAAATGACTAACTACCACATCCAGAAGAACAGTCAATGCTGCTAGTATTTCTAAAAGGAAAAAAAAAAATGGAAAGACATTATTTTAGAGCAGCTTTATGAGTAAATCTCTGCTTACGCTAGTTCTCCAGACAGCATACACCATTTTTTTTTTCTGTATGAAGGAAAAAGTTGAATTCCTACTCAGGTGAAATACTCTTCTTTTACAGGGTTTGTCTCTGTATATTTTGTAGATCATCCTTCAAATGTACTACAACGTGGTTTCTTGCAAGAAACAAGGGTGATACAAGGCTGCTCATACTTTAAATATTCTGTCAATAAATAGGGTAAGAGATTTAGAAGTCATGTAGCTGTTTTATTTATTTAATCTGCAGAGACACCCCTATACAGGCCTGACCTAATGGTGTTTCAAGGAAAATGTAGTTGAAGTTGCAAGGGATTTACTGGTTTGACATATGCTAAGGAAACTTGATCCTTTTGTGAGGAATTCTGGTTTCTTAACACAGGCAAGTGACCAGCTTCCTCGCTCTCTATAGAAGTAAATGAGGTAAATCTTATACAAGAAATATAGATATATTCTGAAACTATCTCATATTTTGAACTTGAGTAAACTGCATCTCTGCTACTGTACCTCTTTCCTATAATGCAATCTATGTTTCTCCATCAGCAATACCCCTTTACAGATTTAAAATAAAACCATTCTTTGAAATTGCACTCACACGATTCCTGAAGAAGTCCCAAAGACACAGCCATTAAAAACAGGTCTCCCCGGAAGGACACCTTCAGGAGGCCCCTTAACTGCTCACAAGCATTCAAGTACACGTAGATTATACATCAGGCACACTTTAGCAGCATAATCCTCACTAAAACACTAAACAAATTCTTCTGTCCTGCTCAGAACGCTCAGTAAATTTAAGACACAGCCAGAACAAAATCAGCACTTTACAAAGAGAGACGCATACAAGTAACCTCTCTAATATCGTTACAACTATAAATTCAGTCATTTTACCAAGGCTGCTTTACAGTAAACTGTAGAGAGCAGAGCTCTACCTTTGCATCACAGGTGAGGATGCATCAGAAATACCTCTGCCAATTGCAAAAACATGCGAATACAGAGCAGCTCACCTGGCTATCTCTGGTATTAAGAGAGTAGCCTTAGCTCTTCAGCTGAAATTCTACATGCTTTTGCGTTTGCTTGTTCGCCGCGTTTTACTAGCTAGGTACCAAAGGGGCGCAGAGCTGCCAGGTTACTGCGGGACGCTGGGCCCCGGGGTCCGCGTTCCCCCTTCGGGGATCAGCGGGCACGGGCTATCCCCGCTCCCCGGGAATACCGGAGCTCGGCCGAGGGAAGGACGACACGAGGGTGCTGGACGGGACAGGGCACATCCAGAACGACACCAGAGGTGCGGAGGAGAGGGGCAGGAACAGCCAGTGATACCGGCGGTCCCCGTCCGAGCAGCCAGCACCCCGTCGGTCCGCCGGGGGCACCGGGGACCCCGCGGGGTTACGGAAGGCAGAGCTGGGGGCGCTGCCCGCCGGGGTCGTCGTCCCCTGGCCGCGGTGGGAGCCGAGCCGCAGCCCCACGCCCTGCCCGGCCCGCGGCGGGTGCCGGTGCGGTGCGCCCCGTCTCGCCGGCTCCCGCTTACGTTTGTGCCGCGGGAGAGACGCGTCCTCGCCTTGTCCTCTCGGCTCCCAAATGCATTTGTATGCATTTGCCCTGGCAGCGGAGGTCCGAGGGAAAGCCGGGCGCCGCGCCGCCGCAGGGTCAGCTCCTGTCCATGAAAGCCCGCCGGCCGCGAGGTCTCCGCCGAGCTCCGCGCAAGCCCGAGGGCGGCCCGGCCCGCGTACGGCCCGCGGGGGCGGGCGCGGCGGTGGGGGGGGCGCCGGGGGCCGGGCGGCGGGGGCGCCCCGCGGCTGCCCGCGGAGTCCGGCGGCGGAGCGGCGCTGCACCGCCTGCCCCGGCACCGGCGGAGCTCCCGCCCGCCGCGGTGTTGAATTTCAGCGCTGGCTGCCTGGCGATTACATCAGCACACGCGGCCCCCGGGGCGGGCCGGGCCGCGGCCCCTCACGGTGCGCGCTGCCCCGCGCCGCTCCCCCGGGCGCCGACCCGCACCGGAGCCGGGGGGAGCCGGGGGGAGTCGGGCCCCGCCTGGAGCCGCCGGCGCGCAGCGCCCAGCCCGGCCCCGCCCGGCCCAGGTGCGGCGGCAGCGCCGGGACAGGTGATGCCCTCAGAGCACCCCGAGGGCGAGAAAAGCCTTCGGCCGCCGCTGGGCTCCAGCCGGGGAGACTCGGCAGGAAGCTGCAAGTTAAATTAAAATCTGGGGACGGGCGAGTTGATGAAATGATCTCAACACAAAAAGCTGAGTGCGCCGGACGCTTTGTATCTCCAGTATAATTGGAGCTGGGTCTTGAAATCCTCCCTCTGAAAAATATTTAAGGAGCAGATGTAATTCAGTAACATTACAAAGCCAAAGAAATATGACACCCTTCACTGTCTTCCTCGAGAGACAAAGGTCTTTTTAGCTTTAATTTCCAGTTTTCTTACCTTGTCCCCACAACAAAGCCTATTTGTAACTTTATCCCATAAGACATCTTTATGCACGCTGTCACTAAAAACAAACACGGTGGAGTTAAACAATACCAGACGTTGCAGTACACACTGTACAGCAAACACGTGGTTGCATCCTGCAGCCTTACTTAGGCAAAATTTCCATGGACTTCAGAAGAAATTTGATGCGAGTTAGGGTTATGGTACTTATTTCTTTCTGGGTGCTACAAGAGTGAAGATTTCACACCATGCAAATACCTTCATGACATACAGCAAATACCTTCCAGCTGTAGATAAGTTGAAGATGTAATGAAATAAAGGAAGCGCTAAAACAAAAAGAAAAGCTGTTAAAGATAAAAATTGTATATTGTTGTCACTGAGGGTGCCCCCCTTTGCTGAAAAGGACTCCTCTAGGTGATCCAGGTAGCTGGCAACTGGCAGAAAGATTCGAGGGGGAGGGAATTTTGAGGGAACCAAGAGCAAACCTAAGGTGCTGAATTTTACTGAGGATAAGAACCCAAAGTTAGAGGTGGGAAAGTTATTTTCAGGCAATACACCAGAGTGTTTGATTTCAAATTCAAATTAATTTTCAATAACTTAAATCATTTAGAACTTGTATACTCTCATAGACTACGATAGGATTTCCTGTTTACTTCCATTTTTGAAAGCCAAAGGTAGAAGCTGACAGCATTTTACTTTCTTGTCTATGTACCTTACGTTGGCCATACTGACAGCAAAATATGAAAATGTATTTTCACCGAAGAGAACATGGTGCCTGCCCAGGCAGATATTGGACACTTCAGCAATAAAGTATTTGTCAGCTTTTCTGTTTTAAATCACACTTTAATGGCTTCCAACAATGGAAGTATTGTATTTTATTAGGTTTTGTTTTTCAGCATTACAATGAACTACCACACAAACATTACTGATTTGGTTTGGTGCTCTTGCCTGAAATCTATCAATCTCTTAGATAACATGTCTTGTATGAAGTAGACAAATAGTTGTTTTCTTAAGTTTTTAGCATCAACATTAAGGATATTATGGAGAGAATTCTTCCCTTAGAGTGACCCTGGATAAATCCTGCCCTTGTTGCAATGCACATCTACAAGTACAAGAGCCATCCTGCAGCACATGGTGAGATGGGCTGGGGACACTTTGTGCAGAGATCTCCCTTTCTAGCAGCATTTGCACTGAGGAAGGCACAACTTGAGATTCTTGCCAGCTGCACACACAGGGTGTGAATGAAACTTGCTGACCACGATTGTGAAGTCACTTAAGGCAGTATAAAGTTTAAAAACTAACATTGTTCAGTTTTCTATATTCAAAACTACCCAACTAATTCCACAAAGTAGTACTCTTGACTTCTTGTTGGCTCTCTGCTCCTTGTGTCCTTTTTACAGCCCCTGCTGGAGTTGAACACACCTGCTTGGACAGGTCCTTTGGCCATGGGGATGCAGATGCCAGGAGAAGGGCTGCCTGTGCCCTTCCATTGTCTCACTGCACACAGCTCACACAGCTCTGAATCATGTATCCACAGATGGGTCGGAATGTGCCAGCCATGCTCCTTCTCCCCTTCCCTGTGTCAGTCTGCCTGGAAGATCTTGCACTCCTGTTTTTTGAGAAGTGGCTGATGCTATTCTGCACCTCAGTGGCTTTACTTCCATAACAGGACCCTGCAGAGCTGCTTCTCTTCTAAACTCATGGCAAAAATCAGTATTAGTGCTATGACTATACTTGCTTCTTCCAAGTGTTCTTACAGTCTAATAAGAAAACCAAGTATGTTTAAAGTGATCAGATTACATGTGTTTATTTCCAGAGCTATATTTAGCAGTCTGTATGCTTACACACACCTAAGACATGGTCAAGCTCCAAACCTATTAGCACTTATTGCAACACAGTGATGCTGGAAGTTTCATTTCTATGGCAAATGTCCCAAGATCCCATCTTTCCACATCTGCTATCTCCTGCTTGTCCACAGCCTATCCCAAATTTATCATCTTTCCAAGTAAACTCAGGGATTACTGAAATACAAAATTAATTCTTCCAAGATACCAGTCCTTGCCTTTCTGATATTATTACAAGATTTCCTTCTGGTTTTTTGTTCCTTTTCCATCAGCTTTTTCCTCCTTTCATGATCTGACTTGCTCATCTGTCACTGCAGATTACAGCTGCTGAGTTCCAGCCGTGCTTTGGGGCACAAAACAGGAGCTACTCTTAAACAGTGTGAGAGATGAGGAGAAGGGTTCTATCTGTGATTTGCCTTCCAGAAAATGTACAGGAGAGTGCAAGGATTTTGCCAGAGCCTAAAAATAAAGGAAAAAAAAATTAATTTGAAGGAAAATGTGTGAAATGGGAACATGAGGACTGAGTGTTGGAGCCTGAACTTCATCCCTCTGCAATTGAGAGGAGCTTTGGCTTTGAATTGAGTGGGAGCAAAATGGGACCCACACAAGTTTCCTGGTACTGTCCCAAAATTAGGAATTTTTGGCAAAAGGTCCATGCTGCTATTGAGTTCTTTTTGGAGAACTGATTTTCTCTGCACACCACAATATATGGTATTAGGCTACATACCAAAACTGCTGGAACCTAGTTCAGCAAAACTGTTTAGAATACTCTGTGGCAGCCAAAAAAAAGTTTTAACACATTGCTCTGGTTAAAGAAAGTTACTAAGTTATCAAATGTGATTAAGAAATACAAGAAATAGAAAGGATTACAGCATGTCTTTGACAACAATTGGCTAAAGTTGAAGAAAGGAGGACTCCAAGTCTGAAACCATTAGACTTGCCTATTCTTTGTAAAAAATGAAAAAAATTGTTATGACAAGCATTTGTCTTCTCTCTCTAGTTATGCCTGTTACCTTCTGAAGATTTTGACTATGCCAAAAATCTGGAAATGCCTTTCAAGAGCACAGTTGATGACTATTTGGATTAAGCCTATCCCTTCTAATTTCCTACCAAGAAACTAAAGAGAAAATTAACATTAATTTACATTCGGAAGCATTTGGAGTGGAGGGAATTTTCCTGCCTTACAAGACCAACACACAAAAACCTGTGATGGGAAGGAGCTGAGAGAGAAAAGGAGAGATACTGTGGGTACAGAGGCCCAGAGGTCCTTGCTCACAGAGCAGGAAAAATGGGTCATAGTAGAGTCAGGACTGACAAAAATGCCAAGCCACAAATAACTATATAGACTAGTGAGATTCCTAAAGATACTTAGTTAAAGCAAACAAGGGAATATATTCAGCCAGGAGCAAGAAACAGAAGAGAGTCTTAGTGAACCACAAGACAGAGCAGAGACTCCAGACCACAAGACTCCAGCAGCTCCAACCAAAAGGTGTCTCACTTAAGCCAAGATACTTGCAATTGTTTACAAGTCCAGGTATTATCCATTTTGGAAAGTCACTGCTACAGCAGAAATCCACTATGAAGCAGAATAAAAAACTCATGTGGAGAGAGCTCAAACAGCCAACTGAAGCAAAGCCTGCTCGAGGAATAACCCCACACACAGCCTCTGGAAAGCTATGACGTCTTGCTCCAGTGACGGCACATCGTATGCCATACCAAGAATGCAGAGAAGCCTAGCCAAACACACAAGAAGCATTAAAGGAAGAGAGGAACCTCAGAAGCAGTTATTAGGAAAGTAATAAGGGAACACAAAGTACAAGAGGAAGAATGAGTGTAACTAGGGGACCATGGGAACAGCTCACCAAATGAGAATAGTCTAATTACCAAATAGGCCAAACTGCCAAGAGAGAAGCAAAGGAAATTTCCATGTTAAAGAGGGTCTCTGGAGCCTAAGAACAGCCAGTGAGACTAAAACCAGGAGGAGTTAGAGAAAACCCAGTGAGTGTCATTTTTGGTTAATCTTTATCCCATCCTCAATGGAGTGTTTTGCCATCCAGGCAGGAAGTGGAGACACCCACTCCTACAGGCACTAAGATGTGTGAGACATGAGGTGTTTTCTGGGATAGTCATTGAACAGGAAAACTCCTTGTAGGCAAAGTCCATAAACATGACTAAGAGTCTGATTCCTACCATCACTGCTGGGTTGTGCTGAGAGACACACAGAGCAAGATGGGCTTCAGTGGGTGTGTTACAGGAGCATTCCCCCACCAGAATGGGGACACCAGTATGTCCTGATACAGACATTCAGAAACCTTGACAGGGGCCCTGCATCAGGGCTTCCTAAGCATGTTTCCCTAAATCCTCCTGTCCAAGGCCTCCTGCCTTCTCCAAAGGGTCCTGGTGTTCTTGGTCATGGTATAAATGTTGCTGTATCCATCACTAAAATGAAGTAAATGACTACATTTGCAAAATAATAAAATCTGTAAAAAACCCACAAGCCTATAGCACCCAAGGACACTTAAGCTCCTTGGTAGTGCTCTTGTAGCACCCTTTCACACTGGAAGGATGGGTCAAAAAACCCTTTGAGACATAGTATAGGACTTCTTTCTGCAGGCTAAGATCTACAGGTATTTCCTGAAAACCATTTCTGCAATATAAAAACAGAGCCCATCTGAAATGAAACCAGCCACACTCATATGCTCTTAGCTGGCTAGCAAAATCTCATCAGCACTAAAAATTGCTCACACATCTGGAAGAAGCAGCGCAGTCATCTGAGAATTATTTCATTCCCATGCCATAGAGAGCCCTGCATTAGGCCAGTGCTTTTTGAAGACATTCCCTTCCTTTTGTCAGCAACTGTGGGAGGTGCTTCATTCTGCAGTTCATCAGTCCTAGAAAAGTCTTTCCTGATCATCTCTGCTTCCAGACCTGTGGCTGCATGGATTCTCACACTGCTGTCCTGCAGCCAACAATATGTGTTCCTTCTGCAATAATTGAAAGTACAATGTTAGCTTGCTTCTGCAAAATTAGCTTCTGGCAACTGCAAGGGGTGTTTGCAGAAGCTTTCTTACCTGATGAGAGGTGAGATACTGATGCTTGGTGGCTGACCATGTTAAAGCTCTGCCTTGGAATAAGAAGGCTTGTTCCCATACTAGAGGTCTTACCAGAATTTTGTCACCAATTATAAAGGCAGAAAATTCCATGAGACTTCTGTTTATGACCTTCAAAATGATACAAAATATAATTGTTTGAGACAGCTACATGTCCATTTCCCTTGCTCAAACTTTGAAACTGGAGAACACCATCATATCATGAACAGTTTGAACTCCATCTTTTGGAAGTAAGAAATTTAATTACAAGACATAAATAATTTGACCAATTTCACCTAGTTCGTTCAACCATTAACAATAAATTATTGCTCTGATGTGTCAGAAAGTTTCCTCCAGCTTCCCACCAATTCTCTCTAGTGGTTTTTAAATATCCTGAGTCTTTTAAGACACAGCCTACTTAAATCATGTGGAACAATGGAATAATTTAAGGCTGACAACAATTGTTGATTATATTCAACAAAACAGGGGTTCCCAGTCTATTTCCAGGCAGGTATTAACATTATCAATGGAAACAGAGACTGTAGTACTTCCCACTTCTGCTGTCTCTCACATGAGTAAGTCATCACTCGGCATCTTCAGTACTCTTTAACTCCCAATAAAGGAAAAAAATGTGACTTATTGTTGTCTGGTTTCTTGGAATCTCTGAATTTAAGAAAGCCAAAAATACAAAATGTCAATAACAACATGGTATTTTTGTACGGGAAACATTTAACTTTCAAATCAAGAATTTTAGATCAGGCATGTATAATGGCATGAAAAAAATTCTATACAGAAAGATTTTAGGTTGATTGCTTTTTCTGAAAATACCAGACAGATGAAAATATGGAGTCCAAGACCAAAATATATTGGCACTAACTTCAATGCTGATATTTTTACCATAGTTATATAATTAATTTTCATAAATCCCTTACAGCTGTACCACCAATATAGCATAGTATTTTTAATAGACTCTTTCATCACTTTATTTTTAGAGATGAGATTTTGATCATGTCCCTCAGTCTTTTAAAATTGATATGTGAGGAAGAATTACTGTTGCAGGAAAGTAAAGGACAAAGTATTTAACCGGGCACGGAATTATTGCAGGTGACTCTTTCCCCTGCTCCTCCCTACTCATGTCATGTAAGAAACTGAATAAAACCCTCTTATAAACACTCACTTAAAAATGAAAAATTAGAAAAAAATATGAATACATCTGAGAGATTAGACTTATTTTTTCTGCTGGGATCAAAGAAATCCATTAAGCCAGATGTGCCTGGATTATTCTTATTACAAAGAGACATAAAAACCTCATGGTTGCTTAGTTATCCAGCATTGGCTTAGACATAGTCAAAAGTTGAACAACAGATGAGTAACTGCACCATGTTGACCCAAACACACATGCAACAGTTTAATGAATTAACTTCTTCAAAGCTGAGAAATTCAGAGCTTGTCAAAGAACCAGCATTAATTTTTGTTTGCAAATTCACATTGCACACTGGAGTGCTTACAGGGTCCTGGATTACTTTTCACGGTCTGCCAGCCTTCTTTGGTGCTCTCTCTCAGCCCCTAAACTATTAGGCTAGCCCAGAGATACGAGGCCTTGAGGGGAGGAACATCAGGAGATGGGCAAAGATTCAAAAGAGGCTCTCACCCCGATGTAATTTTCCAGCTCTTTATTCCATGAGGTCCAGGGGGAAAGAGAGAGGGAAAGAGAGGGAACAGGAAGGGTCAAGGGCTTATCTAGGCCCTGTACAGGGAGGGCTTCTTGGCTCTCCTCCAACCCCATCGGGGCAGGAAGGAGGGGACCAGGCTGATCTGATCAGAGTGACAGGGGTCCCAGGGAATGGGGAAGGGCATAGCCCAAGTGCACTGTAACACTCCAGGTCCTCCAGATGCACCTTAGGATCTCCAGGAAGTGTAGGGGGGAAACCTGCAGCATCTCTCCTGGATGCAGTTGAGCTGCTGCTCTTTGAAAGGCTCCCAGCCTGTGTGGGTCGCAAGAGACATCGGGCTAGCACAACCATCTGCCCACCACCAGGCTCCAGCTGTTTTCTTCGAAGCTGGAGATGCCAAACCTTACCTCAGCCTCCATTTTCAACCACAGGCACAGTACACTCTTTACATCTCTTCAGAAACTACTGAGGCTGCTTAAAGTTTTCTGAACTATCCAGCCTAGACAGCCATTCACACTTATCAAAATGTAGACAACTCTAAAACCAGGAAGAGGGGGGAAAAAAATCATTAAAATTCTACAGTTTATTATTTTTCTATTATATTGTTTGAGGATTGCATTTTTATCTTGAGTACTTATGACAATAGAATGTGAATATGAAAAATAGCATATATAGTTATCATATGTTCTGATCAAAGTGATGTTCTGATTAAAGTGGTCAGCCAACACATGTAAGCTGACTGCCCTTTTCCAAAGATAAATATTCCCTCTTAATAGCACACTTGCAATGACTGAATGTTATGTATGCAAACATAACAGCATTTTTATTTACCTGTTAGAAAAAAAAAAGGATTTTAATAAAAATTCTCAACAAAATTAATATTTTTGCATCTCCAAGATTATTTATATAGTTTAAAGACACATTAAGCTGGGCAAATATCACTAAATGTTTTTACAATATTTACATCATCCTTGTAGTGATCCCAGGCTTAAGGAAATAATCTTCTAATCAATAATATTTTTACAAGTGTTTTTGCTTGTTTGTTTTTGTTTGGGGTTTTGGGGTTTTTGTCATTTACTGTTATATTTGGGCCACTTCATTTGGAGTGTTCATAGAGCCTAAACAACCATATTGTTAAAGCAGACTCCTGAACAAAGAATGGCAATCAAAAAGGTGTTAAATTTTTTAACAAAAATAACAATAAATAAATCAAAGCCTCTGTTAAATCCATTTGGATATTTCAGTGACACTTCTTTATATAAACATGACTTTCATTTTCAGAAATATCATCTACACCAGGTCCAGTTTACTTTAGCAAATTGCCAGTAATTATCTAATCCACCCGGGCATTTTATGTTGTGACTTGGAAGGAGAGCATTTCACAAGTGCCTCTGACAGCCAGCACCAGCTCTCTATCTCATCTCAAAGGAACATCTTCTCTTTGGAGGATGGAAAAGATTCTGGATGCCTTTGGTTTAACAAGTTCAGGAGTAAGATTTACTTTTGGGCTTCATATGGACTGCTGGAAGAAATGACATGTACTAGTTACTGCCAGGCAAACACACTCTTGTCCTACACGTACAACTGGAGATGATGTGCTAATGCAAAGAAATGAAAACATGCATTAAGATCATTTTATTAGCCTCATTATACTTTTGAGGAAATGCTGGTGCCAGCAGAAGCAATGGAAGTCTGATCCCTGCTGTCAGACCATCATCAAGAAGAATCCAAGTGGCACCAAAGTGTCCAGTTTTGGGCCCCTCACTCCGAGACACACATCAAGGGCTGGAGTCTTTCAGAGAAGAGCAGTGGAGCTGGGGAAGGGCCTGAAGCACAGGTACCATGAGAGGCAGCTGAGGAAGATGGGGGTGTTTAAGCTGGCAAAAAGGAAGCTCAGGGGGAACCTCATTGCTCTCTACAGCTGCCTGGAAGGAAGATGTCACAAGCTGCTCATGGTCTTTTACCATGTCCCAAGTGAAAGGATAAGGGGAAATAGCCTTAAGCTGCACTGGTATAAGGTCAGATTGGATATTAGAATAAAGTTTTTCACTGAGAGTTGGTAGGCATTGGAATAAACTGCCCAAGGAGGTGATGGGGGTCACCATCTCTGGAAGCATTATTTAATTTAGAAGTCTGACAGGAAAAAAAAACTAGTCATCATTTTGCATAATGGCAGGTAAAATATTACTCCAGGTCTGTGAATAAATTTAACAGAATAGTTATCAGGGAAATAATTGTTAGGACTGACTTCCTTGTTGATGTTAGGAGATTTATTTTCCATTCTTTTGCTCTGCCTCTCCAGTTCAGCTGCTTCCCTCATTTAACAGTCTTCCATCAAGACACTGAAGAAAATGATACCACAAGGCATTTCGAAGAGGGAGTGTTTACAAAGCCTATAAATAGATTGTGTGGTATCCAGAATAATTAGCTGTAACCAAAGTAATAGAAAATATGGAGAATTCACAGGTATGCCAGATAATTGAAAACCCAACATATACTCAGATGTTAGGGATAAGATGTATGCTATAAGCACATAGGATAAATGCCACTGTATAATCTGAGGGGAAGAAAGTAAGCAATGAGCTACATTCAGACCAAATGCATGCAATACATCTGAAATATCCATCGAGCCAGATGTTCATTTAGCTCATGACCCTAAAAATACATTTCTGCAAATTTATGCACAATGTGCAATGCAGGATGCATTTTCCAGACTATTTACTGAAAACTAAATTATTCTGAAATAAGAACTTTAAAAGCCTTAGAACTCTTCAGAACTTTTCCATTGCAATCACAGCTTCTGGGGAGAATTATTTAGAAAAAAAGAAGAGTAAGCACTGAAACATGTATACCTCACTTCTATTGTGTAAGCAGCTAGGTCTCAGTGGAAAACCCTGTTCCTCCTTGCCCCCTGCTGTTATGTTTTAAAAATTAATGCAGGATTCCATCAGATCAATGTTTATTTCAGACAGGGAGCTTTTGGCTGAGCTGTAGCTGATGTCCTTGGCATGTTTCAAGTAGCATATCAGAATGAATCATCTGCTTTGGTAACACCACATTGCATTGCTGTAGCTTGTTTGGAGAAGTAATGTGTAACAAGGGAACCTTTAAGGTTCAGTCTCCAGTTTGGGAGAGAATTACATGTACTCATGGTGTGATATGTGACTGCAGTCCATTAAATAGCAGCAGCCCTGGACTTACACACTCCATACACACACATCTCCTTGATTTACCTCCTATAGCCTAAAATATTAACTAATCCTCTCACCTCAAGTTTCCCAGAATAATATAATACAGAACAAACCCTGAATGGATTAATTGAAACCATTTTGTTTTACTAAGGGTCTCAATGTACGATACTAAGAGGAGCCTGCAGCACTTTCTAGCCACTGGCTGAGGAGCTGGATGAAGAAGGAAGCAAACCCAGGTCAGGGGAGTACATCATCCTGTTATCCTCCAGCACCACTTGCTAATTCTTAAACAGAGTATTAAATGCATGCAAAACATCACAGATGCTGTTGGTTGCCATAATGTATGGTGACCACCTCAAACTGAATGGCTTCTCGGGCCACTGAGATCCCTTCTTACTCTCAGAAATGTCCCTTGTGCAGAGGCACACTCAGAGCTTGAAGCAGCTCTGGCAGCTGGAGGCAGCTGCTGGCTGTGCTGCCAGTCTCTGCCCTGAATTGCTCCCCTCAGCCAGGCACTGTCAGTAACATCGTGCTCACAATGGGACGCGACATTTGTTTTATCTCATTCAGTCGCTTCCTCTCCTGCAGGAGCCATTCTCCCCAGTAATAATATCAGGTAAATGTACCACAGCAGTCTGGCCCTTGGCAGCTTTTACAATCTCTAGCATAGTAGCATGACGTTTCTTAACACAAGACAGCTTCCTTTCCAGTCTGTTGTATAATTCCAAGTACTGTAAATTCAAAAAGCTCAATGGATGGTAGCACTTCAAATTTCATTGGGTAATTTTTTTTTGTCCTGTAAGCATGCAAAATCTGAAAATATTATCCTCCCAAGTAATACCAGCTGTATTAGTGACTTTTTTTAGTTGTCAGTTATTTGGATTGGCATTTCCAAAACCACACTAGAGTCCACAGCACAGGCTTGCTATTCCTGTGCTATACCTGAGCTCACACATCCAAAAGCTAGGCAAGCAGCAGCATACTACACTGTGATGATATTCCTGCTCAATTAAAAAAAAAAAGCAGGAACAGTCTACTAATAGGAAAGTATTTTGTTTTCCTATTTAATTGAGCTGCACCTCCTGACCATGTCCCAGGAACCCCAGGGAACCCCATTCTTCTGTATTTCACTTCTGCATGTGCCTTGTCCCTTTTCCTCTCTGTCTGTGCCCTGTGAAGCTGCAGTCAGAGTGTTTGATACCTGTTTGGTGTTCTGCTTTCACTGACAGCTGAGCTTCCCTGTAATTAGGTAATTAGGGAGCCAAACAAGGCTGCACTCCCAACAGTGAGCCAACAGAGCTGTGCCTTGTATGTGGCTTTGTTTGTAACTTTTGTGGCCCTCAGGCAATAGCCTTATTGAAGCATTTTGATAACCTCACACAGAAGATTTCAGCATAATCAGCAAAGGTTTCCTTGGCAAATCAAACCAGTATTTTATCTCTTGGCTGTATATAAGCATGGACTTATTTTCCATGCTGATTTTCTCCCTCTCCCTCTGTTGCATACCCATCTGTCATAAGGTTTCATCAATAAATATTAGCATATAGCACTACATATAGGGATTTAAAATAAAAAGTAAAAAGAATTTTCAGTAATATAATTTTATTAAAATTTATTCAACAGACGTGCAACTCAATGTCATTCAGAGGTCAAAGCATGCCACAGCTAACTCAAAGGGAACTATGATATAATTTTTAAAACTTTTTCTTCACCCATCATACTGGGGGGGAAAAAACTTACCCTTCCCCCACTGAGCATATTTAGAGCAGTTCAGCCAGCTGGATTATAGCTGTACAAAATGCTTTCAGAGTGTTAGAAGCAGCTCTCACCATTTGCTGATTCTCATGACAGATGATAAAAAAGCTTTATTCTGTGCTTGTACTTGTGTGTTGTGGTTTTTATCTTTTTTTCCAAGATGTTCTGACATTTCTAAATTACTTCTATATTGTTTGCTGACAGTGTAATTGACCTCAGAAAAGTTATCAACAACTGTATGGAAATGCTGAATTGCTTTCCCAACAGCTGGTAATGACATCTCACACCAGGGCTTTGTTTTGGTCTGCTTCCCTTTGTCAAATTTTCAGTCTTAATTTACCTTGCAATTGTGAATTCCTAAATGTACTACAGTAGAAATTCACAGTAAGAGAAATAGCAAATCATTTAGAAATTTTCCACCAGACAAGTTGGATACTGGTCCATATGTAAAGGAGTAAAATAAATACTTACAAACAAGTACATTGCAGGAGATTAGTTTCAATGTCTTAGTAGAGCAAGTGAAGCCATGCTCTGCACATCTTATCTTCAAGAAGAGTGGTTAAGAAACCTTCATTTTTGCCTAAAAATTATGTATTCCTGAGACCTTGTTTCATACTGCATACAGTATTTCAGCATCCTTAACTGACTGCAAAATGCTGCAAGCTGGTGCTCCAGTTCCTTGGAAACACCAAGCCTGAAATTCTTTATCCTGTTTTACTTGAAATTTAATTAAGCTGAGCAAGTACATCCTCTTTTCTATAGAATTGCTACATGCAAAAAGCAACCTATTTTTTAAAATATACAAATATATAAGGAAGACGTTGCAGTCTATGATATTCTTCTCAAAGAGGCAGATTAACTTGTTTTCCACAGAGACATCTCACCTCTACCAGTTTCAAGTAAAATGTTCACAATAAGAAGCAAAAGCCCATGAGGAGAGTGAAGATTCAGTGTTTTCCACTTGTGTTTTGGATTCAGCCTCAATAAAATCAAGTAGGCAATTGCTTTGTGCCATCATGACTGAAGCAATAGATGCCAATATGTTATCAACATCCACACTACCACACAGCACCATCTAAAGTAGAACACATTTCATGGCAACAAGACTCACATAATTTTAGTGAGATATTTGTGTGCCTGTGACAGGATTAGGAAAAAAAACCCTAAGAAACCACAGGGGAAAAATAGTACGAAGATACTGCTTAAAAAACTTCTTTGGGAACATCTCACAGAACCAGGACCTACCCTTCACTGAACATTAAAGTTGCTTGCGTAAGAAAAAAAGCATAAAGAAAACTCCAGTAAACTCAAAATAACTGAGTCTTTAAAGATCTAGAGGTGTTTTGGGCTGAAATATTAGTGGGAATGAGAAAACTTGAGGTGTCTAGCTGGCATACCTTGCTGTGTCTTGGGCTAATGGGCGTGAGAGAGGTTTGATGGGGGGTTTCCATTGCCAGTCTCAGTGGAATCCTGTCATGCTCAAGGTAACAGATAACGTGCTCAGGTCAGCACTGCCAGGGAGTCCAACACCACTACCAGGACAGCAGTTCTTTAAATTCAGTGGCACAAATCCCACCTGAAAGGTTCCCAACACATTCTTCATGTGATCTGACCAATGCAAGCACCAGGAAACTGTGCTGAAGCCTATTTTTACTGCTAGTTTCAAACCTCACTGCAATGGAGCTTGCACACAAGCTCTACCACAGCATCAGTCCTGACGGCAGAGGCACTTCAGACACCGCAGACAGGTGTGCAGGGCTGGTTCAGTGGGCAATGTTCCCTTTGGACAGCGGAGTCAAAGGCAAATATAATTGAAAATGCAGTCACTGCTCAGGTCAGCTGCTTATATTTCTCATGTACAATCAATCAATTCTGTCCTCACTTAAATTTGTTTTCCACTAACTGTGCCAGTTTTCATGATGCTATCCTAGACTTACACTAATAAGAATAGAGCCAGACCTGCTAAATTCCCTGAAAATTGTCTTCATTTTGGTTTTGGCTTTTTTCAGCTCATCTAATAACAAGACATGTGACAGACTTACTCAGTAGCACTTCTTCAGCCAACAACTGACAGTAACAAGAATAATTGAAGGAAGTATTGCTGCTCTTCACAAAGCATTTGTAAATGAAGAAAATTTCCTTACATCTGGAATTTTCATTTAACAGCAGGTACTTCTCATAATTTTCTAGAATATCATGTCCATAAGAGAAGGGCATTAAATGATCCAACAAAAACAGATGATATCTACAAAGCATATTAAATACTGGTGTCTGGCCTGGGATTGGAACAGAACTGAGCTGGTGACAAAGCAAAGGAGCCATCTCCCAAGATGCTGCATAGTAAAAACCAGCATTAATTCATTTTCCATCCCGATTCAACAACCTTTTTGAAATGAATTAATGCATCTCCTTGATGACTTTCCCAGCCTTGTTTTACAAGAGGAAATGGAAGAGACTGTGGTTGATGCATTAAAAACAAGGGGAAAGCTGTGTCAGCTTTGCCATGTTTCCTCTTAACTTTGGACAAGGTTGAATCCTTGTTTATAGAAAGCTTATCAGAATGGGCAAGTATTACAAATATTCTGGAAATTAACAGGTTTTGGCTGGTGACCTTTGATGGTGAAAGACTGCTCAAAGGGCCAGATACAATAGGAAATTTGTGATAGTAAGCATTGCAATTGAAAATGGATAAACCCTTTAAAGTAATTAATTTCTACTGGTTTGTGCTTTTGAGGAGGCTTTCCCCTTTTATCCCTCTCACAACCAGGATAAACTATATGTGTCCTTCACTGTTATAAACACGACTTCCTTGAGAAGCATCCCAGATGGGGAGGATGGAGATGGCTCCAGGGATTATACCTCAGACCAGGACCATTGCATTCAGACATTGGTACTCTGAAGGGTTTCCATTTCTCCCAGTTCCCCAGCATTGCTTTAGTAGAAAACACCATCACTCAGGCTTCAAATTTCCTTTTGCATCCATGTAAAGCAGCCTCACCATAAACAAGAATCAGCCCCAGATGTCTTTACAGGAAATGGTACATGGGAAAGAATGCATACAAAGATAGAAACCTTTTCTCTCTCCATCCATTTTCAAACCTGAAATTTTCCTTAGACATAAAAAGACACATATAATTAAGGACATTGAGCTGGCTGTAGGGATGCAAATTTGTAGCCCTGCTCTAAATTAGACCATCGAAGCAGAAGCAGTAAGACAGACCACTAATCAAGGAGGAAACCGTTTAGAGAAGGAAGGAGGGAACACGTGTGCCCAGAGATCATGAAGCAGCCTTGCACCTGCAATGCCCTCATTGCACAAGTGACACATTCTCTCCCTCCATATTTTTTGCCTGGAGCATGTCTTCACCCAAGTGCCCTTGGCAAGGCTTGAGGGATGGGAAGAAACACCTTGTGAATTTAGATAGTGTTGTCAGGGGCTTCTGTATGGCAAAAATGTCATTTTTCCAGCTTCCCAGCAGTTTACAGTGAGGACATCCCAGGTGGCTTCTAGGCTTAAGTGTACAAGGCTTACCCAAGTTCATTCCGGATTTTGAGCAGGAAAAGGGGGATCATTGGCCTAAAAACTTCCACTGCAATAAAAAATATTATCAAATTACCTGGTGTTTCATGGCAGAAGAGGAATTTGTAAAGTATCAGTTCCCCGCAGTGCAGCTCCTCAGTGTGCAGTTGTGGGGGCAGCAGTGGTGCAGGGACCTGCAGCACAGCCCTGTCAGTACCCACACATCTGCCAGACTCCAAACACCCTCCCTACAGCATCACTTTTAAGTGAAACTCCATTGCAGAGCTTTTACATAAAAGCCTGTACTATGCAGGTCTCAAACATGTAGTTTGCCATGTTTGACAGAAATAGTTTGGATGGAAGAGGAGCTCAGGGGAATTTACCAATTTTTTGCAAAACCTGGGTTTGCCCCTGTTCCAGAGTGAATCTAAAACCAGCAGTGAACAAAAAGTGACACACCAGGCAGCTCCAGATCACCATAATTTCAGTACACCGAAACTGCTGGAAGAGCCCGCCCACATCCACCAGCAGCACCAGGAATATGGGGATATTTGTCTTCCAAAGCATTTCTAAACTGGTTAGATATGAAAAAGCAGGGTGGAAAAATAGAGATGGAAGCACACAGCTGAATTGCACTACAAACTTTCTGTTCTCTTCTATGCTTTACCTCTTCCTGAAAGGCTCACTCCCCTTCCCTCAGAGTTCTTCTTCCTCCAAAGACCACAGTCCTCCTTTCTTATGTCCCCAGAATAAACAAGTAATCTAGCAGCCATCCCAAAACAGGGGAAAATACTATCCTATAATAGTGCTGCTTGCTGAGCAATGAATTTAAATGTGAATAAGGTAAATCCAGCCTTGTTTTGCTCCCTGCAGCAGCAAGGGGTGGAAATAATAATGTTGCTACTGCAGAGTTAGTGGATTGCTATTTTGCAGCCCACATTGACTCTTTCCCCTGCCCTTTCAAGACCACAGAGATATTTTCATTACCAGCTCAGTGAATGCAAATACTGCCAGAGGTGAGCATAATTACATTAATGCACCTCCATGCCAGTGTTTCCAGTAATCTGCTGCAGGTTTAGTAGGGTAAGTCTCATGACCCCCCATTGAAGACTTCCTATTCTTCCTGCTCTTCTTGCTTCCTGCAAGAGCATGAAAGAAAGTAAAGATGTGCCTCAGGAGGCCATGGTGAGATTGTTCTGTCTGCCCCTCTGCAGTGGGCAAGGCATGAGACAAGGTGGGAATATTGTGCAACATACCTAACTCTTACCAGCTGTTCTTTGAAAAGTTTCTGCCCTAAAACTAGACATGACCCTTATTTTTCTGTCAAAAGCTGTAAAAGTACATTAATATGTTTTATTAATTTGTTGTATTGAGTTTGTGACCCTAATAGTGAATAAAATTTCATTAATAAAACTATTACTGTCTGCCTCAACAGTCAAATTGATTTGCATATCAGCTTTCTGAAACAAGCCTAATATACTTTGCCTTTAAAGGCAAAAAAGTAGGTTTTTTTCTAATGCTGTATTCACTCAGACATATTCCATACTTTTAACATGGCGAAGAAAGTCCTTAATGTAACAGAATGCTCTCAACTCCCAACAACCTGAATTGTTCAGCATCCAAAAATATTGTTGAGGGTGTGTATGTGAAGAAATATTTAAAGCATTTGAACTAATTCCCTTGATGATGCAGGTCAAAGTAAAGGCATTTTAGATGTGAAAATTAAGGACTGATTTCAGTAGGAAGAGGTCCAAATTTTGAGCTTTTCTTAGACAGAATGTGGGCTCTGAACCTGTAAAATCCCTTCACAGCATTAAGTCTGTGCTAGACATAGACACATCTTGATTCCTCCCATCTGAGATGAGCTGCACAATAGATTGCCAGGATTTAGTTATAATATAGAATTGCAAGTGTGTGTCATGCAGCACAAGTGATTTCAGTGGTGGAAGGTCACGGTGTAGAGCTGCTCACGCCCAGAACTTGTGCATAGAATAAAGAGGCTTTGAGTTATCCATATATAAGTATCACAGAATAATATTATCATATTTATATATAAGTATCATAGAAAGGAAAGAGTAAAGTGGAACCAAATAAGGTTCAAAGCCCCATTCATGTGCAATAGCAGCTGCATTCAATCAACCACTACAAACTGCAGGATGAAGCATCCATTTTTCCCCAAAAAGACAGAAGCAACCCCGACATCATTCTACATTGAATCAACTTTGTTCCAACATACTGTCCCTATTAAGCAGGACACCAGTCACAACAGATTATAACAGCCTTACTTACCCATCCCGCCTTAAAGACACCAAAACAGCTCCCCAGAACCAGCAGCTCTGCAAGAAAACATCTCATTAGGCACCCTCAATAAAAAGGAGGGCTGCTTGGGCCTAGAGGATATACAGGGACACCAACTGATTGTTTGGGGATGATCATTGCAATTGGAGAAAATACATCTCAGCTGGAGCCTCATATGGAAGTCCATCATGTATTTAATCATCAGTCTGTGTTTTATGTTTTTCCTATTTATGTTATTTATGTTTTTCTGGCTTATTGAACAGCAGCTCACATACAAAAGGGTGAGGGAGCACAACCCTATGTCATCAAAACCACATCACCTTCAAAATTGCTAATATGGAGTTAAAGCTTTTACCCAAGCAGTCAGCTTCCCTTTCCCCAGCTTTTTTTTTTTTTTTTTTTGGAGTGGGGAGAATAGATATATTGACATTTCTTTTGAACTTCTAAATCAAGCTGGAAGGAGTTCAAGTGCCCAAGAGCAATTTATTGTAAATGCTGGGGATAGGAGGATATTTGCATACACATTCCTGTTAATATGAATAAGCATGAAAAGAAGGCATGAGCTCTACCTCTTTGTAAAGCACATCCACCTTTATGCTGCAGTGATTTATGTGGTTAAACCATTTGCCTGTAAGCATCTTTTGAAGTAGTGTCAACCACTGGTAGTAAACCAGCTATTTAGAGAGATTGATAAATCCACTGGTGGAAGCAGATGCAGCTCAGTGTCTGTCCACGCCACAGAGAAACCTGCACCAGTGGTGAACATGGGTCATTGTAAATGGCACCTTCCAAAGTAGGTTCAGAACTATATCCATCATGTATCTTCCAAAATGATATATGGCACTGTTTGGTTTCTGTGACCTGCAAAAATTAAAATGCTTCTCTTAAATGTAGTACGCTTTGCTGTGCTAAATGACAGAGAAAAAAGGTCTTGCAACATCCTCCAGTCCTGGGTTTGCATAGCTAAACCAGGTCTGGGGCCAAAATAGAGCAATTGGTTGATAACCCAGGTTTGTCTCACTAGAGGGGACATTGTAACTCAAAACTTAATTTACTGAGAATATTTCTGAACTGACACTGCGTAGTGCCCAGAAAAGCCTAGAACACACACTGTACAAAAGAAGCTGTTCCCAAGCTTTTTTTCCAGGATCTTTTTGCACTTGTGAGCTGCAAGAACACGAGATTATTCCATGCTGGGATGTTACCAACTTCACCAGACATGTTGTGAAACATAACTGTGCAAATCCTCTGGCATCTGCTGTGTCTGCTGGCTGCCCTCGGGGATGCCTTTCCAGCCAGATGCCTCTGAGCTTTACACAGCGTGTATATGGCTTCCAGCTACAGACTTGATAATATTTAAACACCCACTTTTCACCTCTTTAGGTGAAATGGGTTAACTCCATATGTTCAGCTTTTATTTCTCCTCATTCTAGAGCACATAAATCCACTCCAGATGTGCATGAGAGGGGATGAACTCCTGTCAGACAGCAAAAAGCTGCATCAGAGCCTGTCTTTACATCTGCAGCTGTTTCTCAGGATGCTTTTGCACGGCTGGTACCAGCTGGTAGTTCAACTCGTGGTACTACTGCAGGAGCAGCTCAGTGTCTGGACAGGGTCAAAGGCTGACCACCCTTTTCACATTTCACCCCCAAGGACTGGAGAGCATCCTTCCTAAATATGGTACCCCAAAGGTGTGTTTCACTGCATAACCCTTCGGGATTCAGCCTACTGGAATTAACATGCCAGTAAATTTTAAAAGTCAAATACAGAAGATGGAAGTCACATGAATCTTTTAACCCAAGTGAAGACATCACAGTCTTGCCTTGACAGGACTCATGTGGAAATTTCATACACCATTCTGCTCTCAGTAATTAGTAACGAATAGTATGAATAGATTTTGATAATGTTTTAAAAACTCTTCTTTTTCTCTACTTCATAGATTTTTCTCTCTCTTTACAGGGTACAAATTCCTTAAGGAATTCCTTCTGCTGTAAAGATTTTTCTTTTGTCAAGGGAACATGTGTCTTTTATTTCCAGAACATTATATACAGATATATTGCCAAGAACTACATTTTTTTTTTCACAATAGATAATAGCTAAAAAAAGAAAAAAGTGCTGCATACTTAAAACTAAATATTTCAAACCAGTAAGAGCATCAACAGGATCTCATTTATGCTGTTTATTAGAGAGATGTTACTAATACCAAATGGTTGGGAAAGATTCCACAGAAAAATATTCCCTAAGCGTAGTAAATTTTAATTATAATTTTGCTGAAAATTGAATATATTTAAATGTAATGCCCAGTGCAGGTAATGGTTCTGCTTATCATAGGACACACTTAATCAAACAAAAGCACTCCAGAAACACTCTTAGAGTGCCTTTATTTGACTGAGTCCAGCTGGGAGCTCCACATATGTTAAGAATAAGATTTGTCGTTAATTGGCAAAAGCTTAAAAGATTTGAGAAAGGTTCTTCTGCACAGGAGGAGATAATCCATGTCCACAGAAAGTCATATTTGACTCACAGATACAGCTCCATTTTGAAGACGAGCTCCTGATGACTATTTCCAGCCGAGCTGGGGCTGAGCTCTCCTCAGCTGTCCCACAGCCACCCAGTTGCTCCAAGCCAGGACTGAGGCTGCTCCTCCTGCCCGTGGGGCCTTGCAAGAAGTGCCACTGCCAAGGAGCCCCTCACAGCAGACGAGTCACTTTTCTTACATAAAACTTCTAAACAAAACAAACTCTTAGTAAAATAACATTTACTGGAGCCATTGGCTTATCCTAGAGACAGCAGAAATTTGTTAAATAGCTCTAAGCCAAGAGGATGTTTACAGTTTAGGATTTGTTTAGCACTTATGGTAGGATTTGTGCCATATGTTGTCCCCTTCCTTAGAGTTTTCCTTGCAAAACATTTTTATTAGATGTGGAGCACAAGGAACTTACACATCTTCCCACTTCATTACATCATCCTTCCAGGGCAATCAGTAACCAAGTAAGATGTACCTTGAATTTTTTATCAGGTCTCTGGCAGTAGAGAAAAGTTGCAACTGATGAGCCTGAACTACTGAAACCTGATCTGATAGAAGGGAGCTTGCATGGAATATGGAACATCATTGGTTTTTTAATGACAGTCTGTATTCATCCTGGGAGAAAACCTCCTCTGGAGACTATTTCCAGCAGACAGCCTGGGACACTCTGGAGTGAGCCTTTCAGTCAAAAGCAGCATGCCTTATGCTATTGATCCTACTGAAATTGCAGCAGCAGTAGTGCATGAGTGAGGATAACCTGTCATGGTCACTCTGAAGTGAAAGGCAGAAATTCTCAGTCACCATGGAAGGCTTCTACACTCTTCTGAGCCTTCTTGAAGGGACTGGGTGTTGATTCTTTGGCATACAGTGGAAAATCAGGGACTAAGCCACAAAGGCACAGGGGGGAAAAAATATGTGAAATGAAATAATGTCAGATTGACCAAGGAACTGCTTTTTTTCCATTTCTGAGTGAGATTTCATTCCCACAATACAGCAAGTACATAAAAATCCTTATTGTGTCTAAAGAAAGGCTTTTTCTTTATTGAGAGAGGTGTATTTCTGCTGGTCCTTTCTATTAGTTAATGCATTATCAAGAGATATCCATGCAGGAAAAATAATGGGGAACTGATCGTTTTTACACCAGCATAATTTTTAATAATAATCCTGTAGAGTATTTTCAAAATCATAGGTGAATACAGAAGCTGAGCTTTTCGTTCATAAACAGGGGGAATATAACAGGGCAGCAATTAGATTTGAAAAGTCAGAGTGAATAAATTAGGCATACAATTCAGAAAAAACAAACAAATATGGAAATATTTTGCTATTTTTCTTACAGGGTTTTCAGACTACCTCCATGGGGAGTGTTGATCATTGGATTGATGCCACTTAATGGCAAAAGTTTCTACACAGCTTCCACTGTCCTGCTATTGTGCTATTGTACCTGATTCTTTGTCATCCGGGGGTAAAGTGGCCCTTGCAGTGGCCAGACTTATTTGATACTTCTGCTTACACTTTTGCTGAACCTGCCATTGCTGTTTATGCATCACATCTTTGTCCAGAATCTGCTTCAGCCACACCAGAAAGAAACGGGAGACTGTTTGGAATGGCTTTGCTTTATTTCAGATATCACGGACCATAATCAGTATGCAAGAAAGAGCACCTTTACTCTCTGGTAAAATGGAGTCAGCAGTGCTTGGCTCAAAGCACAGTTCAGCAGCAAACTTGATGACTGTTGTTCATTTTAATTTTAGCCCGTTCTTAACACCCTCTTGAAAGTGTACATATATTTTTTGAGGAACATCACTAAAAATAGATCAAGTGTGTTCATTTGACTGTAAACATAATGCATCTGGCATCTTTGAAGTAACTTCTTTAATGATTTCACTGAAATCAAAACAGCTTACTGTTAATTAAGCATCTTCATCTGGTGTGTCACAGACTATAGAATTAAAACTGCAGATAGTAAAATGAAAGAAACACAAAAGAGTTCTTTTGATCTGGAGATTTTCCCCCCCAGAATGAGATCACAAATGCTTCATTATGTTTCATAAACTGATGGAAGTTCAAAGCTAACATGACACAGAAATTGGTTGTCCTTATTGGATTAAATATCAGCTATTCAATCAGATATAGTTAGTACTTATGATAATTCCATAAGAGTGCAAGAGTGAATAAAAACAGCAAGCATGGTAATCATACACAGTCACAACTGTGTTTAGACTTTCCTCGGAGCACCATCACTACTAGTGGAGACAAATTCAGCATTTTACTACTCAATGCCAGAAACAAAATAAACATGATGTTTGGAACATTTGAAAAGATGTAAATTTCATTTAATATACAGCTGTGCCCAGCTGATTGCTGAAAGGCCAAGGATGTGCCCCTAATTACTGGGAGGTAGCAACAAAAGCCCATTATTGACTGTATTTCCAGCCTAATAGGCTGCAACTGCTGCCTGCAGAGAGGAGCTGGGGACTGGGGAGTAGAGCAAAGCACCTGCACAGAACCCGATGGGATGTGCAGAAACTGTCCATGGCCTGGGTCCTGCTGCCACCCTGCTCAGACTCTGAGACCTGAGAGAAATGAGTAAATAACAAGGAATTAGCCAGGACTATATTTCATTTGATGTAAAAATATATTCTTCATTGCTCATATACAACTTAAAAACTGGGTGCTGCTAAAAATGCCTGACTGTTTTGTAGCAGGAAATTTGCAAAAGCTCTTAAAAACATAACACATATGTGAGTGCTCCTTTGAATACTAATCCTAAATGGTGACCCTACTTCTTCAGCAATTCATTGATATAGTTGTATTCTCTGGACGTTTTGCTTTTTGGCAGGATTTTTTTTCACATCAATACCTTCTTTGTTTTATGTAGGGAAAAATGTGATTGACCTGTCAATATATATATATATATATATATATATATATATATATATATATATATATATATATTTATATATATATATATATGAAATACGTGTAACTCATATGATGGTTAAAGGAAATCTATAGGAACCACTCATTGATGTTAAGCATACAATTTTTAAAAATTAACAATTAACATCTGGTATAAATGAATATGACACAAATCACATGTAGCCTGAATGTGCTTTTACTTACTGTAGGAAAGGTATTGATATATAGTGTAATGCAGAATGGAGAATAACCAGGGGTTTTCCATTCATCTTGAGATCTTTCCATGGATGTTACAGCTTCCAAACTTTTCACAGGGAAGACTTGTCACGGCCATTTTTGCAACTACTGTTATCACAAGTAATTAATAATATGGAACAAAAATTAATTTGATTGGATGCTGTGAGTTTAATTGTGATACCCATAGGAGAAAAATTGTGGTTTAGAAATTTGAACAGAAACAACTCTCTTTGAGAGTTAAATCAGACAAAAGACAGAAATAATAGTGCGCTTTTTCATTCACTCCCCTATTTCCAGTCTTAGTACTAAAACAATACCTCCAAGAATATTCTGCCTAAGCCACCATATCATCATGATGTAAAAGCTTATCATGCAGAAAAATGAGAAGTATGCAAGTTGAAGACATAATAAATGCTTTCCCAAAATTGAATCAAAATAGTTTCTCTTAAAGGTATTTTGCTGCTGTACTTCTATGTTAAAGTTGGTTGCTTTCATTATCCGTGCTGAGAATACAGGCTATTAAATAATTCTGCTTGTGCAAGTATTTCTGTAAGAGAAATGACTGTAGACAAGGCAGACCGTAGGACTGTCTAGAATGGATAGTAGCTTTAATGAACAAATCATGGCTAACAAGACTTTGAGGCATGAGAATCACAAACAAGTAGCTATAGGCACTTAGTTTGACTCCTACTCTGTTGTATTTCTGCTTTTGGATGACTAGAGGTGCATTTTAAAGAGGGCTACTGACACAAGTACACAGCTGAAGACAGCATAGAAACTTTTCCCAAGCTTGTATTGAATGACAATTTATTTTTTTAAGAAAAGTTATACCAACATATACCAAGGTATAAACAGAATCTTGTGTATGAGCATTGCATGTCCACTGAACACCTAACACATGCCTATGATTAGAAGATGTAAAAATTCCTCAACATTTGGGTTTGCTTGGAAATGGGAAGGAAGAAACCAAGGTTCTAAGTATAGCCAGGTGCTGAGTATTTATTTTTGAGGGCTGAATCTTGGCCTTACTGACTGCAATGAACTCTTTGTGACTGAAAAAGAGCACAGAGATATTTCCATGTTGTCTGGGTTTCTCTGGTTCACAAGCCCCCCAGCCCAGAAAGTCTATTTGAAATTGTGAGGATCGCAAAGAAGCTTTTCAGATTCAAGCAAACTGCATTTCCTTGAGAAAAACTTCCCAACCACCACTGATGATGCAAGGAACAGAATACCCTGTGCCAAGGAAGAGCAAAGGGCTGCTCAAATGCTTCCAGCTTTTTTTGATCCTCAAGGCAGGAAGAAAGGCTTGGGTGTTTTGCTTACCATGACTGGCTGTGCCTGGGACACAGAGAATGTCTTTGGTGGGGCAGGACAGTTTCTCAAGGGTGAGACAGCGTTCATCAGGGAAATTGGTGTTCATGTCCTCCAGCACTTTTCCTGGACACAATTTTATGGTCTTTTTGCAACACTGTCATTCCTTTTGTTCAATTTGGTGCCCTGGTAGAAAGACGCAGGAGATGGATGTGCTTGAGCTGCTAACACTGAGAGCTGCATTAGATGCAATTTTACTAAAATTAGGCTCTGTTCAGTGCAAGCACAGCTTTACAAGAGTTCTTTGTCTGATGAATGAAAAATAGATGGTCTCAAAGCAAATAGGAGCAAAAGAGCAAAACAGCAAAGTATAGCGAGTATTTAAGAACAATAAAGTGGAATAATAAGGAAGTAATTTCTTCCAGGGTATGGGTTGTGAGTCTGGGATTTTCTGTGTGCTTTATATAAAGTTTTACTGTTCAATGTGAGTAAAATTTTCATATACTTTTACTAGCTCAAATCATTATCTGCTCTCCTTTATAAGATCAATATACTCAACAAGAAGGGTTTCAGCTAATGAGTTCAATATAATTGAAAGACTATTCAACATTCTTTTTCTTGAGCAGATACTCCAATGAGTCAACTCCAACTCATCACTTGGTTTCACAGAGTTTAAGAGTGTGTTAAGAATGACAACCTCCCTGATTTTTTGTTTAAAGGAATCCAAAAATAGCCTCTTTTAATGCTTTAGTACGTAAAGAATAAAACAGCTGTCAGAAATATGTTCTCCTGAGTGGATTTCAAAAGAACACTCAGTCTCTTGTTCGTAATTTAAAAAATATAGCCACAGTTAATTGTCACCCGCAGACAGGTGTGCAGTCCAAATACAAATTTGATATGTGCCAGCACATATGCAAATTAAATATGAAGATGGTAATACTAAATTTTACACAGTGGAACAGTAAGAGCTCTAAAATTAATATCAAATGCCTTGACACTGTCAGATGGTTACCAGGTGCCTTACCCTGTGAATTTCCCATTATTAAGGACATATTTAAGGAACATGAGTTGTGGTGCAATATGTCACCAAAATTACCAAACTCAGACATTGAATTATGCAGGGTATTTCTCAGGCTGGACAGATTTAAGTGGCTTAATTCATGGATATTTTTATCCCATGGACTCTGTGAGCACTTAATACAGACATTTTGAAGTGGGCAAGCTGAAGATCCCCGAACAGGGTCACTGAGTAAAAAGGTGTGACACCTCATATATGTTTGGGTTGAATAAATCCACAGTTGTCTGCAGTTCTGAATATAACAGAGTCTCAGCTTCAGACAACAGTTTTTTATTTTGCATGCAGCAAGTACAAAAGTATCTGATACGTGCCTGGTCTTGATGTCACTGATGTCACTGGTAAAACCCCTATAAAGTTTTAATAAACCCCTGTCCGCTGACTCTAAAAGTAACTATTATAATATAAAAAAATGTTTTAGATAGAGACTGAGCACAGGAGTAGGAGTTGTCTCATTTAATATAATGCCTTGTGAAAATTAAAACTTACTTTTGTCTTTGTTTCTGCTTAAACAACAAGAAGCAGAAGAAGATGTGTGAAAGAAATTGCGTAGAACTTTCAAGTAAAGATACTGAAGTTCCCATTGAGTTTCTTCTCTTATGGAATAGTGCAAAAACATTATTTTTGACGAAGGAAGGCAGGGTAAGTTGAGGAACGAAACCAAACATTCTAAGATATTTCTGTATGAAATTATTATTTCATTTAGCCAGGAATAGTGGGCATGCCAGACAAAAAGAGTTTATTTTGACATGAGGGCACAATAGCTGCAACCACAAACATCCACACTCTCACTTTGCTCACAGCCGCCTTTTTTTTTAAAGTTTCTGTCGACGCCTGGGATTCATTACATGTCTGCACATTTCTGATGCAGCACACTTCTTGTATAAGTGTGGGGCTGGGAATCACCACCATGTGTGCTTCCATCTCTAAGCACTGGGAACACGCTCCAGTCGTCGTGGCTGGGAGCACCTTCCATGGGCAACACCAGCAAAAGCCATTGCAGATTCAGAATAAACACAGCAGTTTACTGATAGCACTTGATTGCTTTGAAGGAAGTGTCTGGGACAGGTAGTGACCCAGAAACCTCTAGTGCTGGCCTATGATTTTTAATTTAATAAAATTTTGATAAGACCAGCTTAATCTTGAGTAATGTACTGGTATGGAAACAATCTAGTTCAAAGGATGATTAATCTGTTCCAGTGTGATAAATGTTAAGCAAGGATAATTAATTCCAGATTTTTAGATTCAAAAACTTAAGCTTCTGCATGGCTAATTAAATACATAAAATGGTAAGATAATGCAGGAAGTCTGATCGCCCCACCAGAAGCCTCATCTATCATAAAAGAAATAATCCTATTCTTGAAGCAACTTGACTGCACAGTCAGACATTGCACCTAAAACTATCCACATCTAGCCATCCATTCAAAGCATGCTGTTTGGACATTCACCTCAGAAGGACTTCTGTCATCCACATGTTCTTTCACATGAAGTTGCAAGTGTTTGTAGGTCTTCATTTTGATTTCTGGTTGGAAGTACTGAATTTATATAATTCTAGATCAAAGTAGATGTCAAATCATTAAAATCTAGGATCAAACCTGGTAACCTTGGACATAACTCTAAATAATTTATCCATGTTGAGTGTACAATTCTTAGATGTATTTTTTCATATTTTGCAGAAGAGAAGTCTGACATGCACAATGAAGTATGAGGTTGACTACTATAAACCAGCATTTATCCAGGAGGCAATAGTTACACTAAAGTACACTTCTCCCTTATTTAAATAAACGGTCCTGTGAGACTAATAAGATTTTAAACCATAAGGTTTCGAAAAAAAAAAACAAAACAGGAAAACCCTGAAAGTCTAGGATGATCCTGAATAAGTAAGGAGATTGTAAAGAATATATTGTGCAGGGGCAGTTGCTGTTGTAGTCTACATGTAAGATCTGGGCTACTTGAGTTGAGGTAAAGAGGAAAATTATCACCAGAGAATAATGAATGAGTTCGCCCTGAGGAATTTTTGGCATGGTTGCCTTGTTTCTGATATTTGACTGGCCAAATTACAGCTGTCACTGAAATTTGCCATTTTTGAGAAAAATGAAATGGTTGTTTGAAATAAACTCCTCACTGTAGAGTCATATAATGCCTGTGAAATACATAATCCAGAGTTTCTGAAACTTCCACAGCTGATGGAAATCACAAGATGTAAAGCAAAGACAAAAAGGAATTGAGCAACAAGTCTTGGGGCTGCATTACAACTTGACTTGGACTAGCATATTCAGGCATTAGACTCTAATGTGTGCAAAGGTGACTCCAATCTAACTCTGATCTGGCTTCCAAAATAGGTTTTAGAAAATTATTTAAAACTGTTTTTTTCTGCCTGGAAAAAAATCTAAAAGGAAGGAAGCCACTTCAAGAATTTCCACATTGTTCAAAGAAAGCACAACACATCACCAACATGTCCTTTAGAAACTGTGGAGAGTAATAAGACCAAGTAATGTGAGTTTCCCAAAAGGTTCCTATTTTAACACAAAATTGTAGTTCATTAAATACAGTGGCAAAACAAAGAGAAATTGAAGATTTTATATCACCACTTAAAACCAGATATAGTGCTAAGAACTGAGAAATTATTAGGCTGCTAGAAAGAAAGGAGGTTTATTTTATAAAATTTGCCTTTTTCCCAGACATTAATTTGGGTTAACTGAAGCCAGAAAAGCTAAAATCTAGCAAGCAGCATTTTATGAAAATTAGGAACTGCAGTACCACTGTCCCCAGAAATATACTGTCCCCAGTATCCCTAGCAGACAGGAGTAGTGCTCAAACACACTAAGTTCATGAGTGGAACCATGCCGAGAATTCTATCCACAAACAGTACCTAGGAGGATTCAAAGATTATCTTGCACTACACAGCAGCATGGAGTTTTTGTTTCTGCTGCTGGGATTTCTTTCATTCTGTTGAGCTTCTTTTTGCTTTAGATCTTGGAATGGTGGGTCTATTAGAAACATGTCACTAGAAGACAAGATTTCCCTCCATTATTATATGTGCACACTGAAAGAGAAATCCACAGGGCTGCCACCTCTGAATGCTCCTATCTGGGGAAATCTCCCATGAAATGCAAGTATGCAAAGGAATATATAAATGTCTATTCCTGCATCATACATGCTTTACAATATGTTGGTGCTTGACTGTAACCGCATTGAGTTACAAAGGATTGGAATGACAACAGTAAATGTCAGGGCAATATTTGAACACTCACAGAACTTGAACTCCATTTTTGTCTATTTATAAATATCCATGAGAAATTTCTTCTGAACCACAATCTTAATAAAACAAGACTTAATAAAAGAAGGAAAGTTATTTGAAATGGAAAGCAACTGGATATTTTTTCCACTCTTGCAAAGGATTTGCAGAAATACTTGAAAGATCCTAAGTTTGGCTCTTTCTTCAGATTTCCCCAGATTTTTTTCCTCTTTTAGAAAAGAGAATGAAATGTTGATATAAACCAGTTTGTGTTTTAGAGCATATTAATATACTGATTTTCTCAAGGAGAGAGAAGAAGGGGAAACCTTACTGTGGAGGAACAGCAAATGTCCTGAGAACAACCTGAAATGCCAGCTTAGCATTTTTGCACTTCAAAAATGTCTTTGACTTTTATAAACAGCCATGATGGTAAAATTGAGGCTGTTAAAAATACATGGTTTACTTCAGTAGTTTATAATTCATACTGGCATTTAGTGGGTGGAGCTGTAAATTAGTAAGTGGACTGTTGCCACAGCAGAGTAGGCTGCTGCTCTGCAAAGGAGAAGCTTTGCTAAGAATAGGAATGTGGTCACCATGATAATGAACAAGGGCTCCTCATGCCAGAAACGTTGATGGGAGATGGTTGTTGGATCTTTAACAGCTGCTCTAGAAATTAGATGTTATCAAAGATCTGTTTGAAAGATTGAACTGGGTGAAAAGCACGACAAACTTAACCAGTAAGACCTGGTTTCAATTTTTAGTAGCACTACTGAAAGGCAGAGTGGCACACAAAATATTTGTGTTGTCAGTGAATTGGAAGGTACAGTTTTACAGCCAACAAAATGCTATGTTTATTCTGCTGCAAGAGGGAGACAGCAGTCTCTATGCATAAAAGTCACTACTTTTTCCCTATTGCTTTCAAATTAAGTAGATTAATGTGCCAAGAAAGCATTACAATATGTTGATCAGGTACTTGATCTGGTCTGTCAAACACTCAAAAAAAGTCATTTACTTCCTGGAAACCAAATAATGTTCCAAATAAACCCAGCTTTTAAAAGACACTAGATTTCTCTGAGGGGGGATGATTTACTTGTCACTAGGATGATTTGCCTTTGGATTCTTAGTAGCTGTAACAGCCTTATTTAAAGGTTGAAAGCCAGGAGCATTATATCAGAAATCCTGAGTGAAGGGTGCAGATAGATATGAATGGCAGTATAAAACATGCCACCTTCAACTTTTGGAAGCTTTACTACTGAGTGACAGCTGCTGTATAATTGCTGCTCATCCAGCAGCAGACAGGAAAATATTCTGAACCAAAAGGCATGACCTGCATGACTGCAATAATTTCATGTTTTATACTGCTTTAATTCCCAGTTGATGGGCATCAACACAGTGCTCTCCATTTTCTGGCCTTAAGATACAAGTTTGAGCTATGTCAACCTTAAAGTGATCCACTGAAACTTTCACTGGCTGTTTTCTGAGTCAGAATATGGGACACATTTCTAGCAGAAACCACTTCACGCTGCAATCCCTCCCTAAACTTTGCCAGATACCCAAATATTGATTCCATTCACTATTAAATAGACAAAATAACTTCTCAAAAGGGTTGCTGATAGGCTAATAACTTATCACATTCCACTGAGGACTCATCCATATGGAACTCAGTGATCACTGTGTATCTTCTATAAAGATATCTCTTAGGGAGGAGGCATGTGTCTGGTACAAAAGAATTGAGTATTTCTGCTCTTGAGTATTACTGGAAAGACTTTATCTGACAGGAGAATTTATAGCAGCTTTTGTGACATAGACAGGGAACAAAAAATATATTTTGTCAAACTGAAGCCACTAATAACCTCTTGGCAGACAGGATTAAAGAGGTAGCATCCCAAGTAGCCCTAAGACTTATGCTCTTTAGTTTAAATTCTGTGTTCCCACACTCTAACAAATCTAAAGCATATAAGATTGCAGTAGAGAGTAGGGAATCCAGGTCAGCTCTTAAAGATCTGCCAGTTTCAGGACTCTACATGCTTACAATTTAACCTAATTAAAGCCATGAAATTATAATTGAATACGGAAATGTACTGGCTAGAAAGTGAATCTGTCACAACCTCAAATCACTTCATTTATTGTAACTCTGAAATCCTGTCCCATTATGAAACCTGTGCAGCAGTGCATCCCATGCTGACAAAGGGGCACCTACAGATACAAATGTGGTGTCTTCTCTGAACCACATTTTAAAATGTGGTTTTGAAAGCTACTAGCAAGAGTCAGGTTTGCTTCCCAGAGCCTGTTTCTTCCTGCCCAGCTGATGCCTGCCTGGCCAGCAGTAGCACACTGCTCATGAGGGGGTTTGAGCACACTCATCCTCACCCTAACAGCTCCTTAACTCCTGGCTACCTTCTGCGTGTGCAGACCAGTCAAGAACTGAAATACCCTTTTAAACTGTTGATATTCTGCTGACAGAGTCTCAACAAACTGATTTAAAAGCAGATCCATAGCAATTACACTAAAGTAGTTTCTGAAAAACTCCGCAGGAAAAAAAAAAAAGGAACAAATTTATTACCATGGGTAGCAAATAAAGCAATATACAAATATAGGGGAGATACTGTAACACTGCATGTGACTTTGATTTGATTTACAAGAACACTTGGCATCAGTTCAGCTATGGGTTCTCTTACATACCTTGGATCATACTGAGCCAGCTTCTGCTAAAAATTACTCAAAACCCTTTAAAAAAAAAAAATCTACAAGACACACAATGTACATTTGACTGTGTACCTTAGTAAGCCTACAGTAAAAATGGCTTCTTACTAAGAAATCTAAATAAACTGGGATACAGAATATAGTGTTTGAATATTTTTTTATTTCTCTGCTCTGTTCTTAACCAGCTAAAATCTCTTTCTATTGGAAGAGATTATCACTAAAAGCATGGTCAAACTTTTATACAGACTCTCTGGCCAAGGACTTTCTGCACAGCAGAAGTGAAACATTCCTGCTATGGGCCCTGTGAAAGAAGAGTATCTGACTCAAAATATCATCACAAAAACAAGCACAGTGTAGACCGGGAACTTTGGATTTCACACTTTTTCTGTCCATACTTAAGCAATAAGATGTTTAATCTGACTGTATTTGAAACAGCATATTCAGCTTTTTTTTTTTTTTGGGAAATGTCAAATTAAAATCACATCCGAAAAAAAGGCTGAGAGGTGAGATGGTGGCAATACCATTCTTACCAAAGGCTTCTAAAATTGTTAGAGAAGACAACACCCCCAAAAACAAGCATAATTACTCCATTTCTTCCTATAAAACTGTGTCACTTTGCTATGTGATGCAGATGGTAAAAGTAAATTGCTTTAAAGAAAAATAGCAGAATCCCAAAATGCAGTCAAATCAGTACAGCTGTATCAAAGAACTTTGTGGCACAGCATACATATTTCTATACTGCAAAATGAACAAGGCAATAACTAATTTAGCTATACATTACACAGTTACTAAAAATCAAGCAGCAATCTCAAGTAAATGCTAGATCCCTCAGTAGTTAGACAAAATTTTATTATTTTCTTTATTAGAAAAAAAAATCCACAATAACTTGTCTTAAATTAATTTTTAAAACGCAAAAGACAGGATAAGCTAACACCAGTTCAAAAAGGATCTGAGTAAAACCAAATGATCCTTGTGACTATCAACCCTATTTCTACCATGCAAAAAACCCCCTACACACAAACGAAAAGGTAACAGAGAACCATAAAAAGAAACAAACTAAAAAGGAAAAAAACAAAATCTAATGAAAGGTGTACAGTTTTTCAGTATGAACTTTGTAAAACTACTCATGCACTGGATTGAACAATTTATTTGTGAACCCTTTCCTTCATACATGATGACTTTCAAAAAGGTTTTGCTATTTTATAAGTAGCACAATCAGAACTAAATGAATCCAAATATTTGTGTGTTTAATGTAAACCACCCAAATTTAAAATAAATATTTGCTACTAACATGTCATATAGAATTAATGACAATTTTATTTTAGGAAAGTTCACAGAAACAGATCATTAGCACACATCAGTATTTGTTAAGATGGATAAGCACTTGCAAAAAAAGAGGTCCATATTCAACATATTACTAATAACTAACAATGAAATAGAATGGGTATGCATATTCTATGCATAAACAAACTTAAGATTTTGGTCAAAAAATATATATTATTTAAGTACACATTGTAAATCACAGACTGAATGTACTATTTTTGTACTATTTTGTACTATTTAACTGAATGTACTATTTTTAAAAAACATATCATAGCATATATCTACAAAACTAATTAGATTTTAGAACTGAAATTAAATCAAGAATTGTTTCTTGTATTAATCCTGTATCAGCTGAATGTTTACATGTGTTTTACTTAAGGCACAAGTCAATCTTATTGAACAGCAGCTCTTGAACTCAAACAAATACTTAAATATCTCACTGTAGCTCTGTCACCAGGGTATATCAGCATATTCAGAGCTTAAACTATACCTGTATCTAAAAAATTTTCCTACTAGTATAGTGTATTCCTAAGCATAATGATGAGATGTAGAGGAAAATGGCTGGATGGGACAGCCTTGTGGTGGCAACTCTCCCACGTAATGTAGGGCTATACTGGGGCTAAACTGTAGGGCAAAAAGGGGAAGAAACCTAATGTTCTCAATTTTTGCTTGTTTTAATATGTTAGATATTGAATTGAAAGATAATCTGTGATCACCTGCATTTACCATGGGCTAAAAGGACTCAGGTATGATTTTACAGCCCAGCACATTCACAGACCAATTCTGTGTGCATACCCTACACCTGCTGCTGCTGTCATGCACTTGGCCTTTGCACTGCTATGCCATGGATAACACAATGGTTTCTGTCAGGAACATCAGCTCCATTCCCCACTGGGACCAGCCAGCAGGATATACAGCAATGACTGACCTGTTTCTCCTGCCCACAACAGATGTTTTCCTAGGGAAGAATTAACTTTAAAAAATTTAATCTGTCAAAATAATGTATGGCCTCAACAGCTTTACCTCTGACAAGACTGGGAGCCAAATCTTGACAAGTTTCTTTACTATAAAATTGATTAAAGAATTCAGCTAAACATTATTACATATGCATCTTTCAAAAACTGCACATAATTCTGGATCATCTGGTTCTTGATCACTGACTTCTGTAGGCTGTTCTCCAGTTCTTTCAAATGTACTTCATAGTGCTTTTCATTCTAATGAAGAAAGAAAAATGCATAGAAAATTGAAAAAAAGCTTTATTTACCTGCAGAAGTTTTCAGAGGATCCACAAAAGCAAAGGTGCTAAAAAAGGCTTCAAGAGATTGAAGCTTTTGTTTATGTTCAGTCAGGACCAAACTGAACATGTTTGGAGAGACTTAAAATCAAAAAAGTCCAACAGTACTTTATAAAAATTGTAAATTCAGATTACTGTCATTAACTCAGAAAAGAAAAGAAGCTATCAGTACATTATTATGGGACTGTTATGCATCTAATCAAATATAGATATGCTTACTAAACACAATTGACCTGAGGGAAATTACAAATTCATACTTTTTTTTGTCTTGCTGGGAAAACTTGACTAAGAGTTGTCAACGCAGTATTATTCAAGTGATTTAGTTAGACTGGACATCTGTTAGGTTGATGGGAAATGTCAATGTACAAAGTATATTGTCAAGTTGAATTAATTTACTGTTCTGAAAAGTGTGTATCAACTGTATTAGTAATTGTTTTCAGTAAAAGGAACCTGTTTTTGTAAATGGTGATGTCGTAAGTGATTTCTTAAATCACAAACAGCATTATTTACTCACATGGCGAAATAAGAAGAGGAGGTGTTTTTTTTCTTCTTGCCTCTTTCTCACTTCATCTTCAAGAAGTAGCAGTTTTGTCTGAAAGGCTTGTTCTTGGTATGATATTTTTTCCCATTCTTCAGCTACCTATAAAAGTAATGGGAGAGAAAGAATATATATGTTATATATATATATATATAATATTTATAAATTAAATTATATAATTAATTATATATTATACAATATATTTATAAATATATATATATATATTACATATCTATTTACTCTTAAAGCACAAATCAAATTATTTTCTTATCTCTTAACATTAATAGCTCTATTTCTTATTATTTAATTGAATATTTAACTTATTTCCCATGCCCAGGACTTAAACAAACCTGAGAAATATTCTGGCGAAATTTGAAAGCTGTTTCAGTTTGGAAAAAAAATGAAATACAGTGGGAATGGAACACTTTTTAGCTTATTTTCAAGTTAATCCAAAATTCTAGTTTTCTCAAAATGAAAGAAATATCCTCAGTAGTGAAAAAAAAATTCAGATGGTTATTTCTACATTTATAACCTGAAATTGCAACTTCACACATTTTTTCTGATTAAATTAATATAATTCATTACAATCTAAATTCCTACATTCCCTCTGGAATTTGATTGACTGTTTGCATAATTTGTACAAATTGTAAAATTCTGCTTAATACAGAATGAATGCAAACTCTTCCTCTAAAAAGAGAAGGATTTCAACACAAACGTTCTTGTGGACTTTTATAACAGAGAAAATAAAAGGTAAAATTAAGCTTTTGTACAGTAACTTTTTGCCATATGTGTGGGATTTAATATAAGGTGGTTAAAGAATTTTGATTTGTCATTAAAAAAATTATAATAAAACGTTGGTAAATTGAAACTTGGTATTTATTTCCATAGTATCCAAATTTGACAAAGAAATTGAATTGTTCCATCCATATTTAAAACATGCAGAAATTAATAGTAACTGTTCAGTATTTCTCTCTACATGCAAAATAGGGACAAAAAATTGTCCCATAATTTTTTCTCAAGCTTATTTTTAATGCTATTTTAAAATAGAAAGTAGCAAAATAGATTGAGAGACGTATTAAAGCACCAATACCATTTTTTTCCCTTCTTCCAAAGTAGATTCAAGTTGTCTGGTTAATGCATTATATTCTGCAATTTTCTCTTCAAGCTGCAATTTACTACTCTGAAGACTCTCATCTTCTTTTGTGAGCTGGTAAGCAAGTTCTTCCTTCTGATATTCCATCTGCCCTAATTGCCTTTACATAAAACAGATCAGTGCATTATAATTTTCTATAGCAGAAAAGTGTAGGAATTAATTTTAATCAGATTCTTCAAGTTACCTTTGAAGATCTTCATATTTCTTCTGAATGTAACAGATCTCTTCCTCCAAGCAAAGATTGCCCATAAAAGTTGCACTGTGTTTATCCTGTGAAAATGACAATTTGTTTCTAGTTGAAAAGACCTGTATACAGGCTCTTACTGGAGTAAAGTAAGCCTGTCTATTAAAACCCATAAAAAAATTTAACTGTAATTTCAGATAAGTGCTATGTTCATTCAGACAAATGCTCTATCATAATCAAGTAAATGTTATCTTGCATTATTGTACCTTGTATAATTATCTTAAATTAGTAAAAGACAGCTAAAGTTAGAGACTAAAATTTTGTGTGAATGCTTTAAGGCTGAAAACCTGCTATGTAACTAAGTCCTAAAAAACTCCATGTGCTGCTCATGCAGCCTTGTGTATTAGGAGTTGGTCAGGTCTACCCAACCAGCAAAAAAGGCTCCCTCACACTACAGTCACAGGGAGGATAAAAATAACACTGCATATACATATGATTATCACAGGAGAACAGTGCAGCACTGGCAAAGAATTTCAGAAAGAAGAGAATATATCAAAAAAGACAATCACGTTCATGAAAAGAGATACATAAGCAGCAGAAGCTGAAGGAAGCAAGAAACCAGTCTTCTCCTGCCCAGCACCCAGAGTGCTAAACTTTATACATTTTCTTTCAAATCTCAGAAGCAATGAGATTATTGCTCCTTCTTCCACCCATCAACAGCCTGTTAGCAACAAACAGGCACATCAACAGCCTGTGGGCGTCGTCATTTAAAGGGGTGACCGCCACCATTCATTGGACCACCTCAAGCAGTCCCATCCAGCAATTTGAGCTCACCTGCCTGATTGTGTTCATCAGAATTGCAGCCTGTTCAGGTGGCAGCAGACTGGTAGCAGCAGAAATTAGTTCAGCTGAACCTCAGAGAGGTTTTCTACAGAGGGAGCAATTTCTCCAAAATTAATTTTCCTAAATTCTGGTCATAGAGTCAAGGGTAAAGTACATCAATCACCAAGACTTAATGCTGATATTTAACTACTGTTCCACCAGACTAGTGATTATATTCCCAATTATTTTGCTATACTTAAGAGGTTCTTCTGCGCTTTTTCAAGTAAACACGTAGTTAGATTAAAATTACATACATCATTTTATATGCTGTATGAATTTTTTACCTCAAAATTAATTATTGCTTAAGTACTTTAAGATTTAAGAGTTTATGAACATTCCTGGAATAATGTCTTATATAAATTCTACAGGACCACAGAGACTCACAGTACTTCAGCTGTAGTTTTCCTACTGACACAGCAGGATGATTAGGCCTCTTTCCCAACCTACTAACTTAAAAACCTTTGTCATTTGTGCTCTTATAACTTAAAAGCACATTAAAATAAAGACCAAAAAAAAAAAAAAAACCAAAAACACAATAACAAAAAAAGACCCCAAACCTACCCTGCCATAGAAATTGATGTCAGAGAAAACAAGAGTAGAGGAAAATTCATTTTCAGGCTTTTAGAGAAAATACAAACATTAGTGTTAAATATAGCTAAAGATTAAAATTATCCCATTAAAGCATATTTTAAAAGTATTTACTCAACTAAAATTTTAAAATGTTACACATCATCTAGAATATAATTTATCTGATTAAATATTGTATGGTTTATAAATTTGTCATTAAAAACAAAAGTAATGTATAATTAAATTATTCTACTAGATACAAAAAATACCTAGACTTGCATTTATTTCCAAGGAAGAATTCTGCAACACATCTCAGGACACATATATTCAGATAGATCAGAAATATACTCATTCTAAAAGTTACAAGTCTTGCCAGACAATGAATTCACATAAATAGAGTTGGCAACAGTTTTATTTGCATATCTGATTTCCACATAAGTTTTTGATTTATGAAGAAAATAACAAAGAAATCCTCACTACTGTCACACATGCCGATACTAAAAAATGCCCCAGTGACTTTTTTTCCACATAATTTTCTCATTTGTCTTTAGAAATCAGCATGTTCTAACCACCTGAAGCTCCAGCTCCCTGAGGGTTTTGAATTTCTCTGCACAGATCCTTTCCCAGGCCAGAAGCTTTTGCTGGTTTTCCTCAGCTGCTTTCAGCAAGTCACAAACGTGTTTTAACTCCTTTAACTCGGCCTCCATTTTGTGCCTCAACTACATAGTAGCATCACAGGAGAAAAATGTAAATGTAAAACCATAAATTAATTGTAATACTTAATGGATTTTCATGTAGGTAATAAAGCTAAAATTCTATACAAGTTACATATCATCTATTTTATAAAATATTGACAAAGATACAAGTTCGTTCCTGATGCTTAAGAATGTGTTGTCTTCCAGTGTTCAGCTCCATCTGCTGAAAAATTTATAGCTCATCTCTGTATGGAGTACCAATCTTAACTGTTAGTTAAAAATAAAAGGACTTACAATAGGTTTGCTTCCATGTACAACTTTCACAACTGTTCTGTCAAGAAGATAGTTTCAAAATCATCGCCATAAAATCACACTTTTGAAAGTGATAAAGGAATACTGGAATTGTAAAATAGTAGCCAAACTACTTAGTAATTGCAGTAGGAATAATTGCTCAATTGTTTGCAATTGTGTAATATCCAAAAACCACCAGCTTTAGATAGCAGTCAGTAAAAGTCTCAGAAATTTAAAACCAAGAGATAGCACCTTGTGACTTCTAACAAGATCACAGAAATGTAGAAAAGATCTGTGTCCTACAGAATTGTTTGTAAACATTCTTTACTACTGCAAAACTTACCTTATCTGCTTCTAAGCATTTGTTTTCTGTTATTTTTTTGTTTTCATTTAAGACTGTTTCACATCTGGATTTCAATTCTTCCACTGCAATTTGGTTTTTTTGTACCTAGGACAACATACATTTTTCACATACATTTGCAAGGCCCTTCATTTAAATATAGAAAAGATAGAATCATTAGTATGAAGCATAAAGGAAAAACTCTGACTTCTAAATAATATCTCAAAGTTTGTCATTATTTGAAGTCACTTATTTTCATTATCCTACTTGTCACAGCATGTACAAAAGGGTTACCAGGTAAAGGGCACTGTCATATCAGCAGTGTGTTATCAACAATGGAGAATGAGCTACGGTTGTGCTGTAGAAGCAGCCAGCATGACCCACACCTCTGTCCCCACATAACAACTGTCACTGACACTTCCCATCTGGAGTCGCTACAGGCCTGAGCTAGGGAATTAACACTCCACTCACTGCTTAAGGCTGGCTGTTACCTGGAACTACATCTACCATCTTAAAGCTGGCAGCAACTTTAATCATGATGATGCATTCCAAAGACAAGGCTCTCTGGCTCTACCTTAGATTTTGTATCACGTATTTCTTTTCTCTTGTCCCTTGTCAGGATTTAAAAAAAAAGTAAGTGAAGAATGTCAGTGAAATTGTGTCTATACTATAGCATAAATAGATACATATCTAAATCAATGTTCTAAAATTTCTGTGTGAATAAAGTGAAATACTAAAAATTAATTGATAAAAAGGGCATTATAACTTTGGTTTATTTGTTTCACTTGTATTTCTATGTGGATTTGCCCACTGAAATAAAACAACTCATATAACCCTATACTCATAACCATAACCCTAATACATATTTCTTGAATGAACTTGGATTTCTTGAACATACTTAAGTACTGATATGCTCTTAGGAACATGAAGATACAAAATGGCTAAATTTAGGTAAAATATCATCAGTATATCCACTGAAGACATCAGACTCAAACTTTTTGAATATCTAGTTTACTAGGTCACTAACCCACTTTTTAGCAAGCAAATCTGGTCAAAGCAATCTTGTCTTGAAGAGACAAGATTTGAGACTCTTGTTTTGAGACTCTTCAATGAGCTTCAAGTGAGCATCACACAATTCAGTACAGACAATGTGTACTTGTAACTGTGTGGAGACTACTCTTCCATAGTCTGTAATAGTCAATATTATAAAAATATTACAATCCCCATTACAACAAAACGGGTTTATTGCAAACAAAACCTTGATCATTTCCTCAAAATGGCTTACAAATTTAAAAAAATATACTTGAAGATTTCAAACATGGTAAGTCACCTCATATTTATGGTGTTCTACAAGGTTTTCCTGCAGCTTTGCTTCTTCTTGCATATGTAGCAACTCATACTCAACAGACATTGTACTTTTCTCCAACATAGCAAGGGAAGCCTTGATCATAAATAGAAAATATAAAAACTTTAAGAGTTTTACTAAAATAATGCATTCTACAATACAATATTACCAGCAAGTGACTTGCTGGCACTAGGAAGAGTGATGTAAGTATTTTTCCTGTCAAACAAAAATGATAGTCTATAGTTCATTTGTCAGCTCATCAGAACACTTATATCAGCCAATAAAAACCTGCAAACTCTTTCAAAATTGAAACTAATAATTGAGGCAAACTCAGATTTTAATTTGAAAGAAAGTTTAACAAACATAAAAGAATTTCTACTTAAGCAATTGTGCAGTTATTGACAGTAAGATAAACAGCATCCTGATTAAGCAGATATATCAGCAGACAACTCTGTTCCTAACTTTGCCATAAATTTCCACTGGAAAATTTTCAGTATCTCCTTTGTCCTTAATATTATAAATGGATGGCAAACCTTATTCTGCAGGTCTGGGGTCCCTAGACAGAAGGTTCAAAGAGAATTAATGTGGTTACTTCATTAATGTGAGATTTGTAGAGCCATTAAACAATGATTTATAATCTCACCTTTAATTTTTTGTTTTCAAGGTAAATCTTTTCATTTTCAGAGTTAAGAGAATTTAGCTTTCCAAGAATTTCCTCTTCTGAGTTTCTTCTCCATTCCTCCCTTTTTTCCATGTCTTCCATCAGGTCTCTGATCTGCCTTGTTAGACAGGCAAGTTCTCTATAATACACAATGCTTCCAAAACTTTCACTATGAAAATTAAATTGAACCTTAACACATATATATACTTCATAGTATATATATATATATATATATGTATGTATGTATGTATGTATGTATATATGTATATATAAAAGGGGGAATGCATTTATGCATCCAAAGAAAGGATTATCTACTTATATTCTGAAATAAACTCTCTGAAAGAGGAGAGTTTCTACTCCAAGTAAGGTGTCTTAGCTAAATTATAGAACACCAAATGATACTTCCAAGAGAACTATGCTTATGCACACTGTACAAAATGTAATTATATTGAATTTATAGGGTATATCACATAATGTCCTACTAAGAACACTCCTTAACTCCTTAGCTACTTTAGGAATGTTACTTTCCATTATTAAAAGCAGCAAATTATGCTACGCCTCATTTTTTGCCTTTTTTTTTTTTGGTTAATAAAGTTCACAAAATTTGTTTTGCTGTTTAGTCAGCCACACACTGCTTTGTAGAACAAGTCTTGTTAGAATGGCACATTTCAAGCAAAGACTTGCATTTTCAGCTGAAATGAAATAAACAGCAAAAATCAGCTGGAAGCAGAATGAGTATTTATTCTTTCTTAGATGCTTTCCTATATACACTGGACCGATGTGGGCTAGACAGATTTCTGGACTGATGTCATCCACCTGCCCTCTGGTTAAATTTTAAAATCTACTGCAAGTATTTTCAGAAATGACAGATTTTCTGGGACAAAACCAAAATATTTAAGTAATTTTAATGTGAACTGTTAAATACTTGAGTATGACACAAATTCTTTGTAAAATAAACTTTGCCTTGGACCTAGGATAAAGCATCTAACAGTTTCTTTTGCTGGTTTAAATTATTGTCCATATTTCGAACAACAGAAATGGTAAAAGGATATTTGTCATTGTCTGCCTAAAAAATAATTTATCCTTCATGTACATTAAGATTTGACTGTGTAGTTTGAATAAAATTGGATAATTTTGTTCTGCTTTTCCTTACATGAGTGACCTGTTTGAATGGCATCTGAGAGGAATCCTTCTCTATCCTCTACTGAGTTGAGACATTAGTGGAACTGAAATAATTTGGCCATCTCTAGTCTGAAGTAGGACCTAGAAGACAAAGAACCTTCTTCTATTCTGTAAACACAAGGGTTAACACTCAAGCTGTTGAATCAGTTATTAAATAGGTGGTTATGTGGAGGCCACACAGGAGCTGCCAGCAAGTTCAGGCTGATCAGAAGTATGCAGGGAAAGGAATATGTTCCTTATTGGTAAAAGGGAATAAAGCTTCAAAAGAAGTGAAATGCAACAGAGAGAAGGCTAAAAATCTTAAACTTGTTCTTATTTCCAACTTCCAAATTCTGCTCAGAATTTTAAAATATTAATAATCTCATTTACATTGTCAACAATGAGTATTGCACTACTAAATATCAACACCCTGTGACCACAGAAAGAAATAAACAAAAAAGACCAACAGTCCTACTTACTTCTCAAGAGCTTCAATTTGAACTTCTAGCATTGTCTTTTCTTCAACTATTCTATCGTGCTGGTTTTTCCAGACATCAGAGGCTGACAGTATCTCATGCAGTTTGACTTCCTAGAGAATGCAGAAATTATAAATTATGTAACAAAAGAATGCCACTGAAGAATGCCATATACTTCTACAAGTTTTTAGATAATAGAGATATTTAATATAAGATAGTTTTATTAGATCTCCCTTGTACAAATCAATAGAAATTTTCTATCCTCTCAAAATAAAATCAACAAAACTACCCATATTTAAAAAAAAATCAAAGTCTATGAACAGACTTATTTCAAGGCAGAGACATAGTTAAAACGCTGGTATGGTATATCAACTATAGAATACAACATTTCAAAATTTAAGATGGCAATCTTTTCTTATAAAAAAAAATTGTCTTCAATACATCTCAACTACATATAAGTTATATAAATTAATAAATAAATAAAATTGTGCCAATTGTACCCTAGCTAGATAAGAAATGAAAAATTTGGTAAAATCCCTTAAACGAATATAGATAATTATCCAATACATGATATCTTGAAAGTACACCAGGATTTCATTGAGGAAGAAAACAAGTGTGACTACAAAAAGTCAGATGTTCAGGAGGTAGTTGCTGTCCCTCTTTACTGCTAATTTTTGTTAAAGACCCACTACTGTCTTCTCACAAAGATCCAAGAATACAAAAACTATTATTAATCATCTCCTGGAACACTACATGGAAAAATATATCTTTAATACTGACATACCCAAAATGATTACAACACATTTAAGAGTATGAAAACATATTCTTCTTAGGAAATCCAAATAGATCAATAAACACAGTTCTGATGCACCTGGCCTTTGTGAACAATTACAAACTATTGATAGGCAAAGCAAGATTCCAAGGAACAACTTGGATTAAAGAAGTTTTATGCTTGGATTTTTAAAAGGCTCAGAGAAATCAGCTTAGAAACAAAAAACTAAGTAACCACATGAGACATCATATATTAATAAATAAAGAAAACTAACACTTCAAACCTCAGTCATGGATTCTCAATACACTGTATTTCTGACTTAGTCAGTGCTTATCCATAGAGGATTAACAGGAAGACCAGGAGAGAGGTTTAACCATAAGCTGATGAGACTCCTCTTATTTCCTACAGCTTAAAATGTTCAACCTCTTGACTTAAGATAACTACTAAATTAAAAAGAAAAAAAAAAAAGCAGTTAATAGTAATGGCTTTCAGGACACCTACAGCAACGTTTTCCTTAACAAATGAGCAACAAAATGAAAGACATACAAGCACAGCATAACCAAACAAATTTTTTCTATTTTCCACAGGTGAAAGTCTCTTAGTTGTTCAATTTCAAACAATACAATACAACATTGCTCACAGCATAGTCACTTACATGTTCTTTTATTTTAGAGGTTACATCTTTCACAGCTTCTTCTAAGTGTTGAGCTCTTTGTTTCTGGAACCTTTTTGCTTTTTCCAGAACTATCTTCTTTTGCTCACTTCTTTCCTTTAAGGCTAACTTCTGGCCCTTGTATTCAACAATTTGATGTTTCCACTCTGCTATTTTATTTTCTAGAGTCTGCAACATAATTAAAATCAACTCTTCAAATTTCAAGCCTTACAGATAATTTTGTGCTATAAAATAAATAGGAAGAGCCGTTATATTTATAACATCTGTTTCTATATAATCTTGGTATCTCAAACCTTGTGGTTGATACAAGGAGCCAGCTAAGTACAACAGTCGACAAGAAAAATGTAGAGAGAAAGTAATTACAAAGATGAAAAGAAGAGGCTGAGAAGGTGCAGGGACAGGCAGGAGTAGGGGGAAAGACAGCAATCTAACCATGTCTGTGTGCTCTTGCAAATGAATGCAGAATTTCCACGTAGAAGATATGGCATAGATGTTAAACTCATTTATGAGGAAGAAAATAAAATGGTTTCATCAGATTATTTCTGCAAAGAGCATCGCCTTAGTGATGCTACCAGTGATATGCACTGATGTATCAGAGTATGTGCTCTGAATCTAGTGACACAAATACTACTAGTTCTGGAGATAGGCTGTGTGACTGTATATGAAATTTTATTATGAAAGTTAGTATCTTGGATTTGTGTTTTTTAAAGTCAGGAAGCTAGGAAAGGCTGAGATTTTTCTTTAGTATATGTATTATGATATGTGATTAGATGACAATATACTGTTTTCTTGCAAGATCTCTGAATTTTTTCTGTGCATAAAGTGGCCTCACTTTATTAATGACACAGATTCTTTTAGTGAAGAAAGTATTTTTTTACAAACAATGAAGCATAAATGCATTTTAATGTATTTAATAATATTATGAAACATGTACAATGCAGCCAAGATGGGAACTGGGCTCCATCATGGCCATTATATTATCTTTTCTATTGCTGTTATTATTTCTGAACAAATAGGTGTTTACATCACTCTGATGAAGACTGATCCCATTCCATGCAGGAAGCTGATCTCTCTAACTCCATGGCTTTTGTATTTTTCATCTATATACGACATAAATATGAATGGAAAACAACTACAGACATTAAACCACTACATGATGTTATTCATTAAGAGCAATACCAGACTGTTTCAAGCAGAATCTCAGATCCACTTATCAAAAATGACCAAGCTACCAATAGACAATAAGTTTTATAAAGACAAGTGTAACTCCTGTTCATATCTCTTACTATTCTTCCACCAAACTCCAGCAATGTAGGTAAGCCAGCAGTGTCAGCTTTCTCAGTTCAGTGATAAATATCCTAATTGTAGATATTATTAATGCATTTATTTCCTTCCATTTAGCCTAGGTCTGACACTACATTATGTACTACTAGCTAACTACTGAATCTGTTAATGTGCCAGCCTTATTCAAGATACTCATTGACAATTGGTATAAGATATGCATATTATTCATGAGTGGCTATCTCTCAGTACAGGTCCTGCTAATAGCCCCAGAATCAAAGCAAAATGCATGTGGTTTTCCAAGTGAATGATGGTCTCAGGATTCATCAAAAAGCAGAAGTACTACTTCAAAAAAAAGGAAATTACAAAAAAGAGCCAAATATATAAAAAGTGATTTCCTATATAAATGCTTAAAGGGCACCTAATAAACAAAGCTGTGACTTGAGGTGGTGGATAAACACCTTCAATAAACACAGCAAACAGAAAATTTCAGTCTATGTGTGGATTTCTTCAACTGTCAGCTTTAGTAAACAGCTGCTCTGCCCTATTATAACCACAGGAGGTCAGAATCACACTAAGAATAAATGCTTCAGGCATTAGTGGCTGAGGTAAATTCGAATTGAGAACGAATTTCATAGTGGCAATGCTAAGCTTTTGCTAGCTTTTGTCTAGCTATTAACAAAATCATCTCCAGGATTTAAGCTAGCAAACGACTTCAGCAATTTCTGAAAGTGAGCAAAACTTTTAAATAGAGATTGAATGACAGAACAGTTGCATATCATTATTTTATCTAATGAAAATGCTGTTGGAATTCTATAATTGTACTAGGTAGAACAAGAAATAAATTTTTATTTAGAAGAAAACATGAGGCATTTATGCAGACATAGCCATGTGATTTGAAATTACCTTGATATAGGTTGGGTAACAATCTCTAATTATTCAATTAGCAGGGGGTATATGCTAGTAAAAATGTTTAGAAAGTAGAAATACATTGTTTTCAGCCAATGTTTTCTCACTTATGCCTATGTTCTTGACAAGTTTCATATACTGTATTCTGAGGCCACATACAGCTCCAGCCTTTCACACATGACCTCCTCCTTGCCTTTTTCTAAAGCCGGTAACTGATTCAAATGCCCAAATTTAACTTGTGCTTTTTAGAACAGAAAATGGAAATAATTTAACCTACTTTAAACAAAGTGAGATTAGGGATTAGTCTTAAGTGTTTCACTTTCAGTAAGTATTAAGAGGCTTATTGATTCTTCACAGACAATAAGAAGAAACAGGCTGTGGCTGTCACTGCTCTCCTAGAACAGGAAGTCACCATAGGGCTTGCTTATCTCTTGACCATATGGAGACTTTCTTCTAGACAGCGCAGTTAAGTGAGTACAAACACGTCTATGCATGTTTCACTTTGCTCCACCAGAACTGTACAAGTGTGCATAAATTGAGAAAAAAAGAAAAAAAAACCCAGGAAACAAACTTGCAATTCAAATAGTATGTTCAGGCAGATCTTGCAAAACATAAATACTTATGATTTTATCTGGGATATTTTTTTCTACCAATAATTTAATTTCAAAACAGGTCACAGAAAGGCTTTGTTGTTTTTTTTTTTCAAAAAACTGAAACACAAGTAAAAATATTTTGACCTGTATTTTCACTTTTAATTCATAATTTTCTGCTTCTTTTCTTTCAATCTGATGCTGCAGGTGAGCTTGTACTTCCTTTACTGATCTTGACAGGTAGTCCCCTTTCTGTACCTTGATCTAGGAAAGATAAACATAAATTTATTGGACTATGCTGTATGATGCTCTCTATTTTTTCTACTATGCCACAGTTTCTAACTGACATTTGAATGTTCTCAAAACCTGGGAAAGATAAAACATGCTCTACAAGTATATTCACAAGCAGTAACTTGCAACTAACTGTATTAATGTTAAACAGAAGTCACCAACTTGAAACAATTTATGTATAATTTTACGTATCATATTTAATCTGAATTTAAGTAGCAGGAATAAGGTCTGGAAGCATGAATTCAGAAATCCAGGTTAAGGAAAGGCATCCAGCTAGCAGGATGACTAACACTAAGCCACACTGATCAGCTGTGCTCTGACTAATTAGACCAGAACTGACCTTCATTAAATTCCAAAGACCACCATCTCCTATTAGAACTATAGATGCATTTAATTCAAACTCCAATTTTGGGGGAATGTGTAAATCATAAGGGAAGAGGAAATTTATGTCACCAGCACTCAGGTCAGATGATTCTACGAAATTTCTTTCAATCTGATTCCTGTGGCTCATTCTAAGTAAGAAGTAATAAGGTAGATAAGTATCATATTATCAGTATAGACTGCAAGAGACTAAAAGAATGTACCAGTGGAAGTGTTCATTGTAGACACCAGTAAGAAAGGCAGATTCAGGCAAGTGTTGATGAAAATGCCATGTATTTAAATTAATATAAGAAGGGAAAAGGGGATACCATAGAAAATTATTTATCCTTTCAGATGCTAAGCACCTTAAATTGTTCAACATTAGGTAGTCTCCAGTCAGGGCATGGTATGCCACATACATCCATCCCACCAGCACTGAGGTCTGCTGGCATTGGGGTCTTCAGAATTTTGATAGGCTTTTCTGTTCAGCATTTCTATTCTCAAGCAAAAAGATGTTTCCATGAAAATGGGCTCCTTCACTTCAAGATAAAGACAAGGACATGACAAGAGACCCCAAAGGCTCCTCTATTATGACCAGCTGGTTAAGTTTACTGAGCAGCCAAGTGATATGTTCATTCAGTTAAGCAAAAAAAACAAAACAAAAAAACAAACAACCAAAAGTCTTAAAGAAGAACCATGGCTCTTAAAAACCTGCAAGGAGTTACAAATATCAAAGTACACTGCTGCCCCTGAAAGGTTTAACTGAGCCTACACATGCATGGCACACACACAAAGGGCCCTGGAGGTATTCACTCTGTATCAAGGTTGCCAAACTACCAGTAAAATAACTTTCAACCTTTTACAGTACCCTATTCTACAGCACAATTTTTCCCTTTGGACAATTCTTCAGTGTTGGTTTTTGCATTGAGCCCCTTCTTTTTGGTGCAAAGAATGAATGAGCTCTTGCCAGACCTGTCAGCCTTTGATGATATTAGCTCTGTTGTCTGTACTACCTTTCCTAAAAGATCCATGAAAACCAACTGTGAACAGTAGCTGTTTAGTTTACTCCATACTAATCCTTATAAGTACTTTTCCCCCAGAATACTCCAAATCAGTAAATGAGAAGTCAAAGGCCACACTGGGATATTAGTGTCAAGAATAACTGTATCCTTAGTTGGTTTGAATACAGTTTTGATGTTTTTAATTCTGTAGGAAATACCTTTCAGGATTTTACTTTTTACATAGGTCTTTGAAATAACTGTTTTACTCAAAATTTATATATTTTTTAATTGGGAATCTAGTGTGTTGGAAGAAAATATTCATTCTAATGGAACTAGTCACTCACTTTTTCACACTGGAGCATGGATGAAAGTTCTTTAATCTGTTTCTCCCTTTCAAGTATTTTCTTCCTGAGATTCTTCATAGGAAAAAAATAACACAACAAGGAAATTATTTTAATTTCTGTATATAACAAAGCATCAGAAATGGACAGTGATGAATATTTCAGATGTAAAACTACGATTCAATTTTGTGATTGTAAACCACAAATACTCCCACTTTGCCACTCTTACTGGAAATTGTATGACCCTATAAGGTAGCCAATTTCAGATATTCAGCACAGAACAGAGAGAATCAAATTTTAATTTACTTACAGTATTCTGAATTTCACTTTCACATAGCTCCTGCATCCAAGTGTCAATGTTTTTACTGTTTAACTGTAACACAGAAAATATTAAAAATTTCTTCTGATTATAACTGATTTTTTATTTTTCAATGGTTTTAAATTGGTTACATATAGTTTGCTACATTTTTAAACCTGGTACATATGACTAGAAAAGCTCACATATTCACAAGCTACTTGGTGGTTAAAACCTAAAGATTCAATTTATTTTGTGCATGGACCTTTGTACCTGAAGAAATGAACCAGGGTTATTCCATGCATCTATTTATTTCTTTATCTAGAAGGGCTCTAAATACCATAGGTAAGTGTTATTTAAGCAGGTAGTTAAAGGGTAAAAGCATTTGTAGAATTCAGAATATTTCAAAGACTACTATTAAATGCTAAAGCCATTCAGGAACCTCAGTTAGGAGAATTTGAAGACTGAGGCATAAATCACAAGGTGGAAGATCACAAAAATCAATTTGAGTTAACTCTTTGTAGAATTTATGTGCCCATGATATTGTCAACTAAACATTTATTTTAAAATATCCTATTGTGTGTGTGCATGTATAACTCCGTCTTTTAAAAAAGTAGACTTGTGTGGCTTTCAGATTGTAAATCCAAAACATTTTAGTTTCACTAATGAGAAGATAAACCCATAAACTCAAGTTGGAAACTTTGGTATCAAAATCTGACTAGAACTCCTTCATCTTATCCTGGCATGCATGTATGAACATTCCTCATAATGTTCTGTAATCTCAATCCCATGCCTATCTGTAAAATCAATCCATGAACCTCAACTCTGCATCCATGTTTCCACATTCACATGCACAGCAAATTTATAAACATTATATTTAGTAGAAGTCCTAATCTTTCCTGACTATACTGAGTCAGATTTTCTGTTAGCAAAAAAATAGCATATAAACAGGAATGGCATTTTGAGATCTGACACTGATTTATCAGCAAAAATACTTAGAAGGCTCCCCAGAACTGAGAAGTGACTGCAAACCTAAATTACTCACGCTATCTTTCCATTCTCAGGAAACAGTCTTCCCCACAGTTTGTTCTTTATGAACTTTCTTTTTGTTGAATGATCAACAGAAAGCCTCATGCTTGTAAGACAACTAGCAATGCTTATGAAAACCTGAAAATTAAGATTAACTTCAAAATTAAAAAATAAACTTCGGAATAAACACCCATTTTGTTATCTTCTGCAGGAGAGTTAAGAAAGTCAGTAATGACAAATTACATTTAATTTTAAGAGAAATCTACACTCTTCACTCCATCAGGTTTCTGTGTGAGTTCCACGTGTGAGTTCTACATGTCTATTCCTATACAGGAATTCTCTCAGGTCCACCTCCTGTTGGAATAAACACAGTTCAACAAACTCCTTCCAAAGTTTTAGGAACTTTCTTTGTGTGTAGGACATAACAAAAAAAACTTTCCACAATGTGTCCAATAAAGAAGATTATATGACTACAAGTTTCTTTCAGACTCGAGTAAAAAATGTACATTTCCATTGCTTCTATGCTTATGCCTTACATGTTTTCTTACTTGGTGTTCTAGACTGTCAGATTCTTTGCTCAGCTCAGTAAAATACTTCTCATCTTGGATGGCTTTTGTAGTTCTGTGACAATCCTTTTTATCTGGCTGAGTCAGTGAACACAGTTTTCCTGTTTCTCCAGGTGACACACGTATTTTTCCCTGAAACAGCATTCATAATTATGTAACATTTTGTTTCACTCTCAGTTAGGTCACTGATATTGCTAATTCAAGGATAAAAACATAAAACAAGTCAGCTCCTCCAGTGAATGCTTTAAGAAAAAGTTTAAAGATCACAGAATCATTTAGGACTTTCAACAAGGATAAAAGCCTGTCATATCACAGGATGTACCCTCAAACAGTTTGCTCAGAGAACACACTTAATCCACAAGGCAAAGGCAGACTACCTCTAGTGAAGATGAAGGCCAAGACCTGCTCAGATTCCAATGTTGCTGTTTTTCACAGCAGACTTCTTCCAATTTGGAGGCAGCAACAGCTTTCCTCTTTTCCCAATTCATTAAAGATTCTCATCAGGCTCAGCTGCTCAAGAAAATGATGCTGCCCATGCCATGGCAAGTCCAGAGCCATATCAGACCTAAAACCTAAATGAATCCCATTCCCCCACCTCCTGATGACAGCAACCTGTCATCACCCTCACCCCTTCTCTAAACACCTCTCTCCTGCCTCTGCTCTAGCACTCCAGAATGATTGATGCCTTCACCAAGCACAAAGTTATCTGTTTACTCCACTCAATGCTGCACTGACAACTCATTATTTTTTTCAGAAGTGTTGCCTTCTCCACTCACCAGGACCCATTTCTCCTGTGCTTGGCCTGTGCAAGGTGCATCTCCATTGAAAGGATTTGTCAGACTAAGAGTTTGAGTTCTTATATCCATACTGCCCTTCATATAATTGAGAAAATGAGTAACATATCTGGGGAGTTCCCATCTTAAATAATCACTTCCTCACAGAATCAGAATGCAGACTGCTCTGTTTCCAATTATCTTAAGGCAAATAAGTACAATCAAACATCTAAGGTTTTTTATTTTATATATGTGTATGTGTGTGTCTTTTTTTATTACAGGATTAGATTTCCTGGCAGACCTCAACTTGTGTAATGCAGTGCGACTGTGTAGCTTTCCCTGGATATACAACCAAAACCAAGTTCTTGAATTTAATTACTTCCAGTGAAAACAGCACCTTGGAAGATTAAACACCATGATTCATTTATCATAGCCAAATGATGTAAGGAGAAAAGAACAAAGAAGAATTTTGCCATAGTTTCAGTATACTGTTGCCATGGCCTGCACTGTCACTTAGCCATTTTTTGAAATATGACCTACTTCACATCTATAAGTGGGAAGTATATTTTTAACCATGTTAACAAAACAAATACAATTTAAAATATCAAGCCTAACAAGAACAGAATGAACTTGCCTCAAGAGTGTGAAGAATAAACTTTTCCTGAAGATCAAAGTCCAACGAAGGAGCAGTACAGTCATGTACAGGTAAAGAAAAGGATGCTTTTGATGATGATGCCATTTTGATTTAATGCTGTATAGCAACACAATATATGTTAATATATATTGGGGTTCCACGAATCAGTAACTGAAACATTACTGGCATGCCAGGATGTTCTCACTACAGTAGGACTACTGGGCTGGACCAAGTAAACCCAAATCACAGAGGAGATGTAACCCACAGTCACAGCACCTGAAATCTTCTACAAGAATTCACAATTTGCAATTGCTCATCACTGAATTCACAAACACGGTGCACAGAAAGCAAATCCTTCCACAGCAGAAAACTGAACACACTCGAAGGACAAAGTAAAGCTCCCAACTGCTATTTCCCACTTCCACTCTCCCCAGCACAGAGGGGCAGGCTCAGGGGCACGGGTCACTCAACGCCAGCCCTCGCCCGGGCCCACTCGGGTTCTCACCTCACCCAAGAACCCTGCGCCGCTGCCGGCGGCTCCCGCCCCTGGGGGTCCCGCGAACCGCCCCCAGCACCGGTCCTGTGGAGCCCTGTCCCCTCAGCACCCGTCCTGTGGAGCACTGTCCCCTCAGCACCCATCCTGTGGAGCCCTGTCCCCTCAGCACCCGTCCTGTGGAGCCCTGTCCCCTCAGCACCGGTCCCGTGGAGCCCTGTCCCCTCAGCACCCGTCCTGTGGAGCACCGTCCCCTCAGCACCCGTCCTGTGGAGCTCTGTCCCCTCAGCACCCGTCCTGTGGAGCCCTGTCCCCTCAGCACCCGTCCTGTGGAGCCCTGTCCCCTCAGCACCGGTCCCGTGGAGCCCTGTCCCCCCAGCACCAGTCCTGTGGAGCCCTGTCCCCACAGCAGCCGACCTTTGGAGCCCTGTCCCCTCAGCAGCGGTCCTGTGGAGCCCTGTCCCCTCAGCACCGGTCCTGTGGAGCCCTGTCCCCTCAGCAGCTGTCCTGCGGGGCAGTGTCCCCTCAGCACCGCTCCCGTGGGGCAGGGCCGCTCAGCGCCCCTCCCGCGGGTCCGCACCTGCGCCCGCCGCCCCTCGCCGCCGGGAGCCGTTGCCGGAGCAACGCGCCGTTGTCGCTGCCGGCGGCGCAGCCGTTGCAGGTGCCGGTGCCTTTGCCGGTGTCTCTGGCGGTGCCTCTCGCGGTGTCGCTGCCGGCGGCGCAGCCGTGGCAGGTGCCGGTGCCTCTGCCGGTGCCGGTGCCGTGCCGGCCCCTCTCGCGGCGGGGGCAGGCGGTGGTGCCGTCCCCGGGCCGGCCTTGCCCGACGCTCCCGCGGCCCGCGAGGCGGCCTCGGCCCTGCCCCGGGGGAAGGAGGCGCGCGGGTGGGATGCAAAGGCGCCTCAGGAGGCGGCCGTGCCCCTCACTCGCCGGGACGTGCCCGGCGCACCCAGGAGGTTACTGCCAGATCCAGACGGACAAGAGACCCGGAGACTTCTGGGGAGCTTTAGATCCTCCAGATTATTGTTTTCTGAGTGTTTCCAAATTTAATTTTTTTTTTTTCTGAGGTTAAACACGAAGTATTCATGTAACCTGACCGTATGTGACGCTGTTTTGGCAATACATTGTCAAACGCTGTAGAGAAGCCACTTATTTTTAAATAACCACATCCAGATGAGGTGGCAATTCATAAAATATCAGAGACACTGCAACAGATGTGTGGAAAGATCACTTTCAAATCATAAATTGTGCAAAACTGAGTGATCATGTGACACAAACACGATCATTTGTAGAGGTGCAAAGGTAAATATGTACATACACACATATACTCATACATAATTTTAATTTGTACATTTTGTTTAAAAAGTCATACTGATAGAAACTTTACTTTATAATATTCTAAGTAATAGCAGAGTCAGCAACTTAAATTAAAAATAAGCTTGACAGAAATAATCAAAATAAAAATCAAACATATCCTTCGGCATCCTTTGTAAACATGCCGGTGTGTATTTTCTTCTATTGCTGGCAATGGAATTTCAGAAAGCAGCTACTCACTTCATATACTCTTTGGAAAATATTACTTAGCCATGTGTGCCTGGTAATAAAAATTAAATGCTAAATTTCAACCTTTTAAATTCAAGTAGACATAAAATCACTTCATTATCATTATCGGGAGTGAGTGCCTGATTGTACCTGAATTCCAAAGGAAATTTTATCTTTGCATGTGCAAAAGGCCAAAGGCATTGTTTGCTATAGGACCCGCAGCCTGGAACTGAGAATTCACCATCTCTGACAGACCTTTGCTTCAGCATCACTGTTATGAGCTGTGGCTTTGGTACCCCATAGTCAGTACCTTAGACAAAATCCTTAATTTTATCTGCCCAGGACTTGCTATAAGATTGGCTTATTTTAAAAAGAAAGCAATAAGTTTTTGCAATTTTCTAAAAATCTGGTCATGGTTTATAAAATACCACAAGCACTATCCAGCAGTGAGAGCTAATTAGTATGGTGATTAGCATGGCACTCTGTACCTCCTAAACAAAGAATGAATTACAAGTTTCAGTCCTCAAAACCACATTTTAATCACAGTGGCACAATTCACGGAGTAGAAAATAATTAATAATCCACAATGACATAATTACATGCCTTATTAAAAGAGATGTGCTTCAGAGAAGCTTCTTTAGATACCACAAGAACACTGCTGAGTGTTTGTCACAGCTCATGACTTCATCTGCTCTAAAGGTATAATTGAACCTTTCATTTCCATGTCAGAAATTCACTACTCCGGTGTGTTTCTTTGTTCATTGGTTAATTTTGGCAATAGCCTGCTATTGCAAAAGCTGCAGATTTGCTGTGACCCTGTTAATACACTGTCCCTTTCCCATCCTTGTATGCACTGCTTGGTGCAGTACTGACCAGATTTGATTTCTCCAGCAATCCTTAGACACTCCCTGCCTCATACAGAAGTGGATATCCAGCAGAGACAGAGTACTGGGTGTTTGGATCTAAAATTTCACTTTCCCAAGCAACAATCAGTGTTGTAATTTCAGTTCATATCAAAGCCTGAATAGACGTCACATTTTAGAGTAGAAAGACTGCTTTGGAGAAAAAAGTACTCGCTACTTTGGGACACCCAGTGCTATCTGCCTAGCAAACAGAGCTGCAGTAGTCTATTGTACGGAGACACTGACATCTAGTGGGCTCCAACTACATTTCCAGTTTTTCCAAATGTTCAAAAAAATCTGTCACAGCATCTCTTTTTGAGAGGCCATGACCTTGATATTAATGCATATTTAAAAGTACAATCAAATATGAATTTGGAGGTTGAATTTATTAATTAAGGCTGACTAACTGTAGTAGCAAGAGGAAGATTTTTAATCAGCAGCTCATGTTCACTGAGTTCTGTCTGTAAAAGCTTTGAAGAAGTCAATTCAGCTAACACAGGATCAAGCATTTCCCCAAATACCTCTGCAAAAGACAGAAAAAAATGACAGAAAAAGTTTGCTCTGTCATGCTTTCTGACAAGCAGGTGTAAAATGACAGGGTAAGGCTTTTGAATTCCATTTTTATGTTTATATGTATATATATATGTATGTATGTATGTGTACGTGTGTATATATATGTGTATATATATGTATGTTCAACAGCTATGTGGGCTGCAGTCCCAGTTGCCAACATAACTGCCAAATGCCAGCCCAAGCTAGCAAGAAAATATGTGGTAATTGATGTCAAAACCATAAAAATCTGTGTTCTCAATATGGTCTTTCCAATGCTCTTAAAATAATTTCAGCTTCCAGATTTCTACATGGACTTCATGATGTTCCATGAAGAAGGTAAGTTTAATTATTTCTATGCCACATGTGGAGAAACTGTAGTACCATGTGATGAAACAACTTTCTCACAGTCACTATTAGCAAAGTGGTAAAGCTGCAAATATACCTCCAGTTATTAAACTATCATTGCATAGTAAAAGCAAGAAGCCGGAAAATTTTATTTCTATTTCCACAGGGGCCATTTCCTCCAAGTATAAGATAGCCAACTTCTTCTAAGATAGACAGCTGGAGTGTGGGACTAAATTATTATCCTTCATGCTCCAGGAAAGGACAAAGACTATGAAAACAACATATGCTATACCTCGTCCAGTTCCCTGAAATATCAGGACTTTTGCCTACTGAATGTTTTGCCAGTTGCTGCATGCAATCCTAGTACAACTCCAGATCGAGTGTTTAGGGGAAGCACAGCAACAGCTGCCACAAGGACCACTAAAAGGGTGCAGTAATGTGAAAAGGAGCATTAATTCTCCCTCAGATTGCTGCAGCTTCTGAGCGGAAGCGTGCTGTTGAGAACAGCTGCTTTCTGGCTCTGTCAAATCCAGTCCCCACATTTTTCATGAAAGCCTGATTGTACACAGGCCAGGCAGCTGGCATTACTGATTTTATAATCTTTGCCTGGTTATTATCAAGCTACATTTACAGTTGTTAATGCTGGCAAAGAATGTATAGACTCACACACAAACAAATGCCCTTACCTATTTTAGTAAAACAAGTTTTGATTATTAAGTAGAGATTCTTCTCCTTTTATTTTTATATGTCTTTTCAATACATCAATAAATGGTAAATCAAATTTATACACATTTATCTGGAAAATCTGGTTCTAGGATTGCTACTGGTCTTCAAAGTATTAGCTGGAGTTCTGCAAGGTTGTGGCTGATGCCACTTGTGACTTTGTCAGACCTCTTGATTTCCCACTGCTAAACAGCATTAAAAAATTACATAAATATGTTAAGTATTAATAAAAATATATCATGCAAATATATGCTTCAGTTACATAATCATGAGTGGGAAAAGAAGTGGTGTATATACACACAGTGACACAAGACACGACCCTCAGTGTATTACAGAATTAAATAGGTATGAATTCCAACATGGCCACTACATTACTGGGATTAGATGTGGTACCAGAGTGTGTTTGTTTAATTTACAGCATTTTCACAGGATATAAACTGACTTATGAAGGCATTTCTGGGATTGTATTTTTCAAATCTTTGACTTCAAAGTCTTTGGTGTAAACACTATCTTCCCATACTGTCAGAAAGCAGTACTGGAAGTCATCTGAGAATCATTTCTGTTATAAGCTATTACTCTTTACATCAAAATATTTTAATTATACTATAAAACTTAATATTAACATAATTTTTGTTGGTTAGTTGGTTGGTTGGTTTGGGTTTTCTGTGTGAATTGTATTTCTACTCATAGGAAGGGATGTTTCAGGGTCCATTTATATCCAGCAGTAAAATGCTATGAAAGGTTATTTCTTCTTTTGGGGTATGTTACAAGAAAGGCTGAAGATCAGACAGTAGGCAAAGTTATGTTGTTCACCATACCTTCTGGTACAGTGGTCACCCACATCTTAATTCTCAGAGATGGTGCACACGGCAGGCTGTCATTTCTTTTTCAGCCTGAGACAATTCTTCAGCCTGACAATCTTACGTCTCCAGCACTTTTACAAGTGACCTTCCCTGCTGTCTACCCCATACTTGGGAACTGTTTGATCCTGTTCCTCCAGCACAGCTCCTTCACCCTTGCAACTGATTGTCTCAGAAAGCATTGGTTTATATCCCTACACACTGTGCACACTTTAAATTCACCTTCAGCACTCCCTATGTCAGTATCTGGCTTGTAACTAAACTTGTGTACTAAGGTATGGCTTTCCTTACCGGAGCCAGATATATCAGCTTATCCCAAACCCAAATCCCTGAAAGTGCTTTTGTGTCTGAAGAGTACTTGTAGAGAGGGACCTGGTTTCCTACTAGAACCAGGTATTGAAGCTTCCAGTAAGAACACGGCAGACAGCCTGCATGTGGAAATTTCTCAAAATGACAATAGGAATCTCCAAAATAAGGCTGTTAACACCTTCTAGGATGCAAAAAATTTTCCAGAGTTTGTCCTGAACAGTATGTAACAGGACTACAACATGCAAAGAAAGAGAATTACAAGAAAGGGAGAAACACAGTAATGTTTTAAGAATAGTAGAATACTGTGGAATTTCAAAAGCATGGAGTTCCAGGTTGTGATCCATTAAATGAATTTATTTATACATTAAATACAAAATGGGATAAAATTATCTGAACTAGAGTTTTCATGAAAGATATAATCATGCAGTATAACAGATCTTTCTCTTGAATAAGTGTAGTAATCACTAGCTGAAGATTTATTTTTTTTCCCTCTCACATTCTGAGCACTTAACATTCATAAAAAGGGGAAGGATGTTAAAAGTGAGAACTGAAACACCAGATCCAGTGCCAAGCAACCCATCTGCTAGTGGTGGAAATACTTTCTACTTAAGGCATTTTCCTAAGAAGTAGTACCACTCTGTTTGGGGCGCCTTAGGAAAGCAGCAACTACAAGTATGTTTTCCAAAACCTACAAGATCAGTCTAACCCATGGGGGCTTAAAGGATGGGAGTTTTGTTCCTCCAGCCAGGCATTTTCTGAAGGAAAATCAATACCAAGGACATCAGACAATGTAACAAAAAGCAGCACTTTCCTCTCTGGCAGGTGAGGGTCACATGTCATGGGCGGCAGCAGGCTGCAAGCTTTAGGGAAGAACTAGCAGTGTGCTGATTTGGGAAGAGCTAGAATGACTTGATGGCTGTTCATTCCAGCCTGAAAATACCACACAGGCAGGGCTTTACTGGGGCACATTGCAGCTGAGCTGGTGCTTCTGCTACAAGCTCAGGCACCACTGCTTCAGTTGTTTGGCATTTCTTTTTTGTGGAAATCCATCAACGTGAACTGCTGGAACTTAGTGCCAATGGAAGTTATGAAGTGAAATAATTGCATCTGTAGATCCAAATTTAAAATTTTTGATGTTGATGTCTTTTAACATATGCTAAATTGATATCACAATGAATTGTAACCAGCACTTACATGACTGCAATCAGCTTTCATCAGGTCATATAGTACTGGGCCTTGAAAGAGAGACTCCTGGGACTTCTATATACCAGCAACATTAATTCTAGGAAATGGAAACAAACTTGCCATATAGCTTTTATATGCAAACATTTATACCCATGTATAAGCAAGACAGTACAAGCTGAAAAAGGTAAAATTATTCAAGAAAAGGAAACACACACAATAGCTTTCAGGCCCTGTTCTTAGCAGGATACTTTTATCCTAGAATAATACAATCCTGGTACAATAGGAACTTTACACAGCCTGGGTTTTGTTTTGGTTTTAATTCCTGGAATCTGACCAGCATGTAAGCAAGATTGCTTTGATTGTTAGTTATTTCCCTTCTCTGGAATTCACCTCTTGTGATAATGCCTTAGGATTTCCTCCGACTTTATCAAATTCAGCCACACATTACTTACTATTTGGATGATGAAATAAATTACTTAACTGAACAAGGGTAATTTTCAAGCTGGGTATATTAAGTTGCTGCCAATGATGCCACAATGTAAATGTTTTCTTATTCCTGGCCATCTCAAAGGTCCCTTCTTCTAGAACATTCAATCATCATGATGAGAGATGTTAAAATAATGGGAATTACTAAATGTGATTTAGTAATTTTTGATTTGCTTGATTACTGCTATTGAGTTTTGCTACTATACTCACGGTTTTCAAAACCTCTGTGATGTTTTGGTGCTAGTGCCTAGTTACATCTCAGTACATGTTTATCCAAAATCTTTTAATAAACACTTTCTTTCTGAAAGACTTCTTAAAAATTCAACCCCAGCTTACATTTTGACAGTTTATCCGAAAACTGTTTTTCCTGAAGACAAGGTTTGACTTACTAAACTCAGGACACAAGGAAAGGGAACGGAGGTGAGACCTGTCCTCCCAGAGCCGTGTCGGAGGGGTCCAGCCCCCGGGACAGGCCGGTCCCTGCGAGGGGCGAGATCTCCACGGTTGGGGCGTGCCCCGGGGTCACCTCCGCCCGCCTTATAGCGAGTCACGGCAAAGGCCGCGGCCGGCTCCCAGAGTCTCCTTCGCCCAGGCCTGGCGGCCAGGCTGGCCCGGCCGCGAAGCAGCCGCAGCCCTGGGGCCGCTGGTAACACTCGGGGCTAGCCGGCATGAAAATGCTGCCGGGCACCACGGCCAGCCCCGCCGCCTCACCGCTCCGCCGCACCCCCACGCCAGCGGGGGCGCGCCCGGGCTGGGGCGGAGCGGAGCGGGGCTGCGGAGCGGAGCCGAGGCGGAGCGCGGCCGGTCCCGACCTGCGCAAGAAGGCGGCCGGGGCAGTCTGGGGGCAGGGCGGAGCTGCGCAGGAAGGCGGCCGGGGCGGAGCGGGGCCGGGGCAGTCTGGGGCCAGGGCGGGGCGGCCGCCGGCGCCGCTCACCCGGCCGATCCGGGCCCTGGGCTGACGCCACGGCCTCGCCAATCCGCTGCGGCCGGGCCGGGCCCGGCACCGCCCCCGGCGGCTCCCACAGGGACGGGCCGGAGCGGCCGCCGCCGCCGCGGGTGCGCGGGCTGAGTCAGCGCCCCCGCCCAAGATGAACATCATGGATTTCAATGTGAAGAAGCTGGCGGCTGACGCGGGCACCTTCCTGAGCCGCGCCGTGCAGGTACGAACCGCCCTTCCCTGCCGGGCCCTCGCCGGGCCGGGGTTCTGCCGGGGCGGGCCCATCTGGGGACGCCCGAGCCGGGTGGAAGCCGCGGTGGCTCCGCCGGGCCGCCGCCGCCGCCGGGCCCAGTGCGGGGCGCTGGCCGGGGCGCTCGGCCCCGCCCCGGGGGCCGGGAGGGGCCGGGCCCGCCGCGGGCTCCCGGCTCGGGGGGAGCGCCGGGCCCGGCTGCGCTGGCGGGGACGAGGTCGGAGCAGTGGCCGGGCCGGGCGGCGATGGGCTGCTGCGAGAGGTCTCCTCCAGCCGGCCCCTTCGGCCGCGGGCTGGGCGTTCGCCGGGCAGGCTGCACGGCAGCAGCCTCGGGGGCTGCCGGGGGCGAGATAGGCCAAGGTCAGACGGGCAAAGAGGGGAGAGGGCGCCAGCGCTGGGAGCACGAGATGCGCAGGCATCAGCTGCCGGAGATACGGCCGGACTTTGGGCATGCCAAGGACAAAGGTGTGTCTCGCCTGAAATAAACACCTGGGGTTTACTGCCTGCTAGAAACGTGTTCATATCGGTGCCTGATCGGTAAAAGCCGAGCTCTGATGCGACATGAAAGTCCAGTATGTGTCTGCTTAGGCTGTTTGATTTGTTTTACCTTTAGTATGGCTTTTAAGCTTCTTTGATAGCCCATTGTTTCCGATTTGGTCTTCCCCTTTCTTCGCAGTGACGACACTGTAACTGTCTTTTGTTCCTTAGCGCTTGTCTTGAGCCGTAATCCCCTTTTCTTATATAATCAAACTTGAACAGATTTGCTGTATGGAGATGGGCATCCAAACAGTATGTAATAATCCACTTTGGTTTCTTACGAGTTCTCACTGGGTCACAGTCGGGTTTGGAATGTGCTAAGCGTTGTTGTCTGGTCAGTCTGATGTATTGCCCTAAATCTCAATATTCAAGCAGAACCAATGATTAGCAGCACAACAAAGCTCTGAAAATGCAAACTCGTCAAAAAATATTGTTCAAATTTAAATGAAGTTAAAGCAGTCATTATTACTTCTCTTTGTGATGGAGGTATTCCCATTCTTCCCCCAATACTCCTGGCTTCTTCCATATCTGCCTGCTTCCCAGACTAAGTTCCTTTCCTACCTCCACTTTCTCTTTCTTGTTGGACAAGGGAAAAAAAGGAGATGCAGTTTTATCCCTCATTGTAAGATCTTTTGATGGGGACCTTGTGGTTTCATTTAAGTCTATATGTGAAATCTAATACTGTGGTCTTAACTTAGCAATCTTCACACTGGTGAGAAGATTTATGGAAATATTAATAGAAAATATTAATAATTTAATATACAAATATTATTTTCTGTAATTAGTAAAAAAAATAATCCCAGACCTATTTTTACTGTATTGTAAAGAATCTGTACAAAGTTTTTGAGACCACCTGGCATAGTTTAAAAAGCCTTTAAACAGCAGTAGTACATCCATGAATAAATTCCCTTCCCTATACAACAGCTGAACTTTCTCTTTACTGCAGTTTGCTTTTATGTAGAACTGCAAATGCCTGAAGCATTTATCAAGATGTGCATGCTATCAAGGTTGGTTAACCTACATGTGACAGAAATTAAAACAAACTTGGCCAATGCAATTTACTTCTATTGTATTCTGTTTCTTACTGGACACCAGAGAACTTGTTAAGAATGAAATTGGACAGTCAGAATGCTTCCAGTCCTGTTTAGTTCCTAATTGGTACATTTCTTAGCAACTTAATCACAAGCCGGATTCTCCTGAGAATGCCTGACTGACCAGCGGGCTGTCAAGGGATGGGATCATCCTTGTGAGGAGCTGCTGCTCTGAAGGGAGCAGGCAAAGCCCTCACTTCCGGCTTTGCTTGCTTCCCTGATGTGAAATGTGTAGCTTCTCCCTGGCTGGGATTGAAAACAAACTGCTTGTGGATTAGTAAGATTTGGCATGAATTTTGTATCAAATGAAATGAATTGTCTGATGGATTTATTTAGCTAAATGAAGTTATATTGTATTTCATGGTCACTGAAATCACAGCTTGGACAAGAACAGCAGAGGTGATCTTACTGTTTCTGTAAGGCATAATAGGACATCTAAAGAGTTTATCAAACAGTGGTTTGTCCCATTCTAAAAAGCAACATACTCCCTACTGCCAAAGATATATATTTCACAACTTCCCAAGAAAGCTTGTTTTAGCTTTTAATCCTTGTCTTTAGAAGCTTTCCTTAATGTCTAATTATAATTTAAATCTTTTTACTGAAGTTTAAACTCTCTATTTTTGTCCTGTTTCCTCTGGACAGGATATTTTTTTCACTATATTCAAAGTAGCTGCGATTGGAATCTGTTTTGCCTTCAGGTTTTATACAAGGATAATTGAAGCATTCTTTTAATTTTCTTTGTTACCTCTGGACTTTCATTTCAGTTAGTTTTAAAGAACTCTGCAAAACTGGACAAACCGCTTCACATGAGAATTCTCAGTACCAAGTTTAGCAGAGGATTTCTTCATAATGTTATAAATTACCTGTCGCATCTTTGTCTGCCCCCTTTTCTACCTGATAGTATGGATGTGTTGGTGAATTTAATAATTTTCAAATTTGTCCTTAGATTTTTACTGATGACTGGGGAATGGTTATATCTTTTAAAACATCATCTTCAAAGTAATATAAGTGACTGTTTTAAATTTGTCCTGGAAAATTATTTCGATGAACTGAATATTTTTAACCTGACTAACTTGCAGTTCACAGAAGAAAAGCTTGGTCAGGCAGAGAAGACTGAACTGGATGCTCATCTGGAGAACCTTCTCAGCAAAGCAGAATGCACTAAATTATGGACAGAAAAAATAATGAAGCAAACAGAAGTATTGTTGCAGCCAAATCCAAGTAAGAAGCCCTTCAGGTTTTTGTTTTCAACTTTTGAATTAATAGATATGCCAGTGTAAATATTTACTGCATTATTAGCTATTGCATAAGTGATGACAAAGTACAGCAGATTTAAAATTTGAAGGATGCAGTTATGGAAAGCACATTTTGAAAAGCTGGCAAAAATTGGAGACACTGCCAATTGCTGGTACTCCTGAACCTTTCAAATGGGGAAAACTTTATACAGAGCTTTTTAAATTGTTGTATTGGTTTTATACTCAGTCTCAGGTTGATTGTTTTTTAGAATTGTTTACTGTTTAATTGAATTTCCCATTCTAATTCCAGATATCTTGGGTAGCTGTAAGAGCTCTGAAGTTCTTCATGGGGTAAATACAGTGGCTCAGAAATGTCATTATTATTTCGTTATTTAAACTCTCTGCACAATGCAAATCCACTTGAAGCAGGCAAGATGAACTAAAATACTTGTCTTTAACAATTCCATTACTGAAGAATTAGCACCTTACTTAAACAATACAAAAAAGTGTCCAATACGATTTCAGCACTTCTGAGTCTTACTGTAACAGTGACAGAAAAATACATGGGCAGAAGAAATGAAGTTTTATGGTGTATTTTATTTGTTTCTGAAATTGCTGCTATGAGTAGTAATGTTGAGGACATCAATTTCAGAGTCATCCTTTGGTTGTACTAGAGTTTAGAGCTATAGGAATTTGCTTAGTGTATAGATCTAGATTTTAAGTCAAGACCTGGTATCTAGTCAGTGGGTGAACTACTGAAAAAATCTAAACCTCCTTTGGGTTTGCTCAAATTATAATTTTATCAAACTGCTACTACCTCTGCTCTGAAAACAAGTATTCTCCTTGTAATGACATTCTGAGCTAGGATTTATTAGTAAAGGTAAATCATACACTGCTGACACTTCTCTAAGGCCAAGTAGATTAATTCTGTATTACAGAGATGTTTGAAGTATTACTTTAGAAGTGTGTTGCATATTTGAGTTCCAGAAAAACAGTATTTTAAAAATAAACCAACTAATCATGTGGGAAGAATGCAGTAGAACTTGCAGAATATTCTAGCTCAAATTTCTACTTTTGTCGAGGCCAGAGGAAATAGTTGTCTTTTTCATTCAATTCAGTATTTGTAGTATCTTTTGGACTTTTTCAGAAACTTCTAAGCTTCAAATATTGAAACACTGACTGGAGGCTAGTGGAATGCATACAGAAGTTTCAGTAGAAGGATGATATATAGTAGTGTCTCAGTTCTGCTCTCCAGTCCATTTTCTGATGGCTAAAAATACTCAGCATTGAGCAGTGATCTTTGTGAATGTAACTTCAGCTGTTTGCTGGCCTACTTGGGAGAAGGATCAGAGAGCTGTTTTGAGAGCTGCAGAGAGCTGTTTTGGTGGTTGTTAATGGAGTGTCCCTGTCCAGGGGAGCAAAAATCACTTTCAGTCCTGTTTATAGTTGTACCTATCGATCAGACCCATGTAATAGTGAAATAATTTTAGATTACTTTCCAGTTCTTCTGTGATCTAGTAAAAAATAAATATTATGGCTTGAGTAAAGAAAACAAACTACTTTTGATAATTTCTTGTTCATTCTTGCTGCCAGGAAATGCTCTGGTACCCATAATTGTCTGTCTTAGATTAATTTTTGTGACCTTCATGAAATAGTAGTTACTTAATCCATTGCTGTTGAAAGTTATCTAGTTAACAAGTAGTATTAAAGTGGCAGGTTTGTTCCCTGGAAAGCTTCTCTGTGGTTTTCTGTACTATTGTAGGCTGAAATTAGTTCTTACTGACTATAAATAAAGCCAGCTAGGTGAGAAATGAATGCAATTGGTCAGAGAAACTGGATATTGTATCTGAGGAGTTTACTTTTACAATTACAGAGTCCCTGTTTAGGTGTGTGAGGCCTTTCCACCTAAGCTTCCTGTGGCTTAGTATTATGATAGATGGGTAGTAATGCTCACAGTCTTGACAAGTTTTTCTGATAATTTTATTGCTCAGACTAAGAAAAAATGAGAACTCAAAATGAAACATTTTCTAATAACTTTTAATGGTTTCTTTGAGTGTTTCAAGGGAGCATGACGCACAGGAAGGAGGGTATAATTTCTGGGGCTATTGAACTTTCTGAATATTTTAATAGGGAACTTAGAGTAGTTGTTGAACTTAATTCCTACTGCTAACTGTAGTGAACAATTTTGGTCTTTTTTCTGGAGGGGGAACAAAGGACTTTTTTAAGGAGAAGTGTTCTGTTACTGCTCTTACTGTGGAGACTTCTGATCAAAATTCTGAAAAGCTTTATAACTGTGCTAATGGAGAAGAAAAGTATAAATTTTCACTTTCCCAGATGACTCTAGGAAACTCTTGAACATAACACGGTCAGTTTCCAGTTTTCAAGAACAGGATCTCCAGCTTAACATTGTTCACTTAATGTTAAGTTTAATGGCTGGATTTTGAAATTCTTTTTTTGTGTTCCTTTTTCTTCTTTGTTTGCTTGTTTCTATTTTCTGAGTTGTGCTTTAAATGACAGTAATTATTTCAAATAAACATTTTTAGATGCCAGAATAGAAGAATTTGTCTACGAGAAGCTGGACCGCAAAGCACCAAGTCGCATGAATAACCCAGAGTTACTAGGCCAGTATATGATTGATGCTGGGAATGAATTTGGTCCAGGAACAGCCTATGGTAAGAAGTAAAGAAACCCATAGATACAGGCTTTTTTAACAATATAAAATTATATTTCTTGTCTTCCGCTAGATAAAACTGTTTAATGACATTTGTATCAGTTTGAATTGACTTGCTGTGTAACTGGATACTAGGAGATCAGTGATGAGGTTTCTCTCCAAACCAAGAAACAAAACTTGTGGTTGGAATGGTATCCATCTTCAGTGGATGGATAACATGGATAACTATCTTAGCAGAGCAACTACATTTGGAGTTTAGTTTCCTTGCTAAAGGAACACATCTGCACATTTGACAGTATTTATTGATTTTATTTCTTGTTTGGATTGAAAATGTTACCTGAAATTGACTTCTGTATTAAGAAACCTCCCTAACTGTACAGTATTTCTGCTTTTCTTAATATATAATATTTTGATAAGGATAGGAGTGTGGAACATGGTCTAAATTTTATTCCTTCTCTAGTAAATTTATATACCTATGACGAGATGGTTGGGGGTATTACCTCTAATATTTTGACACTGCTGTTAATTTAAATGTCTAATTCTAGTGTTCTCTAAAACTCTTTAAGTTGCTGATACAAATTCTACTGTTAATTTAATTTAAACAACTGAAAAATGCAGGCGTCTGTATATATTATGGTATGCAAACTCTGATAGTTTACTCTCTTCAAGTCTTTATTTAAAATTACTGTGGGAGGGAAAACTTTTGTTCTGTGAAGAATGAGTTCCTTATATTTGTTAAGAATGATGTTCTTTTTCAGAAAAGGAAAACCCAATTAAATAAAAGTAAATGTTTTATAGAATTCTTATGCCAAAATCAATAATGGCAAGCTCTGTTCCTCTTCCACATGATTTTATGTATCTGTGGCGTTCCTTCTGACCTTCAGTCTCAAGTCTTGCTTTTTAACATCAAACAGAATTGTACTTACAGGCACACTGTCCCATAAGTTGCAGAAGTTTTTGAATTCAGGCAAATAAGATAAAATGTTAGCATGTAGATAGACTGTTAGGGTTTCACGGGTGTCATAAAGTCTTCTCTGAACATTTAGTGTCCATTCTAACTAAGCAGTATCAGGCTGTTGAAATTCCTTTTGATACATTAGCTTCACTTTCAATACTTCACTTACATCTAAATTTCAAAGTATTGCTCAGTTAATGTGCAAATGGATATTTAAAAGTTTGAGTAGATGGGGGTAAGGAAAAGCACATTATTTTCCAATATCTTTATAAGCTTTTGCCTTGCTACTAACTACTCCTGTGTTAAGAATGTTGTATAGGAGAGGAAGTTGTTGGATTAAGATAAGTAGGTATGATACCCAGTTCTGAAATAGCTGTTCACTATGGAATTGCCATAATATGAGGTCTCATTGAAATCTTGCCTTGGCCTGTGATCGTTCATAATAAAAATGGTTTGGCTTGTTGTTTGTGTAATTATTTATTTTGGTGTGGGGTTTTTGTTTCTATGTTGGTGTTTGGAGTGGTTTTTGGTGGGGTGGGGGTGAGGTTTTGGGGTTTTCTCCCCATTATTTTTTTTCTTTTGAAGGCCCTTTTCGTGGCATTGGATTGTTTTTCAAACTACTGGCCTAAACTTTCTTGACAGTAGCAACCTGTTTTGTTAACCTCCTGCCTGAACAATATGATTAACATATTTTTTCCATTGCAGGAAATGCACTCATTAAATGTGGAGAAACACAAAAACGAATTGGAGCAGCAGACAGAGAACTCATTCAAACTTCTGCTATAAACTTTCTCACTCCCCTAAGAAACTTTATTGAAGGAGACTACAAAACTATTACTGTAAGTTGAATTGTACATTTTTCAGAATTTCACACCAATTGTAACTGTCAGTCTTCAAAATGTAGTAGTAGATAATGGTTCATTATTACTTTCCTCCAGGTAATACAGAAAAAATCAATTGAAATTTGTGCCTTTGGAGTATTTTCTGTTTTTCTGCTGAGGTAAAAGCAAAATAACAATAAAAACATTTGTTTGGTAACTGTTGTTCTATGAGAAGTATGCATATTGAGCATAAACTGTATGAGAATAATTAGGATCTAATTCTGCCTCTCTCTTGAACTAAAGAAGTTTTTTTTAATGATACTTTATTAAAAGCATTTCCAAATAGACAGTCTTTTGCTTGTATGTGTACCCGTTCTCACAAACTAACTTAACTCACTTTCAGAAAGAACGTAAACTGTTACAAAATAAAAGACTGGATTTGGATGCTGCAAAAACCAGACTGAAGAAGGCAAAAGTTGCAGAAGCTCGAGCTGCAGTAAGTAGAGGGGTTTTTTTAGTTTGTCCATAACTTTCAGACTTACTGATACATATTTTTCAACTTGACTGCTTGGTTATGTTTCCAGTCCTAGCCTCTTACCCTGGTTGTTTTTCTAGGTACTTTTGTAAGAAAAGCCTTAGTGGAACACAAGGAAACAGAAGTGAGTTACTGATCAAGGTGTTAGTCTTTTAAATATTCCATCAAGTTAGACTTACTTACTCTTTTCTTGTTTTATAGTAGATGAGCCTATACTGTCAGAAATTAGTGCTTGAATCTCTGCAAATGCTGAAGTGTGTGTATAATTGCTTTCAACTGATGAACCTATCTATACTTAACTTCACTATGTCAAAAATATTTGTGGTTTCTCTTTATGTATTGCTTACTGTTTTACACCTCCAAACAGAGGTGTGGCACTTCAACCCATATGACTTAACCATTTGGATTCCCTCGAAAAATGCTTATTCAAGGAGATTAAATTGAAAATAAACGTTACTGCTTTTTAAACTCTTAAAATACTCTAAGTGAAGGAGTGGACTGTTGACTGTATGTAGTTTAATCGGGATATATTTACAGTATTTTCATAGCAATTTTTTTACTTAATCCCTAAAGGGTCAGCCTTTAATGATGGACAGTGAAGCGATTTCTCCTGTAAGGGTTACTGCAGTAAGGGTCATGCAAATAAAGAAATCCAGTCAGTTTAAATACATAGGGACAGTGTACATGATGGAGAGGCAGAAGAAGGACTGACAGATTTTACTGGCTTTTCAGAATGCACGTTTGTCCTGAAAGATCTGAGAGACATCATCTTGAGCTTTGAAGTGCTTTGCATCTTTGAGATCACGCTCCATCTAAAAACCAATATAATCTCTACCTGACAGTTGTGCTCTTCTGTGTCAGTCCATGTCATGCACACTGTCCCTCTGTATTTAAACTATCTGTATTTTTAAGTCTATGCATGCATTTTCCCTTGTGTAAATTCTATGCAAAAAGAGTCACTTCTCTATTTGTCAAGCTTTTGTAATTTGTAAGACTAACAACAGAGAACGGAGAAGGTTTTGATTAGCAAGTAGTGCAATTTTGAAGCAATGGGTAGAGGAAGACTGGATAGTAAACTATTCCTTTGCTTGACTTTGTTCAGAGTTAAGTTAAAAAAAAAAAGTGTTTTTATTGTTAGCTTCCTTTGTGGTGTGGTAGCAAGTATGGACCTTACTTTCTAAAGCAATGAAATGACCGTAAGGAATTGTTCCCCTTGAGCCTGGTATTAAAATTATATATATGTATATATTATACTGAAATTTTAATTCCATACCAGTGCAATCATTCAGAGCTTGGTGCTGATTTCTGCTGCTACTACTTGATCCTAAGTATTCATGCAGCAAGTATGCAGTTTTATGCACATAATTTAGTGCTGGAAGAGCATGAAACTCTAAACCTCTTCACAATTTTGTCTATACTTTGCTGTCAAAATGTAATTAAAATTCATGTGCATGTGTAAGAAGTATTAGATTGTAGAATGCCAGCAGAAATAACAAAATTGCAGCTCTTCCTTATCCTCTGCAATATAGAAGTGAGAACTAACCTGGATGTAGGTGTGATGCAAATATTCTGCTGGCTCCCTTATTTATAAAGGAAGAAACCTAACAAATAGGTCTGGACTCATAGGTTAGTGAAGTGTATTCAGCTATGACACAAATTTTTATGCTTTACTGTTTTCTGTGACAGGTTAAAGTGCTAAATTTTATCCACATAAGATAACATGTTTTTATAACTGGGAAAAATAACTTGGAAAATTGCTTGTCCCATGCTTACTGTACAACTGAAACAGCTTAGTTCAGTATTTAAAATCAAAATCTAAACTGTTTTATTTATCTATATTCACAGTCTTGTTTCACTTAAACTTGTAGTGCTTTGTGGTGATAATCTCTTTACCTGCTATATTTGCAGTTTTATAACTTTCTTTTGTTTTTTATCTATACACTTAAGCAACTAAACATCTCTCAGCCTGAAGAGAATAACATTATGGTAAATGTCTCTTACATGCTCAACTTGCTGCATGTAAAATGGCTAAAGGTTTGTTGGCCTCCTGTGTTCATTCATTTTCCTGTCAAATGTTTCCTCTTGCTATCCAACTCATTTTGGTCTTGTTTCAGATGTTTTCCATTCTAAAATGGATTGGTGTAATGCACTAAATACACTAATGTCAGTACAGCATTGGATGCTTTTTTTATCAGATTATTTCTGATAATTTGAAAGATACAGTATTATATTATAAATTCCGTGATTTTATGAATGTAAACTTAGGATACAAAGGAGTTAATTTTTCACTTCTGAAAGTATTTTCATCTATTAGAGGAAAGGAATTATTTAGTTTTTGTATCTTTTTAATATTAGTAAAAGTGAATTATGTGGAACAGCCAGGAATATGTAGAAATTATTCCTTTCAAGCAGTGTGTTGCAAAGAACTGCAACTGAATAATGTCACAGAAGTTAATGGCTTAATTTAGACTACAATGTATCCTAAGCTTGTTGCAGGGACTCCCTAGTGCAGCTGGTTTTAGCACTATAGTTGTGAAAGTGGAAGGGAAAGGGATGAATTAGTTGTGTACCGCATAGACTGTGCTGTCCATCCTGTTCTGGTTGGGGTTTGGATCTGCACAGCATATTGGGTCTCATCTCAATTTAGTGTTCCAGATTTCTCAGCTGTGATCAGATAAAAAAATGAGTAAGTAAACTTGTTTGTTACAGTTTGCTCCTGCAACCTTTATACACATTTCTTCCTACTCTTGATTGTGTCATCATCTTACAATGAAAGAAGATGAAAATAACCACATTGCAAGAGGGAATTGAAGGAGCAAGCTGAAGTAATTAACTTTTAGACTAAATCCCGTGCAGTTCTGTGATTTTGCTGTGCTGCTTCCTACTACTCTAATACTCAATGTGAAATACCTCTGTAGCTGTTTCAATTAAATTTAGGTTTCAGTCAAAGTGCTTGTGAAATAGAAAACTGGTAAGGAAATTAGCAAGAGAAAGCATTCATATCTTTCAATGTAAAAATGAGAATAGCCTTCCATAGTTTTCCATTATTATAACACTTAAGGGTAACTTAAGTTCCTCCTAAGGTAATTTGGCTTGTCTGATTCATGCCATTTTTAAAAGTAGTTATGTCTTGTGTTGTAATATCTCGTTTTAAGTAGATTCTTGTAATACATGAGTTCTACAAGTCACACTCTCTTCAGTATCTAACTTTCATAGATGTAATGCTATCCATATTCATAATAGATTCATTGTGTATGAAGGGCTTTGGGCAACTGACTTGTAGCACTTCTCAAATCCCTGTGAAGTTCTGAGGACAGGAAAGTACTTAAAAGCCAAAGTGTGATTATATACTGGAATAGAGTACCACCAATGTCTAAGTTTGTATGTTTTTATTTTCTCCTCCCCCACTCTTAATGCTGACTAGATATGGGCTGAGGAAGTGACAAAAGTAAGTAAACACTTTTAAAATTGCAGAATTCTGAAATTATAACTTGTGCTGGTCTACTGTAATAAGGGATATTGCACGTTGTTGATTTCAGTCTGATGCTGGCTGCCTGATGCATTACATCAGAATCCACTGGGCCCCTCCAGGACCTTTTAGGTTTCAGTGGCAAAACAATGCCTGGGGCTTTGAAAAATAACAGTCAGCTGTTTCTGGCTGTCACTTAGTACCAGTACCATATGATTCTCATAGGACAAGATACAAGAGACAACTACAGGACTTCTCTCAAAATTTACTATTGAGAAGGAACTACAACATTATGTACAGACAACGGAGCAGTAATCCATCCACATTTCTAAAGGCAATCTGTCCTTCTGTGTTTGAGAGTTGGAGGAGATGATTCATAAGTGTTTTCAATTTAAATATAAGCAAAGAATTCAGACCATCCAGTCATCTGGCTCAGTGACAGTTTTGGGGTTTTTTCTGAGTGAGAATTAAAGATGTGCATGGTGGCAATGACAAACTTTCTTCAGTTTAGCTTCCTCTAACTCTGCATTTCAGAAGGAATATTAAATACTAGGCACAGCTGTATATCCACTACCAGTGTTTTACTAAAACTATGTCTAGTAAAACAACATTAGCAAGGTGATTTTATTTCATATGCATTTATGTGCGTTGTCCCTTCAGTGAAGAATTGCACAGTATTTGCACAATATTTCTAAGAGTCCTGTACTCCAGTGGGAAATCTGGGGAGATTATTTACATAGGAATACGCAGATTCAAGACCTGGGGTCATATTCTGTAGTTGCAGAGCAAATACCATTTTGAGGAATCTTCATGAGACATACCTAGTGAGGCCTTTTAATGATCCTAAAAACACAATACAATTGCAGCTGGGAAGTTTAGTCTTGTCTTTTTGAGCTCTTCACTCTGTTCAGAAATAAGGTGATCAAGCCATAAACTTCCCAGATTTAAAGTAGCTGGTTTTCACCTTTACCCTAAGGTGTAGAATAGATATGCTGTCCTGCTACTGTTTACTTAGCAATACTGAAAATAGGGATAGGCAAAACTCATTAAAGACATCATCACATAATTCAGTTAATGGAAATCTCTATAAATCCAGTACACTGGGCTTGTGAAATTGCCTACTTTTCCTTTTCTTACAGAAAGTAGTTGATTTGCTAGAATGTTGTTGAAACAAATACAATTATTCTGATGGATATGTCCCCTTTTTCTAAGTTCCTGTTCTTCTACATTTACTTACCTAACAGGGAGATGGAAACACATGAGCAACTGCTGACTTCAGAGAAGCAAGAGACAAAACTAGTTCTCTCCAGATAAATTATTTACTTATTGCTTTGATGGAATTTTAAAAGAAAATTAAGATGTTGCTTTTCTTCCCCTCTTGGCTATCAGTTTAACTTTTTTCATGTGTTTGTTCTTACATTTCTCTCAAAGACTGACAGATGAATTTCACTGATACTAATTTAAATTTAATCTGAAAATTCCAAGCAAAGATTCTTTCCTCAAGAAACTTTGAAGACCCAATTAATTTGAAACTTGATACAAACACTGCTATCTCAGTTTTGAGTAAGAGGCACACAGTTTTCTTTAGGTACTTCTTCACTGTTTAATTACTGTGTAAGCCCTTCCAGCTGCAGTGACTTCAGAAAGAAAATGTTTCTTAGGTAACTGTGTCATTCTTCTGTGCTCTTTCCTGAGGTTCCATGTGACTTTTCACTCTGATTAGCATTAGCTGAACACAAGAGCAGAATGGTTGCAAACACATAAAATGCTTTTGAAACCAGTGTTTTATTGGTATCACCTCATTAATTTTCCTGAAAATATATTTCTTCTTTCTGAGAAGAGTAATTGCTGCATCTTGGACCTAATGTAGATTTTTGCCCTTGGGGTTGTTTTTAGAAACAAGGCACTAAATGAATATAAGCATTGAGGGGAGGTAATCCAGATTCCAGGCTGAGGACATTCTGTCTTGGAGCAATGAATCTTAGAGCACATATTCTGTATATGTGTGTTTAGTGTAATTTTTTTCTTTCACCCCAAAAAAAGTACTCTAAAGTAATTTTAGCTGTGCTAGATTGAAGCAATTGAAAACTTTAAAATCATTGAGACCTATATGTAACAGGGAATAAATTTAAATAATTGAAATATGAAACCTGCGTTACATCATTTTTATGCAAATTTTACTCTAATTGTAGCATCAAGTGTTAGAACATTTTGTATAGTTCAGGTTTATTTATTTCAAAGACTTCTTGATTACAAGCTCCAGAAATAGTTGTAGTAGTTTGGTGGCCAGTATAAGACATTAAATTGAGATGTCCTGATAAAACTTCACATCAAAGATTTATGTACAGCTGATTGCTGTGCAGTTACGTGGCAAAAATAACGTGAAATTTACCTTGAATTATTTCATCAGAGACCTGTGAAATTGAAGTATAGAAAAAACTACGTTATTCTTGGCTGCCGTTGGTATGCTGACAAAACCCCTGGTGCAGACGTGGTTGTGCCAGTGAACACTTGGTGTGTTGTGGGGAGAGGTGGGGCAATACTGCTGGCAAAGCAATGCCTTTCTTTTGCATACATAGTAGGTGTCTGATAGTAAGCTGCATGCTGTGTACACAGGGCCTCAACACTTCTGAACCCAAAATGCAGTTACTGTTTTTGCCTAGTAGAGATTTGCAAAGAAAAAGCCCATTTCAAACACCTAAGCTTGTGATTCATGCATTTGTAGGAGCAGTTCTGCATCAAGGGGGACTGCTGCAGTGGGCAGGTGTAGCACAGAGCACTGTACCAGTACCTGATGTGCATTCTTGCTTTTAGTCTGAACAGGAGGTGCGAATTACTCAGAGCGAATTTGACCGTCAAGCAGAGATTACCAGACTGCTGCTGGAAGGAATCAGCAGCACACATGTGAGTACCCAAAAGGTGCTGAGGAGGAAACTCAGTATCAGGGTGCCTTCTAACCATAGCTGCACTAAACTACTTGGGAACTCTGGTCTATGAAATTTCACTTAAGTGCATTAAAGCATCAAACCAAAAGGGTTGTTTTTTTTAAAATTCTAATTTAATATCCACTGAAATTAACTTTATTTTCCCATTAACCTTCAGAATGCAGGAGCTTTCATTTTCATTCTTTACACCCAGCTTCCCATTCATCAGATCAATTGAGTGTTGGCACCACAAAAATGTTTACTCAAGTATGTTAATTTTTGTGACATTTTATCCTGTTTGCGTGGTAAATCCAGGCACTCTGCCTATCTGGTGTTTATCCCTAAGTGCCAGTATTGGCATTAGCACCTGACTTGGTGCCTGCTCTTTCTAATGCAGCTCTGTGCCCTTGGAGATTAAACGCTTGAATTCTTTGCTGTGTTACAGGCACATCATCTCCGCTGTCTGAATGACTTTGTGGAAGCTCAGATGACCTATTATGCACAGTGTTACCAATACATGTTGGATCTCCAGAAACAACTTGGAAGGTAGGAAAATTGTATAAACTTCGGGAAAAATCTCAGTTTTTAATAAATGCTTTTGAATAGCAGGAAAATGTACAATAGTAGGAAAATGTACAAAATTCTACAATAGTAGAAAAAAGCACAGGCATGCTGGACTGAAAGGAAATGTATCTGTTCTCAGGTAATTAATATATAATCACCCAGTGCAACTACTTCCCTAAGCCTACACACAGCACTAAAGCTTTTTGAGAGTTGATCTTAGTGTGTAATTGAGGAAGGTGAGCTCTTGGAAGCCTCATTTAATGTGACAAAAAGAAATTTCTAGAGATTTCTTTGTAGTCTCAGTTGTAGTCTCAGTATTTCAGTTGTCTTATGCTTCATGCTACTAAACCACTGTGCAATGTGGGAAAAGTTTTTATACTTCCTATAAATTCCTGTTGCCCCTTAATTTGCTAGAGGTCATTATCTGATTTTCTGATGAAACCCTGTTCTCCACTCTTAACTGAGTTGCCAGCATAGATACTGTATAGGAAGAAATCTACTTCATCCTATCTATTATGTAGAGCACACACAGTAGAATGAACAAGATTGTCTTGTTTCATGGGTTTAGCATTTTTAAAGTAAGAGAAGAAGCTGACATTAGTTTGTGCTCTTAATCCTTTTTGTGTGATGGGTGGGAATATAGAAAGATCTATATACTTACACTTCATAAAGTTTCTCTGTTCTAATTCTTCACAAATCACCCTTTCTCTGAGTTACACAGATCATGTTATTTACGTGAGAGTATGCCCTGAAGAATTGTCTGTACTTAGAAGTTTACTGTGATGTCTGTTCTAGGTAACTGTCTCTGAGGTATCTCTGTTTATGTTTTCCCTGACAAGGAAGTAAAAACAAAAGTGTTCTTGAGTCTTACCCTTTTCCTGACTTGCAACTTCCTGTGGCATTTGATTTCCTCAGTTTGTTTAAATGTGTAGTTTAAGATTTTTTTTTTTAGTTGCAAAATACTAAACTGCTAAATTGTAGTTTAAAGTATTTAAAATTTCCATCTAAAAAAGCTACATCTTTAAAGTTACATCCCAGTCTAATACAGTCCAGATATCCAACTATAAAATGTGGTAGCACATAAATACAAATTTTGGAATTGAAAGCTTGAAAACAAACATTTACAGTATTAAGGAAAAGCAACTTTTAAATTGAAATTAAGTGAAATATATTTACACAACTATTTTGAGAGGATATTTTTAAAATGTGTTCTCTTATCCTAGTGTATTTATTCTAAGGAAGAACATTTTCCTTGTTAAATTCTGCTTTAGGATGTATAGCTTGTCTCAGAACTGCTGTTTTTGTTTAAAATTTGATTAAATTGCTACCACATATAAAAAAAAAAGTGTATTTGAAGAAAACAGTGTCTTTAGGAAAACAGAAGGATGTATTTTTATGTGGCTGTGATCTGATTAGTATTTTTAATAAAATTAGTATGATGGTAGAAAACCAAAAGCATGGAAGCTTTGCAAAATTCTAAATGCCTCTAACAGTGAAATGAAGTTTCTCTGCCTATGTGGATTAAAATAGTTATGGTATTAATCTTGGGTGTGTCTTTCCTTTCTTGTGCAAGGAAATCCCACTGAAGTATAACAGAGCAGTGGGACAGGTCTCAGGTTGTGATTCTTGCTGCCATTTATAGGGGTGTGGTGTGTAGCCCTTGCATTAAATAAGCGGATGAGTAGGGTTTGTGTTCTGTGTGCACACAAAGACCAAATAAACAACTTAGGCAGCTCAGTTAGATGTTGGTTAGGTCTGCCAGTGCTGTGTTGGTTAACACATTGTGCTGAGTTACACAGCTTTTCACACATCTAAGAATGGTATTGTGCAACATTCTCACATAAAAGCCAAGAACTGTGAAGCACTGAGTTTCGTTTTGAGGTTGTTGATGGACCAGAGGCATTCAGCCTCTAAGTGAGATCAGTTTGTTACTTGAAACAGAGACCTGGTTCTCAGGGGAGATGCATGTGCTATTTTCCCTGGGTCTGAAACTAGGGCATACACGCCCTCTTGGTTCCAAAGCTGAGCACTGATCTTCCTGATGTACTCTCCAGAGGCAACTGTAAGGAAGATGGGGGAAAAACTTGTACTCAGTTCTCTTTATATAAATAGACATATTTTTTATGGATGTTTCTCTTCAAGGCAGCATCAGCTGCTTATCTCTGTACTGCCTTCCCCTCCTGTGAGACTGGATTGATTCTTTAAATCAAATCTCCCTTTTTTTCTTATTTTCAGTTCCTCAGAATGAACTAAACAAATCTATTTCAAATATTCTGGTACTCTGGCTGCTTTTTTTCTTCCTGATAACTGCTTTTCCTCTGAAGTTTCTCAGCTTCCCTGACAGACAAATGTAAGCTGTGGCATAATTTTTTCAGATTATCTATTAAAAGTATCTTACTCTACAGGCTGTGAAACTCTTTTTTACTCAAGCATTCAAAATAAAAAACACTGAACCAGACAACCTCTGTATAGCTGAAGCCTTCCAGTAAAATGCCTTACATATGGCTTTGCAAAAGGAGTGAGACTTAATGCTCCACTGATTGACAGAATGATTATAAAGTTTTGGCTTTCTATTCCACTGACTGTACAAACCAGTGACCCTTTGAACTGAGCAGAATGACTTGCAAGTAATTGCTGTGTAAACTGAGAACAGGTTGAGAGACAGCTGATTGTCATTTAAAATTAAATCCCTCTGTTGAATGCCAGCTAGTCATGTAATAAATACATCATGAGGCGCAGCTGAGTTATACCTACAGAAATGTGGGGTCTGGTTTTGGCTTCCTTTATTCTGCTTGTTGGATTTGTTCAGGATACATGATGAACTAACTAGCTTGAAAAACTAATTAGCAAATGAAAAAAAAAAAAATTGGTGGAGTTACCTTCTCTTCATGGTGAGTTGAACCAGCTCTTTATAATCAAGTGGGATCAAGGTAAGCCTCAGGGGAAGTGGGACTTCCTCCTTTGCACAGTAGTAAGTTGCTGCCTAAATTCAGAACAATTTCCTGAAAGTCTTCCCAGTTTTTACGTGCAATTCGGTCTGACTGTCAAGGGGCTTGTGGTGTCCTCCATATTGCACTGCTGCTCTTTTCTTTAAGTCAGATACAATTGTGACTGCAAGATGAACATGTTTAATAAGCTATTCTCATGGAAATTAGTTAACTTCCTGATTTTTGGTTAGTTCAGGTTGTTGAATCAAAAGCAGCAGATTGCTAGATCTGACTCAAATGATAGAGAATGAACGTCTGTGCAAAAAAGGAGTACAGGAGTGGGTGTACCCTGTTCGGTGGCATTGTGCATTTACCAGGGTATGTGTGAACCTGGAACCTTGTGTGCAGGAGTACTGCAGCTGTTACAGATATAAGCTGCATTAGTTCGAGTATTTCTTGTCAGATGAACCAAAAATTAGTTACTGCATTGATGGGTTTAGTTTTTACCTGCATTAGTCCCTAAAACAGCTCGTCTTATGATCATATGAGCACCAGTAATGCTGCAGACATGGTTGTGGAAATATACTGATCTGGATTTACATGGGTACAGCTGCCACTGAACTGCACCTTCAGAAACATCTGACTGGGAGCAGAGGTGGGCAGGGATGAGATGAGGCTGTTTTCTGGTGGGTTCATATGCGTGGTGTGGATAGATCTTCCCTATGTCTAAAGAACAGGCACACAAAAGGAGGGGGGAGGTAATATGCCCATATCCCAGATGTTAATGAAGAGGCATCCATGTAGAAGGACTGATGAGGGGAGTTATGTGTGGGAACTCACTTATCAAAAGAATGGAAGGAAATGCAACTACAGTTCCAGGTCATCATGACTCAGTCTAACTCCTGTTTGCTGGCCTTTTTACTGCATCAGCTCTGTCACTTTTTAAAACCTCTATTGACCTACTCTAAAGGTAGAATCCAGACGGGTGTTAGAACGAAGTAAGGCAGCAAAGGGACAAGAAATTGTTACATCAGCTGCTAAATAACTGAGTTTAGTCTGCCACAGGACTGCATCCCAGAATGTAGGGCAGAGGGACATGAGATATTCTCAGAGCTCATCATTGCTGGTCCATTCTTCCTACTCCACTGCCCCAAAATCTCTTGCTGCTTTGCTCTCCTTTTTGCTCCTTCCATTTTTCAGTCATGTTATTCTGTGCTTTCCCTTGTATCTGCTCTGTCACTCATAACAGTTTTTTGTGACTGAGCTCATTAACTGAGTAGATTATACACTTTTTTCCCCGCTTTTTCAGTCAGGTTAATGAATATAATTGACTTCATGGGAGGGTCTGGCAAGCACTATGGCTGGCACTGGGCAAGTAGCAGCCTGACCTAGAAATGAGGAGCTTAAGTTGATATATGTTCATTTTTAGTGTAAAAAATGTTTTTGTTTTTTGTTTTTTTTTTTTCTTTACAGCATGAAGTTAGCTGAATCAATGAACTGAATTAGATTACAAAAATACTTGTGTGGTTTTTCTTGCTTTCAGAGGGAGGCTGTGGGTTTAAGTTGTATTATATTTCCCTGATCTGGTTCGTCAGCACAATCTTTTGTGTAACCACATAATTGAGGAATGAGCAGGAGGAGGTGGAGGCTACTTTTCCTGGCAGAGCTGTCAAAAGAATTGTTTATCAAAGTACAATCTGAATTGAGTTTGACCAACAGTGCTTTCTTGGTTTTGCCTTTTTTTAAGAGACAAATATCTAGGGTTTTTAAGGTGGCAGTATTCCTTTTAAGTTATATTGATTTGATTTATGCTACTTATCAGGAACAAGCATCTTTATTTATGTTATACAACTCTCAGTGCTGTTCTCTTACTGTTATCTACTGGTGTTTATTGCTGATAAAAATAAGAATGCTAATTTAGCATGGGAGTATTTAGAATGCCCTGTGTAAAGTAGATTCACTTGGAAGTCTTTTTTTTTTATCTCACAGCTTTCCATCTACTTTCCTCTCCAACAACAATCAGTCTTCCACAACTCCTGTGCAGAGTGTTTCTTCTCCCTCAGTCCTGGCCTCAGCCTCTGCTTCATTGCCTTCAGTAAGCAATTCAATGGTTACTTCAGGCCTCAGTGAACTGAAGTCATCAAGTGGCAGCAGAAAAGCAAGAGTTCTCTATGATTATGATGCTGCAAACAGCAGTGAATTATCTCTACTTGCAGATGAGGTAAAGGTTTTCTATATACCTTATTTATTTGAAAGTAAAATGGCAATATTTGCGAGTTGCCAGTTAAGATTGCATTATTTCAATATTTTTATTTGACTTTTTTCTTATGTAGAGAGTGACTTAGAAGCTGTGGGCTCAGATTTTCTGTGAAGATGTAGCGCATCAACACCATCTGTCTTTCCTTCATGTAGTCTACAGAAGTTTCTTTTAGGCTGCCTGTTAAGGCTGAGTGTGGATACCCAAGTTTAAGATAAAACATAATAGAAAATAAACAGTAGTGAATAGAATTTCAACAGAAAAACTGTACTTTAGAATATGATACTGTGTCAATTCTTTTCTGTGGACCAGTGAAATAATTTTTATGAGCATTAGATTATGTTCCATGGATGATCATATTAAATGCTCTGTTTAACCTGGTTAATCTCAATTCCAAGACACTGGGAATCACATAAAGATAGACTGTAACTCTCTTCCCTGCAAATGAAGTTTATAATAATGTGTTTCTCTTTTTGTAGGTGATAACAGTGTACAGTATCCCTGGCATGGATTCAGACTGGCTGATGGGTGAGAGGGGAAATCAGAAAGGCAAAGTGCCTATTACTTATTTAGAACTGCTAAACTAAGTGGCTGGCCTGAATAGAGACTGTCGATTATGGCAACACCATATTTATATACAATTAACGTTATGTAAGCAGGTTTATGTGTCTTCCATGTTATTGTCTTTAGGGACAAATACCAGCCATTAAAAACTGGCTTTTCTGCCAGCATGGTTGCACGGTCAATACTCTATTCAAACTTAATGTGTTTAAAGCTTTTACTTCATGTGCCAAGAACGTTTCCTACAGATTTGTTTCTACTGAAGTTTTCACTAATACAAGCTTCTACTTTTGAGTAATCTAGATTGAAAGCAGGAGGTACTGTTTTCTACTGAAATTTTTAATTAATGGCAAAGCTTTTCTTGACATAAAATAAACTTATTGTGAACTGATGCAGGTGTAATGCACATTATTTGAATAACCAAAACGAAACATGAAACATAAACCATGTGGTTCTGTTCCCAACACTTGTGAGCTCAGATGTGCTGAGGCAGACATGGCTTCTCCTGAATGTCTTGTGCATTTAGTCACCTCTGAAAACTTAAGGCAAGTTTTCAGTATGCTGAGATTTTAAGTTGCATCTAGGTGGATTGACACAAAGTAGGGACATACATTCTGACTTGTTTTTAACCTTGCCTTATAATTTTTCCTTTAATTGCTTTCTAGAAAAGAGACTAATTTAGTTTGATTAGTAATTGTAAAAATTCTTTCAACTGCAAGTCAGCCTTTATGTTAAGCACTGCATTTTGCTAACCAAATATGAACTGTCTCCCTACATTTAAGTAGTTGTATAGATGAGTGTACAGTTGTTCAGATTATAGGTTGTAATGAAATTCTGCATTCCCAATTTTTATGCAACAGTTTATTTCATGTTCTAATTGGATTCAATTAGTGTTAGGCATTTTGCTTTGCAAAAGAATCTCCTTTCAATGCAGGAAGGAAAAAATGTTTTGAATCTAAAAATGGCTTTATGAAAGGTAGTATTATTTGTAAATAAAAAACCATTTTCCTAAACACTGCACCCTTTAGCGTTTCATAAGTAGCAAGATTTAAAAAGTGTAGTTGAGGGGAATCTTCCTTTCTTTCTTTCTTTTACCTTTAGTTTCACTATAGTTAGTTGATTTGGTTGGACTTGTCGAAGGAAACTCTTCTTGCAGATAATGCAAATGACCAGAAGTCCACTTTAGCTCTCAGGGAACACTGGTACCAGTGCTGAGCAAACTGCTTCTGATCAGCAACTTTGTTTGCAATGGCATTTCCTTAACAAATTTTTAACATTGTCATTGCAAGCATGTAGTGATGAAATGTTTAGCAATAGAAATTACTTCAGTGGGATGGATAAAACTGTATTAATTTAGGTGTTACGGCTATTTAAAATAAAAATCATCACTTTTTAATTGACTTTCACTTCCAAAATGACTGTCTTTCATTTTTAGAGTGCAGAAGTTACATTAGAATAAATATATTGCATTGGTTCATCTCTTGGGGTAACTATCAAGAAAATCCAAAATTTATTCTGTCTATTAAACGCAAATATTAGAACAAGAATAATAGTTAGTGATGAAGTAGAACTAATGAATCATTCATGATGCATTAAATAAAATTAATGGAAGATAAGACCCTACAGTTTAGAAGTAAAAAGACTGAGCCATTTACTACAGTGATGATCCGCAGTCCTCTCTAATGTGAACTGCAATCAAATCTGTTTCAATTAAAATCAATATTGTTCATTTGACTTAATTTTTTGAATATTCAAGATAATTAAAAATTACTCAGCTATATTGGACTATTTACTTTGTATTTAAGTGCAATAAAATGTTACAGAACAGCATGTTAAGTTATGATGGAGATTTAGTGAAATCTGAGTAGTACAGCTATGTGAAGGCAACATTTAGCAGCAGTCAAAATTTTTGTATCAACAGCTTAAGCTGTTGAGAGAAATTGAAGTTGACCCTCCATCTAAAAAAGCTGAAAATTTGTATCTTCTCCCTGGTTTTGTTTAATTTCAGCCTAAAAGTATTTTTTACTGTAATTGTTACTGTTTTCTTAAACTCATCTATTGTGACATTCCCTGTTGTACACCTGAAAAGGGGAGCTGGCAGAACAGTGCTTGCTTGCAGTTGTATTGCACTGAATATAACTTTACTGCAGGTAGTCCCAAAACTCAATCTTTACTTGTCACTTTGTTGGCAACTTTCAAGCAGAAATTAAGTGAAAGTTTTTGGTTTTGTTTGCTGACTCAATGATTATTGCAACATATACAAAAGTAACTGATTTTGGCTTTGGGTCTCTTATTTCTTTGGTTTGTTCCCTGTTTTCTTAGAACAAACTTTATTGGTTGAAAGAAAAGAGAAAGAGTAGACAAGGCCAGAAAAATCCTCTGTGAAAGTTGTAGACATTTATGAAATCCGATTTCAATCACAGAAAAATATACAGAATATGCATTACCTTACATTTAATAACTGGTTTGGCAAGATAAGTGCGTTCAGAATTGATACCTAAGGATATGTGCAGGCAGGGGATAAGTACTTCCATGGCTGTTCAATATATTCATTTTTTTCCTGTATTCACTGGCATTTCACTTCATTCTAATTAATGCTAAGATTTTGAACAATTTCAAGGAGAACAGTCATCCCATTTATATTCTGTAACAAACCTGAGTGAGTCTTCATCACAGCTTATCACTTTTTATGGCAGATGGGATAATATACAACATCATTAGTGTCAGTAAATTAATACTTTTAGAAAAATACTTTTACATCCTAGTTTTATATAATTTCTGCCGTAACTGCTGTTTCAATGCTTTCTTAGCCAGGCCAAGCTTGAGAATTAACTCTTACTGATTCTGAACAGAAATTCTGATTTAGACCTCTTGCAAACTATGAGATTTTAATAACTTTTATTACTTCTGTTTCTTTCTAGAGTAGTAGTGTACCTTTGAGCAAAATTCTCTACCATACAGAAATTTTGGCCACAGGTAGACCTATCAGTATGTAGTGTCTAATTGAGACAAATATATATGGGAAGGTGGAAAGAAATATCTGTGGAGTGTGTGACTGTGCCAAGATACTGAACTTAGCATAGAGCTGTGCCCAAACTAATTAGTCCTCTGAAATGCAAGCATGATTAGCCCACAAACAGCAGTGTGTTAGTACAGGTCTGTTGCTGCTGGGATTGGAGCTGGCATCCCTGGATCTCTACACAGTGCAGGAATTACTGTGCTGCCACAGTGTCACCAGTGCAGGTACCAGTTTACTGAAGGTTATGGAAGTTGTAGGAAGGGATAGAGTTAAGCCCCTATATTCTAGTTGTGAGGATATCCCATATCTTCAAGGAGCACTTTAGGGAGAGTGTCTTTCTTGTTACAATGCAGATGCCGTAGCAATAGACTAAAGTAGGCATATGAAGATTGAAAAAGATGAAGTTTAATAACTGTAGGTGCTCTGCTAAAATGAACTTGAGAGAATTGCTTACAAGCTGTTTAGGCAATGACCAGCAAGTTCATGTCCAACAAAAGCTACCAAAAGATGGTTCTGATGTTTTAGGAAGAGAAGCAAAGTGGGAAATGTCCAAATGTGAAACCTAAAGATATTTTGACAAAACCATGCAAATAATTGGAGGTGACGTATATGCTTAGCATGGGGCTTACAGTATGTAACCACTGAAAATGCATATGTGTATTCTGGAACAAAACATTGGCACAGTAAATGATAAGAGTGATCTAGATTAAATTTTTACATCTGGTAGTTGTAGCTTGATTTTTTTTTTCATGCAGGTAGCTGTACAATTGAGCCCTAAGTTTGGCCACAAAAAGCATCTTCATAATTGCATTTTGCTGTACTGTTCTCAGTAGAAGAAATACACATGACAGTTTCACTTTTAAATCTGCTCAGGGAAAAAGATAAAATTAAAACTGTTTCGGTTCTGATATCAATGACACATTTAGAGTTTAATCTGGGAATTAATTGTAAATTGTTAGATTAAATGAGATTAAATATTTGATTATCTGAGCTCAGTCCTTGAAAAATTGTGCAAGAGTTACCTGAGGTATATTCTAGGAGCCCAGGTGTGATAATATATAGAAAATCAGTTAATTTGCTTCTATAGTGGTTCAAAATAACTAACAGTGCAAAAACTCAGTGAACTACAGGCAACTTGAGTGTAACTGTGCAGAATGTGGGGTTTTATGTGTTATGTCTGGGCTTCCCAGTCTCCTCCTAAAAGCTTTCTACCAAGCAGCTTCATCAAAGTTCAGTCTGGGAGTTTGACAAATGGTTTTTGCTCATCCTTAATACTTGTACCAGTGCATACACAGAGCCACTTTAAAGATCAATTATCATTTTAATATTCCATATGAATGCTTTTTGCTATTGTCTCAATCAGTAATGCCACAAAATAGACATAGGAAGTACAACATATGTAGCTACTTTTGCCAGAAAACAATGATGTTTATTGCTGTTTTTTGTAAAAAGTTTTTGCTGTCAGCAGTCTCTCTGTCTGGCTTTTTGACTTGACAACACCACAAAGGCAGAATGATGTTCCCTTTCAAGCACAGGCATTTGAGAATTTGTGCTGACTCAAGGAAGTACCAGTACTATTAAATACAAAGCACTGTGAAGGTACCCCAGCAGAACCCACTGGGGATATGGGTTGCTTTTGTGAGGGTTTCGTTTTCTTCAGGAGTCATTATATTTTCCAGTATTAAGATACCATGCTAAAGTTTGAGGATTAATATGACAAGAACTCTCTTTTGTGTATAACCTTTATAGCATAATGCCAGTAGTCACTGAAAGATACATTTAAGATATATTGAACAGAACTAAATTAGGGCCATACTTTTAGATCAGTGGTGGCCAGCATCTCGGTTATTAGGAATTAGTCTGACCACACCATCTCATTTGTCTTAAAATAATTCTCCTGATTTTCTGTCTCTGGAGGTACTGAATATAGCGATGTCTTGAATTTATATTTTGTTTGTCTTCCTTTTTTAGCTTATTCTCAAGGCTGACTCTTGCTATGAAACTGGCCATCAAGGCTTTCAGAATACTTCTGCCCCAAAAATGAACTCGAGTATTTAGGAGTAAATAAGTAGCTTCAGAAGGCAGGAATTGCTAATTCCTAAAGAGTCCAGTGTTGGAAGAAAGCCTGAGTACAATCTGTTGGAGATTTTTTTACAGAGGGCACATACACCAATCAGAGATATGGGGCTGATATATTTTTTCTTGCAGTGTGTACAAATTCTTCACTGGTGCAGGATATATTCTCCTATATGTAGGTCTGTAGGTCAAACACAGAGGAAAAACTTGTTTCAGGCTTAGTTTGCTGTAAATCAAAGGTCTCTTGTCAGCTTTGGTGAGGGCTGAACAGCCCTGGTAGCCTACTGATAGTCTTTCTTTACTCATGCAGGTGACATCATAATCAGGGATTTAAACATGATGACTTTAAAAAGCAAACTGGGCAGGATTGTCCTTGTCTTGTATTTTGTATGGTAAAGATGTGGATGCTTCAAATTTTACAAGAAACTGACATGGGCTTTCTGACTGTTACAACATACCAAGAATATATTGCAACTCAGAAAACAGAAGAACAAATGTAGAACTTGTCAGGACTTGTGCTGGCTGTGTCTGTGCTGTGTACGCACCTTGTCTGGGATTTCAGAATCAAAGGTATTATTCACTGTAAAAAATGTTGGTACTGGTGTCCACATAATACCATCAGTATTGATTGGAATAGGTGAACTGCACCTCATCCTACCTTGAAAGCTGGGGGAGCTTAAAACATTGTGAAATGGATTTTTGTTCTGGGCTTTAGCCAAGTTCTGCAGTCCTGTGAAGTTGTAGGGGAACAGCAATAGGCTACTCCTTCCTGCTTGCATTTTGGAAGGCCCAAGAATTCACCATTTCAGTGTTGTAGGCAGAAAGGCACTCGTGACAACCTACAAAGTTGAAAGGCTTATGAAGCAAATGTTCTTTATTTATAAACTGTATTACTTCTCTGACTCAAATTTCTGGCAGGAGTCCTGTAAGTAATCTTTATGCTTCCACCTAGAATGAACAGGCATAAATATTCCCATATGTATTCAGTATAAAATACTTGAGCATAGATTTTCAGTTCCCCAAAAATGTAGACTGAAATGGTCAATGGAAAGTAGTGAAGCTGTGTGAAATTCTGCAGTGCAACTTGCTGCCTTTTAATTCCTCTTATGGAATTTGTGGAGTTTCTCTACCCTGCAACTCCACATGAGACTTAGAGCAAAAGGATTTAGTGTTTAAATGTCTTATCAGTAGTTATGTTTGTGGTTTCCCCTATCCCAATTCAGAGCTGGTCTTTCAGAGGGACAGGTAGTCATGTGGTCTGAAATAAATACTTCTGGGAAAGGGAACAGGGCTATGAAGCCCCATGAGCCATAAATAAAGTTCTGGAATCCTGTGTAACAAGAACTCCTGTGAGAGTTTGTAAGAGGTGATGGGAAATTAGTCACTGCCTCTCTGGGACTATGGCTGCAAGTCCTGTCTAAACAAGGACTGCAGAATTAGACTGCCTTATTTTCCATGGACTGCCAAAGATATGTATTGGGCTATAGTTCTGAGTCCTGTGAGGCTGGTGTTGAATCCCTGTATCTCAGAACTCCTTGAAACAGTTTTTTTTTCTTTCAATTTCATTCACCTTAAGAATTTATGAACTGATACAAATCCTTGCTAGACTCAGCCTCCAGCCCAATCCCAATTCATTTTCTTTAAGCAGAATTCCTGGCTGTGTTTGTTCTAATAATGGGCTGTGACCAATTAATCACACAGCTATTAATAGAAGTACAAGGCAGTACACTGCAAGCTTGTTAGTTTGGCCATGCAAATTTGTGTTTGGTGAAGATGCAAAGAACATCAGTCAAGCTGACAGACAGCTTCACTTGTCTTCTGTGCTGCTGCCCTTACCATTGAGCCGTGACATGGAGCATTCAGGGTGGCATCTGGGGGTGAGAAACTCCTCCAGGCTGGGTAACTTGATGAATTCTGTACCTCAGCGGAGGGAATGGCAAGAAAATGCACCATGAAAGCAAACACTGAACTACTGTGTGAAGGTTATGCTTTTTAAAATAGTTTCCTGCCAGAAGTGAACGACAGAAGTGAATGTAAGCATGGGGAGCTTACATGCAATTAATAATCTAAACTTTGTCCTCCTGACAGCACAGAATTGTTTTATAAATTTTTAAATACATGAAATAGATGTTTGACATGAGCAATTAAGGAAAGCTATTTGGAATTGCAAAATTAATTAAAGCTTTAAAATGTCTTTACACAGTTATAGACAGAAGCAAAAATACTGGAAGTGGAATAATGAAGGAGGAAATTGTTCATACAGAGAAACATTTGAAGCAAGAAATCTTCCTGTTTTACTTCTGAATTAAGTTGCTTATAATTTTAGATGCTCAACAATGATACTTGTGTACATTGGGAGTCTCACAAAACCGGGGAGGTTTTCTATGATAGAAGTCTTGAAAATGTTCAAATTCCCTTTTTGGAGATATTGGGGAGTTATGTTTTATCTATCTTTGGAAAAGGGAAGGGCACATATCACTGAGGCTTAATTTCATGTTTCCTCACATCAACCTTTATATGCCTTTCAGTGGGAAAAGCATTGTTTTTTCTCCATTGAGAGTATTGAGCATCTAGAAGAATTTCTAGGTCTCTAATCCTGTTCCTTGTGCAGGGAAACTCTTCATTATTTTCAGTTTAATGCCTGCATATTGCTGATCATAAACTTCCCTCACAAAGGTGCATGTCATTGTCTCTGTTTACCTGGGAGAATGTGCAGCACAGAAATGGGGGATGATTCATCCACATCATCTTAGTGATCTGGTGATTGAGGCTGCTGTTTTCCTGATGGCTTGTGCCTTACTCATATCATCCTGGAAAGGCTGGCTTGGACACGACCTCTCAAGGCCTCTGCTCACATTTTATATTAATAGCAAGAAGGAAAAATATACTTCAGATAGAATTCTCTCACTTGTTGGAATGAAAAGAGACCCTAATATTACTTCATAATTTTCCCAAACTTTAATTTTGTTCTTTTATTTAGCACCAGTTGCGAGAAGGTCTGGCAGGTTTGGCAATACAAAAATAGACAGAGTCCAACCTGGATCAGGTCAGACATATTTTTGCCCTGTGCTAATAGAATCACTGCTGGTGTCAACTTAATAAGGATATTCTTTTCCTTGACAATTCAAAGCTTTCTAGCTTTTTAAAGAGCTTTAGATTTTAATATTAAGATACTTGGGGAGGCAAGAGTATTTCACTCCAAAGCAGCATACAGTGACTGTAGTGCATCAGGTGAAGTTACCGTGGCTTCCCTAAGGCTTTTGCAGGTCACCCTGGCTGACCTCAGGCCAGTCCTGCCTCCAGAGCTGCTGCACTGCTCACGACCACAGCCTGAAGTTTCCCTGCCCCACGTGTGCCACTGGAGACCTTCTCTTAGATGAGCAGATTCTTCTTTCCTGACAGGCTGGAAAGAACCCTGTCAAACCCTGGCAATATTCATGAGCAAGAAAGTGAGAGGTTCTAGGGCTCTGTGTGGTGGGAAATTACTGATTAGAAAACCGGAATCTGCAGCTGTCAGGGTGCAGCAGAAGCTCTGTGGTTCCCGTTGCAATCCCAACCGGGGCCATTAGGCAGCATGTGTTCACCAATATGCTGAGAGGTTTGGAGAAATCACTGGTAACAAAGGAAGGAACTAAAGCTTTTCAGTGATAATGTAAATCCTGTAAAAAAGGGTAGATCACACATATTTTTTCTCTCCTTTTTTAAATTATATAATTCAAAGACATGCCTAAGGATAAATAGTGTTCAGCTGAACTTGGCATAAATAAGGAGACTGGAGAAGAGGGGAGGCTTTTTATGTGAGTTGTTGGATAAGTGTTAGGGGCTAGATTGGAAGCTCGCTGTCTTTAAAACATCGTACAGTTGGCTGGACAGCTGTTTAAGGTTTGGTGCCGAATGACTTTTGAGCAGGTGTGCAGGAAGCTTCATTTAATTCTCACAGCGACTTTGATAGCTGTGTAGGAGACTTGCCTAGACAGCAGCTCTCCCTAGACTGCACACTGCCAGACACTTTCTGGCCCAACAGCCCCTTTTCTAGCCCTATTGCTTCTCTGGCTGCAGAGGACTGGAGCAGTGGCATTAGCGTCTGCACTGCACTGAACTCTCAGCTTATGCAAAATCCTGTACATTTTGAAGCTACCCTTTATTTGCTCTACTTTAAAAGAACACTGATGTCTCTTCTTTGCACTTACAAGAGACAGCGTTACCAGTCTGAGTCCAGCAGACCTTTTAAATGTCTTTGTGAATGGGATGGTTGTACCTCCAGATTATGTATATTTGTAAGGTGTAATTAAATAAGGTGGATTACTGCCTTGCAGCAGTAATCATCTGGAGAAAAAATAAGTGGAGAACAGTGTTATTTTAGTCACTCTGGCCCTGCTGCCAAGTGCTGAGTGTCTCCATGGCGATTACTGTAACTGTTTATCATCCAATCAATCCTGCAGCAACTATCAGTAACAAATATGCTAATTATACTTTTAAATCCTCATAGTATGATCTGGAACAATCATGTCCTTCCTTAAATGTACACATGAAGGGATCAGACAAGATTCTTTGTGAAATATCTGGGCTCAGGGAAGGGAGTCTTGGACTGTGCAGTTGGGAGTTTGATTGCCTGCATTAGTGTTTTGTGTGCTTTTGATGTGAACCTCACACTGTCTTTGCGTAGTGTGCATTGGTTTGTGTCACTGTGTTCTTAGTCCACATTCCTTTATTGTGACATGAAAGTGGGAGATGTTTCCTAGGAAAACATCTGGAATGTGCTATCCTATAATGTTGGATTTGCAGCACTGTACACATCTCCCTCTGTGCCACACTTGTGTAGACTGGAGGTCAGAGACACCAAAGCAATAAAAACTCTTCAGAAAGTCTCACAGTGTTCTGAGCTTAGCTGAAGAATTTTACCTGAGTTTTTAAGTCATTCTTGTAATGCTGCTGCTTTAAGAAAAATCACAACTTCTGCTTGTCTCACAAGCCTTGGCTTTCTGCCAAGAGCCACCCTTCTCCTCAAAGAGTATTATCACAACTAATGCACTGGAAACCCACTTAAAATGCCAACATCTTCACACTATACTCCAATGCCACATGGAGCCTTGTTCATTGGGGTGGGACTTTTGGATGTTGCTCAGTGCCTGAGCAAGAGGAGATTGGTCATAGGGAACTTGTTACTCAGACACTTCACTGCAGGGCCTTTCTGAACGTAGAATCTATCTGCTAATGACAGCAATTCTTACCTGGGTGATGACATTTCTTTATTCTGCCACAGAAATTCATCCAGAGATTTTCAGGGTCTTTTTCAATGCAGTTTCTACACCAACGCTGCCATCACAAGAACTCATAGAAGATGTCTGTAATGGTGCTGCTGTGGGGCAGACATGGCATCTGTCACACACGTGTGATCTTCATGGTTCCCATGACTCTTCTCTAGTCCAGGTTTCAACTTAGTGCTCAACATGGGCTGAACTGATGAAGTGATGCTGTCCCTCTGATTTTGTAACCAAAGATGCAAAATAAAACTGGGGTAAAATTTCTCATTGAATACAGATTTACAGTGTGTAAGCAGTATTTGTTGAATTCCTTGCAGTTTAAATGAATAAATACGTTAAAAAGGGAGATGTCATAGCTGAGACAGCCATGATACACAGAATAACAGCACATCACTTCAGAAGACTGCAAGCTCTGCCCTTGTTCTTTGTCCCAACCTTTTATACCCCTCATTTCACGCAGTGCACCTGTGAGCCCTCTGGTCCCTTTGGTGGTTGGTCAGTGCACCTGGGCACTCCAGGTCTCATTGCTTTCAATGCTGGTCACCTGCTTCTCACAGCCGTAGCCCATTCCCAATTACCACAAACTGTGCACCTGCAGGGAGATTTGACTGGGTGTATCTTAACTTAAAACCAAACACACTCAGGCTCAGAGAGCCTGTGAGAGCAGAGCCCCGGCACTGCCTGTGTGAGACAAGCAGCAGCTGCTAGCCCATGTTCTTCTGAGAGTTGCTCCTGGTCACCATGTTCCCATCATGAGCAGGACATGGCTGGGGCACAATCCCAGAAAAGGTGAGAAATAGGGTAAGAAATGCTCTTAGCATTACAAAATTCTGTGATCTTCCAGTGCTTGTACCTGCATGAATGGCAAACAGCAGCATTGGTCCAGGGCTGCATTTCACTTACACAAAACTAATTTATGGCAATCCCTAGCTATTACAAAGATAAATGGCAGTCAAATAATTTCATGGTGAAGAATCTGCCAGCAAACTAGGAAAAGGGTGAGCCAGGGAGGCTACAGCTGGATAGAGCTGGACCTGTGCACAGGTGTGAACATAGGAAACTCACCTTATTTTATTCAAAAGATATAAATTAAGAAAAGCCCACTCTTACACCCATTTCCTGAGATGATTGTCTCTCAGATCCCTTAGGAAACACTTCAGTGCAATTGTGACACTGGTGCCCACCGGCTGCTGCAGTGGAGACTGGTCCCTGTGCAGTGGTCAGTGCTGAGGCAGGAGCAGGGGCAGCCAGGCTGTCTGGGAGCGGCGCCTGGAGAAAGCTGTGCTCTCCCTCCACACCTACACGCAGCTCCTCGGGTGGCTGTCACATGTCCCCTGCTTGTCTGACAGCAGTAAGTGCATCGCCTGATGGCAGGATCTGCCTTTTGTTCCAGTGATGCAGAAGTGATCTGTAAGGCTTGTTTCTTGGTCTGACAAGTCTGTTCTGAGGGTTGGTGACAGCTGCCATGCTTTTCTTCAGGAAACCTGAATCTTTGCCACAAGGATTAGGAAGTAAAAGCTTTTTTGGTTTAGTTTCTGTGCATTTGCTGTTCTGGTGGGCTGTTGCCTCTGCTGTGACAGGAATGGGGAACCAGTACCAGCTCCAGAGGGAGCTGCTGCTCTGGGGTCAGAGGCCCAGGCTGAGCTGAGGGGTCACGGGGAGACTTTCCCATGGCCAGTGACACACCTCTGACTACTCCATGCAACCAGGTAAGTCAGGTTGTGGATCTTTTTTGTCACAGTCCCTTCAGCAACCTATTGCAAAGGTCGAAAGTGGCACTTGGCCAATGCCCTTGGGTCTTGCTGTGTGTGGTGCTCCTCCAGGAAGGCCAAGTGTCCTGTGTGAGGAATGCCTGGCCAGGCTCCCAGGGAGGCGTGTGGCACAGGGGCCCTGGAGTTCAGAAATGACAGGTCATAAAACTTGATCCTGTGTGACTGATACAGATAATTGAATAAAGCATTAGCAAGACTCCACTCTGGAGACACAGCTGAGCATGTGTCTGAAACAATAAAACAAGTACAGAGTGGAATATTTGCTTTCTTCCCATGATTTTACCGTCTGCTGGAAGGTTTCCCTTAGCTCTGAAACAGATTTTTGCTTGCTACAATCATGTTACTCAGGTTCACATTACAGGAATCTATGACTAAGCAAGTACCCAGGAAACCTTTCCAAGTGCCTTGTACACTATGCTTCAAATTCCTCTACATATCATATATAAGTGTAAAATGGAGTGCAAAACACACTTTTTTCTTAAAAGCACAGATATTTTCTCCTGAAAAACGACTGCTTTTTTTCCTTCTTAGAAGTAGTAGATGGACAGTTCATGTTCCAAATCAGTCATGCATGCTTGCTGCTTTTATTTGTCCTTTTATTAACTCTGAAGATTTGGCACAAGAGCATTATATAAGATTAAATAATTCTTACATAAGTCTGAGTGAATGCCTTTCATGAAGTACTGGGTGCTTATCATGGCTATAAGTAAAAATGAATCACTTCCTTTTTAAACTGGAGCTTTCAACCTTGTATTCTGTGTGGTTAATTGCCACAAACCAAAATAACCTTTTGAGCTCTATGAATTTTCACAGCTGCAGACTGGAGGAAAAAGCCTCTCACCAATAAATAGAAACTTAAGAATTTCAAAAAGAAATTATTCCCCATTCTAATTGCCTCTTTTAGCACAAAGCCCAGCTCACTTATGCCAGAATGTTAAATGCTCCTAACAGGTCTGTAGAGCCAAGAACCTGAATATCATCCAAAGGACAGAATGAGAAAGAATAAAAGCAGGACAGTATGAATTCCACACTTTAGAGCAGCACAGAGCACAGCCAACAGGTCAGGAAGTGTAGGTAATTAGCTTTTGCTAAAAGCTGCAGACTGAGTAGAATCAGGGCTCAGCAACCCAGTAACAGGATCAGGGAGAGCTCTGAACATGTCCCTAAATACAGGGAATTACAGGAACATACTTTGTGCATGCTTTTAAACTATGGGACTATGAATCCAAGGACAGATTAGTCTGTGGAACAGGAATTGGCTAATCAGGAACCTAGGAGGAAACTGGGAGAAAGGCTTATTTCCAGTGTCCTTAATAGAAATACTTGAGAACCAGTACTAGAAAAGGTCAGAAACTGTAGAAACAGCACTGGGACTCTGTTGTAAAACTCAGTTTTGCTGGAGGAAAAGTTCTTTGGCCTGTCATCCTTCTCCACTCTGGGAAGGTCATCTCCTGGTATAAGAGTTCCTTGCTTCTCTGAAAGACAAGTAAGAGCAGCCCTGAAGGATCTGGTGTAGAAATTCTGGGTGGGCAGTAGGAAGACACGGAAATAAAAGGGAGGCTGAAGGTCAGATAACCACTGGCTGTCATGTTAAGGAGGTAGCGGAAAGAAATGAGGAAAGCAAAGAGAGGTGTTTGACAGATATCAAATGAAGCAAACAGTCTCACTGAAAGAGTACCTAAAGCTGGAGAGGAGAACAAAGTTAAAAACATTCTGCTATAACAGTGTGGTAAGTCATCAATACAGAAACTGAAATCCCTTGTTGGCAAACACAGAAATACTGAGTGCTGGATACAGTCAGTATATTAAAAGACCAGTGGATGGCAGCATATTTTTAATACCAGGATACAGGGTTGTCATGCCACATGTTTTGGTTGTAGCTCATCTGCTGACTAACACATCATGTGTCCCAAGAACAAATCCACGTTTGACTCTGGTAAGTCAGCACAAGCTGCAAAGATCTGTGTATTTTATGTGCAGATCGTGTTTCTGCAAGACAGTGGTGACCACTGTTGTAGCTGTCTCACACTAAGTCATCTGGAAGACCATGAGCATATTCACAAAAACAGGACTCAGCTGCATACACTCTCTCTGAGTTTATAAGAATATTTTAGGAATAAAAATTCCAAATACTATGCCTGAAGAATCACCTTAGGGTATTACTTCTGATACTTCAGTATGGTCTCAGTCCCAGGTTTATTGCTATGCCATAAAGCTGATGATTTCTTCTCAAAAGCTGGAAATAAAGTCTGTAAATTATAGCTAAATTTTTTAGATATAAAATTATATATGAAGACAAAAACTGTGTACCACTTTAGGTCATAGCATAACACCCATCCAACCCAAATTTGGTGAGCATGAAGCAATTACAGCAAACACTTATTTGCTAATTAGACATCAAAAAAAAACCCCAAAAAAACCAAACTCACATTATTCTTGATTACCATATTTATTGACTCTAAGTGGAAAAAACCCAACAAGTCTTAATGGATTTGACTCATTACCATACATACTGTCTATATTCCCTGTTCATGTAAGTTTCAACTGAGAAAAATACACATTTTAAAAGAACAGTTTCTATATTAATTTAATAAACAAACTTCCAATAAACTTCTGAAAGTTGGAAGGAAAGCTTTTCAAGGAGTTATAGCTCATGTTTTCTGAAGCAAAACATTTGATGTAGAGCACACCTGACATCTGACTTCATACACCTCAGAGGTTTTCTATGTAGTCTTCACTAAAGTGTACTTACTAAATGTTTCACATTATCAGAGCATGAGTTCCTCCATCAGCTTTCAAACCTGTGAAATAGGTACTCACTGTAAACAAGGCTTCTATAAAAGGACAGTTCAAATAGAAATAAAAAAGGGCATTAGTAGCCAAGTTTCTTTGGGAGATAGGTTGCATTTGGTTCTAAATTCCTTAAGAAAGAGCAGCAGACAAAAAGCATGGTAATAATTTCTATTATTTGAAGCTCTTCAGTTTTAAGAGTATTTGTAAAAACAGATCTGATTATAACAAACTGAGATTTGCATAATTAACTTTGAAACAAAGCATTCTTAGTGATAAATGCATTAAGAGCTGAAATAATAATGTTAAAGACAAGCTATTGTTTGTCAAGTTGTCAGATATGTGTGCTGAAGCTTCCCTTCTAATTACAAGATGTTTAGTACAGCACAACAGATATTTTAAAACTAATACAGATGCCGGAATGTTTCTTCAATTGTAGTGCACTTCATCTGAGAAGATTACCATGACAAAATATGAAAAGGAAAGAGGACAGAAAGCAATGATTTATAGACGTTCTAATTTTTCACTTAGAAATTCTTCCACACTATCTGTATTCCACTTGAGGATGCTCAGTTCTTCTGCAATGTTCCCACTGTCATCCAGCAGCTTTAGTACAGGGTCAGAACCACGCACATACTGGGGGGAAAGAAGGAAAGTCAGTTACCTTAATCAGCAAATGCATTCTTCATACTAACACTGCCCCTGCTCTCAAGTGATTTTAATCAGTTCAGACTTCTGACCTGCATTTAATGCCAGAGAGAGGAAAGTGGAGGAACAGGTTAATTGAAGGGGGGTTTTGGTCAGAAACATCTCCTGGTTCTCTTTGGTGCATCACAGCAGTTACTGCCTGTGCAGAGGGGCACTGCCATTGGCCTGGCTTTGAAGGAGGGTAAGGAGGATTTACTCCAACTGTTTTAAGTTACCAAAGCTAGATTTTTGATGAGGAATGATTTTTCTTATATGATCAACAGCCTTTTTACCATTTTAGAAATTCTGAGTCACTTTAACAGGTTGAAATTCTACTATCAATATAAAGAGATTAATTTGCACATTTTTTCTGGTAATACTTGATACCAATTGTAGTCTAGACTGCTTTGATGTTCAATAAATCTACAAAGTTAAAAAAAACCCAGACGTACAGAAGGAGAAAAAGCTTTTGAAATAAACTGGAGAACATGGAGACATGAATGCGTGAGACAGACAGAGGAAATCTGTTTTACATAGAATCTGCTGCTGAGAAGACAAATCACTTATTGCAGCCATGCATAGTATGAAATGATTCCAGATGGTGCCATTTGGGCAACAGAGATGGCAGCACAAGATGTGAGAATCAAGATGTGTATCTTTGAAGTACACTTGAAGTTCACATAGGATTTTAAGAGGAAGGTGAAGTCTTAGATTAGATCTTGAAAGCAAAGAATTGCTGGAGCTTAAGGCAGTGCAGCTTATGCAACTTTGCATATATGCAAGTCATAAGAAACACCATTCAGTATATGCATTTTTATAAAGCTGGATGTCTGAAGTATATGGAGAAAAACCAGCACAATAGAACACAGCAAAGGAATTCTGACAGGGAGAAGAAAAATCCAAGAATCACTGAATGTATGGAAATGGGAGCTCCATAAGAAAACTAGGGGAGAACAAAATAGGAGAAACTATGACAAAATAGCTTGAGTAAATCCAAGATATCTATAAAGTTAGAACAGAATATAAACATTCCTCAGATTCTTTTCCCATCTGCTATAACAATAAATTTTTTTGGATTAAAACCCCAACCAAACAACAATAAAATAAACCAGAACCTCACCACCACCAAAGAATTACTACCAGTTACTGAGCAGTAAACAAATCAATATTACTAGCAAGAACTTCTAAAAATTCACACTGGCAATGCAAAATATATGTCCTCTACTAAAGGATGACTTGATCAGCAAATAGAAAAGAATCCACAGAACTGTCTCCACCAAATGTAGTTCTTCATAACATCACAAACAAGAAAGTTAGGCTACTACTTACCTTGATTTGCAGTCCCCTGAAGAGTTTTGGCTTATCACTCCTGACAAAAGCTACAATTTGGAGAAAAGAAAGAAAATCAAATTCTCCTCTACTTGCATTAAGTAGATTTATGTCAAATTAGTAATCCCCAAATTATTGTTTTTTAATTATGCTTTAGAACATATTTTAATGTTAAAATCTTAGTACCTTCACAAAATTAATAATACTAAATTTACTATGCCAAAGAAACACCTGTTTTTGCTGGTGATCCAAACAGGAATTCTGTCTGCTTGGAATTTCCTTGAACACTAGTGCAAAAGTGTAAGGCACTTTATCTGCACAAACAACTGACAGCCTTCAGCAGACTGGCCCATATGCTGCTGCTAGGGAAATGGGAGGAAAAGCGTTGGAGCGATCAAAATCTGGCTGAGGATCAGCTTTGTGAGGGAGGCTGAATGCGACTCTCCACACGCTGCAGCTCTGCGGGGGACAGGGCACACAGGAAGCTGTGGGAAGAGGTGTTATTCTGCTGAACAAGATGGTCAGTCTTGTCTTCCAGAGATCTCTGAGATTATGTGTTGAAAACCAGCAAGAAAACAAAGCTAAAACCAGGAAGAGAAGCTTGTATTGCCTCTTCTCTTGACTCCTGAAGGCAGTCAGTATCAATCCCCTACTTCCTAGCACTTCACCCTAATGAATGTCTGAGTGCTAAAAATATTTAAAATTTATTAAGAAAATAACAGTTCTCATTCTTCTTCTTCACATGCTAAAAGCTGAATTTAGTATCTATATTGACATTAAGTGGATTCAGGATGCTCCCCAAAGATGAACCCTGTCAGTACAGACTGACTCCTACCAGGGTGCCAGCTCCATTAAAGTTGCTTTTTCAAGGTTAGACAACAATGAATCTCTCACAAATTGCAGTGCATCCAGCTGGTGCATGGAGATGAGCACAACCTCAGGACTAATGTTTCATACTGCCTGACGAAGTGTAGTGCTTTCCTCAGTAATTGCAGACATATCCACTGGCATCTTTATACCTATCTTTACGTTATTGCAGACAGATAGCTTAACACTTTCTCAGCATGGTTATACAAAGTGGCACTTACTTTCTTCACTCTTTCACCAAGCTCCTAGTCCAGATAAAAATCATATACACTGCTTGCTGCACCAACTACTACACAATATAAACAAGTTAAAAAAATACCAATGGCCCATGGAGCTGTCAGATGTACCAAGCCCCTGAAGAAAATGAGTTGTCTCATTCAAACTGTCTTTATTCCTTCCACAGAGTACACACTAATGTCACTGTAAGCTGTGTACAACAATTTCAAATAGCACAAAATAACCACTACTCACTCACAGACTGCAGTTCGATTCTGATTTAAACTCAAACACGTATTTTGAACTTAAGTATTTCCCATGCTCTTGTGATATGTTGTCTTGATTGTCATCAAAAGTAATGTGCAAAAAAGCAGCAAAGACATTTCTTATTATTTGTTAAGTCCACAGACTGTTGAAGTGTTTCTGGAGGAATTTTTCCATATTTTTCTTCAACTTAAATCTAAAGCTGAAACCAGTCTCTAGAGCTTTATATGAAAAGAAGGTTGTAAGAAGCAGTCAGTACAGTGGGTGACTAATTACAAAATGGTAAGAGAGCATAGTAAAATGGATAAAGTTTCTGAAGCAAATCTGAACTCTGGAACTTGACTGTAATAAAATATTGCCTTTGGGAAACAACCTCAGGTTACAGCACTTCAAGCTTGTAACAGGTGTGAGGATTTGTTACTTGAGTGATAGATGAAAGCTTATTTGCACACAAGAGGCTGTTCTCTGGCTGCAGTGTTGGACTGAACAAGCTCACATAAAGTAGAAACACATTAGGTGGAAGAAAGTATTCTATAGACAGCATTACATTCTGCCACATTAAAAGCAGCTATTACACACTTGTATCAATGTCAAATGTCTAAATCTTCTGAAAGCTGAAGCACTACAGAATGCTTTTCCTGAAATTTTAGACAGCTGGAACAAAATTAGTTTCTGTTATGGCATATTTATTTCTAATGCTGATCATAGTGACTTTCTGCATCACTCACTTGAATTGCAATGCAACAAAGAAAAACACTCAATGTACAAATAACTTAATTTGTATATTCTGAATTTCAGAAGCTAAAATGAGAAACTCAAATACTGACATGCGTTAAAGCCACAGATTATCCCATCAAACGCTTTTTTTTTCCTTTCCACAAAATCAGTCCTTGAGTTGAATTAGCAATCTTTGAAATGAAATGATGGGGTTAGGAAGTCAGATGCAGTTACAGTGCACATTTAGGGACATATGACTGCTTGCTTATCATGGGATATGGTGCACATGCTCCACCTTCACACTGCTCCAACAGCTTCCCCTCTACACCCTGACATCAGCATTACTTCTTATGGGTCTATCTATAAATGGTATTTACACATCATCTATTATACACTATTATTTAGTAGTTTGTTGTTTAATACTAAATCCTATTCAAACTATCTCCCCATTTTCTTCTCTCTGTAGCAGCTTTAAAAATTACACACCACAGAGAAACAAATCTTTCTCTAAGCTATCTGTGGATGAGCAGGGGAGGCATTTTCCACAGTGACTTCTGCAAGATGAACCCTGAGCTCGGTGCCATGACACCATGTTCTGGTGAATTAAACCCCGGACCAGAAGTCAGAGCTGTTCTCCAGACAGCTCTGCAAAACCACTTCACCTTATGCTCCAGTAAATGATGAGCAGTACCAAAGCACTTCTGTTGGAAGGCACTCCTGAGGTGTTCCTGAAGAGCAGTCAGGACTGCCCCACAATCAGCTACAACTACAGGGTCAGAGAAGTGTGTATGAGCATTTTAAAGCCTGGCCCACACTGAACAGTGCTTTTAAAGACCTAAAACAAGCCTTTACTTACTACCACAGTAGAATGGAGAAGTCACTGCTATTGTTACAATGCCCATTTGTTCTGATACAAAACACAGAGGTGTAATAAAGTCCGTGAAAACTAGCTTGTTGGAGTAAAATCCCAGAGCCCTAAGTGGAGACTGTAGGAGCCTCAGAATCACTGTGGCCAAAAGGGCGAGTCTGTGTATATGCACACACACCTGCACTACTCTCTGAGGTGCAGCAGGACACAGCACAAGAGAACTTCCTGACCCAAAATGGACATGAAGCCTCTCCCCAAGCAAAATAAACAGGTGTCCTGAGTAAACTTGAATAAACAGCAAGTGTAATATTACTTCAGATAAGCTAAAGGGTAGTCTGTTTGCTTGGCCATGAATTATTAGACACAAGCTGTTTGAAAATAAGAAATTTTACTGAGATGCAAGTGCATAATGTTGCAAAATTTTACATAAAAAAGGCACAAAGGACTTGACCATACAGACTTGACAATTTTGTACCTGAAATGAACTTGAACTAAAGAACATTTTATTGAGGCATTGCCAATTATCAAGTGTTAAATCCATGAAAAAGAAAAGAAATCAAACAAAAGGTAGAGTAAGAGTGGGACATTTTATGAAGACAGGAAATTCCAACATTTAATAATGCCACCAATAGTAAAGCATTGCTAAGAAAATTGGAAATACTTGCTAGAAATGTGAATATGTAAATCACTGGGCAAGGCAAAAGCATTAATGTCTTCCCTCAGCCATTTGTTTTGGGCACAAATACATGCTCTGCAGTTTTGAAGATGGTATGAGTCTGCTTCAAAAGTTACAATGAAAGCAAATAAAAAAGACTAAACTACGGCACACAACAAGCATTTATTTACATTTTAATGACTGTAGCTCTGTACCTTTTGGGACCTCAATTTGAGATAAAAATTTAAGAATTCATATGGCACATCAATAACTACTATTTGTAGTCTCTTAATCAAGTTACAATGCAGCTGTTCGTGATTTTATAAAAAGCACCACATGCTTTCAGAAATGAATCCAAGACAGAGCTCCAATCAAGCCTGAAGAAGAAACTTCAAAAAATCCCAAAGATGGGGTACTTTTATAAGCAGTTGGGCAAGAGACATTTCTCAGTCTGAAGGGAAGTACTGTTTTAATTTGTGCATCATCTATTCGCAAAAGATTACAATAAAGCAATGCCTGTCTCCCACTACAATATCCATAGTTCTTAGCAAGAGTTTTAGTAAAGCTTTTATCTGTGCAAGATTTAAGGTTAATATAATTTTCTTTCTTTTGTCAGTATTTATGAATTGCAGATTAAAATAACTAGGAAATGAGGGATCTTACCTCATATAATACAATCCCGTAAGAAATTACATTTTAGTAGCTAAAAGAATTCCCTTAACACTTGGAGAAGTTAGGTGATATAATAGTGCTGATTGACTCTGAAGTCAGAGTATTTAATGTAGCTGCACACTGCATCAGTTCAAGGATTAAGGACCTTGTTTCTAGAATAGATTTGCTGGAAGCATGTCCATTTCTTAACTCACAAGGAGAGGTGAGAATTATTTTATGGAAAAAAGAAAAAGAATGGAGAGAAATATGAAAGGAATGTTCAATGAAAAAACCCTGTCTAATTCAGTTTTTTAAACAAACTGGAGAGAATGTAGGAGTCTAAACACCAATCTCTTATCTTATGGTGAACAGAACACAGCTGCCACTGAAAAGTCAGCTTAAAACAAATATGCAAGATTAATCACTGACCCAGCTAATTCATTATTCTATTCCAGAGTCTCAATTTTATGGATGTCTGCTAAAAAACTGTCATTGTGTTACCTGGCATATTAAGATATTGCTTCATCTATGAATCTTGTCACTTAGATTTTTTAATATTCTACTTTGATGGAGTGCTTTTTAATGACAAATGTTTAAGAACAATTTTATACAGAACAATTTCAAAATATATGCAATATAGAAATTAATTTTAGAGTACAGAATTTATAATGAAGCACTTTAAGGGAAACTTATCAGTAAGAGTATTTCAGTACTGAATTTAAAGGAGGCATACAGAAATGTGGTCTGTTATCAGACTTATCACAAGAAACTGTATCTGAAAAAGCTAACAGACATCCTTAGCCACATCACAAATGCCAGATTTCGTGGTTTGGTGTGGCACTACAAACATTAACATCCAGTTCAAGACTGAGATAATCTTGCTGAAGACCAAACTTTTCCATCCTCTTGCTGAGGACTAGATTTTTATCATCACTTCTCACTCCTTTGCTTTCCTAGTATATACAAATACATTCCATATGTAATGATTCTCACATTTCAGGCACACAGGTGGATTGAGCAACTGTTTATAGCTGAAGATTATATAACCAGTAATTTTGAAAGAAACTTTAACAGAGAAGGACTGAGCAACCCACAGCTTCTTCCAACTGTGTAACTTTTACAAACCTTTATTAATTCAACTGATTTCCATCCTTAACTATTTTAATATGTGAATCACATAATAGAAAATCCAACCACAACAGAAAAACAATGAAACAACACTGCTCATCCCTTAGCCAAATAAAACATAATCCAGATGTAGCCTGAGACACATGAAGTCTGTGGGACTAAGCCAAGTAACAAAACAATTTACACAGGTACTTAGAGGTCAAGACTTCACAGTTATTAATCTCAGAATACAGTAGTAACATATACTAATCCATGTAAAATCCTGCAATTAACAATGCCATTTTTGTATATTCTTGGGAGAAAAACCAAACACACCTAAACAAACTCTGACAAAACCCTCACAGAAGCTATAGAAAAGGATTCAGTTATTTGTGATGAGACATTGTCAGTGACAGGATACACAGCTGAATGAAGCCTACAAAGAAAATGCTCCAAAAGCAGCAGCATGACTTTAAGGCAATCTAACTTCCATAGCAAATGTCCAAGTGAAAAGCTGAAATAAAAACACTTCTTGAATGCAAATGTCTTAAGATGGAGACATTAAAAACTGTTTCTGTTAAAGTTAAAATAAAGGAGAAAATCTGGGTATTCTGAGATTAATACTAGTGAAGACAAGTACCAGCAGAAAGAATATATTCTACTGCTTTTAAAAATTTTTAAGTATGCTTCTATATACATATCCCATCTTCCAACCTCTTCTAGTACCCTAGCTGTAAATTTGGTTAAGGTAAGTTTAGATTGAGTAGCTGCAGTAATTGGTGATGAAAACACAAAAAAAAAAAATTAAGTGCACTACTCAGTTCTTTTTTAATTCTTACTGTACCAAATCAAAACTGGTGGTCAGAATAGAGATCCCTTAAAAAAAAAAAAAAAAGAAATTTATCCAGCCAATTAAAAAAGTAACCTATATGATAAAAAGAATGTCAATATTTGAAGAGGTTTAGATAACTAAGAACTGAAAGGAAAAAACACCAGTCACAATTTTCAAGTTTTTCCTTCTGCACCATTCCAAGTCTTTGGAACATGTTTCAAAGTGTGCACACAGCAGGAATTGAGGGCCATTCCCTTCAAGAATCTACACATGAAGATAACTGAGGACACAATGCAGGCTGGAGTCAGCCTAACAGGAGTTAGCTGACTTAAAAAGGAGTTAACCTTTTCCTTCAAACCTGTGGCTCAAATGAGCACTTAACTGTTACAAATCCAGAACCATAAAGCAGCTGAGTGAATGGGCAACAACAGTAGAGAATATTTTTATCTTTGCTAAATTTGAACGGTCATGGAGATAATATGGACTCCTGCACTAATGAAGTTAATCTCCTCTTGCCCCTCAAGTATGACAAGTCATTTAAAGAATTCTAATTTGGACATTTTATACAGTGGAAAAGAGAAGAGAGCTCTGGCCTTGTCATTCAACTCAACTGTGTGGGCAGAGGCGGCAGGAAAGGATATAATGCAGTACAACTTACGTAAATTGTAACCTGTTTTAAAACCCTTTTTTTTCCACACTGTTTGTCAGCCAGCCTTCAAACAGGGAGGTATTAATACTTCCCACAGTAGATGGAGACATGCTGTTTGTGCACTTTTAAATTCTAAAGCTAGATTAGTACTTATGTCCCACTATGTCCAAAGTACAGCATTAGGGAGTATAGTATTAGGGTCCTCATTACAGGAAAAAACCCCAAAATAACCATAGTACTGGTAGTACCTAAGCTCCTCCCTAATTTACAATAAAATCTGAGTTTGAAAGTTCTCAGAGATTCTTTTCCTGCAGCTTCCTCCCATCAGACACTGATGGTACTGATTTTCCTTTTGCACTACTGTATTCCATTCCTGTTAGTTGACTGTCATTATGTCGCCCTGATTCTTGAGTTTTCTTAAGCCTTCTGAATTTACATTCTATTAGGAAACTTTCCCACACAGTTTCTGTAAATAATGTATTGTTTTGCATTCCTCCATGGGGGTGGAGAGACTTGATGTACTAGTGCTTTGTCCAATGTCTTTGGAGAGGTGGCCCGTTCACTCTCCAATCCACTGTCACCTTTGGAGAAGTATAAAAGTTGGAGTCAGAAAATAAACGCTCTCTTTTTTGCCTTGCAAGGTAGCAATTGGCTCGCGTTTGCTTTCTCGTGTCCTATAGCGACATCTGGTGACCGCCGAAGTGTATTGCAGCTTAGGCTGGGAACTTGGTGAGGTTTTTTCTGTTTGTTTAGAGCGTTGTCTATTGCTGGTTTTTTTTGGTAATGGAGAGCTTTGAGGGCATTAGGGAGGAGTCTGTGGCTTTGGACGTTTGGAGGGAGGTGCTGAAGCGGAAACGCGTTCCCTTTTATTGGGATGATTTTGAGAGGCTTTTTTTATGGGCAAGGGAGCAGGGATTCTTTCCCAATCTTGCTGAGGCCCTTTCCTGGGAGAATTGGTCTCCCGTGGGAGATCGCCTCCTGGATGCCCTGCTTGATAATCGTTTTGAAGATGTTGGGCCACTGATGATGCTGTTTAAGAGGCTGGATGCCATTTGGCAGGGGTCTGAGGTTGGCAGTTCTCGGGCTTCTCTGGGGGACCTATCTGTCTTGGATGCGGATGCTGGGGAAGCCGAGTCTCTGTACAGTTGCCCTGATTCCCCTAGCCCCGGGGGGAGTGAGCCGGAAGGTGGCTCCTCCTCTGGTGTGGCTCGGGCTCCCAGGCCACTGACTTCAGGCATCCGGTCGGTGGAGCCGGTTCGGCCGCCTCGCCCTGCCCCGCGCCGCAGGCGTAGTGGGCTGGGCGGGAAAGCACTTTCTCTTTGTGCCTTCCCGGCGCTCGGGGGTGAACGGGGGCCCGTGGATCAGCCCCCGCCTCGGATTGCGTCTGACTCGGTGACGGTGAATTGCCCGAACTGTGGTGTTACATTTCCCCTGGGGAAGACACAGGCGCATTCGCCTGGTCCGGTCTCGGGCTCATCTTCTGAGGAGGAACCCGCTCCGATCCCTGAGCCTGCGCGGCCTGCCGGGCATGCGCAGGCGGTGGGGGCCGCCAAAGGCGGGGCCTTGGTCACTGTTCCATCGGACCCCGCCCCGGCAGGCGGGCAGCCCGCCCCGTCCCGCCTGATGGGGGCGGTGCCCACCGGGAGGCTGCGCGGCGCGGGTCCGACGCTCCTTGGGGGCGTGCCGGACTCCCTTGTGTCGTCCCGCGGTGACGTGTCTCCGCGCGCCGCGTCTCCCTCTTCGCCCCGTCCTTCCCCCGTCCCGGGGGATGGGAGCGCTGCGCTGGGGTTGCGGTCTGCGCCTCCGCCTGCGCCCGCCGCGGTGCCTTCTGCTGATACTGCAGACAGCACCGCTGGGGCGCCGGCTGGTTCGGTTCCGCCTTCCCCGCCTGCCGCGGGGGCCGGGACTGTGGCACAGCGGGGCGCTGGGGTGTTCACCTTTAGCGCGACTGCTGACGCGGCCGGCGGGAGACCGGTGACTCCCCGTGGCCGCGGATCCTCCCAGTCGACCTTGTGGACCCTCCCTGCCTGCCAGGTGACCGTGCGTCCGAAGGACCACGGGCGGTTTTGGCAGGAGGTCCTGGATAAGGCTGAGGAGATGTGCGACTTCGGCCCCTCGCGGAGCCTGCCGGATCAAGGGGAAAGCTCCTCTGGCTCTGCTGATGCTGCGGGGGGCGTGGTGTCCGGTGATGTTGCACCGCCTCGCAGCCCAGGGGCTGCCAGTGTCCCGGAGGCTACGGGACACGATACAGTGGATAATGCAGCCTTACCAGGAGGTCCTCAGGCTTTCCCTGTGCTTAGGGGTGTTACTCATAACACTCATGAGCCTTTTTCATTTAAGGTGTTGAAGGAAATCCAAGACACCGTTGCACAGTATGGTGTTGGGTCTGCTGAGGTTATGCAGACGATCCGATTACTTGCTGCTAACCTGCTGACGCCTTTCGATATTCGTTCTGTGGCTCAGGCTCTTTTTGACCCTGTGGAATTTGACGTGTTTGAGGACAAGTGGGCCGCTTTAGTGGCCGGTGCAGTACGGAAGAATGCTACGCGGGGGCAGCAGGATCCCAGACGTGTAGCTACCGCTGACATGTTGATGGGCACAGGTAATTATGTTGATCCTCAGGGGCAGGCGGGATACAATCCTCTCGTGCTTGAGCAGTGCAGGACGTTAGGCTTAGCAGCTGTGATCCAGGCCTTAGAAATGGCTGCCCCGATGGAACCCTTTCTGACTGTTGTTCAAAGGGCCGATGAGTCATTCATGCACTTTGCATCGAGGTTGACTGCCTCGGTGGAGCGGCAGGTGGTAGAACCTGAGCTAAGGCGAATGGTCCTTGCGAGATTTGCTAGGATCCACTGCAACGCAGAATGCAAGAGAATCATACAGGCTCTTCCTGAAGGGGCTACACTTTCACAGATGGCAGCGGCCTGTGCAGACCTAGGCCCCTCGGTTCGGAAGGCGGATGCTTGGGCTGCTGCTGCGCAGCCGGTCTGGGCAGCACCGCAGGGCTGGCAGCAGCCCCGGGGTGCTGCTCAGGCGAGCACCAAACGGGGGAAGAAAGCACAGAAAGGAAAATTTCCCTCGTATGTTTGTGGCCGGTGTGGAAGGCCAGGCCATCCTGCAGAGGTTTGCAAGGCGACGGTTCATGTTAATGGCCAAGCACTCCCGGGCCCGGGAAACGGGAAGCGGAGCGCGAAGGGGGGGCGCGCTCAGACACAAGTTCCTCTCCAGACCCCAGAGCCCATGGAGGTCTGCTCGGCCAGCTTGTCGCCAGCACCCGCGGGTCAGCAGGTGTGGATGTCTGCACAGCAGCAACAGTCGTGTTAGACTCTTGCAAGGTGCACAAGGTTCCCCTGGACGCCTTTGGTCCCTTGGGTGAAGGCATGAGCGCCTTCCTCATGGGGAGGTCTAGTGCCACCCTTCAGGGCGTCATTGTGCACCTGGGTCTCATTGATGCAGACTTCACAGGGCAGATTTGTGCAATGGTTTCCACACCCACACCCCCTGTTACGATCCCAAAAGGGACACGGCTTGCTCAACTTGTGCCTTTTAAGTCTTCTGTGCGCAGGACGACTGACCGGTTGCGAGGTGATGGCGGTTTTGGATCCACTGGGCCGCCTCAAGTTCACTGGACTGCTGTCCTGACCAAAGACCGTCCCGAGATGCTGTGTACCCTCTCCATCCCTGATGCAACACCGTCAGAGATCCGCCTGCGCGGGCTCCTTGACAGCGGCGCTGATGTCACGGTTCTCTCCCTTGCCGCCTGGCCTCCGGACTGGCCCCTGGATCCAGCGGAGACGTCTGTTGCGGGCCTGGGGGGAACAGCACGGTGTTATGTGAGCCAACGGCCTGTGCTGGTCACAAACCCAGAGGGACAGACGGCCTGGATTAGGCCTTATGTTACTTCTTCTCCTGCTAACCTCTGGGGGAGGGATGTTCTATCTGCGTGGGGGGTGCGCATTGGGACGGGTTTTTGATGGGGGCCACTGCAGCGAAGGGCGCAGAGTGTCCTACGCCTCCTATACGGTGGCTGGTGGATACACCTGTTTGGGAAAACCAGTGGCCCCTCCCTCAAGATAAACTGATCGCCCTTCGGAAATTGGTGCAGGAGCAGCTGGACCAGGGTCGTCTGGAGCCTTCTAACAGTCCCTGGAACACCCCTGTTTTCTGCATCAAAAAGAAGTCTGGGAAATGGAGGTTGTTACAGGACCTCCGGAAGGTCAATGCTGTCATGGAAGGCATGGGAACATTGCAGGCGGGCATGCCATCGCCTACCATGCTTCCTGCAGGCTGGCCGATCTTCATCGTGGATTTGAAGGATTGTTTCTTTACAATTCCTTTGCATCCCGATGACAGACCGAAATTTGCCTTCACGGTGCCAGCAATTGACAATGATGAGCCTGCACAGCGATATCAATGGAAAGTTCTGCCACAGGGGATGCGCAATTCCCCGGTCATATGCCAATGGTATGTGGCCCGTGCCTTGTCTGGAGTTCGCAAGCAGTTTCCTGATGCACGTCTGTATCATTATATGGACGACATCTTGGTGGCTGCGTCCACTCAGGATGAGCTGCTGAGGATTCAGCCTCGGTTGCTCGATGCTTTGCATGCTCATGGGCTGCAGGTGGCTCCAGAAAAGGTTCAACAGCAACCTCCTTGGAAGTATTTGGGGGTCAAAATTCTGGAACGGACAATCCAACACCAGGAGGTGCAATTTGCACACTCGGTGAAGACACTGAATGATGTTCAAAAACTGATGGGTGTCATCACCTGGTTACGTCCATACTTGGGACTAACCGATGCACAACTGTCTCCTGTGTATGATCTGTTGAAAGGAGACTCTGATTTAAAATCACCTCGCACATTGACCCCTGAGGCACGTCAGGTGCTGGAGGAGGTTCAGCAGGCTGTTTCTGCCCGTCAGGTTTATCGCATTGATCTTTCCGTTGATGTCGCTGTGTTCGTTACCACTCCAGATTCGCATCCCACAGGTATCATTGGTCAATGGAGTGACAAATGGTCCGATCCCTTGCACATCTTGGAATGGGTTTTCCTGCCCCATCAGCCGCAGAAGACGGCAACGACATTGGCTGAGTTGATTGCTCGGTTGATAATGAAATGCCGGCAACGGTGTTTGCAATTGATGGGTGCGGATCCTGCAAAGATCATACTCCCGATATCCCGGGAGGACTTTGACTGGAGCTTTGCACACTGTGTGTCCCTGCAATGTGCTCTAGAAAACTTTTCAGGGCAGATCACTTATCATTTGCCCAGCCACAAGCTACTGCAGGTGGCAAAATCTATGCAGATCTCTTTGCGGCCCAAAAATAGTCAGGAACCTGTGCAAGGACCCACCGTCTTTACTGACGGTTCGGGGAAAACAGGAAAGGCCATTGTTACTTGGAAGGACGGATCTGAGTGGAAGGTTCTGAAAGGTCATCAGGATGGGTCGGCCCAAGTGGTTGAGTTGAGGGCCGCTGTTATGGCATTTGAGAGATTTTCCCAGGAACCTTTCAATTTGGTCACGGATTCTGCCTATGTGGCTGATATCGCACAGCGGTTGGGTCACTCAGTTTTGAAGGAGGTCAGTAACCCTGCCTTGTTTCATTTACTGAGGACCTTGTGGTGTGCTATTCAGGCCCGGGTTCATCCGTTTTACGTTCTGCATGTGAGAAGTCACACCAATTTACCAGGGTTTGTAGCAGAAGGTAACGCGAGGGCTGACAAGTTGGCTAATCCGGCGTGGGTAGCACCCCAGCCTGATACACTCGCACAGGCCAAGGCATCACATGGGTTTTTCCATCAGAATGCACATACTCTGCAGAAGCAGTTTCAGCTAACGCCAACAGAGGCTCGTAGCATTGTTGAGTCCTGTGACGACTGCCATGCACTTGCTCCGCCTTTACCAGCAGGGGTAAACCCTAGAGGCCTTAGGGCCTTGGAGCTTTGGCAGACTGATGTCACCCAGATTGCCGAGTTTGGCCGGCTCAAGTATGTGCATGTCACGGTGGACACGTTCTCCTCTGCGATGTGGGCTTCCGCTCACACTGGAGAAAAGGCTCGTGATGTCATTGCCCACTGGAGGCAGGCCTTTGCCGTTCTAGGCATACCTTCTGCTGTGAAAACTGACAATGGTCCTGCTTATGCATCGCAGCAGGTGCGGCAGTTCCTACAGTTGTGGGGTGTGTCACACAAGTTTGGTATCCCCCATTCTCCAACCGGCCAAGCTATTGTAGAACGCGCTCATGGTACTCTGAAGCGGGTTCTTCAAAAACAAAAACGGGGAATGCAGGGTGAGACCCCGCACAGTCGGTTGGAGAAAGCATTGTACACCATCAATCATCTTACAGTGCAGCAGAATTCAAACAACCCTGTCATTTTAAATCATCATCTCTCATTGCAAGCTGCAGACGAGGCACATCAGCCTCGAGCAAAAGTTCGAGTGCGGAATTTAGTCACTAAACAATGGGAAGGTCCCTATGACCTTATCGCTTCGGGGCGTGGGTATGCTTGTGTATCCACAGATACTGGGGTACACTGGGTACCTTCAAGGTGTGTTCGTCCTGATCTGCAACCGCAGAGACAGAATCTGACAAACGGGCAACATAGAAGCCGTGACCAAACTGAAAGTCATCAAATGGATGGATCATCGAGTGATGACTCAGTTGAAGATGACGGTGGGTGATCACTCTGATGATTCCTCCACGAGCAGACACTGAACCTTATTCATTTTTCCTTTTCTTTTAAACTAAAAAGGGTGAGATGTCGCCCTGATTCTTGAGTTTTCTTAAGCCTTCTGAATTTACATTCTATTAGGAAACTTTCCCACACAGTTTCTGTAAATAATGTATTGTTTTGCATTCCTCCATGGGGGTGGAGAGACTTGATGTACTAGTGCTTTGTCCAATGTCTTTGGAGAGGTGGCCCGTTCACTCTCCAATCCACTGTCACCTTTGGAGAAGTATAAAAGTTGGAGTCAGAAAATAAACGCTCTCTTTTTTGCCTTGCAAGGTAGCAATTGGCTCGCGTTTGCTTTCTCGTGTCCTATAGCGACATCATTATCCACTGATAAAACAATTATATGGCAGGATCTGTGAAAATAAAATTGTCCCATAAGTGCACAATATAATTTCATCTATCATTTACTGGAGACCAGTTCTATGAGTTTCTGGTCAATGCAACTTTACTGATACAATAGACTGAATTTGTGACTACTTGCAATGTACTTGAAAGTACCTTTTCAGCAGTACCTCATTCAGCTGTGACAGCATTTCATATTTGAAATACATACTAGTGGCTTTACTTACCCTGGACTTGAGGGAACCTTCCCAGTTTTCATCCACATACTTCTAGGACAGCTCCTGCATAAAGCTGTAATAATAAATAGAAGCTGTTAATGACAAAAGTAATCTAAATTACTAGTTTATTTATAGTGTGTTATCTGTTGAACTATTTTTCTCTGGGGAGACAATATGCTACTCTGTTGATGCTAATTACAAGATCCTAGACAGAATCGCAGTTCCAGACTGGTCTCAGATTATGCAACAACTGACTGTTCACTCAGGATACATGATAATTTTAAATCATTATACTAAAAATGTAAAAACAACAAAAAAAAAGATCATGAGATATACTGTTGGTGTAAAGAAAGATTAATTTTAAAAAATGCAACTGGACATGTTACAATAAGAATTCTGGGTTAGTAATAGGAAAACTATTTCTTCCTTCCCAAAGATACTAATCAAATCTCATTAAATGAAATTTTATTTTCCACTTTAAACCTAACTTGAACAGTGAAATACTTATAATAAAGATAAGGCAGTGACTCTAAATTTCCCATTTGGGCTACTGGTTGATTTTAGTTCATTGTGTTTACAGAAAGAGGACAGATTACATTAACAGGTCTTAGGTGAAGTAATATGCACAGGCTGGGCTAACTTTGATACTTGCACTTAGAGATCAACCACTTCTGACAGCTGTGCAAGTTACTCAGACTCAGTCTCCTTAAAATATAAGTTAATTACAATATCTAAACTTAAAAACTGGTCACCTAATTATCTTGCATACTGTCATATTTTTAGACTATTTTGCAACATGCAAATGATTCTATAGTTTGGTGAATCTTAAATAAATTAACAAGATTTTCCAGCTACTAAAATAGAACTTCACACTTCAAAGTAAGGCATTTTAATATTACACATAGTATATATACTATATATATAAAATAATGTATACCAAATCACTTCCTTCTAAGCCTTAAAACCCAATGTTTATAGATAACCAGACAGAATGGGCTTAATTAAAGAATTTTTAATTTAATTTGTTACCTTTCATATACAATTAAAACCTCTGCTTTCATGTTCTTTTAGACAATGTTTTCATAACAAATGAGCAAGTCTGAGTATAGAAAATATAACCTTACTGAAATTACATAAACTCATGTTTCACTTAAAATATGAACTGCAAACACAAGTAATTAAAACTAACATTCATGAACCACTCTGAAAAACCAAACTACAAATGATACAACAGAAATCTCCAAGACAACTTTATTAATATTCTGTCACCTATTGGATGGAGGCATTATAGACAGCCAAAAATACATGTTCATTTCTGAATATTCAAATTCTGATTCAGGGCCAACTCAGTATTTGCTTAAATACTATGAACTAGAACATAAGAAATACTCTAATAATTTTGCAGGGAAATCACAACTTCTGTCTTGGCGTGAACTAATCAATAATCATTACTTCCATGAGAAACTGAAAAGAGAATGTTACACTGCATTATCTGTTCAGAACAGCATCTCAGAAATTTGCCTAACTAAAGGTACATTTTCAACTAAACATTGTATTTAAGATAAAAACCTAAGATTTGACTGTTAAAACTCCAAAATACTATGAAACAATACTCAAGAGATCATAAATACTCAAGAGATCATAAATACAAGAGTTCTTAAAAGCTTTTTCACTACCCAACTCAAGGTTTTAATTTAAAAAGTCAGTGATGAACAGCTCAGATACTAGCTTGCATATTTAAAATTTCTCTGGAATTAAAACATGAATTACAAAGATGGAGGAAACATGGCACAGGGTTAATAAACTTCACTTACCTTGTCTGTCACTTAAAAAAATATTCAACAGTTCTATCAGCAATCCTAGATTTAGATATTCCTTTGCATAATCACTAATCCACTGAACATTTATACTGATTTATCTGATACTGACAGCTATCTGCATTTTTCTATCAAGAAGTCAGTATAAAGAAGTAGACAAAAGAATAAATAGCCTTCTATCTAGTAAATTAACTATTTTATGTAAGTCTATCACAAGCTAAGTACAATCAAATTTAGGACAACAGTAAAATGAACATTTTTGAATTCCAATTATTGCAAATTATTCTAAGTAATTTTCCTTTCAAACACGAATTTTTATGGAACAAAATCATTGGAGGAATCTACAGTATGTAAGACATTTTGTAACACCTCACTACTCCCAGTTTGTAACTCCTGGCCAATATCTTATAGAAATTTCACAAAGAAAACAGCTCAATCATTGATGTCTAAATTTTGAGCTTGTAATTCTGCCATAATTGAAACCCAAATGTTCTCATACAAAAATATTTAGATTCATACTGGGAATAAACAGCTGCTTTCTCGATGGCTAGACCAGGAAAAAAGAAGAATGAACTGTCTTCATGTATAACTTTAAACAAAGGTGTCTTTTGCAGAAAAACCAGGTTTATTTGCATCACTTAGCCCACCACAAAAGCCTAGTTGTTAATATCTACCATCTCATTGTGTCCAGAGCAGATGTTCTCCAAGTTTCCTTGTGAAGGCAGTCACTGTGTTCAAGTATTAATAAGAATGACTTGTATCACATGGAGGCACAGAAACATCTCGAGTCAGTTCATTACACAATGCTTAACTCATGAGTTAGTTCATTTTAAAGTAATGCTTCACTTGTTTTACTGTTCATGAAAGTGAGTTTAGTACTAGAAGCAATGAAATAAAGACATTCTAAACTATTACTGGTGTCCATGTTAACATCCAAAACAAGTGCTGATTCATGTCTGCATCTATAAAAAGAACTTAGCTTTTGTTTTTTATAACATTCTAATAGCACGTTTTCTAAAGTAACTGTGACAATATCTGAACTTTTTCCTCATCTTTTCCAAAGCATCAACTTGAGTTTAGTTTATTTCAAAAGTTTTTGGAAAGCATCTGAAACTCTTTTAACAGTCCATACTGATGTAATCAGGATGGCTCTTCAAAAATGAAGAGACAAACCATATTATTGGTCATGCCTGCTATAATTATGGAGAGTGCTAATTATATCAGAATAACACCTTTTTGCATAAGAATTGTGGTAGTTAAAAATATGCATAGTAAAAATAAGGAACTTTAACTTATATGAAAGAAAACATCTTGCCTGCTGTTAAGAAGAGAACTGAAGCATTTTCTGCATGACACAATTCCCGCAGTGCTTCATTTATAAATTGACATGGTATTGTTATCACAATTACTCATGGTGAAGACTCCAGAAGAAAAGTGATATTCATGCTACATAACCATTAATGTTTACAACCAAACAGGAATTCAGACCAAACTGAACTGCAAAAAGTGGTATTGAACAGAGATTGCTCCTTGATTGTAATAAAATTCTGTTAGATCAAAGGTGACAAAAAAAGAGTTAAATAAAATACAGCGAGTTATACCTAATTTTACTTCTATGACATTTATATTTTACACACTGCTTTCTTGTAGTTATTAATTCGAGGTGACCCTGCCTGACACAGGTTACAAAGTGTCATTAAGGCTGGATCTGCACAGCTGTTTGTAATCAGCTGACAGTACCTGCATGTCTTAAAACATGAAATGAAACAGGCTGGTAAGGCAGAGCCACAAAAGGGGCAATAGCTACTTTATGGCACCTGGATTCTCTCCAATATGTGCATACTGTCCTCTCCTAATACCAAACAATTTCAAAAATATAGTTAAGTTCTGAGAATAAGCAGAAAAGCAAACTTGTGACTACAGCTAAACCTCTATAGAATTCTCACTCGCCTCAGATACAAGATTATCTTCCATTAAATATTTAGTAACAACTCACTTTCCAATGTAAACACTGTTTTTATGAAATTCACTGCAATTTTAATTTCATATTATGATATAAGCAGGTCTGCAGAATACAACTCCTCATCTCCTATTGACTTCAAAAAATGTCAAGAAAAATATAGATGTTATTATTCTTAATGGCCAAAGTTCCTTAGTATAGGCAAAACGGTACTGTTGAAAAATAGGGTAAATGATCTCTTATGAAAGCATGCAAGTTAATTTTTACTGTGTTCCATCCACACAGACAGAAAGCGAAGTTGTCCTTCCAAGAAATTTACAACAAAAAGAGATTTTGTTGAAAGTTTCTTTTGCTTTTTTTTCTAAACTCTTCTAACTAGCAGTTCATTTGTGACTTTTATTAGGAAGCTAATCTTCTAAACTAGAAAACTTCAAAAGAATATACACTGAGATACAAACTATAAAATATTTTCTGTGGGAGAGAATGCACTTATATAGGCAGCTCAAAGTTTTCAAAATCCCTCTTGTCTTTCCTTTTCCTGGAGGCAGAACATGAGTAAGAATCTGTGGGTTAACAGGGAACAGCCAGAAAGCCTCACTGCCAGGAACATTATGAATTACTGCTCTATAATACAGCAAGCCAAGAAAGTCACTGCTACACACACATCATTCTGAACTGATGTCATCAGTAAATTTAGCAACAAAGCAACTTCTACCACTGACAGCTCATTATCCTGTGAAGGGAGATGCCTATCTCTAAATAAGAGTGCGGAAACAAGTCTAACAGTCAAAAACCAGTTATGTGAACTAGTGCTACTCCTGTGATTAGTGATATGTACCACAGGCAAATTGCTCTGAACAAAGCTGAGCAGAATCTAAGCTCTCATTTATTTGTGGGGAAAGAAATTCCGACTGACTGTAAGGGTGAAAAAAAGTCACAATGATGGTGTTCAAGCACTGAGGAATTTACTAAGGAAAACTGTATAATCTGCATTCTCTGAGATCCTCAGAACTTTGAGATCTGCTTTGAGTAGGAGACTCAAAGGAGACTTTTTATTCTGTACATACAAATATAATTGTGCATTACTATTCCATTCTTCAGCATAAAGGAAATGTGTCATCCACCACTACTTTTGGTGTTAAATAATACCCTCCTTGCAGGATTTTTATAAACACTTGTGCTGTTTAAATCCCAAAACCACTGAAAAGTTCCAAACCAGCTTCTGCTCCTGGCAGACTTTTTTTATTAACTCTGGTCTCTGCAGTGTTTGGTGTTAAGTTCATGTGAGCAAGAGATCTGGCACAAGGGTGAGAGAGAAAATGGAGAAACTGAGCAACCACCAACTCTAGGCCTCTAGAGCTGCTGCATGGATTAGGTGGTGTGAATATCCAGTTTGAGTGGAATAGAGAAAGGTTGCAGAAAAAGGGCTCCTATGTACAGGCTCTCACTTGGAGCTGGTCAGAATTGTGCAAGCGAAAGAGTACAGACAGGGAGTTAACAGGTCAAGTTTTAATTCTGGACTGTACCATCTGATCCTATCTAAGCACCCACTTACCTCTAGAAGTAGAGCCCCTGAACATCTCTTTCATTCTCCAGTCTGTGCTTTTGTTAAAAAATAAAGCATCTTAGAGTTGCAAAGAAAACAGTGAGACCAGATCTCATGAGAGATTTATTTGACCTTGCACATTTCATGAATTTTGAGACTTTTGCTTTTTGAAGTTTCTTCAACAAACGTAGACTCAAATGCCAGTGCTTTATCTAGATGAAGGTCAGCCTTAATCAGCTAAACCTACTCCACTGACCAGCACAGATGCACATCAACAACTGAAACTCACATAGCAAATTCACATTTATAGTTTCCCTAACCTTTTTTTTTTCACTGATAAGATCAGATAGAGCTCTTCCATGGGTAAGGCTTACCCCATTACAGACAGATAATGTATTTTATCTTAGTTTATTTGACAGAGATGAACACTTGGTGAATCTGAACCAAACAAAAGGCAGGAAATTTCTGTCTTAGGCATTGACTAGTTAGCTGTACCTTCCTTATCTAGGACTACTTCTTGTCAACATTAATTTTCACTGCCAATAACATTGTGTACAGAGGGAAGGGAGAGAGGGTACATGGTATAAAGTTCTTGAGAAGGACATCCATTGCAGCACATTTTTAATACAAAGAATGGTTGTGAATAATATTTTGAAGCAACAGTACTGGTCAGAGACTTTCTCAATTAGAGAGAAAAGTGTCATCTCAGATCCCCTAACTTCCCTATCAATATAGCCCATAAAATCATTCTTCTATGAACCATATGGAACACTTAGTTAAAAGCAAACTTTGAAAGGAGATTGTATTATATGCTGTCATTGCATCACACTATTCTTGAAGTCACACTTGCTAAAAAACCTATTAATTTGAACCATTTTTGTGTAACATGTTAGAAATAAGGAAGTTACAGTTTACAGTTAGGTAAAAACAGAATTTGATTTTTTACAAAGTATCCAAGAGACTTTACAGGACACATCAAAAGACAGAAAAAGATGTGGGTTTTGAGAAACAGCTAGAAGAAGTAAATGAAAATTCTAATTAATTTCTGTAAGTATTGATGTTACTTACACTTCCTTTACATCTCTGAGATGTCAAACAGAGGACTAAGTAGTTCTCTGTTTTTAACCATTGCGTTGAAAACCAGAAGTTCCAATGAGAGTAGACCTATTCATGTTAAGAGCCTCTGGCAGAACAAAAAAGCAGTCAGCAGCAATTTGAGTGTAACACTCTAATTAGTGTAACGAAAATAAAAAAAAACAAACCTGAAAAATGAATGTAAATTGGGTCACACAGGAGTAGCCAGAAATATTAAAAGCACTTCAAGTTATTTTTCTTCCACCAATTATTGTGAGTTTTGTAAATGATTTTTTGAGTTTTAAAAAGTAAGTCTGAACAAGAATGTCACCTCATTCTCCCTTATAATTCATGAGAGCACATTTAAGAATTCTACATGTGTAAAAGGGTAGAGTTTTAAGAAAGCGTTCAATTTGTTTTGTTGGTTTTTCTAATAGAAGAAGCACCTAGTCATTACACCCTGTGTCATGTTTTCTAAGTCACCAAACACCTTAACATTACAATATGACAAACACTTGACAGCAGAAATTTAAAGCGCTGAAATTCAACACATGTTAGAGTGAGCAAAATACATTTTTCAAAGCTCAATTTAGATATATTGATAACTTTTATGGGTTGTAGCAATCCTGCACAGTGCAACTATAAAATTTAATGTATTGCAAATTTTATCACAGAGTTGATTTTTAAAATCAATTTGGATTTTGACACGCATATATTGTTGGGATAAATCTAAGATTATAAATAAAATTAACGGAATATGCTTATAGCTATGTCTGAAATGATCACACAGCCTATGTGAAGCTGCAGATGGAGTGCAGCTATTTTCAGCTACTGCAAAATATGGACAATCTCTCCTGCTACTACAATTTCACGCACAGTTAGCTTCACCTCCATTTCATCCTTCTCTGTTTTACACACCAGCAGTACTCTGCATCTGACAGACTGAGGCTTAAAACTTGCAGCTGTCTAGAGCAATACTGTTTAAGCTGGCTTCTGAATTAGTGTGAGATTGCATACAAAATCTCTAGAGGAGGAGAAAATAACCAAAACAATTTTCATTTTACCCACAGTCCAATTATGAAGTAATTAAAATATTTCACTGGACAGGTGTCAGCAGAAGTTCAGAGCAAGACAAATTTTGTGTAACAATAATATCTCACAGCTATTTTCCACAATGTCAATTCACAAACTACTGGACCAATAACAAGAGCAGGATTAATAAATACAATTCTTTCAAGGCTATGAAACAGTTCAAATCTGTAAACATCTCATTTGAGGTTGCACTGATACTATGCAGCATGAAATATTTTTAGGCCTGAGGATATTTCACAGACCATTTGTGAAGAGCACCAATTATGTAAAAATTCTCAGATAGATGTGCTATTACCTTTAATTTTAAATTCTCATTTAGAACTCAGGCACAAGTCACGCAATAAACTAACTTTTGCTTTCCCTATTTCTAGTATTTGCCACGTGACTGCAAAGACAATAAAATTAAAATCCTGGCATGTCCTGGAAGCCCAGTAGTTGCCAAGGCCGTTTCCTGCACAGACCACCAGTGTGCTGTGGCTCCTCCTGGGAAGCAGCAGCTGCTGGGTAAGGAGCGAGCTGGGTCACACACTGGGCTGTGGCTCAGAGCAGGGCGGCTCCTGCACTTGGAGGATGTTCAAGCACAGACTCAGAGCTTCAGCAAAGCCAGAGCACCCCTGCTCTGGAGCTCAGCAACATGCCAGGCTACTGATCAGAAAGTCTAACATCTTACTCTGAAACCCTGCATCTCAGTGTAAGATGAAAAATTCTACAAGAGAGTAGGAAAAAAAAGCCTTTAAGAACTTTCAATATTCACTCATTATTTCCTACCATATTTTCATTAGAAAGAAGATTTCTGTGGTAACAGAAAATATAGGGAAAAGGAAAAACTATAGCAAATGGCAGCATTAAGTTTTCATAGTCTGTATACCTAGCATGAAAATTCTTGTTTAGCAAGAAGCAACTAAAAATTTTATTAGTTTTTATGCAATAGTAAAATCTCAAGCTCAATTACAGACATCTGTTACAACCAGCATTATGTTAAAACACAAGTCAATTCAAAATGTGATGATTCTGAATACAATCTGTTAAGGTAATATTAACAGTCTCCAAACACTAATTTTCCATTGGCTAGTCTTCAAGAGAAGTTACTGAGTACGAGTTGAAAAAAAATGTAAAACCTCCCAGCAATCAACAAATATGAACTAAACATTTCCAAACAGTAGTACCAGTATAAAAAAATTCCACTTCCTGGAACAGCATTCATAAGAAAATTAGAAATGATGCTACAATAAATCATAATGTTAGAACAACCCAATATTTCCATTCATGCACACAATATGGAAAGCCTGCATTCAAACTCAGATATAAAATGTATGAAAATACTACCATAATCACTCCTATACTTCAAGCTAATGCTTACCATATTAGCTCCAAATCTCAAATATCATTCATAATACATTTCTTTAGAAATAAGGAAAGATAAAGTAATAATCAAATTCCACATTATTCACATTTACTACAAAGCCCAAGCAGAAAATGAAACTGGATAAAACACAAATAGATTAAAAAACCAACAACTTATGAGATACAATTTCTTGCTTCCTGTGAATATACAAGGAAATTGGGTCCACTATGAAGGAATTTGTCAAACAGCCTTGAGACCCTGTCCAGCTCTGAGCTATTTATTTTACTTCATTGATCATGACTAAAATAGAAAAAGTTTTCAGACTAATAATATTTACAACATGAAGTCCTAACCACAAAATGGCATTTGCTTATCCTTGCACAGAAAGTGTAATTATCCACACAATGAAATCTAGGTCTGATTCAGGAAATTAAGAAGACTACCTATTAATTTAATTTCTGTTATTTGATACAAGTTTTATTAATGTGATGTTTACAGTACAAACTAACTTACATCCTTAAGTATATTCTTGATAAATTAAGACATTTTTCTCACAAGTTACATTGACAGAAATGCAACATAATTCCTCTAGCTTATTTTCCCATCAAAAGACAACAGAAATTGTCCTGCTCCATAAGTTCTTCTGCTACATTTTATGCAGAGGCAAAACTCTAAGAATGTTACCTGAGCAAATTAAAGCATCCTCTCTTTACACAAGGACACAAAGTCTTGCTGCTGCTGCTGCCAGCACAACTGTACCTGAGCAAGCTGGAGACCCTTTCTATTCTGCCACTCCCTGTTTAGTACATTTCCTTAGACTTTATTCTGAAACTTTTTGTGTTATGTATATATACGTACATATTTATATATGTATATATATATACACGTACAATAACTGGAGCTTTCCCCAGAGACAAACTTTCCTTTATAAGGTTCATACATCTAGCAAAGAAAAAGCCTTACATATCAAGTCCCATAAGGATTGTATTGAAATATTACCTTGTTAATGCATAAAACTTAAAGTCTGTCAATGTTAGGAAACTACTAAATAAACTATGAATTCTCTGCCAATCTCAAACATATGCTTCTTGATACTTAATATATTGTACCTAACACTGTAATCAGTAATTTTATTAAAAATTAAAGGCAGGCTTTCTTTTTTAAATATTAGGCTGAATTTAATTGACAGGAAAAACCTGCTAGATTTCATCATTAATTTCATTATGTCAGTTATTTCACTATCTCCTAGCCCTTAAAAATAATTTCAGCACCTCTCATCCCTGAAACCTCTACTTTCTTGATGATTAATTTGTCTTCACTATATTCTAGAACACTCTTAAATTACCACATATTAGAAGACACGTATTCTAAAAATTCTTCATTGATAACATACCTTAAGGAGCACTGATATTTATTTACTACAGATAAAGGAAAGGTTTTGCCTTAAACAGATCGAAGCACAGCATGAGCTCTTTAGACAGATCATTCCCAAAATACCCGGCAGTTCTCAGAGCTGCAGGATGGAATTGAGCAGTCCTGCTCCTATCAGGTCTGTGCCACTCCAGGAGCTGGCCTGGAGGCTGCAGCAGCCTCTTGTTGCCCAGGCCTGAACTCAGCTATCCTGGCCATTGTGCTATGGGTCAGTGACCAAGCAGGAGCTGTCATCAAGCACCACTCTCCTCATCTTCTGCCCTCTTCCAACCCCATGGATCTTCCTTTTAAAAGGAGCTGGATATAGTTCCCAAATATGGTCATGTCACACCAGAGAAGGGCTGCCAAAGAACCAAAGATTCCCTGTTGGTACAGGGCCATTACTTTACAGCAGTATCACAGGTCTGGAAATCTAGACCCTGTAGATTTATATTTGGCTATGAATAAATGCTGCTTTTTCGTCTTGAGATGATAAACCAGATTCTCATGTATTTTTTTAAATGAAAAGTTTCATAAACATGACATGTTAAATTATTCCACAAGGGATTTAGTCCAAAACTCACCTTTCTAGTTTCCAGCTGAGCTTCTTCTTGGCAGCACTCCCTGCAGAACGGATCCAACTGATTCAGATTGAACTGCCCAAGAAGGTTGCAAGAACTGCACAGCAAGTTACTGGAGAAGCCCAGCTCTCTGCAAGCTTCTGATGACAACTGTGCTCCATAAACACTTACCTGAAAGTCAATACAATGTTACACTAAGCATCAATTTATTTTTTTTAAGATGGCTTTAAATCCTGCAATGATTAGAAATAACAAGTTAGTCTCTTGTGACTGTTTTACAGTAATGCCTAAATGGTCAGCCCAAGGGTTCAAAACACCACCCTACTGAGGAGGAGTTACAGTAATGCCTAAATGGTCAGCCCAAGGGTTCAAAACACCACCCTACTGAGGAGGAGGGTCTTGACCTACCAGGGAATTCCAGACACTCATAATATGTACATTTCAAGGTATCAGACCTTCCAAAAATAATTTATATACACTTCTGATAGCTCTACTGCTTTCCTATTGCTAAGTTCAAGTTAAGAAGAAAACCCAAAGGTAATGAATCAGCTGAAATGCACACGGTAACAGCTTTCCAAAGCCTCCTCTTCAAAAAGAATTTCATTAAGTTTTGGATCACTGAAAATTCTCAGGGAAAGTAATGTAACAGCTAAGCTCAGGAAAAACACACCAGGAAGTGATGAAATTAATCAAACTGCTCAAAAAGACATACAGGTAGGATTTTAATTTCATGATTGCATTAATGTTACAGGAAAACTGCATACACTATTAAGTGGACATGCAGATAAAAACCTGCAATTCTGATTTATCAGCAAAACTTTAAAACAGGCCATTCAATTACATGGTTTCTATGCAAAACACCAGTTCTGCTTTTTATGGGCACCAAAATAATGCAACCAATCACAACACTTAAATGATATTTGGGTTTTGTTCTCATAGAATCACTAAGGGTGGAAAAGAGCTCTAAGATCATCACTGAGTCCAATCATTAACCCAGCACTACAGTGTTCAGCCCCAAACCCCATCCCAGGTGCCACATCCATGTGCCTTTTGAACACTTCCAGGGATGGTGATTCCACCACGTCCCTGGGCAGCCCATTCCAGTGCCTGACCACCTTTTCAGTGAAGAAATTATTCCTAATATCCTCTCTAAACCTCCCCTTGTGCAAGCTGAAGCTATCTTCTCTCATCCCATCACTTGCTACCTGGGAGAAGAGGCCGACACCCACCTGGCCACACTCTCCTTTCAGGCACTTGTAGAGACTGTTAAGCTCACCCTGAACCTCCTTTTCTGCCAGATGAGCTCCCCCAACTGCTCCTCACAGAACCTGTGCTCCACACCCTTCCCCAGCTTCACTGTCCTTCTCTGGGCTCACTCCAGCCCCTCAATACCTTTCTTGCAACAAATTCACATTCCCACTTTTTTACACATTGGCTTAAAACCTTCCCTTCCAGCTGCTTGCTTTGGAGGGGAAAAAGTGAGAGAGGAAATAAGGAAGGGAGAGACAGAAGGCGGCCTTCCCAAATGCTTTTCAGTCTGGGTGAAAGACCCCAGGGAAAACCCAGTACATGCAAAGCACCAGAGAAACAATGAACATCACTGTGTTCAGAACTGTGACAGGCACCAGCAAACTCAACTGGATGATGACAGGCCAAGACTCAGAAGAACTATGCTGGGCCAAACAGAAAAGTACAGGAGAAAAACTAAGTTTGTCATTCAGCAAAACAGACTTCTCCTCACATTCACATGCCATCTAATTCATGCAGCACACCCAAGCTAGGTAGAGACAAAACCCATTTCCTCTGCTGAAGTGGCCAGCCTGCAGCTGAAGGAAAGACATGTCACTTGTGTGACAGAAAACATTATGGATTGAGGATTGGTAGAAAATGTATTAGGTGCCTCATTATTCTATTTCTCTGTATGTACTAAAAAAGTCAGAGTTAAAGCATGAACAGAGAAGTATAAAACACAAAAAAGCTACTCTGAAATCACTATTTTATCAGGAAAAAAGCTATTTTTCTTCTTCCTACATGGCACTGTATGACAACGGAACCCTGTTCTACTGGAATAATTTAACCTTTTTTAAGGATTTTTACTAAGGTAATTAGTTTTCAAAGTATTGAGTATTTACCTTTTTTCAAGTATTTGTTTTCTGAGGAATACTGGCAATAAGAAAGACAACAATGACACAGTAGTATAAAAAGCCCCCAAGGAGCATTCTGAACCCTGCTGAAGCTACATTTTAATTATGGCTCACTTGTTAAATTAATGATGCCAATAACTAAAACCATTTTCTTGCACCTTGCTGCTTGCCATCCGCCCCTTTGATGTTTTACCGTCATCTTTTCACTTCAGTGTCACTGCTGCATCTGTTCCTGGAGCAATAACTGGGCTCTGGCACTGTCACTTTGCTTCCAGCGGCCTCTCTGTGACACCTTTGCCCAGCAGACCCCCAAACAACCCATGAATGTAAGGCCAAGAATCTCCTGAGGACTTTTTTTCTGGGTTGTGTGTTTGAGAAAGAACCAACCAAAACACTAACAGTGTATGAAAGCAAGTAAAGGCTCCACTTCATCGAATTCCTCACTCAAGTGGTTTTGGTTACATAGCAAGCTCAAAACACCTTGAGAATAAAAGTACACAGAGGTAAAGGAAAAAATAAACAAAAGAAAGTCTCTATCCCTAATATTTTTACTCAATTTTTAGTATCTTAACTACCACATTTTCAGGAAGCAATAAATCACTAATCATAAGAAATGTCTCCGATTGGGACTGGAAAAAACCCCTCACACTTCAGAAAGCAAATTCCCATCAGAACAAGATCATTTCAGACACTTAGCAAGTGATGCGCCTCATTTCATCAGCGTTTTCTCCTCAAAAGCTTTGGCTCCAAATACATACTACACTGTTTCTTAGCTTTCACACTAAGTAATTTACCGTATTAAAAAAAAAGGCAGCACCAATGCAAACTGTTTTAGGAAGAGGGCAGAAGTAGCGCCCAATTTCCGACATGGAACGCAAAAGAGGCGCCACGGCCGCAGGGGCGGGAGGAGGCGCGCCCCGGGCCGCGTCTTACACCGCCTTCCCCACCCTCACCCCCGCTCTTTCTCGCAGGAGCTGCAGCCGCGCTCAGCCCCGAGCGCGACCGCGCCGGCCGGGCTCTCACCGCCTGCAGCCCCAGGAGCCAGCAGAGCCAGCGCCGCCCCAGCGCCCGCAGCTCGGCCGCCGCCGCCATCTCGGTGCCGAGCGCCCCGCCAGCACCGCCGGGCCGCGGAAGGACCTCGCCCACGGCGGGTGACCGACACACCGCCTGATGCGGGAGAGCATAGACTTGCTCCCAGCCCCAGCACTGCAAGCAGAAACTGCTAACCCAGAGTATCTCCTGGAATTCTAGAGCAAAGACATTTTAGTCTGTTCAGAGCAGTGCTTCGTAGCGAGGCTGGAGAAACTACCCTTCCCCAACGCTGGTCGGGCATTGCGGAAACCACCCCGAATAAAGCCCTTTCCCCTTTCTCGGGAACTGCCAACCGGCACCTCGGCCCCAGCCCGGTGACTGACAGCCGGCCCGACCAATAGCATTGTGCATTCCCCACGGGCTGCGGTGTCCGTGCCCAACGAGGAGGGGCGGATGGGCGGGACCGCAAGCCGCGCCTTCCAATCAGGAAGGGACGCATATAGGCGGGACACCGCCCCGCTCCGGCGGCGCAGCGGGGCGGGGGAGGCGGGGCGAGTCCCGCTCCGGGCCAATCGGACAGCGCGAGGGGCGGGGCCGCGGCAGCACCGCCCAATGGCGGGGCCGCGGGGCGGGGCCCGGCGCGGTCCGGCGGCGGCGGCGGCGGGGGCGGGCGCGCGGCCGGGCGTTCGGTTGCCGAGCAGCGCGCGCAGGGCGGGCGGGGCGGGGGCCGGGCCGGGCGCGCTGCGGGCCGCGCGCGGCGATGTGAGAGCGGCGGCGCCGGGCCCTGTGCGCGCCCCCGGCCGCGCTCCCTCCGTCCCTGCTCGGCCGCGCCGTCGCCGCGGCTTCCGCCGGCCCTCGCGGGCCGGGCCCCGCGTTATGTCGTGATCCCGGGCGGGCGGCGCTGCTGCTGCTGCTCATGGGGCTGCTCAGGATTATGCTGCCGCCCAAGTTGCAGCTGCTGGCGGTGCTGGTGTTCGGGGTGGCCGTGCTGTTCCTGGAGAACCAGATCCAGAAGCTGGAGGAGTCCCGCGGCAAGCTGGGTGAGCGGCGGCGGGCGGGGCGCGGGGGGCGGCAGCGCCCCGGGGCTGCGGGAGCCGGGCCGGGCCGGGGCAACCCCGGCGGGCGCTGCCGCCCCGGCTCCGGGCGCTGCCGTGCCCCAGCGCCGCGGGACCGGGTCGGGGCGGGCCGGCTGCTCTGCAGCAGGGGCTGTCCGCGGCAGCCTTGGCCTCTGTGTGCATCTGTTCGTTCTGGGAGGTCGAGGCTGGGAGGACAAACGTGTCTCCCGTGTCCGAAGGGGCTCTGGCAGAGCCGCGGTGCCCGCGGCCGTGGGCAGCGGCGGCCGGCCCTGCCGGTGCCTCCTCAGGCACCTGGCGAGGGAGGGGAGCAGCAGCCGCCGTGCCCGAACCGGGGCTGGTGCTGCTGCTGCTGCAGCCAATTACCATCTTCTTCACATCTGATTCCTAATTCAGACTTTTTACTAGCGCTTGGCACTGTAATGGAAAGCACGGTGTAAAGAAAAGAAAGCTAAAGATTTTGCTCTTAATGACAAATGGGTAATTTGTTTACCACTCATTTAATGTAGGATGTTATTTTCTGCATTTACTGAGTGTAGTTAGTGATTTCCTAGACTGTCACTGAGCTGTGCTAAAGTGAATAGCGGTGAACTAGAAATCTCTTGTGTAAAATTTCTTCTACTTTTCCTGCCTAAAAGGATATTTTTAGAGTCATGTCTGCCTAATCGGTAATATTTTACTACTTTTTCTCTTGTATATAAGGCTGCAGAACTTGTAAAGATTTTACATTGCTTAATTAAGGGTCTCCTGGATGTGAAAAAACACCATTCTCAACCTAATTTGTGGTGCCCGGGAGCTGTGAAAACAGAGCACTGAGACTTCTGGTGTATACAAGATAAGGCACTGGTTTGCAAACATTGTGGATTTGCTTTCTCCTATTATTTAACTATACTAAAATATTTACATTATGAACAGTAGTTAATAGAGTAAATTGAAGTTTGTAGGAAGAAAAGTGCACAATGTGTTCCTTCTGGTGTTAACAGTAGAAGTGGATTTGAGTGACATGGGAAGTTTAATAATGAGTTTTTAACAGGGTCCACATAACTTAATGTTGAACTGTATGAATGCCATTGGGATTTTACTTCACAGCATTTCTTTTCCTCTCCACTCTCTCTGAACTGTGTATTAGTGATTAGGACCCTGGAAGTTGCAGTGGTTGCCTGAGGTGAGGGAGGCCCTTACTCTGCATACTTTTCGATTGGAAGTTCTTACCAATTATAATTGAGGCATTTTTTTGCAGGGTCTCAATAACTGTAAACAAACATTTGAAGAAGAAAATTAAGGAAATTGGAAGGTAAAGCAAGCAAGTGTTGCCACAGTGCTGAAGGTTCAGTGGTACTTTGTATAAATCTGCTTTAAAGTGGTTCATAGCCATGGCTTCAATGTTTCTGTTGCTGACTGTGTGTTACTTTAGGGAAATCTCTTGGCATGAAAAGAATAACATAATGTGTGTGAGAATAAAGAATTTTGCTGGTAAAACTTCGTCCTCCCTAATATATATGTGATGGACATGTTTAACTTACATATTTAGAGGATTAAAATACTCAAACTGCTTTGGGACAAGAATCTAATCTGTTTTTTTCTTGAGGAGAAAGGAAAACTATTGTGAAGTTTCTTAAAAGTAAGATGGAAAGATTTGCTTTGTGTGCAACTTACTGGTGGTTCTCCAAAACCTGTGGAAGAACGGGGAAAGGAACTTTCTACAGCAGCTTTGAACTCAGATTCCAGTTTTTAGTATGAGAGTATGCTTGTTAAAAAGCTTCTCACTGTCTGAATGTCTCCCTTATCACATGTCTGGTATGTATTTTATGACTAGCAAATATTAAGATTTCATTATGGCTGTTTTTTACTATCATGATTGATTAGATTTCTCCTGAGCTGCATTATGGAAAATGTTTTTTTCCAGATCAACATATTTAATTGGCCTAATGCACTTGAATGGCAATTTTCCTCCCTGCCTCCTAAAAGAATGGTGTGGGTATGTGTGGAGTGATACTATGATTTGAGGGTAAGGACAAAGTAGCTCTTTCAGTTGTGATTCAGGGGGTGCTTTATGTCAGAAATCTTGTTACATGGTGTTTGGGGACTGGGTTTTGAGCTATGCCATGTGTTTACATTGATATATCATATGATAAACCGTCATCTTGGAAAGTTCTTGTAAGAGTTAGGCATTGGCTAGGAAAACCAATTACTTCAGATTTGATAGGAAAATAATTGTGCAGTCTTATTAGCAGTTCTAAAAATGTTCAACTGTACTTTCAGACAGAAAGGGCTTTATCCAAATCCTTCACATATGAGCAACTCCAAATTCTGTAGTGAACAGTTGGGGGCCTTAATTTCAGTTTAATAACTTAAAATATCTTGCCTATAAAGTGAAATTGGAGCATGTTTCAGGGTGAAAAAAGAATAGGAACCACTTTTTTTTTTTCTCTAAGACTTTATATGGGTAAGCTTGGTCACCCTGGCAGGCTTCTTAGTTGAGAAGAGGAGGACATATAAGCAAATGACCATCACAAATGCTGCTGCTTTTTGTTGACAAAATTGCTATGATCCTTTGAAAGGGTATTTATGAACCTATGGGCTTTTTCATATGAAAAAGGACTTCCTAATTAAAGAAGGTAAATCAAAATATTAGCTTCTTTGCAGCTCTGTACAAGCAGTTTATAGTGTTGAGATCACAAGCAGAATGTGAACAATTTGAAATATGTTTTTTGTGAGATTTCTACCTACAGCTATTAATCTTTCATATTATTTTCTAGTTTACGTGATAAATTGGCATGCTCTCCAGACTAAGCTGTCCCTAATTGCCAGTGAGAACTTCAATGTTTTTATTTAAGCCTGGTGTAGGTATGTGCCCTAGCTCTAGAATGCACAGCCCTAATAGAGAATATTGCACATGAAAGGTAAATGTTGAGGTTTAACTGATGTTCGTGGAACAGAAGAACAGAAGTAATGTCTGGCTGCCCCTTTTGGGTTTTGGAGTGCAGCTCTGCCTTTGGTATAAACTGACCTAGCATTTGACATGTTTAATGTGTACCATGCCATCTCCTGCATTGTCATTAGTATTTATGGTGAGTTGGATCAAAAAAATGATTCAGCTGGATGTAATCCATCTTTTCTTCCCTCCACAAGATTTTGTAATCTATTGGTGGGGAGGAGGAAGAGCTAAGTTCTTATGTGTTCTAGTTCTTCTGTTTAAATAATAGTGTTTTACAGCACCAAGCAGTAGATGCACTTCAGGTTTGGCCAGGGAAGTGGGAGAAGACAGTGTCTCATTTGAGGATTGAAGTCTGTAGGGCTGATGAGAGAAGGTGAGGATAGGAGATGGAGAAGGATTGCTCTTTGGGGGGGAAATGAAACAATAATGCTGCTTTCTAGCACTTTAGTGATGTTTCCATATTGCATTGGAAAAAGGCTTTGTCTGATATACTATAACAGGGAAAGCAAGGATTGAACCTGCTTCAGATCATGTTGAAAAAATTGAAAAACTTCATAGCTGTAATGTGAGAGTGTTTCTTCTGTTAAGTGATGAACAAAATAATGGCTCATATCTGTTAATTCAGCATCTTGAATCCAGAGTATAGAAGTCTGTCATTTAAAGAAATCCATAATATTTTACTTTTTCCTTTTTTTTTGTTTAAAAATACTTAAATAGTTTGAAAGGCTAAGGCTCTTTTCATTTGCCCACGTAGGAAAATTTATTTATGATTTATTGACAGATTTAAAAAAAAATTAAGGCAGTTTCCTACTACCCTTGCTGGGGTAGTATCTTTCTAAGCACTGTGTGCCTAATAAACCACTATTCCCTTGAAGTTAAAGGATTTAACTTCCCAATGGTTAAGTCTTATGCTTTATGGACATAAAAGACTTTGGGATGATGAAATGATAGGCGCTTCATGTTTCCTTTATTTAGAAGTAAAAAATCTGTTGGTAGGCCTGCCTTTTGCATGTTGTTGAGAAATCCCTCAGAAAATGTATTAAGTTGCCTGTTCTAGTATAGCACACAGGGTTCCTTAGCATATTGTTATTTTTGTAATTGAGCATTTATAAAGAGGGACATCGAACATTATAAAGAGGAGTTTGTGATTGTTGGCAGGTCTGGCCACACACAGCTATGCAAATAATTTCCTAGATTTTTTTCCTAAATATTGCCCTGTTACACAGTAGTTATTATTTGCTGCTGAGTAGCCCAAGGCATTGCTTCAGAAGCTGTTTTATTGTATACTGGGTTTCCTGAAAAAAGAATTGTAATGCTGCTTCTTTAGTCTATCCCCATCCAGTGGAACTTTCTTCCACTTTGTCTTGCTGGTTTTATCACACTTTTTGACTTGGTTCCCTCTTACTGTTCCCTTTCACCATGCCTCTGGTTGTCCCAGGCGGTCTCAGAATAAATTTTAAACTACTCTCATACTACAACTGTACTTCCCATTGAAAACTGTGTTATTGAACAATTGCATAAATGTTGTTCTGCTTTTTATTTATGTTGTTGTTTGTGGTTTTTATATTTCTTTACAGCTTTTTGGGGAATAAATGTTGCAGCTGTTGGTGTTCTCTTTTTTGTGAAATTGGTAATGTCTGAACTTTCACTAATACAGAACTGTGCACATTCCCAAGCACACATCAAGGCAGCTCAGACTTGCTGATGGGGTCTGTGACTTGATCTCACCACTGTTTGCAGGTACGCCAGCAGCCAGTTCCAACAGCGGCAATAAGAGGCATAACTTTCTAAAATATCTTTCCCCGTCTGAAAGACTGCATGTGAGGAACTACAATATTGTTGGACCTACTTTGCAGGCATTGTGCTTTTAGTGAAGTAACTTGGAAAATTTGTGATCTGGCAGGGGGATATTTTGTTAGAGGTATTTTGAGGGCAATTGTGAAAGATTAAGTGGATTTGAGAAAACAGATAAAGCACCTCCAGTCCCTCCAGCTATGGGCAGTGGATGAAATAATCATCAGGTAAGGCACTCTATCTTTCTGGGTTCTCCATTGGAAAAGGTCAGATTTGAGCCAGTACATAGCTATGTTACTTAGTAAGGCACAAATTTAAGTTGAAGAGCACACAAAACTACAGTACAATTCTCCATGGAAATCCTGGAAAAGAGACATATTTGCAGTCACCTCTTTAGGACAGAAAAGGCTTGTGGGACAGTCAAAGGAATGTGAGTACTTTGTTCTTCATTGTGAATTAATGCAGTAATAAAAATTGGTAAGGATAGCTCAGCTGTGAGTTCAAGGCTGACAACTTCAGGAGAAAGTGTTCAAAGGAGTTCTGCATGCTGTTCTTCCATATCATTGTTTTTTTACTTAGGAAGATAGACTGGGTTATTTTAATAATGAAATACCTGTCAGGCTTTTCTACTGTGCTTAGCACTCTAAAAGGAAAAGTGGTAATAAGACTGGAAATAAGAAAAAAACTACATTTGATGCCTTTATTTACTCTGTTTGAAAGCAACTAAAACAATAGCATTATGGCATAATAGCATGCCAGTGCTCACTTTGTTTTTCTTGTCTATTTTTTCCTCATGAGCATGGCAAAAGTAAGCAAAGTTTTCATATCTGCAATATACCTCTGAAATCCAATAGTTGGAAGTTTCTGTCTTTTCCTTAGCTCTCACTGGAGGCTAGTATGTATATACTACCTGTCCAAAAGAGGCCTTGTGAACTATGTAGATCTTGGATTTACTATAACAGATGAAACCATTGCTTTCCAGTTTATCATGGTTGCCAAGGGAAGTTGAGGATGCCCCATCCCTCGGAGTATTTAAGGACAGGTTCAGTGCCTCTCTGAGCAACCTGCTCTGGTGAAAGGTGTCCCTGCCCATGGTGGGGATGTTGCAACTAAATGGTCTTTGAAGTCCCTTCCAACCCAAGCCATTCTGTGGTTCTGTACACATGTGAAGTGAAAGAAATTGTAGAAATTTTTTTTCTTCCGTATTTCAGAAAACTGACATATTTGAAGCTGAATTTTTTTTTCTTTGCGTAGCTTTGTATTGCCCCTGGCTATTTAAGTTAGGGATATTTGAGCAGTTCATGAAGAAGTAATTTCCATATCTACTGACTGGCAACCATGAGTCACTCACTGCTAGACTTATTCTAGCCAGACTGGTCTTGTCTTGTAATAGTGAACACCTTCTCTCAAGTTCTTGCTTCTCCTTAGGAAATAGATGGTTTTTCCATGTGGAATCTTCCATGTATTACTTCAATGGATCAAAAGACAGTCTTTTTGTGTAACTGTATGCAATCTGTAGTTTTTGTCACTTATCTAAAGTGTATTTAAACCTTGTCAAAGCAGTATTAAACTAGTGGTAAGAGCTTTGCTTGAAATCTGTTTATGTATCTGAAATACTAGCCTGGCAAGCATAATGAGAGTTCCATGCTGCAGAAAAATAGCTGAACTAGTACGTGTATTTGCATTATTTTTTCAACTGGAAATAAAAGATAAAAGACTGAGTGAAAGGACTCCAGTGTTGAGAGAAGTATCTGAAATTTGGCCAGCTGGCTGCAGCCTTTCATAAATATGTACAGACTCTTAGCTGCAGTCTGGGGGATAGGCAGTATCTTTTTCAAACCCTCAGCTTCATGTGGTGCTCAAGCCCATCCATTGTGTTGGATCTCCCGCTCCCCTGAAAACCCGTGGCTCTGTGAAGTTGTGCTCAAAGCCCAGCATCTTGAGAACGGTGGCATTCAGAGAAGTCTTCACCACTTAGGAGAGAAAAGCAAACCTCTTTCCTTGCTGGAATTGGTCCAGCTGGTTCTTTATTCGTCTCCCAGCTCCTCACCACTTGACCTTTTAAGTTCTGGAGAACTCAAGTCCCTCCATTTGGCATTCCTAGCAGTAATTACCTTTATCAGAATAACTTCTAATGCTGATTATCATTGGTATGCTGAGGGACTTCCCTAAAGATGCCAAGTGTCAATACTCATGGACGCATTCCTGTGGCACAGATTTGTATGGCTCTGTGTTGGTAATATGCTGACAATCAGGACATCAGTGTTACTGCAGGATGTGCCTGTGAGTGACACACCACTGAGTGTCTGTTTGTTACCGAGGGATTATTTCACTGCTATAGTTAAACTTCTTATGGCTGTAAATTAAGTGCATATTTTTACCATACAGGTATTGTTTGCAGATGTGTCTGCAGAGAACCCAGCTGCATCAACATGTCTTTTTATTGTCTCTAGTACTCAGCATATTATTGCTGTCCTTACTTTGCAATATCCTTGTGTCATAATGGTTTCAATAACATTCCTGGAATAATAATTATTCGAGTTTTCTGGTACTGATAAAATTAGTGAGTAGCTAGAAGTCCAAGGCAGTGAAAGAATTAATAAGATAATTAAATTACAAGAAGTATTTGGAAAAAACCTTTCCATCACTTTGGCCCCATTTTTGTCTTCCTTCTTCATGTCCACTTTCTATATCTGGTTAGAGATTAAAATGACAGCTGACATCCTTTTTTTTTTTTCATCAGTTTGCTGTTTAATTCTGAATACTGATTTGTGTTGAAACATATGTAAAACTTAAGTGCTGTTTTGATAAAACAGCTTTTGATGATTTTGAAGTGTTTATGCAAACCTTGTGCATAATTGCTGTAAAGCTGTAAAGAGTGTGGGGATGGGTTCTTAGGTTCCTTAAATTAAAATGCATATATTCTCTATTTGCTTCTGTAGTGGCTTTTCTCTCAGACGATCTTATTTTCTTCTTTTTTTTCTAATATGTATAAAAATACATAGGTGAGAAAGAGTATGAAGTATATAAATTTATCATACATATAATCCTATGAAATATAAATATGATCTATGTATATATTCCTCACCCTGATTGTCTGTATTTTCCGATGTTGTAATATAGGATTGATCTTTCTTGCACGGCAGATTGAAAGGCAGTAGCATTTCATTTCACTTTGAAAAAGGTGCAAAAAGGCAAGCAATTGGACAGAGATTATGCTTATGCATCTCGCTTTCTGCAAAATGAAGGGGGAATCCAGTTTAATTTTTTTCCCCCTTGAATCTTTTCCCTGTGTATCTTTCCTCTTTCAGTATTTCTGTTACCTTTTCTTCTGGATATATTGTTTTTGAACATATTGGGATGATTGCATGAATAGCATATCTGTATTTTCATTATTTCCATTTTTTTGCATTAGTTCTATGGAGAGCTTGGGGAGAATGAGAAGTCTCTTTTTGCAAAACATGGAATTTGCAATGGATTTTAATATACAAAGTCTTAATCAACAATTGATTATATTGGAGTTGGTATTGATCATTCATTCTAAGCAAAGGATTTCGCTAATACTAAGAAGGATTTAGAAATTTAGAGTAAAAGTCAAAAGATAGGATGTGAAAATGATAGAATCTTACTCTGACACATTAAATAGATAAAAAATTGCCTTCATAATGAAATAAAGCACTAAGATTTTGGCTCCTTCAGCATTTGAGTGACATGTAAACTGGGGAGAAGATTTTTTTGGATGATGTAATTTGAAAGTTTTTATTCTTTCAAGAAAAGGGCATTAATATTTGCAAAAGCTAAGTCCAGCTGTGTCCTTCCATTGGTTGCAGTAAAACTGAGATCTCCCGGGATTTTATTCCCAAGCTGAAGGACAAGAATCCTATACCCTGTCTCCTGACCAAAACACTCAAGTGCAAGTGTGTGATCGCTTTCTGAAGATGTGGTTTTGTATGTGGCACACAAAATAGCTTGCATGAGGATCTGAATTTTTTGAAACAAAGATAAAATGTTAGGGGTTTTGTATGCTGGTGTTGAGTGAAGTGTTTCATTGGTAAAATCTTACTTCAGCTGCACTCTGTGAGAACTTCAGAGCTAAGGTTTTTCAGCATCTCACTTATCAGTAAACCTTCAGCAGTCTGCACTCTTAAAAACTGTGAAAAGATATTTTCCTGGCAAAATACCTGGAATATAATAATATTCTTGATGACCATAGCACTAAAATGCTTTCCTGTAATCAAATTAGTGCCTTTGGGAATTTTGAATGCCTTCGAGTTTGCCCCTCTTTCCCCCCCCTCAACCTTTTTTTACATTTAAACCAAACAAAAGACCCTTACAAAGCCTTCCTCCTTATCTGAGAATAATTTAGACTGTTTTAATACATTTTTAGTCAGAGTAGCTATTTTGTATTAAGTTTGTTGATTCTGCTAACAAGGCAAGCTTTGAAGATAAGTACCTAATAAATAGTTTGCTGTTTTATGATGAAGTGATTAGATCTTGATGTCCAATTTGATGACTTCAGACTGTGTATAGTGGGATTGGACTGAATGTGTTTTTGAACTCCATTTCACTTTGAAAGATAACATTTCAAGAGTAGATATGTATTTGCTGTTTGAAGACTTCCTGTCATAAAGATGGCCTTTTGGTGTATAAGCATTTAGTAGGAATTGGAATGTTTTGTAAATTTTCTGTCTTTCTTTTTTTATCAAAACAAATATTTTTAAAAAATATTTTTGGGTGTCTCTCCCTTTGCTGTCCACATTATTATCCAATGTGCTAATTGCACTGCTGTTTTCAATTTAAGTGAGGGCAAAACTTGCTTTGGTGTTTTCTCAGAGCTTCTTTAGGTTTAAAGTTAACTTCAACAGGAGTATCTTTAATTTTTTTTTTGATCAAGCTATAAAAAACACCCTATACAACTTCTGGCATATTGCTTGATTTATACCTGTAAACAAGGGCTTACTGTCTGTGTTGAATGTATATGCAGTAGTCTAGTTTGTTTTGGCTAAAAGTGCCAGAATGCCTTACTTTCTAGTTGTGCTAGTAAGATTCATTCTAGTCCTTGAACTGCCCCACAAACGTGCATTCTGAGCCAAAAGCACAGGCTGAATGACCAGAAATACCTGTCTAAGCTTACACTTAAACACACCAGTTTTATGACCTGTCATGTCTGGTACAGTCTTGAATTTTATCTTTGAAACTATTCAATGGCCAAGGCAGCTAGGGTTATGTAGAACCTTCTACACAGAATTCAGTTGGAGCTGCTTTGATTAAAAAAAAATTGCATTTTGAGGGAAGATTTTGGAATGGTTGATGAAGTAAAATTTCTTTTTAGGGGCATAAGAGGGCTGGAGAAGTCATAGAAGAGCTATTGAAGTTAGCAGAGGATGTGTGAAGTGCTCTCTCAGCAGTGTGCCTGGCACTCTGGTGCGAGAGTATAGCCCCAGTGATAGCCAGGGTAGCAACCAGAGCTGTATCCAGCTCCTCCACCAGCAGGAATCGGAGTTTGGAGCATGAAGTTAAAGGACTCTTGATGTCAGTATCTGTGAGCTGCCCACAGTCTTTCTGATCCCAACAAAAAGCCAGTGAGTATTGGGGAATATGCTTATTTTCAAGGCTGGCTTCACTAGTTTAACACTCAAAATGCACTTGCTTCTGATTCCTATTGCTTTGTCATTTACCCTCTACAATACCATTAAACCTTTCTTTCTTTTCTGATATGAAAAATCAGCATAAAACTGAGGTGTTGGTTTAGCACAAAGAAATGATAAATCAAACAGCAAAACATTTAAATGTATCCTCTTCTGGTTTTCCTGTTTGTGCTTTCTAAACCATACTTTGAAAAATATGGTCTCACCGACATGCTTTTGGGGCCATTTTTCTAAACATTTGTGGTTGCTGGAGCAACCCAAAGCATTGTTTCTACTGATTTTTATGTGCCTACTTAAGTGTGATTGCATAGTGCAGATGGCAAGGCAGTCTTAGTAAGAGAATTAAGAAAGAGAAATAAATTATAAATTATTCACATATCAAGTTTAAAGGAAAAAAAGTGTGTGAAGGAAGAATGATGATATTGAAATTAAAGCAAGATTTTATTCCTTGTTTTAATCCATAATGAAAAGCCATTGGAAACTGAGTGACTAAGGAGATTTAGTGGTGATTTTGTGGAGGTTTTCAATATGTGCACGCTTTGGGGATGGAAGCCTGTGTCAAGGTTGCAGTTGAAAACACATACTAAGTGAGTAATGATATGTAATAAATTTCTTAAACTGGTGCTATAAAATATTCATACAAGATAGTTGTTTTGATGGAAATGATGAGAAAAGGTTTTAAATGTTGAGATTGAAATTTTAGTTTTCAAGAATTAATCTAGGAAAATGGTAAACTTTTTTTAGACTTCTCATTATTTATCTTAAAAAAATGTGGAAATAAAAATAACAAATAATGTGCTTTTTAAATATGGGAAAACCTGCTGAATGTCTGACATGACACTTAAGCAACAAAATCTGTCACATATTCATACAGCAGCAGCATATATAAAATAAAGTGATTGTTCCTACATTTACTTTATATATTAAGTATTTGAATGTAAATATAATCTAGAGATAATTACTATGCAAAAGAAACATATATGAACATCCTCTCAGATATCCAGGAATTGAGTTGGATGAGTTTTCTGGCCTTGATGGAATTGCTTGTCTACAAACTCTGCAAATTCTGTTAAAATCCTTTAATCTTTACTGTAATAGGTTCCACAATTAAATAGGAACCTAAGTTAGCTTTTCTACAGAAAAAGAGTTTCTTCTTTTTCACTTGGTTAAAACCTTGTTACAATGAATTTGAGGAGCTAAAAAGCAATGCATTGATTTCAAAATTGTCTAGTCTTGTTCTATTGTGTAATCTCAGTTGCATCCTTCATAATTTTCCTGTGGTATGAATACTTTTGTTTTTGTTTTTCTTTTTTTAATAAAGGGGTTGTTGTGACCAGAAAATGTCAGTGTAAATGTCTTGTACTTGACAATTGTGTGTGGTAGATGCACATATTACAGATTCTGGTGGCAGTCTTGTGACTAGGGGGTTTATTTTCTAATAGTTGGAATGAAACTATGCAGTGACACTGTCTTTTATGATTAGTTGATAAAGAGCTAAACTTTGTGTTGGTGTAAAAATGACTGTTGAGTTTGGTGGTTTGTTTTGGGGTTGTGTTCGGGGGGGGGTGCGTTATTTCGGGGTTTTTTAACATGGACATCCAAGAAGAACATTTGGGAATGCCAACTGCTGAAGTGATATTTCTAATGAAAATTTAATATTTCTTGCCTTGAGTGGTCTGACAACCACTGGATCAACAAAGTGCGCATGACATTCCTTGTTTGTGTGTTTTGTGGAAATTTTCCTTTTTATGCTTTGTGAGCCTTGGCTATGGTGCTAAAATGAAGAACAATTTTATTGAGCTTTTTGCCATTTTACAGGTTAATTTGTGAGCCACTGACTGAACAGGACAACTTTTACAGACTGTAAAGGGCAGCCTTTAACATGGAGTAACAATCAAATAAAACAGTCTGTTGGGCAGAGTAATTTTCCCATGTTTTACATAGTCTGTACATGAAGCAGGAGGAAGGTTGGGGCTGCAGGCCTTGGGATGATTCATAGCAAGAAAAGCAATGATGTGATGGTAGGAGGTTACTGCTAATGCTGTGGATCACTATAGGCCATCAAGCATGGAAGCCTTCAGTAGCTCTTCTGCCTCTCCTCTCTGTGCAGTCACAAGGATGTAGCTGATCAGCTTATGTGTGTGGAAATGACACACACGTCTTTGTATTTTTAAAATACCCAAAAGAGCCATCCTAACAGCAAAACAATACAATCTGTGTGTTTGATCTGTGTCCTTCACAAGTGCATTGCAAGTATGTGACATTAAAACTTGCATATGTACTGAAAGCTACTGTTTGCATTTATGTTTGAATTTAAACTTGGTAGTTCTTAACAAAATTTGATACATGTTGCTATGGAGAATAAACTGTATTGTGCCACCTGACAGAGTTAGGTTTGAATGAGTCAGGATGCTTACTCAGGCCACTGCCTCTGGGGGCATGGACTTGGCTTCTCTAAGCCTGTTCTGACCAGCTTTTGATCCACAGCTCACTTAACGTTGCTGAAGTGTTGCATTTATGATGTGGGTTTAAGCATGAGTCTGTTCATGATGTGTATTGTCCTGAAGTGACTACAAATAGAGATTTACAGGTCTTCTTTCTGTGTCATTTGTTCTGCTTCACATGAAATAAGGAGAAATTTCTTTCCTTGAAGTCCTGTAGTCATCCTTGTGCTGAGAGAATCTTTATAGTTTGGCTTAAATGATTGACATATTTTAAGTTATTTGTCCATATGGATTATTAATTATTTAATAAATTATGTTCAGTATGCATTGAAATTAAACCTTTAAAGAGTTAGATACTTTTTATATTAATTGGAAGTAAGCTTATTAAACTGACATTTCAGAAGAGAGTGTATGTTGAGAAGACTGATGACTGTTTTAGAGACAGTGTATCATTTCTGGACAGTACTTCATAATAAAGTCATGCTATTAAAGACTTTCCAATGTTTAATGTGTATATGGACAAATATGTTATGCTTATTATTTGACTCCTCAAATAAGCAGTAGTCTGTCAGTCTTAGGAGCTCACTGGCTATTTCAAGAATTTAACCTCCTTTTGACACTTCCATTTTTTTTCCTGTGAGCTACTTGAATGCCACTTACTCAGCAGTAAGTAAAATAAAATCAGATTAGGAGAGCAGCATACAGTAAATGTTGCTGGTAACAGAAAAGGCATGTAAAATTGCTTGTAAGATGATAACATTTCATAACATTCTTGAAAACAACCTCTCATATATTGATTTTTTCCCATATTTTTAACACCCCCCCCCCCCCCATGCAAATATGAAATGTAGTCTTTCAGGGAGTCTTATTTCTTCATTGAAGACTTGCTGTATTGATCTGAAACCACAGAACTGAAATTGATAATATTTTAACAGTGTTCCTTTTCTAATGACAATATATGGCCTTATGTTTAAGTGGAAATCTTGCTGCAGTATTTCTTTTACTGGAATTTGTGGACCAGTCAGGGAAGGACGTCACTAAAAACCCCTTATGAGATACTGCAAATGGAATACTTCACTGACATCTGTGTGAATGGATAGCAGACCTTTGTAGACATGATTCATGGAAGCATACTGCCAGCTTGCTTCAGAATAAAGTGATGGAAGAGGAGAAATACTGAATAATCCTGTATGAATGAATACAAATTTTTGTGGTTTCTGTTTGGTCTGGTGCTCCACTTATCACAGGCCAACTAACGAACACACTCTTGTTAGTGCAACTTTAGGTTCCTCAGCTATGATCAATATAAGAAACTTCTCTCAGAACAAGAGACAGTTTCACTTTCTCTCTTGCTCCCTTTGCCAGATGATGAAATTAAAAGCTGAAATTAAAAGTGTATTAATTATTCCCCATGGTAACTATGTTGGGGTTGTTGCAAAGCCTTACTGCTACTCCAAAAACATTGTAAGTTTAATAAAAGTCAGGACTTAAAATTAATGAGAGAAGTTCTCCCTCTCTCTGAAAAAAATGAGGGTGAAAAATTGCATAAGAAAGCATACAAAAAGGCTTAGGGTGATTTTTTTCAAAGTCTGGTTCTGAAAACAGAGGAAGTACAGAAGGTCAGAATAACAGTGTAGAATTTTTGATGCTTTCCAGTCTCACTTGTCCTCCTAACTCTACTGTCATAAACCTGTTGCTTCAGAACGTGGCAGAGTGTTTGTAATCCCTCAGAGGAAATGAGTTTCAGTTACAAATACCATCTTAAGCTAATTTGGCCTGGGCACTCAAAGACAGCACTGTATATGCAGTAATACAATTACTGTATTTTTAGACATAACAACCTGCAGGGTGAGGATAGACAACTGAAAGATGCCAAGAGTCTGTGCAAGCTTGGCTTTAGGGAAGAATAAGAACTCAATAGGTCCAAGTAATTTAGAGCCTGTTAAATTTAGTCTCTGAACAAATTTTTCTGTTTTGGAAACTACACAATATAAATTGAACATTAAATCAACAAATAATATAATTATATTCATGCAGTCGTGTCTGCATGAACCATGTTTTTAAACTCTACTGTAGTGAAATTTATGCTAGGAAAATGGGTCTCCAATCAAACAAATAAACAGAAAGCCCATTATGAAAAACTCTGCTTGAAGTTTTGAAAACTTTAAATGTGCAAAATGGTTGTTTCTTATCCAGTGCACACAAAAACCAGTTGGTTAATAATTTCACAAATGGTTGGGAACAAAATGAGTTCAGGATGATGCACTCTTGTGTATCATAAATTCTTGCAGAAAGTGGTGTTATCAGGAGAACATAAAACACTAAACAGATGTATTGTTGCATACAAATTACAAAGGCAAGTTAGGCACAGCTTTACTGAAATGAGATAGGAACTGGACAGTGAATCTGATATTCCTCCCTTTCCCCATTGCCTTTGTGCTGTTGCTGTGTTCATCCCAAAAGAAATTGTTACTGTATGGTTTCACAGCACTTTCACTGAGGAGGCAGTGTTGCTGCCACACTGACTGAAACTGTATGGTCTCAAAATTGTAACATCACATAGTAGAAGTTTTTCTAGCTATAGTTTCAGCTGTAAAAAAAACCCCATTGCTTGACCAGTCTTCAGTAAAGCCACATTGTAGGGTTGGTTTAAGTCTGGGGGATTTGGTGAGAAGTAGACAGTTGTCAATAGTGAAACTGATTATCTGGAGTATCCTTCTGAAATTAGATTTTTTTTTTAAAGTTTCTAATACTGTCACACTGGATACAGCAGTACCCAGGGAATGCTTTTGCATTTTATTCAAGTGTATATGCACATTTAAACTTAAATTCTAAAGAAGTCTGTTTTAAAACCCAACTAAACAAAAGTGCTATTGTTTGGGAACAGTTTTAATGTATTTTGAAAAGCAGAGTTTAAGTCATTGAGTGTTGAGGCTGTGTGGGCTTTTGAAAAATAACCACATAGTGTGACCTCTGCAGGTATCTCCTCATTTACATCTGATTTCTGCTCCTTCTAATGCTTTAGAGAGAGGGCTGAATGGCAGCTGAATGTGATTTGTAATGTTTTTTAGGTTTGTAGGTTGTTAATTAGCTAGGAAAAAATCTGAATCTTTTGAAGACTGTGATTTGAATTGTTACTCATATATTTTACTGAACATTAATTTGTAGTTTGAACTTGTGATATGTGCTTTCCTATTTGTTTAGAGATTATTGTGCATTGTTTGATGATAATGAGCTTTTCAGGGGAAGAATCTCACAATACCAAGTGACTGGGTAATGGCAGGTGAAACTTGTCATATGTATTAAGAGAAAAACAATCTCAAGTTTACATGTGTTAAATTCTGAATAGGCTGTCTTCACTGAGGCAGGATTCTTGGGGTTTCAGAAGTTATGTCTGTGGAAACTGCTGATCAATTCTCAACAATGGCCAAAAATGTATGTTAAAAACAGTTTATGAACCACATGAGAATATTTTCTTTTCTGTTGGGTGCAGCAGTTCTACTGTGTTGGCCTTTCTTGCCCTTCATAATGGAAAATGTTATAGCAGACTTGGAAAAGATCTGTGGCTGCTGAGAATAATTAAAGAAATGGAGCATCTCCCTATATGGGGAATAATAAAGTAGACCAAGGGTCACCAGACTTGGGAAAATATCTCAGGAAAGGAATGGTAGGAGCCTGTAACTATGGATAAAGTGAGCAAGGAATCCCTATTATACAAGTAGTAGGAAACAATCAAAAAATAACTGCTGCTTGATAGCCTCAAAAATGCTGAAGCAAACTGGTGAACTGTACAACACAATGCCCCAGCATGAAATGATGATTGAAATGCTTAGAAGAACTAGGGATAGAAAAATCATTAATCTGAAAATTCATTAATCTACTAAGTTGCCAGGTGGGTGACGTGAAGTACATCAGGAGCATAGAACCTTGTGCTTGTTTTTGTCTTCTCCAGATGTCAGTTGGCCTTTGTCAGAAACAGGATATGAGAACCTTGGTCTGAACCAGTAAAGCCCTTCAGGTAATGTTGTATGCACCAGGACACTTGCCTTAAACCACCACGTGTCCCTTAATGTCCCCATTGATCCTTTTCAGGGTATGCCTGACAACTCTTCAGCATTGTGTAGATTTGTAGCTTTTACCTCTTCTGAAGGCATATAAAGGCTTTTGTTTATCATTAGTCCCTTAAATTTCAAGCCAGATCTAGGAAAAGTTTTGTCAATCCATTTCTTCCAGGAAGGCATGTAGTCTTGCTTTGAAAATGTCATCAAGAAAGGGAGCATTTTCCGTGTTCATTTGGAACCTTTCAATATTTTGAAATAAAGCCACAGTTTCTTAAAATCTGGATATGGTTGGTTTCATGTTAAAGCTAATGGATCTTACAGTGTTCTCTATATTCCCACCACCCTGCAGTATTTTTCTCCTGTGAAGGTACTTAAATCCTGTAATCATCTCACTTCTCAACCTCTCTGAAAAACTAAACATGTTGAATTCCCCAAGCCTCTCATTGTAAGGTACCTTTCTGATTCTTGAATCGTTTTTATGGCACTTCTGCACCCTCATAGTTTTCTACCAACCACTTTAAAATATGGACAAAAATAGTATGGAATGTTTCAGCAGCAGGCTCCTCCCTGTCATGCACTTCATTGTTTTTCCTCTGTTTTGGCCTCCTGACCCATCAGTGGAGGCTGTTTGTGATTGCTTCTGCAGCTGCAGATATGGCTGAGGTGCTGGTTGTGTTAGCAAGATGCCATGTTCTGACATTTCCCAGTTTTTACTGAAATCTAATAGCAGATAGAGCTCTGATTACAGCAGCATTATATGAAATTAAAAGCAAGGAATTTATCATATTATCTCCAAACTAAAAATGACAAATATTTGCCTTCAATTTGTTTGCTAGATAGTAGCAACTTAATTTGTAATCAAGATACAGAGCTTTTATAATATGAAGATAATAGTATAGCTAAAACCCCCAAACTCTTTGAAGAGTTGATACTTACAGTTTTTAATGATTTATTTTACTGGTAGGAAAGTCTAGCATCTACCAAACAAATCTATCAAACACCGTGAATACATTTAATGTGGAGTTTCTAGTTCCAGTCCAAGCTATAGTTTAACTGGCATGGAGCCATATTTGTTCAGCTGTGCTGCTTTTATTTTTGAGCTGTTTTCAGGTTTGTCCACATGATACTCAGGGATTCAGAAGGATTTCTTTATAGAAGGCGAAGCAGGAAGAAACCCAGATCTTAATTTTAAAGGTCTAAGTAGCATTTGGTGTGTGTTTAAATGTGTGTGAATGTATTTACTTGAAACACTGCATAATTCCCAGTGTTACAATGGTATGAAACGTGATAGAACGCGTTTTAGGATGAGGGATGATTTACATTCTTAGTGTCCTGGTGGAATAAATAACATATTAAGATAACATGTTTCTTTATTTCTTGCAATTGTACAGTGGAAGAGAAAGCAGCTCACACTTTTATCTCTCAGGTTTTGATTTTTTTTCTTCATATTGCCATAAGGAAAACTGTTTCCCTTATTTTTCTTTGAGAAAATACTGAGGCTTTTTACATTTTATAACTGACCAGTCATACTTCTGATGTTTGACTACATTAAGTATTTGAAAAGTAATTTCTTCTTGAGAGGAGAGCAAGTTACTTTTCTGCCTCAGCGTTTTGATTTTTTTTTTTTTTTTTTTTTTTGTGATATGCTTAAGCTGGAGATGGAATCATTTGTAGCTTGTATTTCTATTCCATAGCTGGTTTTGTCTCACATTAGAGACTGGTAACCCTTGTGGTAGTATCTCTTCACTGAAAACAAGTTATGTATTGTTGGACCTGCTTTACAGTAATATTTATATTTGTATTTGAGAAGTGACATCTTTTTAAATTTTAAGAATTGTTCCCATGGCAAAGCAAGCTGCTGTCTATTGCTGCTCCAGATGTAAACTTTTAGAATTTTTGGTGAGGTATCTTGGTGTTCCTTGCTTTAAAGTCAAGAGCTTGAATGCAGCTTAGAAAATAATTACCAGCTTGTTATAAAGTGCTCTCTTTTTTATGAAGAAATATTGTTGGAGTGCTCTTTGCTTGGACTGAAGTTGTGACTGTATTGAGGACCCTGAGAGATAGAAGTGGATGCACTTTGTCCCTCTGGTTGCCTATGTAGATTTGTTGAATGATGAAGTAGAGCAGCTTATACTTCTGTTCATTTTTTTGTGAAATTGAAAGTATGGAAACACAGACAATCATGGTTGTAATGCCAAATGTGAGAGCAGTTGCACTGCTTTATTTATGTAATTGTTTCATTAAAGTTAGGCAGTATTTTGTCATCTTTGGGTTTTTTGTTTTGCTGGAGTCCAGACCATAGCTCAGTTCTTTGTCACTGGGTATTGAGAGTGTTTTTTACAAGAGCATGTGTATCTGGTGTTTACTATAGCAGTCAGCACTCTGTGAGGCTGAGACTGCATTTACTGTGCCTCCCAAGGTGTGCTAAGGACCATGCTGGTCTGAGTTTAGAGGGACACCGATAAACCAGTTGGGATATTGGAGAGTCTGATGTCTGCCCAGCAGTACCCCCGGTGTGATTGGAATTGGAAACTCTCTCAGATATTGATAATGCAGGACTAAAGCACAACAAGCAGTTTGTGTTAATGAACAAGATTAAGCCCATTTTATGGCTTTATCAGAAGAATGGAGCCTTAATTTTTCAGGTGAAATCTTGTCATAAATAGAGCTGCTTGGGCTGAAGTTAAAACATTGACCACGTATGTTCATAGTATCTTAAATTAGTGCTTATTCTAGATTGTAAGTATGTTTCTCCACAATGAGAAGTACGTGGCTTGGATTTTACTTTAATGTTGAAATCATTCAGTTTGTCTTCTCACAGTTTAAAGAGTAGGAATAGGTAGAGAACTTAAATGTATGCAACATATGGCTGAAATATCACATACAGTAAAGATCTAAAAATCAAAGTTGCTGTCTCCATGACAACTGTAGCTGAGCCAAAGAGTTCTTTTCATAAAGACAGCAGTCATGCACAGTGAAAGTTCAGAGTCTGGGAACCTGACTCCTGGCATGCTTTGGGATCCACATATAGATCTACAGGGAGGTGCTATTTATGTTTGTATCCACTTAGACCTTAAGAGTGTCACTTGTTCCCAGCTTTTGCCTACAAAACACATTGATGGGAGTAGAGTGTTTTTGTAATATCTAATTGAGATGTCTGACATGTTCCAGATGGGAATAGCAAACTAAGAAGTAATGCAACCTTGACAAAGAGGAATTTTAAATGGAAAATGGGAGGGTTTCTGTCTTTAATGATGTGGATGAGGGATAATAAGGGCTTTGACCTGTGATTTTTGCTGACCAGAATTGTTAGTATGAATACTCATAACCAGACTCTGTGCAAAGATTCTCTGATGCTGATTACTGGAAAAATTTGGCTAGTCAACTTTTCAGCTCTTAGCGCCACTATATTTTGGTCATGTCAGGTGGAAATTAATTTTTCTTCTCTCTGATGCTAATTGTTCCTGTCACAAAATAGGAAAAGTGAATCTTGATCACAGGTAGTAAAGATACTTAAAGCAAGTGAACCAATATCCTAACTATGGCGAGTTCTGTATAAGCACAGGGTTGCACTGGTGTATTTAATGTGCTTAACGTCCATTTTGTTTGGATTTTGGATTGACAATAGAACAGAAATTTTATGAGATTAGTTACTATTTTACCCTCTTTTGAGTATCCAGACATAGATAAACAAAATGTGGATTAAGCAAATCTGTCTGCAAGTCATTTTCCTTCCTCCAGGCTACCCAGCAGAGAAGCTTTATTTTACCCTATTGAAGCAAATATTTCCAGTCATATTTTGGCTAGTTTCCAATTTAATCAAAATATGTTTAGATTACCTGTTTTATAATTTAAAACTAGATAAAAGCCCTATTACTTAAAAAGGGAGGATAATAATGATGCTATAAGATACCACATAGGCTCCCACTCCCCCAATTAAAAAGTAACACTTTTAATTCATGAAAACACTTAAAACTGTAATTGAACTTTCTATAAACGCATTACTGTGACTCGTTGCCATTACTTTGATTTGAATAGTTCAAACCTTTACTACAGGGACAGCCTGTATAATAATAGAATGGTTCCTTTTTTCTGCTCTGGATTCTCTATATTAATCTCAGTGCCAGTAATGGAGTTTGATCATCATATTTCTGGAATATAATTCAAGAAAATTTAATCCCCTGGTGATACGACTTAGCCTTTCCAAATCTGCTGTTATAAATCCACATGAGAGCTGGGCTGGTGGTGGTTGGCAGTCAATGTTAGCGCAGTGGATGGAAGTTCAGTGTTTAGAAATCCAGCGCCTCCCCTTCATAAAAGAGCTCTGATTCATATTCCCAGATTTTGCTATCTTGGTCTAACTGATTCTCTGCCTCTTGAGCCTGACCTTACAATCTGCCCAAGGTGGAGCTGTGTGGCACAGGTGGTAGAAGGGACTTTGCACCAGCTCATGGAGCCGTTTGCACTGATACTCCTCAAGGCTGGACATGAATTCAGGCTGGAGCAGAAGCAGAGTCCCAGCTGAAGGAGCAGCACCGTACATGATCCTCAGGCATTGGATTGAGCACTCGGACACATCCAGGCAGTTCCATCCCTGACTGTGTGTTTGAGGGGATTAAGGATGGAGGTAAAGGAGGACTTCACAGGGCACAGGCATGTAAAGTGTCTGACAAGATTTCACCAGTCAGGAATTTCCAAATACAATATGAATTCATAAATAAACCTCTATTAATGAAAAACAGGAAAATCAAATTAAAATTAACTCAATTAAAATACTAGCAAAGCCTAGCAGCAAATTTTCTTCTGCTTTCCACAACTTGAAAAATGGTTGTGGACAGTGCCACTTAACTCTGTTCTTGAATCTAGTGCTTTGTGTTAGTGATGAGGGCACCCTATTCATATAATGCATAATAGGTGAAAATTACCATAGAAGTTCTAAGTTGGGTTTTTAAGTGGCATTGCTTTTGGGGACATATATAATAATGCAGCTGTATTTCCTGACAAATGGGTTCATGGTTAAATTTTTTTTTATTACTTGAAACGACCAAATATACGTTAACTTCTCTCGTTGAAGTCTTGTCTCATGCATCAAGTTTGGAAATTGAATTTGAAGATGGCACTCTTGGAAAAAGTGCCACCCAAATGAAACATTTTTCTTCTGGTTCCTTAAGTGCTACAAATGTATCACAGGCTGAACATAAATGTCACCAAAGCAGAATTCTTAAATACCATTTTCAGAAGAAGTACACTGGAAAATATGGTCTTTCATTTCAATTTTTCCTTACCTCCAGTCCAGGTGAAATTCTTCAATTCCTGTAAAGTATATAAGACCACATCACAGCAAAGTCGTAGGTTTTCTGAGCAATGCAGGGTTTTAGATTGTGCAGGCTCCATCATCCATCAGAATTCTGCAGATTCTTGTATAAAAGAGCATAATTTTTTCTATTCTTTGTTTTCAGATTTCAAAATGGACTTTTCATGACTGGTTTCCCAGGCTCTGTTTTGCAGACCAAAAGTCTTTTGAGAATATCTTATCTTTTGTTTTAGCAAACAATGCATAATTGATAAACATCCTTTGAAAGTAATCTTTAAACACAGAATTTAAAGATCTCTGTTAAATGGTAAAACATTGATTAGTAAGAGACAAATCCTCTTCCCCAGCCTAATTCGCAAGTGAGTGGGGTTGCTAAGAAGGAAGTTATTGGCATTGACAAAACTGTTAGCATTGGATTTAAGTACTGAAAGCATACATAGGCCTGTGTTATTGTGTGGGGTTGAACCTTCTGTCTCAGGGGTTCTGTATATGCAGCATTTTCCCTTTTCTGAGGTGTTTCTCTACAAACAGCTACTCCAGCATATCAGATTGTGTGATACGTGTGTATTGTATGTATCCCAGTGCTCTTTGTACCTCTAAGACTTCCATACCCTTCTATGTGGGGGGGTATGGGATGTTTGGGGGTGGTTGGGTATTTATAATTATGCAAATACTACTGTTTAACAACTCCAGTGTTCAATTACCAATGCTTTCAGACATTCCAAAAAGTTGTTTTTCTTGGGGAGAATGTGAATGAGAACAGCTCGTAAAACTTCCACATCCTCATTCAGATGTTATTTAACACAAGGAATTGTTTTACAACTTAGAATCTATATCTTCCTAATCACCAGTGAAGTCTGGACAAAACAATTTAAATTCAAGCTATATTTTTGTTCATTAGAGGTTTAAAAATGCAGGATGTCTGAATTCCGGACCTGTATTCTTCATTATACACTGAAAGATAAATAGAATATAAAGGCTTTCTCTTCATAGTTTTATAATGCAAACATATTTATTGGTTATCTAAGTAGTTGCAATTTAGAATCTTATTTAGAACTGACATTAACACATCAAGTTGCTGGTATTGATGTAGTTCTGCCAACCAACACATTGTACAGTGGGGTCACAGTGCTTGGTACATTACTACTAGGAACAGAGGGTTTTTTTTATGGTGTGGAACTTTATAAGAATTCTTCCAGTAAAGTCCATCAAGCTTCAGTCCTGAGCAGAAATCTGATGATAATCTGATTCATTAGTTTTAAAGCAAGTCAAAGTTAGGTGAACCATTGAAAAATAAATTACTAATACACAGACTTATATAGTGATTGCTGCATGTTGATGTAAGCTGGCTGGAAAAAGAAATGTTGTAATCTTCGTCTTTTTGCTGAAAAGAATCCTTTACATGGATGTGGGTTAACTCCTTCTTTATTGCCTGGTACAATCGGTACAAGCATGCCAATTCTATTTTGGAATTTGGAAGTCTGAATGGGACAGATACTTTGAAATATCTTAGAATACTTATATTATCTAATGCTGATTTTAAATAGCAGTTTGATCTTGGCAAGATCAGCCTGGGCCTTCCTGTAGCTAAGCTTGAACAATGAAATATTTAATGCAGTGATAAATAGTGAGGTTTCTAACAATAGTCTGGATCAATCAAGATCAAATTATGCTTTGTGAGTTGTTTTCTAGTGGTGGTCACCATCTAAATAATGCACTAACTCGACCATAACCTTATGCCATGTGAGTTTATGTCCTGGTGGAGAACACTGAATGAAGTTTTCAACTTTGTGGGCAAAAATTCAAAACTACTAATGCTCTGAAACCACACTGGATGGGGCTTTGAGTGGCATGGTCTAGTGGAAGCTGTCCCTGTCCATGGCCAGGGGTAGTACCTAAATAATTGTTAAGGTGCCTTCCAACCCAAACCTCTCTGGGATTCTGTGCTATTAGTTAAACCATTGAAACTAATTGCTCTATGAGTAATGTTGGGATCACTTAGGAATATGTTGTGCTGTGACATAGGATCCTCTTCATAAAAAACGTAAGGATTCATAGCTCTGGTATTGTGTTGTATCAGCTTAAATAAGGACTATCCAAGGAAGAAACAGGAGAAATGGGTGAAGATGAACACAGTTTGAAGAGTGTTAAAGCCTTCCTCGACTAGTCTAGGATGTGGTTTTAATTAGTAGGGGAAAGAGGTACTTGTGAGCAAATAACAGATTCCTATTAATAGTATTTGGAAAGGAGGATATTGCAAAATAGTTATCCTGAAAATTCTCTGCCAGATTATTTCCCCTTCCTTTCAGAGCAGAAATTGAAAATATGAAGTGTGCTTTTCAGATTTCATGCTATTCTGTGATGTCTGACTTGATGTCATATATCTTTTTAATTTCTAGTTTAGGACCTTACAAATCTATTGTTTTAGAAGCAAAGAGATGAGAAGAACAGGCATTTAAGTCTAAAAGTACACCAGACCAACTTGTTAACAGAACAAATTTTGTGTATTTATTACTACTAAAAATCCAACCCAGCTCATCCTCTCATGTCCGTTTCTGTGGTCTTCCTTTGTTATTAAATTTTTGGCTAATAAAATATGTACCATACACAGTAAGTTTGTGCTTATATTAATTTTTAAGATGTCGTAGTAATAATCTAGACAGTGTCTCCACTCTCATAGTCATGTATATTTGAAATAATCTGCTATACTAAGGCATTAATGTGCACTCATGACTCTTGCTTTTTGGTGATATTCCCACTAAAATATAAGTGTGACTTGCATTACCTGCAGAATATTGTTTTGCATTTGCATAAACATACATTTACCAAATTGTACCAAGAGGGAAAATGAGGCATAATCATATCATAATTGCATAATCAATTCACCGTGATTATATTTTCTCCCTTGATGCAATTTAGTAAATAGGAGTTTGGGTGAATATGAAACAGAGTTTCTTGCTTACTGTGATGTGTTCAGTTAGTTTTGGGTGGCTTTTTGACTTCAGAAGTTGTAAGAAATATTTTTTATATTTAATTCAGTTAAGGACACATTTCCCTAATGACATTTTCAGATTGTGCAGGTATTTTCTGATGGCTTAGAATATTGTCCTAGATGTCACAGAAGTATGGTCACAGAACGGTTTGCATCTGAAGGGACCTCAAAGATCATCCAATTCCAACCTCCTGCCATGGGCAGGGACGCCTTCCACTAGACCAGGTTGCTCAGAGCCCCATCCATCCTGGCCTTGAACACTTCCAGGGATGGAGCATCCACCTCTTCTCTGGGCAACATTTTCTTGTGTCTCACTGCCCCAACAGGAGAGATTTTCTTCCTAGTATTTAAACTTAATCTCATTTTGAAGCCATTCCCCTTTGTCCTGTTGGTACATGTCTTTGTAAAAGTCTCTGTCCATCTTTCCTGTAGGCCCCCTTCAGGTGCTAGATGGCCACAGTTAGGTCACCCTGAAGGTTTTTGTTCTCCAGGCTGAACAATCCCCATTCTCAGCCTTTCCTCATAGCAGAGGTGCTCCATCCCTCTAATCATTTTGGTGGCCTCCTCTGGATTTGCTCCAGCAGATTGATGCCCTCCCTTTTGCTGGGGATCCCAGAGCTGAACATGGCACTCACGGTGGGGAGTGCAGCCTGCTGTAGGAGGTTAGTCCACATGAAAGTAACCAGAATATGGGAAAATTCCTTAATGTAAAACTTTTTTTCCATTGCTATTAGTTTGATTACTTAGCATTACTAACATTCCTTTACAGTACCAAGTGATGTATGAAAGCTTTGAGCAAAAAAGGTGACAAAAGGAGTTTGATATCTGAAAGTTACTTTTGGTGTGTGGTAAAAAAACTACTTCATAATTTAATACAGAATAAAGACAAGAAAATAGCTTAAATCTTGGGAGTAGTAGTATGACAAAAAGGTACTTGTCAGGTGGATTATATAAGTGTAGCTTAAATCTCAGTGTAATTTTCTTAGTTGTGCATGACATAGCTCTTAAGAAATATGGAGTATTACTGGCTATAATACAGATTCCTACACACTCTAGTGTATTTAGGATTTTGCAGCATGTTTGTATAGGGTGTATTCTAGCTGTAGCAGGGGTAGATGCTCTTATGTGGGCAACTAGCCAAAGGAGCTAGAACCCTGTCATGAAAGTGTTTTTGCTATTGCAATGAGGTGTAATCATGTGGAGGTGGAGGAGAGGAAGTATTAGATATGTAGGTATCACAAGTGCCTTATAAATTAAGCAGATGCTCTTTACTTTGAACTGTATTGCTATTTTAAATTTTCAGTTTTCACACAGGGTAAGATTCTAGGGCTTTGCATAATATGTCAGTAGGTGTCACTGAGAAGCTCTGCCATTAAAAACAGAATACAGTCTGCTGACTATGGAGTAAATCACAAGGCAGTTGTAGCTTTATGGCTCTGATTAAGAAGGTGGAGAATGCAAACTCTGTCCTGAGAAAGTTAGTGACTAAATAAATAAGATTACATGCTCAGAAGGGATGGATGAGTAATGAAAAGATGCAGTCTTCCTTAAGCGAGGAGACACATTGCTTTTCTTTATGCCCTTTGACTTTTTTATCAGTCTGAGACTCCTAGCCAGGACTTTGTGGACTGTAAAATTAGCAGTCTTTGGGTGCTTGTGTAGCTAAGGGGAAGGCCTGGAACACGGGTCCCTCTTTGGACCTAGCTCAGCTGGGGGTTGCTACCCTTGCTGTTTTGCTTTGACAGAAAATTATTATGTGCGTCCTTTCTCATCTGTTTTAGGCTCCCAGTGTAATCACCTGATAAAGACTAATAAGACCTAACTCACCTGACTTTCATTAAGGCTGTTTGTGTAAACCTTAAACACGATTTTTCCAGAGGAGAAGTGAGTAACAGCTGATAGAGGTAAGCAGTCAAGAACTGTAGAGCTTTTTAGGTGAATATGAGTTTAGGACCCAAGGAAAACAACGCAATTTAATTTCTATAGAAATATCTGGCTGCAAAGTAGGGTTAGGCAGATATAATCTGATGATTTTCTTCATTAGAAAGGAGTTAAGTTACGTAATTTTTCAAGTCTAGTTTTCTCTCAGTGAGTCAGCAGATGCTGACTAACATGTTTAACAGACAAAGGCATAGCTCTTCTGAGTGTTATATTTATGAATTTTTCTCTTTACATAATCAGTATTTATGACAAGAAACTGGTGGTTTTGTTTGTTTTGAGCAAACACATCAAACATCAGTATCTGCTTTGTTAGTGATGGACAAAATTGTACTAATTTTACAAGGAAATTCTTAAACTTTTATACAGTGTATTCCTAAAAAGGTCTAAATACATTTTTTTGTGTTGTTACTAGCATTATTTGATGCACAGGATATGCAAACCTCTCCATCATACAAGATGTAACAAAAGTCGTACCCCTGAAAAAAGAGAAAAAGAAACCCCAGAATTTTAAGATTTCCAGTAACAAATAATTTACACTATGAATAGTCTTGTACAAGTGAGTGGAAATATTCACTTGCTTAATTGGAAACTGAGCCATTAGTAGTCAGCTAGTACAGGATTAGATGTTTATCTCTCTTAGATACAGAGGTCTAAGAATTAAACTCCTCGGGTATAGTGGTGAATGTACTGTCTAACTGGGCTCTCCTCCCTTTCTGGAAAACTGAACAAAGCTCTTTTTCTGTAAGTAGCTTGCAAAATTCCTTTAACTATATGTTTCTGGTTTAGTGTTTCTAATTTTAGGAAGTGATGTTACAAAAATCTTGAAGTACAGAAATGAAATGTACTTATATTTCCATTAAAATGTTTGTCACTTGTGTAATGAAATAGTTTTCAGTTTTTGTTAAGGTTTTTTTCTTGAAAGTTGAGTTACACTGAAAATGCACAAGAATTTTATTTTGAATCATGGCTTTGGATTTTTGTTTGATTTTTTGGGGCTTGGGGGCAGTTGTTGTGTTTTGTTTGGTTTGGCTTCTTTTTAATTAGTTTTGTTAAGACATCTTAACTTTGCTATATTCTGTTTCCAGGTATCCTGTAAGTTATATTTAATGTTACTGTGAGGGAGAAGAGGGTTTGAAAAGAATGCTGCTTTTCTGAAAAGCAGGCTAAAATCCAGACCTATTACTTATTCATTCCTCAATGTTCTAGATGACTTAGGGATGTTCTTTGACATCCATTATTTCTGGCAGCAATGCTGACTTAGACAGACCCCACTACTCCTTCCCTTGGTGCTTGTGCCAAATCTGTATAATCTTTGTGGGATACAGAGGTAAAGTGAATCAGACTTGTTTTACCATGTACCAGAACTGGTACTCAGAGGTATAAAGACTGAAAGAACCATGAAGAATATGGATATTGCATTAATATTGGTATATTGGTGGTTGTTTTTTTCTGTTTCACTCTTTTATTTCTCTGAAAATAGATATTTGGACATAGAAGCTGGCTGCTGAAGTATTGCTTCTGGACATTGGAACAGGAAATGACAAAGTTGATCTTACAGAAGATTAAAAATATATCCTGAAAGTATTTTAAGCATGTATGTTCTATAAGATCAGATTCCCCTTCACCGCCCTGTAGAATTGAACAAAGGACAGCATGGTAGAAGGTGTGTATGGTATAGGAGTTCTAGTGAAGAGTAAAGAGTGGTAGGTAGAGGGGATAAAGAAGTACCAAGGATTGGTGTTTATTTCTAATTGTGCTCTGTCTGAAGTTGTCACATTGTTAGTCACTGGATTCAAGACCTCATGAAAGCTGTAAGATTTCAGTTCAGGACTCAGGAAAAAGCCTTAATTGAGCTACAGTGTTTTCACTTCAATGCGAGATGTGGGTTATTCCATAGTCCCTGTTTCCTCATCTGTGGAATGGTTTCTTACATTGTGCTGCGTTATCACAGCTGCATCTTCCATGGGAAGTGTTCTGTGGGAAGTCTGCAGAGATGCTCTGCTAAAGCTTTCCTGTCCAGCTGTTGGATGAACATTCTTTATCTTCCTAGTGTCTGAAGAAGATGGGGAGCTGGAAGGCTGGCTGACATGCACTTCAGCTTCACTAAGGGCAATGATGGTTTTGGGGAAAAGGTTCAGTGGTTTTAGGAATCAGTTGGGCTGCATACTTGGGGGCCTAAAGCCTTCAGTTGGAAAGGTGCACTGCAGTCTGAGTAGTGAGGTACTTACTGCTTGTTCTTTGGATAGCCTGGGTAGCCAGGAAAATATATTTGTCTCCAGCTGGCCAAGTGATTGCAGCTTTTCTTTAAGGATTTGAACAGAACTGCAGGCATCCATTTTTGTCATCTTTAGACTTGATTACTATAGCACACTTTTTCTTTACGTACTTTATGCCCGACATTTTGCTCTAATCAGCATTTTCAAGTGAAACTGGTTGTAATTGGGTTTGCTAGACTAACATGCTTGGTATTTTGCATTATTTACAAGTTTTATTTTGGAATTGCTTCCTATTTGATTATCTGACATTTTATATACCTGAAGACTGACTTTATGGAGCATATACTGAAATATATCTGGGCACACTAGCAGCCAACTTAATTCATGAGAGCCTGAATCTTATGGTTTCTAAGTCTTGATACGTGGACCTGAACTGTCTCTGTGGATTCATAACTTCTTTAGCCTCCTTGCTTACTGAGATCTCTTCCATCATTTTTCTAGGTTTTTTTTGTTTGTTTGTTTTTTGCATCATGCAGCTGGTAATCTCTTGCAGTTAAACTTATGATTAGAATCATACTGTTTTTTAAGCCTCCGAAAATACTTGAAGTTCTGCACTTACTAATAAAAAAGCCTTCAGTTTTAATAGAAGAAATAAAAATAAAAATAAAATATAAATATAATAAAAATAAAAATAGAAGAGCATAGGGATTGTATCTGATGCTGCTTGCATTATTTAAAATTATATTCATGGATTCTTTATGCACACTTGCTTTCACCACCACACACACTCCCCATCCCACTGCCAAGACCCTCAAACCAGGTGTCAGTCTTTTCTTTGGCTTCAAAATTTCATAAGGTCTATGAATACTGTGCCTGCCAGTAGAAGAAGAAAACAGCTAATTTAACTATTGATACTTTGAGTCGTACTTCCTTACATACATAGTCTGAAATACCTTTTTAGCTGCAGCACTTCAAAAGGGAATGCAACAGTATAAACAGTGTCTGAGGAAATAAATAAATAGCTTGCCAAATAGTCTGCTTTATTTATGGCCTGACAGTTTACTTGTGCAGTTGGACATACAGATTTAGACAAGTGTATTTGAGGAGGTACTTTAGAAATATTTCTTCACACTGGCTCTATAGAAAACCCATTGACCTGTAAAAGGATGCTGCTGAGTGCTGTATGTTCATCTGGATAGTAAATGTATTTTACTGGTAAAATGTAAATGTTATTCATTACTGGCCCTAGCTGTCCTGAAGATGTTTTAATGTGTGCTTTACTTAACTCAAGTTTTCCTCTATGCTTGCAGTCAAATGCTACTCAGTTTTCATCTATTTAGGGTAATGACAGCAAAGAATGGCCCTCAACATTTGGTTACAAGAATGAAGATACAGAAATTCTGAAAATAGCCTGATGCAAATAGTGTCTTCTTTTGTAGGACAGTGTTTGGTTTAATCTTTGCCTTTAATATGTTGATAATGGGAATGTCCATGACCTTTACCTTCCCTTGGCTGAAGCTTGCTACATTTTTATCATCATTTCTCTGCATTTTCTTTAGATATCACATTCCTGATTATTGTTTTAAAAATCATATTAACTGATTCCGTCAGTCTCCAGAGAAAGTGCATTGAAAAAGGTTCTCTATCCCATCTTGTAACACAGAAACATTTCTGATGCATCTATTGGTAAGAAGCAATATGGGAAACAGAGCAACTATTGAAAGAAATATTTTTTCTGGGAAAAAAACCCTAAAATGTAGTGGAAAACAAGGAAGAAAGAAGCAACTCCATTTTATGGCTATAAATATCATTCTACTGCAATGGTGAGCAGGAAGTCCCTGGTAAGGAGCTGCTTGGCCACTGCAGAGTAATTAGATTTGAACATATCTGTGAAAGAGATACTCTGGATATTTGCTGCAAATAGATGAGTGGCCTCTTATTTCTGACTCCTATTGGAGCTTTCTCTCATTTTCTCTGACTAGAATGTCAGCTTTTCCTGCTGATACATTCACAATTGATTTGCCTAGAAAAAGTGGAAAAAAGTTTTAAAAATTTATTATTGAATATAAATGGAAATATATTTGTTTCTATTGATGTGAGGGAAGAAGATATGAATAAAAACATTTAGATCCTATTTGCTGTGGAGTAACACTTAAATTCTTAATAGAGTTTTGAATTATAAAGTTAAATTCGGTGGCTCTTGCACAAAATGAGATGAAATGAGAAGAGAGACCTTTTGTTTTACTATAAACTTTAATGAAATTTCAGATTGCATTGACAGGCTCTTCAGTGCATCAATAGGCCTGCACTAAAACACTTGCTGTTTTCCTTGGGGTATTTTCTGTTACTTGAAAATGTACAGTAAACTAGTCATAACAATATTTTCTCATGAGAATAGTGGTGAACTAAGGCCTGGGTTTTACATTGACATTACCAGCTCAGCTTCTTTTTGCTGCCAGAGAAATTCAGTAGAGTTTATAGTGGTATTTCCAACGATATTAGTTGTGCTGATTTGTTGGTATGGTGCATTATAATACCATTAAATTCTTAATAAAAAATTAATGTAAATAATTAGTCTATACTACTTAGAAGTCGAGTGGGGCTGATTTGTATAGGCAGAGACTGCCTGCTGATTAATGGCATTCATTCCAGTAATGCTGTATTTGTTTTAAACAACAATTGAGTAATTATGTGCAGAATGCCAGGTATAGAAGGTGATTCTCAGGCAGATAAATTATAGTCCTTCATCTCATTGATTGGGTCTGCAGTGGGCCTCTTGATTCCTACTTGTAAATGTTTCCTATCAGGGTTGCAGAAAAACCTGAAAGTGGGGAAACTGGTACTTTCCTCTAAATATGAAATATTAGGATAAAAATTTACTTTTGGGTCATGTAGTTTCAAAACAGTGATTTAGATTATCACATGGTTAGAGCAGTATTTTTTTGAGAAAGCTGAAGGGTTACACAGCTTCTAAGGCACTGTAGTGAATGTAGAAGCTGGGAACAGGAGGGGCTTATCTTCTTATCACTGGACCCTGGAATATCTTGAGTGATGAAATACATAGTTGGAGAGAGACCATGTAGTTCCAGAACCTAAACTTCTATGATTTCATTTTATGAACCTAAACTTCTATGATTTCATTTTATGAGAGTCTGATTAGCTACTACTGTATAATTCATTGGATAAATGAGATTACAGATTGATAGTTTCTTATTCTAGTCAGCAGGAAAGCCTGATTAATGATAAAGTGTGGTCAGTATTCAACATGTTTTAATATTTTATTAAAGCTTTTAATTCAGCTCTTAATTCTGTGAAGGGGGAATGTACAATGGTATGTGGGTGTGTTTTTTAAAAATGTATCTAATGTTTAGAATATGATTTTACTCAATGCCTTCAAGAAGAAAACTCACAATGTGTATGTGGTAGAAAGAACAGATCATATTATCAGGCATGGAAACTATAAGATGCAAAGAATTGTTTTCCTTTCCAAAAGCACAAAGAAGTGACTGCAGTGTTTTTAAGATCAGTTTTAACATAGAGTATCAAAGTGGAAAACGCAAGCAATAATGAGCTTAAGTCTAACAAAATGATGCTTATAAAAGCTAGCAAACCTACCCCTTCAAAACTAGTTGCTGTTGATGAAACAGGCTGAGGAATATAGCCAGATTCTTACTTAGCACTGCATCTGTTTTTGAGGCTAATAGCATTGCTGACATTTTCCTTTGGAATTCTGGCATGACTTTCACCTGACAAGGACTTCTTTCAGAGAAATAAAGCTTCTTCTTTTAAAAAGTGAAATAAATTTACTGTTAAAGAGAGTGTTCATCTCTAGCAGTCATATACTTTCTAATTAAAAATACCTACAAAACTCATTATATAATTAGTACTTGTATTGGAGGGGAGGGGAAGCACGTATCTTGAATGGATCTGCCAGCGTTTCTTTCACCTACTTTATTAAATCACGACTGATGAAGAGTAATTAACATCACATGGTGCCAGACCTTGCAGGTCTCAAGGGGCCCTCAGAAAAATACATCAAAGTACATAAATTGGGTATGTGAACAGTCACAACTGTGTATTTGAGGTAGTGTGCTACTGCATTTTTCCTCATGGCAACCATGTGGGTAGGATGAATTCTCACATAATTGAGATTAAATTGATAATGTCTAGTTGCAGCGTAGGACAGCATCACTGATATCTTGGACCTTACTCTCAGGGAAAACTACAAGATGTCTAGGTAAAGTAAGTGTAATAATTAAAATTTAAAATTTTGTTGAATGAAATTCGTGCTTAGTGGAGTGCCCTTCATGAACAGATACAGAACAATCTTTCTGTGTCTTTATACAGGTACTGGCAGCTTGGTCCCATGGTAATATGCTCTGAAAACCAGTTATCCTTTTTTTTCAAGGGGCCGAATTAGAACAGGTTTAACTAAACACAATTCTCTTAAACTGTAATTAGCTTGAGAAGTGTCATTTCTTGTCAGACCTGATAGTGCAGGGAGTGGATACTTGCTCACCTGGTTTTTTACCCCCAAGTATATAATTTTGTGTCATTTGATGCACACCAGAGAAATAAGTAGGGAAAGGTAAGCTTTTAACAGCTGATTTTTATTTTACTGATAGTTGTATGCCTATTGTCATGCTCAAAGGACACTGGTGACTAAACAGATTTTGATAAGGTATGCAATGCAATAATGTAATTGAATTATCTACACTGAGTAGATAATTCATTGCTATCTTGACCTTCTGCAGTATGCAAGATTCAAACCTAACACAGAATGTCCTTTTGCACAGCTACCTCAGTGTCAAGTGCTCAAACAGGTAATTTAAGGCATATTGGAAAACTGCATTAGTATCAGAGTAGGGCATAAGGTGATGTTGCAGCAAAATAAATCCTATCTAGCTATTTAAAAAAACATTTCTGTTGAGAAAATAGAAAATAAAATGTGCATTCTGGTGTGCAGCTGAAGTCTTTCTTCTGAGAAACAAACCTGAATAAGATTTCAGGACATTCTTCTTGAAATATTAGCTGCTCTTTTGTGTCAGAGCTACAGAGAACTGTGATACTACAACTGAGGTCTGAGCCCAAGTACTGATTATTGCCCCAGTTGTGGAATCTGGGAAGGTAGCTGGAGGAAGGAGCAGGGAAGGAACCACTGCTTCATGTTGGCTAAACATGAAAACTTAGTGCCATCCTTTTGGAGCTGCTTTAAAAAGTGTTCATGTAGATTCCTTCAATGTGGTAAATGGCTTCTCTGATCACATCTATGAAGATTTTTACAAGAACCAACTTCAAACAAAAACCTGTACTTATTTTTCTGCTACTTGTTTTGCAACTGGCATAATGTTCATTTAAAGCTATGAAAAAGCACATTGTCTATTTAATCTTTATAAGCATATTCACTAATTTTGATTTCTGTTTCCAGTGCAGAGTAAACATTGGACTAAACTCTAGCAGTAGTAGTTTTAGTGTTTATTGTGTAAAAATGTAAATATGCAGGAGTTTTTATCTGAATGTTTTACAAACTTTTGACTAAGTTAATAGTGTTAACAGTTAATAGTGGGGAACAGCCAAAAAGTTCTATCTTATCAAATAATGCTGTTTCACAAAATATAAATCGGGCTATCACTAGTCATGAAACTTTATGTAGCAATGTATTAAAGTTACACATTTAAAGCCACTCAAAATGTGTTTCCGTCATTTCATCCTGCATTAAGCTTCAGATCTATGTGTATTTATTGTCATAGGAATTTTTGTTAATGTAGTGCCTGACTGCTAATGAATAATTTGCAGAAGAGGTGGACTGAGAGTTTCTCAGCATATTGTGTTTGCATCTTAATGAACATTTTCTGCTTGGTCATGATCAAAATAGAAATGCATTTACATAATGTTAATCAAGTACTTGTTCTTAACATTTGGAAAAGGGCAGGTCTTAAATTTAATTTTTACTGTGCGCACGTCTACCACAAATTTAACTAGTTTAAACTACAAGCTGCTGTCATGGTGAAAACTGATGGTAACTATCCCTACTACAAGTTCTATATTAAATTTTTTTTTACAATGTTTTATAGATTGATATTTTATAACTCATTGCTTTTGCTAGCCCTTGTGACATAAATCTTACCTGAACGTTGCCTAATTTTCTCAACCTTTTTAATTTAGAAGATCCATTTTTAGCTCTTCATGGAATCATAATTATCTTCTGCTGGTTTTGTACCACTTTTTCTTTGAAACCAAAAAGTAACAGGTGCTTATAAAGATCATTGACAATTTTTGACTTGCATCCTAAAGAAAGCAGGTTTTTTTGTTTGTTTTCTTTTGCTTTGTTTCCTCTCTCCATTGTTAAAGTAGAAACCTAGTCAACTTAAAGCTTAAAAGAAACAGAGAGATATATATAGAGGTAGAAATAGTTATTTTTAGAGAAGGTGATGCCAGACCTCATTTGTTTACTGCCTCTGTTACTTGTAATGGTGTTTTGCATAAAAAATTATGGAAGGAGGCATAAGAAAACAATTTGTGACACTCTTAATTAAAATGTCAGTCACAGGCAACCTGTATTTGCTATGTTGATGTTTTTTTTTTTATGGTGGGTTAGTTTTTTTTGTGTTTTGATTGTTTGTTTTTCTCTTCGTATTCCAAAAGTGTCGTATTTCTTAGTTTCATTAATTGACTGCCCAAAAGTTAGCATTCACCTTTCTGGAATCAGGAGGAGGTCTTGTGGTAAGAGAAATGTGTATTGGCTCCCATTGAATGTTTTGGCCAAAAGATGATGTGTCAGAGCACAGGGAAGTAGAATGGAAAAGTGAGAAAGATGAGACTATAGGAAAAAGAGGACTAAAAAAAACCCAATGGATCATTTTCCTGTTTCTGTGACAGCATCTTTTATCCCTTTGCACTGACTGTGCCCCTAATGGTACTGCTGGGCCTGCTTTGAAATTTCAGTGCCATTCCTGTGGGTTCAGTTAATGCAGTACTCTTAACTGTCTCACAGTGTTCAATTGTTATAAAATTCATATGCAGACTGTATGAAGCAATTCGGTCCCTGAACTTGGTTCACACAGGTAGAAACCAGTTTTTTATGAGCTTCTGACTGAGGTAAGCCATCTGTTATTAGTGTTAAAACTCAGACCATTGGACTGCGCCCTTTATTCTGCAGTAACCTTGCACAATTCATTTTCTTTTGGATAAATAGCATGTCTGTGTGTACAGCTGTAGGACAACAGCAGGGAAAAAAAGGAACTGATACCAGTAATAGCAAAACAATGAGAACTTGCTTTTTCTTTTTAATATTCATCTATATGTAGTGACTTTATTGTTTGATTAAACCCATGAATTTACTGAGAAAATACCAATTTTTCTTTCAACTGCCTTTATGCAAAACAAATAGTGGTCTGAATTTTACCGTCCCAACCTTTTCTTCTTGATGACTATGACATTTCCATAGCATCAGAATTTAGACAAAATGCCTTTCTTCCAGAATGTCTAGCATTGCTTTCAAGAAAAACAAAAAATCATAAGAGGATCAAACTGAGAATCAGTCTTTGTCCCTAGGAGGAGAATTTTGTTGTATTTCAATACAGCCACTGAAAATGTGCATCAGTCTTGGTTTCCTTCAGTTCTTTGCTGTGTCTCCATTGAAAACTCTGTCACCTGTGTGTGGTTTACCACACTGGCTGAAGGCACTGATGGAGATAGGTTTGTGGCAGGAGGCTAGGATGGGAGGTAGGGCTGAGGAGGAGCAGGCACATGGCCCATTCCTCATCCCTCTTAAGGGATGGTCCTTCTCAGGCTCTGTTGTGTGTCTGCCTGAGCTCTACTTTACCGTAACTGAGAGGCCAAAGGAGTTGACACATACTGCACTGGCATCTGGAATTTTAGGAAAGCTAAACAAGAGCAGGAGGCATCTGTTATCACCTCTACTGTAAATACTTTTAAGGAAGCAGACACTCTGATAGTAAAGCACATGTTTAATTACCAGCTTCATAAAGATTATTACTAGGTTTGATTTTATGGAGAATTTGACTGGTGTACAAAATGTACATATTAGTTGAAGTTATATAATGAGAATGTGGTGGTCTGCTTTGTTTTGAGAAGGAACAGCAATGTTTTAATTGTCCAGATTCTTTCTGAGGGGACATGAATTAACAGTTCACTGTTGTGAACCTTTGCATTCATTCAGTGCTGGGAAGAGCATTGCAAGCTGATATATTATAGTTGATTCCAAATTAGGTATTGAAAATGGGCTGTCCTTGTGAGAGACAGAAGAGTGATTATTTTCACTTTGAAATCAGAATTCTAGTGTCTTGAACATATTCTTTCAAATATACGTGAGCATATTTAATTTTTTTTATGACAACATTTTTTCCACTCAAAGTTCTGATTTTGGTGCTGTAAGATTCTGCTGGGTCTCTGCAATTCAAGGATGGAGAAATTGATCCCTTGGTGTAAGTTTATTTTGCGTAAGTATGCTATATCTGTGTTGCATAATTATAGACCAGCACTACAAGCAGCAGAATATTACATGTCTGGAACTTGAAAAACTCCTTTAATTTGACATTTTTATATTTTTTTGTCAGTCAAGGGTTGGTTTCATTTTACAGAATAGTTGAATAGGGAAATGATGATTGAAGTAGAAGCTGTTTCAAGCACCTAGTCTGTATATTGGTCATCTGCATGTTGCAATATCAATGTTTTATTCTGTAAAAGAGTTTTTCATTCTCTTTTTTTCTTATTTTTTGTAGCAAAGTCTAGGTATAAAAATGCATATGACTGACTTGGATTGAGAGATAAATCTCTAAAAATACAGCATGGAGCAGAAAACAAATGCAACTGAAACAAGCCCAAATAGTTTCTTTGACACAGTGCAGTGATTATCTAGACTTAGACATATATAAGACAGCTTAAGAAGAAATACTTCCAAGTGATTTCTGTTTGTCTAGTGTTCACAGCTTCTTCAGGGTGAAAGTGAGTTTTTTTTTCAGGAAGTGTATATGGATTACCAGAGGTAAATACCTGGTGAAACATTATTGTGGTTATAGAGAAAAGGGCTGGCGTTCCCCGCGCTGTTAGTTCCGTACCCACGCGGGTGTGTGGTGTGTGCAGGAGGCAGCTGGAGGCGGAAAGGTCGGGCCCGAGGAGGCTCTGCTGGCACTGGGTCAGCGAGCTGCCAGCGGGCCGGGGCACTGAGCCCTCTGCACAGCTGCTGCCTCCTCCTGTTCTCTGAGCTGCAGGGGCTGTGCTTTGGGGCTGAAGGGCAGCGCCGGCCAGCCCAAGATGTGGGTCCCAGCAAGAGAAAAGGGAGAGGCCGGCACCGAGCCCAGCGTGGCCGCCTGAGGCCCGAGCTGCAGCTGCTGGAGGCACAGCTGGAACACCCAATGTTCCTGTCCCGCCCCACAGTCCGGCCCTGGAAAGGCCTCAGCTGACTTGGTCAGAGCCATGCTGGGTCCCACCAGGTTCTTCTTGCTGTTTTGGGGCTAGGGGAAGTTAAGTTTTGTTTTCCCGTTACTGCAGGCCCAGCACAGGGCCAGTCACCATTTTGCCTTTGGGAAACCACACTGGGTGCTGTCTTCAGGAAGCGTTTTTGGTTGTTCTGTGGTGAACCCCCTTTAGGGGGAAAAACACTCTCTGGTACACTTTTATTCATATTGTTATGGTTATTACAATTTTCCACTAAATTGTTATTGCATCCTATAATCTCTCCAAGTGTTTCCTCCACTATCAGAAGGAGGTAGGTGATAGGAGACAGCTTGAAGGGGTTTAATTTTCCTGCTGGGTTTTAAAGCAGAATAGACTTAACAAAGTTAAGGTAGCAAATTTTGGCTAAGGGATAGAATTTGTGAAATGCAAACTAGAACAAAACTCTTACTTGAAATAAAAAAATAATTTTAGTTTATTTTCTATAGGTGTAATTGACCTGGGGGAGGTGTCTTTCTACTGCCGTTGACTTAATCTGGAGACTGTTTCTGCATCAGTTGACAAATGTGGATTTTCTTAGATCAGAATAATAGTGTTTCTATTCCTAAGTGTTTTGCTTTATTCCTGCTACTTTGTTTGTAGTTGTTAATGGAAACTAGGCAATGGCAACTTGTATGTGGGCATCTTAACATTTGGGTTTGTTTAAGACAGAGGAGTAGGAGCTTCAGAGGGTTTGGGAAGTGCTGGAAACTGAACAGCTGCAGGCTTGGTGCTTAAAATGACACCAGTGCGAGGTGACAAGGTGTGTTTGAGAAGACCCTGATAGCTGTGAACAGAATGCAAGTAGGGCCATCATAGCTGGGAACTCACAACTGTGAACTTCATTACCACGTGCTTGGCATAATCATGTACTGATCAGCAGTTTTTGGTGTTGGTGGCACAGAGTTACTTTGGGTGGGGTTTTTTTATTTGGGATTTGTTTTAGGGTGTACTACAATCGAGTACCAGGTCCTTTTTCCCCTACAAGAAGTAAGTACTCTGTCTTCCCAGTTGGCAGAGCTTTGAGAAGAAAGGAATTGGATGATACATTCTTCCCATTTAGTTCACAGGTCTGCAGTTAAAAAACTTGTTTACTGTTATTTGTGGCTGCCAGCACAAATGCCAAGTGTATTGGAAGATCCTCTGGTTCCTCACTTGGACGTATTGCTGCATGCTAGTAAACCTCTGAGTAGAACAGTGGCTCTGTATCCTTGGTTACTATTCAGTCTCTAATAGATGGACAAAGAAATACCTTGAGTAATTTTATAATAATAGGTATGTTCTGTAGAGCAGAAGTTTGTGCTTGGAGGGAGTTTAAGGGGAGCTGAAGTGATGTCCCCAATGTTCTCAGCCTGTTCACAAGCCTTTTGTATGTCATGTTATATTACCTCTGAGCTGGAAGATACTAAAACAAAATCCATTAGGACAAGACCTAATGTTATCTCAACTGCCTTACATAAAAAAGATAGATGAAGACTATCATTCTTCTGATAGAGAAAGCCACATGCCCATTCCCCTCAAATTCCTGCGGCTTTATAAACAAATATTTGTGTTTATTCTTTGATAAAGCAGCCATAGAAAAAAGGCTGAGGCAGTAGATTGCATAAACCTAATGGTTGGAAGATGGGATCCTCAGGCTGCTCACTGCTTTCTGGCCTCAGAGTGTTCCCATTCAAATCTATTAAAAGCTACCTAAAAAAAAACTTTTAAAAGCTTTTGAAACTGCTGGATTTTTTTGTTTGTTTGAAAGTAGCACTACTTCTTTACCTCCAGTGCATCTGGTTAACCATCAAGAGTGCCTGTTGTTCTTTCATTGTAGTGTACAGCGGTATACTTTTCTACTCCCTTAAGATAGTTTCCCACCCTTTTAGTGGGGTTTTTTATTGCTATTTTTATTTTAACTTCACTTACTAGAACTGTGGTTGTGTCTTAATGGTGGTATTCAGTAAACTTTCAGACTCCTTCTCTCCAGTTTGGGTTAATAGACAAGTTCTTACTCAGCTGCATAATGTAAATTAAAGGAGAACATTGTTAATTATGAATGACTTGGCTTATTAGCTGTGTCCAGACAAATATTGCAGAATTCTGGTGCCCTTCTCAAGGGTAAGTTTGAGATAACTGTGAGCTGCCAGGTTTACTTTGTGCAGACTATTCCCAGCTCTCAGTAAATAATAACACAGACTTTTTGAACTTTAATGCAACTATATGTGAATTTACATGCAAATAAGAAATTCTGGATTAAGTTTTGGCTCTTTAGTGGTGTGTGGAATAACACAACATACTCTAATTGATAGCCAACTTAAAAATTATTATTTCTTTCCAATTAGTTTCCTTCCTCCCCATATTTAATGCAGTTTGACCTCATGAATTCACTACGTGAAATGGGGAATTAAGTATGTTGTCTTGGTTGTGCCTGAATTCCTAACTGTTGTTAGCCTGGAGTAATTAATAGTAAGGCCCTCCAATATTCAAATCCTTTTGGAGGTCATCAGTGGTCATGAAGGTTGGTTTGTCTCTAAGAGTATTGAAACAGAAGGAAGTCTGTATGTTCCTTTGCTTGTATTGTCTTTGTGCAGAAGGAGAATGAAATTAAAGAAGCTGAATGTGTAGAATAATAATATTCCAAGCTTTCATTGGTAAATTCATGAAGAAAATAGCAAATTCAGTCTATGTGCAGACTAAAAATTTATGCTACTATTGACTTACATGCAGAAGGAAACATTCATGTGGTACCTCATGTGTTCTGACGTTTTATGAAATACTTTGGAGATTTTTAGTTTCCAGGTAGCTGAAGTTATCAATTTTATCAGTTGTGAAATACAGCTCCCATGATCCAGATGACAGCTGTACCTTATCTCCCATACTCCCCATTCCTCTTGGATGGCATGTCCAGCAACTGATGATCTTTATATTGTGTTTTAATAGCATTAATAATTACTTTTTTAATTCCTGGCAATGAAGCAGAAGGTTCAGATTGCAATCCAAGACAATAATGTATTTCAAAATAGTTGTATTAATTGCGCAGCTGATATTACTTTGTCCTTAAACGAAGGGAGCAGTTTATTTTCATAGTAGTTTTTAGTGATACACCTTAATCTTTGCGACTTGAGTTTTTCATATCTGAATGATATAAACAATGTGTTTGCTGTTCTAGCCGAGACAGTTCATTACAACTTATAATGGGAAAATTTAATACATTTTTGGCCTGTGATACAATAATCAGTTCTGACAAATCTGTGAAGCTCCGTAGCGCTTCAGCGGTTTCTACTGATTTCAGCCAAAAGTAAGAATTCAAACCTGAGAAGTCTTAATTTTTAACTGTAACTGAAACGTGTGTGTGTTCTTTCATGGGTAGTTTATTGGTTTTGATCCTATATTGTGTGCCTAAGGATAAAAACATAGGCATAAATAAGATTATCTGGTATGTAAGGAACATGAAAAGATATGTATTAAAATAGGTTGCTCTGTTTTTTTCAGTGATTTGATGTTGGCTAATGGAAAATGTTAAGCATATTTCCTTCTTTTCTTTTTATATAAGTTTCTGACTGGAAATCTGTAGCTAAATATCAGTTTTTGATTTCCATCTGTTCATGTATAATAGTGTCTTATAATGCAGTCCAGATTGCTGCCCAATGGAAATGTCCTATAGCAGGACATAGGCTTTCAAGTGATTGTTGTACATACTAATTATTTTAGTAAATTAATACTTCATATAATTTTGAAGATGCAGAACTCATTTTAAAGACCGCTTTCTTGATGCAAAAATTTCCACTAATTATCAAAGATAGTGCCTCATCTTTCTAGTATTTTTTAAAAGAAAGGTTTGCATAGTTGTACTACTATGGTAAAAAAAAATACAACCTTAGATTCAGGTAGGCAACAGAAACAGGCAAATTGCTGAAATGCTTTTTAGTTGCGAACCCCTTTGATCTCTGCAGTGTGTTTCTCAGCTAGTGACAACTAGATTAGGGAGCACTTATTGTAACAGATATAATTTTAATTCTGAGAACTCAGGTGATTTAGACTAATTAATAAAACTGTTAAAACTCTAGCTTTTGAAAGATGTGTGTCAGCATATGTTTCACAGTGAAGATTTCTATCCTTCCCCTGGGAGGAAGGACTTGGTAATGGGAACCACGTGTTCCTGTATGGTGAGAAAACAAGACAGCAAATAAAAAAACCTTACCTGTGTTATTCATGCTCGTCATCACATCAGTTTTTATTTTTACACAACTGACTGTAAATCATTGCAGGGGAGTTGGACTAGATAACCTTTCAAGGCCCCTTCCAACCCAAACAAACTGTTCTGTGATAAATGGTAAATTATTGTTGCTTTTCTTTATAAAAACTTTGCAATCAAGTTATCTTAAAGTACCTGTACTGCCTGAGAGTTTCCTACTTTCACATGTAATGGTAATGTGAATAATAAAATTAACATGACGAATAATTTTAATATTTATCAGTTTAGGACTATTTTAAGGACAGCTGTATTGTGTGTTAAATGAGCCAGGATGTTGTCTGTGACTTCCAAATTGGGCTGAAAGTTCCACTGAGAGGCAGAATGGTGCTCAGCCTAGTGAGGTTTAGCTTTGTAACAGCCTAAATAATTATTATCCAGAGTTCTCACTTCCTGAAAAAAATGTGTTTCATATCCATGGTGAATTTCCTTTCACTGAGACAGTTTGCTGCGGTTGTTCCAGTGGCTCTGAAAGGTGAATTTCTATGGGTTTTTGCAGCTCAGTTGTTACCATTCAGAGCTGTTTCCAATGGGTAAGCTGATTTCCTATGGTTTGCCTCCCGTGGCTGTGCGCTTTGCACAGCGTGACCCTTCGCAGAGGAGCTGGGGCTGTTCCATCTCAGGTGAGAAGCTGGAACTAGTCAGTCTGTAGTCATGAGGGACTGGGTCTCCTACCACTTTGGAAAAGGAAAGCCATTGGATTCAGCTCTTTTTTTGGCGAAGACAGGGGATGAGTTTGTGTGTGGGCTGGAAGCAGGGGTTGTTGCAGACGCTGCTGTCCGCAGCAGCTGTGCCAGCTCTGCGGCCGGGCCGCGCCGCTCGGCTCCTGTCCCTCAGCCCGGGGCAGGCCCGGCAGCCCCCGCTGGGAAACGGCACTGGGCCTGCTCTGGTGCCCCGGCAGCTTTCCTCCTGGGCAGGAGCGGAGAAACCCCTCTGCTTCCAAGGTGGTGAGAGGCGTGATTTAAAAACAAAACCTCACAATACCTAAACCAGCTCTTTTTCCACCTCTGAACAGCTGGAAGGCACAAAAGCAGAACAGAGCTCTGGCAGCTCTGTGCTTTTTCATTCAACAGGAAATGGATTTTGAAATAAAACTTACTCTGTAAGTAATTGTAAATACAGCTTTTAGAAGTCAATATATTACAGAAATTGTACTTCAGAGAAAAACAGGTTAAAATAGTTCATGGGGCATACAAAATTACTGAAGTACCAGATATTTCTTAAGTGCCACATATAAAGTCAAGTGAAATTTCCACTACCTGTTGTAGTTGCAGTCTTGTGACTTCAAGAGAGGGGCCTTTTCCATAGCCTCTGAAATAAATGGCTCCTACTTTAACCAAATTACCATTAGGATAATATGTTCACATTTGGGAACACACAGGGGAGGCCACTTGGACAGAATAAACTCAAATTTGACATAGTTTTGCTGAAAAAAATCACCATACATATGTACTGCAGTTCACCCTGTATCTTGCTTAGCAGTTCTCTTCTCAGTTGGTCATAGGCTAGTAGTGTACAGGGATGTGAAGTCCTGATCTACAAGAATTTAGATACAGAATTTCCCTTTGATGAAAAGTGACCCATTTTCTCATTGATAGTGTGATGTATGAAACGTAGTGAGAATTTTTACCCTGAGTCAATTTTAACCCTGCATATTGATGTCAGCCCAAGATATCCTTGCCTTCCAAAGAAGAAGATAAGTTGGTATGAACTAGGTGTCAGAAGAGGTGTGAAAATATTTTAAGGTGGCTGTTTGGAAACTAAGAGAAGTTACTTTAACCTAGGAATGTAGAAGTAATAAGACTTCAGAAATTATTTTAATATGCGCAAGGGAGGTTAGTGTTTACAACTTACATACAGCCATAGTGTTTCTGCCTTTTTAAAGATAAACTGTGAATTGGAGCAGAAGATAAAATGATGAAGTAGATATAGAACAGTAACTGAGGAGTTGAAGGATGAGAGTATGCACGTTTTCAGTGTTCACTCATTATGGAGCTTCCTTTGCACCATGTCATAATATAGAGGACTATTGCCTCCTGACTTTCCCTCTGTCTTTTCTGCCCAAACTTGTGTATGAATTGTTCCTACCATAATATGATGTCTTCTGAGCACTATTGTCATATGGGTAGTTCCCTCTTTAACCACTGCAATTAAATTTGCTGAGTATCATGAGTCAAAGTTCAAATTATTTTATTTCCATTTATTTATTTTGAAAATTATTTTATTTTATTCCTTATGTAACAATGTTGCCAGAGAGTCTGTATCATGACAAAAATGTCCTTTTCAAGTTTCCCTCTGCTCACTTAGTCTGAAGAGCAACTGCACTATTTAATGTGTATCTGGAAGGTGATGATGTGTCCTCAGAATTCACCAGTGGTATTTTTTGCTTTGCAGTATCCCAGATAAATAATGCTTTTCTTATAAAAACCTGTATCAGTCAGTGTATCCTCCCACAGAAATTTATGGTAGTGCTTTTGTAGCCCCTCCCCTAGTAGTGGCTTGGATTAAAATATCTTTCTGATTTAAAATTCTAAAGTAGTAACTTCCATTTCATATAGCAGAAGGGGAAGACTTGGGTGTTTTTTCATACATGCTTTATTAGAATTACCAACAAATATTAATATACATATACATCCTTACATGGTTGCAGCTTGTTAACATAGAAATGGACTTTAGAACCTTACTGTTCATATATGCAAAAGTAGTAATTGAGGCTTATGGAATTTGAGGATGGAGACTTAATGCAACAGCAAGGGAAATTTAAATACTGTATACAGAAATCATCAGTGGTCACTGGAGACTTAAACCAAAAGCACATCAGGAGAATTCGAGTTCATGAATGGAGTTGTGAAGAATAGAAAGGGAATGTTTTAGATTAATTCAGTAGTTTTCCTACTGACATAGAAAGGAAATGTTATGGCTGTACAGCTTCTCTGGGGAAAGCTGAGTTCAGACCAATACCTGCGCCTCTGGTGGGGACACAGAACTTCTCAGTGTCACAGCGTCTTTGGGAGCTCAGACTGTGAAGTTTCCACAAACCTTTTCTTTAAAATAGAGTCTTATCATTGCTATTCATACCTGTGCTGACTGTGTAGTGTTACTTTAAAATCAAGTTGAAGTATCATCAGTGCATTGGTATTGACAGTTCAAAACACTTCTGCCCTCAATGACAGCAAAAGGATTATTGCCTTATAGAGCTCTGCAGGTTTCAGCCTTATTAGAAATGGGTTAATGCTAGATTTTAGCCTATTGACTATTGTTGGAAGCAGATTATTTTGCTTGTATAAAATAAAATCTGACCACTGAAAGTCTTAATGTCTGCAAAGGATAATCTGACCACACATGTGGGTGTTCCTAGTATTTGGTTTGGGGTTGTTTGGTTTTTTTTCAAGACCAGTCAACTCTTTGCATCCTGTGGAATTCTAACAGGACTGCTAACAAAGCAGTATGTAAAGCTAAATCAACTTTCTCATCATAAAATAAGTATTTTAATTAATTTGAAATACCAAAAGAGAAACCTGATTCCTTTTTCTCTGGACTTACTGGGGGAATTCTTTTTGTATTTTGTTTTGGTCACATTGCCTTACCCATTGTAACATTTAGCAATTCTGACTTTTACCAAGTTCACTGATGGTATGTCTTCTGATAATGAATAATTGTGGTTAAGAAGCACTGGTAGAGATTGATGAATACAAATCTATTGTATCCCTCACTACTGTGGGACCAAATTACTGAGCAGGGGACTGGAATTGTTTTGAGCTTTTTGTAACAGCTACCTGAGATGCAGTTGAAGGAATTGTTTCCCCTTTTGTTCTGGACAAATTTTCATCAAATAGTCCTTGTTCAAAAAAAGATCTGGGAGAAGATCAGAATATTTCTCATGCATGTAGGAAAAGAATTCCTTTTAATTAAAAAGCTTAATCCAATCTAATTCAGGATTAACACCAAGAGGCTTGCAATGAGCCAGCTGGCTCTCCTGCCAGAAGGAAGTTTTTTGCACAAAACCACCTTACTATACACATCACTAGCCTGGACTGTTTCTGTTTTTACCAAGCACAAGGAACTCTATATTACACTGACATGTCAAGCTCTTGCTTGTATAATTTTGATTTTGCTAATCAATGTCTGCTGCAAAGAGATTTATAGTTGTGATGTTGATATGCGAGTATTTGAAATATGATTGCCACTGTTTCTTAGCATGGAGAAGATGATTCTGGAAGGTTTTCATTAGCTGCTAGTTGTGTCACAAATTTTCTATAATACATGGTTTCAAACTCATGTTGAGGATTTCATGTGGGCTTCTCTCATGAAAGTCCAGCTGAGCTTCAGGGTATGGCCAGGGAGGGTGTGCATTAGGAGGACACTGTTAATGTTCTCTCTGTGGACTCCTCGAGTGCACAGGGCCTCTGCTCCTTTGAATTCTCTGAAAGTCAAAGGGGAGGGCTCCCCTTAAAGCACATGATTATTTTATGCATAAAGGAACCAGCTTGATTCTACATGTATTTTTATTCCTAGTTCTGCCTAAGAATAGCTAGGACTTAAGTGTGAAGAGGGAAAGGATACAGCAAAAAGAGTTTTCCAGAGATAATGAAAAAGTTTTAATTTCACGTTTGTTGTAATTCTAGCATTTAATTAAAAATAAGGGAGCTTTTGTACTTTCATTTACTTAAAATGGCTTTGATGTTCCTGAAATGTAATTTTAAAGTGGTCTGTATGTTGTTAGAGCTTATCTTTATTCATGCTTATCTTTTTGATCTTGTAGATTAGGTCTTTAGGCTGCAAACCTTAGGCTGGAAAATAAGATAAAGCAGTATGTTTTATCTATGTTGATATTTTACCTACATGAAGTAGCAAATATCTTGATTAACAATTCACATTTTTGAGGGAAAAATAAAACTTCAGTTTATGTACAAAACAGCCAGGGTATAGAATTAAACTGAAATTCTTAAGTTAAGCTAAGACCAAGATAGATGGTTTCCATAAAGAAAACAAAAAATATAATCAAGAGCTTATTTAATCAGTATTTTAAAAATGTAATTAAAATTAATTCTGTAATGATTTATCAACTGTGGGGCTCAGGCTGCATGCAGGCTCATTTCTGGTTTTCTAAAGCTTCTTTCAAAACTTCTGTTTTACACAAACGCCTATAACAACATTAAGGTTAGAAATCATGTTTGTCACTGTAAATGCTTAATCTATACATAGCTGGTGTCAATTCAGCAAATATCACGCTCTATCTGTTGGTGCTACACAGAGTTCTTGTAGGGTTATTCTTGGTACTCTTGACTTCCTAAGATTGCTAGTAAAATGTTTATCTCTTCTACCTTAACCACGTCAGCTGCCGCTCTGATCAGAAGGCAGTGCTGTTTGCTGCCTTCCTTTTTTTGGCTGTTAGACCAGATGGCAATAGCTTGTTTTCCAGATTAGGTTAGTTTAGCCAAGATGTGTGAAGACAAGCAGGGGTATAAGTGCAATATGTTGCAAATAACAGTATGTCGTAGCAATTAGTTTTATTAAACCTGATGCAACTTACTAGAATTGTAAGTCCTTATTGTATTGTCCTTTCATACAGGCCATTCAATTATTTTAACAGATAGTTTAGTGATTCTTTTTGCTTTTTTGCTAGTCAATACACTTTTTTAAAAGTAAGTGATTATATGGCTGCAGAAAGCTCATGTAATAATATAAATAACAAATATATATAGATAAGTACCAGTCTCCAGGCTGCCTTACTAAATAGTCAGACACTCTGTATTGATCTTGCTTTTTTCACTATTTGAATTGGATTTTTCTTGAAGGAGTGACATGCATATTTGTATAGTGGAATACTTGTGAAAACTGCATATGTGTAGAAAACAGTTCCAGTAACTTTTCTTGCTAACACTGGAGACCTGTATCAAGATATTAAGGCACTATAAATAACACCAAACTCTACTGTTATATACTCAGCTGATGTTATTATTTAGAGAATAAATTCCTGGTTTGCAATTTATTCTTTGCTCTTATCATAGTCACAGTGCTTCGTAACAGTTTACTGACAGTTTTGGTATTCTGAAAAGTCACCAACCTTTTCCTTGGGTGATTACATCCTTTACAGATATCTGTTTGCTTGTCCCAAGGAAACAAGAAATTGCAAGTGACTGGAAGACTAATGGTGATTGTTGTGTTTGTTCTCATGCTAATTCTTCAACTTGAAGTCTACACTTGGGTCAAGCAAAACAGTTAAATCTGAAGTTGGAAAGCTTATGGAGCTGCTTGAGGTGTGCTTATTTTTAAATATACTACATCATGGTGCCTAAACATTTTGATCCTGTAGATTTTTACGTAACTTGGTAGTTGGCAATATGTGCAGTATTCAGGAGTCATGGCAGTGATGCTGTAGTTAGAGATGAAGATGTGTTTTAACTATGCACATTCTGTTGTAAAGCATTTACAAACTCCCGAAAATTTCATATTTGGTGGAATTAAGTCTTATATTTTTTTTCTGTTTTATTGGATGCTGTTTTACCAAAGTATTTGCTATAAGCCATATTATTTCTGTGAATAACATTGCTTGTTGGGATACCTAAACTTTTACTTATATATGCAATTTGTCTGATATCTAACTTCCCATGGGATTTTGTCTAGTTTTGCCCTTCCTGGGACAATTTGAGATGTAGGCTTTTGCCTGTCCTACATATTACTAAGAGACAGATTGACTTAGTAGTACATGCATTGTATGCCTGGTCTTAAATCCAGTAAGAGCCACAACATATTCTTTAGTTAAGATATTTTGTGCAGTTAAATGCTGAAAGAAAAATATATAAGGTTGTATGTTAACTATAGTCTTAAGGAAAGAAAAAAAATAAAGCAAGTACTTGGTCAGAACCTGGTCTCTCTTCCTTAAAAAAATTGCAGAAAAATGAGAAATGCAGGCTCTGATGTTCAAACCAGTTTGGATGTACATGTGAGTTAGTGATCTAATTGTAAAGGGTAAACCTTTTGTCTTTTAGTTTAAAATCAAAGCCTTAACAGTATTATTCAGTAATCAGTATGCTTCTACTGACATGTTCAAAATAAAGTCCTGGCAAAAATACTGTTTTAAAATAAAGTGATGGATATCAAATGCCAGTGGAACTATAGCAGGCTTTTAGAATTGCTACTTTTAATATTCAGGCAGCTGCTGTATTAGATTTCAGTTAACACTCTCAGTACCTGTGTTGGGATTTCTGAGAAGGGTTATTTTTTCTTTGAACTAGTTCCATTGTGCATTTGTTGGAATTTAAAGTTTGGAGTTTGAAAGCAATTCTGCTCTGTGTGGACAATTCTGAAGTGCAGAACAGTCTTTTCCCTCTGTTCTGAAAGTGCATTAACCACTACAAAAGAAAATGTTTTGGCAATATTAGTGACTTCTGCTTGGTCACTAAACTATTTATTTCAAAGTGCCTTTTATACCTATTTCTTTTCATGCATTATTGGAAAAGAAACAAGCTGGGTTAAAATTTCTGAAATTAGTCAATAGAATTTCTTGCCGCCAAGGCAACTGAATTCTTAGAAAGGGAAGAAAACATGAGGTTTTGAACTGACTGCAAAAACTTCAATTTACTTTTTGGGTAATATTTTAAGCTTTGTACTCTGTTCCCATCCTGGTTTGTGCTTTGCAGGTGATCTTTGCTTGCTGTAGGTCAGAACTGGGTTCAGAGCACATATGTGCTAAGGCTGTCCTGGATTTTTAGACTTTCTAAAGGTAAATGTTAAATTAAAGGTTTTAGCAGGTATTCCATAAGCTGATTAAGACATCTAGACTTGCAAATGAGACCAACAGTCTTTTTTTTTTCTAAAATGCAAATAAATAAAATACCTTAAGAATTTTAAGATGTTTTTAATAAGGAAAGTAGTTGTGAGCACTACAAATAAATATCTAAGAAAAGAAGAAAGCAAAAGGTCCAAGTTACTCTCTTAACCAGGGTAAGTTATGGTTACTGCATAAGGCAGTAGCAGTGCTTTGCACAAGTGTCATTCCCTGAGTGGTATCATTGTTAACCAGCATTATTTCTGGAGTTGTGAAGTGATTGGTGGTAGTGGGAGTGAGGGGCTGGGAATGCAATAGGACCATCTACCCTCTGTCTAAGGGCTGTGCTTGGGTACCAGTGTTCTTGCTGCATGACTGAAAAAAACTAAATGAAATTGCAGTTTTGTTTCTTAGAAATCTTTTTTATTATTTTTACCCCCAAATACATGTTGATCTTTAATTCATGAAGTTTCTAGAGAGCCCATGGTGGTTCTGTTCTTAGTAGGACTTAAAACTAGAGCAGAATAGAGTTGTCATTTATAAAGGTCTTTGGAAAAGTTGGTATGTTAATGCCTCGCACAAATTTAAACTTCAGGCACTTTTTATTAATTCAGTTGATATTTTACCTTCACATTTAATTTGGTACAGTGACACATGTCCTCCATGGCCATAAATTGTCATAGTACTGTTGATTCTTCTTCTCTCCATCCCTGAAGTATTGGTATCTACATACAGCTGCACTCTGGTTTGTAAGTCGTGTGCTGCTAAGCAGCTCCCAGAGGACACCACATTTCAGTGATGGATGAAGGCTGTGTGTATGTGGTGGGTGTTGAAAATTATTCACAACGTCAGCTTTGCTACAGATTTATGATTTGGTTTTAAGCTGTTGTTCAGTTTTCATTCTTCATCAGAGGAGAATGGAGTCCATAGTGAGTAGGTTTGCAGTCCTGCTCAGGCTCAGTATTTAGGCCAGTCATGCATTTAAAGAAACTTTTGGGCAGGGAGACAGCTTGAGAGCTCAGTGCCTCAGGCTACCAGCTGCTTGCCTGACTGGCCTGGGAGCACAGTGGAAAGAAAGCTGAGGCACCAAGTCAGCTGGCTTCCATGTTGCTCCCAACTGGAAGGAGCTGCTTATTGGTTCAGTGTGGTGTCCAGCAGTGTAAATGTCCAGCAGCAGTTTGCTCAGGGGCCGTGCTATCAAGGCTAGCTGGCCAGCTCCTGAACTTCAAGCTAGTGTGACTGAAGTTTAAATCCATGTCTTTTTCTTCTGTTGGGCAACACTTGAAGGCTGCTGAGCTAAAATTTATTTTAAGATTGAGTCTTTCCTCATCTGAGTGGGAACTTTCATGATGAAGCATGGCAGGCACATAAGACACATTGAAGACAGAGCCTGAATAATATCTGTAGATACATACAGAAAGAAAATAGATGTAGAGGATAAAGAACATTGTTTGGGGAAGTAGAGCCGTATGCTCTGAATTATTCTTACAGTTACTTGAACTTGATTTTGACAGCCAGGAAGGCTCGAAATGTGTCTTTCATCAAGAGTGATAAGCGCTAAGTTACCACTTAGCTAAGTTAGAGGGTAAAGAAGAATTTCTGATTGTGATAGATTTCTTTGTTCAGAAATCCCAGGAGGTTCTTATGCTTCTGTGAAAAATGTGAGGAATTTGAAATGTTTGGTTTTGTTAATCTTTAAGTTGTTAGAATCCATGACACGCTATTTTCTTTGGGAAGATTTTGTATGCAGTTATGCAGTTAACACTTGGATTTGAAGAAAATGCTAATAAGCTTGTTTTACCTAAGACATTTATCTGTTTGAATGTGCAAGGAATGTAGACTAATAACTGCTTATGATCCCAGTCATTTGTTTCTATAATTATTTCAATATTGTTCATTTGGGTGATTTGTTTCTATAATTATGTAAATATGGTTCAACTAGGTTTTCAAATATTTTTGGAAGTATGTATGGATCCACTGCATTTTCACAGGTGATTTTATTAGTTGAGATCCTTGACCTGTCCATTTCTCTCTAAGTGTTTCTTGTTAGTAAGTTTTGAGCTTGTTGAGAAACTGCTTTGACTTCACTGACCTTGAAGTGATGGCATAGGATGAAATGTTGCTATTAGTGCTTCTGCTGAAGGAGAGGACATAAGTTGCCCATTATATGTTATTTTCTGGTAGCATGTGACTGGCAAACCAATTTGTTGCTAGCCATGATATTTTTTGGTTTGCTGCTACAAGAGGATAGCTCAAGAAGTGTAAGTCATGCCAAGAGGCTGAGTTACAGAAATGGAATGAAGGCAGATTTAGAAGAACATGTAGACAAATAGGTGAGAAAACAAACTTGTTCTACTGTTCACAAAGCAGCTACTTCAGCCAGCTAAGGATTTTCTGCAAGTAATTCATATGCTGGTAAATAATCAGTTCAGCAACTTTTATTACACTGATCATATTGGTACTGCTTATGTGCAAACTGTCCTTGCAGTTGATGAAAGTTTGCTTGCAGGACAGCTGCAGATGACAGAACAACAATAATCCCAAAGGTATAGCAATTATATTGTGTATTACAGAGAAATTCAACAAGCAATAATAAAAAAGTGTGAGACAGAAGATTTTATGCCTTAAAATTATCCTGTATTACCGTTTTATGAAAACCTGTCTTGTACTCAAAGGTATCACTTACTTAAATGCCACATATCTTTTTAAAATGGGTGTAGTTATGTAATGTGAAATTTAGAGTGTATGATCTTAACCCTGTTTAAGCATTTGGCTCTTAATAATTTTGCATAAGTGTTTTTCCTACAACACAAAGTTTAAATAGAATGCAGTGAAAACAATGAGACTGTTGGACATTTTGTCCACTGAATCTCTGAGAAGAAAGAAATCACCCATCCTGATTTTTAGAACTTTTAAGAATTTATTTCAGTGAAACCAGTCCAACATTTGTAGAGAGGTTCTTGTAATTAAAGTTATATTTGCAGGGCTGTCATCTAAGGAGATTTTTTGGTAAACACGATATATTTAGTAAATACACCTCCCTATCTTCCACATGTAAAATGTCTTTAAAGCATTGCATTTTCTACCATATTTCTAAAAACATATAAGTATCATTAAAGCCATTACAGGGCTTTTACTTCCAAGATTATTTAAATTTTATAGAAGAACAAATGAAGTACTTAATCAAATGCCCATTAATTCTCTAACTTCTGATTACATAGATATCCCAAAGAGTCAGGTGCATCTTACCATTCTGGACCTCTTCCCCTCTCCAAATAAGAATTTAATTAGCCTTATAAATTAAAAAAAAATTGATATGCATAATTTTAAGAGTTAAACTGACTTCTCAGTAAGTAGCAGAAGAGCTTTCTGACTTCAGAGGAAAAACTGCCAACTGTTTGTGATTGGGAAAAAATGTGCACTTTTACAAAATTTGCAATTTTCATTACTGTATTACTTATAGACTAGAAGAAATAGGCCTTCAGGGTGGCTGACCAGGTTAGACACTTCCAGGTGCTTCCTCTTGCACTTCGACAGTTTATATCCTTCATTTCAGATTTTGTTTTTTAACTATTGCAGTTATTTCAAAAAGGTGATTTCAGTGCTTCACCTTAAAGATCAGTTTTTGTTTTAGTTTGAAATTTAAAGCCTCCTATTTTTTCATAATAGGACTGTCTGTATACATCAGGCTTGTGAAGGTTCTGATCCTTATCTGAGTTCTTGCTTTCCCCCTTGCAATGGGAAGCTGAAGGTGGCTGGATGCAATAGCCTTTCTGCTTATTACATCAAATCATGCAGCTTTTATATCTTATGTGTGGTCTTTAAAGTGCCCTTATCACACTGATTCTTAAATCATCAAGGTTTAAAATACCTCATTAGAGAATGCTTCTCATCAATCCTCTTGCAAATCATGTCTCTTTCTCACAAATGTTTCTCTCTTCCATGTAAGCGTCATCAGCCCTGGGGTTCTGTGCAGCTATGATTAAATCTAGCTTAGATCCTCTACTCTGGTGTAGAAAATACCAATCAAATTTGTTTCATTTCAGCCTCTCTAGGTGGTATTCACTATCCATGTAGCCTTGGGCAGCCACGTGGTTAACTGTGTTCCCTACCGAATGCTTCCTCTAATCTGTTACCTGGCAGGAGGGGGAGTTGCCAGCCCCATTCTTCTGTAGCCATCTTCAGAGAGATGAAACCTGAGTCTGTTGCCTCATCTCTTTCCAAAATAGGACGTTTGCCAGCATTGATGGGAGAGGTAGCAAATGAGAAAGGCAGGAGCAAAAACTGTGACTGATGTAGTGGGGAGCAACAGATGTCATGTGGAAAATTGAGATACACTCAATAAGCATTTCCTACAAACATTTTCCTACTGATGTAACTTAGTTATGGGGTGTGAGATATGAGCATATGAGAGAGTGAGTGAGTTTAAGCTTTTAAGCATTTCAGGCAGATGGAAGTTTGTGGTTTAAGACAATTTACGTGGAATTGCAGGGTAGGCTATTCACAGCTTGATGATTCTGCTTTAGAAGTGAATTTATGTTATAATTAAAAAGATTTGGTGAAAGAGAATAGAAGAAGCTGGGCTAAAGAATCAAGGGAAGGAAAGGTCAAGAGCTGCTGCTGCTGTTAAAAGTGTGTCATCCATGAAGAGCTATACCCTGTAAAAGAACATAATACAGAGAATTACAGGTTACTCTTGTGATATCAACTTCAGCGTACACTGTTGATAAATGCAGATTTCTTTGAATACATTATTAAAGGCAGTATCACCATACATGAATACAATGAAAAAAAAAAGTGCTTTGGCATCTGTATTACAAATTGTACTAAAGTACATACTTATCTGGAACAGAAAAAAACATGAGTCTGTTGCCTGTTTTGTAAGCACCTCTTGCTTCTATTATTGTCAAACTTCACATTAATAGAACCTTCTTCCATTATAATTTTTAACTAGGGATATTGTAGAAATCATGTGGGATATTTCAGGGATGTCACCATTTTCATAGTGCATGATAGACTTTTCTTTAGAGATGATGACTCTAAAGACAATGACATCAGTGTGAGTCACAGAGTATGGTCTGTGTTCCCTAAGCATATTGTTTTCTAGGCTTTGTGTTCTGTGTTGGACTGCCTTTCCTTCAATTTTATTGACGAAGTTTTGTTCAGATATGTCAGAAATACATAGTACAGCTAGTGTTTCCTTTATTGCTCAGGAGTTACTGCTTTTCACCAGATTGTGTTCTAAGGTTTGAGACTTACATTAAAATTTTATGGTTTTCTTCCTTAACAGAAAGGGCTATTGCAAGGCATGAAGTCAGAGAAATAGAGCAACGTCATACAGTCGATGGTCCCCGACAAGATGTGACACTGGATGAAGAAGATGATGTGGTGATTATTTACAACAGAGTACCCAAGACTGCCAGCACATCCTTCACAAATATTGCCTATGATCTCTGTGCAAAGAACAAATACCATGTTCTACATATCAATACAACCAAAAATAACCCTGTTATGTCTCTGCAAGACCAGGTGAGCTGCTGTATTTGGGATGCCTTTATGAAACTAGGGAAGAGCACAGGAAAAAAAGTCTGCTATTGTAAATTTGGGTGATCTGATGTGTTTAACTTCTTCATCACATAGTCCAATATAAAAAATCTAATGTTTTCATATTTCTTTTGTAGAGAATGAATATTATATCTTAATAGGTTGAGGTTTTTACTTGGCTGTTGGAGGTGGTAAGTGTCTGTTCACTGGACAAAAACAAAGCTAAAAAGGGGCATGACTGGGGTAGAAATGACCTGTGTTGTTGTAACTGTTTTGGCTGTGTAATACAACTTGCTTGCCATCTCCATCTGCAGTGAATGCAGTCTTAGGCAATTTACTCTCTGAGTAGTGCAGGCACTGTGCCATGCTGTCAGGGCTAGACTTGTGTCTTTGTTACTGGAGCTGGTCAGGTCTCACAGGTGATAAAAAACATATAGAAAAGTGCTTGTAAATAGCTTGCTCTGCAAAGGACAGGTCACTTTGCATCCATTAAAAGTTCTCACTAAAATCACTGTAGTACCAGACTAGAAATGATCATGGCTGCTGTATTTTAAAAAGATGATGAGGGTTCAGTGCTGTGTGCTTTATTAGGCTGGGGTGAGGAAGTAGGTTTATTGGTTTATTTTCATTATTATTTCTTTGGCTGTCATGAGTGCACTTGCAGAGAATCCAGGTTAGATATCTGAAACATCACTGTCATCAGCCCTGCCTGTAAAACAAATGTTTCTGAACTCTCTACTGCTGGTTGTATGCTGATCACTTAAGTTGATATGCAGCAGAGGCAGGAGCTGCTCTGCATTGCAGCATGTCAGCACTGAGCCTTCCAGCTCCTCCAAGTACATGTCTGCAGGCTGAAGCTGCTCAGCTCAGCTGGACTGGGGCAAGGGAAGCAGATGCTAAATGCCCTCCATTTCCAGTTCTGTATGTGGAAGAAAGGTTGAGATAGGAATCTCTGTGCAGAAGAAATAATAGACTTGGGTGATACTGGAATTTGTTTTGTGATAGTGGAGTTGTGTTACTGTGGAGTATTTCCTCCTGTAAAATATTCCCGTGGAGTATTTCCTCCTGTAAAATTGTTTCCTACATATGAAGGTGGCACTGTCATACATGATGACTCTGTTTATAAAGTCTGGTAGTCATCCCTGTAGTCCTGTCCACTGCATAGAAGAAGTACTAAAGACCTGTGCACTAAGAGCAGTGGGATTTTTTTTAAGATTTATTAAGCCTATTAATTATTAATTAAAAATCATACTCTAGTCAGGTATACCTAGTACTGCACTTCCCACCAAATTCTGTTTCTGTCAAGGTGTCTCTTGAAATGGAGGTCTGTCCTAAAGGATAGGAGAGCTAGTTATTGAATAGGTATAAATTAAATACAGGCTACCTGAAATTTCTACTTATGTTTGAACTTAATTCAAATAAAATTTGTTCTTTGCTGGCTTAGTTTTATACGATAGAAACTCTTCATCTTCCCTCTAATAATAATCTATTGAAAAATGAAAATCTGTCTGTGCTGAGCATGTACACCATACTGTCAGTCCTACCTTCATTTGATACTATGTTCTTGTCCAAGGTGGTAAATTATGTAGTTTAATTAGACACTTGATGCTGTTCTTTGGTGGCCATTAACTGGGAGATGCTGACAATGAAGAACTTCATATATTGCACAGTTGTTCAAAGATGCAGAAGTAATTATTCATCTTCAATACATGGAGATAACACCTTGCCATTGTAAGTCATAGTGCATAATTCAAGAGATGGCAGGGTGCTGAGTGGTAGCTGATGATGTTTACTCTGTGTGGGCTTGGATTGGCATGACATATTCATATGCCACCTTCACCAGTATAGCTCATTTGGGTGCATTAGGTATATATGTGCCAGCAGTAAAATATATATACATATCATAGAGACAAAATTGTTCTGTTAGTGATACTGTCTGGTAAAGCAAATGTCCCTGAGTAAGGTGAAGATTGCTTTGGGCCTGACAGAAATTTGTAAATTAGTGAGTGTTCTTTTGTGCAGTTTTTCTGTTGTACTTTTTCCAAACTACTGTAATTCTGTAACAGATTTTAAGTTCTCGGCCCATATGTGAAACCTTTACTTCTTGAATGCAGTATGAAAAAAAATGACATTTAAAATTCACTACAAATATAGTTTTTATCTGATTTGAGATAATCCGTCAAGAGTTCCTAACACCCATTTTAGTTGCAGGTGTAACTTGTCCCAGCAGCTTTCCTTTCTTTAGCAGCATCTCTGGCAGCAGGGTCCTGGGACCTGCCCCTCAGCAAGCTGAGTGCCATGTTGCTCATGTTGCATTTCTGACCTGTGTGCTTTTCTTAATTAAGTCAGAGTAGTTGTTTGGTTGAGTTTTACTTGCTGCTTGCATGTTTCAGCAGTGACACTTTGTCCATACAAGAATGCCTGTGTTACAGCTATCAGGATGGCATACCAGCCACACAGACTTTATTGCTTTTGTTACATGGTGAAGTTGTCATTGAAAACACTTAAAATTAAATTACTGTTCTACATTACATCATGTATTCTTGATATATTATTTAAAAAGTGGGTGTGAGAACACTCTCTATACAGTTATGAATGCTACAATTATCCTGTGTTTCAGTCCCTCAGCTAGCTGGTTTCTGTTTCTTGGGTTTTTTTCTCCTTCAGTTTCTCTCTCAATTTTTCTTAAAAAAGCAGCATGAAAATATATTATCTTGCTTCCAAGTGCATTCTAAAACAGTTGGTCTCTCAGAGGACAGTATAGTCATAGTGGCTTTAGTGGTACTTATTTCCTCTGCTGGGGCAGAGATTTCAGTGACTGTCAGAAGTGGAACAAGTGAAAAGCTTGCAGCAACTCTTCTAGAAGTGGAAGTACTGTCATGTGCTTGTGAACATTTAAGAATTTTCCTTATGGAGTTGGATGGTCTACTGAGTACAAGTGCTGCGTGTGTGCCAATTGTATTTTTCCTTCTGAGAAAGAACTGTTAGTGCAAGGCAAGTATCCTGGCTGTACTGTGGCTGAACTGGTGAACTCAATCTTTTCATCATCTCACAAAATAGATGCACTGTCCTTGCCTTGAGCTTGCTTGTGGTTGTTCATGGCATGCAGACAAAGGTGTGCTGCTTGCCTGTTTCCAGCATTCCAGACCCTCTGGTTCAGAGCTAGCTCATGCATGCTCACACACACTCAGACACATTCTTGCACACCAGCACATACACACACTCTTGCACACTCAGACACTCTCACACTGAGCCACAAGCATAGCGACATGCACATACCATCAGGTACACTCAGACACACACACACTGCTGCACACGTGTGCACACATGCATGTGTGTGTGCATGTGGCTGCAAGTCTGACTGTGAGTGTGTCCAAGTGTGTCTGAGTGTTCATGTGAGAGTGTGTGGTCAGACTCAAGGGAAAAGGCGCTGATGGTTGCAGTTAATGGACAGAGATCAGAACTTACAGCATCGCTGTAGTTTGCACACGTGGCTTTTTCTCAGACCAGGTATGCTGGTTGGGTTTTTCCTTCTTTTGGCTCATGAAACTGAATGTGTTTAACTTACTTTTTGGGACATCTTATGCCCCTGGAGTACGTTTGATCTGGCTTTTTAATTCAGTGAACCTCAGCTGATTTCCCACTTACCGAAGGCTATGAAGCAACTTTGTAGCTGATTATATAAAAGCACTGTGAAACAACTTCACAGGAATTCCGTTCACAGCTATCTGAACTTTTAAAGTCACCTCAAATTTTATTCAGTTGGGCTCAGATGGAGAAGCTTGCTCTGTCTCTTGAAAGCTACAGTATCTGCTAACCCCTGAAAAGAAAAGTAAAATTGATCATATTTAACAGTATGAAGCAGTGAACAATATTCATCTCTGACCTAAAATATGTGAATCCAAACTCATTAGGCTGTCTGTGACCTGGAACAATTCTGGCTTTTGGAATACTGCACATTATGGGAGAAAAAAAAATAATCTCTTGCCTGCAGGCTAGTTGTAGGTGTTAAAACTATAGTTCTCAGGGGCTCAGCATGTTGCAGGTCCATCTTAAGACAGATGTAAATGTCACAGGTGTGTTATAAAACCTTTTTACCCTTCTCTTAGTTTGCATGGTGTTAGAGGCTAGACTATCCATCCTACGTTCATAAAAATTTCCATAGCAGACAATAACACTGTAAGACAAAGGCAATAAAGGATTTTTGTAACTGTTACTGAAGCATCTACAGTTTGATGCCAAATGGCTGCCATGGGGATCTAAAATGAAAAACTTGGGATTTTGTACTTAAGATTACCTTATGTCTAGTCCAAGTCTATTAGAAACTGAAATCTAGATGATGTAAGATTTCAAAAAGCTCATTCATGGAAACATAAATGTACACTTTATTATGTGGGCTGCACTGCACAGCCTAACTAGCATAACTGGTTTACTTGCAGACTTATATCAACCAACCATGACATTTTTGGGTTTGTGGGTGAAGGAAGGAAAGGGGATTGATATTTTGTATTTAGGAAATATCTTTGCCAGGTAAAAAGTATTTATAGCTGAGGCTCTCTACTGAAAATATCTTGTCATTAATCTTGGAAAGATAGAGTCAATGGAATTGTGGTTTGTTTCAGTTGCTGTAAAGGTAAAGGTAGTTCAACTAGATTCAAAGTCCTGTATTATCAGTTTGTGCTATGGGCAAAACCAGACAGAAAGCCAATGTAGTTTATGAGACACCATTGTGTAACATTGCGCAGTGTTTTTCAGCTAGATTTGCCACCATTTTAATGTGCAATATATGCTTTAAATTTTGTAATGCCACAGACTGTGAAACTTGAACACTAAAAAAAATAATGTTGCCTGTTAGTAAAAAGTAGTACAAATTTCTGTTACCTGAGAATCCAAGAGCCAATGTTTAAAGAAATAAGGTTAACAACCTCTTAAATCATAGACCATGAGTTTTGCACAATTGAAGAAACAGTAGCAGGCCAGTCTCACCTCTTAAAGTCTTCAACTGGTAGGTTATTATAAGTAGTAAATATTATGCTTCAGGACACTCAATACACTTGACCTTACAGAATGGTAATTAGTGTGTTGTCTTGAGATCTCAAACTTTCCTTTTTTGTCTTTCTTGTCTCACCTTAGAATCTTTGTGGTTATCTGTTTCTCTGTATAACAGAAAATATATTGCAGATGTGCAGAGAACACTATCTTTTAATTCACAGCCTCAGATATGTCATATCTTTGTCAGACAGCCGAGGCCGTACAAATTTATCATCCTCTTTATTATCCAATTCACTAGTTTAGGAATAACTTTCAGTTACATGCTTTGATGTTAAAATACTCAGTTCATCTCGTAAAGCCAAGCTCTATCAGGATTTGCACATCCCACTTAATTTGATCATACTCTCTGGTTTGGGGCATGTGTCTTATTTTGTTCTTTGAAATGTAAAGCTATTCCTATTTTTGTGAGGTTTGCCAATAAGTGCTCTATTAGCCCTCATTGAAGGGCTACTCATGCCCTTCATGCTAAAGCATGAGCTTTAGCATGAAACCTTCACTGAAATGTTAGGCTGAAGGTGACTATTCAAAATAGAAAACTATAGATATGATTTCATTGCATGCATTTATAACATTTCTGGATTACTTGTGCATTGCATTTTGGGATGGAGGAGGAAATGAACGATCAGATTGGTTTCTTATGTCCCAGTAAAACAGGTCTAAGAACATGCTGTAAATCTGGTACACTTTTATTTGAGGGACTGAATACAGATCAGACAATTCTATAAAATATGTACTTGCATTTCTACTGAAAGAATTCTGCATTCCTTTCCAATTACAAATAAAATGGACTGACAAAAATACAAATGTTTGTTTTGCTGATGTTTTTGTGATAGGTTTCCTTGGAGTGTCCTTCTGATGGCTGTATTCTGCTTTAGTTAGTTTCTGATCATTAAATTCTGATGACCTGAAATCAGTCATCTGTATGCTGCAGGAAAGTCTTATTTTAGGGGGCATAATTTTTTTATGATACTCAAAATAGACTTTTTAATCTAATGCATTATAAGATTAAAGCCAGGAAACGCCATGTATGGGTGTAAATGTGCTGAGCCGTACAGAAACACTTTTTGTGCCCACTTTCACAGGTGCGGTTTGTGAAGAACGTGACTTCGTGGAAGGAGATGAAGCCGGGATTTTACCACGGCCACGTCTCGTACCTGGACTTCGCCAAGTACGTTCGTGCCCGCGGGCGCCCGGGGCTCCGGCCGCGCTGCCGCGCCCTCCCGCGGCCGCAGCCCGCAACTGCAGCTCGGGCACGGCCGCGCCCCCCCGGCCTCCCGGGCACCGCGGCCGGGCTGGTCCTCACCGCTCCTCTTGCTGCCTTGCGAGATAAACGGCAGCCGAGTCTCTTTTGAAAAAGAAACCGTTTATATACTGGGATTAGTCTTCTTTGTCTAAATTCTAAGCTTGTTTTGCTGAAAATCATGGCTTTTCTCTGAAACACTGGCAGTTCTGGTTTAGGATTGGCTTCCCATTTGGAGAAGTTTAGCGTACCTGTCCTCAAAAAACGCTTCACATAAAGATTACCACCTGCCTCTTAAGTTATATAATTCTTCTCTACCTTAGTATCCCTTTACACTTTATCAAAATATGAAAAGTTATCTTTTGAAGTAGTTTTCTGGTCTATAATATTTTGATTTGCTAGAAAAAGCAAATAATTCTTGTGGAGTTAAATGCTGCTACTTCTAAAATTAAATTGAATAAAATACCTTAAAAATCATTCCACTGACTTCAAAGGTTCGGGGTCATATCTTTATTCCCACTTTCATATGTTTCTTTTCTTGTCTTTTGCTTCTGGATCTAAAGCTGTGATCCTCAGTAGCTCAGTCTTGTAAAACCTTCCCTTGTATTGACAAGTCAGTTTTGCTTAGGATGCTTACTAGGCAGAGCTTGATCTTGCACTTGGAGCATGTAGAACACTATTTAAAATTGAAAGTGGAATTTTCAGATCTCATTACATTTGACTGCACAAATGATAGTAACCACTACTTTTACCTCTTGCTGATAGTCACTCAGTGTTTCTATGTTTCTGTGCATTAAAGTATTTATTTAAATTCCTTTTTGTATGTAATAATTCCTTTTGTTTAGTCATTCCTTTTAGTTATTCATTCTATCATGTACACTGATTTTTAATTTGGACTTTTTATTACAAAGAATGAGATGGGGAAGTGAGACCTGTGCAGATTCCCAATATAGTACATTATCAGAAAATGCTAAAAGCTACAGTAGTAGCTGAAAATGACCAGTGGCACCAAGTTTACAAAAAGTAACAGGCAAAACAAGTTACTGACACATCAGTCAATCAAATAAAACATATCAAAATTGATTAGTTCCCTTTCTGCCTTTTTAAAATTAAAATGCTTCAACATTAATAAACATTTGAACTGAGTAACAGCTTTCTGGTGCATAAAAGCTGAATGTTATTTTATACATGAGTTTGTAAAGCTGAAAACATTTTCAGATACTGGAACTCTTGAAACTAAAATATTTTATATCTAGAAAGCATCTAAGCAATTTCACAGATTCTTTCATCTGCATCTTCCCTCTGGGACTGTGTTATCCTTGTCTTTGTTGTTTGTTATCCTTTCACCTGAGTGATTTTTTTTTTTTCCCCACAACAGCTTGCTTTCTCATACTTTGGGTTTTCATTATTAAAATAATATCTTGAATACGCTGGTTGTGCTTGGCAAGGCCCACACCTTTAAGGCTGTGAGGTATGTTCTTGTAATGAACATTCTTGTAGTTAAGACGTGTAAAATATTTCAGAAGAGTCGGTGATTCCTTACACATGGACATCAGACTTAGACCCACTGTCAAATATCAGAAATACCTCTTAAAATATGCTGAAAATGAAAGTACTGGATTCCATCAATAACTCACAGTATTGAGGACAGGTTATTGCAATCCATCCGTATAGAAATTGTGCTAATAAAAGCTTTAAGTTTTTTCCCTTTTCTTTTTGTCTTTACGATTTCTTATCCACTTAGTCTCTATTTTCTCTGGTAAATAGTTGGGAAAAAAAGTTCTTTGACAATGCAATTGCCAATTCATTATCATTATTAATAAAGTCACAGTAATAATTTATGTTACCAGTAGGTTTATGTTACTGGAACTGAAACTAGTTCTTCAAGCTCGTGTGCAAATGTAGGCTATTGTACAATCCAGCACAAGCATTTCTAAAGACTTGGACATCTGCATTTAACCCACAGATACATGCTGTTCATTGGTTATGTCTGCTGCTGTATGGAAATGTTTGTTACAGCTTCCTCAGCATTTCCTCAGTAGTCTGTGGAAGGAGACAGTGCATGTCTCATGCACTTCAGTGGAGCTTAAAGAGGCTGAAGTTCAAAGCCTGGACTTTGCATCAGAATGGTTGAAATATTCAGGGAAGTCAGAGCTGGCAGGCAGACAGATGTCAGCAATTCTGCCTTAGAGTGCTCCAGTCTGAATCATTGGTACTCTACTGGCAGCATTGGAGAATCAATTGCTCTTTCTGTAGCCTTTAACAATTTCTCTGTCTGTAGTGCTTGTTTTTGGCAAAAACAATGCCTGTAAATTGTTTTTTTCCTAACTTCCTCCTTTCTGCTGCTTTTGCTACATTTCTGCTCTTCAGTTTTTCAATTTAACATTCCTCATTACTACCAGTATCTGGTAGTAAAATTTACCCCTTTAAAAATCATGGTGCTGCATGTTAAAGCTACGAGTCCCCTGTTTTACCCAAGCTAGGAGCATGAATGACCCTCTTTTGATAGAGAATGCTTTCCCAGTTTGCATAGGAACAGAAGAGAACTTTTTTTTCCAGCTTCAATCTTTCCTTCAGGACCCTTGACACACTTGTAATTTCCATTGTGATATAAACTCTTTAATATTTGAATACCATAATTGTTTGCCACAGCATGTCTCAAATGGAAAAGAAAATAAAACTGAGAAATGTATTATAAAAGCTGACTTGAGCATAGATCACTGAAAGGTATCATTTGCACAAAATAGTTTGGTGGTTTAAATTTTTCTCCTGTGTCATATGAGCTTAGCACCTCATTTCATCAGGCTTTTGTTTGTAGTGGAGTGCATCAAAATTTGCTTAGGGTAAATGTCTATGGAAAAATTTAATATCTTTAGATAGAAAAGTTAATATGGTTACAGATTCTATCTTGGACTTATATTTAATAAGCATAGCTCTATGCATTCAAGCCAGGCAATGGATGGGCTCTGAGCTTTGTCTTCTTGCTGTTAGAGTTAATGTCTCTGACAACTGGAGACTTGCCAGGAAAACCACTCACAGCATTGCAAAGCCCAGTTCACAAGGGCAGGAACTCAACATCAAACTTCCTTGTACTTATTATAAAAATGTATGTGGCTGCTAAACTAGTTAAGGCATTTCTAGAGTCAGGATGGTTATGTAAACGTTTTTAGTATCTATTTGTGTGACAATATGTCTCTTTTGTTTGTTTCTTTAATAATAAGTCTGTAAAATCATAATCTTAGACAGACTGAAATTGAACTTATTTTCACATCCATGTAATGCACTGGATATGAGGATGAAAAGAAGTGATCATTAAACTTCCTTTCGGTATCATGTGTTCTGTGTATGGATTTCAGTTGTAGCAAGAAAGACAGGCTTTTACATATTAGATGAGAAGCTTTGATTTGTCCTTTGAAAGATGTTTTTTCCTCTTTTACTTTAGATTTGGTGTTAAAAAGAAACCAATTTACATAAATGTCATAAGAGATCCTATAGAACGCCTAGTTTCTTATTATTACTTTCTGCGCTTTGGAGATGATTACAGACCAGGGCTACGGAGGCGAAAGCAGGGGGATAAAAAGGTAAAGTACACCTAATAATATGTTGAACTTATTAAGATGAATCTGAAAGCAATTTTAAAAATGCCCTGATAAAAGCCAAATTGTTATTTTATCAGCCTTGGTGATAGTGATGGCTTTGTAAGTTCTGTTCTCCATTTCCTGTCCATACTGGAGCAGAGCATGATATTAGTATGCTGTCTGTACTCTTGTAAATTCACTGTATATTGCAATTTGTTAAAAAAAATTTAAAAATACATTTTTTAAATTGTTATTACGTACCCAGAATTATAATTCTCATATTAAGCTTATCCTCCTATCATATACATATCTTATGTCTTTTCTTGTTGAAGACTGAGACATATTTTTTCAGTAAAAGCTGTAGAACTGCTGATGCTTTGGCTTTGTTGATTATTTTCATATAATTATCAACCCAATTTATTCTATTTTTTACAAATGTAAACATTGCAATGTCTTTTTGGAAGCTATGGAGTATGACACATACATTTCTGAACTTCCTCCTCATGTCTTAGGTGGCTTAGACAAGTTCAGGTTAGCACATTCAAACATTGACTACTAGTACGGTTTCAGGATGTCAGCATCATTCAGGTTCCGTAATGGATTTGTTCCAGAAAGAATCTATACCTCTGCTGTCAAGGTTTGCAGTATGACCTTTCTGAGCATGTTGGTTTGGATTTTTATTATATTGGGAAGAAAACTAGGGTTTTAAATATATGAGTATGGTTTACAAAACTGTAGCTTGAACACTGCAGAATCCTATAAAATGTAATGAATTTTTGTACTTCACAGAACCAAACACTTTATACAGTTTCAGGGATGATATTTTATTAAACTGATGCTGTTTTTCTGTAACATTGACAATTTAGTGTAGTGCTGTGTGGACTTCAAGAGACATTGAAGAAACAAGCAAAAGTCACACAAAATATACAGCTTAGTCTATAAACACCATAGCAACTAATAATAATGAGTAATCATTTTGTGTGCTGCCTCCATTCAAATAATGCTTTTTAACTATTTGGAGCAAACCATTTCTCTTTTCTTTCCAGTTGGGAGCTAACTGGTCCTCTGTTACTTAGGCTTTAGCGCCATCTTCAGTTACTGCATTTCAGTTTGTCCAGGTATCCTGAAGCACAGCAGCATAGGAAGAGGAAAGCTTCAAGAATAAATTGAAATTAAGTTTAAAAATTGTCTTTATAGAACTGGCTAAACAGATGAACAGGTGATGTGATATGATATCATAAAAGCATTTTAAATAAGAGAGATATCATTTTTTTGTTGCCTGTCTTCCTCTTTCCTGCTGAAGATCAGTTACTTGGAAAGCTGAGCATGCTGCTAAGTCTGAGCTGTTTCTAGGACATAAAACTTACTAAAAAGAGTGAAATTTAACAGTGTTTATTTTAATTTTGAATTATAATCCAGACAACCTAGTTAGGTAGTCACTGGGAAACATGCCAAAAATCCTTAGCGTTGCTGCTTGGTAGACTGCGCTGTAAGCTTTGATTTGCTGGGAAAAAGGTCATACGCATTTCTGTTTATAATGCTTGCAGTGCATTGCATTATTAATTTTATGCTTTTCTGTTAAAGGTGCTTTTTACATTTTGTCACTACAATACCACTTCCTTTAGATCTGAGAGACTTGTTGACAGATTTAACATGATCTGTAAGCATTTCAAGTTCATTTGAAGTGAAATTGATTTACTGTATCAAGCTTCTGGTTTCTTTCATGTAAATCAGGTAGTACTATTTTTCCAAAGTGTCCCTGGGGAACTGTCTATGTAGAGATGATGTAAGTTTTGCATACATTAGTTATAAAATTCAGTAAGCTCAAAAATGCATTGAGCCAATTGCAGTGTCCTTATTCTAGTATATGTTACAGTAGATTAATGAAAAGCTCTTCAGTTGAAAAGTAGGGAAGATCAGAAATTACCTCTAGTAAAACTCAATTGTTCCTTTATTAGTGGAAAGGAATCTCAACATATTTTATACTCCTGTCCCCTCCTAGTCCATACCACGGCATTTATATAGAAGAATTCTAAACTAGGTTGTTTTCTGTATCCCTGTGCTTCCGGTTAGCTTGGCTCCAAATGCAGAGTCTGTAGAGGCAAGGGTTTATTTATAATAAAATCTCTGGATGGAGCAGCCGAGGTAGGTGCATAAGAGGAAGTGGGGAAGGAAGTCTGTCCTATTTCAGCTTACTTAGAAAATGGCTTGCTTCCTCTTGCTTATTAATTGTAAAATAACCTGCAGGTATAAGCAAAGAAATCTTTCTTTGCACAGATGCCAGTTCATTTTTAGTATAAACATTCATAATTTAGGAGGTGCATTTAACAATAGATGAGTGCAGAATTTCCCTAGAGAACTATGCTAAGGAAAGCATACCAATGTCTTGTTTCCCTGCTTAAGCTGCATTTTTATCTATGATGTGCGACATGTACAAGCTATTCCAGACTCAGAGTTCAATGTGAGCCAAGGCACCACAGTTTATTCCCTGCTTTGGCAATGTATCAATATTTTTTTCAGATTATCTCATAAACTTCTCCTCAAAATAGAAGCAAATTATATTGTCCTTGTTCTTAAGCTCAAATAATTACATAAATGTGTTTTTACGTAGTTGCTTTGAACAGAAACTTGTAATTATACTGAAGAAGCAATCTAAAAAGTTGTCTGTGGTATTTATTATTTTTTTTAATACAGGCCTTATATCTTGATTAGAAATATCATAAATACTTCCAATAAAGTATTTACAAATTCCCTCCAGTACTAATGGAGTTCCTATTGGAACTGTTACTGCAGTTGAAATTCTGTTACTACAGCTGCGTATCCTACAGCTGTACTAGAGCAGGTAGAGAGCAATATTGTATGGAATATTCTGTTACGCTGTGAACAACTTCATTTCTTCTGATTGCCAAAACAAAATTAGCCTCTCAAATGGCAGTTATTTGTCATTATTCAAATGTAATAGAAGCTGGTTTAATCTAAAACACAAAATGCACAATGTTCTGTGTTAAAAAACATCCAGCTGTTGCAGGATCACACAATTCCTTATGGCATTTGATGCTGTATCTTTAGTGACTTCATTTATAGGGAAAAAAAATTATACCAACACTTACTGACTATTTTTGTTAGTTTTGACAAATAGCCTTTGCTAAAGTTATATCAAAGGTATATCAATGTATCAGGTAAGATCAATTGTTCATTAGTTGTAACCATAAAGGACTGCCCAAGTACTATTTAGCTGAGACACTAGATCATCCTAGTAACACTGTGAAAGCAAGGCTTCAAATTTTTTTTCTACAACTATGTATGTGTTTTTCTGTCCCCACTACTTTTAGCAACTAACCAGTTTGAGATATTTGATACATATATGAGATTGTAAAGCTCAGCTCAATTTTGTCTTTGTTCCAGACCTTTGATGAATGTGTGGCAGCTGGAGGTTCCGACTGTGCTCCAGAGAAACTCTGGCTTCAAATTCCATTCTTCTGTGGCCACAGCTCAGAATGCTGGTAGGGAGATAAATGTGACTTGTTCATAAAGTACATCAGTGCTGAAATCTAAACTTTTAACAAATTTCAATATGTAGTCCAGTTGATAAAAGTATGAGGGACTGAACAGAGTGAAGCAGTGGAGCCTTGAGTAATGGGTTTTCTGTTGAAGATGGATTTACTGAAACAGTTTTGCAGTTCTTTAAGCTAGCAGTATGTTACAATACTGTATCAGCAGTCCTGTGAGGGAAAGCATGTTTTCAATTTTAAAAAAAATTCTTGCAGATTTAGAGTCTTGACATTTTTCTTTTGTGTCAGACTAAAGTACCCTTCTTTTGGCATGGAGATACTTTAGTTCAAGCTCCTAAAGTTCCTGGGGAGTACGCAATAATTGAGATCAGGATAAATTTATCTTTTTAAACATTTACCAGATATCCAGTAGTCAATGCTACTTAGCAGAAACTGAGACAAAAGCAAATAGTGTCCATCTGTCAATGCAAAATATTTTATAATAATGGCAAAGACTTAAAAAAACTCTTTAGAAAAAAAAAAAAACACCAAAAAAAACCCCAAAAACCCTAGAGCTTTTGAAAGACTCTGAGTGATAGCAAGGGCAATTATTTGTCAAAGGTTTTGTTCATTCAAACACAAGCCAAGTAAATGGTCACTTGGGAACTCCTCTTTCAGTGCCTGTTCAGACATGTTTACTCTCTGGCCATGTGGAGAAGCAGAGAAAGAAAGAAGGTGCAAAAGGGAAGGTCTGTTCTTGCCAGATTTTTGGTATCTAATGTGAAAGTAGAGACACAGTATTAATATTGAGACAGTGTAAATCCTCAAAAAATTGCTTGATTGGAAGCATTAATCATACACACACACACTGGATATTTTTGTTTAGACTATTTTATAAGTAGAGGAGTCACATTTTTAGGTAAGAGGAACTGGAAAGGGAAATGAAGTTAGGAATAGTTATAACTTGGAATGAATCTTGCCTTTCTTATACAAATGTCCTGTTGTGAAGTAATCTCCATCTAGGGACTAAGGATTGTTGGCTGACATCAGAACTTGATATAATTGTTCTCTGTCATTTTAGGAATGTGGGAAGCAGATGGGCTTTGGAACAAGCCAAATACAATCTGATTAATGAATACTTCCTAGTGGGAGTTACTGAAGAGCTTGAAGACTTTATCATGTTATTGGAGGCAGCTTTGCCCCGGTTCTTCAGGGGTGCCACAGAACTGTACCGGACAGGTATTAAAATAGTTGATTTCCATGGATTTTTCATCCACTTCCTGCCTTTTTTCGTGTGAATTCTTTAGATCTAGATGAATAGCTTTGAATCTCTGCCAGGTTTACCTCTCAGCTGGATGATGCTCCTATAGAACATACTCCTTTTCGAAGATTCTCAGTTCTCTCTTTTTCTCTCTCTTTCTCTCTCTCTTTCTCTCTCTCTTTCTCTCTCTTTCTCTCTCTCTTTCTCTCTCTTTCTCTCTCTTTCTCTCTCTTTCTCTCTCTTTCTCTCTCTTTCTCTCTCTTTCTCTCTCTCTTTCTCTCTCTCGTTCTCTCTCTCGTTCTCTCTCTTTCTCTCTCTCTTTCTCTCTTTTTCTCTCTCTTTCTCTCTCTTTTTCTCTCTCTTTCTCTCTCTCTTTCTCTCTCTCTTTCTCTCTTTCTCTCTTTCTCTCTCTCTTTCTCTCTCTCTCTCTTTCTCTCTCTCTTTCTCTCTCTCTTTCTCTCTCTCTTTCTCTCTCTCTTTCTCTCTCTCTTTCTCTCTTTCTCTCTCTCTCTCTTTCTCTCTCTCTCTCTCTCCCTTTCTCTCCCCCCCCCCCCCTTCTTTCTGTCTTTCTCTTTCTCCCTCTCTCTCTTTTTCTCTCTCTCAGGGGTGATGCTAGTCCAAGTATCCTTCTGCCTTACACAAATGCTAAATATTTAAGGCTGGGGTAAAGGTAGGTGTGTGGGTATACTGTATGTAACATTGTGATGTGTTCATAGCAGATTTTTTTTTTTAAGGTTTTTACATTGGCTTCAGTTTTTTAAAGTGGCTGATGTGGCAGATTTCCATTTCCTCAGAAGCCCTGCTGAAATTAACTGCGCTCAGTGCAGCCTGGTTGGCTGAGCAATAAAGCCTGAAGGATGCAGAGACCCAAGTAGATGTTTACCTTCCTGGGCTCCTAGCTATGAGAAGTGGTTCAGTTTCTAGGAGCTGGCCATGCAATTTATAATGAAGAAAAGATCTATCTTAGCAGGACCTCCAACTGCAAATAGAGGGAAAAAGGATCTGATGTACAGAGCCTAGATATACAGTATTAACAAGTTAATTACAAAGCAGCAGCACTCCTTGGGGAAAATCTGGTCATCTTTCTCGGAAACTCTGCAACAGGGATGTGGCTTATGTATCATTTATGATAAGACTATAGTAAGCTATTAAGATGAGAGAATAATGATTTAAATGCTGTTAGTAAAGATTATATTTTGATTAGAAATAGACAATTGAAATAATGTGAAAACAAGATTTTTTTTTTCTCTTTTATGGAGAGCTACAGAGAGCTACACCAGAACAGGGAGGTTTTTGGTAGTCTGAGTTGAACATAACCTTCCCTGGAGGTATTTAAAAGATGTGTAGAAGTGGTGGAGGTATTTAAAAGATGTGTAGGTATGGCACTTGGGGACAGAGCTGACTGGGACTTGGCAGTGTTAGGTTTGTGGTTGGACTCAATGACCTTAAATGTCTTTTCTACTCTAAATGTTTCTATGATTCTATGAAAGAAGAATCTAAAATTCTTCTGCAGTTTCTAAAATTCTTAACATTTGATACCAGATTAGCAACTAAATAATTTAATTTTGAAAGACTATTTTTGCTCCAGGTACATTATATATTATGGAGTAGTCTTATTACTAAATGAGTGTTCATTCCCTGGGTTTATTAGAGCAAACAGGAAGAATTGAAAGAATGGATGCAAAATTCATAAACATTTAGTGAGAGAGGCTGCAGTTTTCCAACTTTGCATGTTGTGTTAATAAATTTTGGATTAAAGCCTGCTCCTTTAATGCAGTTTATCAACATACTGAGAGTATAAAAACTCTGTAAATAACAAAGGACTGTAAACATTTTTTGAGCACATGAATTTGAAAGTGAAGTTATTGCTTTCATTTTGCATTTAGGAAAGAAGTCGCATCTTAGGAAAACAACTGAGAAAAAACTGCCCACAAAAGAAACTATTGCCAAGCTACAGCAGTCTGAAATCTGGAAAATGGAGAATGAGTTCTATGAATTTGCACTGGAGCAATTTCAGTTTGTCAGAGCACATGCAGTTCGAGAAAAAGATGGAGAATTGTATATTCTGGCTCAAAACTTTTTCTATGAAAAGATTTACCCTAAATCAAACTAAGAATGCTATACTGTTAGATTTATGGACCTAAATCTTTGGCCACATCATCATCTTAGTCCTCAGCCATGGAAACTAGATTGCTTGTAGATCTCCAAGACATTTCTTTATACAAGAAAAGTGGGTTGTGGATGACCACCAGGGCTTTGGATATAGCTGTGTTGGTAATCCAGAAGCAAAGGCTTCATTACTTTTATCTAACTAATATTTTCAGTGGGAGTCAATATCCTTAACCTGAAGAAATCTACACTATAATTCGGAGCAATTAATACACAGCAGTTCTATTTGAAAATATAAACAATCAAAAAAACCACTCCTGTTGATACTCTTTTTAATTTTCAGAGCAATTTATTTTCATTTATACTTCTATGAAGAGGAAATAATTTTTCCCCAGCTTTCAATATGGAGAATTTGGTTGTATACAGTATGAGTAGTCCTAATAACTGGTTGACATCTATGCTTTGTTTTAGTGAATCATGTCACATGATATTAATTGGGATGGTTAATCATGTTCTGCTGAGAAATGCTGCTGCTGCTGGAATTGTCCATATTTATATATGTGGTTTTATTAAAAAATTACAACTACTCATTAGTGTTCAAATGTCATTTTCACATTAATATTGTAAAAAGTTAAAGAATTGGAGCAGTGGGGTTTTTATTTTTGGTTTTTTTTGATTACCATCACCACTGACTGAGGTTGGGAAAGAAATTTGGTATTGTCTGCAGTTCTAGTTGATCCTTACACAGTGGTATAAAAATTGTAAATTCAGTAAGTTTCTCCATGGATCCTTTGTAATAATTGTAAACTGAGGTATTGGTGAATCCATATTATGACTCTCCTAGTGAGCTGTGGTATGGCTAGGGTTTTCCTACTACTTCAATACTTTTATCTGTAGAATATTTTTACTGAGGTGCTTTATAATGTGTTTTAAAGCATTGCATTTACAAAAGGAGTAAAATGCTGTAAATACTGCTTATTTTATGTATTTGGACCAAAAGGTTTAAAGTAACTAGTTTAAAGTGGGTTTTTTTGCACTGGTTCTGTTACGTGTGAAGTGAAAAACATCACATCTACTTCCTGGCTGAGTTAACTGTTGGACATTGCTGAAACGCACTTCAGTGACCTCTCTGACTTCAATACCAGAATGTTTTCCAGGGATTCTCTTTACAGAAAAGTAGTCTTCATCCTTTTATTAGGGTAAGAGAGCAAGAAGAAAATTGTCGTATGCAGTCTGGTTGGGAAAGTTGCAGTGAACTTGATTGACATAATTGTATTTGTGTAACTGCCTTACGTGACTGTTGTAAATTTGTGAGTTGCAATTATTAACAATGTGAAACACCTGGCAAATGAAGTAAATTGAAATTTGAGAACAGATGTTTGGGGCCACTGCATTATATAGCAAATGGCCATGGAGCACTGCAAGAATTTTTCCTATTGAATTTTCTTAAAGATACGAGTATTTACACAACTTCCACCTGCCTTTTCTTAAAAGTGCTTTTCACAGGATTTGATTGGGAAGGCACTGAGGAGACAAAGAAAGGAATGGTGGGAAAGGTTTCAGTTCTTAAGGTTATGATGCTGAAGGTTTAGTTTAAAATTACCGAGTGGAGTTTCTTTAACCGTCTTATTCTTGTAATGAAAACAAATGGAATGGAAAATGGTCTGTGAACTGGATATCTGCAGCCAAAAGTAACAGCCCAATTACAGAAGGGATAATGAGGGACTATCAAGTACATCTTGCAGTTTCTTTGTTTTCTTAGATTCTTCCCCTCTGATTTTAAAAATAGATTTCTCTTTGTTCTTCCCAAATAATCAGGGAAGTTCCTTCTTATAAGTTACCATTTATAAGCATGAACCATGCATAAGACTTCCTGTTCTTGTTGTTGTCTGTTGACGTCAATAATAATGCCAACATGTTTGGATATAGGATGTGTTAGGTCACACATGGAGGTATGTTTCCTAGCTAATGAAAAGAACTGAGGAGTCATACACAAAAAGTAGTTAATGGAGATCTGAAAGTTTTCATTGAGAAGCAAACATTTTTTTTTCAAAGTAAAATAAATATTTATAATCCCAGGAAAGATTTCCGCTCAGTGATAGTTTTATGTTAGACTTTTTTACTATGTTGTTCTAATTCAGTTTAGTTTATCTTCTTGAATCTGCTTCAGAATTTTCAGCAGAGCACCTCTAAGAGAGCTGAAGAGCTTGCTAAGTGAAAATGCAAAATATTCATCTAAGTAGGTATGTAGACAAGAAAACAATAGACAAAACTACTGATTTCAGTAGGGTCTACAGAAACTACTTCTATTCTGTAAGCAGTTTGGAAAGTTATGTTTCTTTTTTTTCCTTCCAGGATTTTGAATTTCTTAAGTACAAGACTCCAGTAAGAACCAATAAAGCAATGCAATTTTTTTTTACTTTTAAAAGAGCAATATATTTTTCATAGTTCATGTAAGATAACACATTTTATTTAATCTGATATAATTTCCTGTTCTTTGATGCGAACTGTGAAGGTTGAGACAAAAAAGAATTTTAGGAATATTTTTTAGAAATGCTAACAACAATTGGAGCAGTACTAATTTCAGATGTACTCAGAAAATGTGTTCATCTGTAGAACACAGAAGGAACCAAGACTGTCTACATTTATATCTAGCGCAACCATTAAGGATAACTGTGAACTTAGAATAATTTGAATTTAGAACTATCAAGTTGGATTTCCTAAAAGACAGTTTAGGAAAATGAGCTTTACAGATTATTAATATCTATTTGTCTTCTGTTTGGAAACAAACAATCCAAGTTGTTGCCATTAAAAATATTTTACAGTATATAAATATGATTTATCTCATGTATTTTCCCTTAATGATTCATAGAGGAAAGCAGCAATATGTGAATTTTTGTTTTTTGCAGGCTGTAAGATCAGTAAACTATTATGCAGCCTCCTGAACACAGATCTTTTAACTGGATTCACTGTACTCTGTAGAGGAGTGAGATTGGCTTTTTGCAGGGCTAAGTTCATTTGAAAGGTGCTGAAATGCTCATATATATACATATAGTTGAGAGTAGATTTTGTTTAACTGTTCTGTACTTTCTGTACTAAAGTACCACCCAGATTTTGTGCAGAACTCTAGCCCTGTTGAAACGCTTCGATGTCAGCACGAGGCGCGAGGTCCTGCTGTGCAGGTGACTACGCAGCCATGCCCACAGCATGCCTGGTGCACTTGTGATACTCTGGGCAGTGCTGGTGGGAGAGCAACAGTGATTTTAGCTCCTTCCCTTAAGAATTCTGCAGCCACACAATTTCACTTTTATTTTGTTAGTGCATCTATAAGCAGACCTGAGGCTGGAATGCAGAATGTCCTCTGTGCACATTCCTGCTTGTTCTGGGTGGATTTTCTAGCAGTCTCTCTTTTATTGGTATGCTGATCAAGGCTTCATTTTCAAACACACATTAAAATTTATAGCTATACAATGTAGGAGATGGAGAACCAGCCCATCCCGATCATTTGAAATGCCTTTTCTGGGTATTTAGTTTTTCTGAAGATAACTAGCTATTTTTACATTACTGGAATAAACTTCCGCTTATTGATGATCTCAGAGTAATTCTATCTTATATTGGGGAAAATTTCAGTTATTTTCTTTTACACTTCTGTTAAAATTTCCCATTAAGCTTACCTGGCTTGATGTGTATATGTATACTTAAAGGTGTATGTGACAAAAAGGTGTGTGGATGATACTGTCTGAACTGTGCTGCTTAAGCAGTCAATGGAAAAGCCTGATTCAAGTGCACTGCCAATCTAGCTCTTCAAAATTAGAGCATATTTTATGACTACTAGAGATTAAACTTACAGAAAGTTTAAGGCTGCTTAGTTGGATGGATGCTTCCTTTACTGTAAGCCTATGCAACCGTGTAACCTTTGCAGCAGTATTTATAGAAAGAGCCTCTCTTCCTGAGACTCATCTGGACCATAATTATAAATATTGTACACTTGTACTGTCTGATACTTACATCAGCAACTTTCCGTAGCTTCTACAAAAGAGACAGGTTTGTGAGCATTTCTAAAGCAGTACTGAATGTAATTTTGAAAAACATGGATTGTGCTTCATGACCTTTTTATTTTTAAATACACACACAGCTAAATAGTGCCTTTTTTCCTCACAATCCATGTTGAAGATGCTTGCTCCCACTCACCCTCCGTAAATTGATTCATTTGTGCAATACTATTCCAACTTGAAGCAATTCTGTCACAGCTGTTTGAGAAATAATCTTCATTTTTCCTCACTGTGCTGCCAGCTTTCTGTTGTTTAAGTGTTTCAGTTGATTACCTAATGCAAATGCTATAAAATAAAACACCCATTGGGAAGGGGAAAGAAAAGAAGTCTGGTGTCCTGTCTTAATATTTGCATGTCACATTCACACTGAATGCTTTTTTTCTGGAGCATGTTGTTATACAGTACTGTGAACTTTATTGGCAGCTATTGTGATTTTGGAGGGGAGAGACAAGCTGGAGTGTAGCTCGTCTGTAATAATTTCATACAGCTATAACCAAATACATTTAGAGGCCCTTAGAACTTGCATGGGCTTTTTGACCAGATATGTTTTAAGTTTGTAGGGCTTATACACTGTGCTTGAAGGTGTCATTGAAAAGTTCTTGATTTTAAAGCCAAGATTTGTAAGAACAGAAAACTGGCATTAAAACAGGATTTATACCTTTGTGCATCCCTGCTTGAGGAAACAAATGACCAACCAATTGCTGTGGTATGGGAGCACCCTCAGTTACTGCAGTGCTGAGAATGATGTAAGAACTTGAGTAGACTAGAAATGTCATTTGCATTTGTAAGCAAGGACTTAGAACAAGAAAATACAGTGAGCATGGGTATGCAGCTGGTTAGGATTTCTGAGGCATACTGTAACCACTGCCCTGTAAACATCCCTGGCTGTGTGTGCTATGGAGCTGAACATCATCTCACCCTGCCAAGTTTCTTAATGCAGTAGTTCCTAAACATGTAGTTCTCAGCCGTGACAATTAAGAACCATCATGGAATTGCTCAGCAACTTCCACTTGAGGATTTTGATGGCTTTTAAATCCCCCTTTTGTTGAAAATAGTCTTTACCTTGCTCCTGTGAATGGAAGTGATAGGTGTAATTGTGCACAGGAAACAAAGTCTCTCTGCTTTTATCAGCTGGGGGAAGTGGAGGAAAAAAATGCCTATATAGAGGTCTTCCTAAGGTCATTGTAGCTTAGGATGTAGTAAATAGAATGACAGCCAAAATAAGTTTCAATACAACAAAAACCTTTATTTAAAATGGGTCCTCCTCTGAAAGACAGAATGGCTAGTGTATGTGGTAGGTATTGGTTGAGCCATTTTTTAACTGATGCTGCCATTTGCCCATGTAATTAATCACAGCAGTTGGAATTCATGGGAGGGGAGCAATAGAAGGGAAAGGTGGTTTTTGTTCCAACTAATTTTTTTTTCAGATCCTGTATTTTCATTTTATTTATTATTTGCATCTTGCAATTGATTTCAGTATAATTTCCTTACTTTTTAATAAAATAAAGAAAGTTGCTAGTGAATGTCAAAGCAAATACCCAGATGTTTTCTTCAAGCACAAGTCCCCTGCTATGACCTCCTCCCCCAGCTTCATTACCACATAACACAGATGTGGTAACTTTCAATAAGAGCTAATTTAAAAGACTAATAATTTTCTTTATTAAAAAAAAAACTCTACAAAGAACACCTGTGGTCTAAAAATGAAGGCTTTGAGACCTTTAACCTTGTCATAATAACCAACTGCATCCTCATAAAAATGGAAAATACTGTGATAAACATTCTCTGCCCCTTTTCTGCACACTTACAAGGCTGATCCTGAATCCATTCTCGTATTTGCTGCACACAGACATTAACCTTTTGTAATAAATATGACTGTCAAAATAATTGCACAGAGAATAATCTTCCTAATGAAAAAAAAAAAAAAATCTGGGAACAAAATAGGTTAAAATGGTGATTCTTGGGAATTGTGGTTATAGTTCAGGTATACAGGTAGTGCATTCCTCTGATGTTTTAAGAAATTATTCACTACTGTGTTGTATATATATATATATGTGTTATTTCAAACATAGTTTCAATATTAATAATGAAAAACCTTGTTCTGTTTTGAAAGAGAAACATACCTAATTTGGTATGATAATTTGAATGCTGTAACACTACCAGAACTCTTAGTTTGATGCAGCAGTTACTGGAAAGTATTATAAACTGTCTCTTTACCAAAAAAAGAGAAAAGCTAGTGTAGAGAATAATGGTCTAGAGGGCCTAAAGGCACTATTACAGTCTTGACAATTGTTGATTGCTGTTTTTAGCACAGAATAGAATTTGGAATCCTTAATCTCCTTTATTTAGAATTTAATAACTTTAAAAATGTTGTATGACTTGGAGAATTGGCAAGAGGAGAAGGAATGCTAGAGACTCGTACAGTTACAGGCTGGCTTTGTCAAGACTGCCTCACAGCAGTGTGTTACAATGGGTGTAAATATGGGCAAATGCCATGCAAAGCAGTCGATATGGAAGGAGGGGTGTATTTATATCTGTGAAGACAGTCTGTAAAGAACAGAGAAAAGTACAGGCAGAAATACAGACCACTACATATTGCAGTAATTGCTTAAATTAACAGCTATGATGTCTGTCTCTGGCCTAATTATCTGCTTTGGATCTTCAGTGCCTTCTCCTGACTGAATTAATGAACTGAAAGCTGCAGCCATCGAGGCTGCTGCTATTATAAGCAAGGCCTGTACACCACCAAATGAAATGTCTCCTATTTATAACCCAGACCATACACCGACTTCCCGCACTTTGCTGCAGTACTACTTACAGTTAAGCTATAGATCTGGAAAAGTAAATTACATTGACTGCTAGGCTCATGTGCTCTGCATCTGAGGTCTTTGCTTCTTGAAGATAAAATAATAATTGCATGATAGAAGTCAAATCTATAAAGTCTGGGAGAAAGCAACTTAATGCTCAGATTATGTGGAGCAAAAATGCTGCACTTTTTTTGTGTCCATTCAGAATGAGTTCACTGGCTCAGGCAGATTCCAACAAGACATCTGTTAATACTAAAGGCTACTTCAGAGAGATGGTTGGAAACGTGAGTTTTACTGTCAGCAAAAATGGCTGTAAATGTTTTCCACAAAACTTTTCAATAAGGTTTTTGAGGGGTTTTTTTGTAAGGCAAACAGGGAGTTTTCCTCTTAAAACAGAGCAAAACAGGAACATATCAGTGCCCTTCCCACACCAGCAAACATTCGTTGTCAGTGTCCTTTTATTTTTTTTATTCCCCAAGTGTGTGGAAAAATATGTGTGAGTGTATGACATCTGTGTTCAGTCTCTCCCTTTTCTCAGCTGGCTCTGTGAGATAGTGTGCTAGGTTTTGTTCCTTGACAAGCCTTCAAAAGGACAAGTCTTATCTTGCAGGTATTGTTGTGGGACATGAGATCACACTCCAGTATGGAGTTTATCAAACTTGGTGTTTACTCAGGTCACCTTTGAGAGCCGGGTGGCAGTGGAGGTCCCTGTCCCCTGTGTGGGGGCAGCACTTGCGTGTTGTGCTGCGTTAGCTCGTGTGTGCTGCTGACAGCACAGGACAGTTTGGATACATCTACCCCATGTGTCTGGCAAGGATACTAAACCTGGGGAGGGGGGAAGTATTTTTTCTTTCTTTCTTAGTGCAGGAAATGTGCCTGACAAGATGAGAATCAGGCTGCAATCAACAGGTTTTATTGAGCAAAGCTTTGCAGTAAGCTTATGTCTGTCTTTGGTATACTCCCTCCTCCCCAACTCACCCAACCAGGAATGTTCAAGAAAAATGAAGAGTGACTTACAAGGCCAAAGGCAGCTTTTGAAGACAAGATTGAAAACCTTGTAAGTAGTCAGAGACACAGGCAGATGCATGAATGTGCTTTCAAAACCCAGCTTCAGTGTGTCTCTCAGCATCTGAGTACAGTTGGGGCTGTACTCAGTTCAAGTACCTAGGAAAAAGGTTTAAAAGCACTTTCTGCAATTAACCATCCTGATGTTAAAGCTTGTTGCTCCTTTGTCAACAGTGTTTTCCAAGACAGTTGTGTACCTTGTGACTGAGAGAGGAGAGAAAATCCCTGATGTCATCATGGTTCATCATAGATATTCACAGATGATTGTTCAAATTACTTGCATCGTTTCATGTCTGGTTTGTTTGTGGTAATTTAAACTCTTTTTTATCCTTTATCATATGCATGAAAATTATGTGTTTAAAATCCAAAATAGACTCTCTCCCATGCCAATCTCATTTTGTTTATCCAAATTCAAATAATGATTGAAGACTGGAAGTCTTCCTGTCTAGTTCCAAAGGTACTGCAGAAGATAGGAAATAGGGACCTGGGTATCACAGCCATACTGGATGTTCTAAAATTTCTTGAAGTCTGTGGTACTCCATAACTAAAAGCAATGCAAACTAAATGTTATGATATTTGACAGTATTTGTCCGTTTGTCAAGTGTGGAGCCTGACTTTAGCTATTTATGTTAATATATAGTTGCATAATAAATTGTTCTTGGGTTGTTTTATTTCAGGTTGAGCAAGTATTGTAACTTTCTAGGAAAGCATAATATCTAGTTTTGTGACAAGGTATTAACATCACGACACTCTGGGATCTGAGTTTGTAATTGTTGACTTCATTCTTTTAAAACCAGCCAGAAAATTGGTTTCTGTTGTTTCATGCCTTATGAAAACACATGTATACATTTCTAACAATTTCTTTTAAAAAATCATTTCCTCTTCGTATTCTCTTCTGTAATCACATCTGCAAGAAAAATGTGAGTTAGAAACATTAATCATTTGGGAGCCTAGTGTTTAAGTCTTTGAAGAAAAAGTGCTGCTTCTGCTGACTGTAGACTTTTTTGCCCAGGGTGGTTTCCTCTTTCCATATAAATCAAAAAACCTCATACTGCTGTTCTTCCCAAATCAGGTGGGGGCAGGGAGAACCCTCAAGGAATAAATAGCTGGTTTTCATGTGATGTTGCCACCACAAAAAACAGGCCATCAATAGATTCTTAAAGGATTTTTGAGAAACAAAGTTTAAGCAATGTAAATTAAAAACAAAGCCAAATTTTCACCCTGCCTAAAGCTGGTACAAATCCTTACCCACATCACTTCAAAACTGATAGAATTCCACTCTCTGAATGTCCTTTCATATGAGGAGCGTTTCTTAGGGTTCTGCAGATTGGTTTCTAGGCTTCATCTGCTGATGCATCAACTCTTAATAAATGCATCAAATAATGAGATTTATTAGGATTTGTTGATGTCTCTAATTCCTGTGAAGAATATCCAAGAGATGGTAAAAACTGACTGCTGGCTGAAGACTTGTCTGTTGAAAGGCAGGAGAAAGGTTAGTTGTGGGATATTGGTGTCAGGTTTTAGGAATTATGATTTTCCAGTCCTTTAGATGACACAGAGCATAACTGAGAAGTTGAAGTAACTTCCCCACAGTTACTCATCAGAGACAGATGTTTCACCCTGTACGTGCAAAGCAAGTAGACAAACACAGGTGCCAGAACTGAATTGCTGCATCTGGCACATCTCATCTTTCTACTCATCTCTGGGCACCTGTTGTCATCATCATCTGTCCAGCAGAGAAAAGTCCCTCCATCAGGTAAGCACTTTCTTTTACCTATTTCGGGGCAGTATAGATGCTTGTTCTTTGTAGATCAATTAAAGAGCTGTGTTAGTATTACTGCACAGAAATGTTTTTATTGGCACATAAAGCAGTAGTGCTACAGATCCAAAGGAAGCCTGTGTTGGTCAGAGGTACTGCCGTGTGGCTGCCAGAATATCTGTTTATTACTGGATAGTAATGAATAAAGTCCCCTTATCCTTTACAATGTTTTGGTTAGAAAATCTGGTACTGTTGTCCTGTGTCAGAAGTAAGGCATGAAACTGCGGTGAGGTTTACCTGTCTTGAGAAGCCGCATCTTCTGGTTGCTGCTGCCTGTGTGGGCTGGCCCAGCTGCAGCCTGGCAGCTGTGCCTGGGCAGGGCTGCCCGGTGCCCGGGAGAGAATGGCTCGATGCACTCCCCTCTGCTGGCACTGAGCACGCTGCTGCCAGCTACAGCAGCCTGGAACAGTTCGGAGGAACGAGGCCTGGACCTGGTGGGTTTGCCTGCTGAGCTGTTTTGATACTGATGTGTGCTGAGATAACAGCAAGATTGGGTTTTTCACTGCGCTCCTAAGCCAAGAGTGTGGTGTCTGCAAATACAGCACTGGTGTTGATATATGTGAATTGCCTACAGCTAGGCAAGAATATTGTGGAGGAGCCAGGAATTTAGACCTCCTGAGCCCTGCAAAGGCTGCTCCTGTCTTTTCGTTAATCTTCTTCCTGTATAACTTTCTACCTTGGCATGACTAATGTTCCCAATTAATGTGTACTAACCTCTAGCATTTTAATATAATAAAGTAATAATTTATGTCTTAATACGGAATTTAATTTTTGTACTTGCCTGTCATGTATCAGGCACCATGAAGGGTCAAAAAACAGGTGTAGATGTCAGGGGACCACTGTATTTGCAGCACTGCTCATGAGTTATGAATACCTCAAACTTGCTGTTGTTGGCCGTATCAGGAAACAAGATACTGTTACTTGGGACTCCAGAATTAATCCTAGACCCTGAAGTGGGAAATAAAGCAACATACAACTATGTTCTGAAAGTTGCAACTAACTTGTTTGACTGATTTGGGAAAGAGTCAGAACAGGAAAACTGTGCTGACAGCATTAGTGGATTACAGAGCAGCAAATTGCACCTGCTTTTCTCCCTCCAGGTCTGATTCTTGCTTCTGAAGATTTGAAAAGAAATGTCGCAATTACCTTCTTTGTTTGCCTGCTATATTAACCACCTTAAAAAACAAGGAGAAAAAGATCAGAGAAGGTGATCTGATCCTTTTGGACAACTGTAGCTGTTGTGAACAGTGGTGTTTCAGAGCCCTGTCTTGAGCTAGCCTTGTGGTGAAGTACGCAGCTGGTGGAAGGAATTGGGGAGACACAGAAAGCAGCATATTACATAAAACTTGTGCACTTTTGTTCCCAGACCGATATCCCTCTTGTCCAAACTCCATTAATATTTAACAGGGTGAAAAGAGGTTATTTTACTCCATTTTGAAAAAGAAAGGAAGCATCTTTCCTCGCCCTAGCAAGGACTAGTCATACAGAATGAAAGCATGAGGATATTGGATTGAGATCATGCCTAAAAAAACCTTTTCACTTTTCACTATACATTCAGGCATATGTCTAACTGAAAACAAGCCCAAGAGCACCTGTGCCTTTGCCATGCAGTAATGCTGTCAAAAGGAATATTACCTCTCACTACACACCAAAGAAATACCAGTGGGCCATGAATACATGCCTGTGCAAATTGAGGGGTAGAACATCCTGATTTAGAGAGCAGAGCTCCTAGGGCTTTCCATACTTGCAGGACTACTGCACACTTTTTTGGAACTCTAGGCAAGTAACAGATTTAAACTCTGCCCGACTGTTGCTGCAAAGGCCTCTGTAGCGACCTCCCCATCCCTGACTACCTACTCCGTGCTTTAGTTTTTGAAAGGGAGACCTGCTCTCGTGGCCTCTGTAAACTCTCCCCATCTCTAGCAGGGCTGGGGGTAGGCACCCTTCACAGGGCAATAACTGCTTTAAAATTAACACGTCTTTTTGCACTTGCTGCAATTATTTAGAAACCTCCTTGTCAAATGACCCACGTTAAGCCAAAGAGCATATTACTAGTGGTGTGCTAACAGCACCAGTGCACTAAACCACAACTGACAGCCTGACCCAGTGCTGTGCTTTAAAAGGGCAGGGCCACAGCGTTGGAGTTGGAATTCTGCTTTAATTAGGCCATTACCTGACCTTCAAAGCTGTATTTTGTTCCTCCTCTGTATGCTATGCTGGAGGAAGGGCTGCTGGAGAAGACAGGAAGAACCCTATCTGATCATTATCAGGAGCGGATGAAAGCCATGCATTGCCTTTTCCTTTTGACGTGTGCAATTAGTTTGGCTTGTGTGGAAGAAGCTTGTCAAGGTAAATGGCCGTCTCTGTCCTTCCCCCTGCTGATCCCTGGCAAGGTCCATCATGCAAAAATCCATTCAATCACCTGTTGACAGTGGTATCCCTCTCATAAAACCTGATAATACACCATCATGAAGTACCTTTGCCCAGTGGTGGCCTGACACTACCATGGGCTGTTTTACAGGCTGAGTGCACTCCAGCTCTCCTCATAAAACTCTGTTTGAACCCATTTGTTTCTACATCTCTCTGCTCCCCTCCCCCCGCCCTTCAAAATAAGTTTTTTCCATTTTTATGGAGAGGGAAGAGTCTTTGTGTCCAGGGCACATGACATCAGTGGTGCTCAGCAGGAACATGCTGCCATTACCCCCACTTCTGAGCAATTCCCGCCCTGCCAACCCAGCAGAGTCCCATGGCTGTGCTGCCGCCTTTGTCCTGCTTGTTGAAGATGTGTGTCTCCTGTTTGTCCTCTGTTGTCTTAGGCAGAGATCTGTGCTAATGCACTTACCTTTGGGAAACCAGTGAAATCAGTTCCTGCCTGGAACTGCTGCTGACTGCCACCAGCACTCAGTACACACAGGGGGCAGACCCTCCATGGCTGTGTGTTGCAGATGGCTCTCACAAAAGGCAGAAGACCTGTTTAATGTTTGGGTTGTTTATTTTTTTTTTTCTAATAGGCACAATTATTTATTTTCTTTTTAAAATTCAGTTCACTAGTTTAAGTAATGCTCTGCTTATGAGAAATGAAGTCCAAAGCAAAGACATCCAATGCGAGTGCTGAACAAGAGTTCACTTTTCATTCACCTCTTAGGCCAGTAGCAGCACATTGCAGATGGGTTATGCCAAGGAAAGGCATTAAACTTACTCTGTATCAATATCTCAGAAGGATGTGCATGTGCCTTTCCACTACTGCTGAAGAGATGGCCCCTTGCCGTGCCCAGCATGAGCCGTGGTCACAAGTCTCCGGTCATACCCTCCATCTCACTGCAGATTTCCTGTGTGGTCACGGGAAAGTCATTTTGAACTCGTGCTATCTCCTTTGCTTTGACCAGAAGTGCTGCTAATCCTTTTCCCCCTTGTGAAGTTGACTGTGCATGAACACAACTGTGTGGCAGGCCAGTGGCTGCCAAAGCAGTGTCTGTCCCAGGACTATGGGGATGGTTGTATCCGTCCCCGTTTGGGTGCTGCACCTCAGCAGATGGTGATGATACCAGTGCTTCCCAGTGTCACTTAGATCACAGTGACACTGAGAGAAAGGTGAGAGAAAAGCTTACTGCTTTAGTCACAGAGGCTTTGTTTCCCTCTTCAAGCAATATTTGAAGGGATGGAGTAGCAGTTGAGTTAATTATGGGACAGAAATTGGAAAATGTGTTACAAAAGGAGGGATATTCAGAAATGGAAGCAACGCTGGATTTTTACAGTACTATTATATGGTTAAAAGAAGTATTTAACTCTGGTTTATAAAGGGAGAAAATGAGGCACAGCAAGATCAGTGGCTTCCTCAAGGCCTGATAGGAAAAGTTTTTTTTGTTGGCACTAACACAGGGAATGATCTGGCCAACAAGTGACTGAAGTCCTGTGGTGCCAGAGAGCCCTGGAGGGTGGTGTCTGAGCAGGATGTGGCCCTGGCCTCCTGCTCAGAGCGCCCAAGCGAACAGGGACTCGGAGCCCGTGTGCGGCTGCGGTGGGGCTCGCGGCTGTGGCAGCTCTGCCCCGTGGGCAGGCCACTCGCTGTCCCCCTGCCCGGGTTAGGAGGAGGCACTTGCACAGTCGCAGTGACACGGCAGGTAATCAGAAAGATGATTTGTGCTTTTTACCACTTTTATCATGAAAAAGCTTAGTCTTTAACCAGATGATGTTCTCTGTTGAATCTGAGGACGGATAAACTAGTAGCTGCTGAATTCAATCTTGGTGAGGCTCTGAAGTGGTAGAATCACCATCCCTGGAAACGTTCAAAAACGTTCAGCCTCTCAGGGCCTAACCCTGGCCCTCAGGGGCTAACCACAGCCCTAAACCTGACCCTAGCCCTAGCCCTATCCCTGGCCGCCGCGAGATGGCGCCCGAGGAGCGGCCATGCCGCCCGCCCGCCCGGCCGCGGCTCCGCCGCCACGGCGCGGCCCTCAGGCGGCCTTCCCGCGCTCGGCCCGCCTCTGCAGGAAGGCGGCTGCTTGGGGCGGCTCATTTTAGTGCTAAATTGAGCCCAATATTATAGTTTAATGAAGGGCTGCTTCAAGTTAAATAATGACCCTGGCATTGTATTTATATGAATGAAGAATTAACCTTAAAAGGTTGCCCTTCTCAGAAAATGGATTGCATGCTTGGCTCTCTCTATTGATTAGTTTAGGTATTTAAAGTGCTGCATTTTATCTCTCCGGCCTCACGATAAATTTGTCATGATGATACTTAAAGGAGCAAATTTACGTTGTTTATTTTCACAAACCTTTTTGGCATATTTCTGGGGCTTCTTATGGCACCTTTGAGCTATATAGTATTGTGTGAAGGAACAGTGATAACCCTTATGCTTAAATAAGCGTAAAAATCAAAGATCTCTGTTCAGCTGAAATGCCACTGAAAAGGATGCTGCAGTGTGAAATGTGTATTGCATTGCAGCTAATGGAGTGGGGTGAGCAATCCTGAGGAGGTTTTCAAGATGATGGGAGTCTTCCCGTGTCCAATGACTGATGGGAGGTTTTGTCAGAATTTCTGTTCACTCCAAAAATTGGAGTTAATTTCTCCTTGAAGGCTGCCAGACAATGGGAGCCATCCTAATAATTGTAAAGTACTTTAATACTGAGTAGTGTTAAGGGTTTTCAATGCGATGTGCAACTAAGCAAAAAGAGACAGGACACATGCATGCATTTCTGTATTACATATTTCTGAGGAAATATAATAGGATGACATAAAGTTTTTAAGTTAAATAAGGGCATCTGGTTTTCCTACAGAAGTTTTTAAACCTTTTTAAATTCACTCCAAAAGTTATGGAGAAGTGAGAGGATTTTATGCTGAAAGTCGCTCCCCTGTGTACTGCTACGGGCAGCACGACTAGCTGTGGTTGTGCCCCTGAGATGGGCTGTTTCCCCAGTGTGCTCGGGGAGCAGCCTCAGCACTGTTCCTGTTTCTGGGCGATGGGTGAGGGCTAAGCTGTGCCTCAGTGTCCCCTGCAGGATGACCCCACTGATGCCTCCCACAGCAGTGGCACAGGGAGCGTGGGTGCCCCGGCTTGGAGAGCAGGAGGTTTATGGGCCCCTGTGGCAAGGCACAGCAGCATCTGCACTCCCCACACTGCACCAGGGTCCAGCCGCCCCGTCAGGCTGCACTACCCAGGAGTGTGAGGGGCAGCCAGCCTCCACCAAGGCTCCTGTTCCCACAGCTGTCAGTCTCCAGCCTGCTCCTTCACTTACTCTCTCTGGTTTCTCAAGTTTACAGATCTGCTTTTGGTCTCTGAGTGAGCGATTGCCACCCCTTTCCTAACCCCATATCCTGGCTGGCAGGAGGAATATGCACGCCACTTAAATTCCCCAAACAAAGTGGGAATGGAAAGTCTTGGGTTTAGTTGAAAAGAACAGCGAATTCTGCTTGCAATCTGTAATGCAATTAGTGTTATTTGACTTGGCAGCCGTCGGAGGGCCTGCGTGGGCTGTAGGCTGTGAGGGCCTGGAGTCAGCCTCCATCTAGGAAGAGGACTTTGGAGGAACTCTCAGTAATTTTTACATCTGAAGTCTCTCAGTGGTTTCTCTCCCACATATCCCCCTCCCTCCACCCTCAGCATTCAGATGCTGCAGCCAGTCCTTATTTCCAGCTGCGAAGGGGTGAATTTGACTGGTCCTCCAGCCGCCGCCCTGCTCTGCGCCCCCACCAGCCCCCCCATGTGTCTGTGTCCCCCCACCCGGCCAAAGGAAAATAATTCTGGGTCAAAACTCACTGAGCCATCTGTGTTTCTGAGGCTAAATTATTTCTTACAAAGGAAATAGCATTAGGTCGGTGTATCTGGCTGCTAATTGCTTTAACTGGCTGAAAAGATTTCAGTCTGTTCCTGAACTGTTTGTGCAAACTTAACGGAACAGTGTTACCTTCAGATCCTGCCCCAGCCACAGCCAGAACATATAAACAAGTCTTCTGGTACGAAAAGCAGCACAAAGTTTCAAGCTATGCTAACAGAGGTTATGAGAGACAGGAAGTTATGGGCAAATTGATTTCACCACTGGGAAACTTGGGATTTTTTTGCCCCCCAAATAATGACTGTAAAGCATGCTAATGCTATTCAACATTAGTGCATTAAAGTGTAGCCTTATTAATTTAAGGCATAAAGGCAACAAAATAAGCTGTTAAATTTAAAATATAATACATATATATAACGAGGAAAAAAGTGTGAAAGCTTTATTCAAATGAAAATTCAGAATTGTTCAAGCTAGTGAAGTATGTTTTGTGCTGAGTTTTGAGCATATGTAATAGATTTAATTATTAATTTCTCCATTGTTCTATGCACACAGAGTTCAAGGCACAGTCATTCTCCGGCTTTCATTGATCTAATTTGTATAATTATTGTCTGAATAAAGAATTACTCTGATTCCTGGCTCACTTTTTTCCTCTCCTAAGTACTACCTTGCTGCTGCTTTCCAAAAGGAGAGCACCTGCCAATTCTTCAGGAATCAGCTGATCACTTCCAGTGATGAGACACGCTCCCAGTGACATTCCTTTTCAAGCCTTTTTGTCTAAATGAATTATTGTGCATACTTTATAATTTTATTGAACAAATTAGATTTGTCAAGGTCTAGCTTTGTAAATAAATAGCTAGAGACACATGAATGCATATTGCTGTTGTTCAAGGTCTCCTGTTCTATTTATGGAAGCCAGATGAATATGAAAAAAAAGAGAAACTTTTCTCTAAAAGCAATTATCTTTCTGCATTCCCATCAGTATAATTATATTGCAGGGAATTTTAAGAAGTCATACAAGTAGAATTGAATACTTAAAATCATAGCCAGATAGTGTGCAAAAACTGAGTGGAGCATCTCACCTCATGGTGACAAAACATGCCCTGGCTGGCTGTTCCCTTATGCTTTATACCTGACATGTACGTGGAAATTCATCAGAAAATAAGAACCTGTGATCCAAGATACACATGAAAAGTATTTCTGGTGAGAACTACTGAAATCCTGTCAATTTTGTAGTAGTAATATTAATGGGTTGAATTATTTAGTCACTCAGGCATTTAAAAAGTCATGGCCCTTACCTGTGAGCATCTTTAATCATGAGTTTTGTCTGACTTTGGAGATGCATTGTGTTGGTAAAAACACGGCATCTTCTTTGTTTCTGGAAAGGTCTTCCCAGATGGTAAAAGGAATAAAGCCCAAGAACACATAGCAAGATCCAGACTGTGTTGGTAGAGGAGACCAGTAAAAATCATTATGTTGACTGTGCTTAGAGATAAACTTTTTAGGAAGCTGCAGTACTGACACATGGTTTGTAAAAAGTCACATCATTCTAGGTGCAAGAGTAGATAAAGTTTGCCAGGAGAGTACTTTTTTTTTCATTATCAAATTTTGGGACCTTTAGTTGTCTTTTGCCTTTAATTTATTCAGAAAATGCTTTCAGACCACCAAAATAAAAATAACTCCTGTTAGAGCACAAAGCACAGCAAGAGCAGCAAGAGCAGCTGCAGGGGTACTTCTTGAGGAGAAGTACCAGCCATAAAAAAAGCGCAGCTAAAATCCTTCTTCCAGAGCAAAGAAAAGGGGGTTCCTGCAGGAGGGATCTGCTTCACCACAGTTCATCTGTCACCTGCCTTCGGAAGGAGGTGCTATGGAGAGGTGAGGACATGATAGTGCAATTAAAAACCATTAAACAGTCCTTGTATGAGGAAGTGAAATAAAAGTGGCACAGGATAAATATATGGTATTTCCAGATTTGAATGTGTAGCCTATATGTTTAAGTGTATGTTTGCATTTAATACTAGAAGTAGACAGATGTATTCTTTCCAGAGAGATTTTTCCCCTTACGTCCCTCCACTCCTGCTATATCAAGGATTGCTGGCTTTTTCCTTTGCTCTGCCGCCTCTTTTTCCATCTTCCAGGCTTTTTTATGTCAAACAGAACCATGTAAATTAAACATTTAAAACTCAGTTATGAAGAAATTATATATTTAACCTGACCTTGGCGAACAGCTTTAGCAAGTCAGGAGATGTTGGAAGCTGCCTGTGCCATGGCATATGGCTGCACAAAGCTGCACACCGTGAGGTGCCCGTCCCACAAGGGCCAGCTCCGTGCTGCACACCCACAGCAGCTCCAGCCCAATGTTTTCTTTTCTGTGAAAGCCATTTTGACTGCCATGTGTTTGCGTTTATTTCCTTTCCGGCTCTGTACATGACTCATCTGCAGCAGGATGGAGGAGCCAGGGCAGAGCTGGGTTGCCCAGGAGCTGCTTTCCTTAATCACCAGCCCTGTTTTGGGCAGATTTCTGGAAGGCAGTCCCATGCAGAGGAGCAGTTCTCCTGCTGCAGGAATTAACTTGTGCTTGTGTCAGCTGGGCTCAGTGTTGTTTTGCAGGGCAGGTATGCAAGGGCTCTCACACCCTTCCCGTACAAGAGACAGAGATGCTTTTCCCTCTTCAAAGTGATGGAGGCACCTTTTATTTGCTCAGGCTTTGAATCTTGCCATTCTCAGTAGGTTACCCACTAAGCATCCTGCCACAGATCTGACACTCCGAGGTTATAGTTCAATGCAAACCTAATCTTTTCTTCTTTTTCCAGAAGTCCATTTCCATCATATTGGCACCACAGTTTTCTTGCATTTGTCCATGCCATGGTACAGTAACTGATTTCCTTTCTCTTCCTTCTGGGACCCTCTGCCAGGGTAGAAGCTATGTTTCCATGTGAGGATTTCTCTTGGGAAAGACTTTCTTTTTGGAGGGGCTATACATGAGCCATGATGGTATTTTAACTGACTTTTGTATTTTAGTAAATTCTCCTCCCCTGTCCAATAATCTGCAAATCTGTTACCAATCAGAATATGATACGTATCCTCAGCCAGTTTCAATGGGGTTTATTTCTATTACATCTGGCAGTGTGTCCAGAAGGGGGGAAAAAAAACCTCAGCCAGAATTAGCTGCACTCAAATCAGCTGAATTTTGGATGCGTTGAACCTTTTTGGCCAGACTCATTCCGCTTCATGAGAAGTAATTATCTCTTAAGCATCACATTAATATTAAAGATCCATAGGCATTACCATTTAGGCAATATACCTTCTTCCCAGCTCCAAAAAAAATTATGTGGGATAATTGATCTGAACATGCTCCAAATGTGCATATGTCTTTATTTATGAATTCCAATGTGGATTGTTTGGGAGGATAAGATGGAAAAAGGAAAAGCAGGCAAAAAAGTTGAGACCTCTTCATCTCCCTGGCTATTTCTGTTAGGAGTAGTTATAATCCACTGAAAATGAGTTGTGAAAGCTAACAGTATGTAAATAGCATATGTTACAAACACTAAATCCCTTCAACTGGTGCTCCTGATTTACACCTTTCTCTGTTTCTTAGATCAGGGAATTCAGGTTAAATGCAGTTTGTCTCTGCCTGCAGCCAGGCCAGTAACTGCAGAACCAGGTTTGGGCATTTATGGATCTACTTCCTATAGATGGCATGAAATTGCACCCAGCTTCTGGCTGCTGAAGGAAAAATTGCCCCTGAAGCACCCAAAATGCTGTCTTCTGCAGGTTATCCATTAGCTGACATGCATCAAGTCCCAGACATGGGGGTGATGCTGGCTGTGCCATGTCCCAGGACGTGGTGGCCTCAGGTGTTCAGGCACTGCTTGCAGAGCGTGTGGCCAGCCCTGTGCAGGTGGCTGAGGGCTGGCCTCAAGCCACTGGGCACCCCGTGCTGACACACACCCCTGCCTTCCATTGTGTCTGTGACGCCTGGGCCTATGCTGAGGTGTGCTTATGGGTACACAGCTGGTGTTGCATCCCTCACCCTTCCACTGGAAGAAAATTCGATTACTCCACTCTAGCCAGCAATGTCATTACGTTAAATAGAAGGGGAACCTTTCCCTTACTGAATTCTTCAGTGTGTTCAGCTTCACTCAGTAGGGGAAAACAAGTCTATAAAACTAGCTTGTTTTAACTTCTGCATGTGCACCTACCTCATTTTCACGCCCTGGAGAGGGGTGTCAGATGCAGCCTGACTGCCTGAGCAGTCATGGACTGGCCCAATTTCCTGCAGAGTGCCACGAAGGCCATAGATATCAACTTCAAAGGTAAACAATTACCTTTTATTATCACACATGGCTTTAGCTCTACCAGTTTCAAATAGCACATAATCACAAGTCTGTGATAACATTTACTCCTGATGAGAGAAAATTCACCAAGTACTAAATTGCTGCTGAGATGACGGGAACATGAGCCAGGCACGAATTAACTGCTATGATGAGTCAGCAGACATTAATGTCTTGCACCATGCTGGAGACATCTGCTGAGCCGTCCACTGTTGAATCATCTTAAATATTTCTGTGTTATTACCCCTCCAGGAGCAAGCATCAGAGAACTTTTGTGTCTCTGTGTTATATATGCATAAGCTATTTTAAAATAAATATATACAGGCACATAACGAGTGTATGCATTTAGGTATGTAGGTAATTTTCAGCTAAGAGAAGGATGAGCAAGTAGCAACTATTTAAAGTAAAACATGCATGGAAATACTGATAGCAATTGCCCACATTTGGTGTTTGAAAAGTGATAGCTTTGCTTAGTTGTGGGTCTAATGAGCCTGGGAGGGTGACCTCATTTCTGCGCCATACACCCTGAACCTCCATGCAGACCAGCCTGTCCAAGTTCTCAAAGTAGGAATTACAAGTTTCTAAGGGCTCGCTCCATATTTTGAAAATTAATCCCTTCAGAACAGCTGCAGGGTGCTGTGCTCAAGTGGATCATCACTTTGGCTTTTCCCAGGTTTTTTCCCATATACCCAGAATGCTGATATGTGGTTAGATAAATGTAGTAATTAGGCACTATCAAGAGCATCAGATGAATCCAGTGGAGAGTTGCAAATGCCCTCTTAAATGAGATCCTTTTTCTCTGAAGACCCTGCAACTGTGCCAAAATGCACTGTCCTCCTTCTGCAGTGGATCTTCATCAGATGCTAAAGGCAGTGGTGTATTACTGGGGGTGTCAAGGGCTGTACTTTGGACGGTGTAATCATTGCACAAAGAAAGAGGCAGAACTTTTATTTGATAAACCCTTTGTTGCATTCAGGTTAACTCACTGCAACAAAAAACACACACGTTTTAAACTCAGAGTATTTTAAAGTATATTGTCTGTTCTGGCCTTACTTTAAACTTTTGCATACATAATTACCCAACTGTATGCACATGAGAACTGTAGTCATTCAGTGCACATTGTGCAAAGCTGCATTTTTTTGAAACTCTAACTCTCAGAGGTCTGGAGGTCAAAAGTTAATTCTAGTGAGATGTGAGAGTTGTCCATGTTTGCCAAAAAAATTTGTTATTTCAAACATTCTGCAGTCTGAGTGTCACTATTCCAACTTGTGTTTTTAAGGTTTCCCCACCCTCTGAATTTTCATATGCAATTGAAAAAAAAATCCCGTCCAACCCAGCAAATGTTTTAGGAAGCAGAGTAAGAGCAGGCTTGGCTGTTGCAGAGGAGACATGGAAAGCACAGGCTGACAGTGGAGCTGGTGCCTCACAGTGTGGCTGTGGGACCAGACAGCCTCATGGTGCCCATCCTCCCTCTCCTGGTCTCCTCACTGCTGCTGATCCCAGGCCTAGCACCCACTCAGGCAAGCCCATGGCTGACTGCCTTCTGATGGAGGTGCTCAGAGACCTTGTCCCCTTCTTCCTGGGCCTTGGGATGGCTGCAGGTGCCTGCTGGTCCCCACTCCTGGGCCAGAGGACATCAGGTCTTCTGAACTGATTAATTGCTAAAATGCTTAAAATACCCCAAAGGGAATTATATTAACATCCCCTGCATGCTGCGTTTTGCACTCAAACACTACTTTTTCCAAAAATTATCTCTAACTATTTGTCTTGAGGTGCCCCAAACTAATAACTTAGTATTTAATGAACATTTTAAGGGGAAATTAAATTAATCTAAACAGTAGCTAGGTTTCAGACTTCTCAGTAGTGGCTGCAAAAAAGTAAGGCATTGTTTTTAGAGCAAATAAGGAATCCATCCTTTGAGGATTGGTTTACAGTCCTCCAGATTTTTCCATGAGGTTAATAACCAAATGAAATGTCCTGGCAGGAATGATCACATTCTTACTACTGCCCATTCATTACAATGGTACATCAGGAGATTTCAAGTAAATCACACGATTTTTCTGCTACTGTGGAAGACAATGTGTCTTCATATTGAGTTGAAAAGCTTTCTCCCATTTTGCTTTGCCTACTGAACTTCTTGGGCACAGTGCATTGACTCTTCTTGAAGTACAAAATGGAGAATAGAGCTGCCAGAACATTTTTGTCAATGGTTTCCAAAAACTATGGAATTTCCTGCCCAGCTAGATCAGATCAGCCAAAACTTTGTAATTGCTAAAAACAGCCTGTTGATTTTCCTCCCAAGTGTTTCAGCTGGCCTGGCTGAGCTTTCTCTTTTCCACTGTCTTGAGATGTTTCTCTCATTGTGCACTGTACTGTATTTTTATGGTCAATATATCCTCTAGCAAACAATTTCAGACTGATGGCGGAAGGGAGATTGGATTCAGGTTAGAGATTTGAGCCTGGGACAGGGAGCCAGGAATGCCTCAGTTCCTGAATCAGATCTGCCACTAAATCAGGAATCCACATAAAGCAAAGCCACATGATGAACAATTGTATGTTGATTTGATTTTCTGTGCAGAGGAGGAAGTCAGCCTTTGAATGCAGTTCTCTCTTTGGCATGCCTGCTGCAACTGAAGCTGTGGCTACAGGTGGCCTGTGAGCGGGGGGCATGGAGCAGGTTCCTTCCAAGGAGAGGCAGAGATTGGTGAGGCTGCTGTCTAACTGGGGACCAGAAGTTTTCACTAGAGTGGTACTTGGACTGACATCTCAGTGGTAAATGCAAATAAATTAGTTAAGTACGCCTGCATGAAATTTTCCTGCTGAAAAACTCATTCTATAAAAGCATTTATACTGTATTCTTTATTGTCAGCTAATCCAGCCCAAACTCATTAAATGGCAGTGTGTGGGTTACTCGCTGTCAGTGAAATTATCAAAGGCATTTTTCAGCTGATGCACTGGGAAAGCATGTGCTTCAATGCCAACTAAAACAATAACGAGGAAATGTTATGATCAGACTTGACCAAATGACCTTTCCCATTTTAGATTAGTTCTTAATTTCAGCACAAGGGTCATCCTGTGAGAATAGTTACAATAAGTCACTGCTCACCTCTCACATGAAAAAGAAGTGACTTATTAGAAATCTCACTCTACTCATTGCAGTTAATGAGATGTGGAAAGCTTTATAATTTGATTTGCTGGACCATATGCTGTAAAGGGATACTGCTGATTTCATTCCTCCACATTTAATTTAAGCAGTATGCAATGGCTTCTTCGTATGGCTACTTATATAATAAAAATTAACTTGGAGCATAAAAAAATAGACCATTGTGGGGTTTATTACTCTATGTGGTTGAGTTTCAAGTGTTTTTCATTGAAACATCTGTAAGTAATGTGTAGGTCTAATTTTAAATCCTGGCAAATATTTTCCATTTAACATTTGGTTTTACTGACAGACTTGGAGTGGTGGTTTTCAGAGCTTGTCAGTAACAGATACGTATTTTCAAAGATAAACAGTTTTTTAATTGAAGATAACTGTAACCCAATACCTGCTTTTCCTACTCCTCTTGTATTTTAGTGGTTGCAAGCAGCAACACAGACACTCATCCCCTGTCCCCCAGACCCTGGCCATGGCAGCAGCCCTTCGGTGGTGCGGGCTGTCCCTCATGGGCTGTCCCAGGCACATGGAGGCACCTGGGGCCACACAGCCTCTGGAGAGCGAGTGCGGCCCCAGGCATGGGCTCACCAGCGCAAGGGACAAGGTGGCAGTCATGAACTCCCTAAGACTGTCTCTTTCAGAGATGCCCCCTTAGGTATTTTGCAGGAGAAGTTACCCCTGGAGGGTAGATTTGGGCCCCAGGTGGGGCTTGGCCGCCTGCCGCCACTCAGGAGCACATGCTCCACTCTCAGGGCCAAGTGTGCTCCCTAGCACCGCAGTGTCTCACTGTCACAGCTTTACTCCAGGTTATTTGAGTTTCAGCTGCAGACAAAATGAAACAGCTCAAGCAGGCAGGCTGGCTGCACGGCCCATAAAAATGGAAACCGCGCTGCCTTGTCAGCGGGCGTCGCCTGGCCCGGCGGGGCTTGCGCTCCTGGTGCTTCGTGTGAGAGCCAGGGCCGTGGCTAAAGGTGGTTGTGGAAATACCCAGTGTGAGGCAATGAAAGGTCAGTTTGGAAGGAAATGTTAAGATTGTTTTTAAAAAGAACTCCTGAAAGGCTAGAAATCTGGGAGAGTCACTGGTTTCACCTGAAAAAAATGCCACAGCATTATTTGCAATTAGTGCCACAATGCCCACAATCTCTAAATACAAAGACTATGTGTGCTTTAATCTAACCTGTTGCTAAAACTTGAGATCAGGCCAAGAAATCTTGTGTATCTGCTGCCCTGAGGCAGGCCATGGCCCTGCATCAGCCTCTTAAACACCATTTTGTGAGGTGCTTGGTAGAGGGATGGCATTTGTTTGTGTCCCCCTACTCCATCTATCCCTCTCTCTACTTTTTACTGTTTCCTCACCTTGATTTTACAAACAAGTTTAATCTGGCTTTCAATGAGAAGTAATACTAATGGTATATTATTCCCTTCAGACCCAGGCTGTTGTCTTACTGAACTCTGAACTGCAGCAGCAGAAAATGGGATTTTGGTGCGGGGGCATTAGCCATGGAGTGGGTCCATCATGTGGGATGCTGGTGGGAGGCCAGTGAGGGGCACTGCGGCAGCCAGCAAGAGCATAGGGACCTCCAGGCTCCTGCAGCCCTGTGCTAAGCCCCCAGGAAAGAGTGTCACTGTTACCTAATTTAAGAACTTTGCATTTAGAGAGAAAAACATGTCTCTCCTACCAAAGACAATCCATTTCATTTAATTTGGAAACTGCCTTTAATGCTTTGTGATGGTCTATGATGTGGGTTCCACAGCTGAGCTGAAGGTGTGGGCTTGAGCCAGCCCTCTGTGCCTCCTGGGTCTGAGTTGCCTTGGTGGAGATCCTGACAGGGATTGAATCGCAGGCCCTCCATGAGTTGACCTCCACATTAAAAATATAATCACAAAACCAGATTTCAAGTTTAACACATCCCTGTTTTCTTTCATCAGAACTTCTGAAATGCTTCCGAGGGGGCTGGTGATAGTTATAATCTCAGCCACAGTGATTTCTCATAAACATTGAGAGAAACTGCAGCTTTACTGAATATAGCGTCTGTTTTAAATGGGTGGTGGTTCACTTGGTTTTAATATGAGTACAAGTACAGAGGCAAGTAAAATCTAATGAAAGTGCTTAGAAGATTTTGTTTGGATACCCCACAGCAGCCATGGTTTATACTAAAAGGGAAAAGATTTCTTTATAGCCAGGTCTGCAGAAGCCAGAAATTTAATTTTGCTCCACAACTTATTTTATTGCATTTTTAATTTTCTCTTGCATTACCCTGACCCTTTTCTATAGCTTTTGACGCCTGGTGCTTAATTACTTATCATTAGCAATGTACATGGGGGCCTTCCTGCATATTTATAAATGTGATCATTAGTACATGGGAAGACAAAGACTTCTTTAAGCCCATCATTAGTTATTCTGTTTTCATAGAAATGTTCATTAGAGAAACTACCCACCTGGTTAAATAATTATAATTAAGAATTGGTAATCTCCTTTGCATTTTTAACTTGATCTTCAGGATGCATGTGCATAGCTAAAGGAGCCTTGTTTGGACATCTTATTTCTTTTGTTTTTGATTTGAATTGTCAAGCAGATTTAAATTATGTGTTTTGGAGCTGTGCACCCTATAGAATGATTTATGGAAAGATAGGTTATTAAAAAAAAAAAAAGCAGAAAGAAAGAAATCAACCCTGCAATTATCTCTGAATTCATTAACTGTGCACTGGCAGCAAGAGGTTGTGTAAGCCATTTACTGTAATGCACAGTATGGAGTTAAACAAAATGTCACTGGAGCCTGATTTCCCTTTCCTATCCATGGTACTCACTGCAGACTCCCAGACTGCGGGAGGGTGCTTGCAGAGAGGTATCATTTCCATGTCAGGGTCTGATGTTACTGAGGAATGCCGGCAGTAACTGGGATGGTGTCAGTAGTCCTGCTCCTGGCCATTGTGGGGAGCTGCTGGGAAACGTGTCCAAAATGAGTGTGCCTGCCCATCTGCTGTGCCTGTGGGGGAGGGAGAGCATCACCCCGCCATGCCCACCCTGGGGCACAGGGAGGGCTCACCTCTCAGACACCAAGGCTATAGGAAGAGCTCGTCAGTGGCATAAATATCGTCTGTAAACAATTAGGCAGCTACTGCTCATTCAGGGCAGTTCTGAGAAGCAAAGGAAGTCTGCAATCAGTTATATCTCCAATTACCATAAAAATATATTAGCCATTCATTCATTTATTAATGATTCATCAGTTAACCACACATAATGAGCAAATAATTAGCAATGCTGTACGGTTGCCAAAATTGAAGAAGTGTTGGCATTTTAAAGATGAAAGGTTGCATTTATGTAAAAAGTCGGGTGGTGATAAAGTTAATACAGAAGATAATTATAAAAGCGGCTGTCCTATTTTAGAGGCTGAGGTCCCACAAAACTTGCCTAATTGAACCAAAATTAATATTCTTCAAAAGCACGCATGTTACTGGTTCCTCACTGCTGCATTTAGTGGGAGATCTCCCTTCAGTAAGGTACATCGCACAATACAAGTTAATAAAATGCCAGACAGCAAGACTGCGTTCTTTGTTTGCTCTGTTCAGGGCCTTGTGGAAAACAATAAATTGCATTCATGTCAGCCGAGGCCCATCCCTTTGCTAATTACCGTTTGGTGCTGAAATGACTTCTGTGAAATTGGGAGCATGAAGAAACACACAGCCGTACAAGGGAGGCTTTTCAGGCAGCGGCAGTAAATGTGAGATAGGCCTTAGGCACACAGATGTTGAAACAGTGAATTCCCCTACAGATTACACTAATGGAAACCCTGTCAGCGTAAGTCAAATCTGGGGTCTGTGGTCAAAATCTAATTAATGTTCCTGTACTTAAAAAGAATATGAATGCCTGGAGGTGATGGAGAACACATAAGAAACTTGCTTGTTTGTAAAATTGCTGGTGTGGATGGCAACCGCCACGGAGCCCTTCCTTAGGAGGCAACACCTGCTACAGGAGCTGCTTGCACTGGTTGGTGCAGGGCTATGGGCACTGGGCTCAACTTCTCTTGCAAGCCCCACACAAAAATGGCCCTTGGGGAACGTGGATAGTCATCGCTGTCACTGAACGCCTTCTCTTCGTTCAGCACGGCTGCTCAGAGTCAGCAATGCTGTTTAGGAAGTACCTCTAGCTGATGACATAAGAAAGGACCGGCTCCTCTTTGTGCAAAAACAAAGGCTCGGCCATCTACTTTGAGCTTGAGGACATTGCCGGGGCTCTTACAGCGCTTTCACAGCTGCACTGTGCATGGCCTGTGCAATAACAGAGGAAATGAATTTATAATGCAACAATCTCTTCATTTTCACAAGCACAAAATTCCCCTAAATACTTAAAATAACACTCAGAGTGGGACAGACCTTAAATTTTAAATAAATGAAACCCTAATCCAGTGTGTTGCTGAAACAAGCATGTTATTAAAGAAATAAATTTGAAACAGCAAGTGGTTTGAGAATTTTGGATTTAATTATTTAAATCTGCTTAAGATAACTCTCTAGCACTGTGTTTGGGTTTCCTGTTGAGAGCGTGTTTTCTGGGAAAGGTATTCCACCCAGAACCTTGGAAATATTAACTTTCTCATGCAACAGTGGTTTAAGCAGTAGAGACGAATAATTATTATAATAAGCAAGATATTATATAGCAACTTGGTGGTAGTTTTTGGATGCAGCCTGTCATGAAAACTGCACAGAGCCAGTCATGTTTGGAGAAATCACCATTCTCCTTGGCTAAATGGTACAGGGAGTGTGGGTCCAAACACTCTTCAGGTAAAAAGTGATTCCCTTAGTAATGTTACCTACTCAGCTATTACCAATAAAATCTGAACCAGCAGACTTGCAATTTTAAGCTAATTTGAAGTATTATATTATTTAATAGTTAAGTGTTGCAAATCAGACTTAATTCATTACTGTTTGTTATACTTCAGTTAAAACTACTACTTCATCTTTAGACTATGAGATTATCTCTTAATGCAGCATAGATCAAGATGGCAAAATCTATCTTGTCTTTTGTGGGGCCATAACAGAAGCTTCCTGAATCCAGACAAGAAATGTATTCAAGATGACTCAATCTGCCCAAAACCTAGCAGAGGGATGAGAACCAGGGGGGTGTTCCTCAACCCTAGCCACAACCCAGGCACGTGGGAATTCAGTTTCCCCATCCAGGAGTGAGTAGGGGAAAATCCTCCAGCTCTGAGTCATATTTCCTTCTCCTGGGTTTGTGCTGGGACAGAGGGATACAGCCATGCTGCATGCTGGCTCAGTCTCACCACTTGGCTTGGCTCCTGCAGTGCAAGCACACTGTAGATATTCTGTGGAGATCAGAAAATGTGTTTTTGTGCTGAATATCCTCAAAAATAATAATTTTTGTCTTCAAGGCAGAATGCTGATCTTAGCCATTTTCTTTTGGGATGTTCTCTGCATTGTCTGTTTGCAGTACAGCTCTTGCAGGGGTTTACATGCTAGTTTGGGAACCAGACTCTGTTGCTGAGCATTGCCAGCATTCACTCTGTCAGTCATGTTGGCCATGGTGGCTCAAGCACCAATTTCTCAGTAACAGGGATGAAGCCTTTTTGTTTTCCTAATGCTACTGAGGTTGCATTGATGTAACTGAATTTGTCCCTTCTGTCATGCATATGAGTGGGGTCTTAGACAGTGTTCAGGTTTCTAGCCAAAATTTGTGGGGATAAAAAAAGGGCAAGTCCAGACTTGGTATTAATCAAGTTAAATGGTTCAGTTGCGACTCAGAGGTCTGATGGTCAACACAGCCATATCATTGTCTGATTGCAAGAGCACCGACCGATGACTCAGGAGCTGCTGCTCAGTTCAGCTCTGCGTTCCCTAAAATTCACAACATGTGTAAGGATGCTGTTCAACCAAACCCCAAAGGATTCGCCTGGTATTCAGGTATACCCACTGATCTACCTAGTGGTTATGAGCAATATTTTCTTTTATACGTGTTTTTTATTTTTAAGAAAGGATCCTACAAATACTTCTTTTCTTAAGCAGTAATGTCTATGTTTATGTGTTACATGAGGCAGATGTTGATTTAAAGCTTACTTCTTGCTTAAGATATTTTTCAGTCTACTGAAAGGGGTTGACTAGTGTCCCCTAGCTGAACCATTTTTTCCCTCTGTAGCTTTGACCCATTGATTTAATTAAGGTCTAATAAAGAGAGGGCTGAAAGATTGTTAAAAATCCTTTTTTTTTTTTCCACAGATCTGACCTATGCTGGTCTGTCAGTGCAATTTGACTAGCACATGCCCCCTTTAATATGTGAGCACACTGATACAGAGTTTGTCTTCTTTAGATTCAGTTGGTTTTTTTTCCCCCAGTGATAGGTCAGATTTAATTTTGATTTTAACTGAAGCAAATGCTTTCCTGGAGACCTTCTACTTCAGTGAAAATAAGTAATGAAAAAATAACCAAAACAAGTCACAGTATCAAAAGGAAAGACCTTAGTAAGCTTAGTGGTGACCCTTTCTTTCTCTGTTTCCTTTCCCATCCTCCTCTTGCCAGCATGGAGAGAGAGAAAGAGAAATGAAAATTCAGGGTTTGTTTTTCAATTAAGTAACAAGAATGGCTCAAAGTTTAGGAAATGTGGTGGGGTTTTCATTGAAAATGCTTGCTACTTTTCAACTTTGTGTCTTGCCTAGGTCGGTGTTAATGCACAAAAAAATACTTCACAGTACTTGTCATATTGCCAAACTCCTGTTTTCCTTTCCCTTCTCCTCCCACCAGCTCTGCAGCTTGCTACTCTAGGGTGAGTAGAGCTGTTCCCAGCATGCTAATTTTGCCACTGAGCAGGCTCATCTGTACATTGTAAAAAGGAGATTACCATGAATGTGCACCCTCACCACACTCTGCTTCTCTGGTAGGAGAGGACTTCTGGCGCTCCCAGTGCTATCCCTGCTGATTGCAATGATGGTCTTCAGAAGAATAAAACGGGAGGAAAAGTCCCAGCTGCAACTTCAAGGAATGGCTCAATGCACTATTCGTGGCTTGAAAGAACAGCATTGCCATCCACAGTGGCAGTTTGTATGAACCTTCTTAGATGGCTCTCATGCTCAGATTTCTGTGCTGCAGCTCATTAGCAGGAGAGCTGCCTGTGGGGCTGTGGCAGGTTTGTAGTACAGCAGGATGTGCACTAAAATCAAAATCCAGTTAGGAGTGGTGTTATCCCAATGCTGCCTGGGCACTAACAATTAAACCTGGATGAGAATATGACACCTGGACTTTGGGACTCGTGAGATGAATATAATGCTTGCTGAGGGCTGTCCCTGCCCAGGAAAGCACTAAAACAGGTGTATAAACCCTGCCGTGTTCGGTGGATTTAGGCACCTGCTTAAACTTAAGTGCTTGTTTAGAGAGTTTCCTGAATGAAAGCCTGACAATTGTGCCCGAGAGTAACTTTTAAATTAGTTTTAATTTGTTCATCATAACCAGCTGTCATGAGTGTGTGTAAAAAAGGGGTTTGATTCTGGAAAGATGAAAGACTTCCCAGGCCCTTGGCTTTTATGTAAGCACCCTTGCTGGATGGCCAGCATGCTGCTGAGCTGAAAAATATCTGCTCAGCTCTGCTTTTATTATGTGTTGCTCTGTGGTCCCACTGGGGCTGCAGTGCCAGCACAGCAAACTGCCGTGCCAGGAGCTGGTACCACCCACTTGCACCTCACCAACAGGGTCCCATCAGAGGCAATCTGCAGGCTGCAACAGAGGAGGAGAAATGCTGTGCTGTATTTAGTAGGTGAGTGCAAATGAAGGTTAGCGGAATGAGAGAGGAGGAGAGGAGATTTTTGCCCAAGTGGAAGAGTCAACTGAACCTCCCACTTGGAAACATAGCAGTCCTTTTGTACCACAGGATTCAGAAAGCTTCATAAGCTTTTTCTTTTAGGATATTGCCCCCCACCCTACAATCCCTTCCTTCTTACAATAGAGTTTGAGGATAAACTTGAAAATAAATCTAATGTTACATTTACATCAGTCTCAAAGGAAAGACAAAATCCAGCAAACTCAAATTACTACTTAATTCTGTATGTGCACATATTTACATGCATCATCTACTTAAGACAAGCAGGACTGTGTCCATGTAGCTGAGAGTTATTTTATTTTTTTCTCTAAATATGTGGTTAATTATTCAAGGGATGATAGCACTGCTGTGTACTCAGAAAGACTAAATTTGCAATTAAAACATTTTAAAGGCTTTCTTTTGTAGAGTCCTTAAGTAATTAAGCTGAAGTGCAAGACCATTTTATATATAAATGTACTGGAGCAGTGGTAGTTGATGTAGTAGTTAAGGTCAGGTAGAAATCAACCTTGCATTTCGAGTCTTTTTTCCAGTATCTCAGTTGAAACCTCCCTAAATCTAAATTAATCTTCCAGAAATGTATGGGAAATTTGGTTTATGAGGGGAAAAAAAGGTCTTGCATTATTACCATTGTCTATCAGTCTTCCCTCAGCGTGACTCCATTCATTTTGCAACGCGTGACTGTTCAGCATTGCCCACAGCTGAACTTCAGGAGAATTTTGCTGAAACAAAGAATGTCTTGGGAACAGTCATGTTGAGTGTCCCCACCAAGGCAGGAGCAGGAGCTCAGCCCTGCCTGGCTGCAGCCCAGGGGGCTGGGGGCAGGTGGAGGAGAAACCTTTGTGTGGCCCTCAACAAGGGACTTGGGGACAGCATAATGCTCAAGGTGGCAGTGAAAAAACTGGGGGCAAAATTGGCTTCAGTTCTGTGTCCTGCTGCTGTGCTGCTGTGGCCTGTTCTGCTCCCCAAAACCCTGCTTGGGCTTCCCTCTTTGCCTCCTGAAGCTATTCCCTCTCTTACAGTCTTGCTTCCTCTCCTCCTTGCCAAGTACACTGACTCCAGCCTGATCTGAAAGTTAATTTTAACAAATAATGTCTTGGGCCAAGCCAAGTTAGGATCTGGAGATAGGACACGCTGTGGGAAGGGAGCAGGGTGGGGTGGAAGGGAGCATGAACACTCAGCCTTGTAATATGTGCGAGAGCTGATGTTCTCTGAGCAATCGAGTGCTTATTATTATTTCTCTTGGATAGGTCACCTGGGAGTGAAGGAATTTTTCATTTTAAATTAAAAAGAAATCTTTTATAATGCTCATTTCTGAAAGGAAAAAAACCCTCCCTCATCATGGAAGCAATTAGATGGAGGACACACTGAAAGCAGTGATTAGTTGTTAATTTTTGAGCTGTTGGCCCTGACAGAGAGCTTTTTTGTCAAGGATTTCTTTTAAAGGATGCCTATAATCCAAGGTTACTTCTCATTCAATAGCAATTACCATATGTCCATTACATGCTAGCTACTGCTTGAGGTGGATGCAGTGGTCCCCATCAGAGCATGTGTCAAGTCAAAGTGCCAGCAGCTGTGTGAGCCACGGGATAATTGTTCCTATCTGTTTCTTCTTTTTTCCAAGTCCCAGTAAATGTTCTAAGGAGTAACTTCCCCCTTCCTTGATGCAACCTGAAAGTGCAGCCCTCCAGTTTGCATTTCAAGTTCCAAGTCAGCCATGTCAAGATTTGAGCAACAACCAAGGAGGATAATGGCTCAGATGTAAGTAAGAGGTAAAACTACTGGTGAACTAAGTTTTCTTTTTTTCTGCCCATCAGATTACAAACCTTAGCCCCACCATCACTTAAAAAAACTAATCTGTAACAGCAAACCCTGCATAACTGCTCTATTGTATCAGATGGAAACCAATTAACCAGACACCACAATACAAAAAAAACACACACATTATACCTCAGAAAAATATGGGGCTGAAAACATAGCAAAAAAATGCAGTCTTGTTAAAATGTGGACACGGTCCAATAATAGAATGAGTAGGGAAACTTGAATAGATCAGAATCAAAAAACACTCTGCTTAAATCTTGAGGTTTTTTATTTGCCATTCAGCTTACATCAGTGTTAACATCTACTGAGAAATGCAGCCATTTACAATTTGCAGTTCAATGTGTTACTTTAATTAGTATGAAAATTAAAGGGCAACTATAGGCCAATGTGAATGATTATGGAAATACATGTGCATCACATGCTATGCTCTCATTTAATTAATCGTCTTGTAAACTATATCAAGCACTTTAAGTCAGTTGCTGAGTATAACAACTCTATTTTAAATAACCACTTAATACTTAACAGGATGTGGCGAAAACACTAGCACACGACTGCTTCTCAAGTTTCAGTGTCTGAGATTTTTTTAAAGCTGACCCAAGTCAACCCAAAGAATGTTTAACACCCCGTGTCTGCACACAAGAAACTCTCTGATGTACAGACATTCAATTACATTTTTTAAAATCTGAGAAACATTTTGCAAAATAGTGACTTTAGAAAACTAATTGGCAGCAGCAAACTTGAGAGTCAAAAGCCAAAAGCTAGAGGGGACGTTTTACTACAGTAACTCTAGTCAAGGAAAATGAAAATAAAGGCATCTTTGTTTCTCAGTCAAATTAGCTGATTAAGAAATAAAACATTTTAACATACTTTAAATGCAGCATTAATTATTTATATGTGAAAAAATTAAAGCCAGGTTCCATGAATTACACTTTGTGTGTGTGAATTGAATGTTACGGGAATACTAATCCTTTTACATTCATGCCTTACTTCATTAGGCAAAACTAAATATTAAGGGCTCTATTCATTCAAAAAATTCTTGTGCATTCAAGTCACACCTTTTCTATGTAGGTTTTTTTTTTTTTTTAAGAGTATAATTTAAAGCACTGATTTTTAAGTCTGATTCAAAAAAAATCTACAGGATGGGCTCTAGTGAACATATATGTTTACAAAAGGCCAAGGATGCAGTAGTACAGTGGTGGGTCTTGCTTGTCATTGGTGAAAAAGTCCAGAGTAAGTCATATTGTATGGTCTTGAAGCTGGTGTAAAATAGGAAATCAGATGCATTACTATCAGGGAAGTTCTGAAATCTCTGCACCTTTTTCTTATAGAATGGTTAGTAAACAATTACCCCACCACCATAAATTGGAAACAATTTATTGTTTCCAGCGACTGGGTGGTGCTTTATTCAGGTGAATGAGGAAAAAAGGTGATTTACTCATGCAGATGAGTTCAGGGATGTACTTTTCTATTTTTCATATATGTCCATTTTGGCAATGATGTATCCCATGCTTGGCTCCCTTGGAGGAGAATCCATCCACTGAAGCTGCACTGATCTGTGGGATGTGGTTAAACACCCACTGGAACTGAAGCTGGGACCATCAAAGTCGGTTGTCTGTGTTTTTTTGAATGCAGACCCTTGAGTTAAGGAGCTTGTGCATTAATTAATTGTTTTGCTAACACTTGTGTGAAAAGAAATAAGAATTGAACTCTGGCTTGTTTCAGCTTCTTTCCTTGGGTGTTTTGTTGTTGTTGTTTTTTACTGACTGAAGAGAGGAACAGCTAGAACTGTGCAGTGATGATCATGTTGAACTTTCAAAATAATTAGAAGATTGACTTAACATTAAAGTAATAACTTTAAAGGAGAAGGGGGTTGAGGAGGAGAGAGAGAGAAAGGGGAGAGGAATGTGGGGTAGAAAGCAAGAAATTATAAAAAAAGGGTTACCCAGAAGCTTGCAAATTGTCAGCTGTCTGAATTTAAATAAACTTTTGGGAAACAAAATATTGGGAAGTAGGACAAGGTGTCAGATGGTTGGGTAAGATTGATGCATTTAATAGTTTAGTTAATATGGATCAACATCTGCCTTTAGTTACATCTGCACAACCCCCTGACTTCAGCAGTGTTGTACTTTTGCAACCAAGTTTGGACTGATGTTTTTAAATAGGCCCCAGTGCAGAATATCTGCAGAGAGCCTGCGGTGCTCAGTGCTGGTGTAATCAGGCAGCTCTGGAGAGAAGGGGTAATACAATATGTTATTGTTTCTCATGTAATTTTTAAAATACATTGAGGAGTAATATATTTTTTATAATAGGGTGCTCCCTGTCTCTTTAAGCAACTGTCAGATGTAGGATGTCCTCGTGCCAGAATGCTACGGTCTGCTCCCTCTGTGCAATTGTTAATTAAATCCATCCCTTATTGTAGAGCCTGCCTAGTCTCTTACCCATTCTGCTTATCTGTGATGCCAGATGATGCTCAGTAATTCATGGCCACCTTCAATAGGGCCTCCTGTGCACTGACCTTAACCAGCTTCACCTTTTCGTTATTCCCAAGGAGAACAGAGCCCCGAAGGTAACAGTTTTATCAACTTTTCCTATTGACCAGACGACAGTTTGGTGATAAATAAATGGAGTGTGCTTGAGCTCGAGGCCTCCCACACACCATCACTCCCTGTCCTCTGGCTCCTGCTGCCTGTCTGGACACAGAGCTGTCCTCAAAGGGCACTGCAGGCTGCACTGCTGGCAAGCAAAAACCACCTTTGCCTATCCAGGTAATGCTACTCTGCCACTCACCCTATCAGCTGAAAAGTTTATCTGCTTGCTATTGGGCTATGCCACCTGAAAAATCTCTTTTTCCCAGTGGTAAGGCTGATATACAGGAGCTGGTAGAAATATTTTCATAGCTGACAAGCTGTTTCCCATGAACAGTGTCAAAGATTTAAAAGCCACTTCTGCAAATAGGACTTTCTGGCAAATATAGTCTAAGCAAATCTTCTATTATTACCACATGACTAGAAATACTCCTAGAGTTCTCCTGAAAATGGGTACTGTACCAGCAGAAAGCAATATTCTGTTGGCCTGTACATTGCCTCGAGGGTATTTACTATGGTAATAAGATCAGTAATTCATCTCCTAAAATCACTGGGAGTACAAATGCTTATTTAAGTAGATGGTATCTTGATTACAACTGAGTTGGGAGAGTTCTTAAAGTTGCCTGTTTAGGCTACAGATCTTTTAAAGGCAAAGGGCTGGTAAGCACAAGAACACTGTGTTTCACAGTTACCTTACATTTTCAGCAATTCACAGTAGATACACAGCACATCCCTTGACAAAATGGGCATGTGCAAATAAGTCAGGAAGTTAGGCCTGTTGAGTGTTTTTTTCCCTTTTTCTTTCCATAGAACTATAATGAAAAGAGAGCTACATCTCTCTCCATATCTAAATGGTTGGCTAGAACAAAGGAAACAGAGAGAAAACCATGCTCTAACAGCACATAGGGCCATTTGAACCCCATTGTCCTGGGAGATGCTGTACCATAATCAGTTAAGAGACAGCATTGACCCAGAAAAACAAAAAGGGGAAAGATCTGGGGGTAAAATTATTTGCTTCACCGCAGAGTAGGCCAGTGTCAGAGAAGTATACTGTTCTTGAAATTCTTGCAGCCTACCATCTGCTAGCTCACAAGCTCAGCAGGCTTCTTCTCTGGAAGTCCTGGAGGCAGAAGCTGCCAGTCTTGCTCTGCTGCTTTTGTTTGTTTGTTTACAAATCTGATCAAGAAAATCCATGGGTTTATGACAATGGCATAGAAATGGAAGTTTAAAGATGAAGTTTCTAATCCAAAACTCTGTCACAGGAAATGTTCATAGAAAGGATGATACAATTTAGAGATACAGAGATCAGTCCAATTGGTTTTTTTGAGGAAAAGCATAGTTTGATTTCTGAGAATCCAAAAGCAGTGCCCATAGCCATGTGCCAATAAAGTCTCAGGTGGTCCATAGTATTTCACATTGGTGATGTGGCATTGAAGGTGAATCACAGAAGAACAGAGCTGGAAGTTGCTAAAACAAATGTTTTCTAGTTTGGCAGGAAGCTTGAGCCCTTAACGAGGGCATGTAACTAAAATGGAAGGCATTAGCAGTTTCCCTGCCGAATGTTGTTCTGTACTTTAAATTCATCGACACTGCTCCTTCTTTGCACAGTTATTAAGCTGAATATCACTGAGGTGTATGCATATTTGATGAGAGAAATAGTTGTTTGTGCTCTTTATATATTTCAGAAATTAGAGATTTTTCAGCAGGCACGATTCTGCCTTATGAGCTAGAATTTTCTCTCTAATTTTTTCCGCAGTCATGGAGCATAAAAATTTGAAATAACTTTCACCAGCTTGATCACTGTTGTCAGACGGAGTACAAATGCAAATGAAACTAATAATTTTTGCTGAAGTTCTCTAGATTCCACCAGAATGTATGGAATTGTCTTTCATTAGTTAACCAGTGCTTAACACTTATGTAGCAATTTCCATCCTCAGTGACAAGCTTATTAATCAATGCAACACCTCTGAAAGGAGTATTGCTATGTATTCCTGTTAGAGTGTGAAATTTAAAATGTATGGATTTGCTCTGAATTGTTGGTCAAATAGCTGAAGAAATCTTGGTTTCGAATTTGTAAGTTTGTGGTTTCTGTCCCCTGATTAGACCAGACTCCTTTGACACACAGACCCCTTTATGCATTTAATAGATCAAGCTCCACTGGGTTTAGAGCCACACATCAGCATGGCCATACTCTGGCTTTGAAATGTGGCGATAACAGAAACGTTTTCTATAATTGCTGCCTAGAGGACCTGAGATGGGGATACAGCACACTGCTGTGATTTGCTCTTTGCAGCTTTGTTCAGAGTCGCAGGAGCTGGAATGTGTGTTTCCAGTGCACAGTAAAGAGGGTTGTGTTAAATGACCAATGCCTTTTTTCATGCTAATAGGTGTGACCCTGTTAGGCTAACAAAAACTCAATCCTGACATAGCGATGATAATTTTGTCTGAGGTGAAATCCATTGGATTCCCTCACCTCTCTTCAATGCCTGCTCACTTTATGGTACTGCTGATTGGCTCTCCTTGCAACCAAGAAAGTGTCAGATGAGAGTGTTTTCTGCTTGCTATATCCTAGGAAAAAAAAAGTTTTTCTATCCAATAGGCTTGGTTTGGGAAATGAGTTTTGCTCAATGCTACCAGCTCTGCAGAAGCCACCAGGCAAGTGCAGTGAAAAAGGCCTCCTATAAAGAGTGTAACAAAAGACAAACCATTTCCGTTGGTGACTAGAGGCATATCAATAAAAATCAACTCCTGCATATATCAAATAACTGATAGCAAGTTTGAAAGCTTTTCCACTTCCTTGTTAGTACCATCCAACTGCAATAAAACACATGGATTTCTCTGCTCCCCTTGCAGATACCACCCCCCCCCACACACACACATCCCCATACTGCATATAAGAAGAGCTTAAAGGCTTTAAAAACAAAACAAAAAAAAAAAAACAGGGGATTTTTGGTTTTAAGTAGTTCAGCCCATTGCTTTTAAAGGTGAAATTGTCTAAACTGTAGCAGGACGGGAATGTCTCACTGCCTTACACTGTTGGTAGGCAGCCTGTGAGACTGTCAGCAGCCATGCTCAAATCATCCTGCTCAGGAGTGACAACCCTGATGTGTTTTTACCAGGAAAGGAGTTTTTGGGATGTCTGAAGAGAAGACTGCAGATGACAAGAGCTACCTAAAACTTCACCCCTCTGGCAAGTCCAGCAAGCATTGTCCCTGTGCTGGTACAGGAGAGAGCAGGGCTATGGGCCAAGCAGTGCAAGTTCCCACATGCCTATGCAAGGCATAGGCTGCAGTCCCATTCTCACTGTCTCCTCAATAAGTAAGTTGCTTGGTATTGCCCATGGTTTGGGGTTGAGGCTTGCAGTTGCTTCTGTCCCTCACAGATGCTGAGTCTGGCCACTCAGGGCATCTGGTGTTTGGTCTTGTACTGTTAATAGGAACCAATTGCTCCTGTGGAAAAGAACTCTGTTTTGAGGATTTGTGCATCCAGATGTGAAACATTAATATCTAAAAGCAATATATGAGTTTTATATTAGTTTGAATGAGAAGTATTTTATGGTTTTTTATGACCCAACCTGTATCTATTTCATTGCCTCATGCTCATGGAAGTCTTGTGTCAGCTGTGGGGAGCCTACAAACCTAGGAGAAGTTAAGGGTCTTCTAGAAACTCTTTCCAGGTTTAATTTTATATTTAGATGTTGTTCCTTCTCACAAGAGAAGAAAACCCAGGTTCATGAGACTTCAAGACTTGGGAAAGGACATAGAAAATACTGAGGAGATCTGAAAAATACTGAAGATCTGCTTTGTCCACACACACCTGTTTGGAAATTTATTCCAGCTACAAGGCTTGGATTTGGATCTGGGCCCAAATAGTCCTTAATTCAAAGGCAAGACATTTATCCTACTGATATCAATGTGATTTCTATCACTGGTGTAACTGGATGAGGGTCTATGCTGTGTTTAAAACCACCGATTTTTAGTTTGACTTATAGGTAACATAAAGATAGGTATTAACTGGGAAGTCTAAATTTCTGGAAGTCTCTCTCTCAGTAGTTCTTATTAAATTCACTACTCCAGTATAATATAGCTTTCTGTTCTAATCATAGCACTGCTACACTTGGGCATGGCACATCAAAGGGGTTACCTTGCTCTCGTAGCAGAATCCTCCTCAGATTCGCTCACTCTAGGGACCCACACCAGATTTCCCTGGTTCTGCACACAGGCCAGATTTTCAGCTCCCTTTTAATCTTTGACAATTTGAATTTATATGGAAAACTTACAGGTGACAGTCTGGCTACATTGAGACAAGTAGGATAGAAACCATGTCAGAACAGTCGCTGAAAGTCCTACGATGTGCTTAAAGCATTTCAAGAGAACCCTTGATCCAAAGTATCAAAGGGTTACGGTAAGATCAAGAAGAATTAAAACTGATGGTGTGCCAGAAATCACGTGCAGCACAAGGTCATTACTCACCCTCGTTAAAGTGGTCTCAGTACTGTGGCCTGATCTGAAGCTTAATTGAAAAGTTTCAAATCATGCATTACAACGAAGACAAGACAGCCACTGCCCATTCCACGACCCCTGCTAAAAAAGGTAGATCAGTAATAGGGCAGAAATCTAAGCAATTGCTTGAGGATAATCAAGGCCTAATGAGGTATCCACTTCAGTCTTTCAAAGGTGGAAGAACCTCTTCCTGGCACTGATGTGGGCTGATGTGAGCAGGTTCCTGCATCCAGGGAACAAGCCATCTGGCCAAAGTAGCTGCTGTCCTTGGCAGCGGAGGGAATACCGAGGGCGACACACTATCTGTGGTGCAGGTTTGCAGCTGTATGAAAGGTTACTGCTATGGCTAGGCAAGTGTCTTCTCTTTTGCAATCATTTTCTGTTACCCCACACCTTGGCTCAAAGTGATCAAAAGGAGCCCATCAGGTCTGAATTATTAGTTGTGTTAGGAACCAAGAGAGTGGCAATAGGAGATATGTGACTGCTGATGTTATCAATTTTTTCCTAAAAATTCACAAAACCCCCAAAATTCGTTGATGTTCAGCTTAAGTGTGATAACAAACTGCAAGTCACTATGACCCAAAGAAATCAAGTATCTCCTTACCATCTTCCTCTTTTTTTTTTTTTTTTTTTTTGTTCTATTATCTGTTCTAGCAGAGAGGTCAGGGCCCATATCCACATGATTATCTCCACATCCAGCTGCCAAGTTGTGAAAGCTACTCTTCCTGGGCTACTGCTTGGGCAGCTGTACTAAAAGGTTTGCGTATGCCTCTGCCCAACAAGCAGTTAGAGTGTGGAATCACCTTTCAGTCTGCACTGAATGGTTTTTCAACTTTTTAAAATAGCCATTTTAACTAATTGAAACCCATACCTGTAGGACATGCTTTTGTCAGGAGAAAATGTCTCTCCAGATTCATATCTGTTTGCTGAGCATGTTTGCTTGTTGTTTCTAATCTCTCCTGTTTTGATAAGATCTCCCTCCTGTCTTGAAATACACCAGCCATGGAAAGCTAGACTAGATAAAAACATTGTACAGGGTTTTGGGTTTAGTGACAGAGGACAGCCTTCAGTGATGGATTTGCTTAAAAGCATCATACTCAATGACAACTTACAAAAACTCTTTAGCAATATGGGACGATTTCTTTGGCCTTCAAATTCCTCCCTAATTCTAAGTGCCTTTACAATCAAAGTACCTACTTGCTTTGCTATGAATCCTACTTTAATTTTTCTTTTGTTTTTTTCATGTAATTTCTTTCAACTTTAACATGCAGCCTGAAAAAGAATGCTAACATAAACGAAAAGTTGTAGTAAAATAATTAAGCCCTATTTGTGCAACTCTTTGGGTAGCTCTCTCGAAGACCATGAGAGGTGCAACTGGCTTCATTGGGACACCCTCATATTTAGCATTAAACCATGTGTTTTGCTGATGTAAGACTTTTAATATATGACATATGGCATCAGCTCTACAAAATATTACTTGTTGGCCGACAGCCCTGCTTCTATCTGTTGCTTGCAAATTAATACTGTAAGTCTGTGCATAAAAAGGCTGTCATCACCAGTGCCTATGGTCACTGCAGGCTGCACCCACCAGCCTGAGGACTGTGCATCTGTACTTTCCTCAAGAGGTATTTGTGTGCTAAGCTGCTGGTGCTGCCCACGGAAGGAGTGACTGAGCAGGCCTCCCTGCTGAGGAACCGGTGCCACTTTGTTTCCAGATCTCCAGGCTCAGTGCTGGAGGACAGGGCACTGCCAGGTGCTGCGTGCAGGCTGGAGCCAACGGTGGGACCAGCAGTGAGGAATGGGCTACCTGTACCAGGCTGAAGGTACAGAGTCAAGAGGCATTTCTTGATATATTTTTTCTTGTTAACAGCCAGTGATTGATTTAGCCATTTACAGAACTTTTTTACTCATTTTCTTATATATGAACAAGGACAAAATACAAATGGAAGCCTAATGTGTCTCGGGATCAGGTACCTGCCTACTCTTCTCAGGAGTCTGCAAACCTCAGCTAGGTCTGATCATTTCAAATTTCATAAGAGTCCAACTCTCATTTTCCTCATCTGTTCCTGGCAATATAAGCGCCTGCTCTTTCATCATTGCACCATTCAGACAACTCACCAGGTCTCCTCGCAATACCTTAGGTTAGGGATAGTTGAGCCTTAATTTGTGTATTCTACAGGTATTCTGCATGTGTGCATGCAGTGTTTGTGATGGGCCATAGATCATGGACTAGCCCTGCCGGTTTGGCTATGAAGGATAAGAAAACCTTCCAAAAAACTTGCTATGGAGGAGCAGCATGAAAGTGAACTTTGTGACCAATATGCCAGCCCATATGTTTGCTGAATTTTAAGTAATGGGGGGAAGAAACTCTGATTGATTTTTTAAATGTAGATCCTGGAATCCATGTAGCAAAAAATAGGGCAGTTGAATTATCAATAGCTGATGAAAATATGAGAAGACTAATTATTGTATAGTCCTATTAATAAAATTGTATGGTGGCTCAAAAGGAAAAACAGAAACTTGCCAAAGAGAGCCCAGTGAGTTACTTCAGGGCAAAAATATCTTCTATTATATGAATCAAAATATCAGCTTGTGTGCTTAGCAGAGTTCTCTGAACGAAATTCAAAACAATTCCATATATCCCAGTCCAGGATGGAATTAAAGTGTTGCAAAGCTTCCCTGGAAGCCAACATTTATCTATTATGTAAGCATATTTAGATTTCATTTTGAAATGGTTGTTAAACACTATCCTTTGGCTGCACTCTAGCCTTCATTCTAACTTTTTTTTTTTTTAATTGTTGAACTCTGGGATTTTTATGCTAAAAAGAATGTACTTTCAGAACCAGATATGTCTGAATGACCAGTTACAGCATGTACTAACCCTGAGAGATATCCATTGAATCTGTCCCCCTCCTCCAATTTATTTGCTGTTTTTACCATCATGCCTTGCATTAATGTTCTACACTTAGCTAAACTGTGTGTTATGTTTTAGATGTATTTTTGTTTTGTCTAAAAAATTTCCAAATTGGTATTAAGTATTCAAGATGTAACTCCTGTAGCAGGAAACTAGTTATCAGATTCAGATAAAATAACTGGGCAATAGAAATAACTCTGAGCAGAAAGCATTTTTTTCCCTTAGAATTAATTTAGAGGGAATTTAATGCCTGTGAAAGGTGCTGGATTGCAACATCAGAGAACTGAAGCTGCTATTTAACCACAGAGCGGTTACAGGATGGGAGATGGCTTTACAAGATTCCCCATGAGGGTTGACAAAATATTTGTCTCAGGTTTGGTGCCTTTCATCTAGCTGGAAAAACCAAGCTTTCATGTGTTGGTGACAGTTGGTCTCAGTTTGTTAGCTTGCACGTGGGTGATGGAGAGAGCCATTGTATAAAAACGAAGGGGATTTTGCTTTTGTGATAGCTGGATAACATTGATAATGTGATTAAACCTAAAAGACTAGATTTACTACAGCTGAGTTGGCACATCATTGTAAGGAACTATTGCAAGTAACAAATTCAAAGCACCAGGTGCATCCATGCTGTCCCTGCCCTGTGCCACAGAGGCAGGTAGAACTGGAGGGGAAGGGAAGGAAAAGCAGACTCTGGGATCTGCACCCAATTCACACTCTGACACCAACCCTGCAGTGCCTCTGGGCATGGTGCCGCTGTGCTTGGACCACTTTAGAGGGACTCTCAGACCTACATTTGCATCTTTTGCATTCTCTTGCCACCTGTTTATCAAAGGAAAGATGAGAGTGGCAGGCCCTAAGCTGTCATTATTGGAACTATGCCAGGTTCAGAGTCCAACTCTCATCTTTTCTCTTTTTTTACCCCCAACATTTCCAGAATAGTTACCTCTGAAGGCCATGTAGGGTGTCCATCGATGGGTCGTAGGTCTCAGTAGTCAGGCTACTGTTGCACAGGTACAGACAATATCACATGTGCTAACTCCTAGTCTTGCCAACTGCAGAAGACACTGAAGACCATTTCTCATGATACATGATATGCTTCAATTTGTATTTTCTACTTAGTTAAATGAATATGTTAGGTGTTGATGGTTTTTACTGACAAGGAAGGAGAGAAGGCGGTAGCCTCAGGGTAGTTCTAATTTCCCACAAAGGGAGAGACTTTCACTGCCTGCCTCCCCTGAGCTCATCAGGAAAAGCAAATCACCCTTTTGATGTGCCCATGGACCTGGTCTTGCAGGCCCACGTGGGACATGTAGCAGGCTGTCCACCATGGCTCTGCTATTCTCACAGCAAGGCCAGATGAAATATATCCATGGCTGAATGGACCAATGGACTTGTTACTGTAACACGAAGTCAACTTATGCATAAACCCATTAGGAACCAGTTAAAAGTTCTTTTCCTGGGAAGACACATTCTTCTGCTAGTTGTGGTATGTTGGACAGAGGTTGCATTCCCTAACACTGGAATTTCCTGTACTAGCACTGCACAGGAGCGGGTTTATTTTGTAGTCCTTGAGATTTCTGAGCTTTATAAGTTTCACAGCCTTTATGCACCATGAAGCAAAGATCTGGTTTCTAATGAGGCATTGCAGAAAGGAGGAGCATCTGCTGACTTGTTGGTCTTCTGAAAACTGACGCCCTCTAAGATCAGAGGTGAACCAGTCTGGGATCATTTTACTGAAGCATGAGGTATTAGTGACACAGCTTGTATGTAGCTCACATATGCTTTTTGCACTAATTTTTAGAGCTAAAAGAAACATTTCCTTTCTCTGTTGTCAGTTTAGATCCTAGTGTACTGCTGAGAGAGCTCATGTTGCTTTTGTTTTTGCAGCAATATGGTGGTTACAATCTGTAAAATACTAAACTAGACCAAGTCATGGGCATCTTGCTTCAACATCTCCCACTCTAAACAAGCTTGTCATCTTCAGGGCTTGTGGGCTCTGTACCATAAAGGCAATGTTATAGGTTCACTTTGTGATGAGAGCTTTTTAAAGAGGCCTGTGGAATCTCTCTTTTTTCTAACTCATGTGACTCCAGCCCAGCTGTGCTATTCCCCCTTCTTTATTTCATCAAAATTGCATGTCATATATACAGCCCCCAATTTTACAGCTTTATTGAAATGGAGACAAGTTATGTAAGGCTTTCTGCATTAAAATGTGTAATAAGTTACATTATATTGAGTTTTGTGGAAGAGTGGAAAATATCTGTTTGGTTTTGGAAATACTTTATAGAGTTATTTAGATGCCAAGTTTTTCATTGTTCTACTAATGTCTTCCTGATCTGCAAGGTTTTAAAATATATGGCTAAGAAATTTTGCACTGTGGTGTTGTCAGGTCTCAGACTTTCACAGGAAATAAAGTGGCAGATGTGATTCTGTAGAACAGGTTTCCCAAAATTGCCCCAGCCCAATGCTCCACCCCTCTCTTTTATGCACTTCTCCACTTTAAATTGCTCTTACTGAGTCAATTTGCCAGGGATTCTGAGTAACTGGTGAAGTGGACTGAAATGTTCAATTTTTCCAGCATTTGTACTTTATGAGTAATCCACATTATTGGTTTAGGATTTTTTCAACCTAAGGATAATTTCTACCTTAATTATACGCTAACTAACATTTTTGTTTTGTGGAGGATTAATATTTGGTAAACCGTAGGCCTACCTCAGCCAGCTCTTTCCTATAGCTGCAGCCCAGAAAACCAATTGGATTTTTTCTCCAATGTGACTCCTTGGCTTCCCAGCAGGCCAAGATGAATTTTCAGAATTGTCACAAAGTTCTACAAATAACCAGTCAAACTTCCAGCACTCAAACGTTCTCAACAATGTCTTTCTTTTATATCCTTACCTTCTTTTTTATTAAATTTGCCTTGCTAATCAATATGTCCTAAACCTGTGAAGTGTCTTGGTGGGAAATTTCATCAGCATCCCCCTAAAGGAACACTGCTCTGCTCTTATGTCCTGCTGCAGATCCCTGTGAAAGAGGATGCCAGAGCACTGACTGATCTCATCTCTCCCAAGCACTAATTTAATTTGCAAAGTGCTGTGGTTTTTTTTCCTAAAGTGTGTGAACTTTCCTTACTCTGTGTTCTTGAAACATGAGTCAATGCTCTGTTTTCATCTGTGTGGCCTCAGTATGTATCCTGCCTTTGCATAAAAGCCTTCAAAGCTGTGTGGCAAAGACGGAAAAGAAATAGCTGTTCAAGAAATGAAATTACATTTTCTATGGGTGCTACTGATCAGAAGTTTGCAGTGGTTATTTACCACTGACACTCTTATTGGTGCTAATGGCCAAGCCACCACACTTGGATGGCTGTGTCTAGAAGCTCTGTCTTGATCACTGAAAACTAACTGAAAGCAAAGCAGAGCATTGGGAAACAGCTGAGCTGTGATGCACTGCTCACTGCAGGTACAGAGCCATGTATGCTGAAGCAGGGAGCTGGTGAGATCCTGCTGTGTAAATACAAACAGAACCATGATAGTTTATAACTTTCATTGAATTCTTAGGTTTTTTTCCTATCCAAAATTCATTCTTATTATTTGTGTTTGAAACCATCTGGCCTTTAAATAAAGAGTTAACAATGTTCTATGCATTATCCTGGCCAAGCTGGTGTTTGAATTTCTTGTTTAAAATTCCCCTTGTTTTATAATTTCAGCTGAATAGTTTTAATGACTTCTTGTTGTGAGCCCTGGTGCTGTACAGGAGGCTGCACATCACTGAGAAGCTTCAGTCTAGAGGTAGCTGCACTTCAATGCCAAGGGAAATAATAACTGGATGGATGGAAAGCATCTGGGATTGATGTGGTTTAAAGGTGCTGTTCATGCAAGCTATTATCAAAGAGGGAGTTAGGGATGAGATTCATTCTTAAAATGCAGGTGCTCTCATGCTTTCTCTGACAGATGTGTTCCAACAGTGTTTTGAATTCTGTTTAAATTTTGAAAGAGCTAAACCTTCAGGCTCTTCTCTTCCTTTCTTAAATTCATTTCCCTGTTTAGATGAAAAAGAAACATTTTGCAACTTACTTTAAACTTTCTTCAAAAGAACTGCTGAAAAAGGAACATTTCATGTGAAGCACATAAGCTATAAATGAGTGTTAAGCACAGGAGAAGAAGTGATTTTAAATGTGCTAATGGACAGACATTACACTGTAGGAATTTACCTAAGAGAAAACCTGAGATGTGGAGGGCCTGCCAGGTGAGGATAAAACCCCAATAAATGAACCAAATGATAGAAAAGTATTGCCACAGTAAAGAGTTGTACATGCGAAATAAATACTGAAATGGGGAAATAGTGCCAGCAAAGATACTGAAAGATGGAGAACATTTTGGTTAAGTGATGCAGGAGCATGTACACAGAGCCCATATTGAAAATGCCAGCTCTTAGGGAGAGATACCTCTCTCTTTTGCTCTCTCCCTGCCTCATTTTGATATTTTTCCCCTGCTCATGACAGTAGAAGAGTTTACAGCATTAATGGGCAAAGCTCCTTCCACCTAAATGTGCCACAGACTTTTTCATAGTGCTCTGTCACACGTTTTCAGGTGTGTACTTACCTCAAAATTGCCAACAAGCTCTTTTCCTCAGATAATTTTTGATTAATTTTGTAGGTCTCCTGGCTGGTGATTGGTTTCCCTGGCTGTATGAAAGTAACAAAGCAAGTGGGTTGAGGTTTGCATGATTTGTGAATATGAAGGGGAAAGAAAAGGAACAGACTAAGAAAAAGAAAATACCCCAAAGGAAAGAAATAATGGGCAATATATTTCCTTTTGAACTTTTTCAAATCAGACTCTGGAAAAGGTGTCATAAAGCCCCCAGAAATGAGTAACAGCACAGGGACAAAGAAAACTCTGTTACAGATGTCCCTGCAAGTCTATGAGCAAATTGTTTTTTCTAAATAACTCCAGAACATTACATGGCCTTAACAAGTTTCCCAGGACAGGAACTCCTAGTTTATTACTTGCTCACATTGTCATCAAAAATTAATTTTGTCCCTGAAAGACAAATTGGCTGGTAGCTTATGAAGTTAAATGGAAAGAACAAGTGAGCATCTGTTTCTTCTGCATTTTGTCTCCTTGGTGTCTTACATATAAATGAATCAGAGTGTTCAAACTTAAATTAAGATCTTTGGCTAGATAAACAGTTAAAACTGGTTCCCATAGCTACCTCTCACACATAGCTGTGATTGCATTATAATCCCCTAGTAATCAGGTCTAAATGAAAGAAAGATGATAAGGGTGCTATTTTCAGTTTTCAGTACTGATTTTTATTAGCTCTCAATCAGATCAGGACTGCTTTGCCTTTCATCACATTGTGGCTGTGTTTGTGGAATCATTAGAGTAATAAAGTGTAAATCTTACCAAGGTGCATTTTTCTTGAGGTGTTTTATATAACAAAAATCTGAAGATTACATTGGCAGGTACAGGAAAGATTTGTTTCTGCAACTAAAGTGAGGATATAATGTATGCTATATTCATTTATTCTTTACCCAAGCGAATATCTAATGAATTACCTTGCTGAGGTAAAAAAAAAAAAAAAAAAAAAAAAAAAAAAAAAAATCCAAAGAATCAGCCTGTCTGAACATGGTCCTAATATACTGTATATTGTCAGTACTGAGTTTAGTAGTTTTTTTAATTTGCCTTATTATCTTGTATCATATCTCTCCCTGTGCATTACCATCCACAAATGAATTACAGGCAGAACCACAAGCACTGCTATTACCAGCCTGCTGTTTTTAGTAAACTAGTGCAGCCCAATAAAACATCATGTTGCAGCAATATATAAGTATTTATTGTAGACTAAATTTCAGCTAAACAAAAGCACACAGGGAGGCCTGATCCTGCTTTGAGGAGAGGCAGTGGCGCAGCTCAGGTTTGGCTCATACATCGTCTCACCTGCATCCTTGATTTGCAGTATCCTTTGAGGTAAATTTTACTTAATGACTTTACTTTTAAATTGTTCCTGACTGCCAAATTTAGAAAATACTTCATCCAACCTCCAGAGGTGTTCCTGGGTGTTTCTGCAGGCAGAGCTATCCTTTAGCACAGAAATTGCTTTGTGTGGTGTTGTAGGATTGTTCACAGAGTTTGCAGGTGTGCCCCACATTTGCAATTAACTCCCAGTTTAATACTGGAGTGATTTTACTTTCCCACAGACTTTTTTTTTTTTTTTTTTTTTTTTTTAATATCTGGTGACTGTTACTGTAGCATAGCTATTAAAATGTCTTCCCATTTTAAATATTTGAATTTTATGTATTCTGTATTTAAATGAGTAGTAAACTATCCAAGTAGTACAGTGTTAGATAGCTACAGGCATACACACAATTGCAGGAGTATTAGGTAGCAACAGCAATTAGTCAGAAAGCTGAAAAAGGATACACAAACAGCTTTCTGATTTTCTGATTGATTTTAATGTACCTGATGTAGGTAGGATCAATGCCTGATATTGACCTTAACATGTTTTACTTGCTTTTCTATAAAAGGTGGATCTGTTCAGCCCTCAAATAATGGTGTTCACATAGTTAGCAAAGTCTAATATAGCCTCTGATGTTAGGACATGGAACACTTTAGGACAGGGACCATTTAAGGTATACAAATTTATACCTGAAATAATTAGGTACTGGCATTCACATCAGGCAAAAAAAGTGATAAATCAGTTCATATGATGTTACAAATAAGGAAACAAAATTTATGTTTCAAATTTTAATCTGTTAAGACTTCTAAGATGCAGAGAGGTTCTGAGTCAAAAATGATTCATTTCCTACTAATATTTTAAACTAAAAAAAGCTCAAATTCCAGTGTTCTTTCAAGGAAAATAGGCAAAGATAGTATTTTGGTCAGGAAGATTTTATGTGTGTTTGTGTGTTGACACACAAATGTAATATGTCTGGAAGATGTTGCTATGGCTAATGACACAAAAGAGAGTAAATTGCAGAGCCTGATTATCAACAGATAACAAGACATTCTGTATATAAATAAATGCTCAGCATCAAAATCCATTATTGGATTACCTATATAATCATGTTTTAGGCTGTAAGTCTGTGCTGACAAATGAACACTTTTCATTTGGCTCAAGGTCCTCATCAGCAACGGAACTAATTTTACATTCTCACCCATTAAGTGAATAAGATGTGGAAAAAGCTGTCTGCTTTTTGAAGTGTAAATTTGCTGCTACAGGCTGTGCAGACCAAAGCTCTTTTGAAGCAGTGAAATGAGATCATCTCTAGGGACATGTGAACCTGACAAAGTTTAGGTCATTTCTGTGGAAGGTACGGCGGGGGCGGGGGGGGGGAGCCATTTGGATGTGGTTTCAGTAGTAACTTATATGGGGCAATTTGGAAGATGCAGAACTTTACAAGCTCTTTGTTCAAATTTGTGAGAGGACTTGAACTAGAAGCACAGATGCAAACTTTCAGCCCTCAGAAAGAAACCTCCATAAACATCAGAACTGGGTAGTTAGCCAGCACAATTTGGGAGTGCTATTAAGCAGACTATGTGCTGAGCTTCTCCTGCAAGTCACTTTTATGGGTTGGATGCTTCCCATACTTTACCCTACACACACACACACACAAAATACAAATGGAGATCCAGGACCTAAAGTGGGCCATTTTCTTGAAAAAGCACTGGAGGTGAAGGAACTAGACCATCACATCTCACTTTCACCCTGGGAAGTCCCCCGGAGAGAGGAAGATCACAGGTCTGTACCTCATTTATGGGGTTGACAGCCCCATAAATTGCAGCATGGCACCAGCTTGGCCTTCTGGAAGCCCCTGGGCAGGGGCTGTGCCTGTGAAAGAGAGGCATGGTGGGCAATGAGGGCAGTGGGGACAGAATGGGAAGGGAGAGGACTCCTCAGAGAGCTCAGTAAGGATCCCCATGGTCAGCAATTGTAGGGGGCAGGATTGCAATAAGCTCCAGGGAGCAGTGTTGTGATGCACCACTGTTCAAGCAAGGGCGATGAAGATGTTGCTGACATCAGCTTAGAAGAAGAGTCTCATGAAAATCATTTAACTTTTTAGAATTCCAGACATATAAAGCAGTGTTTAACCACTGTTTAAGATCATGACAAAAATATCCCCAGGCTTTGTTGTGTGCTTAACCACAAGGCTTTTCATTTGCAAACCAACAAAAAATTCAGGTAGGCTTGACTGTTCATTTTTTAATTTGATTCCACCCCCTTCACTTTGTTTGCTCACTGTGGAACGTGATTGCATGGCTTAGGCTTTTGGTCTTCCTTGGAAATTGTGCAGTTGTTTCATATGCCACTTCCTGATTTCTTGTAGCCCACCAGAGATCCATGGACCACACTCTAAGAAACACTGCGAAAATCCTGTACTCACAGTGCTGTGTGGGTATAATGAAACTAAAGGAAATTACAGGAAAGGCATATTTGCATGCAAAAATAAACCTAGCCCATGATATGCCCCTGTGTAAAATGGGTTAGTTAAATCTTAATCCAAGCACTTTGAGCATATGGTTTTGAAATTGTTTTTTCTAAAAGTAATGGCTATCAAAGAGTAAAGAGGTTTGTCAGACACTTGTATAAAGTGACAACTTTTCAGAAAATGTCCTCTAGGCATACAATTGCACTGCTTTCACCCTTGGTGTTTTTTGGCCAGAGGTACTAGTATTGCGGAGGAACATCTAACCACAGAACTGAACTGAAACTTAGGTGTGCAACCTCTGTGGAATCTTCATCTGAAAATTAAACTGAAATAAAGGCAGCTGAAAGCAAGCTTTTCACTTCCTCCCCTGAGCTCAGCTTTCCAGCTTAGCTGTTGATGGTGCTGTGCCCACCACCAGGCTTCATTGTCTGCTTGCCTGGATGCATAGACAGAGGTTTTGGCCCTTGGAGCAGCCCCTCTGGAGTCAGCATCAATTATGCAAGACCTCCCCTTCCCTTTCCTTATCAAAATAAACCTATAAATACTTCTCTACCTCACTGGCATGTTATGAGAGTTAATGAGTTGATGTCTGCAAAAGACTTTCAAAATATGAAATGGTGTGGAAGTTCTGAGCACTATGTTGTGAAGGTCTCCCTTTCCCCATCTTAAGGCAGAATGAGTTAAAGTTAGCCAAAGGGAATAAGAGAAACAAGAGAGACTTTATGAGTCTACCAGGGGAAAAGGAAATACTGGAGAGAAAATAGACCCATTAGCAAATGAGGAAGGAGATGAAGTTAATTATGATTTTAAAATGGATGAGCATCACAGCTGCTTTTTTTTAAAGAAAAAAAAATCAGTCCTGAACAAAAATAATAAGGACTGACAATTAGGAAGAAGCGGAGGCCCTGTGAAAACAGGGGTTTGATTAAAAAGTGAGGGGGAAAAAACTTGTAAAACATGAAAATGTGTAAATGAGCAAGTCTAGATGAAATTCATCTAAAGAACAATGAGAAGCTAATGGATTTTTCCAAATATTTACCCATGGCAGATGAGGAAAAAGTCATATCAGGGAAAAAAAAAAAGCAACAACAGCCTCAAAAAAAGCTAATGATATTTGGAAAAAGGATGCCAGTGATTACCTGCCAGTAAGTATTCATCTGTACTCAAAACAAGAAGCACAACTAGAGTGAACAGGCAAGCAACATGTCTGTTGGGTTATGAAGCCAAGCATCACATTTTTTGGGTTATGAAGCCATACTACACAAATGAGGTATCATTACAGAGTTTCAAAATATACCAATGAGAAACATAATACCTGCTGGGTCAGATCCAGAATTGCTGCTTTGCCTCTTTACACCAGGAGATCTATTTGAAACATCTGAACTTGAGTAAATAATTTGACAGAGTTACCTTGCAAACTTGTGTTTGAGAAAATAAATCCAAATTGGCTTTGATAGGAAGGGTGTCATTTGGGCTGAGAATGGCAGTATGAGGCCACATAGAAAGTGATCTGAAGACAAAAATTAAAGTAGAGTCTGGTTGTAAATATGTTATGATTATTTCAGCATAAAGAATGATTAAGACATAATTATAAAAAGAAAAACAAGTTACGGTGTGAGCAGCAGAACTAGGACATCCTGGTTCCTGATGTATTTAGGTACGGTGGCTACATGGCTGATAAGATTCCTCTGTGACAGCCCCTCTGAGGCAGGGGTGGGCTGGCACTTCAATGGGGGCATTGATAGGGTTGCACTTCATGATATCTGTGATAGTCCTGTGTGTTTGAGCCTTACACAACCTCCAAATGCAACTGGGGTCAAAAGGCAAACCTCTCCAGAAGTTCTGAGGGAACTCAGAGACAGTGATCTCGTTTGCCACAACCATTTACTGGGAACTCAGATTTTGAAACCTTGAGAGGGCAAATTCTGACTGAAAACTGGAATGTCACAAATTAACAAAATGCTCTGAATTTTTAGACCCTGCCCTTCTCCTTTCTCCTGTTTCTACAACACTGTATCTATATCTATATCCTATGGATATAGAACATAGAGACAATAGCTGTAATGATCTTATTTTCATACCTACTTCTCAGCTATTACTTTAGAAGCTTTCCATCCTCCCCTGCCAAAAGGAAAAAAAGGAAAAATCATTTTTCCAAGGTGCTATTTGTTCCCATTTTAGTGTGAATGGTTAAGAAAATAAGGAGTTTATATACTGATTATTTTTGAGATATATTATTCTTTAAAGCCAATCTCTGACTGTTGAACATGTACAACCAGCGATGATCAATAAAATTGCTTCTTGCAGAGAATGAAGCTTACAGAACTTCAGACAGGTTAAATTTGCCTGTTCTAGGGAGGGGATCAAAGCTCACTTACTGTTTATGATATTCAACCTTCTGCTAGGTCTGCAGAACCTCCTGAATATCATGTCTGCGTCTCTGTTGCTGCACTGGGAACTGAAATGAGGACAAGGGCACTACTTCTTGTCTGTTATTAAAAAGCATCACTGCATTGCATGGTGCATCCAATAGATTTTTATATTAGAACAGAAGAATGAACTCTTTTTAAGAATAATATTATGGTGATTCCTTTTCATGTCCAGTTACTATTTTCTACTTGTGAATAGCAGATTTTTTAAAAGCTTCTAGCCTTGTTATATTTCAAATTTAATAAAAAAAATGTGTCCTACATGGTTTCACACCAGTAGAGAGGTCACAACACACACGGACTGAGAAGAAATCCCCCTAAACAGTAGGAAATGTGTAACACCTCAAATATGGTTTTGAGAAAAGTGACTTAGCAGTTTTCATAGCTGTAAAGCTGGCTCACAGATACATGGAAATCTATGCAGAAATATACTTCCCTGTCTACCATCAGGATTACAGAGCCCAAAAGGGAAAGTGCAAAAGACATGGTATTAAACCAGAGCCAGCATATGTTCTGTAAGAGCAGCAAGGCTCAGAGAGCCCAGCTACCATTTGTAACCAATTTTCTTCCCATGGCTCTAACACAAAGTTACATTTGGAGTGGCAGTCAAGGTGCAGCCGCAATAGTGGGGAGGATTAGGGTGCCTAGAAACTCTTTCTCCTCCTCTTCTTCTATCACCTTCTCGTCCTCCTCTCCTTCAGGTCACATATCCGGGGAGCACCCATGGCCCTCATCTGCTGTTGGATAATGGTGAGCATGAGGATGTGGATTGACACATCCTATTCCTTCTGTGCTCCTTAAGGTCCTGGTTTCTCCCTTCTCATGCTTTCCCTTGCAGATTTGCTTATTTCTTAATAGTGCAACATAGTATATTGTGCATTTGCTTGAAGCCTAAAAAAGCAAGACAGATTTTATCATTTGGGCTGTAGATATTCAATGCCCATTATGGGCCGACTAAATTTAGTAGAGTGGCAATTCACCAGACTACTAAATTTAGTTAGGACATCCGGTCATATCATTTTACTTAGCTTAATATTGGATATCATAAGATAGGGCCTATCAAACAGTATGGCTCCAGCTTCCCCAGCTGCAGATTATATTATCACTGTAGCTTTTCAAAAAATTCATGCTAAGTTTTTTAAAGTCTTAACATTTTTTAGTTTGTATATTTTGTTACAAGTTTATAAATACGGGAAAAATTAATTTAGTTTTCACCGTAAAGATCACTGTTTAAAAAAAGATGCTGCTGTTTTCATTTTAAGCAAACCATTTGTCTTTCCTTGTTTAATTTCAGTAGGAATAGGAATTTTGTCATGAAAGCAAGGTGAACAAGGTGGAGTCCCATTTGGAGATAAATTTTGCACAATGATTTTCATTGCCTTCATGCATTTCTAGTTGCTATTAAATTTTTGGTTTGTTCCATATAAGAAAGAAAAAAGCTTTGTGAGAATCCAGACAACCTGGCCTGTGACAGCAAAGAGTACTCAGTGCTGAAAATTCAAACTTGTCTTGTGTAGAGTAAATGGGAACGAGATCTTGGTAGATCCCATGCACAACAGATGGAGTTATGGCAATGGGATCAAATATGACTAACAGAATGGCACTGACAAGCTCATCAGTCTTGCTATAACTCTTATGTGTTATAGGGCAAGAAAATTGCAGTAGCAATATTTTGGGAGTCTGTGCACTTAATATATGGAAAGAAAATTGCAGTTGCAATATTCTAGGAGTGTGTGGACTTAATCTTTTGTGGGAGGCCTTGAAAGGGAGCCAGTGTCTCTGCATCCCGAGTCAGTCATTTCCTATCCAAGTAAACTGGACTGAGATTCTAGTCTTCGTTTCTAATGAGCTTTCACAGTAAAACAGGAAATAATAATCTTGAAAGGGGGAAAAATGGTCAAAAATCACTCAGAGAACATTTAAAGGTTTGTTCTGAACAAGCAGGGCTAAGAAAAAGGCCTGAGAAAAGTGTGTCCTGGGATCACTCACAGTTAAAGCACTGATTAATTAAGCAGAGGGTCATTCTTCAGAAAGACTCAAGGGCAGTTTTGGCCCCGCGGCTGTAATTTGGACACTTCTGGAGTTCTAGATACACTGAGCTATTCTGTGCAGGGCCTGTGAATATGTGCATTCTTCTGGCTGAACAATGGCATCTTTATTCAAATAGGAGCCACTAAGTAAGTGGCTGTCTCCTAATATGGGTGGTATTTCTTCCTGCTCTGCCTCAATCTCTGCTGCTTTCCCGTGGCCTTATCAGTGCTTTGTAGCACAACTTACAAAATGAAATCTATTCATAATGTTAAAACCCTCCCCCTTTTATAGACACAGGAAAAAAACCCAAATGCTTACATATCCTCCAATTCTATGGCAGGGTGTTTACTTTTTTAAATGCAATTCTGCTTATCTGACGCTGGTTTGGAAATTAATAAAATGGTGCCTGGCTTTTATTGTTTTGACTATGGGAAGGAAATTAATCCACAACTATTACAAGTGTTTGATCCAAATAAGCAGAGATAAAACTACAGTTTCAAGAAACGCCGTTCCCTGTTTGTTAGGTTTCCTAGTGCTCCTGACATGTCTGATTTATTCCTGCCTTGTTTAGCAGCAACACTGTCCAGGTAGTTGATGCCCATTCATCTTGCTTTGTGTAGGTATTTCTTCAGGCTGGCTTTATTTATTATGCCTTAACTACTGTTCCTTCTTACTCACTACGTTTGGCTCTGCCAGCGGTTAGAAAAGATGTTGTTTGTCTGAAGAGACAAGGGTGTGGTGAAAATACTCTGCGCCAGCCAAGTGAACCAAAGCACTATCTGAATTACTACGGTGGCTGGAAAAATAAATTTAACTGACAGAAGATCTGGACCCTACCTGTGCTGAGAGATAGAGAGAAAAAGAATCACAGAAAAAAAAGAATTGCCATGTACAGTTGGAGGTAGGTCTGGAGAGGGGGACTGTGTCCCTCAAATCCTCTCAGCAGTTCACAGCAGAGGAGGATTTATAGCGTTATTGCTTAGGGAAAGCAAATGTCAGTATTTATGCAATATGAGTTGGTATTGTTAATAGTTAATTTGGTGACAGCAGGCTTGCTGTGAAACTGTACTGCAAAAATCTGTGACTTCCCTTATCAGGGGAACTGGGCTGTGGAACCACTCACAGACCAGACCTGTCCCAAAACTCACTGAAACGGACAACATCTGCTGGAGTCACAGGGACTAGAGTGGTAGGGCAGGAATGTTACTAGTTTCTAGCAAAAAGCAGAGGCTAGGCTTCTTTAGCTTCATGTGTCTCCAGAAACTGTGCTTCCTGAAATTCTTATGTACATGCTGTACATTCTGTATAACCACCAAAAGTTACTGTACAGAGTTCTGGTTTGGTATTTCATACAAATTGCAATGTAATATAAAATTATTAATTTCAATATAATATAAAATACACCATCTCTGGAGTGGAGTAAGAGCCCATCTGTGTGAGTGGGCAGCTGCTATTCCTCTTCCCGGAGGTTCTTGCTCCACTCCACCATCCCACGAGCGCTAGGCAGAACAGCAGCCACACTGGTGGTGCCAGGGCAGCCTGGCAGCTGTGGCCCTTGGTAGAGGCATGACTCCTCACAAACCACATGGCTACCATCTAAAGCTCCACCAAAACACCTGGCAGTCTTTGGGCTGGGGACAAAATGGGAGGGAAAATGACTGCCACCATTCCTATGCTAAGCAGTGCATACTGTGAGAGAGGACACTGGGTGGATGTGTCTCCCCATGCCTGTGTGGGGAAGGACGCCATGTGCAGAGAGGACTCCAGCGGACAGAAGTTTTGCATTAGCCATAAGCCAGAGGCAGTTACTCATATTTAAACAGTACCAGGCTCTGGGGAAATTCAGATGCAGACCTGAAATACATGGCTTGGCAAAAGACTTTTGTTACTGTCTCATGTCTGACCTCTGAAAAATAATATTAATTCAAAAGTTAAAAGTGTTCAGCTGACAGTAATAGAGTATTTGTGTTAAAGATGATATTTTTCAAAGGTATAAAATCAACTTAGTGATGTGTTACAATTGATTCCTTGACGTCCTACAGAAGGCCTTAGTGAAGCAGATCTGGGGGACTTACAGCTGCCATGAGGCACTCATTGCACTGAGGGGTGTGGCTGTGGGCTCTCACTAAAAGGGTTGCATTTCCATAGGTAGTTCTGAAGATTCATGATCTTTCTGGACACTTTAAATACAATTATTCAGGATATTATTTCTCCTTGCTTAGTTTCCAAGCAGGCAGTTAGACTGAGCAACCACAAACATATATCTTGTAACCAGCTTTGATGTGAGAGCAGCATTACCATAATTCTGGAGAGATCTCTTTCATTTCTGAACTATACTGGCAGCCCATGACACCAGAATGTCAAAATGACCTCCACTCTGTATTACACAGTGTATAAAAATTTCTGCTTACATTTTGTCTCCTTCGCCCTTTTCAATTTTGCTTTATTTTCTTATAGTTCTGTAACTTAAGCTGTACATATTTGGAGATGGTTTTTTTCCTTTCCTCATCTAGCTTTATGGCTTGTTCTGGCTGAGATGTCCTTACATGATTTGATGTTACAAGAAATATATACACATGTAATTGTTCCACAGTGAACCAATCTTTCTGCAGCACAGGGGGAAGATACATATTAAAATTTTCTTTCATTCTCTTTACAGAATGTATTTCTGGCTCTACAAATGATGCAAAATATTTGGAACTGAAACAATAAGGCTTGAGCTAGTTAGCAGGGAGTATAAATGTATGGTGGAGCCAAATATTCCTGAGAGTAATATTTTCATCAGAGACAGCATGTACTGTAACCAGGGAGATAAGCATGAGTAGGCAAAACTATGGCTATGCTTAGAGCCAACATGCCACAGCAGCTACGAATCACACACTGCTGAGTGACACCTGAAAAACTGAAGCCTGATTCTTCCATCAGGAAGAGCCCTTCCTGCTCTAAGTAGGGTGTGAGGCAGGAGCAGGTCATAGGGGCTGCCAAAGTGTGCCAAAATGCATCTGTGCCAACAGCACAGAGCAGCTGTGACAATAGTTGGGAGGGGAGGCCAGGCTGTGCTCAGCCTCTGGAGCCCTGCCACTTGGTCCTTGTGCTGGTGGCAAGTGGCCCTCTGATAATGGAGTGTTTAAGGAAGTGTCACAGAGCCAAGTGGAGAGAGAGCAGGGAATCATCATGGAGGAGCTCAGTAGCCTTTTCCATGCAAAGAAATGTGAGAGGACTTTGGTGTTTCTGAGCAGGAGAGAAGCGATGAAAACAGCCAAGAATTGTTGCTGAGGTGGAGTAGCAAAGCTTGTTTAACACGGCGCATTGCAGTGGTATCAGCAGTGTGGAGTCAGTGCTCCAAGTGCTGCATAGTAGGACTTATTTAAAGCAGCTATTGTAAAAGTCTTCGAGCCAGTTAATTGCCAGTTTTTGTTATGTCAGGAACTCCTTGAGTTAAAGCAGAATGAAACTATTCATGAATATGTTCCAGTTCTGTAGCTTAATGGGACAAATTAAAAAAAAAAAAAAAAAAAAGAAAGAGAGAATGAAACTGATAAAATGATTTAGTTCGTGGAAAGACTGAAAAGCCTTACAAAAAAAGCTGAAATTACATATTGTGCCCCATCTACTCTTGCATAAGCCATTGAAATTGCTGGAGACTTAGCTGGACTAATCGTCCATTGCAGTTATGCATGAGCTTTAGGGAGTGCACAGGGTGCATATAGGTCAAAGCACCAGCCTATGAAAGAGAGGGAAATTATCCAACAGCATTTCTAAAAATGTAGATGTCCAGGTATGAAAAGCCAAGAGGCTTGGCTTGCATTTAAAAAGTATTAAGAGCAAGTGAGGAATTTAATTTAATTTATTCACCAAATGGACTCGAAGAGGTGTGAAAAAAGGACTGAAGTTGGCCAGGTTGGGTGGGTCTTTGAGCAACCAGCTCTTATGGAAGGTGTCCCTGCCCCTTGCAGAGGGGTTTGGACTAAATAATATTTAAAGTCCCTTCCAACCCAATTCATTCTATAAATTGATGCTAGGCAAGAGAAAACTTTCAATGGAAAACAAAAATCTACAGAGGACATGAATGTAGACTCATTCCCTTCCTGCTTACATGAGTTTTTCCCTCTGCACATCCTTGTTTGCTGTGAAGTTAAAGATGGACCATGGTTATTGAAAGCAGATTTGGGCCTAGAAGTTCCATCTGATCAGAAAAAAAAGTAATAATGCATGCTGCATATTGAACTGATCTGCAGACATTGGAGTAAATGCCTCTTTAGAGCCTGTCTAATACTATCAGTATTCTTCAAACATCTACTTTGCTCCTTCAGAATACTGTGAAAATCACCAACACATCTACTGAATTGAGTTTTAAAAACAACTCAGAAACAGAAACAAATCACAGTGTTTGGCTCTGCTGGCTAGAAGAATACTGTTGCCGAGAGGGTTCTTCCTGCATGTGTCTGAGCACCTCCAAAATGGCCTGTCATATACATATGTGTCCTGGTTTCTTCTGTTGCAAAGAGAGTTGTTAGGAATTTAGCCTACCTCTTGAGAAAAGAAATTAGTCCAGCTTACCAGAACACCCATGTTCCTAATTCTTACCATTCCACAACTGAGACCCCCCCACAAGCTGCTCATATATTATGAAGCATCTTGGAGGAAGCTTTTATGATTTTGTGCCTATAAATGCAATAATCTCTCAGGATATGGAGAAAGTGCAGAGGATATTTAACACAGTTTGTTAGCTATTTTTTCTTGGTATTACTTGTATCTTTTCATCCATGGTAAACTTCTCTTTGCTTGGCTTTTTAGAAATCCCCAAGTCCTACACCAAACACTTTAGGTAATGATACTACTGTAATGTAGGGCTGACCACACTGTAGAGGTTATCAGGCTTTCAGTGGTGCTCTCTTCTCCTCTCTTCTCAGGGCTGATTTCCCATTTGGCATGCTGCTCCTCACTTCTCCCTGCTCCTGCTCCCCTCCCCTGCCCAAGGGCTTTGTTCTGGGTGTAAGAGCCCCTCTGATGCATGCTGAACTTACAGGGTTCAAGACATGAGGCTTTTGCTTTGTTGTTCTTTAAAGTGCTAATCTGGTTTTATTAATATATTTTCAATGTTTGGGATTAGCAGAGCTTGTAAGAACACATCAGACCTGCCAGGTTTACAAGCCCACTCACCACCTTCACCCCCTTACATATATTTTAATATAGCTAATTAGGAGATAATGCCAGTGGAACGAAACACTGTCATAAGATAATGATCTCACACCACTATAGAAATGGTAAGTGGAAATGTTTATTTTCAAAGGAAAGAAACACTGATCATGTGCTTAATCCTGTATTTTTAAACAAGTAAAATTCCTGTAGATTTCAGTAGAGCCTGAGGTGACAACATCCTATTACTGTGGTAGTGTTTCTGGATACCAAATGGCCGTAAGTGATGTAGTCATTTTCTCCAAATGATACTGGTGCAGTATTGGAACAGATGTTTCCCTTACCTTTATTAGCCTGTCGTATATTCTAACTTGGAAGACAAATTCTGCATGTGCTTCATTGCACCAGCTTAGACAGTTTTTTTAAAGATGTGCTTTAGGAAGCAGTGAGCTGTGGTTTGGGTGAAGTTATGCATATTTTTAACTTACTGACAGTTCACAGTGCTGATACACAAGCCTCAGTTGCTACTGCAGGCTCCCTTTAGGTACACTAAGGATCCTCTCTGTTTAAGTCCAAGTTGGCCTTCCCTCTTCATGGAACTTTGGAAACAAGGGTTGTCTTAAGGTGGTTTACTCCTGAAAGGTGAACTTATCTTTGTAGTGGGGTGAGGGAGTACTCACAGATAACAGGTACAAGTGCATTAGCCCTTCTGACCTAACTGTTCCTGTTTCCCAGAAATAAAATTGAGAAAATGTGAGGCAGCTTTACCTCTCACTCAGGCTCATCCTTGTGTTTGTGTTCCCAGCAGCAGTGCTGCTGGGGGCTGTGCTGTGCAAATTGTTCCCCAGATCACCTTCCAGGAGCCTCTCTCTGCTCTGAGGCAGCAGTAATGGGGTGGCTATATTCACCTTTACTGTCTCCCCAAGGGAGGCCTTCTTTCTACTGCAGCTCTGGACTCACTTTAGATGCAGGACTGTCTTACAGACAGGGGAATAATGCAGTAGAAATTGGAGGCAGCTACAGAGCTGCTTTCAGAGAAAAGCCTGACAGTGGTTCATTGAGGTTTATGCTGGTAAGAATTAACTTGCACAAGTTGTCAGTGCTTTTCCATAGGTGGTCATTGGTTTTCAGAAATTACTGCTGTTTTCACTATTAATGAAGCTTCATCTTTCCATTGGATCATCTCTAACCTGCTGTAATTGTTCTGATTTTTATTTTTTACCTTGTTCACCAGTTCATGTCTAAATACAAGAAGATGTTTATATTGCATACATTCAGCTTTAATTGGCCCTTAAAAGAAGGTGTTGATTAGAATCTTCTCAACATCAACAGCTCGCTCACACAACATTCTCTAATTACTGTTTATTAATTTAGTTCAAGTGGCATAGTTGAAAGCCCTGCTCAGATGGGAGAAGTAAATTGTCACTGGTATTGAATATGTAAATTATGTGCCATGTAAGTTTCCATGAAGAATGTTTAAAGTTAAATGTTATCCACATAAAGCCTTCCAGTTTCATCTAAGCCAGCCATATGACAGCTTTGCTAAAAGTGTCATGAAAATTTACCAGCCCTGGCAAAAAAAGTACTTGCCTATCCTTTACTTTTTTCCTATTAACATAATCATTATGATAATAATAATTTATTTGCCCATCAAAGAAAAAAAAAGTAATCATTCATTCTGGCTGGCTGGAGATTTGCAAAGCTGCCAATTGAATCTGAATTACATGTTGCTACAGTATAGACATTCAGCAGCCTGGATTTCTTGCCCTAGTGCAGTAACCCTCCCTTCTCTTTAATTAGCTTATAAAGTCAGAATTTCTTTAACAAAGTACTCATTAAACATTGCCTTATTACATTACTTTAAAATGCAATTAAAAGTTTTAAGAGTGTCGTGGAGTTTGCGTGCCATTGTCAGCATCCATGTCACTCACTATCAGTTTCCACCCACTCACACAGATCAGAGGCCTCCTGTTAAATATAGATGGCACTTCATAGCATTTCTATATAGACTAGGCATAAACCAATATCCTGATGAGGATGACCTGACTGCACCTTATGTTTCTGGGAATAAGAGAGGAATGGAAGGGGGGACATTCTAGAGGAAGGAGGAGCTCAGAGTATTTGTTGTCCTTCCACCTCTACAGTTCTCTCTCTGCAGCCTTTTGCGTGGGAGTAGCTGCACATTGTTGGTAAGTGTGCTGCTTCCAAGTCTTCCCAGACAAAGCTGCATGGGAATACCACACAGATATTCTGTTATGCTTCTGAAACAAGAAAGAACAGACATTGCCTTAAAAGAGAATGAAAAATATCCAATGCCTGAATGCTGCCTGGGCCTTCACCCAGTCCTCACACTCTTGCTGGCTGCTGTTATCATGAATGGCACTAATCAGTTCCAGGAAGTCTCTACAACAAGCATTATGTCACATATGGTTACATCATTCCCTCTAACCTCTAGGGCTTCCTGTTGACATCTCTGGAGCTCTTCTACTACCAAATGGTATTAGAAGAAATGCCAAGCTGTATTTTTATCCATTTCTGTCTGCCAAAAGGAATTCAAATGTTTCCCATTTGCAGGTTTTACCTGCTGGGTCTCATCTTTGCTTCTTAAAATGAGCAAACCTTGGTGAGCCTTCTCAGGGTCTCTCCAGATGTTTGCATAAAGGATGGTAAGTACATGTGAGGGGTTATTGAGACAGAAGGGGCTAATGCCTCTGCAAAATGTATTTATTCTTAATGTCTACCAAATTGCTAATCCAGCCTGTCAGTTGTGTAACCTCTGATACAGGAAGCTATTTCTCTGTTTTGTTCTTAATTCTTTCCGAGTAGATGCTGCTTCCCAGTGTGGGCTATGTTTCACTTTCTCATTGATTTCAAGCATTGTGCTGCTTGGCATTCCCCTTTCTCTTTGCAGGCCCATCTCCAAAGGTAGGAGCCATTTAACTCTTGGAACAAACAATGACACCCCATCAGCTTTTTCTTGCAACCCCCACTTATACAACTGCTTAGCTGAAAAAAGCAGGGCTCAAAGTCTTTCCAGACATAACGAGCAAGATTTTTCCTTCTCGAAAACCACTGTGTTCATTGGTTTGGGTGGTTTTTATTCTTATTATTTGTCTGGTTTATACCATCCTTTCATTCTAAGAGTTTTATTTTTGTGGCTGTTTCTGTGTTTATTCACTGCTGCAGTAGGTATCAACAACATGATTAAATTTCAGCTCTGACTGTTGCAACATAAACGCTCTGCCTTCATTATCTGCAGTGCCTAAAACTATTTGATCTCTAATAAGTTCACCTGCAAGTGTGCCTCATTTGCATGATGAGGCTAACTGGTGCAGCCTGGGTGCATATTGGTCTGTGATTTCAGCTTCTCTTCGATCAGATGCATCAAACAGAAGGAACTATTAGAATTGCCAGCGACTGTATTTTTTTGTGTTAATCATGCTAGAATACTAGGATTCCCAGGCAGCCTTACCAGGCTGGAGAAATCCAATGATAAAAAGCATGGGAGTGCTTCTGATGTCAGATCACATACAAAACAGTGCTGTGCTGGGGATAGCTGGTCTGGTTTGATGGCATACAGTGCTAAGATCATACCCAGCTCCTGAGCAGGTTATTCAGTAGCCTTCTTTGGAAAGCTGTACATCCCATTGCCCTAAGCCCTTGAGGGAGCTGTGCCACCCAGCAAGGACCTCTCCCCTGGCCCATCAGGCTCACAGCTGGAAGTGTCTTTCAGCATCTCTGAGGGTCTCTGCCTAAATGCCCCCAGGTCACATTCATCCCTGCTGGTCCTGTACTTAGATCCAGCTGACATTTATTTGGCAGTAATACACAGGGTTTTATTGCCCAAAGTGTGTAGGAAGAGAAAATGTTAGGAACCTGAACCTTTCTTTGTGTGTGAAATGGAAGCAGCAGACTTCAAAGCTAAATGTAAGAAGAGAACAGCAGCTCAGTGATTGTGAGATTCATAGCAATAGTGCTGCAAACGTGTCACGTTGCCTACTTCCTTTCTAGATCAAGCTCAGGATAGGCCTTGTGTGTTTTACTGTGTTCAGCATGACTTTAAGAAATGTGATTTGCCCCATTGCAGCATCCCTTACTTCTCTAATTTCAGATTTCAGCTTCTTACATTGCATTTTCATTTGAGACAACTTTTATTTGGGCTGAATGATCTCAGAGAACATCAAAATGTCTCTCATTGCTCTGAATGGGTCCTAGACTGAGTTTGCATTTCATACACAAAAACAACTCTTTTCTTTTCCTCTTGGGCTCACACAGCAAATAAAAAACTAAACCAAGCAGAACCAAACAAAAGAATTCTGAGAAGCTCATCAGCAGTATTTGCTTTATACAGAACAGTAATTTTTCCCTAGCACATACTTCCAAGAATTTTTTAAAATGTCATTCATACATCATCTGCCCCAACAGACAATAGTTGTTCCAGAGAAGCTGTTGCTCTCTATTAGGTCAATGATCAGTGAACTAAACATTTTCTACTTAGGCCCTCATATGATAAAAGCCTAAGAGCTTTGAAGGAGCCATTACAGACTATTGCCTAGAAGAAATATCCATTTGAAAATTCAGCAATTATGTACTTCTATAATAGCGTGTAAAAGGAGCTCTGGACCCATTATGGGTTATTGAGTAAATAATGTATTTTTAAAAGTGTCTAAGTAATTTATATGATAACCTGTATTGGCAGCAAAGAGTGATTGTAGACTAAACATTCTGTCTTTCTCTCTTTTTAAAAATCTCATTTAAATCCCTAAATAGCAATTAAAGAAAGAAATCCCTGATGCAGTTTCAGTATTTCTATAGTAGTCAATAGCTAATGGCTCTGACTTTGCTGCATTGAGGCTGCCATTTTGTGCTGAGACAGTTTTCTCTGGTCTGACTTTCTTTTTTTGTCTTGATTGGATAAGACAGGAAGCTTCATTATCAAATATAATATAGAAGTGTCCAGAGGCCTCCTGGAAGTCAGACTCATAGTCATCAGACCTACCCATAATCAGGAACAGCCACTAGCCAGAAGAGCCACCAGCCCAGAGAGAGAAGACAGGAAGCTGTCAGTCCCTACTCTGGGGAAGAAATGAGTCTTGGAGAGAGGAAATATGTTGTTTGAGATCATGCAGGGAACAAAGAACCTCTACCTCCCAAGTCCAAGTTTAGTTTCCCTGCTTTATGTGTGGATCTTTCACGGAGAGGCACAGCCTGTGCATCTTGAGTGCTAATGCAAACTGCTGCTCTGTCAGGTGACCTCAATAGTCTTGCTTTAGACCACTGCATTCAGCCCTCTCAGGCACAGATCCTGGTCAAAGCAGATAGAAAAACACAGCAGTTCAAAAAATTTGCATTGTAGCAACAATGCACTATGAAACATGCAGGAAAGCAAACTTGTTTTCCTCTTGTAAGCATGGAGTAAGTTTCCTTAGTCCTCCCATTTTTTTATCATACTGCTTCCTGCTATAGCAGGAATATAGTATAGTCACCTCTTTAATAATTTTTTGTCAAAATTCGAAAGAATAAGTTGAAACAGTTTTGTTCGTTTTTAAGAAATATTGCTGCTTGAGCTGCTCTGAATTTTGGACATTATCTTAGGATCTCTAAATATCTGTCAGACTAAGCAGCCTTCAGTGCCCCAGGGACAGTACTTGACTTCTGTACTACCTGTACCTTACAATATTGCAAGGAGCCTGACTTGAGGCAACTACAGTAAAACAATTTTATGCCTATGGTGATGCTCCACCTTAACTCTTTTTTTGATGGTATTGTATCTAGCATAAATTTGATACAAAGTCTCTTTGGTGCCCTGGAACCTGCAGGTCTAGACCTGTGTTGTGACTCATTTTGTACATGAAATACCTTACCAGCCAGCAGGAAGCAAGCATCTGTTTCCCCTGTCTGCCATGAGTTCTGATTTCCCTCTTTGGAGGCTGTGTAATTCCTGCTCCTTCATATGTGTGTTCAGAGTACATTGTGTGCTTCCCAAAGCTTTTGTCAGCCATATCTCAAGATTTGACTACATCTGGTTAATTCCTCATTGTTTAAGGAAAGTTGTTCTGATGCAATGAATAAAAGTGTGGCATTTTAGCTGCCTTCTGGGAGATGTCAAGGGACAGGTCTCTGTAGTGAGGCTGCTGGCATGTGAGAATTTGTTTTTCATGGGTTTGGAAAGACACAAAGAAGAAAAGAAATGCAAGGGTAATGAGCATGTAGTTCAGAAGACAAAAAAGAAAGGGAGTGACTTAATGTAGAAATGGTAAAGTAGTATGGAGAAGCCCACCTTGTAAAGTAAAAAATGTAAAGGAAAAATATAAAGTAAAAAATGGTGAAGGACTGGTAACAGAGACAGAAATAAATAAACAAACAAGGTGAAAGTCATAAATACATCTAAGTTGAATTTGAGCAAAACATATAATGCCCAAAAAAGCAAGCAGTCTCTCCCACAGCTAGACTGTATTTGTCACTTAGGAAAGGAGAGTTATGTGTTGGGATAATCGACTGGAGTGATGATGAAGTACCTATCACTGGAGTATTTCTATGACAGAGTAGTCAAAAAGCTGGGGAATGCTGCCAGCTATTGGATGACCCTTCCAGTTTTATTTTCTATGACCTCAGCATCATATAATGCCTGAGTGGGAGAAGTACCTCAGTTGTGTGGTCATGGAAACCTGTTTCTGACCTGGTCACCTCCTCACCAAAATTCTCTATGATCTCAAAGAGTAAACAAGGCACAAATTTGGAAATTAAGTCAATGAGGAAAATTAATATAGAGGGGGAAAAAGGAAAAAGGAATTGGTCGATCTGCAGACATTTTCTTCCGACCTTTGGCCCCATGCCACAAAACTTGCAATTTCCTCCTCATACTGAACAGCTCCATTCTGTAACAAACACCTAGTTTGGCTTAGATACATACCAAAGCCCTCACAACTTGAGTTAAAAGAGCTTGGGGTCTTTCTTCCAAGAATAGAGTTATTAATTGATCTACTGTGCTCTAAATAGTTCTGTTCCCCCATTCAAGGAAAATTCCTTCTTATTTCAACCAAAGTCACACTTCTGAAGTGATCTGGGATTATTCTGGACTGGTGATTATTTCCACGCAAGTCACCAATTACTCTGTATAAAACAAAGTGCAAAACAGGCTTTTAAAAGCAAAGTCTGGAGAAGCATCAGATTGAGATGAAACAAACTTTCACTCTCCCATCATGTGGAGTTCCTCAGGGCTTGCCAACAGGACCTAGCACAGCCAAGTATGCTAATGTCAGTGGTCCTCCCTTGCAGGCAGGACACTTGCATTGCTCCAGTACATATACAGCGTAAGAAGGCACAGGCCTTTAAAGTGACCACTCCTTCTTCACACAAATCTACGCTGTGTTATTTTTTTTTACACTTTGGACCACTGAGTACAATGCTGGTAATTGGAGGAAACTGCTTTTTTTTTTTCTCTGACAGTACTTTAGAGACATTAGATTCATTATTTGAGGGTGTGTATGAGATTCTGGAAGTAGAATTTATGTCTGCTATGCTGTGAGATCTTTGGTATGATATTGACTCACTCATTGGCACCTGAGAGAGGCTTGGGGAATTCAGCAGATTTTCAACAATCCAGTTTGAGAGATTAAACAGAATTATAGCTCGCTCAGGTTTCTCCTAATTTTATTAGATTTTCACCATTTCTAAGTGCATAAACATATGCAGCCAAGTATGCAGGTGGGGACTGGGATGATGTACAAGGACACTCAGGCTCCATAGGCACCTAATTGGTGGACTAAGCAATAGGGCACTTGGAAAGACTGGTATTTTTTCAGAACATTCTAGGGTAAAATTCTGTCCCCATTAAAACTGAAGCAATCAAGAGAGGAAAGATTTTATTTATAGATTCTGTTGGAGCCTCAGAGAAAGAGATGAGAGGAACTATCTGATGCAGAAAATATCTAGGATGAAGGTGGTTGTTGTGGGCAAGATTAATTACTTATTTGTCTTGGACACAGGAAAAAAGATACAATGTCTCAAGACCATAGAATTCACCTGATAAATATGGTGATATCAGAAGGTTTTTGATCAGGACTAAACACAGAACAAGCAATGGTTAAAAATTTCAAATAATAGCAGGGCAAGTTAAGAAGTAATTTTGAGTGAACATTGTTATTATTAGCAAATGCTAAGCTGTAATATTTTCAGTGGTATTTTATATTTTATTTTAGAAAAGAAATCTGGTTTTTCTATGTATAGGAGAACTCTTGAGCCTATGGTATGCTATGGTAAAGTGACACCAGCTGAGGTACTGGCCTAGCTGTTTATGTGGGTACTTTCTCATGAAATAATATTGCTGTCCATATTTCTTAAGGGAATGCTGCTGTTGACTTATTCTCTACAATCAAAACAGAAAAAGGAGTAGGAGGGAAAAGTCTACACTCTGGGTTTTGCTCTGCAGTGTTCTTTTCTCTGATACAGCATCTGCACTATGAAATTCACCCCGAATGGACGCTCAGATGTTTTTACTTCCAGCAGAGAGGACACAACTCTCAAGCTGAATTAGGCCATTTGGAGAGGTTTACCAAAATCTCCATGGGTTACAGATGCAAGACTTTTCTCTCAAACTGGTCTGGACTGAGCACTTGGTGTGTAAGTAAAATTTTAGGTTTTTTTCCTTTTGAAAAGTAGAATAAACCAAAGATGTTGGTCACATATTTGGACCTGGACTTCCCAGCAAAATCCTCTGAAAAGTCAGAATATTTAGTAAACAGATTATGAAATATTTTCTAGCAAAAAAAAAAAAAAACCAAAAAAAAAACAAGAGGGATTTAATAATGTTGGGATGAAGTTTTCTGTTAATGACTTTATTTTCTTCTTCCTCCTGTTTAGGCAGTAACATGCGAACTCTGACCACATCACCGGTGTGAAATTGCTGATTAACCTTTTGACTCTGACAATTGGGACTTCTCTCAACACCAACTGGTAATGCAGAAGACCATTAGTAGTTAATATTGGGACATCCCAGCTCCAGATGTCAAAAGGTTAATGAAAAATCAAGTATCTTGCTTTTGCTGGGGAACTTGGAAACCTTCCCCCCAAAGCAGTTAATTTTTTCTGATAAATAAGCCAGACTGCTTGAGCTGAGAAAGACGGGTGTTTTGCTAATGTGTACAGCTGTTAATTGAAAAAGATTTGGGTATGCTTGTTCTTTTGGATGTAGATAAAAGAGAGATTTGTTGGCAAACTTAGTTAGTCTTGAACACCCCTTTGTTCAAATACACTACATAATAATAACGCTTTGTTCTTTCTGTAACAGCCATGGAGGGATTTTGAGTAGAATACTCATTTTCTTTAAGTCATATCTGCCAGTAATCATTCCTGGCTTAAGACCAGCTGCCATTTATGTGTTTTATGAAAATATAACAGTTTTACACTCAAAACTATTTTCTTTTTAGGTAAAAGCTTCAGCACAGGCTGGTTCCCTGTATCTACCATAAATGCTATTTATCGCAGATTTTGGTCTTTAAAACAGAAAGATAATGTTAAAACATTTTGATTACCCTTTCCTTGCTATCATTCACAACCCATCTTTTCTAATTATGGTATTAGGACATTTACATAACCGGGAAAAGGGTCCTTTAACTACATTTCTATTATGTTTGGCACTTCTGTGAAAGGATATTATATTCATGTGCATTAGAGATTGCTTATAAAAGATCAAGACAATAATAGCAGATCAGACGATAAAGGTTCCCTTTTCTCCTCCCAGACAGGCTGTCTCTGACAGAAGAATACAGTTCATCAAAAGTGTCTGCAGGTTGTCAAACTCAGTGAGATTTGGGAACACTCGGAGGCTGTCATGGCCAACAAGAAGATTTTCTGTAGGGTTCTGCCATCATTCACCCTCAGGAAATAATCACTCACTACATTCTGCATGCTCTCATGATAGAGCTCTATTTGAGAGAAAAGAGCCATTTTATCAAAGGACAATATATCCCTTCTCTTGGTCCATGTAGCTTCCATTATCAGACCATAATAAATCATATTTATGTTCTCAGTTAATAAGACTGATTACAATGCAGGTTACAGGCATGGGAAAAGAAAATCAGGTGAAAAGATGTTTTAATGAAAATATGATAAGCAAACAGCTTCTTGTGAACATTTCAGGCTGTTATTTGTAATGATCACAGGCAATTTTTGATACATCTTCTTTAGCAATGGTTTAAGCTGCATAAATTGGCTTGCCACTTTATACGTTGAAATAGGAAGAATCCCGGTGTCCTTCTTATGTTGTCTAGAATCATTATATACATTATAAGCATAAAATGAGTTTAATGTATGTGCTTTGAAAAGAAGGGGAAAACAGAAAATCAGGGAAGACTGATTTTAATGCTGCTCAGAATGATTTTGAAATTTTCTACTCATCTTTGTTACTAACGGTGCATTTTCCATGAAATTTAGGAATGACATGTACTGCTTTCATCTCCTTAAAATTAATATACTGTGCTCTCTGTTTTTCTCAATTTCTTCAAAGTTCTTCTTAGAGCACTGCGCAAAGAGACAGAGAGAAATTCTCCACTCGAAGCATATCTGCTGTTAATGCTGAGGGGAGTTAAGCGTCTGCTTCTATAGAGAATACACCCCAGTGTTCCTGAAGGGCACCCTGTTAATATGGTGCAAGAATGTCTAACTCTGGCACATGTAATGCATTCAAGGGCCAACTTCCACTGAATTTTTTTAAGTGATTAAGGCAGTTTTTTATTAGAGTAAATATTATGATACAATTTCAGCATATAAGTGTATGGAGGGAAGTGGCTGGTGGACTGTATCACTGTCATCTTGTGAAAAGTCTTATTTTGCTATTCTGTCCAGCATCATACTTTCAAGATGGGGTTAGAAATTTGAGGAATAATTTCCTCCTGCTAATACATAATTTTGACTGGGTCTCTGAAATTTTACAGCACTTGTAGAACAATGGTGACAAAGACTCCTTGGTGTTGTGTCTGCAGGACCTATTCTGCTCTCCGGTATTTCCCTAAAATCACTCTTACACAAATTTTAAAGCATTGTATTTGTCCTGGCCCTGAAGAATGGCCATAAAATTACCTTAACCCTTTTAGGACACTTCAAAAGAGCAGTGCCCATATAAGAAACAGCAGACTGCTCTTCAAAGGCAATATCCTGATATGACAACAGATGTAGATAATGTACTTCATGATGGAACTGCTTGATACAGAGAAAAACATGTTGTAACTGCCTTCACCGTGAAAGGGGTTTAAAAATGCTGCCTGCCAACTCCACAAAAACCAGAGCTGCTATTTCGGTTAAAGGCCAGTGGATTGTATTTTTCACGTCAGTTTTCACTAACCTCAAACATCACTGTTATGACAGATTGTCATCCAACCAAACCAGCATTCTGTTGCCATTTAAGCAAGCAAGAAAAAAGGAAACTTAAAAGTCCAAGTAGTAATTGGGGGGTGCATGTGGGTGAACTACTTTTGTGTAACAATACTGATTACTGAAAATGAAACACTTAAAAGAAAATAAACAAAAAGCAATGCTTTCTGAGCCAGTGGTGTTTTCTTGGCTGGCAATTTCCCTTTGTTCTATTTCATGACACTAGGCTCAATGGTTGAAGGGGTGTTCTAGGCCAGATGTCAATCACAATGTCTGACATAAACAAAAATAGCTAAAAAGGCATGCCAGCATCTTCCTTTTGTTTTGCCATTAGCTCCATTTTTCTTTTCATAGGCTGACAAAAAATTACTGCCTCCAAGTAAATTCAGTAATGTCACTATATATCTAATATCTAGGAGACCTTTTGTTTTAGCTTTACTGGGCTTAACCACAAAAGACACTTGACATTGACAAAGAATCTGTCAAACATACAATGATCAGTGCAATGAAACCTCTCATGACAGAAGGGCACTATTCTGCCTCCCCCTTGCCTCCAGCAGCAGCCTGTCTGAGCAAAATATGCTGGAGCACATGTAGCAGCTGAACCATTACAGAGCAGGCCAGAAGCTGAGATGTGTCTTGCTTAAATTGTCATAGCATATTAGTATAATTAAAACTGCCAAAAGAGTAGAAAAGATAGATGGAAATGTTACATTACTTGTTTCTAGAGATTAACCCCCAGCCAGAATTGAAATTGAGAGACACGTTTTGGATTTCTCAGAGCTCTGATATGGAAGAAAACAAGCCCAAGAGTACATCTCTCGAAGTGCGAGACATGAAGTCATAGTTCCTATATTTACACAAAAAAAAGAGAAATAGTGTTTCAGACAGACACTGTTTCCTCTGTGATTACAGCTCCTGTGGTGGCAGTGCTCTGCAGAGCAGTTGTATCATCTCTCAGCTAATTCCTTTCCACTCCCCTCTGCCTTTGTTCCTGCAAGGTCTTGACACCTCTTGGGCTTGCTGATGAGCCAATGTCACCCCACTTTGCCCTGTCATCTGTGGTCTTGGCTGGTGCTCCAGGTGCCCACCCCACAGCAGTACACGGTGACCATGGTCCAGGCTCTGGGTCTCAGCAATGCCCAGCAGCAATGGTCAGGAACTCATCCTGCACAGGTTTCATCCTTTGGGCATGCCCATCCCTGGGCAAGAGAAACAAATGCCTACAGGAAGCAGGCACAGACAGACTAGCCCTGAGATTGCTCTTGAGTCCAGTTCCCTTGTGCACAAGAGACCCAGAAAGGGAAGACTTAAACTGCTTTGCCAAAGCTGTTTCTACTTCTCATTGCATGGGAAGATGTTTGAACAATGGCTTCAATTTAAAATCTGACTTTTCAAATGCCAAGCTTTATGCTTATTTCTGTATTGAATGTATAGATAAAACATATGGCTTTCTAAAATTGACCCTAACAATTATGTTCTCTTCATCAATGAGATGTTTTCCTTCCCATGCATCATTACCTCTCATAACTATTCAGGACAAACTAGTTATGATCCCAATTTATAATTATGCCCTGAGATATATCTGGTGGTAAGAAAATTATTTAAAACCTTCTGTGTGTTTGTTCAGTTGTAGATGTAGTTGTAGATATTCTCAATTTATCCAGAAGCTGGGGAGGACCTGAACTGGGCCCAACCGTTTTGAAAGAGAGAAGAAGCAGCACAACTGTCCTCTAACAAAAATGGTACATTTAAGGAGAAGGTTCAGGAATCAGGTAGGACTCACACTCATTTCTTCTAGTATTAATGAACTTCACAGCTTTGCCTCCTTTGCTGACTTGCTTTAAGTAGAGAGATGTTAAATGCGAGTCTTTAATTTTAGGTTCCTCTATATTTCCTGTATTTCCCAAATTTAAATCTTGGTTAATGACTTCTCCATATAGGGCTTGTAGATGTGCATAACTAGTAAAAAATATGTTATCTGCATTTAATGTTGGCTTTTGGAACCCTCACCGCCAAGTCACCTCTCTACTGCATCTCACCTCACATGCATTTCTGAGTAGTGCCAGGAGAAGAATGGAAAATAGCCATGAAGTAAAAGCAGATTCTGCTCCCATTAAAGGCAATGAAAACTGTGCTTTTACTTCTAGTTACTCATAATAGCGGAGAAAAATGAAGTGGAAACAAGCACAACAAAACACCTCTGCCAGCTATCTACAAGCTAACCAAGGCTTCCACTAATGAGGTGCTCTGGCATTTTAAGAAAGACAGGCTCTTCCAGCAATGGAAAAAATACACTGAGTTTTTCCTTCAGTTCTCAAAGGCTAATGAAAGAATAACAAATTGTATTTCAAAAGAGGGATGACAGTCAAACTTTTAATGCTGTCTGTGCTATTAAATACCTAAAGATGCCCATACAGTTTCTCGTCAATTAAATGCTTTTACATACATATTTGGCAGCTTATTAAATATTGATACTTGCATACCTCACCGAATTATTGACTGTATTTACAGGGTCCTTTAAATGACCACAACTTTTTTGAGAAAGTTATCAATATCAAATTACAATAATGGAGTAATTTTCAGGTCAAATTTTCTAAACGAGTCTATACCATGGACAATCACATAGTCTATTAAACAAAACAGTACAGTTTGTGGAAAAGATAAAACTCCAGATCATGAGATAGCACCAGATTTCACATTATGATTTCCAGATGTCTTTGTGAGCTTAATGCATACAGCATTGGTTTAAGTCTAATCTGCATGGCAGAAATGCAAGTTGTTCCAATTTTCTCCTCACTGGGGCTGTGTGGAGAAACAGGAGGGCATTGTTCTGCTGCTTTGGAGAGAGGAGTTTATCTGAAGGACAGGGAAAAGTCACACCTAGCAGTGTCCACATCCTCATCTGGCTGCAGAAAGCTGGCAAATCTGCCCCTGACCTTTACCTTCCCACCTCAGCAGCCTTTTTTCTGCACACTTTTCTCCACACAGTGTCTCAGTCACCCCAAGACATTGGACAGAGCTGGCCTCCCTGTCCTGTTCCCCTGCCCTAACCACTGGAAGCATCAACATTCTCTTTTGTTTAGAATGCTGAAAAGATCTGAGTTACAGCAGCCTGTCACAGCTGTCAGGCTTCTGTGACAGCCTGGTTGTATTATTCTAAGCAGTGTGTGTTGATTCACTTGAAGGGAGAGAGAGGGTGGAATTTGCCAAACTGAACATCATATATGCTCACTAGAAGCTCCTGGAGTGAGTGTCTGTGCAACCAGCAGGCAGCTTCCCAGCTGTTTCCAGGGTGCAGCTTTGGAAACAGTGTTCCCTGAAAATCCACTGTAAAACAATGCATTGCATCAGTTTCCTGGACCAGGGACTAGGTGAAGTCACAGTACATCAGTGGTGGCCTGGGGGATTTACAGTATTTTGCAGGGCAGCTCAGTATCCTCCTATGCCCAGGGGGGCACAGATGTCCAGAAGTTTCTGGAGGGTCACATGTAACTATAAACATGAAATAGTATTTCCTCTGTTACATTCCTGCTGGAGAGCATTTTACTGGTACAAGTAGGTGGGCTAGACAACAGTGCAAGATATGACAGGACATTTGCTTTTCAATTCTAGCACTGTTGGGCTGGGAAGTGAAAAAGAGCTCTGCAAACAGAACAGGTGTTTGACATGACAGTGCAATGAGAATAAAAGGCTCAAGGCTACATTTTCTCTATGGAAATCTCTACAAAAAATTCCCAGTTTGGGGCTTTATGATTTTCTCTCTGGAATCAAATATTCAGTGTGAATTTACAGAGTGTGAGGAAGGAGTATTTGGGCTCCTTCAATCCTGTGTACAATACTTCCCAGTGTTTCAGTGAGGATTTTAGCATCTCTTGCAGTCTTCAAATGTTATGCTGTGCAAGGATGTGCTTATACATAATTTTGTAATTGAAATGGCATGTTTACTGTTCTATTTCATGCTTGATTGTGTTTTTTAAACACCTTTACTCATGCTGTTAGAAGTGGGATTATAATTAAAATGTCCTGTTGAACACCTTGTTCAATTCAATGAAGGCATAATAGAAGTATAAATACTTGTTCTCGTTGACTCTGTGATGTCAGCACAACAGACACAGTAATGTCATAAAACAAATCTCTCTTTCACCAAAGCATCTGTCAGAAGGGAAGGGAAAACAGAATCTGTGACTGGGCAAAGAGAGGCCCTCCCCTTTGGAAAAGGAAATACTTTGAGATGTTATCTGTGATATAGATGTCTTAACTAAGGCATGGAATGATTGATTGATTTAGCCAGTTATGAGGCAAAAAATAATCAGAGGGGAATTTGTTCCTTTACTCACAGTCCCTTGGCCTAAAGACTAAGTAGCACTCTCTCCTACGCTTGCCATTAGGAAATGCCAAGTCTGCCTGTGAAATGTTAAGGAGTAACTTATATTTCTTAATATTCCTGTTTCCTTAAAATATATACAGATATGAAAACTTCAAGTCTTGATGGTGGAGTGGAACTACAACACAACATCCAAACATTTATTTCTAAGTCACCATCCAGTGGATTCAGAACTTTTGCATAGCAATAATGGTTTCATTTTCTTTGTGTTTTCTCTTGTAGTCTAAGTTACCACCAATGATGTGATGTCTAACCTGTCTGGCAGGCACATGTTCAGTCTTAAGGAGCTTTAAATTACTTCACAGCTTGAAATTCCATGTAAGAAGGGACGTTCCAACATTTAGCCTAATTGATGCTTTCTTGGGCAGTTTACTTGGATACCTTGGCTCAGTTTCCTCCTCTGAAAAATGGGGAGAACAATGTCTGTGTTCCTTGTGCTCTTTGATGTAATAATATTTTTACTATAATAAATACTAGGCTCAACACTGCACAAACCCCATGAGGTTTTGTGTTTGTGTCCCTTCAAAGAAGACACAAAAGAGGTCTCAAAACCAATCCCAGGATGTGTAATATTTCTGTGCCAGAACAGGACTTGCCAGTCAGTAGCTGCCCTATAGGAAAAGCCCACATGATCTTTATGAAGCAGGCAAATAAGCCGACCCAAAGGGTGTGGAAATCGCCTTCTGTACCCAGTTTCATTTCCAGCTACTTCAAGTTTAGCAGAAGTTGGATAGGCAGAGGGTTCACAGAATTTAGTCTTTAGAATGAAAATGGTAAGCAAGTGATAAAGTAGAAGGTTTATTCCCCTGGGATGACAGAGGCAGGTAGGTATATAGGACAGTACAGTCCAGACCAGAAAAAGATTCAGCAGCAGCAGGGATAAGGCTACAGAACACAGAACATGCAGGACAAAATGGACAAGAATGTTGTCAAGTAGGATTGCAACAAAACTTGGTGTATTTGTTTGAATGTCTCATTATGTGTACAGGTGCAGCTTTACACACCCACACATGCTGCATTTATTTCAGTGTGTGATCATATAAATGCCTGCAGGTGTGATATGGAAGAGATACCCATGCTGAGGCATGAATATGGAGTTCCACATCTGTATTGGCTGCCTGGCTCACACAATGAACTAGTGCAGACAGTGAGTTCTATTTCCACCTCCTGTATGCACTTCAGAATTAAAAGCAAAGGAAAGTCCATCCTGGTAACTATATTTAACAGGATGTTATAGCATAAAACTAAAATATGTGTATGGGACAGTCATCATTACCTCACTGTGTTGCACATTATATACAAAATTAGGACAAAACTAATTTCAGATAAAAATGGCCACATCATTTAAATGTATGGTAATAAATCCATGACACTGGAATTTAATATGTCTTTTGGGACACCTAAAACTTCAGCTGGGCTTCAGTGCAGTGGCTGGTTTCTCACTTCTGGCACACACAGAGATGGCTCCTTGTCTATAATACTGTCAGATAGTCCATAATCCATGGGGTGAAAATCATAGTTCTGAATCCACTGACTTGCTTACAAGTAAAAAAGTCTCAGCCATGGCATTACACTTATACAGCTGGCTTCATTAAACAATAACATGATGCTAACTACTTGACCACAAACACCCTCCTTTCTGTGTCAAAAATGTAAAATAGCTAAGAGATATAAACTGGGGGCAACCTTTTGCATGTAATTGCTGCCTGCAGAGACTCAAGGTTGTCAAAATTTCCTACCTTTTATAAGGCCTTTAGTGATAACTTTTGTTTCCCAAAGAAAAAATAAATCTACCAAAGTTCCTTTGAACATTTCAGCAGCCTTTCATAGTGTTAGCTGTGATAGTAATGGTGTCACATTCCTAATAAGGATGTATATAAACTGTGCTTTAGGAGTCCCTGCTGCTTTCTTTGTGGAAATGATCTCAGATGCTTTAGGATTATTTGGCAGTAACTTCTTTTTGCACCATGATTTCACAGAGATCATCTCTGTTATCTTCTCTTCAGCATATTCCTTTGAAGGTCTAGGGAGAAAATGTGGTGCTTGAGCATTCAGTGAAACCTAGTTTGCATCTCCATCTAGCTAAAGTCTAGGCTGTCCTGTGACAGAAAATGTGAAGGGGCCATAGTGCCCAAAATTCAGCAGAAATTTTACACAGTGTTGTCCAGGCAAAGGAATAATGAGAATATGGTCAATTGAGATTTCATAGGAAGCAAAAGAGGAAAGAAAACACAATTTTTTTTCAGGACTGAATGTTATTGCTTTGCCCAAAGGGACCTCTATGGCTGCCATCCACAGCTCACAATAGCAAATGTACTCTGTGCAGTGACACAGGCAAAGGGAACACAAGTGGCTGGAGCAGTGGTAGAAATAACACTGTGCTAATGAAAAGTTTCGTCCAGGCAAATTTAACTCCCTTAGAATTAGCCTGGGTATCTCTCCACGACACATTTGTTTTAGAGTCACAGCATGTTGCAATTTTTAGGCTCTGGCAGGCTCCTATGTAGGAACTATGCCCAAGAGCCTTTATTTCATCTGCTCCAATTGGGAAGAGCATGGCAATTTCTTTTGGTTGAGACTTTGCTATAACAAGCTGAGCTTTAGTCACTGTGAGATTGGCCCTCTGTAAAGCATTCACTTGGTGTTACAACCAGAGACAACTGAGCTCCAAAAGTGAGTGCAGGCTGTGTCTACTTATTAAGTAAAGGAGCATGTGGAGAGCCCATTACTCAGTAATTGGTGCTTGCTGCCAGTTAGCATTCACCAGGACTTCCAGGATTTGTATAGACCTTACAGCCCAGAATGGCCTGGGATTGTTCTTGCCTTATTTGCTTCCACTATAATCAGCTGGTGGCTCTCTGCTTTGCAGAGCTACCAAAACCAGCTTGATCAGACTGAAAGGCACCTGGAAGTACAGGATGTCCCCAGGGAATTCATCCAGAGGGACGTGCAGGTCTGAGAGACTTTTGTGACTATGGTTGTGTTCCAGTTTTGTGAGCTTGCAGGTTTCTTCCCCTGCCATGGAAGAGGAAAATGATGATTGGAACTTGTGGTGTTAAAAATGCCTGCCTGATTAAAACCTTAAATAGGTCTTTAAAGATGAGGCCCTCATGTCATGTGACTCTTTAGGTGAGCCAAACTGCACTTTGGTATGGGGAGTCTCGAGAAACAGTGTGGTAAGTCTTTACAGAAAAGCCTATATAGACATTTGACAAAGACACAGCTCTGTGGGGTATATGGCACTTGCAGCTTTGCCGTGGGGAAACCTTTTGTTGGCCATGTCCCAACTGATGCTGCTGCTCCCGAGGAGGTGGTTTGGTGGGGTTTGGATAGGTGTCCACAGCCCCTGGCAGGGCTGGTGAGCTCAAGCAGCCCACTCTGCTACCCAGGAGCAGGTGGGCCCCGGAATGCAGGGGCAAGAAAGGGGCTCCTTCATATGCTTATTCCCTGCATAGTGTATTTATTAATTTATTGTGTTTATTTATCTATTTACAGCACAGGCAGCATTAGCCCCAGAGGCTGGCAAGGCGGCTGAATGGATGCAGACGAGCTGCTCTCCCCAAGCGGGCGGGCTCTGCCAACACCTGTGAAGTGAAAACCCGTCTGCGCCGCAGGTGAGAAAGCAAATAACGCAGGGTGCCGCCGCGGGAGTACCGCGGGCTGCCGCAGCCACGTCCGCTGCCCCCGCCACGGCGGCCCGGGGCCGGGGCCGAGCCCACCGTGGTCTCGGGGCCGAGCCCACCGCGGCCCCCAGGGCAGAGCCCCCCGGGATCGAGCCCACCGCGGCCCCCGGGGCAGAGCCCACCGCGGGCCCCGGGGCGGCGGCCCCGCCATCACCGGCCCCGCGCGCCGTTCGCCGCAGCGTCCGCCAGGTGGCGCGCTTGCTCGCCGAGTGGTGCGAGGGCGGGCGGGCCCGAGAAACACATCGCGCTCAGCCCCCCCTGCCCGCCCTGCGATTTCGGAAGCATTATAACGAAAGTGTTTTCAACTTATTATTATGCATGAGTAAAAATTCCATGAATGTGTAACATTTTCGCCTGTATTTTCCTCTTTTATAACATCATTTAAATTCCTCATTAATAATTTAGCAACGTTCTGGATTTTAATCACTTTTCTCATCCCCGCGGGCTCTACCCGCGGCAGCGCTCTCCTCCCCACCTGAAGGTGACATGGAGGCAGGGCTGGAGCCAGGGACACCCGCCCCAGCGCCCTGTCCGCCTGCAGGGTGTTTCCTTCAGCAGTTGAAAATCCAAAGTTTACCAAACCTAACGCTTGAGTAGGTCACCATTAGGGAAAATTTAATTTTTTTTTTTTAATCTGAGTTTAATTATGGTGGTATTTGTTTGATAGCTTGTTACTGTAAATAAAAGAGATAAAAGGAGCCCTTCACTCGAGCAGCTTCAGAGTTGTGAAATATGTACCTAATTAAAACTATTGGTGTAAGAGGCTAATAAAGCACATGTGCCTACTAGATGTCTCATTCTAATGAATCTCGGCTAACTTACTCTGAGCAATGTATTTTTGTGTTGGTAGCAAGAGCTGAATAATTATGGAATTTATCACGAGGTGCTCGTGAAGAACCACAGGGGTCTGTGAGGGTGAGGGGAGGGAAGGACCCGCAGCCACGGTCGGGTGCAGGGGGAGCGGAGCTCAGGCTCCCCCCAGGGCTGCCTGCCCCCTCAGGGCGGTGTGGAGCGCGGGCCGGGCCCCGCGGGCTGCAGCTGTGCGGGCGGGGCAGCCGGGAGCGGCGGGGCGCGGGGGCGGAGCGCTGCCGCTGCCCCGGGCGCTGCACCTCACCCCTGCTTTCCCCCCGTTTTCGCCTGCCGCGGCTGGGAGCGGGCCGCAGCATGCGCTCCTCAGACTCCCAAACCCAGTGCAGATGGGTTGTCTAAAGCATTTCAGATGGAGTTTTGGTCTTGTGCCAGCAGCTAATCAAAGTCTTAATTCTGGAGAATAAAAAGGCCGGGCTTTGCAAGCTTCCTCCAGCTGGTTTCTGCCGGGGATGTGGACGGCCGGCGCTGCTGAAAGCCCTTTTGCTGTGGGTGCTCCCAGCGGTGGGGCTGGATGAGCGGCCGGCACGGCTCTCACTCACCCTGGGCAGCCAGGCCGCGCCTGAGGTCACTTACCTGGTCGGGCTGAAGGGGTCAGCTTTGTACAGGCCTGTGGACAGGCACCCTCAAATCCATCGCAGTCTGACCTAGAGTGAAGGCAGGCGCGGGAAAACGCGTGTCGGGAACCCCTGCCTGAGATACGAGCCTTGCCCTTTGGAGCAGTACAGGCTTGTCAGGAGAAAGGGTATGTACCGAGAGACGCTGGGCAATAATAAAGGGGCTGGTTAAGCAAGAAAAAGAGCCCTCAGACTAGCACATATTTTTATTGCTTTTTTTGCAACAGAGCAGTGAAAACATCCCAAGGCAAAATGTCTATTGTAGGCTTTCGTGTAGTCCCCAATAACAACTATTTAAACGCTTGCACGTGTGTGTGTGTCCTGCCGGCGTCCCCCGTTCAGCGGCAGCGCGGGCGGCCGCTGGGGCTGCCGCTCTGGGCTCTCCATCCTAACCTGGCGCCCAGAAAATGTGCGGGGCCCCAGGCCCGCCGTGCCTCATCCCCCGTGAGGCTGAGGGCTTTGTGTACCGCCGAGCCATCTGGGCTTTGCTGTCTGTCCCACAGTCAGATCTGATGAGTTCAAATGACTCTCTGCAAGTGTGTGGTAGCTGCAGCTGTTGAAAGCGCTCCGGCAGTTTCTGATCTGCACATGAATTTAGAGGTTTTTTACAAGTGCTGCATCGGCAGTTTTTCTGCAGAATGAAATTTTCACTATTGCTAGTATCAGCTGGAGAGACGGGTGGAACTTGTTATCTTCCTTGCAAAATCTACCTTTTCACAGGGAAGAGATCATTTTTCATGGTTGTACAATCTGTTAATGGGGTAGACTGAGAGTAAGATTGGGAAGAACTAGTCTGTTTCTGTCTGTCCCTGACTTATTGTTTGACCTTAGAAAAGTCTCTTGGTCATTCTGGAAACCTAGTTTCTCTATCTGTATAAAAACCCCAAACAATAGTAGCTATATCAAAAGAGACAGTCATCAATATCTAGACGTGGCTGTAAAATTTCAGGGGAAGGTGTTATGTATTGCCACACAAACAGTTTCTGTTCTGCTTTCTCAAAGACCTGTAAAAATCTGGTTTTTCCTGCTGAGAGAATTTTTTCCATGTTGCTCAATCAACGATCATTTTAATATATTTTTCTGCCTTTCAGATACATCTCAATATTTGTGTCTGTACAATTTTCATGGTCTTGTATCTTGTCTCTTTCTGTATAAAATGTATGTAGTCAGCTTAAGGGGAATGCTTTTTCTTTCAGTTTCTTTGTAATTACTAAAAATATTCTTAACCTGTTAAAATATTTCTGCGTTGTCGGTATGATGTGGTACGGTATTGAAACCTCATTACTTTGCAGCAAACCTTCCTGTACATTGTGTTTACCTTCTGGTAACATTTCTAATAAGAAATCACCAACAGAATGAAGGGGATACTTGCACTGTTGGGTCCAGTGTGACTTTGCATATGAAAATATGCAAAAATAAATTACACTCTCATGTAGCTAAGAGAGAAATATAATCAAATTGTTTCTGCTGGCTTTTCTTCAAGGCAGAAAACCTGTGTGTGTTTTCTAGACAAGTGTTATTTGTACTATGTTCTGGGACCTGGCAGAAGGGATTCCTGTGGCCTGTGTGAAGTTATTTTGATTTCAGCATGACTCCACCAAGAGACCCCAGCACAGAGGACCACCCCCTTTTAGAGGGCAGTGAGCTTGGGTCCTCACAAGGCCTAGATTTGAGGCACTCTGAACCAAAGTTATGGATAGAACCAGAGCAATAAGAACCAAAGTCTGTTACTCTAACAAAGACAGAGGCTGCAAGTAAACTTTCCACCAGAAGTAGGTTTCCTAGATGTTAATAGCAGATGGCCCTCCCATCCCATCCCACAGGCTGGGGATGTCCTGACAATCCATTCCTAGTCTAACTTGTTCTCACATCACAGAACTTCTAATTTTTTCCATTTAGTAAGTATGATTTGATAAGCTAAGATAAACATGATTTTAAATTAATTTTAGGCATAAATTACTAATTCTGTTGTTCACATTCTCAGAGATGATTAATATAATTTTGTTTTTCCTTTGACACCTAAGCAAAAATCTGACATTGATTTCATTCTTCTTGTGGTAGAGAGAGGAGTGTAACCATAACCAGAGGTGACCAGTACTAGCCCTATCTGAATGTGCCTTGCAATCTCTGATTGTATGATGAATTGATGTTCAGCAGCATTTTGGTTTTCCATGCTGTACCCATAGCCATTGCCTTTATTTTGCTTTTTCCTGGCTTTATCTTGATTTTCTCTGTGAAGCCAAAGACCTGACATTGGTAGTCATGTTTTTAAGATTATCTGCTCAGGAACATCATCTCAGAGAAGTCTATTTTCACTATTTTGCACATCTGAAAGAACAGTTTGGGACTGAATGAGTTGTTGCCTGGACAAGTGTGTGAAGAGAATTGATTTAGACTAGTACTGCAGAAGGGAGCTGTTTGTGAATGGACTCAGATGCATGGAGGTCTGAGAATGATAAATGCAAGGCTTCATCCCTCTGGGTCAGTGGTCTTTGGGACAAGACAGAGAGGAGACAGAAGTTGAGGAGACACTGCTGTCTTGGGAGTCTGTATTTCAGGTCACAGTCTTGTCAGGTCAACTAAAGTCACACAATGTGAATGGTGCCAAAGCAGACTTGGCTGTGCATGAATATTTATCCTCTGTCTTTTTATTATAAACTTCGTTTTGCATTCTGACAGAGTTGTCATTACACACCTTTTTTTTAAGATCTACTAGGAAAAAAACCCAAATGTGCTTTGTTTTGTATTGCCTTAGGCAATGAGCCAAAATGTAGGTCTGAGGAAACCTTTGTGTCACCCTCTTCTTGGAACTTTCCTCCAGATCTTCTGTGTTGTACTGGACCCAGCCCTTTCCAGCTGAGCTGTGGTGACCCTAAACACTGTCCTGAGATATGTTTTGGGGCTGCTGTCTGGGCTCTGGTGCTACTTGCAGCTGCTCTTGAATATCTTCAACTGATCATCAGCTGGTATGTCTCATAGCCTTGTTTTAGACCTTGGTGCTGACTGGTGGCCCAGAGTGCCTTTCCCCATTCCCTTGAGCTTATAGATAGTTCTTTGGCAAGTATCCAAACCTAATGCACTATAGAGGGAAAGGTTTTCAGGTTTCCATGTACACACATGTGGTCAAAGCCCCAGCTCATTAAATTAGTATGTGCAGTGGAGACCAGCTACTGATTTATGTTTTCATCTACACAAGGTAAATTGGATTGAAACTTCACACTGTTTAGAAAGGAGAGCTGAGATTCTTGCTTACCTTTGAGCTCTAAATTAGCAGGCACGTGACTAAGCCTCATGGACCTGAAGAAGCTGGTTCTGAGTTAATATGATGCCCATACTGTTGATTTCACTGGAGCCTTTTGTATCAGAAACCACATGTACACAGCCTCACATTGTGAAGCAAGATTAATTTAGCTGTTGGCAAATTATGTGCTGTATAAGAATATTCTGTGAACGACTGGTATTGCAAATTCTACTGCTTAATTTTTGCAATGCAAAGTACCAGTAACAGGAACTACTGGTTTCAGCTGAATTTTACAGAAATGTGAAGGACAGACAGCCAAAATAAGGAGATAAATAGTGGAAAACTAAACAACAGGAGGCCTACTGAGTCAGATATTAAGGGCCTCAATATAAATTATAACAGGGAAGATGAAGTTAATGGCAAAAGTTTTAGAGCTTCAGACCTCCTAAAAATACAGAAGGAGTGGCCTCTCAAAAACACATGTATTTGTGATTCTCAGCTATAATTATAGGGAACAACACAGGGGTGGCTACTGAGGATATTTCCATGCTTCAGTTTAATATGTTATTTTAAAGTGTCTAAAATATCTCCACTTTTAGAACTAAAATTCTTATTCTCTCTTTGATTTGTTGTAGGAATAGCTGAAGTGAAACAAACTTCCCACGATCCACCTACCTCGAAGAACAGAACCACTCTGGTAGGAGTAAATTATTGGTATGAAAACTTAGTTTTTTGTGTGCTTCCTAACTCTACCAATTCACTTGGTGCAATTGTTCCTTACTCATATCAGTGAGATGTAGAAAGATGATATTTTTGTGCTCTCTGTATTACTGATGATAACTTTTTCCTTGAGTTTTATTCAACCTTAAGATTATATTGGTTCCAGTCTTCATGTTTATGTGTTCACCTAGTCCAAACAAATATCTTCACCAGTGCTTTTAGACACCCTTTACTAGCTGAAAACCACACCACATTTTGCTGCTTGCTCCGGTCCCTCCTTGTATCTCTGTCATCAGAAGAGGCCAAGCAAGCATTCCCTAATGCACTACAAGTAAAGCCGGCCTGGTTAGCTCATATCCATGTTCATCACCAGCTGAAATGACTCTGGCTGCCTTAGCTTAAGCAGATTAGGTGATTTGTGATCCCTTTTGCTAATGGAGCAGTATGCTGGGTTCTTGGAAGACAGCAATAAGAGCTGGAAACAGTGCCAGTGCTGTCATCTCTGAGAGGAGCTTTCCTGTAGTCTCAGGTTTTCACAGCACTCCCATCCTTGAAGCCAATCTTGCACCCCTCGACTTCCATGTACAGATATTGCCTTTATTTTTACTTTAGCTGCCAGAAGTAAAGATATATTTTGACATTTTAAATGAGTCTTCTCTGTTCAGCTTGCTCTGCCTGTCTTTATTAATTAAACTTGGGTCTTCATATTAGGCTCCTTCAGTTCATCTCCTCCAGTTTCAGCTCTTACTTTCCATTTGCCTTCATTATACTTTGCCATTACTGCACTGAACTCTTCCTCATTTCACATCTTCCCATACAATATTCAGATCTGCTATTCCTCTGTCTAATTTTACCATGGCTGATGTGAAAATCATCTTTGCTAGAGAAGCAGAAGTGAGGAGACAAACCTTTCTTCTCTTTGCCACATTTGTTCTCACTCTTACGTAAAATCCTGGCTGAAAAAGGGGCATTCTCTTCTGTGATCATAACTTCACATTCCTCTTTTTCCTGCTACTCTTCAATTTGGAAAACATTTTAATAGATTCTCATCCATGAAAACTATACTGTTTATGTTTGCAATTTTTCAATGTGCTTGGAGTTGGTGTTTTCAGATGAACGGTGTATTAAGATTTAATCTGAGCCTAGTCAGATAATATTGACCTGCAATGAAAAAGCTGTATGAATGAGATAGCAGCAGACAGCTAGAAGTGCTGAATGCCAATTGCTGACTGAAAAATGATACCCAGAATTTGGTGGTGGAGAGTAGATGGGACATTTATGAATGGAAAAGCTTTCTGATTGCTTAAATATTGTGATTTGTTTTTAAAAGTTTCTCTGTTTTTTCCAACGCTTCCAAAATTTGCCTGTGCCTGTAGGGTGGTACAGCTGCAAGCTTTCAGGAGGTGCTTATCCCTCTGCAGCAGGCTACCACATCCTGATATCAACTCAAAGGCCTCTCTGTTTTGCCACAATAGACTTCCCCAAAATTAAAACAAAGAACTGAATCTAAAACTATGGATTCCTGATGCATCTCCGTGTGCCCATTTCAGCTATATTTCCCACTGTTCACTGTTAGCAGTCATCAGGAAACATGAATATTGGTTCCAAAATCAGAATCTCCTGAAATAAATCCCTAGGTGTTACAGTATTGCCACATTGTATTAGGGACACAAACAATGGGTTAGTCCTTGCCCAAAGCAGCTTTTAATCCGGGTCATGTATATGGAAAAGGGGCAAGGGAAGGTGATTCTGCATATATCTGAGTTGCCTGGGTTAAGTGTGGTGAATTATTGTAGCAAATACATTCTAAACATTCCCCTTCAGTTTTTCACAAATTCCAAATGTGGATGCTGCTCTAAATTAAAATAAACAATTAAAATGCCTTTCTGAATGCATTTGCAATGAAATAAGTTACTGTAATTTCCCTGGGCAAGCCAGCTCTTTGGAGGGGGCAAAAGTTGCAAATGGAAAAACAAACAAACGAGTGAGTAACTGGGATGTGCTGCCAGAGAATCAGAAACAAGTCTGGTAAAAGGGGGAGGGAAAGGCTCTTGTCTGCCCTGGGACAATTTGTAGAAACCAAAATGTGGGAGAGAGTTGAAATGAAAAGGAGAAAAAAAATTCCACTGCCTCTTTTTTTTTCTTTTTTTTTTTTTTTTTTAAACAGTGAGTGAGAAAAGCCTGACTGCTGGCTGCCTTTCTTGCCTTCCAAATCTTAGAGCAGTGAGAAATGGAGACATGGTTTGGGTCAGCATCCAGAGCACGCTTCACCTGCCATGAACTGGGGATGGGGAAGCAAAGGGAAGAGTGCTGCTCTCGGAAGGCTTCCTGGTAGGGAGAATCCTCAGTATCAGAGCTGCTCCGAGCTGCTGGGGCATGCAGAGGAGCTGCAGATGGGGCTGAGAGTCCAGCTTGATACTTCTCTGGTCAGCCACCAGTTACAGCATTATCAAATGCTCGCTAGAGGTGGGTACCAAGGCTGCTAGAAGGGCTGAAGGCAAATCAGGAGGTCTGCTTTTAATGAAAAGATAGTTTTACACACAGCATCTTTCTTACTATAATGACAAAATGGGTATGAAACAGTTACACTCCAGACCCTTACTTTTTTTTTAGTGCTATTTATTTTTTTCACAACATTTAAAACAAAACAAGCAAAAAAAGGGAAGGGAACAAAAAAAGGAAAAAGAAAACTCCCTTCAGACAACAATCACCTTTTGAGTTAAATTCTCATGCTTGGTCTTAGCCCAGAGGGATTTGTCTTGAGTGAAGTTCGAAGAAAATCCTTTCAGCAGTTTCTGAGTTACTTAAATGTAACCATGGAAGTTTGGATTCAGATGCTTTTTTTTTTTTACTTATATAACTCAAAAATAGCTTTGCTTTAAAACTTTTAAATTAACCCTCCTTAACTTTTCAACTTGTCACCTATCCTACTGTATGGCTTATAAAATTTTAAAGCTAATAGTATAACAAACTCAAATAATGATACTGCAGATGTTCAAATGAATCTTGGGAGAAATAAATTATAGGAGGTACAGTGGGTTGTTACTGAAGAAAGAGCGGCTGCATGCCTTAAACCATGTGTTCTTTCTGGTCTGAAAAAGGCTCAGTTTTTTTCTACTATTAAGAAGCATAAGTGTTCTGGGTGTGGGTTTTAATACTTCGTTACACATATAAAATTAAGCATGTAAGTCCTGTTCCTTTTTTTCCTCCTGATAGCCCAATGTCAAAATATTTTCTTAAATTTTCCTGCTCTCTTTTTAACACAATCCCAATCAACAGGACACTTAAATGTCTCCTAAATATTTATGGAGTTCAAAGTCACTGCAATGCTCTGTGATGCTCTTACTGTTATTATTTTATTGCCAGCAGATTGAAGCAATGAGAGGTGAAGTGTCTTGGTAAGTAACGTTTTTTTTCCATTTTCTTTGTCCAATCTTCCTGTTGCTCTCTGATGTTTCTTCCTCTTTGTCTTCTTTCCAACATTTCTGCCTTACTTACTAGTCCCTTTCTCACTGTCTCCTATCTATCTTTCAACCATCTTTCTCCATTTATTCTTCTCCAACAATTGCACTGAAAAGAGACCACTGTAGAAATTATTTTTACTTTGGCAGCCACTTTTTATTTTTATCTTTTCCCTGAATATCTGGGATGGGTCCAGGCAGCTCTCCCCACTTTCATCATCTCTCTTCACATCCCTTGTGACCCTGAGCTCTAGTCAGCAATCTGATGTCTGCCATGAGAGCACCTCCCATTATCCAAAGCCACAATCAGACTAAGGTGTTGTAACACTGTGTGTTGCTTTACTTACCACACTTGCTCTGCCGCTTTCTAGGAACTGCACACCTGTGCCAGGTTTTTCTCACAGAATAATAATGACAGCACTGTCGCCTTTTGCACGTCTCTCCTCCTTGCTCCTGTGCCCATCTTCCTCTCCTGAGCTTTGTGGTTTGGTCTCCTGGTGCAGTGCAGCCAGGATATGGGAGACTTGTATTTAGGCTGTGCCTGAGGCAGTTTGAACTTGAATCTCTTGCCCCTTGAATTTGCACCCTGCCCAAGAGATTATCAACTCTTCTATGAGGAGCGTGACCTGAGCCCTTTAAGTGGGAAAGCTTGAGCTTGACTTTTCAGTCTTGAAGTGGAGACACTCACCTGCCTGGGGAAACCACGTCTGCCAGGGCCTGCCCCAGTCAATACTTAAATGCAAGCATGGAGGTATTCCCTGGAAGACAGTAGCAAACCCCAGGTTTCTTGCTGTCAGTAGTGCTTTGAGAACAACCACACAGAACAATCAATTTAATCCATTTAATTATTCCATATGAGCTGGAACAGCTCCAACAGGATGGACTGGAGAAAGACTCTGCTCAACAAGATCCTTTTGGAGCTGTGCTGAGCTCACTTGGCTGCCATGGGTCAGTTCCCTCATACCCCAGAGCAGCCATGGAGCTGCCTCAGCACCACTGATTTGACATAGTGAGGACATGTGGAGACTGGAGGGGAGGGAAGTGTGCTCCTCCACTCTGTTATCCACGGTGGCAGGTTTGTAGCTGTAGTTGAAACACACACCTGCCAGTGCTGCCTCAGTTACTGGTCTGGACAGGCATGGCAGCAAATATGTGGTGGAGGGAAAAGAATTCTATTAAAAGACAGGGCAGCACACTGGAGCATTACAAGACAAATTGCTTTTAAAGGTGGAAATACAATAAAAATAGACTAAAGAGTCTTAAAATACAAAATCAATGCCAAAACAGAGAAAGCCAGAATGACTTCCAGAACTCAGCTATAGGCAGTTGTCCCCCAGTATAAGCCAGATACTGTCAGTGTGTGGGAGACATCCAGGAATTTTCTTTCCTACAAAAATATTAGGAACATTATATGTTTTAACTGTAATGGAAAACTAGAGCTCTAGTGCTCAGTTCCAAAGAAGAACTCTAACCATTAGAAGTGATGTGGTACAGGGTGTGTGCGTGTGTGTGTGTGTGGCTGCTCCTTTTCTCCTCGAGATTCTATAGCTTCCTTCATTCTTCGCTTCTCTCATATTACAGAAAGAAGGTAATTTTTCCTGGCCATTTACTAAAGCTCATTAAAGGCTGAAGAGAACAAACAATGCTATTCCTTAGAGACTACCATTCAAAGTCATTCTACAATTCTCTGTTCTAATACTTGAGACAAATTAATTATTCCTTAGTGAAAAGTGTATAATTCCTATTCTTCATTTTTGGGGTGGGGAGTGGGGAATAATAATAGGAAGTTTATATCTGAGTCAAAAGCTGTCTGAGCTGAAGGGAAATGAGAAAAAATGTGTGTTCCAAGAAGAGTAAAAGCAATTACTCTAATAATAATTCTAGGGATATTAATGTCTTTTTAAAGTAAATTGCTTTCAAATAAACACCAAAGTTGAAGGCATAGGAAAGGCTGGTTTATTTATTAATCATTCCAAACGTGCATTTTTCTAAATGAACAAGTGCATGAGCAACTTCGCTGGCACATATTAAATTTAGTTAAACGGCAACTTGTAAATATCTAAAAACTTCTGTAACCAGAGACTAATTTGTTTAACGTGTTGAAAATGTTCTGTGGATGTGAGGAGCTACATATTAAACTTCAAAGCAAAATGCTCCAGAGATTACACCATCTTAAAGACTGCATATTGGAAAGGCCCTTATACATTAAACATAAAGGACTTTTAATTCTCTTCTATTTTGAATACTTGTCAATCTGTGTGACTCACGCTTAAGATTGTAAACTATCATTTTAAGGTGTAAGGTCCAAGTTGAGACCTGGACTATGATTTGCAAGGGGCTGGCTTTTCTCTTTCATCTCTATTAATTAATCCTGTTTCAGTTTGCCCAGCGTACACTTCTGTTGACATCACCTTTTCCATATACTTTAAAGAGTCCCCAGAGAGATCTACTGCAGAACAAAAACTGGACAGAGAATACATTTGGAAACCATTTTATTTCTCAATTACCAACCAAAACGTATGGAAAAGATTTACACTCTATCTGATTTACACAATAATTATACTTTGAAAGCTTAGAAATAAATGGCTTGATCCCTGAAATCATTAGTTACTATACCAAATGTAATTGGTGTAAACTAATGAGTTTACTGGATGGCTGACCCTTAATTACTGATTATAGTTAAACTCTAGCCAATCAAAATTTCGTTTACTTATAAAAGTACAGTGTACTATTAACAAGCATTACATTTCCAAGCAAGCAGCTTTATGATTAGTTGTAGCACACAACTCAAGCCTGTTCAGGGCTATCAAAAGCAGCTTTTTAATAACAGTGCACTAAGCAACCATCATTCTCTTACCTCAGCTTCTATCAGACAAACAGAAAGAAACCACATAATTAATCATCTCATGCAATAGAAATAAAGCATCTGGGCCATATCCAGGTGGGATATACCCAGCCTTTTTAGTTCAAAGAGCTGCAAGAGGCTGGGGATCTGCCTTAGGATAGGATAACTGACATGGGGAATTCTGGCTCTCTTGGGGGAGCAGTATGGGGTATGGAAATGAAATACTGATTGATTGAGTGCAGTCCCATGTGATGTGGAGAAACCTATCAACAAAATAGATTTAATAATTCCTTAAATTGCAGAAGATTTCTTGGGCAGATTCAGTATGTGGTGATGGGACATATGATTCCTGTACTGGCAATCCCAAAAATCTAGAAGTCATGATTCCTCACTATTTATTAGTTCAAATGGAGAATGTTTTGGGTTTTTTTTTTTAATAAAATGCTAAATGGGAATAAATTATTTTTATTTGTCTCTGCTTGATCTTTAAGAACTAATGTTTTACCTAACCAGGAAGACTCAAAATTCCTACTAAAAAAGTTGAAAGCAGATTTCTATATAGACCACGATTCCAGAGTTGGAACTTTAAAGAGGTACACTAAATATTTTAATAAAATCATGAGCCTTTACAATGCGTACAGTCACATCCTTAAAGATACTTAGGTAAATGACTCCAGTGATTTAAAGATGTGGAAATTCTCCATCTCCTAGATCGTTCCTGTGAATCCTAAACTTCAGAAAGGAGATGGATACCAGAAGTCACAAGCAGAATATCAGGTGCTATGGAGGTTTTAGTTGGAAGAATATGTATTTGCTGGAGCTCTGCACTCTGTGCTCTGCAGATGACCCAACAGACCTCACAGCTGCAAGGGTTAATTCTGTCATGATTGCAGGTCTCTCCTATTTCTGTTTTTCTCTATGAACCTTACCTGCTGGCCCTTTGGAACAAGTACTGTAACGCTTGCCCACTTGTTAGTATAAACATTTTCTTAAAACTCAGAAATTTAAGCATGAAGTAGTTCTCAGAATATCTGCACATGGGTTAAAGTGAAATTTTTTATTTACTGAATTCCTGTTTGTGAGATGTGTCTGGGGTCAAGAAAAGGTTAAAGTTGTTTACTGCCTTCAAGCTCTGGTCTTAGAAGTTAATTCAGAACTGTGCTTTGAGCAGCTACAGAGAGTAGTAAGTCCTTGCAGCAGTGAATTGCTGGTTTGATGTCAAGGTCCATGGGCCTTAATCATAAAATTAGTTTGTTTCTTAAGGAAACCCTAGCAGGGACTTTATGGTTATATAAAGTCATTATACTTTTTTACAACACAGCTTTAAAGATGCTGCAGAATGATCAGAGTTTGTAGGAAGGGATCATAGTTTTTATTATTTGTGGAGTATCCTCAAGCTGTCATAGCTACAGCACTGCCACTTGGAATAGCTGCTTCACAGTTCAAAAGAAAAGACAAAGGATTTGTTGAAGCCTAAGTCAGGCAATTAGGGCATATCTGTCCAGAGAAAGCTCATTGAATTGAATGGATTCCATGTACTTCCTGACAACTGACTCCAGTTTTGTAGGATCTGTATATTTGGGGCAATCAAGGTGTTTTATTACAATTCCACAAGAGCAGATAGAGGGCCTATGAAGCTCTACAAGCTCTGCTTTTCACAGTTCTCTGCTGGAGAATTTAGGGGTGAGTAATTTTGAAAATCATGGAAAAGGAGGAAGGCATATTTTCCAAAACCTTGAGAACCTGTCAATGCAAAGACAAAGGAAACACTAGACTACACAAAAACTTTGCTGTCCACCCTCTGCACAGCAGTGCTGGTAAGAACAATGCTGCTATTTCTGAATTCTTAACACTAAAACAACAACCTCCAATGCAGAAGGGAGACAAGAACCATTGTTTTAGGAGGAGGGGAGCACACTAGAGACAGGTTCACTCTCCCCAGCCTGCCATCCCTGCGGCACGGAGGAAAGGGGGAGCTTCTGGAATGACTGGTGGAACAAGCACCAAAGGGCCCCACTTCCCTCCTTTTCTGTAAAGCCTGTATAACTCTTTCTGTGAAAGAAAGCATCAAGCCCCATCTTGTTCATGGAAATACAACATATTTGAAAGCCGTAGTTAATGGATAAACTGTTTTCTGATTGGATGAGCCACACAATAAATCTCTTCCCAAGCCAAGTGCAATGCAGCTTATTCAGTTACAGTGAAATGAGCCACTGTCACTTTGCTGCACTTGCATACACCAGGCAAAATTCTTCCATCTTCATCAGTCTCTTAGTGAAATAGAAATAAAACAATTTTAACAGAATGGTGTCACTGGATCTGTGGCACCTGCTTTAAAAATAAATCTCTTAGCTTTGTCTTCACCATTACTTTCAATAAATGTCCTAGCATTGCCACAGCATTTATCTAGCAGCAGGAAACCATTATCCTATGACAACAATCTATTCCATTAACATTAGCTCTTAATTGTAAGATTGTTTATAAGACAGGAAAAGCTACTGAATCATAGTAGAATGATAAAAAGAGTTATGGTCATGGAGTATAGTAGTCCCTCCAGTTATGAAAAATAACCTAGGAGTAGAAAGCTATATTTTTATATGAAAAATAATGTAATATTCTTATGCAATTTAATGTTTTTAAATAATGGATTACATCAGGAAGGTAGCTATTAAAGAGTTAATGTTAAAAACTGTTAATAAGAAACTCTTTCTTTGGTAATGGTATGGCTGTAAAACTAAATAAAAGCCTAGAAACTCTCCTTCTTCATTTTATCAATGCTGCACCAAGCCAGAGAAATCATAATAACAGAAGCACATTTGTCTGGTGGAGTGAACAGAAGAAATGTTGCAGAATTGAGATACGAAGAACCTCACTGCAGAATAGAAGGAGAACTGTCATTCTGATTCTTTGTCATTATTGTTTCATGTCCAGTTAAGTGAACTTAAAGTGACAGTTGTGTCATAACTGCAGGCATCTATGTAAATTTCAAATCAAATACGATAGAGGCATTTCTGCCAGACAGAAGTCACCAGGCTGCTCTTCCTCTTCATTTTTGTAACCCTCCATTTTCTCATGCCATTGCTGGTAGCCCTTAAATTAAAAAGACAACTTCAAGAGGGGATCTCTGTGATCCGTGGGTTTCAGTGCTCAGCCTGTACCTTGCTTTCTTTCAGCTTTTTGAAACAATGCCCAGTGTCAAATTTCCACCAGAAGCAGTCACCACAAACATCTAGATGGATTAGCTAAACCTGTGCCTTCCCATTAATGATGTATCACACAAGACCCTGTGAAGTTTTAGGTTGAGAACGTCCCCTGAAGACCTACAGAGAAAACAGCTCAAGCAAATGTTCCTGCATTGGTTTACTGTAGCCCAAGCCAGACGTCTTCTCTGTGAATAGAGCAAAATAGGCAGAAAACATTGGTCATGGACTTTTCTGTACATTACAGCATTGTTCAGAGATCATGGGAACTTCATAAAGATATCAGACGTACTTCTCCATTGCAATCAGCTACATGTAAATAATTAATTTCCTGGAAACACTCAGATATTCTAATTACACAGGACTTGCTACTGGACACACATCTTTGAAAATAATTTCAGTGCAATTATAAAGGTATTTTGTGTGGATAACACCATGAAAAAATACTAAACATGCTATTTATTCACTCAGGGAAAATATACTATTTATTTTTTTCTGCATATTTAAAGTTACTTGGCTAATTAATTAGATAATAAAAGCTAGAGTTAAGTTTTCATTTTTCATTGCAACACATTGCATAAATGATAATGTTATAAATGTGTACCTCTGCATTAGGTAAGTGCATTTTGGTCAGCTGATTGAGTCAGATTTTTATTTTAATTCCTTTCCAGTTGATCTTTTTTTGTAGTGTAAATTTAAAGTAGCATGGTGACTACTTTTACCTAGAATTTGGGCCTTCCAAACAGCACCAAATTGTGCTGTCCCGCCCTTCCATTTGTTACAGTGACTAGTGAAAAGAGGCAACATATTAATGCCAGTCCTATAAAAGTATCTGTGAAGAAAACATTTTTTTACCCCAAAGGGTAAGTTCTATATGAGTTTATATTAGGTATTTGTCAAAGGACTTTTTTTTCCCTGTTAAAGATGGAGTCATATGAATCATAAAAATATTAATATTTGAGACAAAATATCACTACAGGTATGTCACCACAAAAATCAATTGTCAGTATATGTTTAAGAGTAGCAAATCAACGTTAACTGATTTGCCTAAAAAATGCCTATAGACTGTGGAATGTAAAGCCCTCCTTCAAAATTCACATAGCATGTCCAGTTTTTTTAAATGAACTTGTTATTACATACACATATTCTAGAGGCCTTTCAAGAGTTTCAATTTTAAACAAAAATTATATGTAAATTCAAAGTCTGATATCTTGCCTGTAGTCACAGAACCCACTTGCAGGACTTGCTGCTACTGCTGGTTTGTGGTAATGCATCAATTTCTCATGAGCTCAGGACAAATTGGTGAACATAATTTCAGCCACATGATGTCATTACAAATACAGCCTTAGCTCTTTCAAAAGTGGACTTTATTGTTAATATAAATATATATACGTAATTACTGACATTTATATTATTTGGCTTCTGTCCTAAGTTATAGATACAGTGATGATAAAAGGGTCTTGCCAGCCCTTACCTAAGCAAACTGTGTTTACTAATTACCTCCCATGGTTCTGGGTTCCTGTAAATAAAGTCACACATGTATTTATAAGCAAGTTAAAATCTATACACATATTTCTAAACATAACTTATCTTACTCTTTTGGGCAAACAGTACTGTCTACTGCTCAGAAAAGAATGCTAGGAGTGAATTCATCCAGGATTCTTCCCAGCTTCTGCCAGGATGTGACTCTGCCGTATCACTGGATATCCAACTTAAATACTTAATCCAGTCACATTTTTAAATTGATTGAGGCCTGAACCAGAAGATCCTATGTGAGTAAAAGGATGCATTACTTTAAAATAAGGAATGGCTGTTGATTTTTCATTGCTGTTTCTGGACAGACTGGGGTCAGAGGGTTTGTTTTAGAAGTTTGTTTGTTCAAAAGGTGTAGTTGCAAGACACATGGATTAGCAAAGTGCCGCATGGAAGATCTCAGAACAGCAGCCTCAACATTTCTCCCTAATGAGGAAAGGAAAAGTCCCTTAGGTATGCACTACTCAGGGAGAGAACCTAGAGGTCCCATAAGAATGCAGTATTTAGGGAGAGAACCAAGACTCTTTTCCTGAATGGAGAGATAACTCCGATGAATTCTGGACTACCTGGTATCTTAGGGGAACATCTAGGTTTAAGAATTATTTCGATTCCAGGCTGTAACATTTTCCAGACATTCAGATTGCAACTACTAAGCCAGCAATTTTATGCTTTCCCTTCCCTGACTCCAACAGTACTGCAATATAAGCAGCCAGATTTTCTTCTGCATTGTGTTTTTTATCCATTCAGCCAAAATTAACAGTCTTCTAGGATAATGTATGCCAAGTGAATTTAAATCTTGTGGACTCAAATCGACCTAAAGTTGATGGATACATTCATGCCTACTGCTGAAATCTACCAATTACACAGAACTATGTTAACTTACCATAGAAACATCTCATCTAATAGCACAGATGATGTTGAACTAACTAATTACATTATGGCACATAGACAATGAAAAACATAACGAAGATGACAGCACAGCAACAGCAGATGCTGCACAAAAGAAAAATTAGAAAAATATTGCTCTGCAAAATGCTCTCAGTTGAGATTTCCTCTGTTAAAATTAATCACAAAAATTAGTGATGATCAGATTTCAGAAAAATATATGAACATTGTAATGCAATTTGGAAGACATCATTAAGCCATTTAAAACTCTGCTCCTTGAGAAGGTAATTCCTGTTTTTTGTATCACTCTCATTTTTAAGACTAGTAAACATTTTAGTGCCTGTGGCAGAGTTTCTTGGTAGAATATCTTTTCCAATGAGGAGAGGTCCTAATGGCTCTCCCAGAGTCTGAATTTGGTAGCTTCCAGCCATTACAGGCTTAGATAATTAGACAGTGTAGATTTTATTTGAGCTTGGCATTTGCTCTGTTCTTGTGCTCTTAACTGTCAGAGAGCTAAAATATCAGTGATTGTTGATTATCTGTAGCATGCCTTGTTGCTTTATATATTTTAAATTGTACCAGATCCTACATAACAAATCTAAAACTGCTGAATACGTTTAAATGTAATATGTACATGGAGATTACATCCAGATGATATATTTCATAGATCTATGCTAAAAAAAAAATTAACCATAACACTGGTCCTCTCCCCTTTCCCTGTGGAAGCTTTCCATGAGTTCCCCAAGTCTGCTTTAAGCAGACTCTCAACATATCCCAGTCTATGGAGAAACATGTAAATAGAATTTTCTCCTGTGTTTAAATCATACCTGTGGTGCCATTCAAATGTCGATATTTTATTTCCTATATATTTAGAATCAAAATATATCTTCGCTATCCTACGCTTTCCCAGGTACATTTCTCCCAGGTAGACGATTTTCCTTTCAGTTCTGACTGACGGCTGGCGCCCGGCTCCGCGCCCAGCGCAGGCCGGGGCTGCAGGGCTGCGGGAGCCCCCCAGGTGGCGATGTGGCTAAAGCGCGCCCGGGCTGCGCCGGCCGGGCCGGGCTCAGCGCCGGGCTGTCCCCGGGCGGGCGGGCAGCGCTCCTGCCGGGCGCTCGCTGCTCGGGGGGTGCTCCCGGGAAGAGTTCGCTGTACCTGTGCGGGGCACCGCGTCTACGGTAGCCGCTGGCAGGGGCAGGTTTAATTTTGTTGTCTCGGACATCGGGGGGGCTCATGGACTCGTAGCTCGGTCACGCTGCCATCACCACGTACTCGACGAGGCAGCGAACGTGCCCGCGGGCGGCAGGGCCGCCCTGCCCTGCCCTGCCCGCGGCTCCCGTCGAGCGGGGCCCGAGCGCTGCTGCCGTCCAGCGAGCGCTGCATTGGCTGCTGCTTACGTCAGCTACGAAGTTTCTCTGTCCTTCAGCAGATGCCGGCAGTGTGCCACTGAGGGGCTCCGCCGCCGCGAACGGAGCGCGGCCGTGTGCGCGGGGTGACAGCGGGGTGCGAGTCCCCTGTGCCCGGCACGGAGCTGCGCCGCGGACAGCGCCCGCATTTCGGAGCACTGTGTTATTCCGGGGTGTGCTCCAGCGATTCACGGCTCTGCTTATCCTGTGTGCTGCACTTAGGCCTCACAGGTATGCAGTTAATACGTAGTGGGTTTTTCACAGTTTTAAGTGTCTCCACTGAACATTACTTCTTCGGATTTGCCGTCATCCCCGGCAAATCTGAGGGCATTTGAGGGCTTCTCCCTGAGAACTGCAACTGTCTGCCCTGCTGACGAGCGGGGCCGCCGACTGCGAATGCGGCTGCTTAACCCACTGAAACCTCCGCTGGGGCGGCCACCGCGGGCCGTGCCCGCCCGAGTCCCGCAGCGCAGCTCCCGCAGGAACGTGTGACACCCGGCGGCTCGACGCGGCCCCTCTGCTCGCAGGGCCAGCCGGGCACGGCTCGTCGCCGCCTCTCCCGCTCCAGCGCGGGATCCCAGCACAGGGTGCGGGCACCGGGGCCGGACGCGGCAGCGGGGGGCGCCACGAAGGCGGCAACCAGCGGCTGCTGCGGCCGCGCCTCCCCTCGGCGCCTCCACCAGCCCGGCAGGCCGGGAAAGGCTCCGACGGACATCGCTCCCCGGGCGGAGCGGGCCTGCCCTCGGGGACAGCCGGGGTGACCCCTCGCCGCCAAGTTTCTCAACTGGCGGCCGGGAGCTGGCGGGCGGGGCGAGGCGAGGCGGGATGGACGCTGCCCTCACGGCCGCACGCCTCCCCTCAGCGCCGGGCGGACGGCGCGGCCAGGGCTGCCCACCTGACTCCCTCCTTCCTCTCCATTCCCCTCCTCCTCCTCGCCCCCTCCCTTCCTCTCTCTTTTTTTTTTTTTTTTTTTTTTTTTTTTTTCTCCCTCCCCTCTCACTCATTCCTTTGTCTTCCCGGGGATTGGCAGGTTTTATTATTCCGCCTGAACAAGCCGGGGGCGGATTGGCTGCGGCGGGCTGACGAGGGCGCCGAGCCGGAGTGTAGTTGGGATTCTGCTCTGTCAGTAACACATGTGTGAGGGCAGCGGGCACACGCGCACCGTGCGGGCACACACGCACTTGCAGCCTCACGCTTAGACGGGCACAAGGGCCGCCCCCCGCACCCCGCCAGCGCCGCCGCCGCAGGATCCCGGCAGCAGCTCCGCGCCCGGCCCCGCTCAAACTCGCTGGCTCCCGCCCGCTCCGCCGAGGCGCTCCGGCGGGCCGCGGCCGGCCGGCTCCGCGCCGCGGGAGGCTCGGGAGCCGCCGCAGCCCGGAGAGGGGGCGGAGGTGGGGGAGCGGGGGGGAAGCGGCACAAAGTGAAGCCACATTGCCAAACTTGCCCGGCGATTGCAGCATCGAGCGGCGGCGGCGCCCTGCGTGTGCGGCTCAGCGGCGGGGACCGAGCTCTGCAGCTCCCCTCCCGGGAAGCGGGAGCTGGAGGAAGGACCCGGGCAGACGCCTCTCATAGCAATATCTATATTTTTCCAGCCTGGGCTGCCCCTTGCCGGGCGGAGGGCTCCCTCCAGCCGGCGAGAGGGCGAGCGCTGTGCTTATTTCTTTGCGAGAAGACCTCCTCAGGCACCCCGAGCGGCGCTCCCCGGCCTTTTGCAATATAGAGGGGAAGCAGGTAAGAAGTGCGGTCGCTCCCCCGTGTCTCGCAGCATTCGTGTGCGCGGTGCCCGCCCGCCGCCGCCGTCCCGCTGCCCGCCGGGCGCAGGGGTGCGGAGCGGGGCGCCGCGGACCCCGGGCATTGTCGCGGCCCCCGTACAAAGCCTGGCGGCCGCCGCCGGAGCGCCTTCCCTTGCCCCCCTTCCCAGCTGCCGCCGGGAAAGGGCTCTGCCTGCCTCGGCTGTGAATGGAGGGGACGGGGGGGAGGTGGTGGGTGGGGGGAGGCTGGGGCACCCGCTTCCCCTGTAGTAAACACTGTTCTGAAACAGTGGCAGAAAAGATCAAAGTGAGCTCTCTATTTCTCTCCTCTCCGGTTCCCTTCCTGCCCCACACACAGTCTTTTGTTTCAATCCAGGAGAAAATCGGTGAATCACCTAATTAAAACCAAGACATGAATTAAGCATCCATTTTTGTACTACAAATTTCCAGCTCTCCGCTTGTCCCTCCCTTGGTCTCCATTAAAAAAGCGCCAGAGACGCTGTTAAAAGGGGGGTATTTTGCCTCTAGCTTCTAGCTCTGCTTTCTATTTCACTGACTCCTATCCCAGGACCAAAATTGCTTGGCTCTGTAATTACTAGAGTAAGCCTATTTAAGTTAAAAGCTTTCCCCCCCCAACTCTAAATGAAACTTGATGAGGGCCCGTCCTTAGTTATCAAGGGAGTCACTTTCTGGTCAGTCCTCTTGATTCATCTTTTTAGATTTAATCAGCATTAAGGTATTGCTTGTCCTTAAGAGCTTTAGCTTAATGGGGTTACTGGATGGTTTTCTCAGTGTAACGTTTCCCATTTTATATTTATACATATTTGTCTTCGACAAAGACAGGTTAAGGTGGTGGCATGGGGCCTTTTTCTTTCTTTTAAGAAATCCGAAGTGATTTAAAGCATAGGAAAACGGTTTAAAGACTCGGAGCAGGAAATGCAGATTCATTAGGCTGTAGCTGGAAACTGTAACAAAAGGCAATTCCTTGAACAAATGCATCAGAAATCAATTTACATAAAGGTACACGATGCGTTCGGATAAATGCAATGCTAATGGCTTTTAGAGTGGTTTTCTTTCCAAAGTCTCGGGGTTTTTGTTACAGCTTAATTGGTGCAGTTCTCCTGGTTTATTGTGCGGTCACTGGACATACCTCCAGGTACTCTTTCTGAGGAAATGTGTGTTTAAATAGGCCTCAGTTCTCCTCCTGCAGCCGAGTTGGGCCAGTGTCAGGAAAAGTTCGTCCTCGCTGCTCTGGACGTATCAGTCTGAAGGTCCTTAGCAGATAGCCAGATGCCTCGGCATGAGCACATACGGCTTACAAAGGACAAAGACAAAACATGCTGCTTAATTGGCAGTAAATAACTTGATCTTTTTATAGTATAAGTGACTAGAGGAACACCGGGAGTTTATTGGACCCTGGATTGAAGGCAACAAATTAATCGGTTTAGAGTAAGCTTTATGAATTGATTCCTATATTATCTCTCGGTTGTCCTGCTTGCATAAAGCATTTATTAGAAAGTGAAAAATGCCCTTAGTAGCAGTTTCGGGGGCGGCCGGAGTAACCGCAGCCGGTGCGATGCACTTCATTACTGCTTTCCTAGGGTCGGTAAACTTTTTTTTCTTCTTTTTTTTTTTTTTTTTTTTTAGTAACAAAGCTTTAGCATTTAAACTGCTGATCAAGGGCAGATTAGCGAGACAAAAGTTGAGTATGTTTGTGTAGGAAGTTAACAGGCGTCCTAAAGTTCAATGATCTATTATTCGGGCCAGTGTCCTCAATCTGGAGTGTTTTCTTGGGATGTTTTTAGTTCTCCAAAATTAAACTACAGAAAATAAAATCTCAAGGCCTCGAGGGCCAGTCCGAGCCCCTCGTTACCGCCCCGAGCCTGCAGAGCCTCTCCTAGACTGAAAAACCAGTTTCACAACTTTTTTTTTCTCCCCCTCCACTCTTTACACACTTTTTTTCATAAGCAAAACAAACCCCGGGACTGTTCCTGACTTGCGAGCTGCAGCTGCACAAGCCCGGAGCGGGGGGGCGGCGGCTGCGCTCGCTCTGCGCCCCGCTCCCGCCGCTCCCGCCAGCTGCGCGGCCGCGCCCCTGCCCGCGGCCCGGCCCGGCCCGGCCCGCTCGGCGCTGCCCCGCTCGGCGCTGCCCCGCTCGGCGCTGGCCCGGCCCGGCCCGCTCGGTGCTGGCTCCGCTCGCCGCTGGCCCGGCCCGGCCCGGCCCGGCCCGGCCCCGCTCGGCGCTGGCCCCGCTCGGCGCTGCCCCGGCCCGGCGCTGACCCGCCCCCGCCCCTCTCTCCGCGCAGGCCATGGTGAACCCCGGCGGCAGCGCGCAGCCGCCCCCGGTCTCGGCGGGCTCCCTCTCCTGGAAGAGGTGCGCCGGCTGCGGGGGGAAGATCGCCGACCGCTTCCTGCTCTACGCCATGGACAGCTACTGGCACAGCCGCTGCCTCAAGTGCTCCTGCTGCCAGGCCCAGCTGGGGGACATCGGCACCTCCTGCTACACCAAGAGCGGGATGATTCTCTGCAGAAACGACTACATCAGGTGAGGCGACGGCCAGGCTGGTGAAGACAGCTTTCCCCCTTTTCTCCTTCAGTTTTCTTTTCCTCCCCGCCCCCGCCTTTATTTCTCGTGGTGGGTGTCTGCAGGGCAGAGGGGTAGGCTGGCTCAGGATGGCTCCTTCATTAGGAGGGAGAGACGTGCGGGTGCGGATGTTAGCACCTAGCCCAGGGCGAGTTGCGACTGCCAAGTGGAGGAAAGAGTTGGGGGGGGCGGGGGGCTGAACGACGACTGTAACTTTAAAGTGGTTTGTCAGCACAAAACAAGTCCTAACTAAAAATAAACAGCAATCAGAGAGGCTAAATTAATCTGCTTTGTTGTAGTGTTGAAGGAGAAGTGTGCATATCTGAACAGTAAATGTTAAAATCGTAGGGTTTAAATAAGGCTTTGGCAGAGGTGTTAAATAATGAAATGCCTGCCTTTAGTATCTGATTAATTATGATATTTACATAAGCACCTTTAAACTCCTTTGAGTGGAAACAGAATGACTCATTTTCTATTCTCCTTGTGAAAGCGCTGATTAACCATCAGTTGGAGGGCCATGGATTCTACTTACAGCCAAAAAACAGTGGTATGATGTTTGTCTCAGCATTGTTACAGAGAAGCTTTGAACCGATATTTCTCTTAACTTCCAGTGTAGACAATGCAGGAGATAGCAGAGGAGGTATATGCTCTTGCCCTTTATTTCTTATCTCTTCCTCTTTTGAAGCTCTTTGCTTTAAATGCCACAGATTTGGGTAGGGGGAACTAAGCCTCACTAATCTCACATCTGTTGGGGTACAGTAAGATTATGCAGAGTATCCCTTCCAACAATTTTCCAATATAATTAATAGAATTCATGAGGTCAGGTGCCCGTACGATCTTTTCAGGTGAACTCAAGCTACTTAAACTCATTAATTTAAAAGGAGGCATTTTGAAGGATTACACATTTAATTTGAGTAAATGGTTTGATAGACTGATGCACATGAATGCTTCAAGGAGGTGTTCTGTTTCAACATTCAGTAATTAAAAAAAACAACAAAAAAGCCCCATACCTTCCCAGCATCATAGAAAAGCTTAGTTAAAACAAATTGTGTTCTGTTTAAACGCTTCTGGCTCCTCATTAATAGTAAATGTCAAGAGTTAACCCAGGATTTCCCTTCTTTCTGATGGCCAAGATGCTCCACTTTTTTTAATTTCTGAAGAAAAAAAATAACCTACCAAAAGCAGCCATCAAATGTTACAAGTTTGGTTATGTTGGAAAACTCAGGTTTGAGAAGATGCAGATTGTGCACAGGGACCTCCTAGTTAAGATTTGGTTACTCTGATAGTGCAGTCTCTGACCTGGTACGTGGCGGTGGATTCATGTAGTTAAGTATGTTAAGTGGGTCCTCTGCTATGCCCAAGGAATTGAAGCCTTAGCTTTGCTAGTTTCAGAGGTATTTTTAGAGAGAAATGGTAAAAAAATCAGCACATTGTGGGTGCACAATGGTGCTTTTTGGTCATCATCCTAAGCAGCAAGCCTAAGTCTGGCAGAATAGTAATTAAATAGAGCAGAACAGCGTTAGGGAAAGAGTCTTGTTTGAAGTGGGAAAATTGACACTACTGTTGAGATGCACTGAATAGTAGAGATTCATCACTTGACCAACACCATCAAACAAACCCTCATGTCTGATTGCTACTAATTAAAAAGAGAAGATGCGTCCACTGTGTCCCAGAGGCAAGTTCAGGCAAGCTTATCGCAGTCCTCTGGTTTTGTGTTGCCAAAAATTAATACTTGTTTATTTTAATGTAGGCAATTATGAATAGGATGCTTTATCAGATGAGGGGTTTGAATTGATCTCCTTGTCCGGTCTCCTGACTTCTCTTTACATCTGTGTAATTTGACTTGCAAAAATAACTCTGACAGATGCTTGCTGAAACTTGAACCGGACACTGTACACTCAAGGTGGGGTAGGATGGCCTGGCACTGCCAGGGCTGAGTTAACTTGGAGCTTTCTTGCTGGAAATGGACTTTGCAGGCTACCTCGTGGGTCACGCTGGCAAGCGCTAAGCCCTCGCCCTTGTAGTGTTCGAAATGGTGACATTTGGTTGTGGAGGCAATGCCGCTGACAGCGAGTCTCTCCAGTTCCTCTCTACCATCCTTCTCCCCTCTTCGTTTTCCGGCGGCGCGTTCTCTTCCCCAGGCAAGAGCCACGGGCACAGTTCTCAGCCGGAGATGCGGGGCCCGCTGGACACCACTGGCAAAATGGGAGAGAGGATTGATTGGCCCGGCAGGCGCCAGGTGAAAGGGACTTGACTCCTTCGGGCCAAGACCACAGGGCCATTTATTAATCAGCTTTTTAGCTGTCTCAGGCTGTATGTGGGGTTTTTTGTTGTTTAAACAACACAACGCTCCCCTTTCCCTCCCTCTCCCCCCACCAAATCCCGAAAACAAATTGGCCGTAGAGCTCCAGCTGCAGCTTTCATTGAAGGCCAAGGTTCCTGGGAAAAGAGGGAGGTGAAAACCCCGGTCCGTTCCCCTCCCTCCCCATGGCGAGCTGCGCGCTCAGGGAGAGGAGTGGAGCGCAGCCCTCCCAACCTTGAGATGCCAGATAAAGCAACAGCGTGGCAGCGAATCCGCACAATTAAAAGCTTTAATTAGTGTCTCCTCCATTTTCTCTTAGTTCTGATGGGTTTTATCTAATGAGATCTGGTCGCTGGCTTAGATCTGCTCGGAATGACGTGTCCGAAATGAATGAGAGCCGCGTCGCAAACAAAACATTTAATTAACAAAATTGGCCTCTAAGAGAGAGCAGGGAGTGGTGGGGAAGGGGGAGAGGGGAAGGCAGCCCGGGCGCCTTGTAAAAGGGCAGCGCCCGGCGCCCCTCCCCGGGCGGGCGCTCCGCTCGGCTCAGCGCAGCGGGGGCGCGGGCCCGGGGCGGGGGTCGGCCGGAGCGGGCGCGCCGCACTGAGGCCGCTGCGGGGAGGGGCCGCGGGCAGCCAGTTCATTTCCCTGGTAATCAGCGGCAAGCTGCTATATTCAGGGAATGCTGTCCCTTTAATTGAACAGGCTAGGTAATTAAATGGCACTTTTCCAATAGGACGTGCTAGGTAAATCTAATAGTTGGTTATTTAATATCACTTTGAAGTCTGCCCACTCAAGCACAATGACAGCACAGGAGCATGTGAACTATTAGCTAGGAAAAAAAAAAAAAAACAGGATCTCAAAAATTAATTAAATCGCATGCAATTTAGGGGGAACGTTTATCTTGATTTGTCATAACAGAATTAATTCAAGGCCTCCAATTCACTTGGGGGCAGATCTGTTACTCTGAATTAACCAAGCGTAATTTGGCTGGTTTTTTTTTTCCCTTTTTTTTTCTTCCTCTTCTCTAATGCAGCACTTGCCATTATGCACAGCCCCCCTTTTAAGTATCAATAGCTTCTGGTGCTTTTAAGGTGCTTGGTCTCTAGTTATTCTGAAGTACCTTTAATGGACTTGGCTTCAGGCATAATTTCTGTGTTGCCTTTCTTTGTTACATTTAATATAGCTGGTGCAGAATTTAGATTAAATGTGGGGAATGTACAAAAACACTGATTCTTTCTGGATCAGTAGGTCTGGATGTGCATTTCTCTTTGCTAGGGCTTGGATATGTGTATGTGGACACAAATGTGCACGGTGTCATGCAAGAATCAGAGTGCTTAAATCTATCTCCACGATTTTGAAAGCAGTGGAACCTTACTTTGCTAGTACAAGTTGCTAGAGATGTGTTTCTGCTGATTCTGAATTTTGAGCAGCAAGATGGGAAACTGGGTTGAGAAGATTTCTTGCTGCTTTCATTCCCACTCTCCTACAGAAAGTTCTGAAAAAAAAACCCACCAGCAAAAAAAAAAAAAAAAAAAACAAAAACCACCCAAAAAAACTAGAAGCATTTGGGGGTGTGGGGAATGCTGCGTTGGAACCACACAGTAGTTAATTTAAGGTGGCTCAGTAAAATGCTGCTAAGTGTAGAAGAGCTGCCTTGTCCGTAAAGGGAACCTCTTGATGTTTGTGATTGATTGCATTGCCCAAATGTTGAAATATTAATGACCTTCTTGGACTGAGGACCCAAAGAGGAAACTGAAACCAATTCTGTCATCACAATTAAAGAGTCCCCTGGCTTTAATTAGCCTGACCTGGGGTATCTCTACCCATTGCTGCAGTTAAAGAGAAAAGAGCCCATTAAAGTCCAGTCTGAGACCGATAGCTACTTAATTGAGCACCTAAAGCCTCAAGCCTTTTAAATCAAATACTGTCCTGGACAGTCCCCCTGGTTAGATAATTAGCTCTCCAGCTTCCCAGAAACCATGCAAAACAACTTTTTCAGTAAAGAATAGTTAATGTGGAAGACTTCCTTTGCTGGTAAGGAGAAATAACATTTTTTTTAAAAGCTAAAACTTCTTCCTATTAATGGCATTACAGAACAAAACCATTCATAACAGTAGAGATGGAAAAATAAGTTTAATTTTGTTGGTAAATAATAATAAGCAGCAGAAAGGCATTCTGAGTTTGTAAGTAATTTTTAGGAATTTTAACAGGAAATTCAGCTGAAGTGGCTTTCCAAAGTAGAGTTGTTCTGGGAGCACGCCTGGGGAAAACTTAAGATGTGTGGAAAGCCTCGGGATTAGTTTGACTCCCATTATTAAAATTCACAGACATTCAAGGTGTGGGACCCCTCTAGTTCAGAGAGAATAGTATAACGAATGCTTAATGAAGACAAGTAGTGCAATGAGATCCGCATTCTGAAAGCCGTGTTTTTAGTTGGGTGGTGCAGTTGTACAGGGGGTAGAGGGGGGTTGTGAGAGACAGCTCACCACGTTCAGATTCTCCTGGACAACTGATGTCATCTGTCCATCTTTACCCTTCTAAGCAGCAATGCCCTTGCTGCCATCTCCTTACTCGGGATTGTTGGATCATTGCTCTAGAAGCGTAGCAGCGCCTTTCTGCCTCCTCTCACAGTCCTTCCCGTGCACCATCTCTAGTGCCAACGTCATTCCTAGTAATGATGAAGGAAGAAAAGTGCATGTTGAAATGCTGTGAAGTAACCTCGGTATATCATGTACCTATTCTGAACTGGTCCTGGTTTGGAAGATGCCCCAATAATGGACCTTTAGTTTGCAGGCAGTTTAGTCCCTTTGGCGGGGAGGTCTTGACAATGTGTTAGTTCAGCTTTCCCTTTGTAACCGCTGTGATTCTGCAAGAACGTGTCAATGTGTCGTGGATCTCAGACTAATTAGTTTTGAAATGGAGTTTTGATTGAACTCTTCAAATCGATGCTGCTGCAAAATTTGTTTCTCAGCTTCCTATTAAAAGCCATCTTAAGGGGCAGTTTTACTACTCTCTCTGTCGTTCAGTCGATACATTTAATAACAACTTACAGGCTATTTTCAATAAAGTGGCGACAGCAAATTAGTAGTTTGAACATGACAAGCCTCCTCTGCAAGCTCGGATTCTGAAAATTCAAAGCAATTATTTTTATACAGAGGCACACTGCAATCATTCAGATTATGGGTATTCTGTTGTAATGTGTGTCCTAGGTTGACACGAACGGAATTTTATGACTTTATTTGGACAGGAAGGAGATGCAAATATTAATATTTATTATGACACCAATACGCTAATTTGTAAATCCTATTGCTGTGTTTTACATCGCACAGAAAAGTGGGTCTGTGACCCTGCCAGCTAGTTAAATTTCCTTTTTTACTGCAAAATGAATTGTGGTAGTCTTTATAAATATTTGTGTCTATTAGAGACTCGTGCAAAAGCAAATAAAGGTTTTTCTAATTCTAGCTAAGGCAGCCTGTAAAAGTAGAACTCAATAATCATTACTGTATTATATTTTGAATCGATGCATTGTGCCTTTAAATGGATTTGAAGAATTATGTATATATTTTTCTTCACCACTCTTCTGCCTATTCCCCCCTCCCCCCACTGCGTGTGCCCCCCCCCAATGGCAGATGTTGTGGTCTCATTTGATTGCATAGGAAAACTGCAGTGATACAGCAAACACCCAGAGAGATATGATGACAAATGGGTCCAGATCCCGGTAAATTACTTTCTGCTCAAATCGAAATTTCATTCAGTTTGTTGCTAGCAGAGATGAAGTAATCTAAATTGTGGACTCAGGAGCAGATAGAGGGAAGTTGGAGCAAGCATTTCATTATCAAGAGAGAGAGAAGGTTAGGATGAAAGAGATGAGCAGAGGCAAATCTAAAGTGTTGACACCATGATTGAAAAGGTTAACCCATACACATTATATATCAACCTGGATAGCAGAGAGTTTCTAATGGAAACTCTGCACTGATGGAGGTTTACTGGAGTTTCAATACACTGAGCATGATGTCTTCTTAGATATACAATCAAATCCTCTTAACCCTTTTGATGACTCATATCTCAAGATATGATTAAAGTACAAAAGAGTTCTTCATATAATTTCAAGGACACAATGCATTTAAACTCCAGTCATGAATTGTATCTTTTTTTTATGATGAACCCAGTAATCTGATAAAATGTGTGTAGTACAGAATTGTTTGTGTTTCTAGAGGTGTAAGTCAATATTTCTGATTAAATCCTGTGTAACCACATCCAAGGTAAGGTGAAGCTACTAGTTGTTACACAAAAATAAACTTTTTCGTATTATGAAACCTAAGCAAGTTGGAAGACGGGGGTCAGAAGTCTAAAATAGTTGTGTAATAAACCGTGGCAGTGATGTGCAAAAATGCCTAGAGCCTTCTGTGTATTAAATTATTCATGATCATCACCTCTGTTTCAGGTTATTTGGAAATAGTGGTGCTTGCAGTGCCTGTGGACAGTCCATTCCTGCTAGTGAGCTGGTCATGAGGGCACAGGGCAATGTCTATCATCTTAAGGTGAGGGGTTTTTCTGTGTACTTTCGTTTTTAGCAGCTGATTAGTATTGCCATGCCTCTTTAGTGTAAAACTGCATCTGCTTATGAATGAAATGCAAAATAATAACTAGAAGAAGGAGTATCTGTTATAAAGCTTTGCTTATTGCGTAGCTTTGTTCCCTCGTAATCGGTAAAATTCTGCTTGAGTTATGTACTGCATAGTCCCAACAGATAGGACTAATGCCATATTTGGAGATACTAGAAACCAAGCAGCTCCATATCTCAACTGCACTTGCAGTCTCTGAAGTGTAATTTTCAAACCTGCAGCATACTTAATTTGTGCTGTAGTTTCATTGCTGTCTCTTTCCTTTCCCAGTGTTTTACATGCTCTACCTGCCGGAATCGCCTGGTCCCCGGAGATCGGTTTCACTACATCAATGGCAGTTTATTTTGTGAACATGATAGACCTACAGCTCTCATCAATGGCCATTTGAATTCACTTCAGAGTAATCCACTACTGCCAGACCAGAAGGTGAATACTCCACAATTACTAATAAGCTTTCTTAGAGCTAAATGAAGATCAATTTCTTTTCATGCTAATAGTGGACATTCCCTGCCCCTGCAAAGAGACCTTTAAGTAGCTGAACTTACTTTAAGTTATCGAGGCACTGGGTTTGGGGAGAAAATAGTAACCTTTTAAATATGACATAGAGGGTGAGTCAGTTTATTTTGGTTTGGGCACGTGCATCTGTACAGGTGTTGAACTCCTTATGTACAAAGCAAAATGGAGAGCATGCATTAATACAAACTTTTAAGAAAGAGAAGTATTTTATTATTTTATAATATTGAAATTAAGGGCTACAAGAGAGCAGGTTTCCGAGGGAGGAAAACTAGGTCCTTTAATATGGAAATAAATGCTTTGTGAAGAGAAGGTTCCTGGACTAAATGTATTTTATTTAAATATTAAGATTTTAGTTGAGGAAGCATGCTGGGGTACTCTTTCAGAAGTATTTTCTTGCCTGTTTTGTGTGTCATAACTCAGATTTTAAAACCAAAATGCTATTTACGTACTGTTCCGTGACACTAATTTCTCTCTCAACTAGAGATTCTGTAGCTCTGTGGTTGATAGTTTTGGTTTCTAGCTAAATGAGTAAATAATGATTGTACAGATCATAGAGTGAAGAAAAAGAAAAAAAAAATTCTGATCAACAGTTGTCTTGTAACTCTGAAACTAGATAGTTTTAGATGTATTTTAATCTTCTTAATCAGTCCTAAAGCTATGCAAGTGAGTGCATTTTGATAACTGCTGTGCCTAATTTGTAACAATTACTGTCAACCTTGAGTTAAGAGACTGTTCATTCCACCCTGGTCCAGAAAAGAGTGGATGTATGACTCTTGCACATAATTTTATTCACATCATATTTCATACTGATTATGTATTGATGACATTGATTCATTTACTCTTTACAGCGCCACTTGCATGGATATTAAATCTTATTGACCACAGATGAATTTTAATTTCAGATTGGTGATAGATTTTTCCATCAGCTCTGATAGTATATTTGACTTTTTCATCATTAACCCAGGCAATCACACAGCACTGAGTTATTGCAATGAAACAAAAAGTGCACACTTCAGTTGGTAATTCTTTATAGATTTACAATAGGAACTTCATTAATGTCTGTAAGGATCACAAAAAATAACATCTATCTGCAAGTAGGAATTCAGAAGATTAAAATAAAATCTGGGACAAATGCTAGGCTGATCTATTCTGTAGTGTGCAGTGTATTTTGTAGTGCTTTTAGTCAGTGGAGAACTATGTCCGAGAAAACAGAAACTGTTCTTTATTTTACTTTTTTTTTTTCTGGTTGTATTGCTACATTTCAATATCTGTGTTTGCTTTTTTTTTTTCTGTGCATAAATTTACTGATTAATTTTAAGTATTCTTTCAAGTCTTATACAGTGAATGTAATTACATCAAAATAAAGCATGGACCTTTTTTATTTACTTAATTTGTCAATTGAGGTGATGAGAGAATTGAGTACAAAAATGCTACATAGTTAGGCAGAACAAAGATAATTAAGATTGGAAGAGAATGTGCAGCCTCTTCTCAAGGAAGTACAAATACAGTTAAAGATTCATAGATTTATACTGTTGTGAATTTTAATGAAACAAATCTGTAATATAGACTAGCTAGCAGTGATTCAGTTAAATGAATATTTATAGGTATCCCGTTTTAAAATATAGGTAAAACCATTCATCTTTATACATTGCAGTAAAAGGTTTACCATTCTGAGAGTGGTTTATCCACTTGTCTTCTACGAATGTAAAGTTTAATGTAACTTCAAATAGGTGTCTAAATTGTCATTTAGTTTTATCAGTTTCTTTCTCTGCCTTAGCAAAACATAAAAATGATTTAGTTGCAATAAAAGCAGCAGACATGATGAGGAACATAGAACATGGAAAAGAGAAGTAAAACGGGACTGGGCTTGCAGAGCTCGTGACTGTAGGTACCTGGTGGGAGCTAAATGCAAGAGTGGTGAGAGCAGTTGTTGCTGGCTCCTGTCACTGACTGGTAGTGGCATTGCTGCAGCCAGGGCTGAGGCACATGAGCAGCTGTTGGGGAGAAGTTGAGGGGACACAAGTTTGAGAGGTTTTTTTCTTTATAATACAATATCTCTAGAAATTGTTCTAACTTCTCCTACTGTTTTTCTAAGGGAATTGCAGAGCACCATAACAAACACAGTTAAAGAGATAAGTTGATAATTCATGTATTTGTCAGGTTTCTGGAACTGTGGAAGCTACAGGGACAGTTGCTAAGAGTGTTACATATATTTTCATATATTTTTTATATTTTATATTTTTTAATAGTTTTATATTTTGCTTTTTTAACAGTGTAAAGATTTTAACATCAGAGATGTTTTCCCAGAAGCTGCATGCTTTAGGGCCACTGATTAAAAATATTCTTCCACTGTAACACAGTTGGCTGTAACAGATACCTTTTATTAAACATTACAGATCAATCATTTTCCATGTTATTCTATCACTAGAGATTACAGAGATAGCAGAATATCCACAGGGTTTGTGTTTGTTTTTTTTTTTTTATTTAACCAAAGAGATTGAGACACTCCCAGCATTAAAGCACATTTTGTTACGCATATGGAGGTGACAGTGATGAACTTACTCTTGTCTCACTGCAGTTTACAGGTGACCAGTGCAGGCAGGAAAGGCTGCATGGCCGATTTTGGTTTAAAAACTTGGAGGTTTTTTTAAGGAGACAAAGGCAGGGATGTTTGCCATTCCTGCCTTTTGCCTCCCTGAGGCAATTCACACATGTAAATTATAACTTCCCATCACTTCCCCGTAGTTTAAAAACCCCTGTTTTCTCTAAACTCAGTACTGCTTGCCTGCCGAGTGTAAACTTAGTTTGTGATGTCCTGTGTGCCATTTCATTTGAAGGGGCTGTATTGTCAAGAATTCTCTCTGCTTTTTTTGTACTGGTAGTATTCCTGTAGTATTTCTTGTTTGCAGCAGCATTACCACCTACTGAAAGTGTAAGTTTTCCACTGGTTGGCAGTGTTTGTAACAAATGTTTGTCTTCACCTTCTATACTTTTAAATAAAGTATGAGTTACATTACATCTCTTAGAGAAGATCTTAAAAATCTTCTAGTTTACATATCACTCAACAATTCCCTTGTAGTTACATAATTGGTGTTGTCTGTGTCCATAGTAGAAGATATTTGATGCTCATTTATTAAATATGCTTGCTGGCTGCTCCCTAATCTTTGTTCTGGACAGACAAATTACCTTTCTCACACTGAGCTTCGGCTCTGGGGAATTAAACCTCCAAGCTTCTACTACTTTAATTAGCTTGAAAGTGGGGGGTTGCAGTTACTAATAGACCTCAGGCTTTTAGTAACTTAGAGAAAGGGTGAGAAAAGAACTTCCTGGGAAGCACAAAATGTCATTTAAAAGCCATAAAAATCTAATATATATTATTTCATTTTGGTAATTGCAAACAGATTGCATTTGAAGACTATGGATGAGCATTCCATATAATCCATGAAAGTTTAGATTTTTATTGAGTTAGACACTTTTAATTATGACAATTCATTAACACCCATATGAAAGCATGTTTGACTTCATATATTAAAATGTTTATGTAACATTAACTAACCAGATGAGGAATTTAAATGGGAGGGGGGGAATCCTGAAATATCTATATTTAGCTCTTGTGCAATGCAGCATATTAACCAAAGTTGCCTTGGGAGGATATTGGCTGTACTTCATATTTGCTTTACAGACTGTTCCTTCCAATTACAAGATCATATTACTCGCTTCTTCAAAGGCATGGCATAATGGTTCTTCCCTTTCAAACAGGGCCCAGAAAATCCACCTTATTCACTGTATGATTTGTTACCAGAAAGTACGCATTTCTTGTTGTAGTCTTTTTTTCATGTCTGCTTTCTTTAGTATTGAAACTGTGAAAAATGTTTGCTTTCTGCTGTTTAAAGTTGAAACGTTAGCAGTATGAATGGACAGTGTAGAAAGCCTTAATCAAGTCACAGTTAGAAAGTAGTCTAATAAAAAAGAGATTAGTGAATAGGGAAAAACAAAAGCAGTCATGTATCTCAAATTTAGCTAAGATACCCATTTTTATTTCTTACAGGTCTGCTAAAAGGTCAGAGTAATGCAGAATGCGTGCCTTCATCTCAAATTTTGTTCATCACAGATGGATCCCATGTCTCCAAGTAGACAAGTCACCTTTGTAGCTAGCATCAATGCCAGCTCCATACCATTGCACCTTCTTTATTCTTGATTGCCCTTCCCACATTTATTGGTGTATTAAAATGACTGAATATGAACATTAAGGACTCCATGAACCTGGGCTAATGGGAGACTGTAGAGAAAATGAAAAAAGATCCACCGGAGGACATCTTGGGGGGGGTGGGTGGGGAATATGACTAATGAAGCTAATTAAAAGAAGCATTGAAATCTGCTTTCTACCCTCATTAACAATTAGCAGGGCACTGGCCAGTTTGTACCCTGTGTTTTACCTTAACAACATTCTATTTGCTCTTTGTATATTTAAGTGTTGTAAGGAAATGTGTTTCAATCAAACTGAACATGAGATAAAGATGTGGCTTTTGTGATATTCTATCACAAACACTTTTATTGTATCTCTGTAAAATACAATGTATGTATGCATGTAAGTGTTTTTGTCCTAATGTTGCTACTTCCCATGGCAAAAAGAAAAAAGAAAAAAAAAAAAAGTCAGGCTCCTAGCAGCTACTGTGTAGAAATTTTCACCTACTTCTAATTTGCTGAATGAAGAAAAATCTTTTATTTGTGATATTTTCAGAGACATTTGCTCTAGTATGGTGTATTTAAATAATAAAAAGTAAAACAAAACAGAGTATGGGTTTTAGAAGCTTTGCCTTTTTTTTTTTTTTAATTGCATTCAAAACATTCTGCAACTTCATCTTACATAGTCGTTACCTTAATTGTCAATTACCTTTAAAAGTAGATTTTTGGTTTGGATTTTTTCTTTTGTCTTATGCCAAGAAAGACTCTGCTAAACTTCTTGACCATGTTACTTGTGGCAAGGATAACAAGTACTACTTCAAAAAAATTTTTTTTTCATGGAGAGTCTTAATTCTGGTAATAACAAGTACATGATAATTCCCATTGCAGTGAATTACAGCACACACAGAGGTACTGTGGTCTCTTTCTTTCCAGTTCCTTCTGTTTTAAGGATGTGCCTGTGTCTCTGAGCATGCAAGCATAAGAGGGTATGAATATACCATAAGAGGTCAAAAAAATAAAAGCCAATGAAAGGTCTGTACCTCATGCTGAGCACTAGAATTGAGTATTCATGAAAAGGAATACAATAGCTATTCTGATCTGAACAACATAAAGTTGTGTTTGCTGGGGTGAGAGACTTTAACTTTTCAACACTGATAATCTTAAGGAAAGAAAAACCTGTTTCCTAGGCTGTTTCTGAGAACTAGCTGATCTCAAAATATGATCTGTTTTCTGAAAGCAAACAAACAAAAAACGCCTCTCCACAAAGCAACAGAGCTGCTTCTAAGCTTACAAAGGGAACAGCTTCATTTTGCATGTTTTTCCCATCAGCTTCCCATCAGTGGTAGATCTGTGCAGAACACTTTTGAGAAAAAAAATCTGACTTTTCATGTTTTTAGCAAGAATAGTTACATGGATCTGTGGCTGCCAAGGAAGCCCTCAGTCAGGAACCTGCAAGCAACGAATCTGTCTTTGCTGATTCCTTGCTGATTGCCTTTGCCAAAGCAAATCAATATTAAGAAATAATCTACTTTTATAGGAAACAAATACATTCATAACACACCAATATTTTGTTTAATTCTGTTTTTTGGAAGGTGTTCACTGCTCAGTTGCTTGGTTATGGAGTGAGCTTGACTTATTTTTGTTGTGATGCCAATAACACAAAAAGCTGATTTATAGACTTACCTGTCTAAACATCCAACAGCAGACACTTTTGTTTCAGATTCTACTTCATGATGTCTAGTATATTGGAGGGCTGCTGAATTTTTTCTTCTACCATGCCAGTGCTTGAGGAAGCCCAGTTTCAGAGAAAAGACAGTAAAGACAAAAATCTACTTGCATAACATATAAAGCACAACATAAATGGCTGACACTATGTATCACTTTTAATTAAATGCACTTTGTGGGTATTTTAAATAAGTTTCTAAGCTTTTTGATCTGGCATTAAAGTCTTCAGAGTCCTACAAATTGTGCTGCTTCAGTATCTTTGAAGAGACACTTGAAGTCATATGAATATAGAATTCAAGTATTAGTGAAACTGTAGACATCTTTTTATATTCTTTTAGTATAAGCACTCAAGGTACAGTGTTTAAATTTAACATGTACAGATTTTTGGTTGTCCAATATAACCTAGAAGTGCTAAGAAGATGGCTAATAACTTCTAGTAAGAAATGTAGTATAGCATTTAGTGATGTAGAGGTTGAAGTTCATTAACAGCTTTAAATAAACTATTATATGACTCATTTGTAAAGCACAGCTACCTATTTAATAGCTTACTTTAAAAGCATTTCTTAAGTTGCAGACCTATAAGATTACAAATGTCACTCATGTTAGCATAATCCACATGCAAGTGATGAAGCCTTTGCTTTGATGTGCTAAATTGCAGGAGGACTAATGGAGCTATGAATATACAATAGAACATATTTCAGTAGTATTCTTGCTTTAGGTAAAACACTTTCTTGAAACCAGAGGCATTTCACACAATGAAACAGGCTGTAATGGGGATGGTAGGTGTGGGCAGAAGGCTACTGGATACACTTAAATTTGTCCTTATGTGAAAAATCACTTTATTTTTAAGGAGCTCTGTAAAGAAAAACATACTTGTTCACCTTTTATCACATGTATTTGCTGAACTGAGGCTGAAATACAACTTCTGCATTTAGTGCTGCTGAAAAGTCAAATAATCATTCAGTAAGAGCTTCCCTTTCAAAACTGAATGCTGTTAAAAAAAGACTCAAAGGAAATATTACTAATCTGAAATCATCCTCATGAACCTGGATAAAATGCTCTGTCTATACTGCATCTAAACATCTCAATCATATAAATTGTCACTCTTATTAATGAAACAATTTTGTAAAAAGATTGCCCTCTAAATGGGTTTAATGTTTTTACCTATCCAGCTGTCTAGTTATGAGATTTACGCATCCTGGCAGGCAGTGGGACATTAAGCCTTTCCAAACCAAATTCTGTTTGCAACAAGATACTGTCTTTTCAGTCCTACATGATTTATCTTTAAATATTTTAACAGGTTATGCAGTATCTTATGAAATATAAAATGAGAATGTCTTAACAAAATGAAGCCTATGAAATTAAGTCACATCTTCAGAATATTAACCACACTGAGTTTGTCTTCCTTTTTCCCTGTTAGTTAACACCGATAAAAATTGTATTACCTAACTTTAGGGTAAATACTAAAAAACCCCGAAACTCACACAGTAGCAGAGTGTGCCTTGCTATCAAGACAGTGGAGTTACTGATTCTGGAGGTATTTAAGGAAAGACTGGACGTGGCACTGAGTGCCACAGTCTGGTTGACATGATGGTGTTCAGTTTAACTCGATGATCTCGGAGGTCTTTTCCAACACGATTCTGTGATTTCAAAAGATCATTTCAATTTAAATCTTTTGTCAAAGTATTTTGCTGGTAGTTGTATGTGAAGTGTGCAGCTTTTTGCAAGTATCTATTCTGAACAGCTCTATTACAATAAAAAATCAAATTGAGATTAGGAAATTTATGTATATACATTTTTTTCAGGTATTACATTTAATTAGTGTGAAATTGTGTTCTGGGTTTGATGGCACTGCCTGAGACTCCTGTACATGCAGTACCAGATAACCCTCCTTGCTGCTTGTTACTGTTACTACCAGGTGTATGCCTATTGTCAGTCCAGCTAAACCACAGACAAGCTTGTTGCAATTAAATAGCAATTTGTTTCTATGAAACTGCAATTAAAGTATTACTGATCGGCCATTTTAGATTGGCAGTGCTGTGACTGCATGTTAGACAGAGGAGCTCTCGATTCCTTGCTGCAGTTGGAGAGGTGAGTAACAGTGAGGTGTAACATGCCCACCTCTGTCCCTTGTCAAGCTGGAAGTATGAGTCCTTGGTGAAGGGCTCTGATCTCATCACCAACATGCTGAGAGCGATGACAAGTCAGGGCTCATCTCTGTAAGTTGAACTTGCAGCTTACAGGACCTGAAGTTATTGCTGTTTCTGTTCCTGTATAAGCAGAGATGTGTACGCTTCCTACGGGGATGTTTTCAGCTCCAGATTGATTCTGTTGAGAATGGACAGCAAGTTGTGGGCCCCAAGCCAATAACGTTCTGCAGGTCCTGACTTGTTAGAGCTGTGTAAACAGGACTACTATAGCTCCTTAATCATAACTAATAAAAGACTAGAAGAAAGCAATCAATTACCTTACAGGTTTGTTTTTTTGGTTTTTTTTTTAATAAAAAGCAGAAGTTTATCTGACACGGTGATTATTTTCACGCTCATACAAGGGATGAAAGATTAAAGCAATCTGATGGGCTTACCTGTGTGCACCTGGGGTTTGCTGGCAACTGTATGTTTGTGATATTCTGGGGAAGCCACAGTGCTCCTGCCCCTAGGCCTTGCAGAACTCACCAGCCTGGAGTCCCTGACCAAGCTTGTACCATTCCTGGTTGACTTGAAATCTGAAATGTAAATTTTTGGTGCAAATTAAAAACTTGTTTGTAAGAACTCAGAGAGGAATTAACTTTGTAGTGGTAATTTTGTTTTTTAATTATCACCATATTATAACAAAATCTGAGACACGTTAACTTTAGTTCCTGCATTTTTGTATAGTGGAGGCTGTAGACATCCTGGTTCCTGTGCCAGAGGGGATGACATCACACCTGTGGCATGCATGAGATAAGCATTGCTTCATTTAGGCACTGGTTCTCATCTCTGAGAGATGTTCCTTGTGGGGGTGAAGGCTGGGGTCCTGCAGTGTGACCCATGGGGTGGGGGATTGCTCCTGGGGAAACTGCTGCAGGTTTGCTGGTCATGTGGCACATGGATAACAAATGCCACCTGAGCAGCTCTTGGCTCCTGGCAAATGGCAGGTAAAATGCCTGTGTTTAGACCTAAGTGAAAATGGCCCAGCTGACAGTAATTCATTCACCCTGGTAGAGTGGTCTTATGTCTGAGCCCGAGGCCTGAAAAGAGCCCTGTTTACTGCAGACAGAGCTACTGTGTTGAGGAATTTTTTTTTCCTTCCTCTGTGGGTATTTTTTAATGAGTTCTGTTGTTGTGTTTCTTTTCACAGTAGTTCTAGCATTAAGCTCACAGAAAAGTGTGCAGGAGGCTGCATAGTTCAGAGGGGGAGGCAATAGGACAAAAAGGGGTAGTTGGGGGTGGCTCAGCAGAGGCTTTTTTTACCCCACTCACCTGTAGCTTGTGCACTGCAGGCCCCTGAAGAAGGGCAGTATTGAGGAAGGCTCTGAGGGGGCTCAGGCCCCTGAGGTCCTGAAAAGGGCCTCGGCTTTCAAACAGCAGAGCATGCACCCCAGGAAGGCAGAAAATTTTAATAGGTGCTAACTTTCAGAAAATGTAAGCTGAAAAGTTCTCTCATATTCACTGTCATATCGGAGACCTTGTAGACAATTTTGCTATTTTGTTCCTGTATGTAATATTGCTCTTACATTTTTGTGATCATTTTATCTTCTTAAATCAGTTCTCTGCTACATTATTCACCTGAGCCTACAAATGCTAAAGCTTGAAAATTGCTTTTTTTATTATCAAAATGTTTAAAAAAGATAATGTTTTGCTTTTTAGAATTGCTTTTATTTGCTGCTATGTATTTACCTTTAAAAAACCAAAATCAAAACAAAAACCCTCAACAATATTCTTAAAACAGTCCTACAAACTGTAGCATTAAGGCCAAAGTTAGGCATGAGACATGCCTGCCCCAAAATAATTTTTTTTTGAGTGAGTATAGTGGAGAGAAAATGAAACTTTTAAAAAAGGTTGTTCTTCCTGGCTGGGTGCTGGCCCCAGTGAAGCTGCCCATGAGGAGGGCACTGTGCTGCCAGGCACAGTGACATGGGCAGCATGAAAGGAGCCCCCACAGCCAGAGCTGCCCTGCCACCTTTCCCAGCTCTGGTGAGGGGTCCCCTCTGCTGCCCATCATGTCCTTTGCTCCTAGTGGTGGCTGCTGAACAAGCCAAAGCTCTCCCTGTGCAGTCAAATTCCTCTGCAGCTAAACCAGATGATGTTTCTTTCTCACATTGTTGGAATATGCTGTTAATTACATTTTGAAATATCCATATACTTTTCCTCTTAGGGGATCTTATGAGCAAGGTTCTCAGTAACAACTTCTGTGGTCCACCATAACTTCTCAGAATAATCATTGCTTCCATTGAACCTATGCCAGTTGTTTTGTTAAACTACAGAGAACGGGGCCTATATTAATTCTCAACAGGCAAGAGATTGCCCTGTGATTTGGGGAAATCTTGATTGCTTACAGTATGAATAAATGAACAAGGCAGATATTAACTTTACACCTGACTTCAATTTCTTTGAGCAGTGAAGAAATGTCCTGTAGGAGGGTAAAAATCCAGCTAAAACTCATAAGCCAGCCATTAATAGGCTAACTTTATTGTTCTGTAAAATCTTCAGTTGCTTGTAGAAAACAAAGGGCCAACGAATGCAGTATTTGTCTTTTATTCTTAGAAAAAAACGTTAAGATCAAACGGCCCCTAAAAGACTGAGCTGATATGCATCCCACTTACATATTTTTGGATATTGTCTGATATTCATTCTACTGATGTATTTGATAGGTAATTATATCAGCCATAGCAAGATGCTGATACCAAACAGTGGAAGACTTCATGTTTTGCCATAAAGCTTATACCCCTTGTTACTTAACTCTCATCGCACTTGAGATCTGCAGCAATCATTTGAAAGCTGTAGTTGGTATTTTTGTGCTTATGCCACATTTAAAAATTATTATTCTTGCTTCATCAGTTAGTCTTTTTAGCTGACTTGAAAAAAAAGCATATTGCAAATGAGCTACTATTCTTATTTGTTGTTTTAAGAAGGGTAAGCACTGAAGTATTCAAATGGAACAGATTATACCTTTAATTACATCCAAACAGGATGCTGAGCTGATTTTTCTATTTTCCGTTTAATTGCTATAGTTCAAAAAGATATTGCAAATTTGTAGATGAATTATTTAAGCATAGCCTTCTGGCCTCTGTGTTTATGGGAGAGACCAAACAGGGGGGAGAAAAAGAAAACAGAATTTAAAGGTGAAAATTACCACTTCCTTCTTTAAGAAAAAAGCTTGAATAAAACATCTTGGGGGAAGATTTTTTACCTGGAGAGATATTTTATGCTTTGTGGGAGCATCTTGGTTCTCCATGGGGTTTGTTTATATCCCACCAACCACAGCGGGTTTCTGACTCCTGAGGGCCCCCCTGTCTCATGCCATGGGTACAAAAGTGCTGTTTCTTCTCCAACCTGCTCCTTGGTGACTGTGCTGCTTCACAGATGTGATCCCAACCAGCCACCCTTTGCATGGATGTGCTTGATCTCTGTTCTCCTATGTACAAGATGAGAATAATGAAAGCAAGCACAATTCATCAGTTCTTAAACTAAATATATTTCCATTTTGTTTGCATGTGCATGTGTATATATCTTTTACCATATATATTTTGAATATGTACAATGACATTACAGCCAGTGATAAATCCTACTCACTTACTGTATGTGTTATTTGCTGCAACATTAAACTCAGTAAGAATTTTATATGTAACTTGTACCAAAACTAAATATATTGTGAAATTGATGCACAGCTGTAAACAAGTACATCACTCCCTGCTTCAACACAGTCAAAGGTGGCAGCTTGTGTGGCAATTCTTTTGTAAACAGCTGTACACATTCCAAAGAATAAGCCAGTTAATTACATTTTTAATGATGTTTTTAAAAACTAATATTTCTGGGGGGGTGGGGGAACCCCCAACCTATAAACAAACAAGAAAAGTAAACCTAAAACTTGTACTGTATAAAGAAATGCTGTCAGTGAAAAACCTTACTCTGCTGCGTACAGGCCTTTTGCTCCCCCCATCTTATTTTTTCTCTTGTGCTGACTTGCCTGCATAAAGTACTTTTTTATAGCTCTACTGTGTATTCAAAGAAAGTTGACACTGGCACAATCTATTCAAGTTTTTTGGTGGATTATCTTATTTCATTATTTTCAATACTACTAAGTATGTGCTACCCACTTAGAGAGCTGATGTGGTGCATAGCAAAGCTCAAGATGTCCTCTTAAATACACAAAGCTTATGCAAGGCCGTGACACAAGTAGGTTTTAAACACCAGCAGTGTTGGCAGCTTTGAAGGGCTGATACGAGACAGCCTTGCTGACACACCACAGGTTACAGGGAGAGATTCAGGAAGAAACTGAACTAACCAGAGTAAGACTAGGACACAACTTTTATTGATGGAGTTCAGGGGAAAGAGACACTGGGGGCAGCTGTATTAATCCCATAATAACTTGAAATATAATCAGTACATTGCTGCAGGGATGGCTAGGAAGGCAGGGAGGTGGAGGTGTCAGGGTTTAAGTTCACAGGCATTCCCAGTTCATTAAAAAGTGAATCAATCAGAAAAACAGGCTGGCTGTTCAAAGGGCTGGCACTTGTGAACGGGCTTCGGACGTGTGCAGGAACACAGATGGTGAGCCCAGCCTCGTGCAGGGGCTGCTGGAGCTCACCAGCCATTCATTTGAGGAGATGGCTGCGTTCTACCCTGCTCAAACCAGTAAAATGTGTTATAATGTGCTAGGGGAGATTCTGGCTGCATTCTGAGAACTTAAAAGCTAGGCAGTGTTGGTGCTGTGGGCCATATTAAGGTGATGCTGATAGATGTTTATAAAGGGAAAAAAGTTTTGCTTTATAATTTCTGGAGAGGTGGTTTAACCAGCAGGCAAATGAGCAGAAGGAGTCTGCCTACAGGACCCCTCTTTGTAGGCAGCTGGTATAGTAATTAGCTCATTACTATTAATTTTTGCCATCCCTGGACTGCTTTTTTTTTTTTTTTTTTTTTAAAGTGGAATCTATATATCTGGATCTGGCATTTCCTACATCCTTTTGATGAAGCTGGTGCATGTATACAGACCAGAGAACATCCTTGGAGAATGAGCCTACTCACACCCACGGGCACTCAAAGGTTTAGGACAGAATGCCCTATATTTAAATAGGACTCATGACTTTTTAATTACTGCACAGTGCAACAGGGCTCAGTGAGAACACATGGTTGTCCAAACTGGTGTGCTGTGATTGCTTACCACTGGTATGGGAGTGCATTTAACACGGTGGCCTGTAGCTCACCTGAGACTCAGCACCCACCACAGGCACAGGTAGGACCACTGGCAGACAGACAGACAGACAGTATTTCCATAGGAACCTCAGCCCTGTGTGGGGAAGATGGTATGAAAAGAGCTGCGTCCTATGGATGAGTGATGCAGGCTGAAGAACATCCATTTTAGAAGGCAGCAGTGCCAGTGGGACCTGATGGCTCCTTAGAGGGAAGCACATCCCTCTGTAGACATCTTTGCTGGAATGTGAGTCCTGTATCTTCCTTCATATCTGCCCTCTTGCATGGATCTTGCCATGCTTGCAATAGGCCAGGGACTGCCTCAGGTTAATTAATAGTTCCACTGATTGCTGGAGGAGCTGTGGAGAAGGGCAAAGACATGCTTGTCAGTGTTACAGAGAGACAGGCTCTTTTTTTGACATTTCTTCTAAATAATTTTTGCCTTCTAAGATGTTTATAACAACATGAATAACACAACAGACCTATTATTCAGCAAATATTCACAGCAAATAATTGGCAAGTGGATATTTTAACCTCACCTGCCCAGCTTCACTGTGTATTACTTTGGGCTAGCAAAAGACTTCTTTGGATATGATTAGCCATAGCATGAGCATCTCCATATTTCTACATTGTGATTTAAAGCACAAACCAGGCTGATTCCACACCTCTTTTTTTTGCATTCATAGGTCTTTCCAACCACTATCTTGAGCCACAACCCAAGGTCAGTGAGTAGAAAACCTACCTGCTGGTTTAATTTTATTTTCTTGTTTAGTGTCAGTTTCAAGCACTTCCCAAAATGGTCATTTTTCTAAATGTTAATTTCTTCTTCCATTCTCCTTCATCCCAATGCCTGGCTCAGCCTTGCTTGTGTGTCATCCTGCTCCAAGGACTCACGTTCAAACGGATTCAGCTGGAATGCTAACGTGGCTGGGAGCTGGCACTCATGCAGGGCTTGGGGCAGCTCATAGTGACCTGACCTGTTTTTACTGAATCAGTTCCAGTTCAGCAGAAGTGGGTCAGACTACCTTCAGCCATGCCGATCCAGAGCTTCACAAGAACTTGCCACTTTGGCAAAGTGGAAATTGATTTAGCTGAAGAGCAACTTCAGAAAAGCAGAGATGCCACTGGCATCTCATTGGCACCATGAACACCCCCAGCTATAAATATTGTAGATCCCCCACACTCTCAACACTCTTTTATTGGTGGGGAGGGGCTGGGAGGAAGTGCTGGAGGAAGGGCAGTGCAACTCACCCACACACTGGGGCTCCTCAGTGTCCTGGCCAGCAGGGAGGAGCACACCCAGCACTGGGAAGGAGGACTCATCCAGTGGTCTCCAAGGCAGGGTTCACACCACCCCATCTCCTGGAAACCTACCGAGGATGACATAAAGATATGCTTCCTGCCATCCCATGATGGTGAATCTCCTGATTATACATGGGTCCCTTCCTCCCTCTCGGGACAGATCCATCCCACACTAGCCCTGATCTGGGAACACCCTCAGGCATGTGTTGTGAGCAGGCTGC